>NW_027362764.1:568645239-569897382 GCF_046119375.1 Phyllobates terribilis
GGGCTCTGCATGAGCTCTGCTCCGGAGGCGGGCCTAGTAACAGAGGCCCAGGCCTGGAAGAGGGAGAAGGAAGGAAGAGGAGCGGAGAAGGCTCCAGGAACGAGGAACGAAGGGATCCCAGGGGTGCGGACGGGCGAGTCGCCACCGCACGCCCGAATCCACCTGCGTGGAGGGGTCAGGCCAAAGGGGGAGACCGGTCCCCGAAACTAGTGGAGGCAGGAAATGACCCTCAGCTAGAAACAGGAGGCTGTGACATTTTATGTGGGGCAGCCCCTCGCTACACCCGCTAGGAAGGCACCACATAGGGTCAGGGAAACTGGCGCCAAGTTTACCAAGAGGAGGCCCGAGGCAGCCGGACAGAAGGGTTGATAAGAAAGGCCAGACAAAGGACACACAAAGGGGGTCCTGTGAAGCGCTCCAAAGTTATCTGGGAGTTGTCTGAGCCCCTCACCTGGTGAGCACAGTACGACGTGGGCAGCCGTTACCTGCAGACGTGGTCTGGATAATAAGAACTGTGAGTAAAGGCCCTGGACTGCATCACTGACTCCGTGTCGTTACTGCTGCTGCCCTGCACCATCACCCCCATCCTCCGCATACACTGCCCTGAGGCTATACTCCTCCCGTGGGGAGTTATGCTATGCTCTGGTGCACCCACAACACCAGCCTCAGCGGTCTGCCCTGGAGCGGCGGTTCACTCTGACCGCAATCCACAGGTGGCGTAGTCGGACATTTAAACATCAAAACCACATAAATAGTTCCGCCATTGGTTTGACCGCCCTGAGCCACGGAACCGTGTCGCCGCCACGGAGACTACAACCACCAGCATCCACCAAAAAGGGTCCGGCTCCGGGTGTCCCAAGGCCCAGGGGGCGCGTCAGAACATTTTCATCACCTTTCACAATCACCAATGGGACAAGGCAGGGATGTTCTCTGTCCCCTCTCTTATACATCCTAGTGACGGAGCACCTGCTCTCATCAATTCGCCAAAACCCCAATATTAGGTGGATTGAGGTGGGAGGCACCGAGTACAAGAGCTCTCTATTTGCTGATGATGTCCTAGTATATATCACTCAATCACATATGCTGTTATGGCTAAAATAGATCACTTTGTTACATGGTCAAATTTTAAAATCAATGCAGCGAAGTCTGAGGCCCTCGATGTCTCCCTCCCCAAATCCATATAGGATTCCATCCAGTCCAACTTTCCCTTTGCCTGGCCCTCACAGGGTATCAAATACTTAGGAATTCCTATTCATAGAGACCTCTCCCATCTATGTTATCTTAATTTTGGGCCCTTTATTGAACAACTCCATACAGACCACGGTTGGCAAGTTAGAACTGTAAGATTCACTACGTGAACCACTGGTGTTTTGTGGAAAAGCACATGTACACTGTGTTCCAAATTATTATACAAAAAGTGTTTAGGAGTAGAGATGAGCGTTGTTCTACTCGAACTGTTCGCCAATCTCAAATTCGAGCTGTTTTGGGCGGTGTTCGAGCCGGTCGGCGAACACGAACAATTTGAGAAAAATTCGGCTGTTCGAGGTTATGTTCGATAACTGTTCGTGCACCAAAATCATAACTGGATTTTTTCTCAGTAATGATGAACATTAATGTTAATACGCAGTTTGAGTGTACAGCGGGGCGGGGGGAGGGGCAGGGGATGGATCTCTGCAGGAACAATGAAGATCTCCATTTTTTTTTCTCTTTCCCGCATTTGCAGTGGGGAGGTGCAATCTGTCAGCCTATCAGCAGCGCACACACGGAGCGAAGTGCTTTTTTTCACACAAGCAAGGGCATGTGTGATTGGCAGTGTATGTCACATGTCCTTGCCCTATAAGACCAAGCCATTTTCCCCGTCGCCACCATTTTCTCACTGCTGCAGCTGCGTGTTAGACGGCACCGCTGTTGCTGTGTGTGCTATACCTTGTTAATTTCAAGCCAAATTTCACACAAATCTACAGATAGCTTGGGAGTAGGGAAGAGTTGTGATTGCAGTCCTTTTAAGGACTAGGTTACAGCATTTCCTACGACTTTTATCAGGCAGGTCTGTGCTCTTAAATAGATAGATTGTGGGAGTAAAGACTAATTGTAATTGGAGTCCTTTTCAGGACTAGGTTACATCAGTTCCTATCAGTTTTTGCCAGGCAGGTCTGTGCCAGTGCTGTGCAAGTTTTTTTCACAGCATTTGGCTGAATCTAGCAAAGCTAATCCTTTTTGGCCTATTGCAGAGTGTGTTAGTCAGTGGAGTAGCCTATCTGTGTTGCAAGATATACCACCTGTGTATAGAATACCAATTTTTTTACTGCACCTAGTGAAGTAAAATCTTTTGGGCATAGCATCATTCTATTAGTCCATCTATACTGACCTCCATCAGGTTGCAAACTGAATATAATTTTTTTCTGCATCTAGCTCTGAAAAAATATTTGGGCTTCTAGCAGTGTGTGGGACTTGGTCTATTAGTCCATCTATACTGACCTCCATCAGGTTGCAAATTAAAAATAATTTTTTTCTTCATTTAGCTCTGAAAAAATATTTGGGCTTCTAGCAGTGTGTGGGACTTGTTCTATTAGTCCTTCTATACTGACCTCCAGCAGGTTGCAAATTGAATATAATTTTTTTCTGCATCTAGCTCTGAAAAAATATTTGGGCTTCTAGCGGTGTGTGGGACTTGGTCTATTAGTCCATCTATACTGACCTCCATCAGGTTGCAAATTAAAAATAATTTTTTTCTGCATCTAGCTCTGAAAAAATATTTGGGCTTCTAGCAGTGTGTGGGACTTGGTCTATTAGACCATCTATACTGACCTCCATCAGGTTGCAAATTGAATAAAAAAATTTTCTGCATCTAGCTCTGAAAAAATATTTGGGCTTCTAGCGGTGTGTGGGACTTGGTCTATTAGTCCATCTATACTGACCTCCATCAGGTTGCAAATTAAAAATAATTTTTTTCTGCATCTAGCTCTGAAAAAATATTTGGGCTTCTAGCAGTGTGTGGGACTTGGTCTATTAGTCCATCTATACTGACCTCCATCAGGTTGCAAATTGAATAAAAAAAATTTCTGCATCTAGCTCTGAAAAAATATTTGGGCTTCTAGCGGTGTGTGGGACTTGGTCTATTAGTCCATCTATACTGACCTCCATCAGGTTGCAAATTAAAAATAATTTTTTTCTGCATCTAGCTCTGAAAAAATATTTGGGCTTCTAGCAGTGTGTGGGACTTGGTCTATTAGTCCATCTATACTGATCTCCATCAGGTTGCAAATTAAAAATAATTTTTTTCTTCATTTAGCTCTGAAAAAATATTTGGGCTTCTAGCAGTGTGTGGGACTTGTTCTATTAGTCCTTCTATACTGACCTCCAGCAGGTTGCAAATTGAATATAATTTTTTTCTGCATCTAGCTCTGAAAAAATATTTGGGCTTCTAGCGGTGTGTGGGACTTGGTCTATTAGTCCATCTATACTGACCTCCATCAGGTTGCAAATTAAAAATAATTTTTTTCTGCATCTAGCTCTGAAAAAATATTTGGGCATCTAGCGGTGTGTGGGACTTGGTCTATTAGTCCATCTATACTGACCTCCATCAGGTTGCAAATTAAAAATAATTTTTTTCTGCATCTAGCTCTGAAAAAATATTTGGGCTTCTAGCAGTGTGTGGGACTTGGTCTATTAGTCCATCTATACTGACCTCCATCAGGTTGCAAATTGAATAAAAAAATTTTCTGCATCTAGCTCTGAAAAAATATTTGGGCTTCTAGCGGTGTGTGGGACTTGGTCTATTAGTCCATCTATACTGACCTCCATCAGGTTGCAAATTAAAAATAATTTTTTTCTGCATCTAGCTCTGAAAAAATATTTGGGCTTCTAGCGGTGTGTGGGACTTGGTCTATTAGTCCATCTATACTGACCTCCATCAGGTTGCAAATTAAAAATAATTTTTTTCTGCATCTAGCTCTGAAAAAATATTTGGGCTTCTAGCAGTGTGTGGGACTTGGTCTATTAGTCCATCTATACTGACCTCCATCAGGTTGCAAATTGAATAAAAAAAATTTCTGCATCTAGCTCTGAAAAAATATTTGGGCTTCTAGCGGTGTGTGGGACTTGGTCTATTAGTCCATCTATACTGACCTCCATCAGGTTGCAAATTAAAAATAATTTTTTTCTGCATCTAACCCAGCCAATAGTTTTGGCCTAATACCACAGTTTGGCCACTCAGCTCTGCTCGGTTACCATCCATTGTTTTTTTGTGCAAACAACTCCAGAGTTGTGAATTAGTTAACCACCAAAATGAGTGGAAAAAGGCCTGCTGCTGGTGGAAAGGGGAATAGGCGTGTTGGGAAGGGGAAAAAAGGTTGTGTCCGTGGGGTAGGTGCAGAAGAAAGACCATCTTCCAGCCAAACTAAAATGTCTACTTCTTTTAGCGGACAATGTGATAAGATCCCTTTCTTACGGCCACGCCAATCGCTACAAATTCCAGATGAGGCACAAAAACAGCAGGTGCTTCAACGGATATCAAGTGCTCCTTTAAGTGGGCTCTCCTCCACATCAACTTCAACATCACAAATACTCCAGTCCTCAAAGGTGTCACCCAAATCGCACTTGCTTCCTCACAGCTCCCAAATCTCCAGCTGCCCGTCTGAGTATGAGGTAGAACAGATGGTTGAGTCTGCAGAGCTGTTTACTCATACTATAGCCTGGGAATCAGAGGTCGACTCCAGCGCTTCTGTGAATCCAGACGAGGAAATGATCTGCACTGATGCCCAGAATCTTTATGAGTCGGATCCAGGACCAGACGCAGAAGGTTCTGACCATAATGTGGACCCTCATTCCCAAACTGTAACTCCTGTTGGTGGAGACAATGAGGAAGACGATGATAAGACTCAAATACCTGATTGGAGCGACAACTTTAGTTTTTTGTCAGGGCAGGAACAGGTTGGCTCTGAGGACGACGGGTGTGATAACGCACAGGGTGATGATGATGAGGTCGGAGATCCCACTTACTGTCAACCCACAGTCAGCCAAGAGATGAGGTCAGCAGAGGAGGTGGAGGAAGATGCTAGTGACGACGAGGTCAGGTTGCGCCTTCCTGGACAGAGACGTAGTACTGGAAGCACGTCAACAACTGCATCCTCAAACACAACTCTGCCTCTCACCACAAGTCGTGGTGGCTCTTCAGGTCGCATGGGTGCTAAGCCTTGCATAGCCTGGGCATTTTTCCAGATCGATAAAGATGACCCAACTCGTGTTATCTGTAACATTTGTCAGCAAAAGCTAAGTAGAGGCCAAAAAATACATAGTTTGAGTACTTCATGCATGAACCGGCACATGGACATGAAGCATAAGTTGCAGTGGGAAGCTCAGTGTGCTACAATGCGGTCTAGCTGGCCGGGCCAACCACCGTCTGCCATATCTTGTGCATCCGCGGCCTCTTCATCCTCTGTGACTGGGAGGACAGCAGTCACACCTGTTTTGGGGCGCAGACCTGCCACCTCTTTACCCGCAACAGCCAGCGTGATTGGCAGGTCATCATTTTCTTTGGAGGTGGTAACACCAGCTGGTCTTGAGCGCTGTCCGACATCGATAGCACCACCTTTGGATCAAGGCAACCTAACATGTCCGCCTGCATCTTCCTCACAGACCGGCAGTTTGCCGGGGACACCCTTATCAACCCCGTCTAAGCACAATAGCCAGCCCTCGGTCCCTCAGATGTGGACAAGTAAAAGACCATTTCCTCCTAGCCATGAGAAAGCTAAGAGGTTGAATTTCACCATCTGCAAGCTCTTGGCTACAGAAATGCTGCCTTTCCGCCTGGTGGACACAGAGGATTTTCGAGACCTTATGTCCGTCGCAGTGCCCCAGTACCAGATGCCCAGTCGGCACTACTTCTCAAAGAAAGGTGTGCCTGCGCTCCACCAGCATGTCGCACACAACATCACCGCTTCTTTGAGAAACTCTGTGTGTGACAGGGTGCATTTCACCACAGACACTTGGACGAGTAGGCATGGACAGGGGCGTTACATGTCGCTGACTGGGCACTGGGTAACTATGGTGACAGCAGGACAAGGGGCTGCTGTCCAAGTCTTGCCGTCCCCACGAGTTGTGCGTCAATCCTCTTTATGTCATTTTTCCTCCACTGCTTCTGCCTCCTCAACCTCCTCTCGGTCTTCCACCTGCACCCAAAGCCTGTCTGGTCATGCCACAAGCTTTCTAACTGCGCAGAAGGGATCCTGCACACCTCCTTACTATGCTGGCAGTAGGGCTCAACGTCATCAGGCGGTTTTTACATTGAAATGTCTGGGAAATGTGAGTCACACAGCTGAGGAGTTGTGGTCAGCTCTGGAGAACCAATTTCATGAATGGTTGTCTCCACTGGACCTGAAACCAGGGAAGGCCGTGTGCGACAATGCTGCAAACCTGGGTGCGGCCCTTCGCCGGGGCAATGTCACACACGTGCCTTGTATGGCTCACGTGTTGAACCTGGTTGTCCAGCAATTTTTAGCCCACTATCCCAGACTAGATGGCCTTCTGCAGAGGGCACGGTCGCTGTGTGCTCACTTCCGCCGTTCGCATCCCGCAGCTCAGCGACTTACATCTCTACAGAAGTCGTTGGGCCTGCCACTTCACCGGCTAAAATGCGATGTGCCTACCCGGTGGAATTCAACTCTGCACATGTTGCAGCGACTGTGGCAGCACCGACAAGCCCTGGTGCAATACGTTCTGACGTATAGCCTGGGCCAACGAGATTCAGAGGTGGGGCAAATCACGCTGGAGGAGTGGTCTCAGATCAGGGACCTATGCACCCTTCTGCACAGTTTTGAAATGGCGACGAAGATGTTTAGTGCTGACGATGCCATTATCAGCATGACTAGTCCGGTGATTTACATGCTGGAGCACATGTTAAACAGAATTCGGAGTCAGGTGGTGGCACAAGAGGAGGTGGAGGAAGTAGAGGAGGAGGAGTTGTATGCGGAAGGGCTAACATCTGCAAGGTCCAGACGGTCGGCAGCACCAGGGCGGCAGGCATGTGAGGGTGGGGGAGATGATTTTACCAGGGCGCATGGTAGCAGCCAAACTAGTGAGGAAGGTGCAGGAGCCCAGGAAGAAGTGGAGGACGAACTGATGGAAGACTCATCAGATGAGGGAGACCTTGATCACATTTCTGTTGTGCGAGGTTGGGGGGAGAGGACAGAGGAAGGAAGCATGATTGTTACCTCGCCACCAACACAACAGGGACTTGGTGCTCCTGGATGCGCAACACACATGAGTGCCTTCTTGCTGCACTACCTGCAACATGACCCTCGAATTGTGAGAATTAGAAATAATCCTGACTACTGGGTTGCCACACTGTTAGATCCCCGGTACAAAAGTAAATTTGCAGAAATTATTCCTGCCATAGAAAGGGATGCACGCATGCAGGAGTATCAGCAGAGACTGTTGCAGAATCTTACATGTGCTTTTCCACAAAATACCAGTGGTGCACGTAGTGAATCTCACAGTTCCAACTTGCCAACCGTGGTCTGTATGGAATTGTTCAATAAAGGGCCCAAAATTAAGATAACATAGATGGGAGAGGTCTCTATGAATAGGAATTCCTAAGTATTTGATACCCTGTGAGGGCCAGGCAAAGGGAAAGTTGGACTGGATGGAATCCTATATGGATTTAGGGAGGGAGACATCGAGGGCCTCAGACTTCGCTGCATTGATTTTAAAATTTTACCATGTAACAAAGTGATCTATTTCAGCCATAACAGCAGGGATGGATATATGTGATTGAGTGATATATACTAGGACATCATCAGCAAATAGAGAGCACTTGTACTCGGTGCCTCCCACCTCAATCCACCTAATATTGGGGTTATGGCGAATTGATGAGAGCAGGTGCTCCGTCACTAGGATGTATAAGAGAGGGGACAGAGGACATCCCTGCCTTGTCCCATTGGTGATTGTGAAAGGTGATGAAAATGTTCTGACGCACCCCCTGGGCCTTGGGACACCCGGAGCCGGACCCTTTTTGGTGGATGCTGGTGGTTGTAGTCTTCGTGGCGGCGATCCGGTTCCGTGGCTCAGGGCGGTCAAACCAGTGGCGGAACTATTTATGTGGTTTTGATGTTTAAATGTCCGACTACGCCACCCGTGGATTGCGGTCAGAGTGAACCGCCGCTACAGGGCAGACCGCTAAGGCTGGTGTTGTGGGTGCAGCAGAGCGTAGCATAACTCCCCACGGGAGGAGTATAGCCTCAGGGCAGTGTATGCGGAGGATGGGGGTGATGGTGCAGGGCAGCAGCAGTAACGACACGGAGTCAGTGATGCAGTTCAGGGCCTTTACTCACATTTCTTATTATCCAGACCACGTCTGCAGGTAACGGCTGCCCACGTCGTACTGTGCTCACCAGGTGAGGGGCTCAGACAACTCCCAGATAACTTTGGAGCGCTTCACAGGACCCCCTTTGTGTGTCATTTGTCTGGCCTTTCTTACCAACACTTCTGTCCGGCTGCCTCGGGCCTCCTCTTGGTAAACTTGGCGCCAGTTTCCCTGACCCTATGTGGTGCCTTCCTAGCGGGTGGAGCAAGGGGCTGCGCCACATAAAATGTCAGAGCCTCCGGTTTCTAGCTGAGGGTCGTTTCCTGCCTCCACTAGTTCGGGGACCGGTCTCCCCCTTTGGCCTGACCCCTCCACGCAGGTGGATTCGGGCGTGCGGTGGCGACTCGCCCGTCCGCACCCCTGGGATCCCTTCATTCCTCGTTCCTGGAGCCTTCTCCACTCCTCTTCCTTCCTTCTCCCTCTTGCAGGCCTGGGCCTCTGTTACTAGGCCCGCCTCCGGAGCAGAGCTCATGCAGAGCCCCTGCTCCCTGCCACTTCTGCTCAGACTTCTCTGCACTGAACTAAGATGGTGCCCACCTTTTATACTCCCTTCTCAATGCACCCAGGAACTGCTTCCTCCCTGCTCCTGCACTGCAGGGTTCCCCTTCCTCAGTGTTCCCTCCCCCCACTCCAGCCAGGGACAGGGACTGTCGTGCCCATCTCAGGGGCATATTGGTCGCCCTGCCCCACGGCAATGTGGTGTAATGCATGCAGGTGTCGGGTCCTGATCCACACTCCATCCTTATCTGAGAGTGAGATATCACACCTCTGGGTGAGGTGCAATACGTCTGTAGCAACCGAGCCCTCGGTGCTACAGTTCCATTTATCTTCAGCCTAGGTGACGTATTGCGATACAGGGCCGTTATTTTGGCTATAAAAGGGTCCCCTAGACCACTACCCCAAGCTTTTTAAGAGAATCATATATGGCGTGCCAGGAGACCTTATGGAATGCTTTCTCAGCATCCAACGAGAGTATCTACTTACAAATTTTTAACTGCATCTAGCCCAGGAAATACTTTGTGCCTAGTAGCAGTGTCTGCTAGTCAGCGGATTATCCCAGCTGTTAAGCAAGCTACACCACCTGTAGTTTGGACACTTAATTTTTTCAAAGGAAATGCTTCGGGACCACGGGATACTCAGTGAAGAGCATCAGGAGGCACCCCAAGGCATAGGGGCTGGGACTGGCACTAGGATGCCTTGCGGTGGACAGCCGAGCTCGATCCTTATAAAAGCTTTTTAACTGCAGCAGCTTTAGTGGACGCTACTGGAGCTGGAATTACGCGGCTGCTGGCATGAGACTTGCCCTCCAATAGATCCTTGTAAATGGATTTAAAGTGTATTCATTCAAATTAGAGGGACAATTTAAATTAAAAAGCTTAGAGCTGCCTCCACCACAGGGGGGCTCTCTCGACCCACCAGCGGACAGGCACCAGTATTGGGAGAGGGGGGCTGGCCGTCAGGGTTCACCGCGGCTCTGGCACAAACCCGGCGACACGGAGGTGGCACGGGCAGGAGCGGACTGGTCGTCTCGGCTTCTCACTTTTTGGATTTTAGAAGGGCATGACATGCCTATATCTGTGTCTCCCCCTCCTTTTACTCCTCCACCTCTTTTCTTTTCGCATGACTATATGTACTTGTCACTTTTCCATGTGTTAGTTGTGTCTTCTGAGCAGTTTGTCAGCTTTTGGACACCTTTGAAGGTGTTTTCTATGTGTTTCTATGTGTTTTTGTTTGCCTGCCATTGGTTTTAACGGTGTTCGAAGGTGTTCGACGAACAGTTCGACGAACAGTTCGGCGAACACACGGGTGTTCGACGAACCGAACCGAACTCGAACACTACGGGGGTGGCTCAACACTATTTAGGAGTGATAAGGGAAGAATTTGTTTGTTTGTCAGTTAAACTCATTGATGGTGATGTGTGTCAGGGCTCTTTATATCACTGTAAGCAATTGCAGACACCTGTGCTAATTAGTTTGGCAGGTGTGTCCAATGAAAGGCAAGAATGGGAAAGAAAAAGGATGTGTCGGCTGCTGAGAAGCAACAAATTGTGGAGTGTTTAGATCAAGGCATGACTACAATCAACATTGTGCGATGATCAGGATGAAGTGTCTTGGCAATCAAGAAGTATGTAGCTGATTCACAGTACACACGTGTGCGTGCTGATAAGGGCAAATTGAGGACTCTTTCCTACAGGCAATTACGTCAGGTTGAAAGAGCAGCGGCAAAAAAGCCTTGTCATAGCAGCAGACAAGTTTTTGAAGCTGCTGGTGCCTCCAACGTCCCCCGAACAACAAGATGCAGGGTCCTTCAGAGGTTTGCAGCTGTGCATACGCCATCCTGTCGACCTCCTCTATCCACTTCACACAAGCAGAAATGGCTCCAGTGGGCCAAACAATACATGAAGACTGATTTCAAAACTGTTTTGTTCACGGATGAGTGCCGTGCAGCACTCGATGGTCCAGATGGATGGAGTGGAGGATGGCTGGTTGATGGACACCCCACGCAAACACGGCTACAGCGCCAACAAGGAGGAGGTGGAGTAATGTTTTGGGCTGGAATCATGGGGAGAGAGATTGTCGGCCCCTTTAGGATCCCTGAAGGCGCTAAAGATGAACTCCATAATGTATGTGGATTTTCTCAAACAGCACTTCCTGCCATGGTTCAAGAAGAAGAACCGTGTATTTCACAGCAAGATCATTTTTTTGCATGATAATGCACCATCTCATGCTGCACATAAAACATCTGCATCTCTGGCTGATATGGGCATAAAAGGGGACAAACTTATGGTGTGACCCCCATGCTCCCCTGACCTCTACCCCATTCAGAACCTTTGGAGCATCATTAAAAGGAGTGTCTATGATGGCGGGAGGCAGTTCACATCTAAGCAACAGCTCTGGGAGGGTATTCTGTCCTCATGCAAAACAATTGAAGCAGAAACCATCCAAAACCTGACAAATTCAATGGACGAGAGAGTTCAGAAGCTCCTTTCGAACAAGGGGTCCTATGTGAAAATGTAACATCACCTAGAATAAAGTTTTGAGTTGAAAACTGTTTGATTTCAGTTTCTAACAACCTGCTAATGCTTATAATTTCAAAAATGACCATTTTTTTGGTCTTTATTAAAATGAAAAGGTTGATCGAAAAGTTTGGGGGATCTAAGAGTGTGGCAACCCAGTAGTCATGATTACTTCGAATTCTGACAATATGAGGGTCATGCTGCAGGTAGTGCAGCAAGAAGGCACTTATGTGTCTTGCGCATCTCGGAGCCCCAAAATTATTTTCCGGGCTAGATGCAGCTAAAAATTATTTTTAATTTTAAATCTGGTGAAGCTTTAGTATAGATGGCCTAATAGGATCAGTGCTGCACACTGCTACAAAGCCCAAATTATTTTCCAGTCAAGATACAGATAAACATGATTAGTAATTTTAAATCTGGTGGAGCTTATTATAGATGGCCTAATAGAATCAGTGCTGCACACTGCTACAAAGCCCAAATTATTTTCCAGCCAAGATACAGATAAACATGATTAGTAATTTGAAAGCTTAAAACGGTTGGTAGGGTGATTTTAACCAATCATCAAGCTTTTACTCTCCCCAGGATGACACAGGGGTAGAAAAGTCGTTTCGGATCCATGATTTGTTCATCTTTATGAACGTGAGTCTGTCTACATTATCAGTGGAGAGCCGCGTGCGCTTATCTGTCAGCACACCACCAGCAGCGCTGAACACACGTTCAGACAGAACGCTGGCTGCGGGGCATGACAAGATCTCCAAGGCGTAAGTGGCTAGCTCCGGCCATTTATCCAGATTGGAAGCCTAAAAAGAGCAAGAGTCCAGTGACACAGTCATGGCTTCAATGTTTACTTGGAGATACTCCTGTACCATCGTCTCTAGGCGTTGACTATGTGTCAGACTTCTTGTCTCCTGTGGCCTTGCAAAGGATGGGCTAAAAAAGTGGTGAAATGATTCCGCAAAATTGATGTTACCAGCAGATACTGTGGTTCTGTTACGGTTTGAGTGCTGAACACTTGACGGTCCCACGGTTGGCAAGTTGGAACTGTGAGATTCACTACGTGCACCACTGGTATTTTGTGGAAAAGCACATGTAAGATTCTGCAACAGTCTCTGCTGATACTCCTGGATGCGTGCATCCCTTTCTATGGCAGGAATAATTTCTGCAAATTTACTTTTGTACCGGGGATGTAACAGTGTGGCAACCCAGTAGTCAGGATTATTTCTAATTCTCACAATTCGAGGGTCATGTTGCAGGTAGTGCAGCAAGAAGGCACTCATGTGTGTTGCGCATCCAGGAGCACCAAGTCCCTGTTGTGTTGGTGGCGAGGTAACAATCATGCTTCCTTCCTCAGTCCTCTCCCCCCAACCTCGCACAACAGAAATGTGATCAAGGTCTCCCTCATCTGATGAGTCTTCCATCAGTTCGTCCTCCACTTCTTCCTGGGCTCCTGCACCTTCCTCACTAGTTTGGCTGCTACCATGCGCCCTGGTAAAACCATCTCCCCCACCCTCACATGCCTGCCGCCTTGGTGCTGCCGACCATCTGGACCTTGCAGATGTTAGCCCTTCCGCATACAACTCCTCCTCCTCTACTTCCTCCACCTCCTCTTGTGCCACCACCTGACTCCGAATTCTGTTTAACATGTGCTCCAGCATGTAAATCAACGGAATAGTCATGCTGATAATGGCATCGTCAGCACTAAACATCTTCGTCGCCATTTCAAAACTGTGCAGAAGGGTGCATAGGTCCCTGATCTGAGACCACTCCTCCAGCGTGATTTGCCCCACCTCTGGATCTCGTTGGCCCAGGCTATACGTCAGAACGTATTGCACCAGGGCTTGTCGGTGCTGCCACAGTCGCTGCAACATGTGCAGAGTTGAATTCCACCGGGTAGGCACATCGCATTTTAGCCGGTGAAGTGGCTGGCCCAACTACTTCTGTAGAGATGTAAGTCGCTGAGCTGCGGGATGCGAACGGCGGAAGTGAGCACACAGCGACCGTGCCCTCTGCAGAAGGCCATCTAGTCTGGGATAGTGGGCTAAAAATTGCTGGACAACCAGGTTCAACACGTGAGCCATACAAGGCACGTGTGTGACATTGCCCCGGCGGAGGGCCGCACCCAGGTTTGCAGCATTGTCGCACACGGCCTTCCCTGGTTTCAGGTCCAGTGGATACAACCATTCATGAAATTGGTTCTCCAGAGCTGACCACAACTCCTCAGCTGTGTGACTCACATTTCCCAGACATTTCAATGTAAAAACCGCCTGATGACGTTGAGCCCTACTGCCAGCATAGTAAGGACGTGTGCAGGATCCCTTCTGCGCAGTTAGAAAGCTTGTGGCATGACCAGACAGGCTTTGGGTGCAGGTGGAAGACCGAGAGGAGGTTGAGGAGGCAGAAGCAGTGGAGGAACTTTGACATAAATAGGATTGACGCACAACTCGTGGGGACGGCAAGACTTGGACAGCAGCCCCTTGTCCTGCTGTCACCATAGTTACCCAGTGCCCAGTCAGCGACATGTAACGCCCCTGTCCATGCCTACTCGTCCAAGTGTCTGTGGTGAAATGCACCCTGTCACACACAGAGTTTCTCAAAGAAGCGGTGATGTTGTGTGCGACATGCTGGTGGAGCGCAGGCACACCTTTCTTTGAGAAGTAGTGCCGACTGGGCATCTGGTACTGGGGCACTGCGACGGACATAAGGTCTCGAAAATCCTCTGTGTCCACCAGGCGGAAAGGCAGCATTTCTGTAGCAAAGAGCTTGCAGATGGTGAAATTCAACCTCTTAGCTTTCTCATGGCTAGGAGGAAATGGTCTTTTACTTGTCCACATCTGAGGGACCGAGGGCTGGCTATTGTGCTTAGACGGGGTTGATAAGGGTGTCCCCGGCAAACTGCCGGTCTGTGAGGAAGATGCAGGCAGACATGTTAGGTTGCCTTGATCCAAAGGTGGTGCTATCGATGTCGGACAGCGCTCAACACCAGCTGGTGTTACCACCTCCAAAGAAAATGATGACCTGCCAATCACGCTGGCTGTTGCGGGTAAAGAGGTGGCAGGTCTGCACCCCAAAACAGGTGTGACTGCTGTCCCCCCAGTCACAGAGGATGAAGAGGCCGCGGATGCACAAGATATGGCAGACGGTGGTTGGCCCGGCCGGCTAGGCCGCATTGTAGCACAATGAGCTTCCCACTGCAACTTATGCTTCATGTCCATGTGCCGGTTCATGCATGAAGTACTCAAACTATGTATTTTTTGGCCTCTACTTAGCTTTTGCTGACAAATGTTACAGATAACACGAGTTGGGTCATCTTTATCGATCTGAAAAAATGCCCAGGCTATGCAAGGCTTAGCACCCATGCGACCTGAAGAGCCACCACGACTTGTGGTGAGAGGCAGAGTTGTGTTTGAGGATGCAGTTGTTGACGTGCTTCCAGTACTACGTCTCTGTCCAGGAAGGCGCAACCTGACCTCGTCGTCACTAGCATCTTCCTCCACCTCCTCTGCTGACCTCATCTCTTGGCTGACTGTGGGTTGACAGTAAGTGGGATCTCCAACCTCATCATCATCACCCTGTGCGTTATCACACCCGTCGTCCTCAGAGCCAACCTGTTCCTGCCCTGACAAAAAACTAAAGTTGTCGCTCCAATCAGGTATTTGAGTCTTATCATCGTCTTCCTCATTGCCTCCACCAACAGGAGTTACAGTTTGGGAATGAGGGTCTACATTATGGTCAGAACCTTCTGCGTCTGGTCCTGGATCCGACTCATAAAGATTCTGGGCATCAGTGCAGATCATTTCCTCGTCTGGATTCACAGAAGCGCTGGAGTCGACCTCTGATTCCCAGGCTATAGTATGAGTAAACAGCTCTGCAGACTCAACCGTCTGTTCTACCTCATACTCAGACGGGCAGCTGGAGATTTGGGAGCTGTGAGGAAGCAAGTGCGATTGGGGTGACACCTTTGAGGACTGGAGTATTTGTGATGTTGAAGTTGATGTGGAGGAGAGCCCACTTAAAGGAGCACTTGATATCCGTTGAAGCACCTGCTGTTTTTGTGCCTCATCTGGAATTTGTAGCGATTGGCGTGGCCGTAAGAAAGGGATCTTATCACATTGTCCGCTAAAAGAAGTAGACATTTTAGTTTGGCTGGAAGATGGTCTTTCTTCTGCAGATGTTACTGTTGCTTTAACACCTACCTCACGGACACAACCTTTTTTCCCCTTCCCAACACGCCTATTCCCCTTTCCACCAGCAGCAGGCCTTTTTCCACTCATTTTGGTGGTTAACTAATTCACAACTCTGGAGTTGTTTGCACAAAAAAACAATGGATGGGAACCGAGCAGAGCTGAGTGGCCAAACTGTGGTATTAGGCCAAAACTATTGGCTGGGTTAGATGCAGAAAAAAATTATATTCAATTTGCAACCTGATGGAGGTCAGTATAGATGGACTAATAGAACAAGTCCCACACACAGCTATAAGCCCAAATATTTTTTCAGAGGTAGATGCAGAAAAATTTTTTATTCAGTTTGCAACCTGATGGAGGTCTGTATAGATGGATTAATAGAACAAGTCCCACACACAGCTACAAGCCCAATACTTTTTCAGAGGTAGATGCAGAAAAAAAATATATTCAGTTTGCAACCTGATGGAGGTCAGTATAGATGGACTAATAGAGAAAGTCCCACACACTGCTAGAAGGCCAAATATTTTTTCAGAGCTAGATGCAGACAAAAAATTATATTCAGTTTGCAACCTGATGGAGGTCTGTATAGATGGATTAATAGAACAAGTCCCACACACAGCTAGAAGCCCAAATATTTTTTCAGAGGTAGATGCAGATAAAAATTATTTTTAATTTGCAACCTGATGGAGGTCAGTATAGATGGACTAATAGAGAAAGTCCCACACACTGCTGGAAGGCCAAATATTTTTTCAGAGCTAGATGCAGAAAAAAATTATATTCAGTTTGCAACCTGATGGAAGTCAGTATAGATGGACTAATAGAGAAAGTCCCACACACTGCTAGAAGGCCACATATTTTTTCAGAGGTAGATGTAGAAAAAAATATATTCAGTTTGCAACCTGGTGGAGGTCAGTATAGATGGACTAATACAACAAGTCCCACACACAGCTAGAAGCCCAATATTTTTTCAGAGGTAGATGCAGAAAAAAATATATTCAGTTTGCAACCTGATGGAGGTCTGTATAGATGGATTAATAGAACAAGTCCCACACACAGCTAGAAGCCCAATATTTTTTCAGAGGTAGATGCAGAAAAAAATATATTCAGTTTGCAACCTGATGGAGGTCAGTATAGATGGACTAATACAACAAGTCCCACACACAGCTAGAAGCCCAATATTTTTTCAGAGCTAGATGCAGATAAAAATTATATTCAATTTGCAACCTGATGGAGGTCAGTATAGATGGACTAATAGAACAAGTCCCACACACAGCTAGAAGCCCAAATATTTTTTCAGAGGTACTGTAGATGCAGATAAAAATTATTTTTAATTTGCAACCTGATGGAGGTCAGTAAAGATGGACTAATACAACAAGTCCCACACACAGCTAGAAGCCCAATATTTTTTCAGAGGTAGATGCAGAAAAAAATATATTCAGTTTGCAACCTGATGGAGGTCAGTATAGATGGAGTAATAGAACAAGTCCCACACACAGCTAGAAGCCCAAATATTTTTTCAGAGGTAGATGCAGATAAAAATTAATTTTAATTTGCAACCTGATGGAGGTCAGTATAGATGGACTAATAGAGAAAGTCCCACACACTGCTAGAAGGCCAAATATTTTTTCAGAGCTAGATGCAGATAAAAATTATATTCAATTTGCAACCTGATGGAGGTCAGTATAGATGGATTAATAGAACAAGTCCCACACACAGCTAGAAGCCCAAATATTTTTTCAGAGGTACTGTAGATGCAGATAAAAATTATTTTTAATTTGCAACCTGATGGACGTCAGTATAGATGGACTAATAGAGAAAGTCCCACACACTGCTAGAAGGCCAAATATTTTTTCAGAGCTAGATGCAGAAAAAAATTATATTCAGTTTGCAACCTGATGGAGGTCAGTATAGATGGACTAATAGAGAAAGTCCCACACACTGCTAGAAGGCCACATATTTTTCAGAGGTAGATGCAGAAAAAAATATATTCAGTTTGCAACCTGATGGAGGTCTGTATAGATGGATTAATAGAACAAGTCCCACACACAGCTAGAAGCCCAATATTTTTTCAGAGGTAGATACAGAAAAAAATATATTCAGTTTGCAACCTGATGGAGGTCAGTATAGATGAACTAATACAACAAGTCCCACACACAGCTAGAAGCCCAATATTTTTTCAGAGGTAGATGCAGAAAAAAATATATTCAGTTTGCAACCTGATGGAGGTCTGTAGTCTGTATAGATGGATTATTGGAACAAGTCCCACACACAGCTAGAAGCCCAATATTTTTTCAGAGGTAGATGCAGAAAAAAATATATTCAGTTTGCAACCTGATGGAGGTCAGTATAGATGGACTAATACAACAAGTCCCACACACAGCTAGAAGCCCAATATTTTTTCAGAGCTAGATGCAGAAAAAAATTATATTCAATTTGCAACCTGATGGAGGTCAGTATAGATGGACTAATAGAATGATGCTATGCCCAAAAGATTTTACTTCACTAGATGCAGTAAAAAAATTGGTATTCTATACACAGGTGGTATATCTTGCAACACAGATAGGCTACTCCACTGACTAACACACTCTGCAATAGGCCAAAAAGGATTAGCTTTGCTATATTCAGCCAAATGCTGTGAAAAAAACTTGCACAGCACTGGCACAGACCTGCCTGGCAAAAACTGATAGGAACTGATGTAACCTAGTCCTGAAAAGGACTCCAATTACAATTAGTCTTTACTCCCACAATCTATCTATTTAAGAGCACAGACCTGCCTGACAAAAGTCGTAGGAAATGCTGTAACCTAGTCCTTAAAAGGACTGCAATCACAACTATTCCCTACTCCCAAGCTATCTGTAGATTTGTGCGAAAATTGGCTTGAAATTAACAAGGTATAGCGCACACAGCAACAGCGGTGCCGTCTAACACGCAGCTGCAGCAGTGAGAAAATGGTGGCGATGGGGAAAATGGCTTGGTCTTATAGGGCAAGGACATGTGACATACACTGCCAATGACACATGCCCTTGCTTGTGTGAAAAAAAGCACTTCGCTCCGTGTGTGCACTGCTGATAGGCTGACAGATTGCACCTCCCCACTGTAAATGCGGGAAAGAGAAAAAAAAATGGAGATCTTCATTGTTCCTGCAGAGATCCATCCCCTGCCCCTCCCCCCACCCCGCTGTACACTCAAACTGCGTATTAACATTAATTTTCATCATTACTGAGAAAAAATCCAGTTATGATTTTGGTGCACGAACAGTTATCGAACACAACCTCGGAACAGCCGAATTTTTCTCAAATTGTTTGTGTTCGCCGAACGGCTCGAACACCGCCCAAAACAGCTCGAATTTGAGATTGGCGAACAGTTCGAGTAGAACAACGCTCATCTCTAGACGGCAGATCCTTCAGTACAGCGTACCGCGATCTGCCAGCAGCCAGCACAGGAGCTCAGCAAGACTGCAGTGGCCATCAGAAGGTAAGTATAGATTTATTTTTTATTTTTTGACATTCTCTCGGGTCACACTATATAAATCCATACCGGTTGCATGGATTTATATAGTGTGACCGAGTTGTCAAGTACTTTCCAAGTGATGCTAAAATCGCTTGGAAAGCGCTTGACAACCCGCATGCGGAAATGCAAGTGAAGAACGCTTCATTTCCGCATGTCCCTGGCAGGAAAACGCATGTACAATCCGCATGCGTTTTTTTCTGCCAGGGAGATGCAGAAAAGCTCAGGAAAAAATCCTGAGCATTTCTGCATCGTGGGCACATAGCCTCTAGATCCCCCAAAAAATTATTCCTGGCCCCTGATACCTGGGGCTATTTCTAGAGATATCTGAAAAAGCACCAGCAGACAGATCTGGAATGGACCCTCTTGCTATATGCACGGCAGTCTGCCACATACACTGCCCGCCTAGCACTGATATCTCTGCTGCTGGATTAGTCCTCAGAAGGACTGTTAGTTGAGATGGATATGTGTAGAATATGTTGTATACCTACACTAACTAGTTTGTCCCAGATATTAAGGGGTCTCTTAGTACATATAAGAGCAGGTGTTTTGAACGCCTCAATGTTTGGATAAGCTTTTGACAGGAGTGTTTCCTGATGATAGTGTAGACTTTAGGTATCATTGGATGGTAGACGTGTATGAAAGGTATTCTTTCTTGTTGGACTGTGCGTGAAGAGGAGGAGTTCATGGACAGCGTCCTCTGTTTTTCTTTTTCTAGCAGTGTAGCCAGGTAGCATCTGTCTCTGAATTTGCAGGACATTTTAATCTAGTGAGTAGGGTCTCCCTTTCTGTCACAATGCGGGAAACTGTCTGAAAACTGTCTGCAACTGGGAACGAGGAAGGCTGTTTTTGGTGTTCTTGGGGTGGCAAATAGAATAGTGAAGTAGGCTATTGTAGTCAGTGACTTTTGAAAATAAATCAGTAGAAAGGGTTCCCATGCTGTCCTTGAACACCATAGTGTCTAGGAATGAAATGGCACTTGTCTTGTGGTTAAGAGTGAACTGAAGTTCCGGTCTAATCGAGTTTGATCCATGCTGGGCAACTTGCAAAACCCAAAGTAGATCACAACAGAGGGCAACGGAACCAGGGGAAGGACGCGGAACCTGGGGTACAGAGGACAGGTGTGCATCAATTACATTTTGCTAAACATGTGACTTCCCAATTAATTGATTAGTCAATTGGAATATCACAATAAACACAGAAGTGTAAGACAGAGATGATGAGGGCTACATATGGAGGTGCAGCATTTTAGAGAACTTTGTGTGCTTTAAACAATGTTTTGTGCTTTGACGACTGTGTTTTGAAATGTTTTAAGTATCTTGTTTAATTTAGCTAACAGTTGTAAAAATGCATTAGCTAAAGATGCACTCAATATAACATGCATCTTGTAATATGAAGAAATAAAGCTTTGTAATTTTTTACACTGGTGCTGGATTTATTTACTGATTTTTTGGATATTTGCCTTCTAATGTCTTGGGTAACCCATGTGCACAGAGCAATGCAAATTAATATTACAGTGCCCAGGTATATAATTTACAATGCAGACCGTACACAGTATCGAGCTGATCTATCACATAGAGTGGAGTATGACTCTGAACAGGACACAGATAGGAAAGTCATGGGTGCAGGATGATTCCACAAGCACTGGCTATTGTCACTATTAACCTCATTAGAAAATTGCAGACTGTACAGTCATGGCCAAAGGTTTGAGAATGACACCAAAATTATATTTTCACATGATCTGCTGGCCTCTGGTTTTTATTAGTGTTTGTCTGATGTTTATATCACATACAGAAATTGCAATCATATTATGAGTACCAATAGGTTATATTGACAGTTAGAATGAGTTAATGCAGCAAGTCAATATTTGCAGTGTTGCCCCTTCTTCTTCAAGACCTCTGTAATTCTCCCTGGCATGCTCTCAATCAACTTTTGTACCAAATCCTGACTGATAGCAGTCCATTCTTGCATTTTGCCAGAATTTGTTGGTTTTTGTTTGTCCACCCGTCTCTTGATGATTGACCACAAGTTCTCAATGGGATTAAGATCTGGGGAGTTTCCAGGCCATGGACCCAAAATCTCTATGTTTTGTTCCATGAGCCATTTAGTTATCACCTTTGCTTTATGGCAAGGTGCTCCATCATGCTGGAAAAGGCATTGTTGGGCGCCAAACTGCTCTTGGACGGTTGGGAGAAGTTGCTCTTGGAGAACATTCTGGTACCATTCTTTATTCATGGCTGTGTTTTTAGGCAAGACTGTGAGTGAGCCGATTCCCTTGGCTGAGAAGCAACCCCACACATGAATGGTTTCAGGATGCTTTACAGTTGGCATGAGACAAGACTGGTGGTAGCGCTCACCTCTTCTTCTCCGAATAAGCTGTTTTCCAGAAGTCCCAAACAATCGAAAAGGGGATTCATCAGAGAAAATGACTTTGCCCCAGTCCTCAGCAGTCCACTCCCTGTACCTTTTGCAGCATATCAGTCGGTCCCTGATGTTTTTTCTGGAGAGAAGTGGCTTCTTTGCTGCCCTCCTTGAAACCAGCCCTTGCTCAAAGAGTCTCCGCCTCACAGTGCGTGCAGAAGCACTCACACCAGCCTGCTGCCATTCCTGAGCAAGCTTGGCACTGCTGGTAGTCCGATCCCGCAGCTGAAACAGTTTTAAGATACGGTCCTGGCATTTGCTGGTCTTTCTCGGGCGCCCTGGAGCCTTTTTGACAACAATGGAAGCTCTCTCCTTGAAGTTCTTGATGATGCGATAGATTGTTGACTGAGGTGCAATCTTTGTAGCTGCGATACTCTTCCCTGTTAGGCCATTTTTGTGCAGTGCAATGATGGCTGCACGTGTTTCTTTAGAGATAACCATGGTTAACTGAAGAGAAACAATGATACCAAGAACCAGCCTCCTTTTAAAGTGTCCAGTGATGTTATTCTTACTTAATCATGACTGATTGATCGCCAGCCCTGTCCTCATCAACACCCACACCTGTGTTAATGGATCAATCACTAAAACGATGTTAGCTGCTCCTTTTAAGGCAGGACTGCAATGATGTTGAAATGTGTTTTGGGGGTTAAAGTTCATTTTCTGGGCAAATATTGACTTTGCAAGTACAGTAATTGCTGTTAAGCTGATCACTCTTTGACATTCAGGAGTATATGCAAATTGCCATTACAAAAAATGAAGCAGTAAACTTTGGAAAAATTACTATTTGTCTCATTCTCAATACTTTTGGCCATGACTGTACTATAGAGATCAGGAGAGGACATAGCATTGGTGCAACCTTTGCAGCCGCACAGGGGCCTAAGAGGTAAACGTGCCAAAGCAGATGGAATTGTGCATTATGATGAGCTCTTAGACTGAAAATGGCCCATATATTGCTTTTGCACAGGGGCCCTCTTCTGTCTGTGTCCGTCCCTGAATTAAATGACACCAATATAATGTACATTTGATAATTGCACTATTTTGTTTACTTGACTAAGATCCATGAGCCAAAATAATGAATACAGTAATACAAATATGAGCAGCAGAACAAAGATGTCAGATTTTTGCTTAAATTAGACTGCACCAATATAGATCCACAAACAGACCAATTTAGAAAGTAATTGTTGCTTTGAATCATAGAAAGCTTTAGACAACAGTTTCACATAAAGCATAAGCTGGATATAAAAATACTATATAATGGTCCCACAATTATTTCTGAAGTATATGTACTATATGTTTCATGTTATGATGGATTCAGCAGCATATAAAAAGGATTTTAATTTGTTTCTTGCATTGACTGAACAATTTGCCTATCAGCATTACTGTAACTTAACCACTATGAAAACAATTGTAAATATTAGCTGTAGGAAAAGGCACACATGGAGCAGCTTTCTTAAGGTACAATGTATATGTCTCACCACAATATGCTAAAAGAAAGCGTTTTCTAATTGCCAATGGTGTCAATGATGAATAGAGACTCCTAATTACCCACATAGTGAATTTCTATCTGGAAAATACAGTATAAAAGACTTCAATTCTATGCACAGCAATACTCACCTATCTGAATGGAATCTATAGCACTGTTCATCATAAGCTTCTTGGTTTATACATGTAATGCTGGAATAACAGAACTGCAAGTACAAGTGCAACTCTTCTGTACAACAGAAAGAGAGCGGTGTAGGAGGCAGTAAATGTATACAACTGCCTGGCAATGCAGATGTCTTTACAAAATGAAGGCCAGTGGGCGACAACCCTTCTGGACAATGTAATAGTTACCTTAAGTGGCTGTCAACTTAGAATTTGTTGCATGCTGTTTGACTAATAAAATTCATAAAAGGCTAAAAAGCAATGAGACAACTTTGGGATTAATTTCTATTCTGTACACAATGTGGGTAACTGCAGTATAAGTTAAAAGTGTAGAAGTGTTGTACATGTTACATGGATCACAATTACAATACATTAAGGGAACCTGTCACTAGGTTTTCTCAATATAAACTACTGCCACCACCTTTAACGCCTCTCTTACAGTATTCTATCAAGCTGTATATAAGTCACCAACCCTCTGCATAGCCCAAAAAATACTTTTTATAACCTCCCCATAAGACGAAGTCCGGTCACATGGGCATCGCTGGTCTTGCTTTGGCACCCCCTCTCTCATCTCAATGACCATCCTCCTTCTTGTTCTTCCTTCATGTGGATGACACATCCTACAACAGCCACACAGTGTCCCTATACCCATGTTCCCAAGGCATACTTTGCTTTGCCCTACTGAGGTCAGAGCAAAGTACTGTAATGGAAAAGTGGTTGGAGAGGCCAAATGACGAAGACCCTAAAGTCAGCTCATGCGCATTACAATACTTTACTCTGCCCTCATCAGGATACAGCAAAGTGTGCCTGCGCAGGAGCATGATTGGAGGACACTGAGTGTATTTGGGGCTATGCAGAGGGTTGGTGACTTATATATAGCTTGATAGAATACTGTAGGAGCGGCGTTTAAAGTGGTGGCAGTAGTTTATACTGTGAAAATCTGGTGACAAATTCCCTTTAAATGTGACCACACAGTGTGTGCATTGATATTTGAGTATTAGTGCCTAAACCAGTCTGGGACATGCAGATAAGGGATAAAAACAACATTTCAAGCAAATTGTACAAAACTGCAAGCACTTGACATTTAGAGATTAGCTTCTAGCTGATGAAATGTGATTTATTACAGTCTCATTGAAATGTGGGCTCCAACCTCTGACTTACATATTCTCTGTATAATTTTCTTGATCCCCGTATCATCTCACACTTACAGGTTCCCTTATTAGAGAACATATTTCCAGCCAGCTCTTTATTTAATTTTTACTTAGTCACTGAGACTTGTCAAAGAGAACTAGAGCATGAAAAATGATATTTTGTACATTATACATGGGGTCTTTTACATGGTGAAATGTATTTTTTTTTCATTTTGTGTAAAATTGTTCTTTTGGTTTTTTCCATGACAAGGTATAAAGAATACATGTTAAATGGAGGTTTCCACAAAAGACATTATCTATCCATAGTGATGAATGAATGTTAACTGGAGCCTCTGTTGAGCACTGTCTACTAGGGTAGCATGGTGGCTCAGTGGTTAGCATGGCTACTTTGCAATGCTGGGGTCCTGAGTTTAAATCCCTCCGAGAACAACAACTGCAAGGAGTTTGTATTTTCTCCCCATGTTTGTGTGGGTTTTCTGTGGGTACTCTGGTTTTCTCCCACACTCCATTGACATACTGATAGGGAATCTAGATTACGAGCATCATTGGGGACAGTGACGATGATGTCTGTAAAGTGCTGTGGAATTAATGGTGCTATAAAAGTGACTAAAATAAACAACAGGGCTCCCAAATCTAAAGACCCGCGTTCATATTTGATTAATATCAGCCAAATCTGCTGATATCGACAGGTTTCATCAACAATTGTAGCTAATATTTAAGTTAATATGCTGCAATATACAGGTGCTTCTCACAAAATTAGAATATCCTCAAAAATGTAATTTATTTCAGTTCTTCAATACAAAAAGTGAAACTCATATGGTATATAGAGTCATTACAAACAGAGTGATCTATTTCAAGTGTTTATGTCTGTTAATGTTGATGATAATGGCTTACAGTCAATGAAAACGCAAAAGTCATTATCTCAGTAAATTAGAATACTTTATAACAACAGCTTGAAAAATGTTTTTAAAATCCGAAATGTTGGCCTACTGAAATGTATGTTCAGTAAATGCAGTCAATACTTGGTCGGGGCTCCTTTTGCATCAATTACTGCATCAATGCGGCGTGGCATGGAGGCGATCAGCCCATAGGCGGATTATAATGAGGGCAATCTGGGCTACCGCTCGGGGCCCTACACTTCGGGGGGCCCATGGCCTGATTGCCCTCATTATAATGTTTTGTGCGGAGGCAGGGGCAGGTTTGGCAGGAGGACCGCACTGTACCTGATGCTGGCTGGCCACATCACAGGAATGCAGACACGCCCCATGCATGCTGTGGCGGCGTCTCCAGCACTGACGTCACACAGCAGCGCCTGAAGCTGCTTCATCCTGCTGGAGAGGAGCCTGTGGATCAGACCTCAGTGGATGGCGGTAACTATGAGGTTGGGGCAGGATGCCTGGAATGAGTAGGGGGCTGCAGGATGCTGCTCCCCTCCTGATGAGTTCACACAGGATTATATAGTGTCAGCTCAGCGGCCGGCCACTCTGCTGGGCTCAGTGTGAGTTATTGCAGGACTTTGACCTTTGCTGCAACTCAGGTCACTCTGGGTCATCGGCTCCTCCAGCATCACCAGAGCTGCAGGTGTCCTGCAATAAATCACACCCTTTGGAAGTGCATTGAGGTGAAGGGTACATTGCTGGAAAAGGGAAAAAAAAAAAAAAACTCTTTAAATCTCTTAGTTTGCGAGTGTGAATGAGCTGCGTGTGTCCGGAACGTAAGTGCGAACGAAAGTAAGTGTGTGACTTGTTTTTCAGTGAAGAGGTATTGGGAATCCTGCAGAAAATACCTGTGTGAATTGCGGTGAGTGCTGCATTGTGACCTGCTGAGTGCTTTTCTACCTGTTTAGATTTATTGGGCTTTTTAAAACCTATTTTCTCACTACAGTTTTAGTTTCTTAGTTTACTACCTGTGTATTTAAGGGTTAACTACATTGCACTAAAATCCTGAGGTGTAGATTTACTCACAAGGGGTTAATTAAGGGGAAGGGGTCATAATTAAGGGTTTATAAGGGGCAGCTGGTTGGGCATCAAGTCCTTTGGAAGTGCATTGAGGTGAAGGGTACATTGCTGGAAAAGGGAAAAAAAAAAAAAAAACTCTTTAAATCTCTTAGTTTGCGAGTGTGAATGAGCTGCGTGTGTCCGGAGCGTAAGTGCGAACGAAAGTAAGTGTGTGACTTGTTTTTCAGTGAAGAGGTATTGGGAATCCTGCAGAAAATACCTGTGTGAATTGCGGTGAGTGCTGCATTGTGACCTGCTGAGTGCTTTTCTACCTGTTTAGATTTATTGGGCTTTTTAAAACCTATTTTCTCACTACAGTTTTAGTTTCTTAGTTTACTACCTGTGTATTTAAGGGTTAACTACATTGCACTAAAATCCTGAGGTGTAGATTTACTCACAAGGGGTTAATTAAGGGGAAGGGGTCATAATTAAGGGTTTATAAGGGGCAGCTGGTTGGGCATCAAGTCCTTTGGAAGTGCATTGAGGTGAAGGGTACATTGCTGGAAAAGGAAAAAAAAAAAACTCTTTAAATCTCTTAGTTTGCGAGTGTGAACGAGCTGCGTGTGTCCGGAGCGTAAGTGCGAACGAAAGTAAGTGTGTGACTTGTTTTTCAGTGAAGAGGTATTGGGAATCCTGCAGAAAATACCTGTGTGAATTGCGGTGAGTGCTGCATTGTGACCTGCTGAGTGCTTTTCTACCTGTTTAGATTTATTGGGCTTTTTAAAACCTATTTTCTCACTACAGTTTTAGTTTCTTAGTTTACTACCTATGTATTTAAGGGTTAACTACATTGCACTAAAATCCTGAGGTGTAGATTTACTCACAAGGGGTTAATTAAGGGGAAGGGGTCATAATTAAGGGTTTATAAGGGGCAGCTGGTTGGGCATCAAGTCCTTTGGAAGTGCATTGAGGTGAAGGGTACATTGCTGGAAAAGGAGAAAAAAAAAAAAAAACTCTTTAAATCTCTTAGTTTGCGAGTGTGAACGAGCTGCGTGTGTCCGGAGCGTAAGTGCGAACGAAAGTAAGTGTGTGACTTGTTTTTCAGTGACTTTGAATTCAGGGAGTTTGGAAGGGAGGACTTAGGACTGAATTGCTGACTGTATTTCATTCTTTCTTTACTTTACTTTTTACTTAATTAATCCACCTGACCTACTTATCTGATTCCCCCATCCATACTTGATACTTAATTGATCCCCCGTCCATACTTAACTGATCCCCCGCCGATATCTAATTGATACACTTGCACATCCCTAATTGATCCCCGTCCATACACCTATATATAAATAATTGTGTTTTGTACTTGTATATATATACTGACTGTATCCCCATATTTAGAATGACGTCCATGTTGGCCGGAGCCGTGCAGTGTACATCTTGCGCAATGTATGCATTCCGTGAGCAACCGCTCGAGGATCCATACTGCTGCGAGAGATGTGAGCATATCGTGCACTTGGAAGCCCAAATTCTGGATCTAAGTGCTCAGATAGCGATACTGAGGAGCATCGACAACATGGAACGGAGTTTGCTGCTCACCGAGCAGACACTCAATGGGTCAATACTGGGGGTGGAGCATAGAGGGGAAGTGCAGGCTGAACAGGCAGGGAGCTGGATAACAGTTAGGAGGGATAGAGGGAAGAAGTATAGGAAGGCTGGTTCAGAACCGGCATTATTGGAGCACGACAGATCCTCTGACCGCCGGGGGAGTGTATGCTCCAGTAATGAGGGGGAGGGGGGGAAGTGTAGGGCAGGCAAGACAGGTTCTGGTAGTGGGTGACTCTATTATTAGGGGGACAGACAGGGCAATCTGTCACAAAGACCCGGATCGCCGAACGGTGTGCTGCCTCCCTGGCGCTCGAGTCCGGCACATCGCGGATCGGGTTGACAGGTTACTGGGTGGGGCTGGCGAAGACCCAGCGGTCATGGTCCACATCGGCACCAATGACAAAGTGAGTGGTAGATGGAGGGTCCTTAAAAATGATTTCAGGGACCTAGGTAGGAAGCTTAGGGCAAGGACCTCCAAGGTAGTTTTCTCAGAAATACTACCAATCCTGCGAGCCACACAGGAGCGCCAACGGGAAGTTAGGGAGGTGAATAAGTGGCTAAAGAGTTGGTGCAAGGCAGAAGGGTTTGGGTTCATGGAGAACTGGGCCGACTTCGCGGTCGGCTACAGGCTCTACCGTAGGGACGGGCTGCACCTCAATGGGGAGGGTGCAGCGGTGCTGGGGAAGAAGATGGCTAACAGGTTGGAGGAGTTTTTAAACTAGAGACGGGGGGGGGAAACCAAGGAAATAGGTGGGATGTGAGGCAAGCAAGGGGGAAGGGGAAAAGTGAATATAATGAGGGTGGAGAGGGGTGTGGGGATAGTACAGTTAGATCGTTAGAGAAGAATAGGATGCTAAATAACCCCAAAGTTTTATCTTGCATGCTGACCAACGCAAGAAGCCTGACCAATAAGGCGGATGAGCTGCGGGCGCTTATATCGGAGGAGAGGTATGACATCGTAGGTATAACAGAGACTTGGCTAGACGATAGCTACGACTGGGCGGTAAATGTATTAGATTATAGTTTATTTAGAAGGGATCGGAAACAGGGGAAAGGCGGAGGAGTCTGCTTATATGTAAAGTCATGTCTAAAACCCAGACTAAGGGAAGATATAGGAGAGGGAGAAGAGGGGGTCGAGTCCATGTGGGTAGAGATAGAGGGGGCAAAAAATAATAATAAAATATTACTGGGGGTCTGCTATAAGCCACCAAATATAACAGAAGAGAATGAGAATCTGCTATTAGGACAAATAGACAAAGTAGCAAAACATAATGAAGTGATTGTAATGGGGGATTTCAACTACCCGGATATTGACTGGGAAACAGAAACCTGTAGATCTCAGAAAGGAAAAAGGTTCTTGACAAATATTAAGGATAATTATCTCTCCCAACTAGTGCAGGAACCAACGAGAGAGAAGGCCGTGTTGGACTTAATATTGACTAATAGGCCTGATAGAATAACTGAGGTACAGATAGGGGGGCACCTAGGTAATAGCGATCATAATATTATCGACTTCAAAATGCCCTTCAGTAGGGTTATCAATAAGGGAACAACAAAAACATTAAACTTTAGGAGGGCGAAGTTTGATCAGCTGATAGAAAACCTTCAACTTATTGACTGGGACAAAGTACTTAATCAATGGAATACGAATAGTAAATGGGAAACCTTCAAAAGAATTCTGAATAATCAGTGCGAGAGGTATATACCGTATGGGAATAAAAGGGCCAGAAATAAGAGGAAACCAATATGGTTGAACAAGAACGTAAAAGGGGCGTTAAATAGCAAAAAAGAGGCATTCAAGAGATTAAAACAGGAAAACAGTAAGGAGGCACTAATGTGTTACAAGGAAAAAACGAGAACCTGTAAAAAACAAATAAAAATAGCGAAGGAGGAAACAGAGAAACGTATTGCTAGGGAAAGTAGATCAAATCCCAAACTGTTCTTTACGTATATAAATAGTAAAAGGATTAAATCGGATAATATTGGACCGATAAAAAGTGAGGAAGGCAAAATCATAGAGAAAGAGGAGGATAAAGCTAATCTATTAAATAATTTTTTTTCGACAACTTTCACAAAGGAAATAGAACTAACAGGAGAAATGAGAAGTGACAAGCTTAATCCTCCACTAAGTATGACTAATCTAACCCAAGTTGAGGTACAGAAACGCCTCAGTAACATTAAAATAAACAAATCACCAGGACCTGATGGCATACACCCACGGGTACTAAGGGAACTAAGTAATGTGATAGACAGACCGTTATATCTTATATTTAAGGACTCTGTTGAGACTGGGTCTGTACCACTTGATTGGCGACAGGCGAATGTAGTGCCAATATTCAAAAAGGGAGCGAAAAGTGACGGCGGAAACTATCGGCCGGTGAGTCTGACGTCCGTTGTGGGCAAAATTTTTGAAAGCTTCATTAAAGAGGCAATTACGGAGCATCTTGATGCTAATAATCTTTTAATCCCGAACCAACATGGATTCATGAGGAATCGCTCCTGCCAAACAAACCTGATTGACTTCTACGAGGAGGTTAGCTCTCGATTAGATCAGGGGGAACCAGTGGATGTCGTGTATCTCGACTTCTCAAAAGCGTTCGATAGCGTGCCACATAATAGGTTGGTATACAAAATGAGAATGATGGGGCTGGGGGAAAATGTCTGCAAGTGGGTAGCTAACTGGCTAAAGGATAGAAGGCAGAGTGTGGTTATAAATGGAATATTCTCAGATTGGATAAGCGTCACTAGTGGGGTACCACAGGGGTCTGTACTAGGCCCAATGTTATTTAATATCTTTATTAACGACATAGTCAACGGGATAAATAGTAAAATATCAATATTTGCAGATGACACAAAGTTATGTAAAACAATTAATACAAAAGAGGACAGTGCAGACCTACAGAGGGATTTGGATAAGCTGGGTAGGTGGAGCATTAAATGGCAAATGAGGTTTAATGAGGATAAATGTAAGGTCATATATATGGGAAGGAAAAATGGAAGTCACCAGTACTCACTGAATGGGAAATCATTGGGGAATTCAGAGATGGAGAAGGACTTGGGCATCTTGATTGATAGCAAACTAAATTGGAGTGCCCAAAGTCAGGCCGCTGCTGTAAGGGCAAACAGGGTAATGGGATGTATCAGAAGAGGTATAGCTGCAAAGGATGAGAACATTGTTCTTCCACTGTACAAAGCACTGGTCAGACCACACTTGGAATACTGTGCTCAGTTATGGGCCCCAATATATAGAAAGGATATAAATGAGCTTGAAAAGGTACAAAGGGGGGCAACAAAATTAATAAAGGGAATGGAGGGACTGCAATACCCAGAGAGGTTGGCAAAACTAGGACTATTCAGCCTGGAAAAGAGAAGGTTGAGGGGGGACATAATAAATGTGTACAAATATGTTAGTTTTACAGTATAGAGATCTTGCCCGGGATTTGTTCAAAAGGAGGGATATTACGGTAACAAGAGGGCATTCACTAAGACTGGAAGAGAAAAGGTTTCAGCACCAGCATAGGAAGGGGTTCTTTACGGTAAGAGCAGTGAGAATATGGAATTCACTGAGTGAGGAGACGATAATGTCGGATTCACTACACCAGTTCAAGCGGGGACTGGATGCATTTCTAGATACCAGGCAGATTTCAGCATATACTTAAAAATAGAATAAAATAGTAGGTTGATACAGGGATTTATTCTGACTGCTGGTTTCAGAGTCAGGAGGGAATTTTTCCTCAGGTGAAGATTGGCTAAATCATTTGGGGTTTTTGCCCTCCTCTGGATCAACTTTAGCAATTACAGAACTAACAGGTCGAACTTGATGGACGCAAGTCTTTATTCGGCTTTACAAACTATGTTACTATGTTACACTGAGCCCCAGCAGAGCAACCACAGACATCGCATACAGGATCCTGCACTGACTGATCAACCCTGAACCTACAGGACATCACATACTGTACTGATCCATATATGATATGTGAGGTCCTGTAGGCAGGTGTGATCAGTACAGTGTATATCCCTGTACAAAAAATGTTATATCCAGTACACAGATTACTGTATGGTATACTGTGGTACAGACATTAGATGGGATATAACAATGTGTATAATTTATAACATCTGATGTCTGTATCACAGTATATCGTACTAGCTATTGAACCCGTTCTACACCCGGGTCACGAGCATTTTTAGTGGTACTTTTCTGGTGCCATTTTTTTTAAGACACTTGTGTCTGCGAATTCTCATATACAGTGTCTTCAATAAAATGGCGCCGGACAGCGTGATATGCGCATGCGCTGACTCCAGCACCATTTCATTGAAGTATTGTGCTACAAAATTAAATTAAATTTCTCCTTTCATCAGAAATAATGCTATTAACCTGCAGGTTAACAGAGTTATTATGCTGCCCAGCAGCTGATTGCAGCAGGGAAAAAATTAACTTTATTCTGGCCAGCATTCGGTTTCAGTCATGGGGGCGGTGCCGATTCTGTCACCGTTCTGAGTATACAGAGCATCCGCTGTAACCAAGCCCCCGGCCCTGACTGACATTGGCTCTACATTGAGGCCGGCTGTCAGTCAGGGCCAGGATTACAGCGGTTGCTATGTATACTCAAAGTAATGACTGAACCGGTGCCAGGCCAGACCCCATGACTAAAACAGAATGCTCCATCATCCTGGCATATTCTCTCTCCCCATCCTTGTATAAGCTCCCTCCCCATCCTTGTATATGCTCTCTCCCCATCCTGGTATATGCGCCCTCCCCATCCTGGTATATGGTCCTTCCCCATCCTGGTATATGCTCTCTCCCCATCCTGGTATATGCCCCCTCCCCATCCTGGTATATGCCCCCTCCCCATCCTGGTATATGCTCTCTCCCCATCCTAGTATATGCTCTCTCCCCATCCTAGTATATGCTCTCTCCCAATCCTGGTATATGCTCTCTCCTCATCCTGGTTCCCCATTCTGGTACATGCTCCCCTCCATCCTGGTATATGCTCCCCCATCCTGGTCCCCCATCCAGTATACAGTGCTGTGGAGTCTGAAAGCCAAACCTCTGACTCCGACTCCTCAATTTCCATTACACCAACTCCCCGACTCCGACTCCCTCATACATTGCTCATGTTTAAGTGATAAATTTACTGTAGCACAGATTCATCTCAGCTAAAAGTCTAGACCCTTAGATCAGGAATAGGGCAGACATTTTTAGGACATTTCATAACTTTCCCAAATTCTTATGAAAAAATATTCCCCACAAACAGAATTGAATTACTGTACCCAATTTATTATGTATTTTAGAAGTCGGAGTTGGTCCATTTTATACCGACTATACCTCCACCAAAATGGACACTGACTCCATGACTCCACAGCTCTTCTGGTATATGCTCCCCCATCCTGGTATATGCTCCCCCATCCTGCCTGCTCTGCTGTTCTTCCATCCATACAAAAAACACTCCTGGCAGTGTATGGGCTCATACTGTATGTACAGGGCTATGCGGGGCTCATACTGTATACAGGAGGCTATGTGGGGGCTCATTATGTATATAGGAGGCTATGTGGGGGCTCATACTGTATCTGGGAGGCTATGCGGGGGCTCACATCATTGTGGAGCCTACGGAAACAGACTAAGGGGCCTTTTTAAATGCCTAGGTAGCCTTTGCAGGTGTTTTTTGTTAATTATTCTAATTTACTGATATAATGACTTTTGTGTTTTCATTGGCTTTAAGCCATAATCATCAAAATTAACAGAAATAAACACTTGAAATAGATCACTCTGTTTGTAATGACTATATAATATATGAGTTTCACTTTTTGTATTGAAGAACTGAAATAAATTAAATTTTTGATGATATTTTAATTTAGTGAGAAGCACCTGTAAGTTAATACGTTAATGTGCTGCACATTAAAATTTTCCACAAAAATTCTGTGCAGATTTTTCTCTGCAGTGTGTGGATGAGATATACTAAAATGTTATATACTTTGCTGCTACTTACTCTAGTGTGGACTTTCTGTCTGGAAAATCCAGTTTGAAATCCATAGAGTTAGCTAGTAGAAGATGCTGATAAATTGTAGCTATGAATGCTTCTTCTATTTGCCTTTATTTTCCTTCATTTTACAGTTTTATTAAACTGTAAAATTGTGGTCGGTTATAATTAGTGATGAGCGAGTGTATTCGTTACTATTCGCACGGATAGTACGGTATCCGGGTTACTCGTTATATTGCGAGTATTTGTGTACTCGCCTCACTATATTCAGATGTCCCGCCCTGCAGTTTTGGCACCTCCTTTGCAGCCATTAAACATGCTGGGCTTCTTAACCAATCACAATGCTGCAGACAACTTGGTTGTAGCATTACTGTGATTAGCTGACCACCCAGCGTAATAGGGTCTATTTAAGCCCTGCCGCTGCCATTTTGTGCACATTGCATCTGGAGCCTACGTTGTAACAGCCTAGGAGAGATCGCTGAGCTGCTAGGGAGAGTGTTTAGGCCTCTTGATAAAACAATAGCCCTTTTAAGGGCTACCTGCAGTGTGTACTAGTTTAGTGTTTAAAGGAGCCGCTCACTAGCTCCATAATACCACCAAAAAATAGCTCTTTTCAGAGCTGAAGACACACCACAAAGTCAGAGTACAGGGAGGGAGAGATTGTGTATTAGGTAGGGAGAGGTTAAAGTGTTTGTCCAGCTGTTAAAACAGCTCTTGTCAAAAGCAAAGCAATATTTTTCCAGCACACAGAGTAGCAGCATTTTGAGCAGCCTTTTTTTTTAAACAGCACCGGCCTATTTTCACCGCTGTTTTAGGGGTCAGAGCCTGGCTTCTGGTGTCTTCTATCCATATTAGTTAAAAAAGCGTTTAGTGCACTCCACAAAGCAGTAGTCCAAACATTTCCTACTGCCTGCTACCAAGAATGCACCAACCCATTTTCCCCGCTGTTTTTGGGGTGACAGCCTGCCTTCTGTCCACATTTTTCCACTTAAAAAAGCGTTTAGTGCCCTACGCAAAGCAGTAGTCCAAACATTTCCTAATGCCTGCTACCAACCACGCACCAGGCCATTTTACCCACTATTTTGGAAGCCACCATCCCAAGGACCTCCAATCACAAATAGTAGTTAGGCTGGAGTAGGAATACTGTCCTAATTTGTCCACTGCACAATTTGCATAGGGTTTGTAAAAATTAGCCCTATGGGCTGAGTCATGGCTGACGCAGGAAGCCACCATCCCAAGGGCCTCCAATAACAAATAGTAGTTAGTCTGGAGTAGGAATACTGTCCTGGTTTGTCCACTGCACAATGTGCATAGGGTTTGTAAAAATTAGCCCAATGGGCTGAGTCATGGTTGACAAAGGAAGGAAACAGGTTTTTATGGGAAAGGGGTGACATTAACAGCAGTAGCATGAATCTGCATTTTTGGTGAATTTAGGTTGGCTTGCTGTCACCTGGAGGGATTGCAAACTGTGGAGATATCCAGTCCTTGTTGAGTTTAAATCATAGTAAGTCTGTCTGCATATTCCGTGCAGAGGCGTGTGCGCCTATCATTGATGATTGCCCCAGCGGAACTGAAAACACACTCTGACACCACACAAGCAGCTGGGCAGGCCAGCACCTCCAAGGCATATAAGGAGAGGTCGGGCCAAGTGTTCAGCTTAGACACCCAATAATTAAAGGGAACTGAAGCATCAGAAAGGACGCAAGTATGGTCACTTAAGTACCCCTTGACCATGTTCTGAAACTTATCCCTCCTTGGCATTGTTACAGGCACAGATAGCCCTTGCTGTTGTGCTAGTTTATTGAAAATTGCCCAATTTGTGCACATTTTCCCACCACCTCTGTTGGAGCTGGTGTTCGTGTCTCTCCCCATTATCCCTTGGTGTTGAAAAGAGCCAGTACCTCTGCTACCAGCACTGTCTGAGGGTGATGTTTTCTGCAACTAATCTACAACGGCCCTCTTGAACGATTCCATTGTAAAACTCTTTGGTGACTCTAAAAGGAGAGAAGGAAATTTCTCCTTGTACCATGGATCGAGAAAGGTGGCCAACCAGTATAGGTCGCTCTTGTCAACTGCACCTTAAAAAAGTCTCCAGAATCCGACCTTTTCTCACCTTTGAAACTGCTAAAACTCTTACTATTGCTCTTATTCACTCTCGTCTGGACTACTGCAACTCTCTTCTGATCGGTCTCCCTCTTACCAAACTTTCTCCTCTCCAATTTGTCCTGAATGCGGCAGCCAGGGTCATATTTCTGTCCAGCCGCTTTACCGATGCCTCCATCTTGTGCCAGTCATTACACTGGTTGCCCATTCGCTACAGGGTCCAATATAAACTCATAGCTCTCACCCACAAAGCTCTCCACAGTTCTGCACCACCTTATATCTCCTCTCTCACTTCTGTGTATCGCCCTACATGTGCCCTCCATTTTACAATTGACCTAAAACTAACATCCCCCATAATCCAAACCTCGCACCTCCGTCTCCAAGATTTCTCTCATGCTGTACCAGTTCTCTGAAATGCTCTACCCCAGACGATCCGACTGATGCCTAGCCCCCATGTCTTCAAGCGCGCTTTAAAAACCCATCTCTTTAAACAAGCTTACCACCTCAACTACTCAGTAAACTAACTTTCCCCTGTTCCCTCCTTCTAAATATTATTCAGAATCTGCACCCTACTATTCATCTGTCTCCACACCCTCCATGCACACGATAACTGCACTCAATACTTGATTATTGCACTTAAATAAGTTGTCCACTACTTTTACATTGATGCCCTATCCGTAGGATAGGGCATCAATGTATGATCTTCCGGGGTCCCGCACGTGGCACCCCAGGCATCAAGTGGTAGTGGCCGGCGCTTGTTACTGCACATCTGCTTCCGATTCAGTTGAATGGAAGGTGGATGTGCAGTACACCGCGGCGGCCACTACCACTTGACGGCGGAGCCCCGCATGTGAGCACTTCCGGCCGGCGGCTGCTACCGCCGGCACCGATAACAGCTGATCGCATCAATGTAAAAGTAATGGACAACCCCTTTAAGCATACTGGCTGATGACCGGATCATATGAAAATTCCTACTTATTATAATTGCCAGACTTGAAATAGCAAGCACTATTCACCTATTGTGTCCACCCATTTCCTTGTAGAATGTAAGCTTGCGAGCAGAGACCTCTCTCCTAATGTAACTGTTTAAACTGTCTTACCTTGTATTGAATTTATTATATGTACATGTCCCCACTTAATTGTAAAGTGCTGTGGAATATGCTGGCGCTATATAAATAAAAATTATTATTATTATTGTTGGATAAAATGTGTATCAAGCGAGGGTCTTGTCACAGACACTTACAAATGAACTGTGCCATGTGGGCCAAGCTGCAAAAAGACAAATGTTCCGTGTCCTAAACAGTAGAAACAGTACCCATCCTCTCCTCACACTGACTCGCCTCCTCCTCCACCTCCTCCTCTCCAGTCCATCCAGGCTGGACAGACATGAAGCTTGGGTTTGGTGTCCCTTCTGTAGCATTAAGAGTCCCCTCGGAAGCACAGAAAAACAAGTCCTCTCCCTCCTCATCCTCCTCATCTTCCTCCTCATCACCCAATGTTGCCTCAGAATATTGGCTGGGCTGGGTAGCATCACCCATTGGGAAATCTGGCTCCATACCAACATGCTGGGCACTCAAAGCTTCCTCTATGAGATTATGCAGTGATTGTTTCAAGAGACACAGCAGCGGGATGGTTACGCTGATAATAGACTGATCACTGCTCACGAGGTTGGTGCAGTACTCAAAGTTCTCAAGAACCTCACAAATGTCAGCGATCCACACCCACTCGACAGTTGTTATGTGTGGTGGCTGACTCTCAGTCTGATGGGCATGTTGAAGCTGGTATTCAGCTACTGCCCTCTGCTGTTCACTAATCCTCATCAACATATGATAGGTTGAGTTCCACTGCGTGGGCAGGCCGCAAATGAGTCAGTGACTTGGAAAATTCAAGCGCTTTTGCAGCGCTGTAAGAGCAGCAAAAGCGGTAGAGGAATGGCGGAAATGGGCGCTAATATGGCGCAACTTCTCAAGTAGGTATGACTGTTGAGGGAGGGCAATAACCCTTCACGGTTGACCAAGTGAGTGTCAAATTATTATGTTGATTGTGCAATCCAACAGGGAAGCAGACGGAGACAGTCCCGTTTATTTTGCTTAGCATTTTATATTGTTTTGAGTTTATTAATGTCCAATTATCTACAGCCATACTACAGTCTTGAACCAATGTTAGTGCAATTATTACGGAAACACATATATGGTCATATTATCGTTAGTTCGAAGCACGCTGGAAATTTACAAGGTCAATCCTGGCCTAGACTAGTTAGATAACAGGAGCGGGGTGTCTGACAAAATGTTCTTGAGATAAAAAGTTAGTGTGAGAAAGTTCCATGGGAAGAGAAAGAAAGAAGTATGTTATGCAAGGAGTGATAATAACATGATTTTAAAGCAAGCAGACAAAATGGAGTTGCTCTAGCATGAGTATCAATATGTCCTTTACATTCCCCCCTAAAAATTGTTATTATCAACAATAGAGGTGCTTTCCCAGGGTCATGTTTTGAGCCTGAGGGACATTGGTCTTCACCCAATTAGTGCCCTTGTTACCAATTGAGGCTGTCGCGGCATGTCCATCCCCCCTTGTTTGTTGACATAATCATAAATCTCAGATCTTCAGACATGAGGTTGGTTGGGGCATGCGGGTAAAGGTCATCATTCCCTTGTTGTCCAGGTCCTCAATGCTGGTTACATCTGGGAGGTCCGTGTACAGTAGCACTGGATGTCGGTTAACAGTGTCCTCCTTGCTCTCTGATGACTGGCAGGTTTTCCTCATGCAAAATGGGATACAATAAAAGACTAGTTTTAGTAAAACATATATTAACAAGATGCAAGCAGCAATATGCAACACTCCTAGTAATATTCCAGCAATCCATCCACCAATCCCTTTAAACCAATTAGCAGGATTTAAAAAGGAAAACGTATCAGACCACCAATTGTCTTTGGTCAATTTGTTATGTTTGTTATATTCTTCCCTGAGTTTCCTAATGTCTTCCATTTTAGTCTTTAACCGTATGGTAGAGTCAGGGTCAATACAGTGACAACAGGCTGGACCTATAACCTAACACATCCCTCCTTGAGCTGCTGTCAAATAGTCCAGCACTAAAGTATTTTGATTAGCCACTGTAATAAGTTGATTCTGCACCACAACAGTAGTATTAATTACTTCCAAAATATTTCAAATCTGGTCATTTAAGTAATCAGTGACTTCCACTAACTTGTCCCACATTTGTATTACCATAGGGTAGAGGAAGACAGTACTGGCTATCTTATTGGGTATATTATTTTGTACCAAATGAGGTCTTCCTGATGGGTGTGGGGTGTTGTCCTTAGCACGTTTATAGATGGTATGAAGAGGGATGGCTCTCATATCTACTTTACTATGGGGAATAAGATAAGTGGCTGGAGTTAGCCGGGCCAACGTACAAGTCCCCCCCTACTCCGACTGGGAGCCATTTATACGCATTATTCCCACAGACTCAATATGTGGCTGATGGCAGGTCCCATAAAACAGAGTGCTGTAATACTAATTTATGTACCAAATCGATAAAAACTGTGTTATTTAATAACATACACCATGAAGACATTGGTCCCAGGGGCTATAATATCCAACATCCGGATTGCCACATGTTGGATCACTAGGCTTATAATCAGAAAATTCATGTTTTACTGCTGTTGGGGTTGTCAGGAGCACTTGGTATGGTCCGTCATACAATGGTTATAGTCCATGTTTCCGAACATGCTTCTTCACATACACATAAACTCCAGGCTTGAGGGTATGACAACCTTCTGCATCAGCTGGATCTGGAATAGAAGATGATACTAATGCATGGGTGTTAGTTAAGGCTTTGGCAAGCTGAATCACATATTGCACAACATAATCTGTTTCTTCTGATAATTGTTGTGGGGTAAATCTAGCTATAGCTGGTTGTGACCCAAATAGTATCTCATAGGGTGACAGTTTGTGTTTCCCTATGAGGGTGGTGCATATGTGATATAGTGCAATGGGAAGGAGCTCAGGCCACTGGGCCGTAGTCTCCTGCATCATTTTGGTTAATTGCCTTTTCAGTGTGCCATTCAATCTCTCCACCTTGCCACTTGACTGTGGATGGTAAGGAGTATGTAACGTCACTGTTGATCCGATTATGGTAAGTATGTCTTGATATACACATGCTTCCTGTGCTGACATACTGGGAGGTAAGGCTGCAGCCTCTACCAATGTATCTTCAGTTGTGACAGCATATCCAGTATGAAACCTGCCAGAGGTGTCAGCATATCTTGATCCATCCTTATATAATGTAAGTTCTGGGTCATCCAAGGGTACTTCCCCCAATAGAACAAGTGGAGTTGACTCCGCAGTAATTTGTTCCAGACAATCATGCGGTGGAGCCTCTTTCCCCTCTCCTTCAGGTGCTGGTAGCAGGGTGGCTGGGTTGATGGTGGTGCACCGGTGTAATTTCACATTCTCTGGCAAAATTAACGAACACTGCAGCCGCAGGTGTCTCTGTGTAGACAGATGTTTAGGTTGCTGTGTGGCGTGAACCGCTCATAGACAGCTGGGGGAGACCCTGGCTACCGGGTCCAGATGCGCTGAGTAATAACCGACTGGGCGCTGCTTTGTACAGTGTCTCTGCGTGAGTACTCCGGCTGCATGCCCTCCCGTCTCAGAGCCATACAAATGGAAAGGTTGAGCATAGTCTGGATTTCCAAGGGCAGGGGCTGTCATTGCTCAAAGGCTTGTTGCAACAGTTCTTGGTGGTCCTTGTTGTTTACATCAGCCAGAGTGTCTTCACGACAAGTCATGGTAAGTTTTCCGAAATTTCTGAACAAGTAGGTTCAGCACGTAAGCCATGCATGGCACGTGTACCAGCTTGCCAACCTTTAAAGCCACCACCAGGTTACGCATATTTTTGCAGATGACCAGACTGGGTTGGAGGTGCAGCGGGGAGAGCCACTCATCGGTCTATTGATTTAAAGCTTGCCACAGCTCTGCTGCAGTGTGTGCTTTCTGACCTAAACAGATCAGCTTCAGCAGAGCGTGTTGCCGCTTTGCCAATGCGCTGCTGCACAGGTCCCAGCTTGGCAGTGATGGGTAGGGTAATTCAGCAAAGGATGAGAAGCAGGAGGAGGGGAGAGAAGAAGTGGAATATGAAGAGGTGGAAACCCTGACAGAAGTTGGGCCCGCTATTCTTGGCCTGGGTAGGATGTGTGATGTTCCAGTTTCCACCTTTGTCCCACCCTCCACTAGGTTCACCCAGTGTGCCGTGACAGAAATGTATCGTCCCTGTCCACAACAACTTGTCCAGGTCTCTGTTGTTAGGTGGACCTTCCCGGTTACGGGGTGGGTGAGAGCACACTTCAGATTGTTTAACACGTGGGACGGCACACTGGGCAAAATAGTTGTGGCTGGGAAGACTGTATCGTGGGGCAGCCACAGCTAAGAGACCACGGAAAGACTGTGTTCCCACAAGCCTAAACGGCAACATCTCCACAGCTAGCAATTTGGCAATGTGCGAGTTTAGTATTTGTGCCTGTGGGTGCGTGGCTGGGTATTTACGCTTTCTTTCCAAGCTCTCAGGCATGGACAATTGGACGCTTCGCTGGGACAAGGAAGTGGATGTGCTTGATGTTTGTTGTGTGTGAGTAACCGCAGCTTGTGGGCAGGAGGTATGAGTGCCTGCTTCCTGAACAGCAGATTCTGAAGGACATAGTCCAGGTGACTTGTCATTGGTTTTACCCGCAGATGCAGATTTGGTACCTTAGTGTTCCGCCCACCTACTGGGGTGCTTGGCTGCCATGTGGTTTCGCATACTGGTGGTGCTCAGGTTGCCATTGCCCTGGTGTCTGCTCAACTTGGTATGGCAGATGCTACAGACTACAATGTTTTTCTCTGAAGGACTTTCAGAAAAAAAATTCCACACAGCAGCTGAACGCCCCCTTGCCCTGACTTGGCCCACAGTGGGGTTGCTCTTGGGTACAGTTGACCCAGTTCTCACTCTGGGCAAACCACGACCCCTTGGTGCCTGTGTTGGTGCTACATATCCATCTTCCTCTGTGTTGCTGTCATGGCTATGCATGCCAACGGTCCAGGTTGGATCAGTGGACTCATCATCGACCACCTCGTCTTCCATCTCATCCTCCTTCCCAGTTGACATTGTAGGCTGACCTGATGGCAACTGTGTCTCATCATCATCAGCCTCCACCTCTGGAGACAGTACATGACGTTCCTCCAAGTGGCTTTCTTCTGACCGTAAGTCCTCAAATACTTGAGCATCAACGCACGCCTCCTCCTCTTGTCCCTCTTCAATGCTGCTCGGTGATAGGCCAGAGCCAACCAAAGCATACGTACCAAACAGATCCTCGGAGTGGCCAAACTTGGGGTCATATGTCTTCTGTGAATGATAATGGCGGGAGGAAGGAGAACCCGCTTCAGAATTGGATGGGCCAGCCTTCTGTGTATCCACAGTAGACTGTGTGGTTGTGGAAGATTTGTTCCTGCTTGACAAATGCGTAGAGGCCTTGTCTGCTATCCAAGAAAGAATCTGCTCTTGCTCTTCTGGCTTCCACACATGTTTACGTTCAAGACCAGGAAATTTTTCCAGGAACATAGTGGATGCATCAAGCTTCTTCTGACCTGACACAGACTGAGTGCCTTATCGCGCACCACTGACATCACCACACCTACATCCACGTCCCTTAACAACAGGCTTTTTTGGCATTTTGGGTTTTGTTGACTGATTTTCAGATGTTGATTGCAAAGCTAGCTGTCACAGTTAAAATAGTGAGTCAACCATGACTCAGCCCAAAGGGCTAATTTTTATAAACCCTATGCACATTGTGCAGTGGACAAACCAGGACAGTATTCCTACTCCAGCCTATCTACTATTTGTGATTGGAGGCCCTTGGGATGGTGGCTTCCTGCGTCAACCATGACTCAGCCCATAGGGCTAATTTTTACAAACCCTATCCACATTGTGCAGTGGACAAATCTGGAATGTACAGTGGTCCTACCAAACTAATATTTGTCATTATTAGTTGTGCCAAACAATGTACTGAAAAACTGGAAAACAATTCTAAGTGTGATGAAATACTGAAAAAATAAAATGCATTTTTGCCTATTTTTTAGGCTTTGTTTTTATGGCATTCATTCTGTTGTTAAAATTACCAAGAACCATGATTTTTCAGGTCAGTACAATTATGGCAATACCTTAATTGTATAGGTTTTCTATTTTTATTTAAGTTTTGAAAAAAGATTCAGAAGTTTTTAAAATAGATTTTTTTGTTTCTGTTGCCATATTCTGAGATCCATAGAGTTTTTATTTTTCCACTGATTGAGCTATGTAGGGGTCTTGTTTTTTGTGTGGTGAGCTGACAGTTTAATTGATACCAATTTGAAGCAGGGGCATAAAGATCATAGTCACAGAGGGTGTGACCAAGACCAGGCCCGTGTGGGAGCGGAACCCGCCTACGCCAGCACCTACTTCAGCAGGATGTGCATCCTCTAAAGTGTTGAAGTGTATTGTAGCACAGGGAGTGTCTTGTTCCCTGAGCTGCAATAGATGCCGCCGGACAATCAGAGACAGGCAGCTGATATTGGCATGCCAGGCATTGGCGTCGTATGACAATGACATCATGAGTCACCATTGCAGGCATGCCATTATTTGTTAAGAAAAAACCTGAAGGTCTGAACTGAAACGTAAGTTGATGTGCATGCAAAATGTAAATGCATATTCACACAAGGCCATTAAACAGAGAGAAACCAAGAACAAGAAAAATACCCAAATAACTGAAAGTAGATGTATAAATAGCACAGTGCAAAAATAATAATAAATAATAAAGGGTATTTAGTTAACATAATTTTGATCAAAATATTGTGAAAGCCATCCCGCCACTTCACGGCAACCCTTATGGGACAGTCCTAACTGTGCTATTTATACATCTACTTTCAGTTATTTGGGTATTTTTCTTGTTCTTGGTTTCTCCATGCCTTTATTTGTTGCCTGTCTCTGCACTGGCTACAGAAGAGGACACAGCAAGTCGTGGTATCAGAGAAAGGTGAGTAGAATGTTTTTTTTATGCAGAAGTAGAACATGAACATATTTATCAGGATGGGGCTAGGATCAGGTACATATATACCAGGACGGGGGAAATATATACCAGGAAGGGACCCAGGATGGGGCATATATACACCAGAAAGGGGACATATATACCAGGAAGGGACTCAGGAAGGGGGACATATAAACCTGGTTGGGGCTCAGGATTGGGGACATATACTGTATACCAGGAAGGGGCCCAGGATGGGGTCAAATATACTAGGAAGGGGGACATATACACACCTGGAAGCGGCCCAGGATGGGAGATATTGCTTAATAATGAAGGGGTAGGGGTGAACACTTATGTCTTTATAGGATTTAGAATGCTACAGTGGCCCTTGCATCTGTCCAACATGCAGGAAGGGGGGGCTCAGGACCAAATTTTGCACATGCAAGTTTTTTTTTGAGGGGGAGGATGTATTCAAATTTGTATGTTTTTTTATTTTTTGTTTCATTTTTTAAACCTTTTTCTTTTAACTGTGTTACAGGCAAGCGGCTATGTTCAGCTAGGGTGAGACGGGTTTCATGAATTGTTTGGAATCCTGGGGGAACCGTTGCTCAGGCAACCATAGGTTGCAGCTTCTCTCAGGCACACGATAGATTCAATTGCTGACCAGACACATTTGACAAGAGTCTTTTTCAACAGTTTAACAGTGGAATTTAATCTGAAGCACGGCCAGTGCAATTCAGCAACACTCTTCATTACACTACAGTCTGAGTTTCTTGAGCAACTGGCTCCAGTAACCATACAGTAGTTTCTTCACAAGGCACAGTATTGCAGTCTCTTCAGTAGCATAATTCAGCATAGATTAGATCTCTTAGCAGCACACTTCTATGCATACACAACCACAGACTTTTCCTTCTCAAGGACACAATAGTACACAGCATTCTTTATCCTGCATGGAGATGGAAGAGGGGAAGGGTTTGATGAGGGAGATGATCCCTGTCACACAATTCCTTCCAGTCCTTATCTTCCTGCCCCATAATACTCTGCACTGTTACTTCAGGGAGTTTATCTGACCTGTGTTTAGTTTCTCTCCTGATCTGAATCCTGTTCAGTTGCCTTCTGTCAGATCCAGATGACACACCACTTTTCTCTTCAGCTTCAGCCAGACTACAATAACAAATTCCCCACAATTCCCCTCGGGGTTTGCTAAAATACTCCCTGTCTCCTGTGTCTGTGTTAACTCCTCTAGTTGCTGGATGCTTCTGAAGCACAACACTTCCTGTCTCCTGTGCTTTTGTTATTTGTAACAGTTGCTGGATGCTTTTGAAGCAACAGCACTACTTCTGCATGTCACATTTGTTTTAGTTTATTTTTTTCTCCTAGTTCACAGGAGTACCAGGATTGCAGTGAAATGTCATTCAGGCACCATTCGTGGTCACCTGGCGGCTCTAAAGATGGCTACCACGAACAGGCTTGGCACTAGCTATTCAGTTTTCCAGATTTCAGGAGTTGCTCTGCCCTTCACCCTTTAACCCTTATACTGGAATCTGAAGCTAACAGGGCCCCTATGCAGGGGGGCACTGAGCTAGATGCTGTTTTGTGGTGTGAGCTGGCAAGAAGAATGATCCGGTAGCTGGGTCAGAACCAGGAGGTCAGTGTATGAACAAAACTGTAAAGCAAGCGGGTAGTCAAATTCAAGCTGAGGACATAGAATGGGATGAATCAGGATGAAAGAACAGGAAAACAGGTCAGAGGTTAATCCAGGAAAACAGAGGAGGGACATACACTACCGCTCAAAAGTTTGGGTTCATTTAGAAAGGTCATTATTTTTGAAAGAAACTTACATTTTTTTTCAATGACGCTAATATTAAATGAATCAGAAATACCCTCTATACATTGTTAATGTGGTAAATGACTATTCTAGCTGCAAACGTCTTGTTTCTATTGCAATATCTACATAGGTGTACAGAGTAGAAGAAGCGAGAGCGAGTAGAAATGGCATGAAAAAACAATATTTTTATTATTCAAATATAAATATATAATAGTGACACAAGGAAAATAAACACAATGACAATGGGTGATCATTGGATCAGGAAAAGTCCCGCTACATCTTGAGACCCCTCATAAGTATATATTCCTGTACATAATGGATTCAAGCAAAATCCACAAGAGGGTAAGAGGAGAGAAAGAGAGGGGGGGGAGACAAAATATGCGGGGGAGGTAGAAACATAGGGAGAGTACAGGGTGTCAATCAACAAGGGTGAGATACCCGTTATCTCAAATACCCAAGTGGGAAACTATAATAATTAATGAATCAAGGTACTCACCCAGATAGTTAGTACACTCTCTAAGATATGGGGGGCACAGGGAGGCAGATAGTTTCCACCCACGGAGGGCCTCGACGCGCGTTTCGCGTCGGCTTTATCAAGAGGCACATGTTGGTAATAGACGAGGGCCTATGAGAGGGAGGCCCTACGTCAACTCAGAGACACCCAAACTTATACCCGACTGTCTTGTAATCCCACGGCCTCCTTCTCCGACGCACTCCAGGGTATTCTGGGTCGAGCCTGTGATCAGGGTCTTATTGATAGAAGGACCATGGAGGCACTTACCAATCGCTTCCCAAAAACGGCCACCTTCTATCTTCTTCCGAAGATTCATAAGGACGCGGTCAACCCCCCAGGACGTCCGATAGTGTCAGGTCTAGAAGGCCTATGTGGCCCCATATGTCAATACATTGACAACCATCTTCGACCCTTAGTCGAGACCCTTCCTTCTTACATCAAAGATACGACGGATGTCCTGACTCGGGTTGATGGCGTCCTCCTCACAAATGACACCCTTCTTGTCACGGCCGACGTCGAAAGTCTATATGCATGCATTGGCCATAATTTGGGCCTGGCTGCAGCCCGCCTCTTCCTGAGTAGTTCCGATCTGGATGGCCCTTCGAGAGAGTTCATCCTCAAGCTCCTTGAATTTGTCCTCTGCCATAACTATTTCCTGTTTAAGGATAGGGTGTACCTCCAGACACGCGGCACGGCAATGGGGGCGGCCTGCGCCCCCTTGTACACCAATCTCTTCCTGGGTGCGTGGGAGAGGGAGATTTTTGGGGATGAGGGGACGCGGGGCGCGGACCATGTCATGTCGTGGATGAGGTACATAGATGACATTTTATTCTTCTGGCAGGGGACTGTCGAGGAGCTGGAGGAGTTTATGGTGCAATTGAATTCTAACGATCGTGCGGTGAGGTTATCATATACATACAGTCCTAAGAAGATCGATTTTTTGGACATTACATTGGAGGTGGATGCTGAATGTCGTGTCCAAACTGATCTGTTTAGGAAACCCACCGCTGTGAATTCTTTCATCCACGCTACTTCTGCACATGACTCTTCTACCATCAAAGCCATCCCGATCGGACAATTTCTCAGGGTGAGGCGGATCTGCTTGACTAACTTTAAGTTTGAGACACGTGCTTCGGATTTGGCCAAACAATTCAAACATAGGGGATATAGTAATCGATGTATCGGCCGTGGCTATAGAAGAGCTCGGAGCACTCCACGTGATCACCTCATCCATCCCCTTCCCGGATGCAAACAGAAAAGTCTGGACAGGACGAAGCCCTCCCTGAGGGAATATATTGGCGATTCTCCGTGCATGACACCTCGACGTTCCAATACCCTAGCAAATATTTTGGTTTCCAGCCATTATGTCCCTTCCGGGAGAAACTCATTTGGCTCCCGTGGCCCCACCTTGGGGACCTTTCCATGCGGTCACTGTGCCGCCTGCGCCAATGTCCTACGTACTACCACGTTCACGAACTCTGACGGCTCCCGTAATTTTGACATCCGTCATCACATCTCTTGTAGCACCACACATGTGATCTATCATGCTACATGTGGATGTGGACTTATCTATGTAGGTCTCACATCTAGGGAGCTGCGGGTCAGAGTCCGTGAGCATGTGAGGGACATTGGCTCGGCAGGGGCGATCCTTGATCACCGGAAGCTCAAGACTCTACCACGGCATTTTAAATCTGCCCATAACTGTGATCCTCGATCACTGAAGGTTTGTGGCATTGATGTGGTACACTTGGGCTCCCGGGGAGGGAATGCCATACGCCTCCTGGCGCAAAAGGAGGCCAGGTGGATCGTCACTCTTGATACCCTTTCGCAACGGGGGCTTAATGGACATCTAGGTTTCTCCTCGTTTTTATGATTTCTCTTTAGGAATATGCCTTCATTAATATTTATACATTTTCTATGGAGATGATTAGTTTCGATGTTTTTATTTTTACTTTTATTCTCTTCCTTGGCTTCTACATGTGTGTCTCCTGCGTCTGATTTCACCTTTGGGCTTGCTCTTCTCCTGGTACCCTCAGGGGTTCTCCCCTAGATGCTTCTCCTAGGGGTTAAACATCTGCTTTTGTTTTTATGGTCACTTTTAACCTGTTGTGTGTTCTAACACTTATATTTTTCTATTTTTTGTTTAGTGCTCTTTATGATATTTCCCCTTGCACTTCCCATCCTGACATTTGGATCAGTGGTTTTTCTTACCCCGTCTTTATGACGACCAAGCTGGAATTAGGACCATCCTCCAAGATCTCTCTTCTAGCAAGATCATTTTGTGCAACTTGTCTGTTTCTTATTTTTATTGTACATCTTTATTGTTTTTTTATTTATTATTACTTTTTGTAATGTTTCTTTATTATTATTTGTATTTTTGCTCCTTTATATATTTTTTCTGCTCATTTTTCCTTTTTTTTGCCTTTGCCTCTATCCCCTTCTATTTCCCATGCTGTCCTTACCTTTTTCAGATATGTGTCGCGCTATTCCATACTTACCGTTGTCCTCTATGGGATACACTGTGGCCTGCTGCGATGGCCTGCGGTGCGCATGCGCTGGGTTATTCGCGATCCGGCACCTGCGCGCGTCTGTCTCTATGGCGATGACGCAATCCCGGATGTTGTCATTGGACACTTCCGGGATACGCGCCTGCCATGACGGACGGCGCGCGGCTGCTGGGGTTGCCATGACGCCGGCGCATGCGCCCGATTGGCCGGCCCTCACGGCAGCCATGATGTGGCGATCACATGATTGCCCATGTGATCATTCATGGTCCTATTTATTTAGGCCCTTGTCTATTACCAACATGTGCCTCTTGATAAAGCCGACGCAAAACGCTCATCGAGGCCCTCCGTGGATGGAAACTATCTGCCTCCCTGTGCCCCCCATATCTTAGAGAGTGTACTAACTATCTGGGTGAGTACCTTGATTCATTAATTATTATAGTTTCCCACTTGGGTATTTGAGATAACGGGTATCTCACCCTTGTTGATTGACACCCTGTACTCTCCCTATGTTTCTACCTCCCCAGCGTATTTTGTCTTCTCCCCCCTTGTGCATTTTGCTTGAATCCATTATGTACAGGAATATATACTTATGAGGGGTCTCAAGATGTAGCGGGGCTTTTCCTGATCCAATGATCACCCATTGTCATTGTGTTTATTTTCATTGTGTCACTATTATATATTTATATTTAAATAATAAAAATATTGTTTTTTCATGCCATTTCTACTCGCTCTCACTTCTTCTGCTTTGCTTTCCGAGTAGGCATTTTTTACTTGCGGTTATGGGTGGTGAGCAGGTTCCTCTTGTCACCACCTATCCGTGAGTTGGTAATATGCTGGCCATAGTATTTCTCATAGGTGTATAGAGGCCCATTTCCAACAACCACCACTCCAGTGTATCTATGGTACATTGTGTTTGCTGACTGTGTAAGAAGGCTAATGGATGTTTAGAAAACCCTAGAAAACCCTTGCGCAAGTATGTTAGCCCAGCTGAAAACCGTTTGGCTGATTTGAGAAGCTATAAAATTGACCTCCCTTTGAGCTAGTTGAGAATCTGGAGCATTACATTTGTTTGATCTATGAAACTCTCAAAATGTCCAGAAAAAGAGAACTTTCATGTGAAACTCGACAGTCTATTCTTGTTCTTAGAAATGAAGGCTATTCCATGCGAGAGATAGCCAAGAAACTGAAGATTTCCTACAACGGTGTGTACTACTCCCTTCAGAGGAGAGCACAAACAGGCTCTAACCAGAGTAGAAAGAGAAGTGGGAGGCCCCGCTGCACAACTGAGCAACAAGACAAGTACATTAGAGTCTCTAGTTTGAGAAATCAACGCCTCACAGCTCCTCAACTGGCAGCTTAATTAAATAGTACACGCAAAACGCCAGTGTCAACGTCTACAGTGAAGAGGCGACTCCGGGATGCTGGCCTTCAGGGCAAAGTGGCAAAGAAAAAGCCATATCTGAGACTGGCAAATAAAAGGAAAAGATTAATATGGGCAAAAGAACACAAACATTGGACAGAGGAAGATTGGAAAAAAAGTTTTATGGACAGACGAATCAAAGTTTGAGGTGTTTGGATCACACAGAAGAACATTTGTGAGATTCAGAACAACTGAAAAGATACTGGAAGAGTGCCTGACGCCATCTGTCAAGCATGGTGGAGATAAAGTGATGGTCTGGGGTTGCTTTGGTGCTGGTAAAGTGGGAGATTTGTACAAGGTAAATGGGATTTTGAATAAGTAAGGCTATCACTCCATTTTACAACGCCATGCCATACCCTGTGGACAGCACTTGATTGGAGCCAATTTCATCCTACAACAGGACAATGACCCAAAGCACACCTCCAAATTATGCATGAACTATTTAGGGAAGAAGCAGGCAGCTGGTATTCTATCTGTAACGGAGTGGCCAACGCAGTCACCAGATCTCAACCCCATTGAGCTGTTGTGGGAGCAGCTTGACTGTATGGTACGCAAAAAGTGCCCATCAAGCCAATCAAACTTGTGGGAGGGGCTTCAGGAAGAATGGAGTGAAATTTCTCAAGATTACCTCAGCAAATTAACAGCTAGAATGCCAAAGGTCTGCAATGCTGTAATTGCCGCAAAGGGAGCATTCTTTGACGAAAGCAAAATTTTCGAGCCTCCCTGAGACTCCACCAGGCTCCACCCCAGCACTGCCTCCACCCCTCAAACCTTCCACAGGCCCACCGCCCACTCTTGGAAAATCACTTCTGCACCTTGTGCTCACCATCTCACATTAACAGTTCCCCTCAAACACCATATCACATACATCGCCATCAGCTTTTGCTTTGGCCAAAAGATTTTTTAAGCCACCACCACGATAAGGAAGACTCGTATGGCAGGGCTTGACTCTACTCTAACATATTTCACATTTCTTAAAATATCCAATACTTTTATATTTTTATTTATTTTTATTTTTTTAAATTACCATACAACATACAAGAGAGAAATACCTCCGCACAACGACAAGACCACATAGTGATCGAGTAATACCACATACAGGGAACAAATACCACCACACCACATATTACCACCACAACGTGACCAATAATACCACATACAAGGAGAAAATACCACCACACCATGAACAAAGCACATATTACTACCACATAGTGACCGAATAATACCACATACAAGGAACAAATACTGCCAAACCATTATCAGACCACATATTACCACCAAATAGTGACCGAATAATGCCACATACAAGTAACAAATACCACCACACCATGGCCAGACCATATATTACCACCACAAAGTGACCAAATAATACCACATACAAGAAACAAATATCACCACACCGTGTCCAGACCACATATTGCCTCCTCATAGTGACCGAATAATACCACATACAGGGGATAAATGCCGCCACACCATGACCATACCACATATTACCACCACATAGTGATCGAAAAATACCTCATACAAGGGAGAAATACTGCCACACCATGAATGGACCACATATTACCACCACATAGTGATTGACTAATTCCAGTGTATAGGTAATACAGGGATCACCAATGACATTATACACAGGAGATTTATATATAGTGTATTGGTAATGTAGTGATCACCAGTGACATTACATACAGGAGCTCTGTATATAATATATAGTGTATAGGTAACACACTGACTCACCTGTGACGTCTGTAGTTGAGGTCCTTCATCTTTGCTTTTCTTCTTCATCCAGCACATACCGCCATCACTTCTTCCAACCAGGGCTCGTCTCTGTGGAAAATCACACATTTATCTATAGGACCACTTCCAGAGCACATTCCCCAATTTTTACCCAACTTCTACACTATGTCAGATGAAGAAAAAAGAGACATAGTGCCGCTCTGCACAGTAACAGGACCCCCCACACAGAAAACAGTATTCTCAAAAATAAAATACATCACAGCAGTAATAATATCCCTTAATTAACCTTTACAGTAATAATATTCCGCATTCTGGCCTCCTTATGTCTCATTCCTGGCCTCAGCCATATGTTTTCCTATCCTGGTCCCATGTGTCTCCATTCTGCCTCATATGTTCTCCCATCCTGCCCCTATGTGTCCCCAACCTGCCCCATATGATCTCCCATTCCGCCCCATCTAACTTCTCCATCCTGACCCATCTGAATTTTCCATCCTGCCCCATGATTATGCCCCATCTGTCTCCATCCTGCCCCATGATCCTGCCCCAACTGTCTCCATCCTGCCCCACCTGATATCTCCATCCTGCCCCAAACAACATCTCCATCCTGCCCCATCTGTCTCTATCCTGCCCCATGATCCTTCCCCATGTGTCCCATGATCCTGCCCCATCTGTCTCCATCCTGCCCCATGTGTCCCATGATCCTGCCCCATGTGTCTCCATCCTGCCCCATCTGTCCCATGATCCTGCCCCATCTGTCTCCATCCTGCTCCATCTGTCACCATCCTGCCCCTGATCCTACCCCATCCATCTCCATCCTGCCCCATCTGTCTCCATCCTGCCCCATGATTCTGCCACATTTGTCTCCATCCTGTCCCATGTGTCCCATGATCGTCCCATGATCCTACCCCATCCGTCTCTATCCTGCCCCATGTGTCCAATGATCCTGCCTCATGTGTGCCATGATTCTGCCCCATCCGTCTCCATATTGCAGCTTGCCGCTTTCACTAAAAAAAAAAGTTTCTCGCTACCTGGTCGTGGTCTAGCAGCATCGTCTCCCTCATCCATTTGAGGCGCGGACTCACTGGCGACATGCGCACAGACATAAGCCGCTGGCCTGTGATTGGCAGACGGCTTTAAACTATTGCCGTGCGGCTTTCCGCACAGCAATATATTTTAACTGAATGTACGTCTGAGGAATCCTGCTTCCGGGGCCCCATACGCCAGTAAGGGCAGTAATGCCCTGATGGCGGCCCTGATGGGCGACATATACTGTATAACAGGATGAGGGACAAATATAATAGGATGGAGATCATATGTTCCTGGATGGGCCAAGGATGGGCCCAGAATGGGGGATATATACCAGGATGGGGGACATATATAACAGGGTGGACCCAGGATGGGAGGCATATATACCAGGATATCGACCAATACATCATACATTATATACATATTTTTTGCACATTTTTTATGCAGGGTGCAGGGTGTGCCCTTCATTGGTGGCTGGGTAATGTCGGGTGTCTGTCCTGTGGATGTACATATGGTATTGGCAGGCCACCTGATGTAATAGTAGGGGCTTTGGTAATAGACTGTTATATGGACAGAGGTGCTTCACACATAATCGTGTGAATGGCACCCTATGCAAGCCTGTATGAATTTTGAATACTAGGAAGCCACCCCACAGATGTTTGGTGGGTTAAGATGGACTCAGAATGGGGGACATATATACCAGGATGGGTCCAGGATGGGGAAATATATACCAAGATGGATTACATACAGTGGGTTGCAAAAATATCCATCTCCCTTGGCTTTTTTACCTATTTTACTACATTACAACCTGTGTTTAAATATTTTTGTAATCCAATTTGTGTGTGATGCATTCAGCACTAAATAGTTTAAGCTGGTGAAGTGAGAAAAATATAGTCATGAATTAAATTTATTGGATTAAATAACTAAAGATTGGTATGTGTATATGTATTCACCCCTTTTGCTATGAAGCCCTTAAAAAATTCTGGTGCAAGCAATTACCTTCATAAGTCACGTGCACCTGTGTGCAATCTAAGTGTCACATGGTCTGTCAGTATATACACACCTTTTCTGAAAGGTCACAGAAGCTGCAAAACCATTGAGCAAGAGGTACCACTAACCAAACACCAAGAATACCAAAGAGATCTCCAAACAAGTCAGGGACAAAGTTGTTGACAAGTACAAGTCAGGTGTGACATGCAGAAGTAGTGCTGTTGCTTCAAAAGCATCCAGCAACTGTTACAAATAACACAAGCACAGGAGACAAGAAGTGTTGTGCTTCCGAAGCATCCAGCAACTAGAGGGGTTAACACAGACACAGAAGAGAGGGAGTGTTTTAGCAGAGCCCCAGGGGGATTGTGGGGAACTTGTTATTGTAGTCTGGCTGAAGCCGAAGAGAAAGGTGGTGTGTTATCTGGATCTGACAGAAGGCAACTGAACAGGATTCAGATCAGGAGAGAAACTAAACACAGGTCAGATAAACTCCCTGAACTAACAGTGCAGAGTATTATGGGACAGGAAGATAAGGACTGGAAGGAATTGTGTCACAGGGATCATCTCCCTTATCTACCCCTCCCCCCCTCCATCTCCATGCAGGATAAAGAATGCTGTGTACTATTGTGTCCTTGAGACGGAAAAGCCTGTGGTTGTGTATGCATAGAAGTGTGCTGCTAAGAGATCTAATCTATGCTAAATTATGCTACTGAAGAGACTGTAATACTGTGCCTTGTGAAGAAACTGAAGCCAGCTGCTCAAGAAACTCAGACTGTACTGTAATGAAGATTGTTGCTGTAATATCCCTGAATTGAACTGGCCGTGCTTCAGATTAAATTCCACTGTTAAACTGTTGAAAAAGACTCTTGTCAGATGTGTCTGGTCAGCAATTGAATCTATCGTGTGCCTGAATGAGAGAAGCTACAGCCTATGGTTGCCCTGAGTAATAGTCCCCCCAGGATTCCAAAGAATTCATGAAACAAGTCTTGCCCTTTCTGAGCCTAGCGGCATGCGTATAGCATAGGGTTGGGTTATAAAAAAATATCCCAATCTCTGGTGATCCTCCGAAGCACCACAAAATACATTATCATCAAATGAAAAGAACATGGTACCACAACAAAACTGCCAAAAGAGGGCCGCCCACCAAAACTCTCAGCCCGGGCAAGGAGGGCATTAATCTGAGAGGCAGCACAGAGCCCATAGGTAACCCTGAAGGAGTTGCAGAGTTCCCATGCAGAGACTGGAGTATCTGTCCATACGACCACAATAAGCCTTACACTCCTTAGAGGTGACCTTTATGGAAGAATGAGCATAAAAATGCTTTTCCTTACACGCAAATTGTAAGGCTCATTTTGAGTTGGCCAAAAGGCATGTGGGAGACTACTCACATGTATGGAGGAAGGTGCTAAGGTCAGATGAGACCAAAATTAAACTTTTTGGCCACCAAGGTAAATGCTAAGTCTAGCGCCAAACCAACCCAGCTCATCACTAGTGATGAGTGAGCACTAAAATGCTCGGGTACTCATTGTTCGAGTCGAGCAAATTGGAATGCTCGAGTGCTCGGTCCAAGTAACAAGCCCAATGTAAGTTTATGGGAAACTCGAGCATTTTTCTAGTGGCCCTCTCTGACGGTCTGCAGAGGGCCTAAAAATTGCCCAAATTGACGGGAACAGTGCTCAAATGACATAGGAACAGCATGGTGAAGACCCCTGGAAGCATTTCTGACTCCCAGGTAACTGCTGTCAACAATGTTGTCAGAGGTATTACGCCATTTTTACGGACTCACAATAAAACATGCAAAAACAAAAACAAAATGGATTTTACTGGGAAATATGTTAAGGAACATCCTTTCCAGGGTAATGACTTGTATATAAGGCAAAATAAATATACAAAAAAAAATGCCCCTCCACACCTTTGGCTATGTTCACACGTGGCGTTTTTGATGTGTTTTTGCACTTTTGCATTGCTTTCAACCAAGACAAATGCATTCACCTGGAAATGTAATTTTAACATTTTACAACCTTATCTGGCCAAGTGGTGTGTGAGACATGATCAGTCACATGCATACAGTACTTAAAAGACACGGGAACAGCATGGGGAAGACCCCTAGAAGCATCTCTGACTCCCAGGTCACTGCCTAAGACTATGCCCATCAGAAGTGATCCTTGGCGCATGCGAAGATGCCTCCCGCCATGCACCTGTTGTTGCAGACTTACAACAATCACCGTCCAACATCCTTGTCCCAGCGCAGGGTTCAGCTGTCCCTACTCCATTTCTTGGAATGCAAGCGCAAGTATGCAGACAGCCACCCGCCCACAGGACGCAATAGTAAACTGCCAGATTTCTGGGAAGCTGGGTGCACTTGAAATGTGGCCTTTTAGGCTCGTGGAGGTGAATGCTGTCCACAACCTCATGGCGGCGGCCAGGTGTACATACTCGGTCCCTAGCCGCCACTATTTATCCTGGTGTCGTCTCCGCCTTCTACAAGCACGGGTCCCACAACATTACCCATGCCCTCCCCAGTGGACTTAAGTGGAAAGGACCACCTAACCACAAACACATGGACAGGTGAATGTGGCCAGGGACGGTACATCTTACTAGAGCCAAGTCCATAGTAAAAAAGCAGCCATAAAATGTCCAGGAACCTTCCCACACACTTTTCTCGGGTGGGCCCTAGCTTCTCCATCAGGAGAGTTCATGATAGCGCAAACTTTGCAACTGCTATAGGGCTCTTGAGTGGGGGAGAAAGGTTGGCCCTCAGAATCAAATCCTTCAGTGGGCCCAATGTTTTTCAGTCTGACACTGCTTCTTGGTGAGAGTTGTATTTCACCACAGCCATATTCTTTAGCTTGGTAAAAGGACTGGTATACAGGGAAACCGTATCTACTCCGGCTGTCATTTCTCTGCCACCAAGTTCCACCCATTGTCACACACGACCGTGTCTGGCTGTATGTTCAGCGGTGAGAACCACAGATCCGGCTGCTGTGTTACAGCTTTCAACAACTCTGCAGCGGTGGGCGGTTTGTCTCCTAAGCATTAAGCATGTTATCTTCAGCACAGCCTGTTGCCGCTTGACCAAGGCAGTGCTGCAGAGCTTTTAGCTTGTGACTTATGTGGTCATTTTGGAGATAGAGGTTGAACTGGAGGAGGAGGTGCAGGAGCTGATCAATGTGATTACATTGAGGTTACATTGGCGAGTCTGGTTTTTATACTAAAGAAAGATCCTACTGTGTTTTTATTTTTTTTTTACATCTCTTCAAATGTGTATTGGAGTGCGTCCTAATTTTTGGCTGCCCCTGAAATTGTTTCATATGCAATAACAGTATAGGAAACACACTCCTTAATAATGGGAAGGACAATTCAAATAGATTCTATATTCTAGAATATTAACTGTCTTATCTGAAATTCTTTTACAGGTGAGGTATCAAAGTATGGATAGCATATTACACTGATCCAGCCAGGTATTATTGCCTTATACTGTGTGCTGCTGGTGCTGCCCAAAAAAAATTAAAATCTATTCTATTCCCTATCGATAATGCTGTTAAATGCATTTACAATAGGAAAAGGTGCTGCTGCTAGGTGGTATCATCACCAGCTACAGATGAGTGTTTATTCTGGTCGCTTAAATGTCTTCCACAGTGCATAACTTTATTTTTTTTTATTTCTTTGGCCTTATATATAAGTCATTACCCTGGAAAGAATGTTTTTTAACATTTTTTCCATTTTAGCTTGTTTTTTGTATGTTTTCTTTTTGTCAGTAAGCAAAAGTGGCGTAATACTCAGACAACATTGTTCACAGATATGCTATTTGTCAGTGGCCAACTGAGAATAGGTTTGAACCCTCAACTGCAATACTTTAAATGGAGTGTAATATTTGACACGCTGACAATAATTGCTGGATTATTAGGGCAGTCATATGGGATAACGTCTGATGGCCACGGTTTCAGACAGTCGCCTAATAGTATGTTATTTGTCAGCGACCAAGTGTCATTTGCTTCAACAAAACCACTTTAAAAGCAGTGGAATATTTGGCATGCTCCACAAAATTTCTGTATTATTACAGCAGTCATATGGATGATGTGCGTCTGATCATTGAAAAAAGTTCCTCTGCTTTCACAATACAGTAATATGAATAAAACTAAAAAAATCTGGCTGTATTCTGCAAACAAGCAAATGGAGCTGTAAAATGGTGTACACTGATACACTGCTACAATCTATAAATGGAGGACATTATTTTCTACGTTCACCACAAATGGCTGGATTTTAACCGTAGTTATATGTGATACGTCTGACAGAGAACCACGGTTTTAAATAGCAGGCCTGCAATTTACTAATACCGACACACTGCAACAGAATGGAAATAAAAGAAATGTCTGATTTTGGAACACTCCTATAGCTGATATGTCTGACAGGGAACCACGGTTTTAATTAGCAGACCTGTAATTTACTAATATTATTCTACACAGAGACCTAGTGGGAACAGCTGTACTGACACAATGCAACAGAATGGAAATGGAAGAAATGTCTGATTTTGGAACAGTCTTATACTGTAGGTGATATGTCTGACAGAGAACCACGGTTTTAACTAGCAGGCCTGTAATTTACTAATACTATTCTTCACAGACACATAGTGTGAATAGCTTGACTGACACACTGCAACAGAATGGAAAAGGAGGCCAATATTTTCCATGTTCATTTCAAATTTCTGGATTTTTATCGCTGAAATATAGAACAGATCTAGCTTTGTTCTGCAGTGAAAACAAGCAAATGGAGCTGAAAAATGGTGTACTCTGGATTGCCTTTTACACAAATAACCAGGATAAAAAAAAAATTGCGCTGGCCCCTGATATCTGGGGCTATGTCTACAAATATCTGTAATTATTACAGCAGCAGACAGGACGTTCAATGGACGCTCTTGTGCTGTATCATACACTGCAGTCTGCCACATACACTGCCTGCCTAGCACTGATTATATGCAGCTGGATTAGTCCTCAGAAGGACTGTTAGTTCAGATGTGTATATATATACAGTACAGACCAAAAGTTTGGACACACCTTCTCATTTAAAGATTTTTCTCCATTTTCATGACTATGATAATTGTACATTCACACTGAAGGCATCAAAACTATGAATTAACACAAGTGGAATTATATACTTAACAAAAAAGTGTGAAACAACTGAAAATATGTCTTATATTCTAGGTTCTTCAAAGTAGCCACCTTTTGCTTTGAAGACTGCTTTGCACACTCTTGGCATTCTCTTGATGAACTTCAAGAGGTAGTCACCGGAAATGGTCTTCCAACAATCTTGAAGGAGTTCCCAGAGATGCTTAGCACTTGTTGGCCCTTTTGCCTTCACTCTGCGGTCCAGCTCACCCCAAATCATCTCGATTGGGTTCAGGTTTGGTGACTGTGGAGGCCAGGTCATCTGGCGTAGCACCCCATCACTCTCCTTCTTGGTCAAATAGCCCTTACACAGCCTGGAGGTGTGTTTGGGGTCATTGTCCTGTTGAAAAATAAATGATGGTCCAACTAAACGCAAACTGGAAGGATTAGCATGCCGCTGCAAGATGCTGTGGTAGCCATGCTGGTTCAGTATGCCTTCAATTTTGAATAAATGCCCAACAGTGTCACCATCACACCTCCTCCTCCATGCTTCACGATGGGAACCAGGCATGTAGAGTCCATCTTTTCTGCGTCGCACAAAGACACGATGGTTGGAACCAAAGATCTCAAATTTGGACTCATCAGACCAAAGCACAGATTTCCACTGGTCTAATGTCCATTCCTTGTGTTCTTTAGCCCAAAAAAGTCTCTTCTGCTTGTTGCCTGTCCTTAGCAGTGGTTTTCTAGCAGCTATTTTACCATGAAGGCCTGCTGCACAAAGTCTCCTCTTAACAGTTGTTGAAGAGATGTGTCTGCTGCTAGAACTCTGTGTGGCATTGACCTGGTCTCTAATCTGAGCTGCTGTTAACCTGCGATTTCTGAGGGTGGTGACTCAGATAAACTTATCCTCAGAAGCAGAGGTAACTCTTGGTCTTCCTTTCCTGGGGCGGTCCTCATGTTAGCCAGTTTCTTTGTAGCGCTTGATGGTTTTTGCAATTGCACTTGGGGACACTTTCAAAGTTTTCCCAATTTTTCGTACTGACTGACCTCCATTTCTTAAAGTAATGATGGCCACTCGTTTTTCTTTATTTATAATTTGTATTATGGCAAGAAAAAATCAGCTAACAGTCTATTCAGTAGGACTATCAGCTGTGTATCCACCAGACTTCTGCACAACACAACTGATGGTCCCAACCCCATTTATAAGGCAAGAAATCCCACTTATTAAACCTGAAAGGGCACACCTGTGAGGTGAAAACCATTTCCGGTGACTACCTCTTGAAGCTCATCAAGAGAATGCCAAGAGTGTGCAAAGCAGTCATCAAAGCAAAAGGTGGCTACTTTGAAGAACCTAGAATATAAGACATATTTTCAGTTGTTTCACACTTTTTTGTTAAGTATATAATTCCACGTGTTAATTCATAGTTTTGATGCCTTCAGTGTGAATGTACTATTTTCATAGTCATGAAAATACAGAAAAATCTTTAAATGAGAAGGTGTGTCCAAACTTTTGGTCTGTACTGTATATATATATATATATATATATATATATATATATGTATAGTTCCCCAGCGAGGTAGTCATGGGCGAGTTGTGGCACCTGCTCGCTTTGGCACTTTACAGACAATTTGTGTCCTCCCTCTGATGTGTGGTTGTGCATGTGACATTCTTCACTTACTTCACATCATCCGGTCGCACCTGTCTCCAGACATTTCTCTTCTGCGACCAGGGCAGTAATAATTTCAGAGGACACAAAGTTATTAACCATAACTGAGGTTTTACTTGGGGGAAAAGAGTAATTACAATATTTACAGATGGTAGATTGGATAAGGCCCAACAGGTTCTTGTCTCCCATACAGGTGCTAAAATCATCTTCAGCCCTGGTGCCCTCTTTAGGTGAAGCATCTCTCTGTTTCTATTCCTTAGCCTAAGAGATGGTTCCTCACTAGCGACAGTGTGCCAAGATAATTTATCTCCCTCACGGCTTATCATGGAGTCCTATTTTCCTCTGCTACCTGCAGACTAGAAGTGCCCCGGGTCCTCAATACCTCTGTTGAGTTTCTCCGGCTGGCTAATGGGACTCCTGCATGAGGAGTCCCATTTAACGCGTATAAAAGGGACCCATCCACATCCATAGACCAACCGTAAAGAAGGGAACCGTAGTTCCTGAAACGCGTTGGTTTTCGGGTCTGCCTAGGCCTCCGTACTGGTACGAGTCACGTGAGTCCCAGTCACGTGCGCATACGTCACGCAGGTCCTGCTGCTCTGCTACAGGACGCTAACCGCAGGTCCTTACCTGCTTCCTCCATGCTGACAATGCAAGACTCCAAGAGAATCGCGGGAGAAACAGTAAAGTCACCGGCCGGGACCCTGTCTCTATTCCCCACCTCTCTCGCTCAAACCTACCATCTGCTCCTCACATCTTTGAACTTCAGGAGCTCAACTCATCGTCATACAGGACTGCACTATTGAGCAAGATCCGCTCCAAGGAATCTACAACTGTAAGTTTCCCGCTGAGCTCCACCTGTGTTAGCAACTCAGGAATTGTGATATTCTCTTTTTAAAGATTGTGACACCTCTATAGTTTTACAGTTCTACACCTTGAAAGCACAATATTAGCACCAGATCAGGTGCATTTTTACCAGGTGTAGTATCACCACCATAATAGAAGTTTGTGCTAGCACATAGGCCTCAGGAGGCTGCTACAATTTTGGCTTTACCTGTAGCCACTACCACCTCAATCCAGAGGTGTTTTATGTTCAAAACCATTGCTGGCACTATAAGCTCCTCGGTGGGAATGAAAAGTCTCCATCATCGTACAAACTCCATTTGTGTGAGCCACAGGTAACCCAACTTTACTATCTCCAGCCTGTCTGCATTATTTTAATAATAGATCCGTATTTACTAATTATTGTTTTTAGCATTCTATAGGCCACGCCTCCCTTAGGACACATCTCACACTCATTTTCCCAGGCATTAATGATTCTCCCTAACAGATAAATCTCACTTGTCTACCTAATCCTATTCATTCAACTACATGAACTTTAGCTAACCTTTTCTCTTTAGGTACAGTAAGATACGCAACCTACTAGGTCACTTTAATGCTTATCCCTCTTTCTCTATAGTCCGTGGATCCTCTACCATAACCACGACCAGCATAGTGTTATAATATATGAACCCATACTTTACTCAACTTCAACTCAGGTAAATCTTATCCTTCACCGTCGAGGTTGTGAACACGCAAATTTACTAACTCTCCTCTTTCTCCATCTAATCTCAACCTAGATCACCTGCATTTTACCCACTGCATCCATTCCCTAGTGCCGCCGGAGATCCTTGGTCCTACCTTCAAGATCCCTATGCTCCTAGTGAATTTTTATACATCCTCCACTCCTCGTTTTTTCCCATTTTATTGTAACATTAGTCCTAAATAAACTTCATGTTTTAATCTACTTGTGTATCCTGTTTCTAAAAATCCTTTTAAAAAAAATCCTTTAAAAAAAATCTCCTTATTCTTATCTCCAAGTCTAACGTTACCAGCGCAAGCACCATTTTATATTTATTCTTCATGGTTGTCTTTCCTTGCAGCAGATACAAACAGGCTTACCTACCAGCGCCTCAACCCATTTATTTATTTGGAATACCTATACTAACTATAAAGAAGCAAATCTCTCCCTGACGCAGCAGCACCTCTCCCTACTCTGCCTGATTCCAGAGTATGTTTGACGAACATAGCGGTGCCAGGTCTTATATAGACCTGATGATGCTGTGCAGGCAGCCAATCACTGTAATGCTCACAACCAACATGGCTACGGCATTACAGTGCATGGCAGGCAATCCCGGCATGTTCATTGGCTCTCTAAAGAGCGCCAAACATGCAGGAAGGGGACCCGAGTTCCTGTCCGAGCAACCTGGAAATACTCACCGAGCTTGTCGAGCACAGTGATGCTCGGGCGAGTACTGAGTAGTGGCGAGCATGTTCGCTCATCACTACTCATCACCGCAAGAACACCATCCCCACAGTGAAACATGGTGGTGGGAGCATCATTCTATGGGGATGTTTTTCAGTAGCAGGGACAGGGAAAATGGTCAAAGTCGAGGGAAAGATGGATGGTGCGAAATACAGGAATATTCTTGAGCAAAACCTGTTTCAGTCTGTCAGTGATTTGAGACTGGGATGGAGGTTCACCTTCCAACAAGACAATGACCCATTGCATACTGCTAAAGCAACACTCGACTGGTAACATGGGGAAACATGTAAATGTTTTGGAGTGGACTAGTCAAAGCCCAGTCCTTAATCCAATCGAGAATCTGTTGTCAGATTTGAAGATTGCTGTTCATCAGTGGAAACCATCTAACTTGAAGGAGCTGGGTCAGTTTTGCCTTGTGGAATAGGCAAAAATCCCAGTGGCAAGATGTGGAAAGCTCATAGACACTTATCCTAAGTGACTTTCAGCTGTAATTGCCACACAAGGAGGCTCTACAAAGTACTGATTAAGGGGTGAATAGTTATGCACACTAAAGTTTTCAGTTATTTTGTCCATTTGTTGTTTGCTTCACGATAAAAAGAAAACCAAATGTTCACAGTTGTAGGCATGTTCTTTACATGAACCGATGCAAACCCTAAAAAAAACAGTGAAGTTCCAGGTTGAGAGGTAGCAAAATGTGAAAAATACCAAGGGGGGTGAATACTTTTGCAAGACACTATATATACCAGGATGGGTCCAGGATAGGGGACATTACCACATAATGGGTGAATGGGGGACGAATATGTATGTCGTTATAGGATTTAGAATGCTACAAAGGCCCATACATCTGACCAACATGCAGAAGAATGGGAGGTAAGGTCTAAACTTTGCACAGGGACCAATTGGACTGTAGTTATGCAACTGCTAAGCGTTCATGTGTTTTCAGAGGCAGGACAGGAGAAAACCACTGCTAGGCAAGTGAATAGGAGATAAACTGAAGCACTCAGCAGAGGCTACTAAACAATGTATGGGGTTGTGGTGTTCATGTTAGCACATTGCTCACATCTGGCTTCTGTCAGAACAGATATCTGATAATTAGCAGTGGTACCAGGTGCTGGACCCCCACTAATCTCATATTGATAATTCATCCTATGAATACAATCCCTTTAAAGGGGTTGTCCAGTTAAAAGTGATAAGTCTGCAGTCCAGTCACTCTGTGTGACTGCAGACATACCCCCGGCCAGTGGGCGTGGCCTTGCTCTCCATACACTTGTATTGAGCGAGGCCGCGCCTTCTAGTTGGACATTCTCAACTGGTCGTCTGCTACACTAGATGGGTGTGGCCTTGCTCTATACAAGTGTATGGAGTGAGGTGGTGCCGGATGGCCATACCCTCCGGTCCAGAGGCTGAAACCGGTGAGTCTCCGCAGCGCACAGTGCATGCACTGGGGGGATTCTTAAGTCTGCAGTCACACAGAGTGACTGCAGACGTATCACTTTTGACCGGACAACCCTTTTAAATCGATGCCTGAAGGTAAAGAAAGGAAGATAGTAAGGACTACATGGAATGATATTAACTATTTCAGCTACACCTTTTGAATTGTAGGGTTTTAGATAGGAAAATAACCATTTGATTGTCCTAGCCTTTCTGGCTTATTAAGAATCTATATTAAATAAATTATCTATGCGCTTAAGTCATACTGTCAGTTTGGGCTGGCAAAAAAAACTTCCTTTATAGTCTAATTTCCACAGAGAAATGTTCTGAAAAGATTTGCTGAAAGCAAAGACATGTTGTCTTAATGGTATATACTTAGCAGTAACACATAATTTTCACTATAATATCTAATAAAAATTACATTTTAAGACACGGCCATACACAATTTTTTCTTTCTTTTTTACGTTTCTCACCAAACAACTGTTTAATTAGATGGTGTACACCCTGTGTGGCCTTTTCTGTAATTAGCTTTCCAATTTAGGAGACTGAGATTCTATTTGATACGTCTTGCCACGTCTTGCCACATGAGATTCGTAACCACCCAGCTTATGCCACAGCAAAAGTGATGTTCTTATGATTTAACTTGGTCTGCAACTATTTCTTTATCACTCTGACGCCTCATTCAGATATCACGATTTTTCACGTATGAGAAAAACGGACCGATTATTATGACCAGACTTCGATCAGCGTGTCATCAGTTTTTCTTGTATGTTGAGAGAAAAAAAAAGTTTATTTACCTTCTCCATTCTGACAGTCTGTAAAAATCAGACCAAACTGGGAGGTCATCCGAGTGCAATCTGATTTTTTTACGAACTCATTGACTTGCATTGCCAATTTTGATCTGACCTCGGATCAAAATCGGGCATGATATTTTCCACTGAGCACTCAGTCTGAGGAAAAAATCGTGCATGTGAACAGTCCCAAAGAATAGAATAGGTGCGACTGCTATTTGTGAAAACCGGACGAGAAAATCGGACGTCTGAAGGATCCCTTACACATTTCTGACATTGGACATATCGGTACACTCCTGTTTGCAAAGATGTTGCCGCAAATGGATGTTCCGGTACGTAGAGACTGTTCGTGCGGATACAGGAGCAGTGCTGGTCGTCATCACAGCAGGAGCTCAGGTTATCTGTAGCAAAAAAAATAGCAAAAATGACAAGCACATCCAAATGAACAGGATCCAATTAAAAAATTCAAACTATGGAAAAACAGTCAAAGTTGTATCCTAAATTGCTAAGAGCAATTGTTCTGAGGCATAGAAACTATGTTGCTACTATAGAAAAATATGAAAGCGCTACAAAATTTACACATGAAATATTTAAAAAAAAATTCTGTAATATTAATATGAAAAATTGCAATAAAGGAAGGTACTTAGCGCATAGCTTGGAAAATATATGTGCCCAACAGCCAGCGTCAAGGCGTCCTTCATTGTTGGATCCCAGTCCTTCTCGGTCACCTCTCCTGGGTTGAAATGAAAGCCTACAATTTATGGGTCAGGACTGAACCAACTAACTATTTAAAATCATTAGAGACTGATGGGGATGGAAGTGCACATGTCAAAAAGAGAATTAGAAACAAATAGCGAAAATGACCAGTGCATGTGCATGTGCACTTCTCATTTTCGCTGTCAGGGACCCAACAATGAAGGACGCCTTGATGCTAGTTGTTGGGCACATACAGTGCAGACCAAAAGTTTGGACACACCTTCTCATTTAAAGATTTTTCTGTATTTTCATGACTATGAAAATTGTACATTCACACTGAAGGCATCAAAACTATGAATTGACACATGTGGAATTATATACTTAACAAAAAAGTGTGAAACAACTGAAAATATGTCTTATATTCTAGGTTCTTCAAAGTAGCCAACTTTTGCTTTGATGACTGCTTTGCACATTATTGGCATTCTCTTGATGAGCTTCAAGAGGTAGTCACCGGAAATGGTCTTCCAACAATCTTGAAGGAGTTCCCAGAGATGCTTAGCACTTGTTGGCCCTTTTGCCTTCACTCTGCGGTCCAGCTCACCCCAAACCATCTCGATTGGGTTCAGATCTGGTGACTCTGGAGGCCAGGTCATCTGGCGTAGCACCACATCACTCTCATTCTTGGTCAAATAACCCTTACACAGCCTGGAGGTGTGTTTGGGATCATTGTCCTGTTGAAAAATAAATGATTGTCCAACTAAACGCAAACCGGATGGAATAGCATGCCGCTGCAAGATGCTGTGGTAGCCATGCTGGTTCAGTATGCTTTCAATTTTGAATAAATCCCCAACAGTGTCACCAGCAAAGCACCCCCACACCATCACACCTCCTACTCCATGCTTCACGGTGGGAACCAGGCATGTAGAGTCCATCTGTTCACCTTTTCTGTGTCGCACAAAGACACGGTGGTTGGAACCAAAGATCTCAAATTTGGACTCATCAGACCAAAGCACAGATTTCCACTGGTCTAATGTCCATTCCTTGTGCTCTTTAGCCCAAACAAGTCTCTTCTGCTTGTTTCCTGTGGTTTCCTAGCAGCTATTTTACCATGAAGGCCTGCTGCACAACGTCTCCTCTTAACAGTTGTTGAAGAGATGTGTCTGCTGCTAGAACTCTGTGTGGCATTGACCTGGTCTCTAATCTGAGCTACTGTTAACTTGCGATTTCTGAGGCTGGTGACTCGGATAAACTTATCCTCAGAAGCAGAGATGACTCTTGGTCTTCCTTTCCTGGGGCGGTCCTCATGTAAGCCAGTTTCTTTGTAGCGCTTGATGGCTTTTGCAACTGCACTTGGGGACACTTTCAAAGTTTTCCCAATTTTTTGCACTGAGTGACCTTTATTTCTTAAAGTAATGATGGCCACTCTCTTTTCTTTACTTAGAATTTGTATTATGGCAAGAAAAAAGCAGCTAACAGTCTATTCAGTAGGACTATCAGCTGTGTATCCACCAGACTTCTGCACAACACAACTGATGGTCCCAACCCCATTTATAAGGCAATAAATCCCACTTATTAAACCTGACAGGGCACACCTGTGAAGTGAAAACCATTTCCGGTGACTACCTCTTGAAGCTCATCAAGAGAATGCCAAGAGTGTGCAAAGCAGTCATCAAAGCAAAAGGTGGCTACTTTGAAGAACCTAGAATATAAGACATATTTTCAGTTGTTTCACACTTTTTTGTTAAGTATTTAATTTCACATGTGTTAATTCATAGTTTTGATGCTTTCAGTGTGAATGTACAATTTTCATAGTCATGAAAATACAGAAAAATCTTTAAATGAGAAGGTGTGTCCAAACTTTTGGTCTGTACTGTATATTGGCCAATCTATGCACTAAGTACCTTTCTTAACTGTCATTTTTCATATTAATATTCTAGAAACATTTTTTTAAATATTTCATGTGCACATTTTGTAGCGCTTTCATAATTTTCTATAGTAGCAGCGTAGTTTTCAATATCTTTAGGATACAACTTTGACTGTTTTTCCATAGTTTGAATTTTTTTGTTGGATCCTGTTCACACCGATTTGGATGTGCTGGTCATTTTTGCTATTTGTTTCTAATTCTCTTTTTGGCATGTGCTCTTCCATCCGCATCAGCGTCAGGTGATTTTAAATAGTTAGCCGGTTCAGTCCTGACCCATAAATTATAGGCTTTTATTTCAGCCCAGGAGAGGTGACAGAGAAGGACAGGGACCTAACAATGAAGGACGCCTTGACGCTGGCTTTTGGGCACACATATATTGGCCAATCTATGCACTAACTACATTCCTTTGCTGTAATTTTTCATATTAATATTACAGAATTTTTTTAAAAAATATTTCATTTGTACATTTTGTATTTTGTAGCGCTTTCATAATTTTGGTTAGCTTCAGTGGTCCAGTCAGCAGAGTAAGGGGGGAACTTAGTGCCCTGATCAAGCTTTGAGTGATATAGAGCTTGTTCCTGGCATAATTCCTTGTGGGTTGCAGTACCTGTAAGCAGCCACAAGATGCCACTGTCCTGGGTGCAGATGTCAGGTTGAGTCTGCTAGCAGTGTTAAAGACAGTGATGGGTTAATGCTGTGTGATGACAGCTCACCGAGGGTGGGCACATTAGGAAAATCTCTGCTTAGCTTCCAGGATCAGGAAGTGATTCAGTAGTAAGAGATAGGACAGCGAACTGTGTGGGCTGCCTGACTATATAGTGGCTGCTAGGGTAGACGGGAGCTCCATACCCTCAGAAAGTGGGATCACCAGTGTGAAAGTCTCCCTACGCAAGAGCAAGAGTCCTGTTAGCCGGCCGGAGAAACTCAAAGGAAGTATTGAGGACTCGGGGCACTTCTAGTCTGCAAGAAGCAGAGGAAGATAAATAGGACTCCAGGCTAAGACGTGGGGGAGAGATATCGGATCCAGATCACTGTTGGTATTGCAGAAGAGTCTCTTGGGCTAGAGATTAGAGTCACAGAGATGCTTCACTTAAAGAGGGAACCAGGGCTGAAGATGTTGCCAGCGCCTGTGAGAGAGATAATAACCTGTCGGGCCTTATCCATTATATCTGCCTGTAAATACTGTACATATTCCTCTTCCCCAAGTAAAGTCCAAGTTATAGTTAAGAACCTTGTGTCCTCTGAATTTATTGCTGCCCTGGTCCCAGAAGAGAAATGCCAGGAGACAGCCGCGATCGGATGGTTTGAAGTAAGTGGAGAGCACCACATACACAGCCACACATCAGAGGGAGGACACGAATTGTCTGTACGGTGCCAGAGCGAGAGGGGGCTACAGCTCGCCCACGACTACCTCGCTGGGGCACCTTCCATCAGTAAAATAAAGGGAAACATTCTGGAGGGAGACTATAATATTCTGCAAGATAAGAGTTTGGATTGTAAGGGTAAAGCAAGCATTCATAGATGGGATATAAAAGGCTTGATTAATCTAGTTGAAAAAAATAATCTGTTTTTAGTTGAATAAACATAACTTATATTCATGGATTGTCATGTCCCACGACTTGGGAATCATACTGTATTGTATTATATTGTATTGTGTTGCTATGCAATAGGTTTGTCTTTTAGAAGTTTGCCCTTCTTCTCTCCTTGTCTGCCTCTCTAGCTCTGATGTCGGCAACCCTCATTGTTAGTCTGGCCAAATGTCTTGCAGCTCTAGTTCAGAACAGTCTTTTTTACCTACTGTAGCTGTTACTGCTACTACTGTAATTGTGCATTTTCAGCTTGAAAATAAACCTTCTGCAGGAATCTTCATCCGTGCCTCATGCAGTCGAGTCAAGCTATCTGATATAGCTTTTCATGTGAGTAATAGCTTTTTCACGTTTCAAGCAACCACGTGATGTGCAACCACGATGAGCACTGCATCCTCAGTCAAAACTGTGGCTGTGGCCAGCAGCGGTCATGGGTCTGCAGTTCGCAGGGGCAGCAAGGGTTGCCTATCCTGGGCCATTTTTGAGACTGCAAAGGATGACCCAACTCACATTATCTGTCAATCTTGCAAAAAATGACTTAGTAGAGGTAAAGATTGCAATAATTTGACTACTACATGCATGAACCGGCACATGTGCGATCAACATGTGTTAGCCTGGGAATCTCACTGCAATAAAATGCAGACTAGCGGGCCTCACCAACTATCGGCTGCCCCATCAACCACATCTGCTGCTTTTTCCTCCTCTGTCACCGTGCCAAGTGTTGTCACATAGGTCTCCGGCCGCACCACCTCCACTTGTTTACCCACTCTGATATTATGGAAGAGGATATGCCTGCTGTTTTTGTTTCACTGAGCACACCACATCTTTCTCAATCCACCGTAACATCTCCACCTGCACCTCACTCACAGTACAGCAGTTTGTCGTGTTTACCTTACTCTCAGCACAGCAGCCAGCCCTCAATCCCACAGTTGTGGTCACGTAAAAGATTGTTTCATCCTACACATGCCAATGCTAAGAGCTTGAACTCTACCATTTCCAATCTGTTGGCCATGGAAATGCTGCCTTTCCGCCTGGTGGATAAAGATGATTTCCAAAAGCTGATGGCCATCGCAGTCCCCCAGTACGAGTTGCTCAGTCACCATTACTTCCCTAAGAAAGCTGTGCCTGCCAGTGTGCATTTCACCACAGAAATCTGAACGAGCAAGCATGGCCAGGGGCATTACATCTCACTGACTGGGCAATGCGTGACTCTGGTGGCTGTGGAGGCAGGTGGGAAAGGGTCTGCTCCACAAATCTTGGAATCCCCAAAATGTTAGAACCCTCCTGTTTGTTTTTTCCATCTTGTGTTTTGCAGTCACGTGACCATCTGCCTATATATTCCAGCTCCGCCCTTTTGGCTGTGCTGGACTTCAGTGTTGTTTGACTGTTTTGCTAGCCAGGTACTTCTGTGCCTATCTCTGTCAGTTTGCTTGGTCCTTCTGGGACCTCTAGTACCTTTTGTCAGTTTATCTTTTTGTGTTCTGCAACAACCTTCTCTGTTCAGGGGGTGTCCCATTTTTTTTCCAGTCCATAGTTCTTTAAGGGACCCCTTCCTTTATGCTATAGGTCTTCGTTCAGACTAGTCGAGGACTAAGGCGGGTCTGTTCGCAAGGAACAGGCAGCCCGCTACATCATAGCTATTCAGCTTAGTCATACTGTAGGGATAGTTTTCCCTTTCTTTCCTTAGTACTTGTTGCAGATCATAACACAAAGCTTGCGGGACAAACTTCTGTACCTAACACTTCCACCACTGCTTCTGCCTCCTCCCCCATCTCCAGGGCCTCCACCTGCACCCTCAACCTATGCCTTAATTAGACATGTGTTCCAACAGTGCAGAGAGAATCCCCTCCACCTCCGTACTGCACAGCCAGGGATCACCGCAATCAGGCAGTGTTTAAATTAATATGCCTTGGAGATCGCAGTCACACAGCTCAAGAGTTGTGGACAGCTATGTAAGCAGAGTTTGAGCAATGTCTGTCTCCACTGAACCTGTAGCTAAGGAAGGCCGTGTGTAATAACGATGTGAACCTGGTGGCGGCCCTACGCCGGGGCAACCTCACACATGTGCCTTGCATGGCTCATGTCCTCAACTTGATGGTACAGCAGTTTCTCTGCCAATATCCCGGCCTGGATGCGCTGCTTCAGAAAACACGGTCTCTGTGTGCTCACTTCCACTGTTTGCACCCCGCAGAGTTGTTCTCACTACAGAGGTCTTTGGCCTTACTGGTTAACCAGTTGATATGCAATGTGTTTACATGGTGGAATTCCACTCTACACATGTTGCAATGACTGTGGCAGCAGAAATGAGCCCTGACACAGTATCTCATGTTGCATAGCCTGGGCCAATACAGTACGGATGTGGAGCAAATGAGGTTTGCGGAGTGGGCACAGATTAAGGACTTCTGCACCCTTTTGCACAGTTTCGAAATGGCTACTAAGATGGTTAGAGCTGACGATGCCGTCATCAGCATTACTATTCCGTCACTACATGCTGGAGCACTTTGAATAGTCTGCGGGAGGAGGTGGTGGTCCCAGAGAAAGAGGAGGAAACAGAGGAGGATGCAGAAGGGATAACAATATCTCTAAGTTCCAGACTGTCGTTGCACAGGCAGGTGCCAATGGAGTGTGGATTACAGCGATCGAGGAGGGCTCATGGTACCAGACAGACTGTTAGTGAAGTTGCAAGAGCCGAGGAACAAATGGAGGAGGACGAGGAGGAAGAGGTGATGGACGCACAACAGTCAGGAGATGAAGAGGATAATGATCCCCTCTCTGTTGTCCATGGTTGGCGAGAGGGGATGGAGGATGCAAGCTTTAGTGTTATCCCTCCACCAAATCACCTGGACCTCATGGAAGAGCTGACACATGAGCTCCTTCTTGATGCACTATCTGTATCATGATCCGATCCTCGTATTGTTAGAATTCAAAATAGTGCTGACTACTGGGGAGAGGGATGCGCACATGCTGGAGTACCGAAACACACTTTTAGACAACCTTAAGAGTGGTTTTCCCCAAGACAGCAGTGAGGCACACAGTGTGCATCGCAGTTGTAGACTTCCAACCCCGGGAACGTCAATTTGTTAATGCAAAAACATTAGCAGCACCAGCAGTGTAAGTGGCAGAAGCAATTTCGGTGAGTCGTTTAACCCCTTTCCAACCCTTGCCGTATTAGTACGCACATTTGCGTACCCCCGGTTCAGTGAGGGTTGCTGCGCTGAGCCCTCACTGAACCGAGCACATGTCAGCTGATTCTTACAGCTGACATGTGCCCGCAACAGCCGCGGGTGGAATCGCGATCCACCCACGGCTGTTAACATGTTAAATGCCGCTGTCAATCTCCGACAGCGGCATTTAACGCGCGCTTCCGGGTTGCGCGTCATAAGCCCCACCCATCGGCGACCCCGTCACGTGATCGCGGGTCACAGATGGGTGGGCATGACAACCCAGGGTCTGCAGCAGACGCCTGTGGTTGTCATGATCTGGTCGCTATGAGCGCCACCTAGTGGTCAGCGCTCATAGCACAGGACCATTTCTGCTGCATGCAGGGGATCTGCTCGTCCCCTGTATGTAGCAGAAACGATCAGACAACTGCTGCTTCTAGTCTCCTATGGAGACTATTGAAGCATGCAGTAAGTGAAAAAAAAATGTTTTTAAAAATATAAAAAAAATATAAAAGTTTAAATCACCCCCCTTTCGCCCCATTCAAAATAAAATATAAAAAAAAAACCCCACATACACATATTTGGTATTGCCGCGTTCAGAATCGCCCCATCTATCAATATAAAAAAAGAATTAATCCGATCGGTAAACGGTGTAACGAGAAAAAATTTCTAAACGCCAGAATTATGTTTTTTGGTTGCCGCAAAATTGCAATAAAATGCAATAACGGGCGATCAAAACATCTGATCTACCCCAAAATGTTTTCAATAAAAACGTCAGCCCGGCGCGCAAAAAATAAGCCCTCACCCAGCCCCGGATCACGAAAAATGGAGACGCTACAGGTCTCAGAAAATGGCGCTATTTTTTTTTTAGTTTTTTTTACCAAATTTTGGAATTTTTTTTCACCACTTAAATATAAAATAACCTATACATGTTTGGTGTCTACGAACTTGTAATGACCTGGAGAATAAGAATGGCAGGTCAGTTTTAGCATTCAGTGAACGTGGTAAAAAAAAATAAATAAAAAACAACTGTGGTATTGCACTTTTTTTGCAATTTTACTGCACTTGGATTTTTTTTACCGTTTTCCCGTACACGATATGGTAAAACTAGTAATGGCATTGAAAAGTACAACTTGTCCCGCAAAAAATAAGCCCTCACATGGCCATATTGTCCAAAAAATAAAAACGCTATGGCTCTGGGAACAAGGGGAGCAAAAATCGAAAAAGCGAAAACGACAAAACCCAAGGTTGCGAAGGGGTTAAATCATTTTTTAGACCAGCCTGTGCACGAGTACAAGTCTGACATATAATGAACGACTGGAGAGGATGGTGCAGGAGTATCTCGAGCTCAATATCAATGCCATCAGGGAGGGTTTGGACCCTTTTACATTTTGGTCTTCAAAAATGGAAGAGTGGCTTTTGCTCGCCTGTCTCACCTTGGAAGTTTTATCATGCCTGGCTGCCAGGGTTCTCTCAGAACTTGTCTTTAGTGCTGCTGGTGGTTTTCTGGTGGAATTGCACATCAGACTGTCCCCTGAAAGTGTAGACTACCTAACTTTCATTAAGATGAACAAGTCATGGATCTCCAAGGATTTTTGCACCCCAATCACAGACTGTGCAGACAACGCGATGGTGTAGTTTTTAGTGTTCTGCATTGATCTCCTGTTATTGCAGTCTGTGACATGTTTGTCATGGTTTCTGTGCCTACTGTTGCTATCCCTGCTGATGTTATCAATAATTGTTTGAAATGTGGAGACTCCTGGTTGGGTCTCCATCTTGTGTGTTGTCTGTAGTGGAAGGGGTGTCGGTCTTCATTATACCATTTCTACTCTGGTGAAATTGATGCTACTTTGGTGGTGTCTGCCCCTATTTTTTTTTTTTTTTTTAAACAACAACTTTTTATTTGGTTTTAATAAAATAACAATAAACAGTGTATACAATGCTTTAGATTGACAAACATTGAAGTCTACATAGGAATTAAACATATAGAAAACAAAATACAACATAATATACAGGGCTGGTATAAACAGATTTCAAGGATTACATTCATTAATGACTTCTATTAAATTAGAACAATATTTTCTGGATGATTCAACCAAACCTTACAACTTGTAATTTATTATTTTTGTGTGCTATCATTTTTTCAAAAGCACAAGTTTTATTTATTGATTGTATTATCTCTTCGTTGGCAGGAATACCTGGGGATTTCCAATATCTTGTGATCGCTATTTTTATGGCTAGAAGAATATGTGAGGCAATTACTCTGCCATTGGGGGGAATATAATGTATATCTAACAGAAGTAATTCTAAAGAAAGAGATGGTTTTATTTTTTGGTGGAGTAGAGAAGAGATCAGGTGAAAAGTAAATGACCAAGTGGAAGTGATTACTGGACAGCTTCAAAATATGTGAATTAAAGAATCTTTTTGGCTACAATTACGCCAACAAAGTTAAGTAGAGGAGGGGAACAGAGAGTGAAGCCTCATTGGGGTGTAATACCATCTTAAAACTGTTTTCATATAGGACTCAAGATAAGAGGCACATTTGAAGGTGTGAGCTGCAAAAACTAGTGAGCTTGTCCATTCAATACTCGAGAATGTCTTATTCAATTCTTTTTCCCACGATAAAAAGGGAGTCAACTTTATAAAAACATTTTTCATGTTATTAAATTATATATAGATTTTAGGCCCCTTTATTGGATTATTTGAAAGAGTCAATATTAATCCTGAGTTAACCATTTCTTCCGAGATTAGAAAATGTTGTAATGCGTGCTGAATTTGGAGATATTTGTAGAACTCTTTATTGGGAATTGTGAAATTAGAATGTTAAGAAGCAAAAGAGAGAAGGTTAGGACCTTCATACAAATCTTCCACTAGTTCAATGCCTCATTTTGTCCAGTCTTTAATATTAAAATCTGATATTAAGAATTCTAAGGTTTCCAATGGAGTTATGGACATAACAAGGGCTGAGAACCTTTTCTATAGAATGCTTTCCCGCTGGAGATGGATGAAACCGTCAGAGGAAGAGCATCTATCTTATTAGCTGGAGCAATCAAAGACTCACTAAATAGAGCATTTAGACTTTTAGAGGGCGCACATTGTGATTCAATTTGAACCCAATTACAAGTTTTATTCCCATTCCACCACGCTCTAACTTGATCTAATTGGGTAGCTAGATAGTAATTGCCCCTAATTTTTAAAAATTTGGACTCCTGGTTGGGTCTCCATCTGGTGTGTTTCCTGTAGTGGAATGGGTGTTGGTTCCCATTATACTATTTTTACTGTGGTGAAATTGATGTCACTTTGGTGGTGTCTGTCCCTAATTTTTTGAAATGTGGAAACTTCTGGTTGGGTCTCCATCTAGTGTGTTTCCTCTAGTGGATGGGGGTGTCGGACTCCATTATACTATTTCTACTCTGGTGAAATTGATGCCACTTTAGTGGTGTATGGCAATAATTTTTGAAATGTGGAGACTCCAAGTTGGGTCTCCTTCATGTGTGTTGCCTCTAGCAGTAGGGCTCACAGACTGGCAGGCCTGCACTTACCTTCAGTCAACTCCCTGTGCTACTATATTTCAATTTTTCTACCAATAGTAGTCTATGAACCTGATGTTTGTGCCACCAGAGTGTGGCTGAGCAGGAAAGCAGCTTGAGATGTTGCATGTGGTATCAGAGCTCCCAGCACAGCAGGCCTACACCGATCCCTCATCCACCTCATCTTAATTTGAACTTAACTTCAAAGCTGTAAATGCTGACCCAGACCGTGATACCTCATGCATAGCCCATGGCTGACTGCTGCTGTGCCATTATAAAATTTGTACTGTGGGTCAATTTATGCCACTTTTACTGGTGTCTGCCCCTAATTTGATCTATTTTGGCAGATTTTGGGACCCTTTTGAAGGTGTTGTCTATGCTTTTGGTTTTGCCTTCCATTGAATTCAATTGGATGCGGATATGTTCGATGAACTGTTCGTTGAACATCGGGAAATTTGTCGATTGGAACTGAATTGAGCCTTGAAAAGTTTGCTCATCTCTACTTATGAAGTATCCATCCTTTCTCCAAGGTTTTGTTTACAATATCGATTTTTAACACCTTGCTTATACAGACCCATGTTTACATATGCAATGGTTTATATAGTATGTCTACTTAACCTTTTCATCTTTATATTTTCATTATTTCATCACATTGCTTATGTAGACAGAATTTTTCATGACCCTGCAATTGGATTCATAATCATATTCACTCACCCATGTGCAATTCTATACATCTGAAATATCAACGGGCTTTTATTGTATTTGTGATTTTATCTTTAATAAATAGATGTGGCACTCCTGGGGGTTCAGTCACCACAGAGGTACTGCATCTCACCCAGAGGTGTGGTATTCCACTCTCAGGTAAGGATGGAGTACTGCCCGGGACCCACCCACTTGCATGTATTACACTCCACTTCAGAGGGCAGGGCGAAATTGCTCCTAAGGGAGAGCACAGTCCCTGGTCCCTAGCTGGAGGGTGGAACCATGTAGTGGGTGTGGGTGTGGGTGGAGGAAGAAGTACAGGGGAGCACTTGAGAAGGTGTATAAAAAGGGGAGCCATCTTTAGAGAGTGTGATCAGTCTGAGAGGAGAAGTAGTGGGAGCAGGAGCTCTGCTCAGGAGGAGAGGAGGAAGGAGCGGGCCTAGTTGAGAGGCCCAGGCTTGACTGAGGGAAGAGGATGGGAGCAGAGGAAGGCTCCAGAAGTGAAGGGATCCCAGGGTAACGGGAAGTGCGGATGCCACCCGCGCGCCCGAATCTACCAGGACATGGAGGGATCAGGCCGCAGAGGGGATCGGCCCCTAAACTAGTGGAGAACTACAAGGCTCAGATAGGAAACCGGAGGCTTCTGCACTTTCAGGGTGTAGTTGCTCACAGCTGCAGCTAAATCGCCGAAAAGGTAGCCACACAGGATTCAGGGAACTGCAGGTTGCCCGCCAAGATCTGAAGTTACCAGCTTGGGACACTGCTTGCGAGGAGCAGGGCAGGAGGGTGAGAGCCAACGCAGGAAGATGACCGAGGAAGGCACACAGAAGAGGGTCCCGTTAAGTGCTGTTGAATTACCTGAGGGATTGCTGAACCCCTTCTTGGTGAACACAGGACGACGTGGGAGGTCACATACCGGTACTGGTGACCTGGAGTCTGAAAACCGTGAGTAAAGCTTGAAGACTGCACCCCACTGTGTCCTAGCATTATTATCTGCACCATCCCCTGCACCACACTGCAGAACAACATCTACCTCATCTATAATCACCATAGCAACGCCCTGGAGCTTAGCTCTACCTGTAGAGAGGTGAACCAACTTTGCTGCACTACCAACAACTCCAGAGGATCTGCACCACAGTGGCGGTTCCATATAGCCGCATACCACAGGTGGCATCACAAACTTTATACATAAAAACTATAATCCCCTTTAAAACCCCTTTTATTGACCGCCCTGGTTCACGGACCGGGTCACTGCCACTGTGACATCCCCTAGCAATGACCGGCCCGGCTACTGAGTACCCCACGGCCCAGGAGATGCGTCATAGACATGTACATGTTACAACTTATTTTTATCTGCCATTTTGTCACCTTTTCAGTATTATGATTTTAAGAATAGTCTCAACTATTTAATTTGATCATTCCTTGGTTTTAAAGTGGAAATAAATTTCAAGTGTGGCAAAATTGCAAAAAAGCACAATTCCGCAATTGTTTTTTTGAATTTTTATTTATACCCTTTATTTTACAACAAAAATCCGGATTTTGGCATACAATTCTGATGTAAAATACTGACCAAATACTGAATGTCTGAACATGGCCTAGCATTCAGAAAAGGGAGAAGGGGAGCAAAGAGAGCAAACTGAGCAAGGAACATTATACTGTCAGATCCATTTCAGATTCAGCAGAGTTGCTAGTTTTGCAATGGTGCTACACAGACTGAAACACAGTGAATGCCTTGGTACTGTAGCATTAAGCAGAATTGGTGCAATTGGATATACAGCCCTAAGTAAATCCAGAAACAAGCGACTGGACCAATTAAAAATCTGAGTGTGTAAACTCTGTGAATGTGAGAGCTGTTTTTTTTAATTGGATGAGGATGATGGACAGGCCTGATTACTTCCCTTTCCATCAACTGCCATTTTGAGAACTGAAGAGTTGTGTATTCTGCACAAACAGAGGACGATTTAATAAAAATAATGTATATACATACAGTACAGACCAAAAGTTTGGACACACCTCATTTAAAGATTTTTTTGTATTTTCTTGACTATAAAAATTGTACATTCACACTGAGGGCATCAAAACTATGAATTAACACATGTGCAATTATATACTTAACAAAAAAGTGTGAAACAACTGAAAATATGTCTTATATTCTAGGTTCTTCAAAGTAGCCACCTTTTGCTTTGATGACTGCTTTGCACACTCTTGGCATTCTCTTGATGAGCTTCAAGAGGTAGTCACCGGAAATGGTCTTCCAACAATCTTGAAGGACTTCCCAGAGATGCTTAGCACTTGTTGGCCCTTTTGCCTTCACTCGGCGGTCCAGCTCACCCCAAACCATCTCGATTGGGTTCAGGTCTGGTGACTGTGGAGACCAGGTCATCTGGCGTAGCACCCCATCACTCTCCTACTGGGTCAAATAGCCCTTACACAGCCTGGAGGTGTGTTTGGGGTCATTGTCCTGTTGAAAAATAAATGATGGTCCAACTAAACGCAAACCGGATGGAATAGCATGCCGCTGCAAGATGCTGTGATAGCCATGCTGGTTCAGTATGCCTTCAATTTTGAATAAATCCCCAACAGTGTCACCAGCAAAGCACCCCCACACCATCACACGTCCTCCTCCATGCTTCACGGTGGGAACCAGGCATGTAGAGTCCATCCATTCACCTTTTCTGCGTCACACAAAGACACGGTGGTTGGAACCAAAGATCTCAAATTTGGACTCATCAGACCAAAGCACAGATTTCCACTGGTCTAATGTCCATTCCTTGTGTTCTTTAGCCCAAACAAGTCTCTTCTGCTTGTTGCCTGTCCTTAGCAGTGGTTTCCTAGCAGCTATTTTACCATGAAGGCCTGCTGCACAAAGTCTCCTCTTAACAGTTGTTGAAGAGATGTGTCTGCTGCTAGAACTCTGTGTGGCATTGACCTGGTCTCTAATCTGAGCTGCTGTTAACCTGCAATTTCTGAGGCTGGTGACTCACATAAACTTATCCTCAGAAGCAGAGGTGACTCTTGGTCTTCCTTTCCTGAGGAGGTCCTCATGTGAGCCAGTTTCTTTGTAGCGCTTGATGGTTTTTGCAACTGCACTAGGGGACACATTCAAAGTTTTCCTATTTTTCAAACTGACTGACCTTTATTTCGTAAAGTAATAATGGCCACTCATTTTTCTTTACTTAGCTGCTTTTTTTCTTGCCATAATACAAATTCTAACAGTCTATTCAGTAGGACTATCAGCTGTGTATCCACCAGACTTCTGCACAACACAATTGATGGTCCCAACCCCATTTATAAGGCAAGAAATCACACTTATTAAACCTGACAGGGCACACCTGTGAAGTGAAAACCATATCCGGTGTCTACCTCTTGAAGCTCATGAAGAGAATGCCAATAGTGTGCAAAGCAGTCATCAAAGCAAAAGGTGGCTACTTTGAAGAACCTAGAATATAAGACATATTTTCAGTTGTTTCACACTTTTTTGTTAAGTATATAATTCCACATGTGTTAATTCATAGTTTTGATGCCTCCAGTGTGAATGTACAATTTTCATAGTCAAGAAAATACAGAAAAATCTTTAAATGAGAAGGTGTGTCCAAACTTTTGGTCTGTACTGTATATATTACAAAAGCCATGTAGAATAGGATTAAATCCTTGCTCTGCAGGGTTTGAATAGAGGCACCTGCCATGATTTTTACTTGAACCAGGAAATGGGTACATTTTGTGTTCAGTGCACTGGGGAACAACAGCAAAGATTAAAAAGAATGTATCCAGCTCACCCAACACAGTTCTAATGCTCCTGAAGCACAGAAATCCTCTCTTACCAAGTGTAAGTTTCATTGGTGAATCTAGTGCTGTCTTTTTGGAAAATGGAGTTTCTCTATTAAGTGGATAATTCTTTTTCCGTTAGATTGGTCTGGTATGGCAGATACATAGATGATCTCCTCTTTATATGGAGGGGCTATGCATCTACCATACCAGATTTTTTGAAGTACATGAACAATAATCCCTATAATCTCAAATTTACTTGTACTTTTCATACTTCACAAATTTCCTTTCCTGATTTACACCTTTCAGGTACATACAACATTATTTCCACCTCAATCCACATTAAACTTTACACAGGAAACACCATTTTATGCTCATAGTAGTCATCTGAAATATAATTGCAAACAAGAAAAGATACATGCTGACTAACAGTGATCACCATAAAAAAAGTTTTTAATTTTATTATATAAATGCACAAAACACTTCATGAACAGATTAAAATCACTTAAAAACCAAATAAACCCACTATAGGTAGAAACTAGTGATGAGCGAGCATGCTCGCTACTGCTCGGTGCTCGCCCGAGCATCTCACTGCTCGAGATGCTCGGCGCTCGCCGAGTATTTCCGGGTTGCTCGGGCAGGAACTCGGGTCCTCTCCCTGCATGTTTGGCGCTCTACTCAGTACTCGCCCGAGCATCACTGTGCTCGACAAGCTCGGTGAGTATTTCCAGGTTGCTGGGACAGGAACTCGGGTCCCCTTCCTGCATGTTTGGCGCTCTTTAGAGAGCCAATGAACATGCAGGGATTGCCTGCCATGCACTGTAAAGCCGTAGCCATGTTGGTTGTGGGCATTACAGTGATTGGCTGGCCGCATAACGTCATCAGGTCTATATCAGACCTGGCGCCGCCATACTCGTCACAGTCACTCCAGATCAGACAGTGTAGGGAGAGCTGCTGCTGTTTCAGGGAGAGATTTGATCGTGTATTAGGTAGTGTAGGGAGAAAAACCATACATTACACATATCCATCTTAACAAACAGTCCTTCTGAGGACTAATCCATCTGCAGAGATATCAGGCAAGCAGGGTGTATAGGCAGGCAGTGTATATAGCAGACTACAGTGTATATAGCACAAGAGGCTCCATTCCAATTCTGCCTTCTGCTGCTGTTAGATATTTCTATACAGAGGCCCAGGTCTCAGGAGCCAGGAATACTTTTCTTTGGATCTTAATCCTCATTATTTGCTTAAAAAGCAATCCAGAAAAAAACGTTTTTCTGCGCCATTTGCTTGTTGGTACTGCAGAATACAGCCAGGTCCTTTCCATATTAGAGCGCTATAAATCCAGCTATTTAAAACTCTGTTTTCTCCGTCAAACGGATCACATATATGTTGTCTGAAAATACTGCCATTTCTGGCCTCCATTAAAAATTTCCTTTAGTGTGTCATTGAAGCAATTCACTGAATTTTGCTGTTCAAACTACTTACCTACAGGCCATGTATTTAAAACTCTGTTTTCTCTATCACACGGATCACATATAAGTTCGCTCCAAACTGTCATCCATTTAAAATGGGCAAGGCACTTGGCAAGGGATGGGGAACTGGACGTGATGGTGATGGTGCATGCAGAGGCCGAGGACAAGGTCGTGGGCAAGCTGAAATTGTGCCACAACAAACACCCACATCTTCTCCCCTGACCTTCCTGTCCCAATTTCTAGGGGACCGCAGCACACCACTATTGAACCCAGAGCAGTGTCAAAAGGTTGTTGGTTGGATAGCGGATAATGCTTCCAGTCACTTAGCCACCACCACCACCCTGTCTTCCACATGGTCAAGTCTCAGTAGCCGTGAGTCTGGACCGCATATACCTCACCCTGATCCTCCTTCCTCCCACCATGCCGAGTACCCAGAGACAACTGATCCCACACTTGGACACTCTTAGGAGCTGTTCACTTATCCATTTATAGATTCGAGCCTCTCGCCCAGTCCACTTGAAGCGGGCAAGAGGAGATCACGTGTAGCGATGCCCAAATATTTGAGCAGCCACGGTCACACGAAGGCGAAGGTTGGAAAGTGTCACAAGAGGTGGACGATGATGAGACACAATTGCCAGAAAGTCAGGAGGAGCACCAGGGTGCAGAAGTGGAAGACGAGGTGGTGGATGATATAGTAAATGACCCAACCTGGCAGGAGGACATGCAGAGCAAGGACAGCAGCACACAGTGAGAGGGAGGCAGAGCACTCCAACAGGCAGGAAGAAGCAGTGTGATGGCCGCAGACAAAAGGCAGGCAACCGTTCCCCGTAACATCAACACGAAGGAAGTTGCCAGTACAACTGTTAGGTCTTCCTGAGCCTGGTTGTTTTTTAAAGACTCTGCCGATAACCCCAAAAAGGCCATTTACACCACCTGCCAGGCCAGCATCAGCAGGGGTGGCAAAACGACCAGCCTGACCACCACCAGCATGATCAGGCACATGGCAGCGAAGCATCCAACTTTGTGGGCCGAACCCCAGGGTCCAGGAGCAGTGTCTGCGGGTGGCACCATTGCTTCTTCCGCTGTTGTGCATGCAAGCCAATCCTCGGTCCATGGTGCATGTTAAAACGCCTCCTGCCCTGCACCTGTCGTTGCACACTCTCAAGTAGCAGCATCAGGAAGCACGTCCATGTCCTTGTCCCAGCGCAACGTTCAGTTGTCCATACCCCAGTCCTTGGAATGCAAGCGCAAATATGCAGCCAACACCCCACAGGCCACACCACTAAATTCTCACATTTCACGACTGCTTGCGCTCGAAATGTTGCCTTTTAGGCTCGTGGAGACGGAAGCATTCCGCAACCTGATGGCGGCAGCTGTCCCTCGGTACTTGGTCCCCAGCCGCCACTATTTCTCCCGGTGTGCTGTCCTCGCATTACACAAGCACGTGTCCAAAAACATTAGCCGTGCTCTCAACAACACAGTTACCGGTAAAGTCCACCTAACCACGGACACGTGGACAAGTACTTGTGGGCAGGGATGGTACATCTCGCTTATGGCACACTGGGTTAACATAGTGGAAGCCGGCACAAAGTCGGACGACAAGGATTGCGGGCCATAGGTCAATCACGGTTGCCCCCACGGTCTACAGCTCCTGCACCTCATCCTCCTTAGCCTCCTCTTCAGCCTCCATCTCCGAAATGACCAGATCAGTCACAAGCTGGAAGCACTGCAGCACTGCCTCGGCCTAGCGGCAACAGGCTGGGCTGAAGCTAATATGCTTAGCTGAAAAACTGCACAATGCTGAAGAGTTGTGGACAGCTCTGAAAGAGCAGGCAGATCTGTGGGTCAAACCGCTGAACCTACAGCCAGGCATGAACGTGTGTGACAATGGCCGGAACCTGGTGGTGGCTCTGAGGCGAGGCGAGCTCACACAAGTACCATGCCTGGCCCATGTGCTTAACCTCGTGGTTCAGCTGTTTCTCAAATCCTACCCGGAGCTGCCGGATCTGCTTGTTAGAGTACCCTGCCTGCCCATTTTAGAAAGTCAGCTACAGCTTCTGCCGCCCTTGCCTTGCTTCAGCAGCGTTTGCAGCTTCCGGTTCACAGAATGGTGTGTGATGTCCCCACGTGTTGGAACTCTACACTGCAGATGTTGGGAAGGATTTGTGAGCAGAAGAGGGCAGTTGTTGAGTTCCAGCATCAACAAGGCCGTCGGTATTCAGTTCAGACTCCACACATAAGACATCAGGAGTGGACATGGATGTCAGACATATGTACCATCCTCCAAAACTTTGAGGACTCCATCAAGATGGTGAGCGGCGATGACGCCATAATTAGCCTCACCATCCCGCTTCTCTGTCTTCTGAAATGCTCTCTGTTCACAATCAAAGAGGATGCATTGCAGGCGGAGCACAATGAGATGGAGCAAGGAACCATACAGGGTGATTACACACAGCCAAGCCTCATCTCATCCCAACGTGGATTGGGTGACAATGAAGAAGACGAGTAGGAGGAGGAGGAAGGACAGGAGCTAGTTTCATGCACTATAGATGGTACTACCTGCACAGCTGTTATACTGTCTGCTCAGCGTGGATGGCAAGAGGACAGAGAGGAGGAGGAGGAGAGCATGGTCAGTCATCCTCTTGTTGAGGACACGGAAGTCTTGCCTGTTAGTAGTCTGGCACGCATGGCTGAGTTTATGTTACGCTGCCTTTCCCATGACCCTCGCGTTCTCAAAATTTTGAGTGAAAGTCATTACTGGTTGGTGACACTTCTAGACCCACGCTCCAAGGAGAACTTTCTATCTCTTATTCCTGAGGCGGACAGGTGTACAAAAATGGGGCAGTACCAGAAGGCCCTTGTTGCGGAACTATTAAAAAAATTCACATCTGAAAACGCTGGCGGCAGAGGGCACACTTCGTTGGACAACCAAGGAGTACAGGTGAGAGAGACACAACTTCAATCCAGCAGAGGCAGGGGAACACTGTCAAAGTTCTGGGAGAGTTTTCTTAGACCCTCCCATCGGACAGGCCCTGAGGCGAGGGGTACTCTCACAAGGAGTGCAAAGTTTGGGAGGATGCTGAGGGAGTACCTTGCCGACCATACCAATGTCCTCCGTGATTCCGCTGTGCCTTATAATTATTGGGTATCCAAGATGGATACGTGGAATGAACTGGCTTTCTATGCCTTGGAGGTCCTGGCCTGCAATGCCGCCAGCATTTTATCAGAGCGTGTTTTTAGTGCCGCTGGTGGAATTATAACTGATAAGCGCATCCGCCTGTCAACTGAAAATGCTGACAGGCTGACACTTATAAAAATAAACAAGGGCTGGATTGGGCCAGGCTTCTCAACACCACCAAATGATAGCAGCGTAACAAACTCAAATCCAGTGTCTTTTCTTGGGAGGTGTATTCCCATGCATCTTTTCACACCCACACATGGGTATACGCTTCCTGATTTTGGCTGTTTGCTCTTGTCCTCCTCCTTCTCCTCATCCTCCACCACCAGGGTGACCGTGGTCCGTGATGCAACAACCACATCATTTTTTTAAAGGGTGTTTATGATGCCCGTTAAAAAATTTTTTTATACAGTATGTTCATGTATACCCCCCAGGGGTAAATGTTTGTCAGCCCATACACTTAGTGCAACATTTTTTTATGAGGCCCTCCTCCACGACTCTTCAAAAGGTCATTGAAGTGCCTCCAAATTTTTGGCAGCCCTTGCATTCACTGCATAGGCCAACACTATGGGAGACTCTCTCCTTTCTAATGGGAATTTGTCGTTACTGTGGCCCTGCTCTATGTGTCTTTAAATTCTTAGTGGGGTTTTCCTAAAATTGGTCAGTCGTTGGACTCACTGCATACCCTATAAGTGTATAGCAGACCTTCTCCTTTCTAATGGGAACATGTCGTACCTTGTTACTGTGGCCCTGCTCTGTGTGTCTTTAAATTCTTAGTGGGGTTTTTCCTAAAATTGGTCAGCCCTTGCAGTCACAGCATGGGCATTACTACTATAAGAGACCCGCTCCTTTATAATGGGAACATTTTTTTTACTGAGACCCTCCTCTATGTCTCTTCAAAGGGGTATTGGGTTGCGTCAAAATTTTTGGCAGCCCTTGCAGTCACTGGATATGCAATAACAGTATAGGAGACCCACTTGTTAATAATGGGAACAACAAAGCATAGCCGGCTGATGGCTCTCTAATAGTGCTGAGCGAACATGCTCGACACTGCTCGGTACTCGCCCGAGCATCACGCTACTCGGGATGTTCGGCGAGCACTGAGCATTTCCGGGTTACTCGGGCGGGAGCTCGGGTCTCCGCCCTGCATGTTTGGGGCTCTTTACAGAGCCAATGAACATGCAGGGATTGCCAGCCAGTCACTGTAATGCTGCAGCCATGTTGGTTGTGGGCATTACAGTGATTGGCTGGCCGCACAGCGTCACCTCGAGTATTTAAAACCGGGCGCCGCCATCTTGGACACAGTCGCTCCGGACTAGACAGTGTAGGGACAGCGCTGCTGATTTAGGGAGAGATATAAACTGCAAAATAGTTAGTGTAGGGTCTGTAAAGGCTGCCAGAACAAACAAACAGTCCTTTTCAGGACTAATATCCATCCCAGATACCAGGCAGGCAGGCTGTATAGGAGACACAGTGGTTATACCAGCAAACGCTGCATTACAGTCCTGTGTGCTCAAGTTGCTGAAATTGCTGGACTTAGCACCAGGTGTCGGGGGCCAAGAAAAATCCTTTTTTTTTCATCTAAATCCTCCTTTTTTCTCCCTCCTTCACACTGTACAAATACCCGTCTTATTAACCTTTTGGTGTGTCCTCCCCCTCAAAAAAAAAAGAGTGTCTCTGATTTTTCAGACACAAATATAACTGTTGAAAATAGTCTGGTGTACGCTAGAGAAACAGAAGTGTTGTTTTGCACTTCCACGGTTCAAGCCTCTGTATTATCCATTTTGGGCCATTTGTATCTAAAAAAAAAAACAGTTTGAGTGTGTCGCTCACTGTTCAGCCGCAAATCTATATATTTAAAAAAGTCTGGTATACCCCAGTAAACAATAACTGTGGTTTTGCCATCCCACGGTAAAAAAACTCTACTATTCAGGTTTTGGTATATTTTCCGTAAAGAAAAACAGTAGTGTCTCCTGACTGTTGTGACACAAAAATATATCTGTTGAAAATAGAACTTGTGTAGGCCCGACATCCCAGTGTGGTTTCGCAGTTCCATGGGTCAAATCGCTGTACTATCCTGTTTTGGGCCTTTGGTATCTAAAAAAAAAAGCAGTTTGAGTGTGTCGCTCACTGTTCAGTCGCAAATATCTCTATTTAAAAAAGTGTGGTATACCCCAGTAAACAATAACTGTGGTTTTCCTCTTCCACGGTTCTAATCTGCTCTTTATTACCCTTTTTCCATTGATAGTGCAAGTGTAAGCTATTTTACTTCATTTACAATGGGCAAGGCGCGTGGCAAGGGACGTGGAAGTGGACGTTCTGGTGATGGTTCGTGCAGAGGACGGGGCCGTGGCCAAGGTGAAAATGTGCCACAACCAACAGCCACATCTTCTCGCTCCCACTTCTTGACCGAATTACTAGGGAAGCACAGAACAACACCAGTATTGAGAACTGATCAGTGTGAACAGGTTATTAATTGGATAGCAGATAATACTTCCAGTTACCTGGGCACCACCACCTCCGGTCTGTCTTCCACACGGTCAACTCTTAGTAGCCGTGAGTCTCGACCGCATACTCCTCCTCACCCTGATGCTCCTTCCTCCCACCATGCCGAGTGTCGTCAGACAGCAAGTGATCCCACACTTGGACACTCTGAAGAGCTGTTCACTGGTCCATTTCCATATTTGGGCCCCTCGCCTGATACGCTTGAAGTGGTGGAAGAGGCGATCCCATGTTGCGATGCCCAAATATTTGAACAGCCACGGCCACAGGAAGTCGACGTTGGCAATCTGTCACAAGAGGTGGACGATGACGAGACACAATTGCCAGGAAGTGAGGAGGAGGATCGTGGTGCGCAAGTGGAAGAGGAGGAGGTGGTGGATGATCTAGTAACTGACCCAACATGGAAGGAGGACATGCAGAGTGAGGCTAGCAGCACACAGGGGGAGGGAGGCAGAGTACCCCAACAGGCAGGTAGAAGCAGTGTGGTGGCCGCAGACAGAAGGCAGGCAACCGTTCCCCATAACACCAACACGAGGGACGTTGCCAGTACAAGCGGTAGGTCTTCCAGAGTCTGGAATTTTTTTAAAGACTCTGCTGATAACCCCAAAAAGGCCATATGTTCCACCTGCCATGCCAGCATCAGCAGGGGTGACAAAACTACCAGCCTGACCACCACCAGCATGATCAGGCACATGGCAGCAAAGCACCCGACTTTGTGAGGCGAAACCCAGGGTACACGACCAGTGTCAGCGGGTGTCACCACTGCTTCTTCCACTGTTGTGCGTGCAATAGAACCCCCTGTTGTGTGTGCAAGGCAATCCCCTGTCCATACTGCATGTAAAGATGCCCCCTCCTCTCAGTCTTCACTTGTTATGGCAGTTTCTCAAGAAACAGCATCAACGTCCAAGTCCACGTCCCACCGCAGCGTTCAATTGTCCATATCCCAGACCTTTGAACGAAAGCGGAAATTCGCAGCTAACGCCTCACAGGCCACAGTCCTAAATTCGCACATTTCATGACTGCTTGCGTTGGAAATGCAGCCTTTTAGGCTGGTGGAGACGGAATCCTTCCGCAATCTTATGGCGGTGGCCGTCCCTCGGTACTTGGTCCCCAGCCGACACTATTTTGCCCGGTGTGCCATCCCCGCACTACACAAGCACGTGTTCCAAAGCTTCTACCGTGCCCTCAACAACGCAGTTACTGGGAGAGTCCACCTGACAACGGACACGTGGACAAGTGCTTGTGGCCAGGGACGGTACATCTCTCTGACGGCACACTGGGTAAACATAGTGGAAGCCGGGACCCAGTCGGACCTTGGGACGGAACACATCCTCCCCACACCGAGGATTGCGGGCCCTATGTCAGTCAGAGTTGCCCCCACAGTGTACAGCTCCTGCGCATCCTCCTCCTCCTCCTCCTCCTCATGTTCAGCCTCCATCTCAGATATCACCACATCAGTTACAAGCTGGAAGCATTGCAGTACTGCCTCCGCCAAGCGGCAACAGGCTGTGCTGAAACTCATAAGCTTAGGTGATAAACCTCACACTGCTTGTGAGTTGTGGACAGCTGTGAAAGAGCAGGCAGATCTTTGGCTGAGACCGCTGAACCTACATCCCGGCATGGTCGTGTGTGACAATGGCCGTAACCTGGTGGCGGCTCTGAGGCGAGGTGAGATCACACACGTACCATGCCTGGCTCATGTGCTTAACCTTGTGGTTCAGCGGTTTCTTAAATCGTACCCCGAGTTGCCAGATCTGCTCGTGAAAGTACGCCGCCTGTCAGCTCATTTTCGCAAGTCGGCTACAGCTTCCGCCGCCCTTGCTGTGTTGCAGCAGCGTTTGCAGCTTCCGGCACACCGACTGGTGTTTGATGTCCCCACACGTTGGAACTCTACCCACCACATGTTGCAAAGGATTTGTGAGCAGAAGAGAGCAGTTGTGGAGTACCAGCTGCAACAATGCCATCGATATTCAGGTCAGACTCCACACATAAGACCTCAGGAGTGGACCTGGATGTCTGACATATGTACCATCCTGACAAACTTTGAGGATGGTGAGTGGCGATGACGCCATCATTAGTGTCAGCATCCCACTTGTCTGTCTTTTGCAACGCTCTCTGCAGAGAATTAAAGAGGAGGCATTGCAGCCAGAGTATGATGAGATGGATCAAGAAGCCATAGCGGGCGATTACACACAGCCCAGCCTCATCTCATCCCAACGTGCATTGGGGGACAATGAGGGAGAGGAGGAGGAGGAGGAAGAACAGGAGCTGCTATCATGCGCTGTAGACGGTAGTACCTGTACAAGTGTCATACCGTCGGTTCAGCATGGGTGGCCTGAGGACAGGGGGGAGGAGGAAGAGGAAGAGGAGGAGGAGGAGAGCATGGTCAGTCGTCATCTTGGTGAGGACACAGAAATCTTGCCCGTTACCAGTCTGGCACGCAGGGCTGACTTTATGTTACGCTGCCTTAACCGTGACCCTCTCGTTGTCAAAATGTTGGGTGACAGTCATTACTGGTTGGTGACACTTGTAGACCACCGCTACAAGGAGAACTTTCACTCTCTTATTCCTGAGGTGGAGAGGTCTACAAAAATGGGGCAGTACCAGAAGGCCCTTGCTGCAGAACTCTTTAAAAAATTCCCATCTGAACACGCTAGCGGCAGAGGTCACAGTTCGTTGCCCAACCAAGGCGTACAGGTGAGAGAGATGCAACTCCAATCCAGCAGAGGCAGGGGAACACTGTCAACGTTCTGGGACAGTTTTCTGACACACGCCCAGCTTACAGGCCCTGAGGCACGGGGTACTCTCACAAGGAGTGGAAAGTTTCAAAAGATGGTGAGGGAGTACCTTGCCGACCGTACCAGCGTCCTCCGTGATTCCTCTGTGCCTTTTAATTATTGGGTATCCAAGCTGGACACTTGGAATGAACTCGCTCTGTACGCCTTGGAGGTCCTGGCCTGCCCTGCCGCTAGCGTGTTATCGGAGCGTGTTTTTAGTGCCGCTGGGGGAATTATAACTGATAAGCGCACTCGCCTGTCAACTGACAATGCTGACAAGCTGACCCTTATCAAAATAAACAAGGGCTGGATTGGGCCAGACTTCTCATCACCACCAAATGACAGCAGGGTAACAAAGTCAAATCCACTGTGTTATTTCGGGAGGTGTATTCACATGCACCGCTTCACACCCACACATGGGTATACGCTTCCTCGTTTCGGCTGTTTTATCTTCTTCTCCTTATCCTCAGCCTGCACCACCACTATACCACCAGGGTGCCAGCATTGCAAGTTCCTCCGTCCTTATTTTTAGCAGCTATTGCTTGCAAGGCATAAGCTAATACTATGGGACACCCACTTCCCAATAATGGGACTTATGTTTGTAATATGCTGTACTGCATGGCTCTTGTAAGGGGCATTGCAAGTTGCTCCGTCCTAATTTTTGGCAGCTTTTGCTTGCAAGGCATAAGCAAATACTATGGGACACCCACTCCCCAATAATGGGACTTATGTTTGTAATATGCTGTACTGCATGTGACGCGCCCCCTGGGCCGTGTGTACACGTGTGTGGGATACCCGGTGCCGGGTCTCTGGGGTCTGTAGTCTCCGTGGCGGTGACCCGGTCCCGTGGCTCAGGCTGGTCAAACCAGTGGCAGTCTTTCTTAGGTTTTGAGGTTAATTGTCCGACTGCGCCACCCGTGGATTGCGGTCAGGGAGTACCACCGCTGCGAGGCAGACCGCTGAGGCTGGTGTTGTGTGCACTGCAGAGAATGGGATAACTCCCCACGGGAGGAGTATAGCCTCAGGGCAGTGAGTGTGGATGATGGTGGTGATGGTGCACGAGCGCAGCAGGAACGACTCAGAATCTTTGCAGTGCAGTTCAGGGTCTTTACTGATGATTATAAGGTAGACCCTCCCGGGAGTACTGGCTAGCATAAGAGGCCTGGTCAGTCTGTGAGCAAGCAGGAGTTCCCCTGGCCAGGTGGAGTTGTAGGCCTCCCCGTCTGTTTGCACTCTTCCTAGCTACCTTGCTGTAAGCGGGTAGAAGTAGCCCACATCCCTGAGTGTACCGTGTAGTGCTTACCCGTATGGCTGGTGACTTGGGGCCTTCTGTTAGCCTCCGCTCCACGATGGCGGTGCTGGTCCCTTGCTTGTGACTGAGCCTCCGGGCTTCTATGACCAGAGGACCTGAAATCCCTTGCCGGCTGGTTTCTGCTGCTGGATATATAAGTCCTCACTGCCTCGGACTCCTGTGTCCGGTTCCTATTGTCTTCTGCCAGGGCGAGCTCTGCTCAGCTTCCAGCCCCTGGTCTTTAGCTCCTAGCTCCTACAGAGCTCCTTGCTGTTACGTTCCCTTGCTCTCACTCTGACTGTTCTCTGACTCACTCAACCCTGCCCCAGATCCAGTTTATAAGGGCAGAATTCTCCCCTCCCAGGACTGGGGCAGGAGGATGTTGCATGTTTAAGGGATCCTGACCAGGAAACCTCCCACTTGCTCTCCGACGTAATATCTCTATTACTGTGGTGACCAGACCCCTGGGGTGCCACACATGGCTCTTGTAAGGGGCATTGCAGTTCCTCATAATTTTTGGAAAGCCTTCCATTCACTGCTTAGGCCAACAGTACACAGGAGACCCAGTTGCTATAAATGGAAAAAAAGGTTTAGTTAACGCCCTCTGATCTCCATGTCATTTCCAAGGGGCATTGGAGTGCCTCAAAATTTTTGGTAGGCATTGCACTCACTGTATGCCCTATAACTGTGTAGCCGAACCGCTCCTTTTGTTACAGAAACATATCCTACAAGACATATATGGTTGACTGGCCTGATATTGATGTGAATGGTCCCTGTTCCTCCTGCTCTCTTTCTCCTTTGCCACTACCTCATCCATCGTTTATCACCTAAAGCTTTGTTTTAACGGGAGTCATAGAACTTGGATAGTAGCAGGAAAACATCCAGCAATCCTCGGAGGAGGTAGGATATGCGCCAAAACGCTGACCACCTCAGGCCTAGCCGCTACTACATACATGCGCTTGCATTACAACAAAACAAAGTAGATACTAACTTCTATCATCCTCATCATGCTCCTCACCTTGGCACTCTCAATGTCACGCTGTCACAGTATACTGGAGGTAGGGGGCCTAAGCTGACCCTAAGCTGGGGCCCTGACTAGTCCCTCAACCTGGAGGTACTGTTAAAGGTACAGAGGTCCAGGCCGCCAGCGTAACCCCTACCTCCTGAAGATCCCTGCACCTCAGTAATCTAGTCCTGAGAAGGACCCCGATCACAACCAAAGGGAACAAGAAATAATATGCCCAAACACAGTATTTAGACGAACGAGACAGTACAAGGGAAAAACCAAAACCACCTTGCATACAAACAACTTCTCAACTACAACAGAGGGAAAACCAACGGGAAAGGAGATAAATGATAAAGCGAGGAAAGGGAAAAAACACTTCCAAATACACTTATCTCAGCAACTCCAAACACCACGATCCGCTCTGTCAGTCTGAATGAAATGCTTTCACCGACACCTCCCAAACAGACCAGCAGGTATATGAAGGAGTCTCACTACAGAAGTATTGATTGCAGCTGGGCGAGGCTGGACCTCGTCTAGCACAGAGAGAGAGAGAATTAACTCCCTCACTGCCGAGAAACACAAAGCACCAACAAGTCAGCTGCGAGAAGTCAGGCTGTGTACTCGTGACGATCTTCGTGGCAACACACCCGTGACACTCAACTCCCCTGATGGAGAAGCCAGGGCCCACCGGAGGAGTCTGATATTCCGGTGGGCTTGGCCAATGCTGCCCTAAAGCAGGCCAGGCTAAGAAAAGTGTGGGAAAGGTTACCGGGACAAATAGGGGTGGCTGGGGACCGAGTATGGACACCCGGCCACCCCCTGGAGGCTGGGGAGCAAGCGGGGACACCCGGCCACCAGGCGGCTGGGTAATGAGTATGGATTCCAGGCCGCCGACGCAGCCATGGCGTGGTGGCCAGATTCCGCCTCCACATGCCTAAAAGGCCCAATTTAAAGTGCAAGCAAGCAAGCAGTATGGTATTGCAGCCTGGGGGTGGGTGGGTGGCAGGCTGCATACATGCGCTTGCATTGCAAGGAATGGGAGAGGTACAATTGAACACTGCCCTGGGACAAGGACTTGAATGGGGATAGTTGCAAGTCTGCAACGACAGGTGCAAGGTGGGAGGCATCTTCGCATGTACCATGAACAGGGGTTTGGTATGCACACACTACAGCGGAATAGGCTCTCCTTCCCACTAAATGCACTGGGGAGGGCACAGGTAATGTTTTGGTATACGCGCTTAATCTTATGTATAAGGCACACCAGGACAAATAGGGGCGGCTGGGGACTGAGTATGGATACCTCGCTGCCGAAGCAGCCATGAGGTAGTGGCCAGCTTCGGCCTCCTCCAAACTAAAAGGCCCCATTTCAAGTGCAAGCTAGCAGTATGGAATTGCAGTCTGGGGGTGGGTGGGTGGCAGGCTGCACACTTACACTTGCATTAAAAGAAAACATAGCAGATGCTAACTTCGGTCATCATCATCATGCTCCTCACCTTGGCACTCTCAACTCCACCGATGGAGAAGTCAGGGCCCACCGGAGGAGTCTGGTTCTCTGGTGGGCTCGTCCAATGCTGCCTAAAGCAGGCCGGGCTAAGAAAAGTGTGTGGGGGGATGTTCCATGGAGAAATAGAGGCGGCTGGGGACAGTTTATGGACACCCGGCTGCCCCCAGGTGGCTGGGGACCGTGTGTGGACACCCGGCCATGGGGCGGCTGGGGACCAAGAATGGACACCCGGCCGCCGGGCGGCTGGGGACTGAGTATGGATTCCAGGCCGCCAACACAGCCATGACGTGGTGGCCAGATTCCGCCTCCACATGCCTAAAAGGCCCAATTTCAAGTTCAGGCAAGCAAGCAGTATGGTATTGCAGCCTGGGGGTGGGTGGGTGGCAGGCTGCATACTTGCGCTTGTATTGCAAGGAATGGGGGAGGTACAATTGAACACTGCCCTGGGACTAGAACTTGCATGGGGATAGTTGCAAGTCTGCATCTTCTGATGCGGCAAGGATCACTTATGATGGGCACACTTTTAGACAGTGACCTGGGAGTCAGAGATGCTTCCAGGGTCTTCCCCATGCTGTTCCCATGTCTTTTCAGCACTAGTGTTGAGCCACCCCCGTAGTGTTCGAGTTCGGTTCGGTTCGTCGAACACCCGTGTGTTCGCCGAACTGTTCGTCGAACTGTTCGTCGAACACCTTCGAACACCATTAAAACCAATGGCAGGCAAACAAAAACACATAGAAACACATAGAAAACACCTTCAAAGGTGTCCAAAAGCTGACAAACTGCTCAGAAGACATAACTAACACATGGAAAAGTGACAAGTACATATAGTCATGCGAAAATAAAAGAGGTGGAGGAGTAAAAGGAGGGGGAGACACAGATATAGGCATGTCATGCCCTTCTAAAATCCAAAAAGTGAGAAGCCGACACAGCCAGTCCGCTCCTGCCCGTGCCACCTCCGTGTCGCCGGGTTTGTGCCAGAGCCGCGGTGAACCCTGATGGCCAGCCCCCCTCTCCCAATACTGGTGCCTGTCCGCTGGTGGGTCGAGCGAGCCCCCCTGTGGTGGAGGCAGCTCTAAGCTTTTTAATTTAAATTGTCTCTCTAATTTGAATGAATACACTTTAAATCCATTTACAAGGATCTATTGGAGGGCAAGTCTCATGCCAGCAGCCGCGGTAATTCCAGCTCCAGTAGCGTCCACTAAAGCTGCTGCAGTTAAAAAGCTTTTATAAGGATCGAGCTCGGCTGTCCACCGCAAGGCATCCTACTGCCAGTCCCAGCCCCTATGCCTTGGGGTGCCTCCTGATGCTCTTCACTAAGTATCCCATGGTCCCGAAGCATTTCCTTTGAAAAAATTAAGTGTCTAAACTACAGGTGGTGCAGCTTGCTTAACAGCCGGGATAATCCGCTTACTAGCAGACACTGCTACTAGGCACAAAGTATTTCCTGGGCTAGATGCAGTTAAAAATTTGTAATTAGATACTCTCGTTGGATGCTGAGAAAGCATTCCATAGAGTCTCCTGGCACGCCATATATGATTCTCTTAAAAAGCTTGGGGTAGGGGTCTAGGGGACCCTTTTATAGCCAAAATCACGGCCCTGTATCGCAATACGTCACCTAGGCTGAAGATAAATGGAACTGTAGCACCCTGAGGGCTCGGTTGCTAAAGACGTATTGCACCTCACCCAGAGGTGTGATATCTCACTCTCAGGTAAGGATGGAGTGTGGATCAGGACCCGACACCTGCATGCATTACACCACATTGCCGTGGGGCAGGGCGACCAATATGCCCCTGAGATGGGCACGACAGTCCCTGTCCCTGGCTGGAGTGGGGGGAGGGAACACTGAGGAAGGGGAACCCTGTAGTGCAGGAGCAGGGAGGAAGCAGTTCCTGGGTGCATTGAGAAGGGAGTATAAAAGGTGGGCACCATCTTAGTTCAGTGCAGAGAAGTCTGAGCAGAAGTGGCAGGGAGCAGGGGCTCTGCATGAGCTCTGCTCCGGAGGCGGGCCTAGTAACAGAGGCCCAGGCCTGGAAGAGGGAGAAGGAAGGAAGAGGAGCGGAGAAGGCTCCAGGAACGAGGAATGAAGGGATCCCAGGGGTGCGGACGGGCGAGTCGCCACCGCACGCCCGAATCCACCTGCGTGGAGGGGTCAGGCCAAAGGGGGAGACCGGTCCCCGAACTAGTGGAGGCAGGAAACGACCCTCAGCTAGAAACCGGAGGCTCTGACATTTTATGTGGCGCAGCCCCTCGCTACACCCGCTAGGAAGGCACCACATAGGGTCAGGGAAACTGGCGCCAAGTTTACCAAGAGGAGGCCCGAGGCAGCCGGACAGAAGTGTTGGTAAGAAAGGCCAGACAAAGGACACACAAAGGGGGTCCTGTGAAGTGCTCCAAAGTTATCTGGGAGTTGTCTGAGCCCCTCACCTGGTGAGCACAGTACGACGTGGGCAGCCGTTACCTGCAGACGTGGTCTGGATAATAAGAACTGTGAGTAAAGGCCCTGAACTGCATCACTGACTCCGTGTCGTTACTGCTGCTGCCCTGCACCATCACCCCCATCCTCCGCATACACTGCCCTGAGGCTATACTCCTCCCGTGGGGAGTTATGCTACGCTCTGCTGCACCCACAACACCAGCCTCAGTGGTCTGCCCTGTAGCGGCGGTTCACTCTGACCGCAATCCACGGGTGGCGTAGTCGGACATTTAAACATGAAAACCACATAAATAGTTCCGCCACTGGTTTGACCGCCCTGAGCCACGGAACTGGGTCGCCGCCACAAAGACTACAACCACCAGCATCCACCAAAAAGGGTCCGGCTCCGGGTGTCCCAAGGCCCAGGGGGTGCGTCAGAACATTTTCATCACCTTTCACAATCACCAATGGGACAAGGCAGTGATGTCCTCTGTCCCCTCTCTTATACATCCTAGTGACGGAGCACCTGCTCTCATCAATTCGCCATAACCCCAATATTAGGTGGATTGAGGTGGGAGGCACCGAGTACAAGTGCTCTCTATTTGCTGATGATGTCCTAGTATATATCACTCAATCACATATATCCATCCATGCTGTTATGGCTGAAATAGATCACTTTGTTACATGGTAAAATTTTAAAATCAATGCAGCGAAGTCTGAGGCCCTCGATGTCTCCCTCCCCAAATCCATATAGGATTCCATCCAGTCCAACTTTCCCTTTGCCTGGCCCTCACAGGGTATCAAATACTTAGGAATTCCTATTCATAGAGACCTCTCCCATCTATGTTATCTTAATTTTGGGCCCTTTATTGAACAACTCCATACAGACCACGGTTGGCAAGTTAGAACTGTAAGATTCACTACGTGAACCACTGGTGTTTTGTGGAAAAGCACATGTACACTGCGTTCCAAATTATTATACAAAAAGTGTTTAGGAGTGATAAGGGAAGAATTTGTTTGTTTGTCAGTTAAACTCATTGATGGTGATGTGTGTCAGGGCTCTTTATATCACTATAAGCAATTGCAGACACCTGTGCTAATTAGTTTGGCAGGTGTGTCCAATGAAAGGCAAGACTACTTAAGAAGGCTCTCTCACATTATTAAGCAGCCTACATTTTCTGCCAAAATGGGAAAGAAAAAGGATGTGTCGGCTGCTGAGAAGCAACAAATTGTGGAGTGTTTAGGTCAAGGCATGACTACAATCAACATTGTGCGATGATCAGGATGAAGTGTCCTGGCAATCAAGAAGTATGTAGCTGATTCACAGTACACACGTGTGCGTGCTGATAAGGGCAAATTGAGGACTCTTTCCTACAGGCAATTACGTCAGGTTGAAAGAGCAGCGGCAAAAAAGCCTTGTCATAGCAGCAGACAAGTTTTTGAAGCTGCTTGTGCCTCCAACGTCCCCCGAACAACAAGATGCAGGGTCCTTCAGAGGTTTGCAGCTGTGCATGCGCCATCCTGTCGACCTCCTCTATCCACTTCACACAAGCAGAAACGGCTCCAGTGGGCCAAACATTACATGAAGACTGATTTCAAAACTGTTTTGTTCACGGATGAGTGCCGTGCAGCGCTCGATGGTCCAGATGGATGGAGTGGAGGATGGCTGGTTGATGGACACCCCACGCAAACACGGCTACAGCGCCAACAAGGAGGAGGTGGAGTAATGTTTTGGGCTGGAATCATGGGGAGAGAGATTGTCGGCCCCTTTAGGATCCCTGAAGGCGCTAAAGATGAACTCCATAATGTATGTGGATTTTCTCAAACAGCACTTCCTGCCATGGTTCAAGAAGAAGAACCGTGTATTTCACAGCAAGATCATTTTTCTGCATGATAATGCACCATCTCATGCTGCACATAAAACATCTGCATCTCTGGCTGATATGGGCATAAAAGGGGACAAACTTATGGTGTGACCCCCATGCTCCCCTGACCTCTACCCCATTCAGAACCTTTGGAGCATCATTAAAAGGAGTGTCTATGATGGCGGGAGGCAGTTCACATCTAAGCAACAGCTCTGGGAGGGTATTCTGTCCTCATGCAAAACAATTGAAGCAGAAACCATCCAAAACCTGACAAATTCAATGGACGAGAGAGTTCAGAAGCTCCTTTCGAACAAGGGGTCCTATGTGAAAATGTAACATCACCTAGAATAAAGTTTTGAGTTGAAAACTGTTTGATTTCAGTTTCTAACAACCTGCTAATGCTTATAATTTCAAAAATGACCATTTTTTTGGTCTTTATTAAAATGAAAAGGTTGATCGAAAAGTTTGGGGGATCTAAGAGTGTGGCAACCCAGTAGTCATGATTACTTCGAATTCTGACAATATGAGGGTCATGCTGCAGGTAGTGCAGCAAGAAGGCACTTATGTGCCTTGCGCATCTCGGAGCCCCAAAATTATTTTCCGGGCTAGATGCAGCTAAAAATTATTTTTAATTTTAAATCTGGTGAAGCTTTAGTATAGATGGCCTAATAGGATCAGTGCTGCACACTGCTACAAAGCCCAAATTATTTTCCAGTCAAGATACAGATAAACATGATTAGTAATTTGAAAGCTTAAAACGGTTGGTAGGGTGATTTTAACCAATCATCAAGCTTTTACTCTCCCCAGGATGACACAGGGGTAGAAAAGTCGTTTCGGATCCATGATTTGTTCATCTTTATGAACGTGAGTCTGTCTACATTATCAGTGGAGAGCCGCGTGCGCTTATCTGTCAGCACACCACCAGCAGCGCTGAACACACGTTCAGACAGAACGCTGGCTGCGGGGCATGACAAGATCTCCAAGGCGTAAGTGGCTAGCTCCGGCCATTTATCCAGATTGGAAGCCCAAAAAGAGCAAGGGTCCAGTGACACAGTCGTGGCTTCAATGTTTACTTGGAGATACTCCTGTACCATCGTCTCTAGGCGTTGACTATGTGTCAGACTTCTTGTCTCCTGTGGCCTTGCAAAGGATGGGCTAAAAAAGTGGTGAAATGATTCCGCAAAATTGATGTTACCAGCAGATACTGTGGTTCTGTTACGGTTTGAGTGCTGAACACTTGACGGTCCCACGGTTGGCAAGTTGGAACTGTGAGATTCACTACGTGCACCACTGGTATTTTGTGGAAAAGCACATGTAAGATTCTGCAACAGTCTCTGCTGATACTCCTGCATGCGTGCATCCCTTTCTATGGCAGGAATAATTTCTGCAAATTTACTTTTGTACCGGGGATCTAACAGTGTGGCAACCCAGTAGTCAGGATTATTTCTAATTCTCACAATTCGAGGGTCATGTTGCAGGTAGTGCAGCAAGAAGGCACTCATGTGTGTTGCGCATCCAGGAGCACCAAGTCCCTGTTGTGTTGGTGGCGAGGTAACAATCATGCTTCCTTCCTCTGTCCTCTCCCCCCAACCTCGCACAACAGAAATGTGATCAAGGTCTCCCTCATCTGATGAGTCTTCCATCAGTTCGTCCTCCACTTCTTCCTGGGCTCCTGCACCTTCCTCACTAGTTTGGCTGCTACCATGCGCCCTGGTAAAACCATCTCCCCCACCCTCACATGCCTGCCGCCTTGGTGCTGCCGACCGTCTGGACCTTGCAGATGTTAGCCCTTCCGCATACAACTCCTCCTCCTCTACTTCCTCCACCTCCTCTTGTGCCACCACCTGACTCCGAATTCTGTTTAACATGTGCTCCAGCATGTAAATCACCGGAATAGTCATGCTGATAATGGCATCGTCAGCACTAAACATCTTCGTCGCCATTTCAAAACTGTGCAGAAGGGTGCATAGGTCCCTGATCTGAGACCACTCCTCCAGCGTGATTTGCCCCACCTCTGAATCTCGTTGGCCCAGGCTATACGTCAGAACGTATTGCACCAGGGCTTGTCGGTGCTGCCACAGTCGCTGCAACATGTGCAGAGTTGAATTCCACCGGGTAGGCACATCGCATTTTAGCCGGTGAAGTGGCAGGCCCAACGACTTCTGTAGAGATGTAAGTCGCTGAGCTGCGGGATGCGAACGGCGGAAGTGAGCACACAGCGACCGTGCCCTCTGCAGAATGCCATCTAGTCTGGGATAGTGGGCTAAAAATTGCTGGACAACCAAGTTCAACACGTGAGCCATACAAGGCACGTGTGTGACATTGCCCCGGCGAAGGGCCGCACCCAGGTTTGCAGCATTGTCGCACACGGCCTTCCCTGGTTTCAGGTCCAGTGGAGACAACCATTCATGAAATTGGTTCTCCAGAGCTGACCACAACTCCTCAGCTGTGTGACTCACATTTCCCAGACATTTCAATGTAAAAACCGCCTGATGACGTTGAGCCCTACTGCCAGCATAGTAAGGAGGTGTGCAGGATCCCTTCTGCGCAGTTAGAAAGCTTGTGGCATGACCAGACAGGCTTTGGGTGCAGGTGGAAGACCGAGAGGAGGTTGAGGAGGCAGAAGCAGTGGAGGAACTTTGACATAAAGAGGATTGACGCACAACTCGTGGGGACGGCAAGACTTGGACAGCAGCCCCTTGTCCTGCTGTCACCATAGTTACCCAGTGCCCAGTCAGCGACATGTAACGCCCCTGTCCATGCCTACTCGTCCAAGTGTCTGTGGTGAAATGCACCCTGTCACACACAGAGTTTCTCAAAGAAGCGGTGATGTTGTGTGCGACATGCTGGTGGAGCGCAGGCACACCTTTCTTTGAGAAGTAGTGCCGACTGGGCATCTGGTACTGGGGCACTGCGACGGACATAAGGTCTCGAAAATCCTCTGTGTCCACCAGGCGGAAAGGCAGCATTTCTGTAGCCAAGAGCTTGCAGATGGTGAAATTCAACCTCTTAGCTTTCTCATGGCTAGGAGGAAATGGTCTTTTACTTGTCCACATCTGAGGGACCGAGGGCTGGCTATTGTGCTTAGACGGAGTTGATAAGGGTGTCCCCGGCAAACTGCCGGTCTGTGAGGAAGATGCAGGCGGACATGTTAGGTTGCCTTGATCCAAAGGTGGTGCTATCGATGTCGGACAGCGCTCAACACCAGCTGGTGTTACCACCTCCAAAGAAAATGATGACCTGCCAATCACGCTGGCTGTTGCGGGTAAAGAGGTGGCAGGTCTGCGCCCCAAAACAGGTGTGACTGCTGTCCCCCCAGTCACAGAGGATGAAGAGGCCGCGGATGCACAAGATATGGCAGACGGTGATTGGCCCGGCCGGCTAGGCCGCATTGTAGCACACTGAGCTTCCCACTGCAACTTATGCTTCATGTCCATGTGCCGGTTCATGCATGAAGTACTCAAACTATGTATTTTTTGGCCTCTACTTAGCTTTTGCTGACAAATGTTACAGATAACACGAGTTGGGTCATCTTTATCGATCTGAAAAAATGCCCAGGCTATGCAAGGCTTAGCACCCATGCGACCTGAAGAGCCACCACGACTTGTGGTGAGAGGCAGAGTTGTGTTTGAGGATGCAGTTGTTGACGTGCTTCCAGTACTACGTCTCTGTCCAGGAAGGCGCAACCTGACCTCGTCGTCACTAGCATCTTCCTCCACCTCCTCTGCTGACCTCATCTCTTGGCTGACTGTGGGTTGACAGTAAGTGGGATCTCCGACCTCATCATCATCACCCTGTGCGTTATCACACCCGTCGTCCTCAGAGCCAACCTGTTCCTGCCCTGACAAAAAACTAAAGTTGTCGCTCCAATCAGGTATTTGAGTCTTATCATCGTCTTCCTCATTGTCTCCACCAACAGGAGTTACAGTTTGGGAATGAGGGTCTACATTATGGTCAGAACCTTCTGCGTCTGGTCCTGGATCCGACTCATAAAGATTCTGGGCATCAGTGCAGATCATTTCCTCGTCTGGATTCACAGAAGCGCTGGAGTCGACCTCTGATTCCCAGGCTATAGTATGAGTAAACAGCTCTGCAGACTCAACCATCTGTTCTACCTCATACTCAGACGGGCAGCTGGAGATTTGGGAGCTGTGAGGAAGCAAGTGCGATTTGGGTGACACCTTTGAGGACTGGAGTATTTGTGATGTTGAAGTTGATTTGGAGGAGAGACCACTTAAAGGAGCACTTGATATCCGTTGAAGCACCTGCTGTTTTTGTGCCTCATCTGGAATTTGTAGCGATTGGCGTGGCCGTAAGAAAGGGATCTTATCACATTGTCCGCTAAAAGAAGTAGACATTTTAGTTTGGCTGGAAGATGGTCTTTCTTCTGCAGATGTTACTGTTGCTTTAACACCTAACCCACGGACACAACCTTTTTTCCCCTTCCCAACACGCCTATTCCCTTTTCCACCAGCAGCAGGCCTTTTTCCACTCATTTTGGTGGTTAACTAATTCACAACTCTGGAGTTGTTTGCACAAAAAAACAATGGATGGTAACCGAGCAGAGCTGAGTGGCCAAACTGTGGTATTAGGCCAAAACTATTGGCTGGGTTAGATGCAGAAAAAAATTATTTTGAATTTGCAACCTGATGGAGGTCAGTATAGATGGACTAACACAAATAGTCCCACACACTGCTAGAAGCCCAAATATTTTTTCAGAGGTACTGTAGATGCAGATAAAAATTATTTTTAATTTGCAACCTGATGGAGGTCAGTATAGATGGACTAATAGACCAAGTCCCACACACTGCTAGAAGCCCAACTATTTTTTCAGAGCTAGATGCAGAAAAAAATTATATTCAACTTGCAACCTGCTGGAGGTCAGTATAGAAGGACTAATAGAACAAGTCCCACACACTGCTAGAAGCCCAAATATTTTTTCAGAGCTAAATGAAGAAAAAAATTATTTTTAATTTGCAACCTGATGGAGGTCAGTATAGATGGACTAATAGACCAAGTCCCACACACTGCTAGAAGCCCAAATATTTTTTCAGAGCTAGATGCAGAAAAAAATTATTTTTAATTTGCAACCTGATGGAGGTCAGTATAGATGGACTAATAGACCAAGTCCCACACACCGCTAGAAGCCCAAATATTTTTTCAGAGCTAGATGCAGAAAAAAATTATTTTTAATTTGCAACCTGATGGAGGTCAGTATAGATGGACTAATAGACCAAGTCCCACACACTGCTAGAAGCCCAAATATTTTTTCAGAGCTAGATGCAGAAAAAAATTATTTTTAATTTGCAACCTGATGGAGGTCAGTATAGATGGACTAATAGACCAAGTCCCACACACCGCTAGAAGCCCAAATATTTTTTCAGAGCTAGATGCAGAAAAAAATTATTTTTAATTTGCAACCTGATGTAGGTCAGTATAGATGGACTAATAGACCAAGTCCCACACACTGCTAGAAGCCCAAATATTTTTTCAGAGCTAGATGCAGAAAAAAATTATTTTTAATTTGCAACCTGATGGAGGTCAGTATAGATGGACTAATAGACCAAGTCCCACACACCGCTAGAAGCCCAAATATTTTTTCAGAGCTAGATGCAGAAAAAAATTATTTTTAATTTGTAACCTGATGGAGGTCAGTATAGATGGACTAATAGACCAAGTCCCACACACTGCTAGAAGCCCAAATATTTTTTCAGAGCTAGATGCAGAAAAAAATTATTTTTAATTTGCAACCTGATGGAGGTCAGTATAGATGGACTAATAGACCAAGTCCCACACACCGCTAGAAGCCCAAATATTTTTTCAGAGCTAGATGCAGAAAAAAATTATTTTTAATTTGCAACCTGATGGAGGTCAGTATAGATGTACTAATAGACCAAGTCCCACACACCGCTAGAAGCCCAAATATTTTTTCAGAGCTAGATGCAGAAAAAAATTATATTCAGTTTGCAACCTGATGGAGGTCAGTATAGATGGACTAATAGAATGATGCTATGCCCAAAAGATTTTACTTCACTAGGTGCAGTAAAAAAATTGGTATTCTATACACAGGTGTTATATCTTGCAACACAGATAGGCTACTCCACTGACTAACACACTCTGCAATAGGCCAAAAAGGATTAGCTTTGCTAGATTCAGCCAAATGCTGTGAAAAAAACTTGCACAGCACTGGCACAGACCTGCCTGGCAAAAACTGATAGGAACTCATGTAACCTAGTCCTGAAAAGGACTCCAATTACAATTAGTCTTTACTCCCACAACCTATCTATTTAAGAGCACAGCCATCCCTGATAAAAGTCGTAGGAAATGCTGTATCCTAGTCCTTAAAAGGACTGCAATCACAACTATTCCCTACTCCCAAGCTATCTGTATATTTGTGCGAAAATTGGCTTGAAATTAACAAGGTATAGCACACACAGCAACAGCGGTGCCGTCTAACACGCAGCTGCAGCAGTGAGAAAATGGTGGCGATGGGGAAAATGGCTTGGTCTTATAGGGCAAGGACATGTGACATACACTGCCAATCACACATGCCCTTGCTTGTGTGAAAAAAAGCACTTCGCTCCGTGTGTGCGCTGCTGATAGGCTGACAGATTGCACCTCCCCACTGCAAATGCGGGAAAGAGAAAAAAAAATGGAGATCTTCATTGTTCCTGCAGAGATCCATCCCCTGCCCCTCCCCCCGCCCCGCTGTACACTCAAACTGCGTATTAACATTAATTTTCATCATTACTGAGAAAAAATCCAGTTATGATTTTGGTGCACGAACAGTTATCGAACATAACCTCGAACAGCCGAATTTTTCTCAAATTGTTCGTGTTCGCCGACCGGCTCGAACACCGCCCAAAACAGCTCGAATTTGAGATTGGCGAACAGTTCGAGTAGAACAACGCTCATCTCTATTCAGCACTTTATGCATGTGTCACACAGCACATGGCCAGATAAGGTTGTAAAATGTTAAAATGACATTTCCCGGTGAATGCATTTGTCATAGTTGAAAGCAATACAAAAGTGCAAAACGCATAAAAAATGCTACTTGTGAACATAGCCGAAGGTGTGGAGGAGTATTTTTGTTTTTGGTCATTTATTTTAACTTATACACAAGTCTTTTCCCTGGAAAGGATGTTCTTTAACATATTTCACAGGAAAAAAGTTTCACTTTCGTTTTTGAACGTTTTATTGTGAGCCCGTAAAAGTGGCTTAATACCTCTGACCACGTAGTTGACAGCAGTGACCTGGGGGTCAGAAATGCTTCCTGGGGCGATCCACATGCTGTCCCCATGTCATTTGAGCACTGTCACTATCGTTTTGGGCACTTGTTAGGCTTTTAAAAGACTGCCGGGGGTGCCACTGCAAAAATGCTCGAGTCTCCCATAGACTAACATTGGGCTCGTTGCTCGGGTCGAGCACCCGAGTATCACGGTGAGCTCGGCCCGAGCTTCGAGCACCCGAGCATTTTAGTGCTCGCTCAACACTACTCTCTAACAATAGCTAGGGCCGTCTGATGTCCCTATAAAAATATGCTTTATGACTTTCAGAGTCCCTCCATCATAAATAAAACAGGATGTGTCTGATGATGTGTCACACACCACATTGCCAGATAAGGTTGTAAAATGTTAAAATGACATTTCCCGTTGAATGCATTTGTCTTAAAAAATAGCGTAAAAAAAACAAAACAATAGGATCTTTCTTTAGTATAAAAAACAGCGTCACCAATTTAACCTCAATGTAATCACATTGTTCAGCTCATGCACCTCCTCCTCCATCTCCGAAATGACCACATCAGTCACAAGCTGACAGCACTGCAGCACTGCCTTGGCCAAGTGGCAACAGGCTGTGCTGAAGATAACATGCTTAATGCTTAATTGACAAACCGCCCAGCGCTGCAGAGTTGATGAAAGTTGTAACACAGGAGTAGAGATGAGCGTTGTTCTACTCGAACTGTTCGCCAATCTCAAATTCGAGCTGTTTTGGGCGGTGTTCGAGCCGTTCGGCGAACACGAACAATTTGAGAAAAATTCGGCTGTTCGAGGTTATGTTCGATAACTGTTCGTGCACCAAAATCATAACTGGATTTTTTCTCAGTAATGATGAAAATTAATGTTAATACGCAGTTTGAGTGTACAGCGGGGTGGGGGGAGGGGCAGGGGATGGATCTCTGCAGGAACAATGAAGATCTCCATTTTTTTTTCTCTTTCCCGCATTTGCAGTGGGGAGGTGCAATCTGTCAGCCTATCAGCAGCGCACACACGGAGCGAAGTGCTTTTTTTCACACAAGCAAGGGCATGTGTCATTGGCAGTGTATGTCACATGTCCTTGCCCTATAAGACCAAGCCATTTTCCCCGTCGCCACCATTTTCTCACTGCTGCAGCTGCGTGTTAGACGGCACCGCTGTTGCTGTGTGCGCTATACCTTGTTAATTTCAAGCCAATTTTCGCACAAATATACAGATAGCTTGGGAGTAGGGAATAGTTGTGATTGCAGTCCTTTTAAGGACTAGGTTACAGCATTTCCTACGACTTTTATCAGGGAGGTCTGTGCTCTTAAATAGATAGGTTGTGGGAGTAAAGACTAATTGTAATTGGAGTCCTTTTCAGGACTAGGTTACATGAGTTCCTATCAGTTTTTGCCAGGCAGGTCTGTGCCAGTGCTGTGCAAGTTTTTTTCACAGCATTTGGCTGAATCTAGCAAAGCTAATCCTTTTTGGCCTATTGCAGAGTGTGTTAGTCAGTGGAGTAGCCTATCTGTGTTGCAAGATATAACACCTGTGTATAGAATACCAATTTTTTTACTGCACCTAGTGAAGTAAAATCTTTTGGGCATAGCATCATTCTATTAGTCCATCTATACTGACCTCCATCAGGTTGCAAACTGAATATAATTTTTTTCTGCATCTAGCTCTGAAAAAATATTTGGGCTTCTAGCAGTGTGTGGGACTTGGTCTATTAGTCCATCTATACTGACCTCCATCAGGTTGCAAATTAAAAATAATTTTTTTCTTCATTTAGCTCTGAAAAAATATTTGGGCTTCTAGCAGTGTGTGGGACTTGTTCTATTAGTCCTTCTATACTGACCTCCAGCAGGTTGCAAATTGAATATAATTTTTTTCTGCATCTAGCTCTGAAAAAATAGTTGGGCTTCTAGCGGTGTGTGGGACTTGGTCTATTAGTCCATCTATACTGACCTCCATCAGGTTGCAAATTAAAAATAATTTTTTTCTTCATTTAGCTCTGAAAAAATATTTGGGCTTCTAGCAGTGTGTGGGACTTGTTCTATTAGTCCTTCTATACTGACCTCCAGCAGGTTGCAAATTGAATATAATTTTTTTCTGCATCTAGCTCTGAAAAAATAGTTGGGCTTCTAGCAGTGTGTGGGACTTGGTCTATTAGTCCATCTATACTGACCTCCATCAGGTTGCAAATTAAAAATAATTTTTATCTGCATCTACAGTACCTCTGAAAAAATATTTGGGCTTCTAGCAGTGTGTGGGACTATTTGTATTAGTCCATCTATACTGACCTCCATCAGGTTGCAAATTCAAAATAATTTTTTTCTGCATCTAACCCAGCCAATAGTTTTGGCCTAATACCACAGTTTGGCCACTCAGCTCTGCTCGGTTACCATCCATTGTTTTTTTGTGCAAACAACTCCAGAGTTGTGAATTAGTTAACCACCAAAATGAGTGGAAAAAGGCCTGCTGCTGGTGGAAAGGGGAATAGGCGTGTGGGAAGGGGAAAAAAGGTTGTGTCCGTGGGGTAGGTGTTAAAGCAACAGTAACATCTGCAGAAGAAAGACCATCTTCCAGCCAAACTAAAATGTCTACTTCTTTTAGCGGACAATGTGATAAGATCCCTTTCTTACGGCCACGCCAATCGCTACAAATTCCAGATGAGGCACAAAAACAGCAGGTGCTTCAACGGATATCAAGTGCTCCTTTAAGTGGGCTCTCCTCCACATCAACTTCAACATCACAAATACTCCAGTCCTCAAAGGTGTCACCCAAATCGCACTTGCTTCCTCACAGCTCCCAAATCTCCAGCTGCCCGTCTGAGTATGAGGTAGAACAGATGGTTGAGTCTGCAGAGCTGTTTACTCATACTATAGCCTGGGAATCAGAGGTCGACTCCAGCGCTTCTGTGAATCCAGACGAGGAAATGATCTGCACTGATGCCCAGAATCTTTATGAGTCGGATCCAGGACCAGACGCAGAAGGTTCTGACCATAATGTAGACCCTCATTCCCAAACTGTAACTCCTGTTGGTGGAGACAATGAGGAAGACGATGATAAGACTCAAATACCTGATTGGAGCGACAACTTTAGTTTTTTGTCAGGGCAGGAACAGGTTGGCTCTGAGGACGACGGGTGTGATAACGCACAGGGTGATGATGATGAGGTCGGAGATCCCACTTACTGTTAACCCACAGTCAGCCAAGAGATGAGGTCAGCAGAGGAGGTGGAGGAAGATGCTAGTGACGACGAGGTCAGGTTTCGCCTTCCTGGACAGAGACGTAGTACTGGAAGCACGTCAACAACTGCATCCTCAAACACAACTCTGCCTCTCACCACAAGTCGTGGTGGCTCTTCAGGTCGCATGGGTGCTAAGCCTTGCATAGCCTGGGCATTTTTTCAGATCGATAAAGATGACCCAACTCGTGTTATCTGTAACATTTGTCAGCAAAAGCTAAGTAGAGGCCAAAAAATACATAGTTTGAGTACTTCATGCATGAACCGGCACATGGACATGAAGCATAAGTTGCAGTGGGAAGCTCACTGTGCTACAATGCGGCCTAGCCGGCCGGGCCAACCACCGTCTGCCATATCTTGTGCATCCGCGGCCTCTTCATCCTCTGTGACTGGGGGGACAGCAGTCACACCTGTTTTGGGGCGCAGACCTGCCACCTCTTTACCCGCAACAGCCAGCGTGATTGGCAGGTCATCATTTTCTTTGGAGGTGGTAACACCAGCTGGTGTTGAGCGCTGTCCGACATCGATAGCACCACCTTTGGATCAAGGCAACCTAACATGTCCGCCTGCATCTTCCTCACAGACCGGCAGTTTGCCGGGAACACCCTTATCAACCCCGTCTAAGCACAATAGCCAGCCCTCGGTCCCTCAGATGTGGGCAAGTAAAAGACCATTTCCTCCTAGCCATGAGAAAGCTAAGAGGTTGAATTTCACCATCTGCAAGCTCTTGGCTACAGAAATGCTGCCTTTCCGCCTGGTGGACACAGAGGATTTTCGAGACCTTATGTCCGTCGCAGTGCCCCAGTACCAGATGCCCAGTCGGCACTACTTCTCAAAGAAACGTGTGCCTGCGCTCCACCAGCATGTCGCACACAACATCACCGCTTCTTTGAGAAACTCTGTGTGTGACAGGGTGCATTTCACCACAGACACTTGGACGAGTAGGCATGGACAGGGGCGTTACATGTCGCTGACTGGGCACTGGGTAACTATGGTGACAGCAGGACAAGGGGCTGCTGTCCAAGTCTTGCCGTCCACACGAGTTGTGCGTCAATCCTCTTTATGTCAAAGTTCCTCCACTGCTTCTGCCTCCTCAACCTCCTCTCAGTCTTCCACCTGCACCCAAAGCCTGTCTGGTCATGCCACAAGCTTTCTAACTGCGCAGAAGGGATCCTGCACACCTCCTTACTATGCTGGCAGTAGGGCTCAACGTCATCAGGCGGTTTTTACATTGAAATGTCTGGGAAATGTGAGTCACACAGCTGAGGAGTTGTGGTCAGCTCTGGAGAACCAATTTCATGAATGGTTGTCTCCACTGGACCTGAAACCAGGGAAGGCCGTGTGCGACAATGCTGCAAACCTGGGTGCGGCCCTTCGCCGGGGCAATGTCACACACGTGCCTTGTATGGCTCACGTGTTGAACCTGGTTGTCCAGCAATTTTTAGCCCACTATCCCAGACTAGATGGCCTTCTGCAGAGGGCACGGTCGCTGTGTGCTCACTTCCGCCATTCGCATCCCGCAGCTCAGCGACTTACATCTCTACAGAAGTCGTTGGGCCTGCCACTTCACCGGCTAAAATGCGATGTGCCTACCCGGTGGAATTCAACTCTGCACATGTTGCAGCGACTGTGGCAGCACCGACAAGCCCTGGTGCAATACGTTCTGACGTATAGCCTGGGCCAACGAGATCCAGAGGTGGGGCAAATCACGCTGGAGGAGTGGTCTCAGATCAGGGACCTATGCACCCTTCTGCACAGTTTTGAAATGGCGACGAAGATGTTTAGTGCCGATGATGCCATTATCAGCATGACTATTCCGGTGATTTACATGCTGGAGCACATGTTAAACAGAATTCGGAGTCAGGTGGTGGCACAAGAGGAGGTGGAGGAAGTAGAGGAGGAGGAGTTGTATGCGGAAGGGCTAACATCTGCAAGGTTCAGACGGTCGGCAGCACCAAGGCGGCAGGCATGTGAGGGTGGGGGAGATGGTTTTACCAGGGCGCATGGTAGAAGCCAAACTAGTGAGGAAGGTGCAGGAGCCCAGGAAGAAGTGGAGGACGAACTGATGGAAGACTCATCAGATGAGGGAGACCTTGATCACATTTCTGTTGTGCGAGGTTGGGGGGAGAGGACAGAGGAAGGAAGCATGATTGTTACCTCGCCACCAACACAACAGGGACTTGGTGCTCCTGGATGCGCAACACACATGAGTGCCTTCTTGCTGCACTACCTGCAACATGACCCTCGAATTGTGAGAATTAGAAATAATCCTGACTACTGGGTTGCCACACTGTTAGATCCCCGGTACAAAAGTAAATTTGCAGAAATTATTCCTGCCATAGAAAGGGATGCACGCATGCAGGAGTATCAGCAGAGACTGTTGCAGAATCTTACATGTGCTTTTCCACAAAATACCAGTGGTGCACGTAGTGAATCTCACAGTTCCAACTTGCCAACCGTGGGACCGTCAAGTGTTCAGCACTCAAACCGTAACAGAACCACAGTATCTGCTGGTAACATCAATTTTGCGGAATCATTTCACCACTTTTTTAGCCCATCCTTTGCAAGGCCACAGGAGACAAGAAGTCTGACACATAGTCAACGCCTAGAGACGATGGTACAGGAGTATCTCCAAGTAAACATTGAAGCCACGACTGTGTCACTGGACCCTTGCTCTTTTTGGGCTTCCAATCTGGATAAATGGCCGGAGCTAGCCACTTACGCCTTGGAGATCTTGTCATGCCCTGCAGCCAGCGTTCTGTCTGAACGTGTGTTCAGCGCTGCTGGTGGTGTGCTGACAGATAAGCGCACGCGGCTCTCCACTGATAATGTAGACAGACTCACGTTCATAAAGATGAACAAATCATGGATCCGAAACGACTTTTCTACCCCTGTGTCATCCTGGGGAGAGTAAAAGCTTGATGATTGGTTAAAACCACCCTACCAACCGTTTTAAGCTTTCAAATTACTAATCATGTTTATCTGTATCTTGACTGGAAAATAATTTGGGCTTTGTAGCAGTGTGCAGCACTGATCCTATTAGGCCATCTATACTAAAGCTTCACCAGATTTAAAATTAAAAATAATTTTTAGCTGCATCTAGCCCGGAAAATAATTTTGGGGCTCCGAGATGCGCAAGGCACATAAGTGCCTTCTTGCTGCACTACCTGCAGCATGACCCTCATATTGTCAGAATTCAAAGTAATCATGACTACTGGGTTGCCACACTCTTAGATCCCCCAAACTTTTCGATCAACCTTTTCATTTTAATAAAGACCAAAAAAATGGTCATTTTTGAAATTATAAGCATTAGCAGGTTGTTAGAAACTGAAATCAAACAGTTTTCAACTCAAAACTTTATTCTAGGTGATGTTACATTTTCACATAGGACCCCTTGTTCGAAAGGAGCTTCTGAACTCTCTCGTCCATTGAATTTGTCAGGTTTTGGATGGTTTCTGCTTCAATTGTTTTGCATGAGGACAGAATACCCTCCCAGAGCTGTTGCTTAGATGTGAACTGCCTCCCGCCATCATAGACACTCCTTTTAATGATGCTCCAAAGGTTCTGAATGGGGTAGAGGTCAGGGGAGCATGGGGGTCACACCATAAGTTTGTCCCCTTTTATGCCCATATCAGCCAGAGATGCAGATGTTTTATGTGCAGCATGAGATGGTGCATTATCATGCAGAAAAATGATCTTGCTGTGAAATACACGGTTCTTCTTCTTGAACCATGGCAGGAAGTGCTGTTTGAGAAAATCCACATACATTATGGAGTTCATCTTTAGCGCCTTCAGGGATCCTAAAGGGGCCGACAATCTCTCTCCCCATGATTCCAGCCCAAAACATTACTCCACCTCCTCCTTGTTGGCGCTGTAGCCGTGTTTGCGTGGGGTGTCCATCAACCAGCCATCCTCCACTCCATCCATCTGGACCATCGAGCGCTGCACGGCACTCATCCGTGAACAAAACAGTTTTGAAATCAGTCTTCATGTAATGTTTGGCCCACTGGAGCCGTTTCTGCTTGTGTGAAGTGGATAGAGGAGGTCGACAGGATGGCGCATGCACAGCTGCAAACCTCTGAAGGACCCTGCATCTTGTTGTTCGGGGGACGTTGGAGGCACAAGCAGCTTCAAAAACTTGTCTGCTGCTATGACAAGGCTTTTTTGCCGCTGCTCTTTCAACCTGACGTAATTGCCTGTAGGAAAGAGTCCTCAATTTGCCCTTATCAGCACGCACACGTGTGTACTGTGAATCAGCTACATACTTCTTGATTGCCAAGACACTTCATCCTGATCATCGCACAATGTTGATTGTAGTCATGCCTTGACCTAAACACTCCACAATTTGTTGCTTCTCAGCAGCCGACACATCCTTTTTCTTTCCCATTTTGGCAGAAAATGTAGGCTGCTTAATAATGTGAGAGAGCCTTCTTAAGTAGTCTTGCCTTTCATTGGACACACCTGCCAAACTAATTAGCACAGGTGTCTGCAATTGCTTACAGTGATATAAAGAGCCCTGACACACATCACCATCAATGAGTTTAACTGACAAACAAACAAATTCTTCCCTTATCACTCCTAAACACTTTTTGTATAATAATTTGGAACGCAGTGTACATGTGCTTTTCCACAAAACACCAGTGGTTCACGTAGTGAATCTTACAGTTCTAACTTGCCAACCGTGGTCTGTATGGAGTTGTTCAATAAAGGGCCCAAAATTAAGATAACATAGATGGGAGAGGTCTCTATGAATAGGAATTCCTAAGTATTTGATACCCTGTGAGGGCCAGGCAAAGGGAAAGTTGGACTGGATGGAATCCTATATGGATTTGGGGAGGGAGACATCGAGGGCCTCAGACTTCGCTGCATTGATTTTAAAATTTTACCATGTAACAAAGTGATCTATTTCAGCCATAACAGCATGGATGGATATATGTGATTGAGTGATATATACTAGGACATCATCAGCAAATAGAGAGCACTTGTACTCGGTGCCTCCCACCTCAATCCACCTAATATTGGGGTTATGGCGAATTGATGAGAGCAGGTGCTCCGTCACTAGGATGTATAAGAGAGGGGACAGAGGACATCACTGCCTTGTCCCATTGGTGATTGTGAAAGGTGATGAAAATGTTCTGACGCACCCCCTGGGCCTTGGGACACCCGGAGCCGGACCCTTTTTGGTGGATGCTGGTGGTTGTAGTCTTTGTGGCGGCGACCCAGTTCCGTGGCTCAGGGCGGTCAAACCAGTGGCGGAACTATTTATGTGGTTTTCATGTTTAAATGTCCGACTACGCCACCCGTGGATTGCGGTCAGAGTGAACCGCCGCTACAGGGCAGACCACTGAGGCTGGTGTTGTGGGTGCAGCAGAGCGTAGCATAACTCCCCACGGGAGGAGTATAGCCTCAGGGCAGTGTATGCGGAGGATGGGGGTGATGGTGCAGGGCAGCAGCAGTAACGACACGGAGTCAGTGATGCAGTTCAGGGCCTTTACTCACAGTTCTTATTATCCAGACCACGTCTGCAGGTAACGGCTGCCCACGTCGTACTGTGCTCACCAGGTGAGGGGCTCAGACAACTCCCAGATAACTTTGGAGCACTTCACAGGACCCCCTTTGTGTGTCCTTTGTCTGGCCTTTCTTACCAACACTTCTGTCCGGCTGCCTCGGGCCTCCTCTTGGTAAACTTGGCGCCAGTTTCCCTGACCCTATGTGGTGCCTTCCTAGCGGGTGTAGCGAGGGGCTGCGCCACATAAAATGTCAGAGCCTCCGCTTTCTAGCTGAGGGTCGTTTCCTGCCTCCACTAGTTCGGGAACCGGTCTCCCCCTTTGGCCTGACCCCTCCACGCAGGTGGATTCGGGCGTGCGGTGGCGACTCGCCCGTCCGCACCCCTGGGATCCCTTCATTCCTCGTTCCTGGAGCCTTCTCCGCTCCTCTTCCTTCCTTCTCCCTCTTCCAGGCCTGGGCCTCTGTTACTAGGCCCGCCTCCGGAGCAGAGCTCATGCAGAGCCCCTGCTCCCTGCCACTTCTGCTCAGACTTCTCTGCACTGAACTAAGATGGTGCCCACCTTTTATACTCCCTTCTCAATGCACCCAGGAACTGCTTCCTCCCTGCTCCTGCACTACAGGGTTCCCCTTCCTCAGTGTTCCCTCCCCCCACTCCAGCCAGGGACAGGGACTGTCGTGCCCATCTCAGGGGCATATTGGTCGCCCTGCCCCACGGCAATGTGGTGTAATGCATGCAGGTGTCGGGTCCTGATCCACACTCCATCCTTACCTGAGAGTGAGATATCACACCTCTGGGTGAGGTGCAATACCTCTGTAGCAACCGAGCCCTCAGGGTGCTACAGTTCCATTTATCTTCAGCCTAGGTGACGTATTGCGATACAGGGCCGTGATTTTGGCTATAAAAGGGTCCCCTAGACCCCTACCCCAAGCTTTTTAAGAGAATCATATATGGCGTGCCAGGAGACTCTATGGAATGCTTTCTCAGCATCCAACGAGAGTATCTAATTACAAATTTTTAACTGCATCTAGCCCAGGAAATACTTTGTGCCTAGTAGCAGTGTCTGCTAGTGAGCGGATTATCCCGGCTGTTAAGCAAGCTGCACCACCTGTAGTTTAGACACTTAATTTTTTCAAAGGAAATGCTTCGGGACCATGGGATACTTAGTGAAGAGCATCAGGAGGCACCCCAAGGCATAGGGGCTGGGACTGGCAGTAGGATGCCTTGCGGTGGACAGCCGAGCTCGATCCTTATAAAAGCTTTTTAACTGCAGCAGCTTTAGTGGACGCTACTGGAGCTGGAATTACCGCGGCTGCTGGCATGAGACTTGCCCTCCAATAGATCCTTGTAAATGGATTTAAAGTGTATTCATTCAAATTAGAGAGACAATTTAAATTAAAAAGCTTAGAGCTGCCTCCACCACAGGGGGGCTCGCTCGACCCACCAGCGGACAGGCACCAGTATTGGGAGAGGGGGGCTGGCCGTCAGGGTTCACCGTGGCTCTGGCACAAACCCGGCGACACGGAGGTGGCACGGGCAGGAGCGGACTGGCCGTGTCGGCTTCTCACTTTTTGGATTTTAGAAGGGCATGACATGCCTATATCTGTGTCTCCCCCTCCTTTTACTCCTCCACCTCTTTTATTTTCGCATGACTATATGTACTTGTCACTTTTCCATGTGTTAGTTATGTCTTCTGAGCAGTTTGTCAGCTTTTGGACACCTTTGAAGGTGTTTTCTATGTGTTTCTATGTGTTTTTGTTTGCCTGCCATTGGTTTTAACGTTGTTCGAAGGTGTTCGACGAACAGTTCGACGAACAGTTCGGCGAACACACGGGTGTTCGACGAACCGAACCGAACTCGAACACTACGGGGGTGGCTCAACACTACACAGGAGCCTGATCTGTGCCTCTCACAGCTGAACATACAGCCAGGCATGCTCGTGTGTGACAATGGGTGGAACCTGGTGATGGAGAAATGACAGCCGGGGTAGATACGCCAGTCCTTTCACCGAGTTAAAGAATATGGCTGTGCTGAAATACAACTCCCACTGAGAAGCTGTTTCAGATTGAAAAACATTGTGCCCACCAGAGATTTGATTCTGAGGGCTAACCTTTCTCACCCGCTCAAGAGCCCCATAGCAGCTGCAAAGTTAGTGCTATCATGAACTCTCCTAAGGTAGAAGCCAAGGCACACCAGAGGATTCTCTGGTGGGACCGTCCAAAATTGTAAAATGTTAAAATGACATTTCCTCGTGAATGCATTTGTCTTGGTTGAAAGCAATGCAAAAGTGCAAAAATGCATCAAAAACGCTACGTGTGAACATAGCCCAAGGTGTGGAGGAGTATTTGTTTTTGGTTATTTATTTTGCCTTATATACAAGTCATTACCATGGAAAGGATGTTCCTTAACATATTTCCCAGGAAAATCCATTTTGGTTTCGTTTTTGTATGTTTTATTGTGAATCCATAGTGGCGCAACACTCTGACAATGTTGTTGACAGCAGTGATCTGGGAGTCAGAGATGCTTCCAGGGGTCTTCCCCATGCTGTTCCCATGTTATTTGAGCACTGTTCCCATCGATTTGGGCAATTTTTAGGCCCTCTGCAGACTGCCGCGGGGAGCCGCCTGAAAAATGCTCGAGTTTCCCATAGACTTACATAGGGCTCATTGCTCGGGTCGAGCACCCGAGTATTCCAATTTGCTCGACCCGAGCAACGAGTATCTGAGCATTTTAGTGCTCGCTCAGCACTAGTAGAAACCCAACCTATACCACCATCCTACAAAAATGAAAATAGTCACAAACATAAATTATAACCCACATTTTGTTGTTGACCAAAGTGAGCCAGGGTAAGTGCCTGGATTGCTACACAGGTGAGAGGCTGTAGTCTGCATTTTGGAGGAAGAAAATTTCCTATATTGTTGGTAGCCTCAGCCAGGTGAGAGCAAGTGGACTGTGATCTGATTGGGGGAGCCTGACCTTATATTATTTGTATGCTAGTACATAAACTGCTTATTTTCCTGTCAAACCTTTGTGCCCAGAAGTTTTTGTAACCACTGGAGTCTTCTCAAGCAATAAAACTTCAGATGTTTGGACCAGACCTCATTGCCTTTGTGAACACTACTAATTACCAGAGGGAGTAAATACCTCTAATATATATTTATTTATGCCACAAAATCATGATTCAACACATGTGTAAAATAAAAACATAAATATTTTCTTTTATTTGCATCTAACCGTAAATTTACAGAATGATCCTGGTGTTTTGTAAAGGAGTGGAGAAGCTATTTGCACCTCTCTTAAAGACTTTATGGTTATATAATACATTGTCATATTTTAAATGTCATTTTATCTGGCTTGTAGCCTGAAACAGTTGGTTAGCTGCAGAAAGGGTTAACTATTGGGGCCAGCCCATGGTGGTAGAAATTACATAGGAAAAAGGACTCAGAACACCGTTCATGTTATTAGGCTGATACTGAAAAGTATAGAGAAGGAAAGGACCTATGGTCCTACTGTTGACAGACCTGCAATGATAAGAGTGTTAGGGTGGGAGATCATAATCGGATAGCATGTTCTGAAGTAAACAAGGATTATGTGACAAAAGGATTCCTTACCTCAGGCAAGTGATGACTAAGCAAATGTTATCTATACTAGATAATAAGATAAAGTGTAGGCAGACCTGAAGGCTGTAGAAGTAGAAGATGGCTAAGTGGGAACATGTGTTCTCCTATGGGGAACTGAAGGTGCAGTGACACAACTAGGAGCATGAGGCCCTCATGACATGGACTTTGAAAATAGTAGTGAGGGGTCATAGAAACACACCTCAGCCAGCCAAGAAGTGAAGATGGAGATTCCCATAGTGGTTTACTGGTCTAATGTTTCATGTAGCAGAAGTAATGCAGAGCCAAATGGAAATTCCTGCCTCTGGATTGTGCAGAAGATGTATTCTTTAAGTGTTGTGCCTGCTATCTGATGTATATACTTTTACTCTAGTCTCTCTCATTCATCTCTACTTCATTGGGTCCTGAGTTGCCATGTCAAGCTGCAGCATGTGGTTTGCAGTGGCGGATCACTAAGGTAAAGGCACACACACCCAGCCGGCCTTCAGCCAGGTCCACTCTGTCCATTACAGTGTAACCGAGCACTATTGTAAATTTATGGAGTATGGTTAATGCTCCTGCAGTTTAGAGAAGACAGAAGTGGTTTATTACTGCTTGTATGTTTTAGTTCATCAGCTACATGGCACACAATGTGTGCTATGTAGCGTATACAAGTGACGCGCCCCCTGGGCCAGTGCTGTTAGGCATACCCGGAGCCGGATCAGATGGGGGTTGTAGTCTCCGAGTGGCTGTGACCCGGTCCGTGCCCAGGGTGTCAAACTCAGTGTGTGGCAGTCCTACAGATGTTATTAGAGTTCTTTGTGTCGACTACGCCACCCGTTGATTTGCGGTCAAAAGGCCGCCGCTGCAGCGGGGTCCGCTGAGGCTGTTGGTATGTGTGCAGCTTTGGTAGTATAACCCCCAACGGGAGGGGTATAGCCTCAGGGGGTCAGCCGTGGAGGATGGTGGTTGTGAAGGTGCAGCAAGGAGACTCAGAGGCATAAAATGCAGTTCCAGGGTTTTACTTACTGGTGTTGCTCGGGTCACTGTGTACAGCAGTGACCACCCAAGCCGTGCTGCTTCCACCAGGTCCTGGACTCGGTCAACTCCCGGGCAATTCTTGAGTATGGTCCTGAGCTCCTTTCTGACTCTCCTTTCTTCTGGCCGTTCCCACCAGGGATCCACTTTTGGCCGGCTCCCTCGGGTCTCTTGGTGGTCAAGCCTCCTCTGGGCTCCCTGACCCTATGCTTGGTATGCCTTTCTAGTGGATTTGGTGAGGGTCGTGGCAGATCCTGCCCACGACCTCCGGTTCCTGGCTAAGGTGTGCTGTAGCCTCTGCCAGCTTGGGATCCGGTACCCTTTTGCCGACCCTTCACCCTTTTGTCCTTATTCTGGGATCTTGGGGTCCCCTCTGCGCCTCTGGGTCTCTCTTCCTTCTCCTCTGCTCTGCTTCTCAGGCTCTCAGACAGACTGTCTGACTGGCTGACTGACAACTGACTGACTGACCCTGATCTAAGATGGTGCCCACCTTATATACTCCCTCTATGTGTGAGCTCAGGTGACCAGCACCCAATGAGCTCCTAGCTTTACCCAGGCTGCTCCCCCTATCTGCCCCTACACTACTGGGATGTTCCACCCCCCTCCCACTCCAGCCAGGAACAGACACTGTCGTACCTGCACATTTCTCTAGTGGGAGTACCATCGGTCTGTTCCCCGGAAATGGGATGTGTGTAGTGCATGCAGCTAACTGAGCTCAGTTCCACACTCCATCCTTACCCGGGAGTGGAATACCACACCTCTGGCTTGAGGCGTAATACCCCTGTAGCAGCCGAGTCCTCAGGGTGCTACATTCCCCCCTGGTAAATCACAGCACGTCCTCGAGCTGTAAGAGAATAAACATCATAAACATACAATTTTTTTTTCATAAACATAAACATAGAAAACATCATATAGATATCATCAGCAATAAACTTTTCATATATAACATTCTTGTTTCTGGTTCCTCCGGTCACGGTGCAACTTGTGACCGGGAAAAGTGCGACAGTCTCTCTTGGAAGAAAACAGTTTCCTATAAAACCGGTAGGGGGCGCCTTAAAAAGCGCAACTATATACAAAGGAAATATGGCCGCTCTCAGTCCTCGGCCAGGTATTAGGGAGGAATGACCGCTCTCAGTCCTCGGTCAGTGGGAATAGGGACACACGGGTTTCAGTTCAATCGGCTGGTCCCAACGGGGACTATATTTTAACTAGAACAGTTCTTATACCCTGACGGGTAACTATGTACAGTCTCTCTCTACCGTACTTCAACGACGGCGTCCTCCTGCTCCTTCTTTAGATTCTTCAGACCCGTCCGGGTCCTCTTGCTCCTCCTCACACCGCAGCTCCTCCTCCGTCAGGCGATGCACATGGAGGGCGTAGGGTCCTTTGGCACACTTGTGCCGGGTGAAGGTGACCTCGTCCCCTACATACAGGTCACGACCTCTGTGTCCCTCCGGCAGATGGCTTTCTACGTCTCTGCGAGTTACAAAGACGTCGCCGGGGGTCTGATGGTCTCTGATAAAGCCCCATCCGTGCTGCATATTGAATTTTATCACAGTCCCGGTGGCACGGGGACCATGAGCTGCACGGGGTTTCCTCCTGGTCCGGCTCTTCTGCTCCGCGCTTCTTATCTGCATCTGCTGTTCCCGGACCCGCCTCTCTCTCCGCTCCCTCTCGAAGACCTCGAGCTGCTGCCGGCAGCACTCTGCACGCTCCGCTGCGGCCGCCCGAGTCTCCTGAGTGAACCCCATGAGGTCTTCTCCAGTGGGGTCCCACTCAAACTGTGCCTCCTCCAGCGGGGGCGAGGTCCTCTTTTCGGGCTTCGGAGCCGGAATCAGGGGCTCGCACATGGGCCTTGCTCTCTGGAGTTCCAGCTGAATGTACTCCTGGGGCCATATGAAGAGCTGCCCATCCGGGCACGTATGCTGGGCAAATAGATTTTCACCCAGGTGCGGCACTCTAGATGTTGAGGGCGCGTTGATGGTAGCGGCGCCCGGGTTAACCAGGCCTTGCGACCAGGCCTGGGGCACCTTAAAGGCAAAGGGCACCGTAAGAACGGCGGCGCCCTGGGTTATTCGGCCCTGCGACCAGGCCGGTGGCTCCGCGGAGGTAGGGGGCGCTGTTGGAATAGCGGCGCCCGGGGGTACTAGGCCTTGCGACCAGGCCGGTGGTATTTCCTGCTTTGCCACGCTCGAGGTCGAGGCGTGTGACGTCACAGGGGTCGCGGCCGCGGTTTCCGGTTGAGGCCTAGTCGGCGGCGGTGACGATGCAGCGACGGGCACGGCAGGGGGAACTTCGGGCTCTGCGACGGGGAGCTGGGGCAGGCACGCGGTTTCCCGGCTCGGGGTAGAGACGTCCCCTTTACCTGCCTCCATCCGTTCAGCTCCCTTCTCGGCGCCGTCTCCAGCCTTCAGTCCTCCTGCACCATCCTCAGAGGCGGTCTGTCTCCTCGTCTCAGGTGGCGTGCTCCGCTGACGGTTGCCGGTCTGCTGGGCCATCTCTCGGCTCCACTCCGCCAACGTCTCCCGCTGCACCCGGGCCATCCTCCGTGCGAGGCCCTCCAGCGCAGTCTGTGCACACTCCCAGTCTCGGGGGAGCTGTGCTAGGATCTCCAGCAGGCCTTCTGGAGTGGCGACCTGCAACAGGCTCCTGACCACTGGGTCGGTGCTGCCTGACTCTCCCTCCATCTCCGGGTAGGCTCTCTCTGGACTCTCTTCCAGACGTCTTGTCTCCGGGTGCGCTCTCTCCAGACTGCTCCAGGCGACACCCATCTTTGCTCTCTCGTTCTGTCTCCGCCCACATTGAGGGTGGTCCCGGGGCAACTTTGTGATTGTCAGTTCCAGGGGCAGTTCTCTTACGCTGATGGACACTTCCAGCATCACAGTCTCTGTTGGTGGGCGCGGTTTCCGCTTTTGGCGCCATTCTTCGACCTGGCCCACGATGGGAGGTGGCCTTTTGCCACCCTCTGGCACGCCCATAATGGCGTCCGCTCTTCCAAGGCGGGAAATCTTTGGAAATGGCGGGAATCGTCTCCCAGTGGCGGGAAACTCCATGGATGGCGGGAAAAAGCTGCAAATGGCGGACAACCGGCGGGAAACGACCTGTGATGGGGTCCGTTGGCGGGGACCCTCCGGAACCGGCGGGACACTTCTTTTTGAGGTAACGGTGAACTTTTCTTCAGGCACGCAGTACCCGGTTGTTGCGGGCACGTTATCCTGCCGACTACGCCAAAGTTGACGCGCCCCCTGGGCCAGTGCTGTTAGGGATACCCGGAGCCGGATCAGATGGGGGTTGTAGTCTCCGAGTGGCTGTGACCCGGTCCGTGCCCAGGGTGTCAAACTCCGTGTGTGGCAGTCCTACAGATGTTATTAGAGTTCTTTGTGTCGACTACGCCACCCGTTGATTTGCGGTCAAAAGGCCGCCGCTGCAGCGGGGTCCGCTGAGGCAATTGGTATGTGTGCAGCTTTGGTAGTATAACCCCCAATGGGAGGGGTATAGCCTCAGGGGGTCAGCCGTGGAGGATGGTGGTTGTGAAGGTGCAGCAAGGAGACTCAGAGGCATAAAATGCAGTTCCAGGGTTTTACTTACTGGTGTTGCTCGGGTCACTGTGTACAGCAGTGACCACCCAAGCCGTGCTGCGTCCACCAGGTCCTGGACTCGGTCAACTCCCAGGCAATTCTTGAGTATGGTCCTGAGCTCCTTTCTGACTCTCCCTTCTTCTGGCCGTTCCCACCAGGGATCCACTTTTGGCCGGCTCCCTCGGGTCTCTTGGTGGTCAAGCCTCCTCTGGGCTCCCTGACCCTATGCTTGGTATGCCTTTCTAGTGGATTTGGTGAGGGTCGTGGCAGATCCTGCCCACGACCTCCGGTTCCTGGCTAAGGTGTGCTGTAGCCTCTGCCAGCTTGGGATCCGGTACCCTTTTGCCGACCCTTCACCCTTTTGTCCTTATTCTGGGATCTTGGGGTCCCCTCTGCGCCTCTGGGTCTCTCTTCCTTCTCCTCTGCTCTGCTTCTCAGGCTCTCAGACAGACTGTCTGACTGGCTGACTGACAACTGACTGACTGACCCTGATCTAAGATGGTGCCCACCTTATATACTCCCTCTATGTGTGAGCTCAGGTGACCAGCACCCAATGAGCTCCTAGCTTTACCCAGGCTGCTCCCCCTATCTGCCCCTACACTACTGGGATGTTCCACCCCCCTCCCACTCCAGCCAGGAACAGACACTGTCGTACCTGCACATTTCTCTAGTGGGAGTACCATCGGTCTGTTCCCCGGAAATGGGATGTGTGTAGTGCATGCAGCTAACTGAGCTCAGTTCCACACTCCATCCTTACCCGGGAGTGGAATACCACACCTCTGGCTTGAGGCGTAATACCCCTGTAGCAGCCGAGTCCTCAGGGTGCTACATTCCCCCCTGGTAAATCACAGCACGTCCTCGAGCTGTAAGAGAATAAACATCATAAACATACAATTTTTTTTTCATAAACATAAACATAGAAAACATCATATAGATATCATCAGCAATAAACTTTTCATATATAACATTCTTGTTTCTGGTTCCTCCGGTCACGGTGCAACTTGTGACCGGGAAAAGTGCGACAGTCTCTCTTGGAAGAAAACAGTTTCCTATAAAACCGGTAGGGGGCGCCTTAAAAAGCGCAACTATATACAAAGGAAATATGGCCGCTCTCAGTCCTCGGCCAGGTATTAGGGAGGAATGACCGCTCTCAGTCCTCGGTCAGTGGGAATAGGGACACACGGGTTTCAGTTCAATCTGCTGGTCCCAACGGGGACTATATTTTAACTAGAACAGTTCTTATACCCTGACGGGTAACTATGTACAGTCTCTCTCTACCGTACTTCAACGACGGCGTCCTCCTGCTCCTTCTTTAGATTCTTCAGACCCGTCCGGGTCCTCTTGCTCCTCCTCACACCGCAGCTCCTCCTCCGTCAGGCGATGCACATGGAGGGCGTAGGGTCCTTTGGCACACTTGTGCCGGGTGAAGGTGACCTCGTCCCCTACATACAGGTCACGACCTCTGTGTCCCTCCGGCAGATGGCTTTCTACGTCTCTGCGAGTTACAAAGACGTCGCCGGGGGTCTGATGGTCTCTGATAAAGCCCCATCCGTGCTGCATATTGAATTTTATCACAGTCCCGGTGGCACGGGGACCATGAGCTGCACGGGGTTTCCTCCTGGTCCGGCTCTTCTGCTCCGCGCTTCTTATCTGCATCTGCTGTTCCCGGACCCGCCTCTCTCTCCGCTCCCTCTCGAAGACCTCGAGCTGCTGCCGGCAGCACTCTGCACGCTCCGCTGCGGCCGCCCGAGTCTCCTGAGTGAACCCCATGAGGTCTTCTCCAGTGGGGTCCCACTCAAACTGTGCCTCCTCCAGCGGGGGCGAGGTCCTCTTTTCGGGCTTCGGAGCCGGAATCAGGGGCTCGCACATGGGCCTTGCTCTCTGGAGTTCCAGCTGAATGTACTCCTGGGGCCATATGAAGAGCTGCCCATCCGGGCACGTATGCTGGGCAAATAGATTTTCACCCAGGTGCGGCACTCTAGATGTTGAGGGCGCGTTGATGGTAGCGGCGCCCGGGTTAACCAGGCCTTGCGACCAGGCCTGGGGCACCTTAAAGGCAAAGGGCACCGTAAGAACGGCGGCGCCCTGGGTTATTCGGCCCTGCGACCAGGCCGGTGGCTCCGCGGAGGTAGGGGGCGCTGTTGGAATAGCGGCGCCCGGGGGTACTAGGCCTTGCGACCAGGCCGGTGGTATTTCCTGCTTTGCCACGCTCGAGGTCGAGGCGTGTGACGTCACAGGGGTCGCGGCCGCGGTTTCCGGTTGAGGCCTAGTCGGCGGCGGTGACGATGCAGCGACGGGCACGGCAGGGGGAACTTCGGGCTCTGCGACGGGGAGCTGGGGCAGGCACGCGGTTTCCCGGCTCGGGGTAGAGACGTCCCCTTTACCTGCCTCCATCCGTTCAGCTCCCTTCTCGGCGCCGTCTCCAGCCTTCAGTCCTCCTGCACCATCCTCAGAGGCGGTCTGTCTCCTCGTCTCAGGTGGCGTGCTCCGCTGACGGTTGCCGGTCTGCTGGGCCATCTCTCGGCTCCACTCCGCCAACGTCTCCCGCTGCACCCGGGCCATCCTCCGTGCGAGGCCCTCCAGCGCAGTCTGTGCACACTCCCAGTCTCGGGGGAGCTGTGCTAGGATCTCCAGCAGGCCTTCTGGAGTGGCGACCTGCAACAGGCTCCTGACCACTGGGTCGGTGCTGCCTGACTCTCCCTCCATCTCCGGGTAGGCTCTCTCTGGACTCTCTTCCAGACGTCTTGTCTCCGGGTGCGCTCTCTCCAGACTGCTCCAGGCGACACCCATCTTTGCTCTCTCGTTCTGTCTCCGCCCACATTGAGGGTGGTCCCGGGGCAACTTTGTGATTGTCAGTTCCAGGGGCAGTTCTCTTACGCTGATGGACACTTCCAGCATCACAGTCTCTGTTGGTGGGCGCGGTTTCCGCTTTTGGCGCCATTCTTCGACCTGGCCCACGATGGGAGGTGGCCTTTTGCCACCCTCTGGCACGCCCATAATGGCGTCCGCTCTTCCAAGGCGGGAAATCTTTGGAAATGGCGGGAATCGTCTCCCAGTGGCGGGAAACTCCATGGATGGCGGGAAAAAGCTGCAAATGGCGGACAACCGGCGGGAAACGACCTGTGATGGGGTCCGTTGGCGGGGACCCTCCGGAACCGGCGGGACACTTCTTTTTGAGGTAACGGTGAACTTTTCTTCAGGCACGCAGTACCCGGTTGTTGCGGGCACGTTATCCTGCCGACTACGCCAAAGTTGACGCGCCCCCTGGGCCAGTGCTGTTAGGGATACCCGGAGCCGGATCAGATGGGGGTTGTAGTCTCCGAGTGGCTGTGACCCGGTCCGTGCCCAGGGTGTCAAACTCCGTGTGTGGCAGTCCTACAGATGTTATTAGAGTTCTTTGTGTCGACTACGCCACCCGTTGATTTGCGGTCAAAAGGCCGCCGCTGCAGCGGGGTCCGCTGAGGCTATTGGTATGTGTGCAGCTTTGGTAGTATAACCCCCAATGGGAGGGGTATAGCCTCAGGGGGTCAGCCGTGGAGGATGGTGGTTGTGAAGGTGCAGCAAGGAGACTCAGAGGCATAAAATGCAGTTCCAGGGTTTTACTTACTGGTGTTGCTCGGGTCACTGTGTACAGCAGTGACCACCCAAGCCGTGCTGCGTCCACCAGGTCCTGGACTCGGTCAACTCCCAGGCAATTCTTGAGTATGGTCCTGAGCTCCTTTCTGACTCTCCTTTCTTCTGGCCGTTCCCACCAGGGATCCACTTTTGGCCGGCTCCCTCGGGTCTCTTGGTGGTCAAGCCTCCTCTGGGCTCCCTGACCCTATGCTTGGTATGCCTTTCTAGTGGATTTGGTGAGGGTCGTGGCAGATCCTGCCCACGACCTCCGGTTCCTGGCTAAGGTGTGCTGTAGCCTCTGCCAGCTTGGGATCCGGTACCCTTTTGCCGACCCTTCACCCTTTTGTCCTTATTCTGGGATCTTGGGGTCCCCTCTGCGCCTCTGGGTCTCTCTTCCTTCTCCTCTGCTCTGCTTCTCAGGCTCTCAGACAGACTGTCTGACTGGCTGACTGACAACTGACTGACTGACCCTGATCTAAGATGGTGCCCACCTTATATACTCCCTCTATGTGTGAGCTCAGGTGACCAGCACCCAATGAGCTCCTAGCTTTACCCAGGCTGCTCCCCCTATCTGCCCCTACACTACTGGGATGTTCCACCCCCCTCCCACTCCAGCCAGGAACAGACACTGTCGTACCTGCACATTTCTCTAGTGGGAGTACCATCGGTCTGTTCCCCGGAAATGGGATGTGTGTAGTGCATGCAGCTAACTGAGCTCAGTTCCACACTCCATCCTTACCCGGGAGTGGAATACCACACCTCTGGCTTGAGGCGTAATACCCCTGTAGCAGCCGAGTCCTCAGGGTGCTACACAAGCATTGCCAACTTGGCATGAAAAAAATATGAACAAAAATGTGTAATAATATTTTTAATATTAAAAAATGTACATAAAGTAATAAAAAGTAAAAAAAGTAAAAACCTGTTACAGGTAGATACTGGCAGTGTAACACAGCTCATACGCCTGCTCCATACACCTGCACCTGCTTGAGCTGTACAAGTGACGCGCCCCTGGGCCTGTGCTGAGTAGCGTTGCGCACGCGGGAGCCTACCCGGAGCCGGATCTGATAGGGGTAGTAGTCTCGTGACGGTGACCCGGTCCGTGCCCAGGGAGTCAAACTGTGTGGCTGAGTATTAGCAGTAGATGTAGGACGACTACGCCACCCGTTGAATGCAGCTATGGAGCTGCCGCTGCAGGGCAGACCGCTGAGGCCGGTGGTAGGATAGTGCAGCGTAGATGGTATAACCCCCAACGGGAGGGGTATGGCCTCAGGGCAGCCGACGTGGATGATGGGGGTAGAAGGAACCATTCAGAGACGATGCGGTGTAGTTCAGGGTCTTTACTGGTGACAAAGATAGACCCTCCCGGAGTACTGGCTAGCGGTCGGGGCCTGGTCAGTCCTTGAGCAGATGGGATCCCCCTTGGTCAGGCGGAGTTGTAGGCCTCCCCAACTAATCGTACTCTTCTGGCTACCTTGCTAGAGGCGGGTAAAAGTAGCCCACGTCCCCGAGTGTACCGTGTGGTGCTCACCTGTATGGCCGGTGACTCGGGGCCTTCTAGTGGCTTCCGCTCCACGACGGCGGTGCTGGTCCCACGCGTGTGACCGTGCTTTCGGGTTTCTTGGCCAGAGGACCTGAAATCCCCTGCCGGGCGGTTTCTGCTGCTGGGTCTGGGTTAATCCCCACAGCCTCGGACTCCGGGTCCGGTAGTAACTCTTCAATCAGGGTGAGCTCTTCAGCTGCCAGCCCCTGATTCCTTTTAGCACTGCTCCCACAGAGCTCCTGATCTTTCTTTCCTATGCTGCTTTTCTTCTTCTCAACTCGTCTCTTCTCACTAACCCTGCCTCAGCCCCAGTTTTATATAGGGGAAGTTCTTCCCCTCCCAGGACTGGGCAGGAGGTGTGGCATGCATAGGATTCCTGACCAAGAGACCTCCCACCTGCTCTCAGACATAACATTGCTATTACTGTGGAGACCAGACCCCTGGGGTGCCACATTCCCCCCTAGTGAATTTTAGTACTCCGGGACTAAACATACTTTTGTAAACATAACAAATTACAAACAGAAACAACGCAATAAAGAAAAACATTAGGATGGTCACGGCGTGTCCGCAACCGGGTGCAGTCTTTGAAGAAAACAAAGGTGTCCATTTCACCAACACAGGGAGACGTAACCAGGTAGGGGTCTGTCCTGCCCCGAGTCCTTAACAGTCTTTAGTCCATTCCTGGTTACGCTCCAACATATGTACACAAAGGATTCCCGGTAAATCCACCAAAGACTCCTATAAATAACTAGAAACACAAAATTATACACAAGCAACAATAGACAGGTAAACATTAATAAACAATCTAAACACTTAGATCCTCCAACGTATGGGCAACTGGCCTCTAGTGACCCTAGTGGACCTACGGAGCTGGCTCACTGGTCCTGAGCTACAGGGTATAGGAGCTGTCAAGGGTAAACTGGGCAGCCGTCTACGGACTCTTTGGCTCACTAGGGGTATGGCAGGCTCACTATAAGCAGAGGGTTGATTCTCCGGGTCTGCTTGTGTAGGGTCTTCTGCCTCCTGGACCGGCTGTTCTTCCAGTTCTACCTGTGTCTCCGTAGGCACTTGGGATGCTGGTTGGAGGAACGTGAGGACGGGTACCACAACAGCACCATTGACTTGAGTCCAAGACCGAGGGAAGTCTCCTAGCACAGTACTAACCATATCTTCCCTTTCCTCTACGGGTCGAGGGTCCTCTGGTTCCTCTTCAGGGTTCCGTAGCTGTTCGGGACACTTCTTTAGGTGATCCCGGGATACAATGGCTGTGGTTTCCCCTCCGTCTTTACTGATTGTACAGATCTTCGGGTTGTCGTGGCTTGAGGGCAGTACGGTGTACGGGTCCTTCTCCCACTGGTCGTCCAACTTGTGGAGCCGTCTTTTCCTCTTCAAGACCTGCTCTCCGGGCACCAGGGGAACAGCAGGAGCATACTGGTTGTAAGTTTTCTCTTGTCTTTCCCTAGCTTGACAGAGACTTCGTTCCACGCTCTCCTGTACTTTCCGGTACTGCTGCTGCCTTTCTGTGTCCCAGTCTGCTTCTGGTGAAGTGTCCTCGGGTGTCAGGACTCCCATCTCCAGATCAACAGGAAGCTTACCAGGTCTTGCCCTCATTAGGTAAGCCGGGGTACAGTTGGTGGAACCTACAGGGATGTGGTTGTATAGGTCCACCAGGTCGGGCAGCTTCTCAGGCCACAGACTGCGTTCCTCCAGGGGCAATGTTTTCAGGAGATCTATCACCACCTGGTTCATTTTCTCACAAAGTCCATTAGTTTGCGGGTGATAGGGTGTTGTTCTAATCTTCCGGCATCCATACAGGGTGCAGAACTCCTGGAAGACCTCCGCTTCAAAGGCAGGCCCCTGGTCCGTCAGCACCTGCTCCGGGTATCCATGCGGACGGCAGAAGTGCTGCTGGAAGGCTCTAGCTGCTGTGTGAGCCATTAAATCCTTGACGGGGACGACAACCAAGAACCGGGAGTAGTGATCCACGATGGTTAATGCGTAGACATAGCCACTTCTGCTTGGGGTCAGCTTTACATGATCCAAGGCTACCAGTTCCAACGGCTGTCTGGTGATGATGGACCGCAGGGGAGTCTTCTGGCTGGCACGGTCCCTCCTTCTTAAGTTGCATGGGCCACAGTCTCTGCACCACCTCTCGATGGTCCCTCTCATGCCTACCCAATGGAACCGCCCGCGCAGCAGAAACTCCAGCTTCTTCCATCCGAAGTGCCCAGCTCCGTCGTGGTATGCCTCCATCACCATAGCTGCGTCTCTTCTTGGCACCACTACTTGCCAGATTAGTTCATGCGTCCGGGAGTTAACCATTCTGCGGCACAACTTCCCCTTGTAAAGGAACAGTCGACTCTTCTCAGCCCACAGTTGCTTGGCTTCCTCCGGAGCGTCTGGGTCAAGGCGTGCATCTGGCCGAGTCAGCATCTCCTTTACCAGTCGGACGGCAGGGTCACTGTCTTGCGTCTCCGCCCAGTTGTAATGAGGTAACGGGTTGAACGTAGCGGATTGCTTACTCCTTACACGGTGGGAATACTGGATAGTCCCATGACGGTGGAACGCGGGGAGTTCAATTTCTTCCAGTTCCTCTGAATCTTCCCCTACGTCCGGTAGGTTCGGCATCCTGGACAGGGCGTCCGCGTTGGTATTGGAGCGTCCTGCCCGGTATTTGATTGTAAACTCATAGTTGGACAAGCGGGCCATCCATCTCTGCTCTAGGGCACCGAGTCTTGCAGTGTCCAGGTGTGTCAACGGGTTGTTATCCGTGTACACGGTGAACCGGGAAGCAGCAAGGTAGTGCTTAAAGCGTTCGGTGACTGCCCACACCACTGCCAGGAACTCTAGCTTAAATGAGCTGTAATTCTCAGGGTTTCTTTCGGTGGGTCGCAGTTTTCGGCTGGCGTAAGCAATTACCCGTTCTTTCCCCTGCTGGATCTGGGACAGTACGGCTCCTAGCCCGATGTTACTAGCGTCGGTGTAGAGGATAAAGGGCTGGCTGTAATCCGGGTACGCCAGGATTTCGTCCCCCGTGAGGGCCATCTTCAGCTGGCGGAAGGACTCTTCTTCCAGCTTCTCCCATCTGAAGGGTGGCTTCTGGTTCTTGGCCTTCCTGGACTGGCCTATCAGGAGGTCCTGCATAGGAGCTGCCTTCTTGGTGAAACCGGGTATGAACCTTCGGTAGTAGCCTACCAACCCGAGGAACTGCCTCACTTCCTTTACGCTGGAGGGGCTTGGCCATTCCTTAATTGCGGTGATCTTATCAGGGTCGGGAGCCACTCCGTCAGCACTCACCACGTGTCCCAGGTACTGCACCTTTGGCTTCAGGAGGTGACACTTGGAGGGTTTCACCTTTAGGCCGTAACTTGCCAGAGCTTCGAACACTTCCGCCAGGTGTTTCAGGTGGTCCTCGTAGGTCTTGGAGTAGACGATGACATCGTCCAGGTATAACAGGACCGTCTCAAAGTTCCGGTGTCCCAGACAGCACTCCATCAGTCGCTGGAAGGTTCCTGGTGCGTTGCAGAGTCCAAACGGCATGCAGGTAAACTCGCTAAGTCCCATCGGGGTGGTGAATGCGGTCTTCTCCCGGTCCGCCTCTGCTACAGGAACCTGCCAGTACCCGCTAGTGAGATCCAAGGTGGAGAAGAAGTTAGCAGATTTTAAAGCAGCCAAAGACTCCTCTATTCTTGGTAAGGGGTACGCATCTTTGTGTGTGATACGGTTAATTTTCCGGTAATCTACACACATTCTCATGGTGTTGTCCTTCTTTTTGACTAAGACTAGTGGAGCTGCCCAGGGGCTACAGCTATCCCTGATTACCCCAGCCTCCTTCATGTCTCTAAGCATCCCCTTGGCGTGTTGGTAGTGTGCAGGGGGTACGGGTCGATACCTCTCTTTTATGGGAGCATGGTCTCCCGTGGGGATGTGGTGTTCTACCCCCTTGACTCGCCCGAAGTCTAACGGGTGTTTACTAAACACTCTCTCGTACTCTTGAACCACCCGGTAGACTCCCTGCTTCTGGTGGGAGGGAGTGGAGTCAGTACCCAAATGTACTTGCTGACACCAATCCTCCATTATTTTCGTAGAGCCGTTACCTTCCTCCGGGTGAGATGGAGGCAAGGGTTCCACAGACTGTATAGAATTTTGGTTGATAGTATATAATTTGGCTAGCGTAGCATACCGGGGCAGGTATACTTCCCTTTTCCCGATATTTATTATGCGAACGGGCACCCTCCCATGGCGTACATCAACTACCCCCCCGGGCTGTCAAAATGGTAGGCCTACTGTCTGAGTAGACTGGCTCTACCATGGCCTGGTAATCTCTACCTCTCAGACCAATAGCTGCCCGGCACCAAATCATCATTTCACTTTTCGGGGGTATGGCAATAGGGAAAGGGTCACACATTCTTACGCTACCAATCTCACCGCCGGAGAGTTCCACTTGTTGCCGTCGCATCAGTGCCCGGATCTCTTTCTGGAGCACTCGCTGCTGGCCGGAGCTGGCGTTCTTGGCAACCTGCTGTAAAATGAAAATCACCTCTGCAAGACAATTTTCAATCACATTAGTTCCTAGAGTTATTTTTGGGTGACTCTCACGCTTGTCAATGTCCTCAATGATCAGTCCCTGTGCTGCCAGTTCAACTCTACCGATTTTAATGGTCATCTCTTTAAATCCGATCTGCGGCACGGGTTGACCATTGCTGGCAATAATACTCAAGTCGTCGTCAGGGTAGCGGGTTATATCCGAGTCATTCCAGTACTGCTTGAAGAGCACGTACGGGATGGTGGTGACCTGTGACCCGGTGTCCAGTAGGGCACTCATAGGAATGCCATCCAGTACCACAGGCAAGACTGGACGTCCTCCCACATATTTGTCGCGCCAGTTCGATGGGCCTGGTGATCTTTTTCCTGGGGGTTGGCCCTCTACCCCAGGTTGTGCCAGTTTAAAGGACAGTACCTTGCCATATGTCCAGGTTGATTGCAGCGGCGGCAGATGGGTTGTCCGTCCTCGTTGTATCGGTCGCTGGGTCTTCCTCTGGCCGGTGGGGTCCTCCTTGGTCGACGCCACGGGATGTCCTCCGGTCCGGATGCCAGCTGGATCTTTCCTGGAGTGGAAACCTGTAAAGACTGCACAGTTCGGGTTAGCGCAGCAACGCTTTTAGCTAGCTCTTGGACCTGATGGTGCAGGTCTGGAGCCGGGTCATTGTTCAAAGCCTGCGCATCAGCCCCCACAGGCCCTGCCGACAAGGGCGCCGCCTCCTGGTGGTAAGTGATAGCTGGGCGCCTGTGGGTCACAACGCCACCCGGTGCCGGTTCCCGGAGCACCCGGATGGCTCTGTCCTTGAACTGTGCAAAGTCCAGATGAGGATCCTGTAAGGCCATTGCCCGCAACTGGGTTCGGTGGGCATTGCAATATAGTCCCTCTATAAATTGTTCGGTCAACAGCCTGTCCTCGTTTCCCACGCCGTCAGGGTCGGTCTGCTTAATGGCTCTCAGGGCCTCTTGTAGGTTTAGTGCATAGTCCCTTATACTCTCATGTGCTCGCTGCTTGCACCCATAGAATTTAAGCTTAATCTCGGCTGAGGTGCGGGTATCAAAGGTGTCCCTCAGCCGGGTTAGTATCCCCGCGACAGTCTTCCTCCCAGGTGGCCAGGACTTTACCTCCCTTTGGGCTGCCCCGGTTAGTTGGGCCACCAGGATGCTCACTTTTTGCTCCTCTGTGAGGGGGTACACCTGGAAGAGGCTATCCAGCTTTTCTTTAAAGTCATTCAGGGTATGTGACTCCCCTGAGTACTGGGGTAGCCAGGCTGCTCCCGGGATATAGGGCATGGTGAAAGGCATGACTGCAGCAGCGGTGGCGCTGGCGGGGGTTGAGGCAGTGAAGCTCTCCTCCGTATCCGACATCTTTCTCCCCCCTAGTGGACCGTGGCCTACCTTGCGATGATCCTCTTCCGTAGGCCGCGGCTCCACAGTGGATCGTCAGGGTTGAGGACCTTCCGTCGCGCTCCTGTGACGTCAGCGTCTGCTGGGCTCCTTCCAGGACCTTACGCGACGTCTGGACGTGAGGCGGGGCTTCAGTTCTCGCGCGCTTTTGGAATCCACGCCCCTCTTCTTCCCGCGCGGCGTCTTCAAGATGGCGTCCAACGGCGGGAAAACTCCACGGAAGGCGGGAAGAAGGCTGAAAATGGCGCCGGATGGCGGGAATCTTCACCGATGGCGGGAAGAAGGCTGAAGATGGCGCCGGATGGCGGGAATCTTCACCACTGGTAAGTTTGAACAGTCTTTTTCAGGCACGCAGTACCCGGTGGTTGCGGGCACGAAATCCTGCCGACTACGCCAAAAGTTGACGCGCCCCTGGGCCTGTGCTGAGTAGCGTTGCGCACGCGGGAGCCTACCCGGAGCCGGATCTGATAGGGGTAGTAGTCTCGTGGCGGTGACCCGGTCCGTGCCCAGGGAGTCAAACTGTGTGGCTGAGTATTAGCAGTAGATGTAGGACGACTACGCCACCCGTTGAATGCAGCTATGGAGCTGCCGCTGCAGGGCAGACCGCTGAGGCCGGTGGTAGGATAGTGCAGCGTAGATGGTATAACCCCCAACGGGAGGGGTATGGCCTCAGGGCAGCCGACGTGGATGATGGGGGTAGCAGGAACCACTCAGACGATGCGGTGTAGTTCAGGGTCTTTACTGGTGACAAAGATAGACCCTCCCGGAGTACTGGCTAGCGGTCGGGGCCTGGTCAGTCCTTGAGCAGATGGGATCCCCCTTGGCCAGGCGGAGTTGTAGGCCTCCCCAACTAATCGTACTCTTCTGGCTACCTTGCTAGAGGCGGGTAAAAATAGCCCACGTCCCTGAGTGTACCGTGTGGTGCTCACCCGTATGGCCGGTGACTCGGGGCCTTCTAGTGGCTTCCGCTCCACGACGGCGGTGCTGGTCCCACGCGTGTGACCGTGCCTTCAGGTTTCTTGGCCAGAGGACCTGAAATCCCCTGCCGGGCGGTTTCTGCTGCTGGGTCTGGGTTAATCCCCACAGCCTCGGACTCCGGGTCCGGTAGTAACTCTTCAATCAGGGCGAGCTCTTCAGCTGCCAGCCCCTGATTCCTTTTAGCACTGCTCCCACAGAGCTCCTGATCTTTCTTTCCTATGCTGCTTTTCTTCTTCTCAACTCGTCTCTTCTCACTAACCCTGCCTCAGCCCCAGTTTTATATAGGGGAAGTTCTTCCCCTCCCAGAACTGGGCAGGAGGTGTGGCATGCATAGGATTCCTGACCAAGAGACCTCCCACCTGCTCTCAGACATAACATTGCTATTACTGTGGAGACCAGACCCCTGGGGTGCCACACATGTATGGCAGATGTTGGGAAGGGATTAATGCTCAAATTTAAGTGTGAAAATGCTAATATCTGCTTGGTCTGTTTAGACCAAAAATATCTCCAGTGTTAAGAGGTTAAAGAACTGTTAACATATAATTTCCCAAATATATTATGTAAAGTGGTTCCAAGCCTGTGCTGTGCTCTATTGGATTCAATTTATGTGGCTATAGAACAATGTATATATGCAATGGAACAATAAACTGTAAGATTATTTTTAACGTGCCCATTACCATATAGGAAAGTCTGAGGATCCATTGTTCTCATGAAAAAATAACTTTTATGAGAAAGAAGGTAGAGAAAGGACACCTCTTGTTTCACTCTGCACAATTTGTACAAGCACACAGAGCTGCACAATTTGGGGTCATGATCGTGAATCCCGATTTTTACAACATCCATGTTAACCTGGCCTAAGCAGTTGTCTACCTTAATAAAACCCTACTTGTGTCTCTCTACTGTAACCACCTCCTGATGGAGCCTCCAATGATCGACTTTAATCTGTGGAGAAACCTGGTAATAAGTGCTCAATCTCACTGCACTGCCAACACAAGTGAAAGTAAACATTGCTTTCTGCTCATTAAAATGAATGGGTTGTCTATGTTGTTGAAGAACAGGACAAGTAAGGACAAGATGTTTTTGCACCTGCTTCCAATTAATGCCCAGATATGAGGAAGTTGAAAAGATACCCCTCTTTGTCTCCAAATTTATTACCAGGGTATGTGAAAATGGATTTTCTATACTAGACAACCTCTTTAAAGGGTTTGTCTTAAGCTTTAAAGTTATCAAATGATCCAAACAATATGTCATACTTTACTGACAGCTAGGAGTCTGACTCTTGGTGCTACGGATTCAGGGAACAGAACAAAGGGCTAGCTTGCATACCTCCACTTCACTTTTGTGTGTTTGTTTCCATGTGGAAGAAATGTGGCATTTTACACTAGGTAAATGTGGCACCCCAGGAGTCCGGGTACCACAGTGGCATTGCCTCCCTCACAAGGGGTGTTGCCATGCCTGGAAGCAAACAGGGGTCCTTTAATCAGGTATACAAGCATACAACACTTTCCTGGCTCCAGACAAGCAAGGGGTTAGTCAGAGTTAGTGAGTGGAGTTGAAGTCAGGAGAGCGAAGAGGAAAGACCTGGGGAGTGGAGCTGCACGGCTGCTCACCCCAGAGAGAAGCTGAGAAGAACCGGACCCCAGAGTCCGAGGTTGTGGGGCACTGAAGGCCCAGCAGCAGAAACCGGAGGGCAGGAGACTGCAGGTGTCCTGGCCCTATCAGACACCCGGAGGCTCAGCAGCACCATAGGGCCCAGCACCGCCACGTGGGAGCGACACTCCAGGAAGGCCCGAGTTGCCTGCCATATGGGTGAGCACAAAGATGTTTTACTCAGGGACGAGGGCCGCAGAACAACTATAAGCAGCAGGGCCAAAGAGATTAGAGCAAAGGGAAGGCCTGCAACTTCACCTGGCGAGGTGGATTCCCAACTTACTTCCAGGTCGCCCGGACCTCTACTACCAGCTAGTACCCTTCCCGTGCCCCAGTCTGCCTAAACACCGCAAGTAAAGATAAGAGGAAACCACCATTAAGTTTTGGACTGGTCATTATTTGCGCCGTCCCCTGCACTACACTGCACAGCAACATCTATAACATCACCACTTCCTGCCCTGGAGCTAAGCTCTGCCTGTGGAGAGCTGAACCAACTCTGCTGCATCATCATCAGCTCCAGAGGATCTGCACCCCAGCGGTGGCCCCATATAGCCGCATACCACAGGTGGCATCACGAATATTATATATATAAAACTTTAATTCCCCTTTTCTTTATTCCCCTTTTATTGACCGCCCTGGGTCACGGACTGGGTCACCGCCACTGTGACACCCCCAGCACCGACCGGCCCAGCTATCGAGTACCCCATGGCCCAGGGGGCGTGTCAACTTGGCGTCACGAACAGGATTCACGAAGCCCGGTATAACCGGGTACTGTGCGCCATAGACTTTACTGAACTGTGTGATCACAACATTTGCCGTCAACCCGTCAAGCAGGAGGCCCCGATCCGGAACCGCTGGGTAAGTGATCCCTGCAGAGCAGCATACTGGTACGTCAGCAGACACCCAGGACCTGGCTGAGGTTTACTAGGGGGGAAGAAGATGCCCAACCTGGGAGAGGATTCAGCCGCAGGCGCGTACGCCGCCATTGTCATGCCGTTATCAATGCCATCTATACCGGGGGCGGCGTGGTTGCCCCAGTACTCAGGGGAGTCACACACCCTGAGCGACTTTGAGGAGAGACTGCGCAGTTTGTTTAAAGTGTACCCCCTGTCTGAGGAGCAAAAAGTCAGCATCCTCATAGGCCAGCTAATCGGTGCAGCTGTAAAGGAAATACTGGTCTGGTTGAAGGATACCTAATACACCCGCACCACAGCAGAAATTAAAATAAAGTTTTACGGGTGCAAACAAAGGTTGCAGGACAGTGTACGGGACTATGCTCTAAACCTGCAGGAGGCGCCTTCTGCAGGCCATTAAACAGGTAGACCCCGACAGTGTGCGAGACGAGGACAGATTGCTAACTGAGCAGTTTATTGAGGGGCTCCTGTCTAACGCTCACCGGACACAGCTGCGCATTATGGCTCTGCAAAACCCTGATCTGGACTTTGCGCAATTTAAAGACCGAGCCATCCAGGTGCTACGAGAACCAAACCCAGGTGGAACTGCATCCATCCGGCACCCAGCTATCACATACCACCAGGAGGTGGCGTCCTTTTCCCCAGCACCTGTGGAGGCTGACTCGCAGACCCTAGATAGTGATCCTTCTGCGGACCTTCGCCTTCAGGTCCAGGAGCTGATCAAAAGTGTGGCTACACTAACCAAAACCATGCAGGCCATGCAAGTGTCTCCAAAGGAAAAGATCCAGCTGGCTTCCAGTCCAGATGACGTCCCATGGCGATGGCAGTGAAGGATTCCACTCACCAGAGGGAGAAACAGCAATCACTAGGACCAGGATGGACAACTCATCTGCCGCCGCTGTCAAAAGGCGGGGCACCTTGCAAGATTCTGCAATTTAAACGAGCAACCCTTGGGGCAGAGCGCCAACCCCCAGGAGTAAGACGACCATGCCCACAAAGCTGGCGACACAAGTACGTGGGAGGACGACCAGTCCTACCTGTCGTGCTTGATGGCATCCCGATGAATGCATTGCTGGACACTGATTCCCAGGTGACAACGATGCCATATATCCTTTTCAAACGATACTGGACTGATTCAGACATTGCCCGCAATCCAAATGAACATCTTAACATCTATGCCAGCAATGGTCAGCCCTTGCCTCGGGTGGGGTATAAAGAGGTGACCATAAAAGTTGGCCGAGTAGAATTGCCATCACAAGGAATGATTATTGTTGATATTGATCACCGAGAAAGCCATCCTATGTTAACTATAGGCACCAATGTGATAGAGAATTGTCTTGGGGAAATTATTCATTTTTGCAACAGGTCGCAGAGACTGCCAGTTCCAATCAGCAACGAGTTCTGTGGAAGGAGATCAGAGCCCTGATGAAAAGACAATAGGTAGAGCTGTCTGGTGGAGACGTTGGCAGTATCAGGATGAGTGATCCATTCCCCATTGCAATGCCCCCTAGGAGTGAAATGTTAATATGGTGTCAGGCAGCAATCGGTCTCAGGGGTCAAGATTATCAGGCCCTGGTAGAACCCGTGTACTCTGATAGTAGGCCCACCATCTTGACAGCCAGTGGGGTAGTCGATGTCCGCAAGGGGAGAATACCAATACGTATCTTGAATTGTGGGGAGAAAGAGGTCAATTTACCCCAGTATGCCACCCTTGCTAAGCTGTTCACTGTCAGTAACAATGCAATAAAGGCAGTGGAACCCTTGCCTCCATCCAAACCGGCGGAGGATAACGGCTCCAAGGGGCAGGTGGAGGGTTGGTGTCAGAAGCTACAAGTGGGCACTGACTCCACCCCTTTGCACCAAAAGCATGGAGTATACCGGGTGGTCCAAGAATATGAGCGAGTCTTTAGCAAACACCCTCTAGACTTTGGGCAGGTAAAAGGGGTCCAACATCATATCCCCACAGGAGATCATCCGCCCATTAAAGAGAGGCACTGGCCTGTACTCCCAGCTCACTATCAATGTGCCAAAGGAATGTTACGGGAGATGAAGGAGGCTGGGGTGATCAGAGATAGTTGTAGCTCCTGGGCAGCTGCATTAGTTCTCGTTAGAAAGAAGGATGGTACAATGAGGATGTGTGTTGCTTACAGGCAGATTAACTGCATTACACATAAGGACGCCTACCCATTACCCAGAATTGAGGCATCATTAGCCGCACTAAGATCCGCTAATTATTTCTCCACTTTGGACCTCACCCGTGGGTACTGGCAGGTTCCTGTGGCAGAGGCGGACAGAGAAAAGACCGCGTTTACAACACCAATGGGCCTCAGCGAGTTCAACTGCATGCCATTCGGGCTCTGCAGCGCCCCAGGAGCCTTCCAGCGGTTAATGGAGTGTTGCCTAGGACACAAAAACTTTGAAAACGTCCTGCTGTACCTAGACAATGTAATTGTCTACTCGAAGACATATGAAGACCACCTGGAGCACCTGGCCGCGGTGTTCGAAGCCCTATCTGGTTATGGCCTGAAAGTAAAACTGTCCAAGTGCCACCTGTTGAAGCCCAAGGTGCAATACCTAGGTCATGTGGTAAGCGCCGAAGGTGTAGCACCAGACTCTGAAAAAGTCACTGTGATCAAGGACTGGCCAAGACCCTCCACTATCAAGGAAGTGCGGCAGTTCCTCGGGCTGGTAGGCTACTAAAGGAGATTTATCAAGGGTTTCACCAAGATAGCGGCACCCATGCAGGACCTCTTAGTGGGCCAGTCCAAGAAGGCCAAGAACCCGAAACCTCCGTTCAAATGGGGTAAACCAGAAGACGAATCTTTCACTCGACTGAAAATGGCTCTTACTGGAGACGAAGTTCTGGCCTACCCCGACTATGGCCAACCCTTTGTACTTCATATGGATGCCAGCAATGTGGGATTGGGAGCGGTGCTGTCCCAGGCACAGCAGGGCAGAGAGAGAGTGATTGCCTACGCCAACAGGAAGCTCTGGCCCACAGAAAGGAACCCCGACAACTATAGTTACTTCAAGTTGGAGTTTTTAGCCATAGTCTGGGCTATAACAGAGCGCTTCAAACATTACTTCGCCTCCTCCAGATTTACAGTCTTCATGGATAACAACACGCTGACGCACCTGGAGACTGCGAAGCTTGGTGCCCTAGAACAACGATGGATGGCTCGACTGTCCAACTACGAGTTTACCATCAAGTATCGGGTGGGGCATAAAAACACTAATGCTGATGCGCTGTCCAGGATGCCCAACTCGCCAGATGGGGGAGAAGACCCGGAAGAGCTGGAGGAGATAGAGATACCCGCTTTCCATCGTCACTAGGTGACCCAGTGCTCCCAATGTGTGAGGAACAAGCGCTCCGCCAACAGAGAGGCCACGTTTAACCCATTGCCCCACCATGGATGGGCAGAGACGCAAGATAGCGAAACGGCTGTCCGCCTGGTAAAGGTGTTGCTGACACAAGCTGACTTGCACCCTGATCCCGATGCTCCACAGGAGACCCAACAGTTGTGGAAGGAGAAGGGCAAACTGTTCATCTATGAGGGAAAGCTGTGTCGAAGAAGCATCAACTCCCGGACACACAAACTGGTCTGGCAGGTGGTAGTCCCGAGGTGGGATGCGCCAATGGTCTTAGAAGCGTACCACGATGGAGCAGGACACTTCGGGTGGAAGAAGTTGTAAGTCCTGCTACGTGAGCGATTCTACTGGGTTGGCATGAGGAAAGCAATCGAGAGATGGTGTCGAGAATGTGGTCCATGCAACCTGAGATGGAAAGACTGTGATAGCCAGAGGGCTCCCCTGCAGCCCATAATCACCAAACAACCACTTGAACTGGTAGCCTTCAACCAGGTGAAGCTAGCCCCAAGCTGGTCAGGCTATGTTTACGCTCTCACCATAGTAGACCATTACTCCCGGTTCTTGGTAGTAGTGCCAGCGAAAGACCAGACGGCAGCCAAAGCGTTCCAACAGCACTTTTGTCGCTCCACACGGTTACCCTGAACGGGTGCTTACCGACTAAGGTCCAGCCTTTGAAGCAGAGGTGTTCCAGGAATTCTGTAACTTGTACGGCTGCAAGAAAATAAGGACAACGCCATATCATCCCCAGACCAACAGGTTGTGTGAGAAGATGAACCAGGTGGTAATAGACCTGTTGAAGATGTTGCCCCTTGAAGAACGTAGTCTGCGGCCAGAGAAGTTATCAGATTTGGTGGACCTATATAACCACATCCCGGTGAACTCCACCAACTGTACACCCGCTTACCTGATGAGAGCAAGACCTGGTAAGCTACCCATTGACTTAGACATGGGAGTTTTAACACCAGAGACGACATCACCAGATGCAGATTGGGATACAGAGCGGCAGCAACAATACGGCAAGGTGCAAGAATGTGTGGAGAGAAGTTTGTCCCAGGCGAGACAGAGGCAGGAGAAAACTTACAATCAGCATGCACCTGCAGTTCTCTTGTCACCTGGAGAACAGGTACTCAAAAGGAAGAGATGAGTCCACAAATTAGATGACCAGTGGGAGGTTGAGCCATACACAGTCTTACCTTCAAATTTCGATAACACCAAGGTGTGCCTCATCCGTAAAGATGGAGGGGAAACTTCAGCGGCAGTTTCAAGAGACCATTTGAAGATATGCCCTGACCAGTTGAAACACAAAGAAGACGACCAAGACAGCCCTCAGCACACAGGAAAGGTGGAAGAAACGGTCCAAACAATCCTCTGAGAATTTCCCCGGTCTTGGACGCAGGTGAACTAAGCAGTCGTGGTACCTGTCCTGACCTTTCTCCAAGCGGCCTCACCGGAGGCTGCAGAGGCGCCAGAACATCTGGAAGACCAATCGGCCCCAGAACCAGATGCTTCATCAGCAGATCAGGAGAATCTACCCTCTGCTAGCGGTGAACCTGTCATACCCATGGTGAGTCAAAGAATTCATAGAAGACTACCCAGCCTACCGGTATTACCTCAGACTAACCGTAGTATAGTCCACACTGAGCCCACCACACCAGCGGTAGACACTAGGGACCAGGGTAGATCAGTGGCAACAAATGCACTGCGTAGATCAACCCGTAGTACTAGAGGTCAGCTCCCTGCCCGCTGGAGGAACTAAAAAGAGTAAGAGAATAAAAATGTAAAGTATATAGTTGTTAAATTTATGGACAATTGGACCACAGGACTAGGTGTGGTCAGGACAATATTGAAAATAGTTAGTAAATGGCCTTGAAAATAAACTGCAGGCGTGGCCGAAGACCAGGTCCAACGATAGAGTGCCCTGAAGCCACGCCCAGGGACGATACACAAAGTGGCTTGATGCAGTTCCCACCAGCCAAATTTCAGTTATCCGCATTGTGGCGTAAAGACTATGCGCCGCAGTGACTGCTATACGTTTTTGGTTGGGTTTTTGTAATTTTTGACTTTGTAAACTATTTGTAATGTAAATTGTTATTGTTAATTTTAAAAGGTATCCTCAGTCCAGCAGTACTGAAGTTAATTAGGGGGGAGTGTGGCACCCCAGGAGTCCGGTTGCCACAGTGGCATTGCCTCCCTCACAAGGGGTGATGCCATGCCTGGAAGCAAGCAAGGGTCCCCTAATCAGGTATACAAGCATACAACACTTTCCTGGCTCCAGACCAGCAAGGGGAGCTCCTCCCCTTAGCAACTGGAATCTGGAGGCGGGGTTAGTCAGAGTTAGTGAGTGGAATTGAAGTCATAAAAGCGAAGAGGAAAGACCTGGGGAGTGGAGCTGCATGGCAGCTCACCCCAGAGAGAAGCTGAGAAGAACCGGACACCGGAGTCCGAGGTTGTGGGGCACTGAAGGCCCAGCAGAAGAAACTGGAGGGCAGGAGACTGCCAGTCTCCTGGCCTTATCTGACGCCCGGAGGCTCAGCAGCACCATAGGGCCCAGCACCGCCACGTGGGAGCGACACTCCAGGAAGGCCCGCGCTGCCTGCCATATGGGTGAGCACAAAGATGTTTTACTCAGGGACGAGGGCCGCAGCACAGCTATAAGCAGCACGGCCCAAGAGATTAGCGCAAAGGGAAGGCCTACAACTTCACCTGGCGAGGTGGATTCACAACTTGCTTCCAGGCCGCCCGGACCTCTACTACCAGCAAGTACCCGTGCCCCGGTCTGCCTAACCACCGCAAGTAAAGATAAGAGGAAACCGCCATTAAGTTGTGGACTGAGTATTATCTGCGCCATCCCTTGCACTACACTGCACAGCAACATCTATAACATCACCTCTTCCTGCCCTGGAGCTACGCTCTGCCTGTGGAGAGCTGAACTAACTCTGCTGCGTCATTATCAGCTCCAGAAGATCTGCACCGCAGCGGCGGCCCCATATAGCCGCATACCACAGGTGGCGTCACGAATATTATATATATAAAACTTTAATTCCCCTTTTCTTTATTCCCCTTTTATTGACCGCCCTGGGTCACGAACTGCGTCACCGCCATTGTGACACCCCCAGCACCGACCGGCCCGGCTATCGAGAACCCCACGGCCCAGGGGGTGCGTCATAAAGGTCCGATTTCATGGACTGACCAACACCACCAAATGCCCGCTGACCTGCTACTTGTTTGTTGATCAGCGGTTATTTAATATCTGATTTACACAGGCAGATCACTCTTCAGATGCAGACTAAATGATTTGTAATAGATCGCTGATTGCCCATAGGCTGCCAATATTCTTGGCAGCACGAGTCTTCTTTACACAGATTGATGAGCTTCTGTGTAGCTCAAAACATCATTTCACCCAACAAACTAGCGTTTTCCTCTTCATAGGGTGATTTACAGTCTGTTTACACTACAAGATTAATCTGAACCAAGCGTTTCTAGGAACACTAGTTCATGATAATCTTGCAGTAAAAATGTACCTTTAAATGAATGAAACATCTAAAATCTCATTCACACTGTTTTTTATCTTAAGTTTTTGAATTGTATTGTGTTTAAAAAAAACACGCAGATATGGACCGCATATTCAAAAATATGGACCGCATATCCAAAAATCACACATTGATCTAAGGCTGCTAGTTAAAAAATTTATCAAACTGAACATGAGGTTCTTAGTCTAACATTCTGTTCAGAGTGTATGAAGCCCACTGTCATGGCAAACATCTTATTGGGACCCTAATAGAGATGAATGAACCCAAACTTAAAAGTTCGGGGTTCAGACGGACATTTAGTGTCCAGTGCTAAATGCAGAACACAGACTTTCCTGGAAGTCTGTTGCAATGTTTGAAGTTCCGGTGGAAGACCGTTGCAGAGAGAGAGAGAGAGAAATTTTTTAGCTCGAAAGTCCCGGACTCCATTGTTTGAATGGGGTTCTGGTGATGGTTCAAGTTCGGACCAAATTTTGGAATAAAGTTCGGGTCGGGTAGCAGAACCCGAACTTCCATGGGTCCGTTCACCCCTATTCCCTAACTTGTATAGCATTAAATGTGTGGCGCCATGTGCAAACCACCGCCACAGTGTCAGTGCACCAGCCAGGTTGGTGACATGGTGCTTCACAGAACCCATGCTGCAAGACTGAGACTTCATGACTCCAGGTTACACCAAAACCACAGCAACAATGGCCACCATACAGCACCAACACCAAGTGAAAGGAGAAAAAATAACCTCACCTTCCACATGCTTTCAGATTGTGAACCGAAAGCAAAAAGCAAATACTGTATTTTTCGGACTATAAGACGCACTGGACCATAAGACGCACCTAGGTTTTAGAAGAGGAAAATAGAAAAAAATTAAGCAAAAAATGTGGCCACGATGCACTGTTAAGGGGCAGGGGGTCTGCTGCTGACACTGATATAGGGGTAATGTCCCCCATCCTGGTATATATGCCCACTCTTCCTATTATACGTGGCACCCCTCCATCCTGATATGCGTGGCACCCCTTCATCCTGGTATGCATGGCACCCCTCCCTCCTGGTACACATGGCACCCCTTCATCATTATCCTGGTTTGCATGGCACAGTAATCCCCATCCTGGTATGCATGGCATCCCTCATCCTTATCCTGTATGAAGCCCACTGCCATATAAAAAAGTTAGGGACCTACTGAGAGGTTCTCAATGATGTGGTAGTGAGCTTCATACAGTCTGATCAGAATCTTAAACTAAGTACCTCATGTTCAGTTTAGTCAATTTTTTGCCTGGTGGCATTAGATCAATATATGATTTTTGGATGTGCGGTCCATGTCTTTTTCTACATCATTGGTACAATTTTTTCAGTGTTTTTACTGCAGTTTTTTCCAAATTAAGATATAAATGGGTTAGCATGCCAAATAATTTCAAAAATGGGCTGAAATTAGCAGACAGTCCAATATTGTGAATGACTAGACAAAAATACCCTAGGATTTGCCCAAGACTTTTCTGCCCTTTTTGGTTCCTAAAATAAGATTCTTTTACTGGAAGACTGAGTCTCAGACAGTCAGGATTCAGTTCACAGTGCTTTCAAGGTTCTTCAGAAGGAAAATAAGAAGGGCGTGGGTTGTGAAGTTACAAAATGACAAGGACAGATATCATATAATAAATTCTGCTGGCAGAATCAAGTGATATGATAAAATAATATTTTAAACCCGTTGACTCCATTGGTATTTTTCCCTTAGGACAAAATTTAAAAAAAAGTTTAAAGCTTAAAAAAATACATTGTTGCACTGACCTATTGTAACTAATAGGACAAGATCTACCTAAAGTCGACCCCTTTTGTCATTTCATTGTATGCTTTGCTTAGATCAGTTGTGCAGAACTAAATTCACAAGCTACTTTGCTTGCAAGCACAGAACAAGCAGAAAACTGATCGTTACCATGGTAACATTCTATTCCAATGGTTTAACCCATCATTTTCTAGTAATATAATACTTTTCTTGAAAGCAATGAGGATGGCTTTGTTTGTAGTGGGCAAAGTAGCATATTTATAATTATTTGAGAATTTATCTATACAGTATACAGTCTATATGTAATTACTTTTTTATCATCTCATTAAAAATAATTTTGTTGCCATCAGTAAGTTAATGTTGATGTTACTGGAAAAATGAAAAAAGACCCCTTGAAATGTTAGCACAAGGGAACGGCCTAAAAATGTTAAACAAGCCATTGAACAACCAAATTATATTATATTTTATGTCAAGTAAATCTACCAAACAATAGATTCATACATTTAATGGTACAAAACTTAAGACAGAGACAAAATGAGCATATACCCTGTTGTAAGTAAATAAGTAAAAGCAAAAGTGCATTTAAATAACGCAGGGAGCTTCGTATACACCGTTTTTATATAAAAAAAAAAATGTAAAAGCCATCCTACCAGCGTCATGGCATACTCAAATCAGAATGGTCCTAACCTCTAGTATTAAAACCCATCTCATTAAAAATAATTTTGTTACTATCAGTAAGTTAATGTTACAGGCAAAATGATAAAAGACCTCTTTAAATGTTGGCACAAGAGAACGGCCCAAAAATGTTAAACAAGCCATTGGACAACCAAATTATATTATACTTTATGTCCAGTAAATCTACCAAACAATAGATTCAAACATGATAATAGTAGTAAGTTTTAGTTTTATAAATAATATCTTTATTATTTCATTTTATGCATTTTTTGGTGGTAACTAAATACAAATTTTATTACTGTTAGTAATTAGGGTTGATAAAACTGTCAGGATTATTATGAAATCTAATACAAAGAGGAACTCTAAAAATTCATGAAGGCAGCAAATCACTAAACCTGACTCAAAAGTCCTCTGTTGGTATTTCTATTTTTCACAAAACATTAAAACATACAGTAATGGGGATTGTCACGCCGTGTCCCACATAAAAAGGGTAATAAGGGTAAGGCATGTTTTAACTTATTCTAATTCTATCATACAGACAAGCCTGTGATGTGAGCAGTCTGAAAGAATACTCACCTGTAATCAGGAGGGATGATGCGGTTTCTCTTGTAGTCTTCTGAATAATACAATAACAGACAGAAAGTGCCTATATGGTTACATAGCAACAATCCAACAATGCAGTGTGACAACTGCAACTCATAGTCTTATGCTGCTGATATTAAAGGCAGTATAAGTGGCAGTATAAGTCCTAAATATATAGCCTTGTAGAGGATATAGCCCCCATAGAAATTAGACCTTTAATAACCTAACTGTTGCCTCTGTTCTGCAGAAACTGAATTTTAATCAAACATGCTAATTAAGGTGCAGAGTGCACCCTAGGTGTGGCCAAGAGGCTCAACGCACCATTTCAATTTCCATTGATTTTGCATGTCCTGCCTCCCTCCCTAGTCATTGACAGGGCTGGCTTGCCTGGAATGAGCACTATCAATGGTCAGGCAAGCAAGAACTGTCAATCATTAGTTGGAGAGGCAAGCCATGAAAAACGAATGGGCAGAATGGTGTGCACTGACCATCTTGGCCACAACAAGGGTGCACCAAGTACACTAATTTGCATTATTAATTAAACTTCCTTTACTACTGAATTGAGGCAATGGGTAGAACAATAAAAGATGCAATTTTTATAGGGGCTATATGCCCTAAAAGGCTTATGTGCTTAACTCTCCGTCACATACAATATCGGTTCTAACGAGTTCACATACAATGTGACTGTCAGGCGCAGGCTAGAAAAATACCTATAATATCTAATGTTTGCAATTTCAGTGCTCTAAAAGTGATCAGTGACCTTCATAGGGATGTATTAAAAGAGACTACACATAATCAGGTGCAAAAAAAAAACCATTTTCTTAACATAAAACTAATAACTCTGAAATACAAACATTTCAAAACTCCCGCCAAATAGTCCCCAGTTCGACTCTGTCAAAAAACTCTACAAAGAAAATTTATGGAAACAAACTTAATTTTAAGGTACCTTAAGTACTATTAAACACATATTCAATCAGAATTAGATCCTGAAGTTTCCCCAGAAAAATTACACGCGCAGAGCAAAGAGCAAGAATTACACATCATTTTTGCATGCGTCAGGTAGATTGCATTATGACATTTGTGACATTCATAATTAGAAAGCCTTCTGATTCCGCTTTCCATGGTGCAGGTGGTGCATCTCCTTCTTTTGGGAGGTGGTGCAGGTGGTGAATTTTCACTATCATCTTCTGGGCGGAATCTTTTGAGCTGAACTTGAAGGCGAGAGGGGATACCGATTGTTTTCATACTTCTCCTGCGTAGCTCTCCAAGCACTAGTTCATGGGCCAATTTTTTCCAGATAGAATCGTCTACGGAGTTGTTCAAGCTTGTTTTCAAGGTAAATGACTTGTGAATTTATACCACCCAAATTCAACATAGCAAAAAATATGACCATTGGCCAGCATTTGGTGTTTCTGCTGACGTTGAAAGTTGAGCACATCTGATCAGCTGTATCAACACCCCCTTTGGTTGCATTATAAAATGTAATTATCTCCGTTTTTTTTTGTGCCTCAGTCCCAGGATCGATGGCATCATCATCATGAAGTGTTGATAGAAGAAGTACAATTTTTTTTGCTTGTGGTACATAGGAAACCAAAACCTTTCCATTATGGAATGCAAACATACTGCTGTACTGTTGTCTCCCTTTCACACTTACAAACTGTGTAGGCAATTCTTTTTTATTTTTTCTTACAGTTCCGACATATGAAAGCTTCTGCATTTTCAGATAATCAATCAGATCACAATTTGAAAACCAATTGTCAGCTGTTATATTGCGACCCGATCCAAATAAGGGCTCAGCCAGTCTTTTTACAACATCACTGGGTTTGTTGCTGACACAGTAAGGACCTTCTGGTTGTTTTCATAGTACATAGTTTATAAGGCCGAAAAAAGACAAGCGTCCATCCAGTTCAGCCTATTTCTTGTGCACTGCAGCTATTCCGCAGCGTTGATCCAGGAGAAGGCAAAAAAAACCAATGCGGTATAGGCCAATTTACATCATTGAGGAAAAATTCACTTCCCGACTCCAATCTGGCAGTCAGATTAAATCCCTGGATTAATTAACTATCACTAAGCAGAAGATGTAATTTTATTGTTCTCAAGAAAGGCGTCCAGGCCTCTCTTGAACTCATTAAGTGAGTTGGACATCACCACTTCCTCTCCCAGAGAGTTCCAGAGTCTCACGGCTCTGACCGTAAAGAATCCCCTTCTATGCTGGTGCAGGAACCTCCTTTCCCCCAGACGCATAGTGTGCCCCCTCGTCTTTGTCACCATCCTTGGTATAAACAGGTCATGGGAGAGATCTCTGTACTGCCCCCTGATGTATTTATACATGTTTATGAGGTCTCCCCTAAGCCTTCTCTTTTCCAACGTAAATAGGCCTAATTTTGACAACCTCTATGGGTATTCCAGTCCCTCCATGCCCTTTATTACCTTAGTCGCCCTCCTTTGTACCCTCTCTAGCTCCAATATGTCTTTCCTGAGCCCCGGAGCCCAGAACTGTGCACAATATTCTAAGTGCGGCCTTACCAGCGCTTTATACAGAGGAAGAACAATGTTCTCATCATATGCCCCTATTCCTCTTCTGATGCATGCCATGACTCTATTTGCCTTCGCAGCTGCTGCCTGACACTGGGCACTCCAATTTAAGTTGCTGTTAACCAAGACGCCCAGGTCCTTCTCCATGTCAGATTTCCCCAACGGTTTCCCATTTAATATGTATGGGTGACTGCTGTTTTTCTTTCCCATGTGCATGACCTCACATTTATCGGCATTGTACCCGATTTGCCATTTTTTGGCCCAACTCCCCAATTTATCTAAATCCTCCTGTAGCTGTGCCCTATCCTAGTCTGTATTAACTACTTTACAAAGTTTAGTATCATCTGCAAATATTGCTATTTTACTATGCAACCCTTCCACTAGATCATTAATAAATATATTAAATAATATAGGGCCCAAGACAGACCCTTGAGGCACCCCGCTAGTAACCCTGACACACCCTGAGCTTACTCCATTGATAACCACCCTCTGCTTTCTATCACTCAGCCAGCTATTTACCCACTTGCACACATTATCCCCCAGACCAAGCATTCTCATTTTATATACCAACCTTTTGTGTGGCACGGTATCAAACGCTTTGGAGAAGTCAAGGTATACAACATCCTCTGACTCTCCCTGGTCCAGCTGTGAGCTCACCTCCTCGTAGAAGGCGATCAGGTTTGTTTGGCAGGAGCGATCCCTCATGAATCCATGTTGATATGGAGTTAGGCAGTTATTATCATTAAGATATTCTACAATAGCATCTCTAAGAAATCCTTCAAACAATTTACCCACAACAGACGTTAAGCTTACTGGTCTATAGTTCCCAGGGTCACTTTTAGACCCCTTTTTGAATATTAGTACCACATTTGCTTGGCACCAGTCTAGTGGGACAGTCCCTGTCCATAAAGAGTGCTTGAATATAAGATACAGCGGTCTGTCTATCACATTACTTAATTCTTTTAGTACCCGGGGGTGTATGCCATCTGGGCCTGGTGACTTGTCTATTTTGATATTATTTAGGTGTTTCCGAACTTCCTCCTGGGTTAGGTGAGTGATATTTAGCGGAGGGTTTACTTTATCACTCTGCATTTCCTCCGATAAATTGTTTTCTTTTGTGAAAACAGTAGAGAAGAAGCTATTGAGTAGATTTGCTTTACCCTCATCGCCCTCTATGATTTTACCCAGGTTATTTTTCAATGGGCCAACTGCATCAGTTTTAATCCTTTTACTGTTTATATAGTTAAAGAACAGTTTGGGATTCGTTTTACTTTCCTTGGCAATTAGTCTCTCTGTCTCCTCTTTTGCTATTCTTATTTGTTTCTTACAGATTTTGTTTTTTTCCCTATAAGATATTAGCGCTTCCTCGCTGCCTTCTTGTTTAAGTTTACCGAAAGCCCTTTTTTTATTTTTCATTGCCCTCTTGACTTCCTTATTTAGCCACATTGGCTTCCTCCTATTCCTAGCCCTTTTTACAGTTTTCAACAAATTTTTGGAATATATCACGAATTGGAGCAAGTTGGACATGTGTTTTACGTTCGGTTCGGGTAGTTCTGTCGTCAAACCGAAGGCAACGAATTAGAAGCTTGAATCTGTTTAGGGACATAAGGCCAAATTTTTCAACTCCATCCCCATCTTTACTCCAAAGTTCCTCCAAACTTTGTCTATTTGCCCTATAAGCTCCTGCAAGGTATAATAATCCAAAAAAAGCACGCAGTTCTATTTCATCTGTGGCCTTGATGGTTCTGTTGCAGATGAACTTGTCCTTTATAATGTCTATATATTGGTTGGTATATGTGACAATAGAGTCCAGAATGTCATCGGTGAATAAACTATTCCAGCATTGAACTGCAGTTTTTGCATTACTTGCAGTTCCTATAACTGCAGGAAGGTGAGTAATAATGTTTTGAGGTTCACTACATTTTTTTCTGGAGTGGCTTCTTGTTCCATTGTTTTTTTTTATCTTTTCCCATATAATAAGATTCTACATCTTCATCCTCATCACTGTCACCATCTTGCTCTGTTTCAGAATCCACTTCACATACTTCCACCTCATCATGAGAATCAATCTCACTTTCCTCTCCTAAATCCTCATTCAGTGTGGGGTCTGCATCATCTAACAGCATGTTTGTTACTTCCTCAACATCAAGGTTTTTTGATAAATTGTACATTTTCCTCTCCATTTCAGCAGATAATCTGAAGCAAGAGAAGGAATATGTGTTAGGGAACTACTGTATATGCCTGAGCAGCACACTTTCTTTTTTAATCTGCCTTATTTCTATGAAATATCCTCACACTTTGTGCTATACATTCATAAAACAAGCTAAATAAACAATTGTGATGAATAAAAACATAAAATACCAACCTTATTGAGTGTGACGTGTTGACATACAATGAGCCTGAGAGATTAGCGCAGTTATATCTGTCCTCCTGAAGCTCTGCAATCCAACTGTGGTATGAGGTTTCACAGAGCTGCTAGAGACAGGAGACTACCTGGAGGGAGGGAATTTCCTCACAATCTGGTGAGGAAGGAGAAATGAAGTAAAAGAGATGTGCCTGTCAGGCCTATTGTATGTGACGGAGGGTTAATATATACTTTCAGTTTAGGTTGACAGATTTCCTTTAATTCTGTATTCCTCCTGTCTCCTCTAACATTGGCAATACACTTTATATAGCCGTTGGACAAAATTCATTTGATTGACTGCTTCCCCACATCCTCCTCACATGCATGCCTGGCTTAGCCAAGTTTGCATGTCGTTCTGAATAAGAACAAGGAAATAAAGCACTACCAAGCACCTCTGGTAATGGCTTATCTGCTTTACAAACAAAAGAATTGAGAAAGTGAAAATCCAACAGATCCACAAAATCTGATGGAAAAATTTTGAGTATTATCATATACATTGACTGGTCTATCTAGCTGATAACAGAGAGTTTAGCCAAAATTAATCTAATGTTTTTGACCTTGAGATGTTGGGCTGATAATCTTTTTTCAGTTGACTGTATATTTCATAGTGCCTGTGACATGCATGTTGCTGTACAGAGAATACTCTGTAGCCCCTCTTGTGTTTTAGAACAGCACATGTTGCTTTCCAGCATCCTGCACACAATTTAAAATGATCTGTGTAACCATAGTTTGAATAAAAAGCTTTGGATAGCTTTACCCCTGGCCTCTGCAGCCCAATCACTGTACTGCAAAGGTATTTTTTTCTGGTGAAACTCCCTTCAGACTGTTGTGACATCTGGAAAAATGATTGATTGGAGAAGAAACAGTGAGCGCTACCATGAGTCCTGTTTTATGTAAAGCATTCTGAAAACATTCATGTTTGGAGTTGCTTTTAATCCGAAAACACTAGAACACTGCAATGAATGGTATCTAAACATCCTCCAAGAGCAACTTCTCCCAACGATTCAGAAGCAAAAAATGTTTTTTCCAACATAGTGGAGAGCATGTCACGAGGCAAAAGTGATAATTAAGTGTCTGGGTGAAAAAAACATTGAAATTTTGGGTTCTTGGCCAGGAAACTCCCCAGATCTTGGTCCTATCTCAAAAAGCGGGTGGACAGAGAAAAACACAGAAATTTTGATTAAAAACAAGCACTGATTAGACAAGAATGGGTTGCTATCATCTAGAATTTGGCCCAGAAGCTGATACCCAGCATGTCAGGAAGAATTTCAGAAATCTAGATCATCATTGCAAATATTGTACATTTGCCTAAACGTGATGTATTTGTAAATAAAAATGTAAAAACTCATGAAATACTTATAATTGTACTTCAGTAACCATAGAAACATCTGACTAAAAAAGATGAAAACATTAAAGCAACAAACTTTGTGAAATCCAAAATATGTGTCAGTCTCAAAACTTTTGGCCAAGACTGTATATTGAGCAAGTAAAATGTGGTATTGTATTTATGTAAGAATATGAATGGTTTATAATAAAATGTAAACACATTATGATGCACTTTCTATTGTATAATACAAGTATAGCATATGGATTTCACTCTGTTATATTGTGTAGCATTTGATTATAAATTAATTATACATGTAATGATTAGGCATGAGTGAACATTTCAATGTTCGGTTCGGAAAAGTTCGCCGAACAAATTGATATTCGCCGAATGTTCATCGGACATTTCCGAATCCCATAGGAGTCAATTGGGGGACCAAAAAATGCATAGACAACACCTAGAAACAGGACCAAAAGCTGCCAAAACACATCAACAGAGCCGGCTCCAGGTTTTTGTGGGCCCAGGGCGAAAGAGTCTCAGTGTGCCCCTTTAACACATACCACGATTCATGATGCACAGATACCGCAGAGAAATATATATATAGTACAATGCCGAAGATTTCACTTCTTACATTATAAGACAGATATCTATTGTAAATTCCACAATAGCTCAGAAACCGGTGAATCGCTCCACACAGTATACTGGGCCCCATAAAATGCTCCATACAGGATACTGGCCCACATATAACGCTCCATGCAGAATACTGGCCCCCATATAACGCTCCACACAGGATACTGGCCCCCATATAACGCTCCATGCAGAATACTGGCCCCCATATAACGCTCCATGCAGAATACTGGCCCCCATATAACGCTCCATGCAGAATACTGGCCCCCATATAACGCTCCATACAGAATACTGGCCCCCATATAACGCTCCATTCAGGCTGTGCCCCGACATAATGCCTCATGCAGGCTGTTACCCCCACATAATGCCCCATGCAGGTTGTTCCCCCCACATAATGCCCTATGCAGGCTGTTCCCCCTTATAATGCCCCATGCAGGATGTCACCCCCCTTATAATGCCCCATGCAGGATGTCACCCCCCTTATAATGCCCCATGCAGGATGTCACCCCCCTTATAATGCCCCATGCAAGATGTCACCCCCCTCCTTTATAAAGCCCCATGCAGGATGTCACTTCTCCCCATATAATGCCCCATTCAGGATGTCACCCCTTCCATAATGCCCCATGCAGGATGTCATCCCTCCTCCCTTATAATGCCTCATGCCTCCATACATTAAAGAAAAAAAAATCAAATACTAACCTCAAGTCTCCTCACCTGCTGCCGCTGCTCTGGACTCCAGCGTCGCCGGCGTCTTCCTGCTCTGCTCTGTGACGGTTCAGGAGAGAGTGCGGTGTAAACACATCACCGCACCCTCTGACCTGAGACGTCACAGTGTAGCCGACGCGGAACAGACCGGAGATACTGCGGAGGCACGGGGAGGGGTAAGTATTGTGCAGAGGCAGAGTCTGCATCAGGAGGGCAGCAGGCAGAGTCTGCATCAGGAGGGCAGCAAGGACTGGTACGCAACCTTACACAACTTACACTGCAGAATAGGAAGGTTCCACTACAGCCAACCCAATAGATGGAGACCCAATCGGGATTCCCCACATTTAAAAAAATTAGTGGCAGACACTAGCAATGTCTAATCAATTTCACTACAGTAGAAATTGTGTAAATAAAACCCACACCTCTTCCAGTACAGCCAACCCAGGAGATGGAGACCTAACCAGGAGTGTTCACATTGCCCTAAATGAGGGCCTAACACCACCAAAGTGGCATCAATGTCATCAGACTGCAAGTAGTTTAACGCAGACCCATACCTGTCCCACTACAGCCAACCCAGGAGATGCAGACTCAATCTGAAGTGTTTCCATTTTTTTAAAAAATGGCCTAAGACCACCATTTCCGTGGCCAAAAGATTGGCGATGGTGGAGTTCAACCTCTTAGCTTTGTCATATGTAGGATGAAACAATCTTTTACGTGACCACAACAGTGGGATTGAGGGCTGGCTGCAGTGCTGAGAGAGGGCAGAGAACGGTGAAATGGACCAACAGATAGACCGTGAGTGAGATGCAGGCGGAGATGTTACGCTGGATTGAGAAACGTGTGGTGTGCTCAGAGAAACAAACACAGCTGATGGTTGTTTATTGAAAATCAATTTAGAGTTTATCATATTTGCATACCCGTTTGGGGAGAACAATATCTGCACCAAATGCTCAATTTCACTACAGTATAACTATAGAAATGCATGGAGACCAAAACCTCTTCCACTACAGTCAACCCAATGGAAGGAGACCCATTCAGGATTCCCCACATATCCAAAAATTAGTGGCAGACACCAGCAAAGTGTAATCAATTTCACTACAGTAGAAATAGTGTAAATAAGACCCACACCTCTTCCAGTACAGACAACCCAAGAGATGGAGACTTAACCAGGAGTGTTCACATTGCCCTAAATGAGGGCCTAACACCACCGAACTGGCATCAATTTCACTAGAGTATAAGTATTGTAAAGGAGGCCTAAATCAGTTCCACTACAGCCAATCCAATAGATGGAGACCCAATCATGATTCTCCACATTTCCCAAAATTAGGGCCTAAAACCTGCAGCAGCAAGAGCAGGCACAGAAGCCATATCACAGACTGTAATTTCAAGAGATCAATGCAGCACACTCAAAACGACAACATCGTCTACTATGTACAGTCTGCAATTGGGGTGCAAAAGTCTTTGGAGATCCATGACTTGTTCATATTGATGAAAGTTAGGCGGTCTACACTTTCAGGGGACAGCCGGGTGCGCTTATCCGTCAAGACTACCAGCAGCGCTGAAGACACATTAAGAGAGAAAGCTGGCTGCCGGGCAGGATAAAGCCTCCAAGGCGTGAGAGGCGAGCTCAGGCTATTCATCCATTTTTGAAGACCAAAATGTAAAAGGGTCAAAATCCTCCCTGATGGTATTCATATTAAGCTCTAGATACTCCTCCACCATGCTCTCCAGTCGTTCACGACGTGTCAGACTTGTACTCTGTTGCGCTGGTGCACGAGCTGGTGCAAAGAATGTGTGAAAGGACTCCCAGAAATTGCTTCTGCCACTGCTAATGTTTTAACAGAGTGACAACCCAGTAGTCAGCATTATTTCGAATCCTAACTATACGGGGATCATGCTGCGAATAGTGCATCAAGAAGGCACTCATATGTCGGGCTCTTCCAGGCGGTCCAAAGCCAGGCTGTATTGTGGACTGCATAACACTGATGCTTGTTCCCTCCGTCCCCTCCTGCCAACCACTTTCAAACATGAGGGGATGATTATCCTCTTCATCATCTGGCAGCTGCTCGCAGCTGCTCGCCCATCACCTCTTCCTCCTCAGTTAGTCTGGTATCACCAAACCCCCTTGATCGCTGTAATCCAACGTCACTTTGCATCCTCCTGTGTGACGAAATGCTGGAAATTTGAGACATTGGTATCCCTTCCGCTTCCTCCTCTTCTTCTGGGGCCACCACCTCCTGCCACAGGTTATTCAAAGTTTGCTCCAGCATGTATATGACCGGAATAGTGATGCTGATGACAGCATCGTCAGCGTTAACCAGTTTAGTAGCCATTTCAAAACTGTGCAGAGGTTCTTAATCTGTTCCCACTCTGCAAACATGATATGCCCTAAGTCTGTACTGCGTTGCCCCAAGCTATACGTCATGACATCCTGCGTCAGAGCTCGTTGCTGCTGGCACAGTCGCTGCAACATGTGCAAAGTGGAATTCCTCCGGGTCGGCACATCGCAGATCAACCTGTTAACTGGAGGAGACAAAGACCTCTGTACCGATGCAAGTCGATGACATGAGGGGTGCGAATGGCGGAAGTGAGCACACAGATTCCGTACTTTGTGAAGCAGCTCTTCCAGGCCACGATAGTGGTGGAGAAATCGCTGTACCACCAGGTTGAGGATGTGAGCTATGCAAGGCACATGTGCGAGCTTGCCTCGGCCTAGGGCCACTAACAGGTTCGCACACAGCCTTCCCTGGCTCTAGGTTCAGCGGAGACAGCCATTGCTCAAAATGAGCCTGGAGAGCTGCCCACAACTCCACCTGTATGACTGCGATCTCCAAGGCATATTAATTTGAAGACTGCCTGATTACGGTGAGCCCTGACTGCGCAGTACTTAGGTGGTGTGCATTCACTCCGCACCCTTGGAACGCGTGTCTTGTTAAGGCAGAGGTTGAGTGCGCAGGTGGAGGCCCTAGAGGAGGTGGAGAACGCAGAAGCAGTGGAGGAATTGGGAAATACAGAGGTTTCATCTGCAAGCCTTGGGGATTCCAAGATTTGTGGAGCAGCCCCTTCCCCAGCTGCCCCCACAGCCACCAGAGTAACTCAGTGCCCAGTCAGAGAGATGTAAAGCTCTTGGCCATGATTACCCATCCAGGTGTCTGTGGTGAAATGCACCCTGGCACACGTAGATATAAACAAAGAACGGGTGATGTTGTCTGTGACATGCTGGTGTAGCGCAGGCACAGCTTTCTTAGAGAAGTAATGGCGACTGGGTAACTGGTACTGGGGGACTGCGACAGCCATCAGTTAATGGAAACCGTCTGTATCTGCCAAGCTAAAATTCTGCATTTCCGTGGCCAACAGATTGGAGTTGGTGGAGTTCAACCTCTTAGCTTTGTCATGCGTGGGATGAAACAATCTTTTACGTGACCACAACTGCGGGACCAAGGGCTGGCTAAGGTGCTGAGAGAGGGCGGAGTATGGTGAACCGGAAAAACTGGTGGAGCATGAGTGAGATGCAGATGTTACGGTGGATTGAGAAACATGCAGTGTGCTCGGTGAAACAAACACAGCAGGTGTGTCTGCTTCCATTACAGCTGACAGGCTGTCACTCAGCCTGACTGGAGCGGGTAAAGAACCGGAGTTTCTGCAATGGGAGACGTGCGTGACAATACTTGGCATGGTAACAGAGGAGGAAGAAGCAGCGGATGCGTTTAATGGGGCAGCTAATGGCTGTTGAGGTGCGCTGGTCCGCATTTCAGCACAGTAAGATTCCCAGCGTAAAGAATGTTGTTTGAGCATGTGAATGTTCATGCATTTAGTAGTCAAATTATTGCAGTTTTTCCCTGTACTGAGTTTTTTATCGCAAAGTTTGCAGATAACGTGAGTTGGCTCATCCTTTGCAGTGACAAAAAAGGCCCATGCTAGGCAACCCTTGCTGCCCCTGCGAGCTGCAGACCCGTGACCGCTGCTGGCCACAGCCACGGTTCTGGCTAAGGATACAGTGCTCCTCGTGCTTGCATCACTCCGTGTCTGTGCCGTAGGGCAAAATGTAACTGACGCGCCCCCTGGGCCATATTCTTTAGGGGGAATATCCGGAGCCGGATCAGATGGGAGTTGTAGTCTTCCGAGTGGCTGTGACCCGGTCCGTGCCCAGGGTGTCAAACTCAGTTGTATGTGGCAGTCCTACAGATGTTATAAGTTCTTTATTGTCGACTACGCCACCCGTTGTATTGCGGTCACTATGGCCGCCGCTGCAGCAGGGTCCGCTGAGGCTGATGGTATAGGTGCAGCTTGTGATAGACAACCCCCAACGGGTGGGGTACAGCCTCAGGGGGATCAGGTGCAGAGGATGGGAGTTGTGGTGATGCAGTGTAGACGGCAATCAGAGACAGAGTCGGGTTATGCAGTTTAGGATGTTTACTCACTGCTGATGTTCCGGTCACTCCAGCTTCGAGTGACCTCCCGAGCCGTGCTGCGTCCACCAGGTTCTGGATCCAGCCAACTCCCAAATAAGTCCGGAGCGTGACCCTGAGCTCTCCTTCTGTCCTTTCTCTGGCCGTCCCCACCATTGATCCACCCAGGTCCAGCTCCCTCGGGCCTTCTGTGGGGAGACCCTTGGCCTGGGGTTCCCTGACCCTCCTCGTGGTATGCCTTCGTGGTGGATGTGGTGGGTGACCGTGACAAACGCTGCCCACGGTCTCCGGTCTCTGGCTGGGGAGTGTTTTTGCCCCCACCAGCTTGGGTTCCGGTACCCTGTGCCGACTCTTCACCCGGGGATTTAAGTTGGGTTCTTGGAGTCCTTTTCTTCTGGTTCCCCCTCTGGGTCTCTCTCTCTCCTCTCTCACTCTGGGTCTCTCTTCTCCTCCGCTCGCTGACTTTCTCTCTGCAACTGACCCTGTTCTTAGTTGGTGCCCACCTTATATACACCCTCTATGTGTGAGCTCAGGTGACCAGCACCCAATGAGCTCCTATCTTTACCCAGGCTGCTCCCCCTATCTGCCCCTACACTACTTGGGATGTACTACCCCCCTCCCACTCCAGCCAGGAACAGACTCGGTCGTACCTGCACATTTCTAAGTGGGAGTACCGTCGGCCTGTTCCTCGGAAATGGGATGTATGTAGTGCATGCAGCCTACCGAGCTCAGATCCACACTCCATCCTTACCCGGGAGTGGAATATCACACCTCTGGGTTGAGGTGCAATACCCCTGTAGCAGCCGAATCCTCAGGGTGCTACATAACCTCCTCGTCTTCCTCCTCCACCTCCTCAGATGAGCTACTTATCTGCGTGACTCTAGGTTCACACCAAGTAGGATCTTCAACCTCGTCATCATCCAATGTGTTATCCCATTCCTCACCCTCAGAGTGACCCCTCTCCTCTTGTTGCCCTGACAGCACAGTACAGTCTTCATGAGCCTCAGGTATCTGAGTCTCATCAGGGTCACCTCTCTCCCCTGCGGCTAACGTCTGGTGACGAGGGTCAGGAACCTGCTCGGACCCTACTTCGTCCTGCCCCTAATCCAAGCTAAAAAAAATTTGGGCATCGGTGCAGATGCTTTCCTCCCCATGACTCTGTGACTGTTTGGAGTACACTTCTGATGCCCATGGTGTAGAATGGGTGAAGAGTTCTACAGACTCACCCGTCTGTGGTTCGCTACAGTCAGTTGGGCAGTTAGTCAGTATTGACGTGGGGGAAAGCATGGGTAATTGGGGTAACTGTGGACTGTACTGCATGTGATGTTAAGGTGGAGGAGGAAGAGAGCCATCCACTGGAGCACCTGCTCTTTATGGGCCTTATCAACAAGGCGTATCGCTGTGCGGCTGCCAAAGAAAGGGAGTGCAGTAGGCCGTCCACCAACATAAGTTGTGAGTTGTCTTTGGATAGGACCTGTTTGTGTTGGTTCACTAGTGCTTTCACTAACATTACCACGTACCCCAAGCCCTCTCTTTTTCCCACTCATGTTGGTCAGATACAGTGGTAGGAGCACGCAATTAACTAAAGAAAAATATGTTTTTTTCCTGAGCAATAGCTTAGCACACACCTGAATTTCAGCGACATAGTTACATGGTTACATAGTTAATAAGGCCGAAAAAAGACAAGCATCCATCCAGTTCAGCCTATTTCTTGTGCATTGCAGCTATTCCGCAGCGTTGATCCAGGGGAAGGCAAAAAAAAAAACATGCTGTACAGGCCAATTTACATTATTGAGGAAAAATTCACTTCCCGACTCCAATCTGGCAGTCAGATTAAATCCCTGGATTAATTAACTATCACTAAGCATAAGATGTAATTTTATTGTTCTCAAGAAAGGCGTCCAGGCCTCTCTTGAACTCATTAAGTGAGTTTGACCTCACCACTTTCTCTCCCAGAGAGTTCCAGAGTCTCACTGCTCTGACAGTAAAGAATCCCCTTCTATGCTGGTGCAGGAACCTCCTTTCCTCCAGACGCATAGTATGCCCCCTCGTCTTTGTCACCATCCTTGGTATAAACAGGTCATGGGAGAGATCTCTGTACTGCCCCCTGATGTATTTATACATGTTTATGAGGTCTCCTCTAAGCCTTCTCTTTTCCAACGTAAATAGGCCTAATTTTGACAACCTCTCTGGGTATTCTAGTCCCTACATGCCCTTTATTACCTTAGTCGCCCTCCTTTGTACCCTCTCTAGCTCCAATATGTCTGTCCTGAGCCCCGGAGCCCAGAACTGTGCACAATATTCTAAGTGCGGCCTTACCAGCGCTTTATACAGAGGAAGAACAGTGTTCTCATCATATGCCCCTATTCCTCTTCTGATGCATGCCATGACTCTATTTGCCTTCGCAGCTGCTGCCTGACACTGGGCACTCCAATTTAATTTGCTGTTAACCAAGACACCCAGGTCCTTCTCCATGTCAGATTTCCCCAACGGTTTCCCATTTAATATGTATGGGTGACTGCTGTTTTTCTTTCCCATGTGCATGACCTTACATTTATTGGCATTGAACCCCATTTGCCATTTTTTGGCCCAACTCCCCAATTTATCTAAATCCTCCTGTAGCTGTGCCCTATCCTCATCTGTATTAACTACTTTACAAAGTTTAGTATCATCTGAAAATATTGCTATTTTACTATGCAACCCTTCCACTAGATCATTAATAAATATATTAAATAATATAGGGCCCAAGACAGACCCTTGAGGCACCCAGTTAGTAACCCTGACACACCCTGAGTTTACTCCATTGATAACCACTAAATGACAAGGTAAGATATGGCCTGCCGTATAACGTTACTAACAGACAAAATAAATTTGTTAGTGTGCATGAGGCCAATAAAACCTACGAGATATTTGGCACAGGAAAAATTATTTTTTGGACTAGGCGTAGCAAGAGAAAAAATTTATTTTTTTACTCTGAAACCACCTAAAGTTCAACTCCACTAAAATAATATCTCACACTAAAAAAAACTTTAGTGCACACAGCTTTCAATATCACAATAGCAACAGGAAAAAAAACTGATTTTGTGCTCTGCAATAAGAAGCTCTGCAGACTGTGCAGAGCACAATTTCAACCCCACTATTGTATGGCATGTGCCCTCTGTTTCTGTCAGATTGTCAGTACTTGCACAAGAACACCAAAAATGTGCTGCACCAGCGGTTGCAGAGATACACAGGCCAGGAATTATCTACACTATCTGACTACCACACAAGCGCCCATCTATCTAGCTAATATCTCTCATTACACAGGAGAACACTGAGCTGTGACATGGATATAATGGCGCTGAGGGAACATGGCCACTTTTTATATTGAGAGGACATGTGATTTCTGCAGCCAATTGCAGAAGCCCTTATGTCTGGACATTGTAGATGCTTCCTGTAGATGCTTCCTGAGCTATGATTGGCTGGCCACGCTTTCCTCAGTTAAAGTTACCGCCCACGGGAAAAAAAAACAAAAACAGTGCGCCGCTGATCTGACCTGTTCTAAGCTCTCCACAGACCCCACACTCACCTGGCACATGTCACCGCTCATCATACACTTGCACTATGCTAACAAAACTGTTCAAAACGCCGTGGTTGCCCTGTATTCGCGGTCCGGCGCAAATTCGTCAAACTTTTCCGATTATAATAAAATTTGCTCACCTTTGCGATCACGAATCCAAATGTGCCATATTTGTGCTGAATTTGAAACTTTGGAACATTCGCCGAACAAATTTGTTCAACACTAGTAATGATGTTAATTGATGGATTATGGGTTCATGCCATAAATGTCTGCATTTTATGCAACTTGTTGTGCTTGAGAAATGTTTACGATTTATCTGAAGCCCAAAGGTTGCACAGATATAAGTCATTAAAGTGTCCCCAACTTTTTGAATTTTGAGTTGGATTGCTGCCTATTTTTTTAATCTATTGTATGAACTTTTGGCCACAGCCCAGTGGCAAGCACCCACTTTTTCCATGGTGTTACTATTTTTCTATGTTACAGCTTTGGGTAGTCACTTTTTTGTATGTGATGTCTGGGTAAAGAATCATGGTACATTAAAAAGATTCACAACCAGTAAACTGTTATTTATTCAATTAACCCCTTAACGAATTCCGTAACGTATTTTCACTGCGACAGTTAGGGGTACTTATTTCTCAGCACCGTGAAAATGCATCGCTGAGGAATAAGGCTGTAGCGCCCCCAGAGTTGGAAATTCTCTGGGGTCTCAGCTACCGGGGGTAGCTGAGACCCTGGAGAATATGATCAGGGCTGGCTTTTACGGTCCCCTGTCACGTGATCGCCATTATTCATCGAATAACGGCGATCACAAAAAAAAAAATGTGTGCCCGTGGTTTACAATTATTTCTCTCTCCTCTGACATAATATACATGTCAGAGGAGAGAGAAATGTATCCCCCCGGTACCTCCGCCATCCTCTGATCACCCCCGGATCTTTCCCCGGCTCTCCGGCATCTTGCCGCAGAAAAAAATGGCGGGTGCATGTGCAGTGCACCCGCCGAGATCTGCCGGCCGGTGCCCAGCAACAACAGGGAATTTTCCCTATGGGTTCATTTTGATAAACCCTATCACAGTGATCAAAATAAAAAAAAATAATAAAATCAAACCCCTTTTGTCCCCTCCTTAGGTAAATAAAATTTATAAAATAAAAAGATATATATTTTTTGTTACGGTTAGTGTTAGCCCAGGGTTAGGGTTAGGGTTGTGTTAGGGTTAGGGTTGTGTTAGGGTTAGGGTTGTGTTAGGGTTAGGGCTAGGGTTTTGTTAGGGTTGTGTTGGGTTTGGGATTTTTTCAAAAGTAAAGAAAAAAAATGATGACGATATGGCGACTAGTGTTGAGCGCAAGTGCTCGCCACTTGAGTTTGCATCGGGTGCTCGGATATGCACCGAGTATCGCGGGATCTTGAGTGACATGCTCGAGTCCTCGCCCCGCATGTTGCACGGTTTTATACAGCCAAAAAACACGCGGGCATTGCCTGCCATACACAAGCAATGCCATACCCATATGTTTTTTTTTGGGTGTCTAAAAAAATGAAACATGCGGAACGGGAACTCAAACATGTCACTCGAGCACCCATGATACTTGGTGCATACCCGAGTACCCGATGCAAACTCAAGTAGCGAGCACTTGCGCTCAAGACTAGTGCCAACTTATTCAATATGATGACCTAATGTTATCAAATTCTGTGTCATACTTCTGGGTTCAAAATGTTCACTATACCCCTTGATAAAATCCTTGAGGGGTGTAGTTTCCAAAATGGGGTCATTTGTGGGAAGTTTCTATTGTTTAGGTGCATCAGAGGCTCCCCAAATGCGACATGGCGTCCACTAATTATTCAAGCAAATTTTACATTCAAAAAGTGAAATGGCGCTCCTTCCTTTCCGAGCTCTGCCGCGTGCCCAAACAGTGGTTTTCCCCCACCTATAGGGTATCGGCTTACTCAGTAGAAATTGCACAGCAAATTTTATGGCACAATTTCTCCTGTTACCCTTATGAATATGAAAAATTGGGGGCTGAAAAACATTTGTGGGAAAAATGCAAAAATTTTATTTTTACGGTTTCAAATTGCTCACCACACATCTAGATAAGTTCCCTGAGAGGTCTAGTTTCCAAAATGATGTCACTTGTGGTTTTTTTTCACTGTTTAGGCACATCAGGAGCTCCCCAAACGCGACATGGAGTCCACTAATTATTCAAGCAAATTTTACACTCAAAAAGTCAAATGGCGCTCTTTCCCTTCTGAGCCCTGCCGTGCACCCAAACAGTGGTTTCCCCCCACATATGGGGTGTCTGCGTGCTCAGGAGAAATTGCACAACACATTTTGTGGCCAATTTTCTCTTGTTACCCTTGAGAAAATTAAAAATTTTGGGCCTGAAGTAAAATTTGCGTGAAAAACAGTTAAATGTTAATTTTTTCCTTCCAAGTTACTAGTTGCTTCAGTTCCTGTGAAGCATGTGAAGGGTTAATAAACTTCTTGAATGTTGTTTTGAGCACCATGAGGGGGTGCAGTTTTTATAATGGTGTCACTTTTGGGCATATTCTGTCATGTAGACCCCTCAAAGTCATTTCAAATGTTATGTGGTCCCTAAAAAAATGGTTTTGTAAATTTTGTTGGAAAAATAAGAAGTCGCTGGTCAACTTTTAACCCTTATAACTTCCTAGCAAAAAAAATTTTGGTTCCAAAATTGTGCTGATGTAAAGTAGACATGTGGGAAATATTATTCATTAACTATTTTGTGTGACTTATCTCTCTGATTTAAGGGCATACAAATTCAAAGTTTGAAAATTTTCAAAATTGTAATCAAATTTCCATTTTTTTCACAAATAAACGCAAGTGATATCGAAGAAATGTTATCACTATCATGAAGTACAATATGTGACGAAAAAACAATCTCAGAATCAGGGGGATTCGTTGAAGCGTTCGAGTTATTACCTCATAAAATTACACTGGTCAGAATTGTAAAATTTGGCTTGGTCATTAAGGACATAATTGGCTCCATCCTTAAGGGGTTAAGGTCACGTGCACACATTGAGTATTTGGGGAGTTTTTTACCACATTATTTGTAAGACAAAATCAGGAGTGGAACAGTCAAAAGGAAAAGTATAATAGAAGCATGTGCATCATTTCTACATTTTTCACACACTCGTGGTTTTGGCTTACAAATACTGAGGTAAAGAGCTCACCAAATACTTAAAATGTGATCGTGACTTAAACAGGAGGAAAGTTATAATGTCAAAGAAAAGGCTCATTCAGACGTCAGTGATTGTTCATCAGTCTTTCTATGTCAAAACCAGGAGCGTCTCCAAAACACAGGACAGTTATCAATCTTTCCATTATAGGTTTTCTCTATATGTTCCACTTCTGGTTTTGACATTCAAACACTGATGAAAAATCAATTATATCTGAATGAGTCCTAATAGATAGTAGGTAAAATTTCATGTATCAGCTGAAGTTTTCTTTACTCTACTGCACCTGATTAAACTCTGCACAAATATAGTGCTCAGCATAAAAGAGTGCACTGCCTTTGAAAAGTAAGAATTTAACCCCTTCAAGCCTCAGCCGATTTTCACCTTCATGACCAGGCCAAATTTTACAATTCTGACCAGTGTCACTTTATGGGGTAATAACTCTGGAACGCTGCAATGTATCCCTTTGATTCTGGGATTGTTTTTTGTGTACTTCATATTGTACTTCATGATAATGGTAAAGTTTGTTCAATATGACTTGCCTTTATTTGTGAAAATATCGGAATTTGGCGAAAGTTTTGAAATGTTCACAATTTTTAATTTTTATGCCCTTAAATCCGAGAGATACGTCACACAAAATAGTTAAATAACATTTTCCACATGTCTACTTAACATCAGCACAAATTTTGAAACATAATTTTTTTGTTGTTAAGACGCTAGAAGAAAAAACACAGCAAAAAAAAAGGGCAGCAGTGTTTACCTGCCCAGGTCTTCAGAACTGATGCACTACCAGGATGCAGCAAACCCATATAATAAAGATGGCGGCAACACAGGTGCAAAATACCGATGAGACAATCACAACCTACCAATTCATGGAGGGGGTGATTGCTTGATATTAGAATTGCACACAAAAAGGCTTGTAGAGAGTACTTTTCACACCTGGGTAGTGCACAGTATCTGGCTTACAGCCTATTAGTTGGGCCCATACTAGAAGATCTAATAGTATGGGCGTAACAGGCTATAAGCCAGGTACTGTGCACTACCCAGGTGTGAACAATACCCTATACAAGCCTTTTTGTGTGCAATTCTAACACCAAGCAATCACCCCCTTCATGAAATGGTAGGTTGTGAGTGATTGTCTCATCACTATTTTGCACCTGTGTTGCCGCCATCTTTATTTTATGGGCTTGTTGCATTCTGGTAGTGCATTAGTTCTGAAAACCTGGGCAGGTAAACAATGCTGACCTTTTTTGCTGTGTTTGTTCTTGAATCGTGGGGGAATTTTAAATTCTTCTTATTGTGGCTTTGCTTTGAATTTAAGAAGTTAGAAGAGTTAAAAGTTGTTCAGCAATTTCTCATTTTTCCAACAAAATTTACAAAATCGTTTTTTTAAGGGATCATATCACGTTTGATGTGAGGGGCTTCATGACAGAAAATACTTGAAAGTGACACCATTTTAAAAACTGCACCACTCAAAGAGCTCAAACCACATACTAGAAGTTTATTAACCCTGCACGTGCTTCACAGGAATTAAAGCAACGTGGAAGGAAAAAATTAACATTTTAATTTTTCCCACAAAAAATGTTCATTTATCCCTTGAACCCTGAGCCGCGAAAATAAAAAAATCATATTTTTCAACCCAAAGTTGTTGGTTTAGCCCCAAATTTAGCATTTTCACAATGGTATCAGGAAAAAATACACCATATAATTTATTGTGCAATTTTTCCTGAATACGCCGATACCCCATATGTGGTGGAAAACTAATAGCTCCTGATATGTCTAAACAGTAGAAACCATACACAAGTGACCCCATTTTGGAAACTAGACACCTCAAGGAAATTATCTAGATATGTGGTGAGCTCTCTGAACCCCCAGGTGCCTCACAGAATTTTATAATGTTGAACCGTCAAAATAAAAAATACAATTTTTTTCCCATAAAAATGTTGTTTTAGCCCCAGATTTTTGCATTTTCACAAGGGTAGCAGGAGAAATTGCACCATAAAATTTGATGAGCAATTTCTCCTGAGTATGCTGATACCCCATATATGTTGGAAAACGACTGTTTTGGTGTACGGCAGGAATCAGAAGGGAATTAACGCAATTTGACTTTTTGAATGAAAAATTGACTGGAATTGTTAGCAGACGCCATGTCACATTTGGAGCCCTTGATGTGCCTAAACAGTGAAATCCCCCCACAAGTGACTCCATTTTGGAAAGTACTCCCCTAAAAGAATTTATCTAGAGGTGTGATAAGCACCTTGAACCTACAGGTGCTTCACAGAATTTTACAATGTTGAACCGTGAAAATGAAAAAATACATTTTTTTCCCTCAAAAATGTTGGTGTTGTGTGGTGAGGGCCTTCAACCCCCTGGTGCTTCATAAAAGTTTATAAACATGAGGCATGAAAATAAAAAAAGCACGTTTTTCCTACAAAAATGTTTTTTAGCACCAAATTTTTCATTTTCACAAGGGGAACAGGAGCAAAATGGACCATCAATTTGATATGCTATTTATCCAGAGTACGCCGATACCCCATATGTGGTCGAATACTATTTTTGAGGCACAGTGCAAAGCTTAGAAGAGGAGAAGCTCCCTATCGGAGTTCAGATTTTGCTGGAATGGTTTGAGGGTGCCATGTCACATTGGCAGAGCCCCTGTGGCGCCAGAACAGCAGAAACCCCATAAATTTTTGTCATTATACAAACTACACCCCCCAATGAATTCATCTAGGAGTGCAGTGAGCATGTTGACACAACATGTGCCTCACAGAATTTTAAACAATTGGGTGGTAAGAAAGAATAGTTATATTTTTACCACTAAAATGTTGTTTTAGCCCCAATTTTTTTTATTTTCATAAGGGCTAAAAGGAAAAAATGGACCTCATAGATTCTCCTGAGTGCGCCAGTACCCTACATTTAATTGGGACTACTTTTCAGGCACAGTGCAAAGCTCAAAAGGGAAGGAGCACCATTTTATAGTACAGATTTTACTGTTATGATAACATTTGGGACGAAAGAAGCGCTATTAGCTTCCTGGAGCACAGATTTTCCTAGAATAGTTTGGGGACTCCATATACTGAGCCCCTAAGTACTAGAAGAGAAGAGAATCCCCTCAGGTGACCCCATTTTGGAAATTATACCCCATTGGCAATTTATCTACAGGTGTAGTGATGATTTGACTCCATGGGTGTTTTCTAGTGAAGAGCAAGCACTAAAATGCTTGGGTACTTGTTGTGCGGGTCGAACAAATTGGAATGCTCGAGTGCTCGGTCCGAGTAACGAGCCCAATGTAAGTCTATGGGAAACTCAAGCATTTTTCAGGTGGCTCCCCCCGGCGGTCTGCAGAGGGCCTAAAAATTGCCCAAATCGATGGGAACAGTGCTCAAATGACATGGGTACAGCATGGGGAAGACCCCTGGAAGCATTTTTGACTCCCAGGTCACAGCTGTCAACAATGTTGTCAGAGATATTACGCCACTTTTACGGACTCACAATATAACATACAAAAACAAAACCAAAATTGATTTTCCTAGGAAATATGTAAAGGAGAATCCTTTCCAGGGTATTGACTTGTATATAAGGCAAAATAAATATCCAAAAACAAAAATGCTCCTCCACACCTTGGGCTATGGTTACACGTAGCGTTTTTGATGCATTTTTGCACTTTTGCATTGCTTTCAACGGTGAAAAATGCATTCACCAGGAAATGTCATTTTAACATTTTACAACCTTATCTGGCCATGTGGTGTGAGACATCATCAGACAGATTCTGTTTCATTTATGAAGGAGGGACTCTGAAAGTCACAAACACAATTTTTATAGCGCCATCAGGCGGCCTTTACTAATATTAAAGGGCTAGCAGTCGGCTATGCTTTGTTGTTCCCATTATTAAAGAGTGGGTATCCTATACTGTTATTGCATATGCAGAGCTGCCAAAAATTTGGACGCAACCCAATACCCCTTTGAAGAGACATAGAGAAGGGTCTCAGTTAAAAAAATGTTTCCATTATAAAGGAGTAGGTCTCCTATAGTGATAATGCCCATGCAGTGACTGCAATGGCTGCCAAAATTTGGGAAACTCCTCAATAACAATTTAAAGACACATAGAGCTGGGCCACAGTAACGAGTACGACGTGTTCCCATTAGAAAGAAGAGGGTCTATCCAGTTATATAGTATGCAGTGAGTCCAACGGCTGCCAAAAATTTGGAGGCACTCCAATGTCCCTTGCAAGAGATGTAGAGGTCAGAGGGCCTCCTGAAAAAATGCTCCCATTATTAGGAAGTGGGTCTCCCATACTGTTTTCCTATGCAGTGAATGCAACGGCTGCCAAAAATTTAGAGGAACGCCAATGCCTCTTGCAAGGGACGTAGATATGGTGATATGGTGGTGGAGGATGAGGAGAAGGAGGAGGACAAGAACATGCTGCTATCATTCGGTGGTGTTCAGAAGTCTGGCCCAATCCAGCCCTTGTTCATTTTTATAAGAGTTAGCCTGTCAGCATTTTCAGTTGACAGGCGGATGCGCCTATCGGTTATAATTCCACCAGCGGCACTAAAAACCCGCTCTGATAAAATGCTAGCGGCAGGGCTGGCCAGGACCTCCAAGGCGTAGAGAGAAAGTTCATGCCACGTGTCCAGCTTGGATACCCAATAATTATAAGTACCTCGCGCCTCAGGGCCTGTGCGATGGGAGGGTCTGAGAAAACTGTCCCAGAACTTTGATAGTGTTCCCCTGCCTCTGCTGGATTGGATTTGTGTCTCTCTCGGGTGTACTCCTTGGTTGTCTAAAGAACTGTGATCTCTGCCGCCAGCGTTTTCAGATGGCAATTTTTTAAATAATTCCTCAACAAGGGCCTTCTCGTACTGCCCCATTTTTTTAGGCATGTCCTGCGTGGGAATAAGAGACAGAAAGTTCTCCTTGTAACGTGGGTCTAGAAGTGTCACCAACCAATAATGACTGTCAAACAAAATTTGGACAACGCGAGGGTCACGGGAAAGGCAGTGTAACATAAACTCAGCCATGTGTGCCAGACTGCTAACAGGCAAGACTTCTCTGTCCTCACCAAGAGGACGACTGACCATGCTCTCCTCCTCATCCTCCTCCTCCTCTCTGTCCTCAGGCCATTCACACTGAACATGACGCTCCCCGGGGCAATGGGGTACTCGGCAGCCGGGCCTATGGATGCTGGGGGGGATATGTCACAGTGGCTGGCCCGGTCCGTGGCCCAGGGCGGTCAACCAAAAAGAGGATTGTAACTTGGATAGAGATAAAAATAAAGTAAATAGTTCATGACGCCACCTGTGGTACCTGGTAAGGTTTATCAGCGCTGCTGCAGACCTCCGGGGGGGATGGGATGGAAGCTGAGGTGTTTCTGCTCCCCACAGGTGGAGCGAGCCCCCGGGTCAGTGTGGAGTTTGATGGTGGGTGGTGATGCTGGGACTTGTTGTGCAGGTGGGATGGCGCAGCAGGAGTAATTGACAGACAGGTGATTCACTTCAATACCTTTACTGGTGCGGATGTCAGGTATGGTCTAGGGCAGGGTTCCCCAACTCCAGTCCTCAAGGCCCACCAACAGGTCATGTTTTCAGGATTTCCTTAGTATTACACAGGTGATAATTCCATCACCTGCACAGGCAATAATTCCATCACCTGTGCAATACTAAGGAAATCCTGAAAACATGACCTGTTGGTGGGCCTTGAGGACTGGAGTTGGGGAACCCTGGTCTAGGGTACTCGGTAAGATGGGTGCACTTCAGGACTTCTCCCCAGTGAGCGGGTATAAGGCCTCCTGGTTCGTGTCTGCCTCTCTGTATGCTCCTGGCCAGCCTGCAACTGGGCTTAGCTTATGTGTCGTGCTGTTCCTTCACCTGTCGCTTGGTAGTAGGACCTTCCGCTGGCAACCACTATCCCTGGTCGCCGGGGCCTTCGTGGTTCCTGGTCCTGTAATGGGTCTAGCTTCAGATCTGCCAGGGACTTGTAGTCCTCCTGGAATGCCGGAGGTCCCTACTGGGTATAAAGGACCCTGTAGGCGCGGACCCGGTGTCCGGTTCGTATCTTCGGGGGTGAGCCTAGGATGCTTCTCTGCCCCTTCAACTCCTCTCTCCTCTCCTCTCCTCTTTGCCATCGGCCACACTTGGGGTCCTCAATATGGCAGCCGATGTGCTGCGTCTTCGCTGCTCTCAGCGTCAGCACGCTCTCCAACTACTAACTGACTGCCTGGCTCCACCCTCCATATATATATATCCCTAACGGCCTCCCTCTGCTGGTATGAGGTGGAAGGGTGGAGGTGTTTGTATTTAGTGAGGGCCTCTTGTAGAGAAGTCCGTCCATGCAACCTGGGTCCTGTGGTACCTGTGAACAGCAGGCTGCCACAAACAGACGGTATGACAGTTGTGCAGGTAGTACCGTCTATAGTGCATGAAACTAGCTCCTGTTCTTCCTCCTACTCCTCTTCCTCATGGTCACCCAATCCACATTGTGATGAGATGAGGCTCAGCTGTGTGTAATCACCCAATATGGTTCCTTGCGCCATCTCATCGTGCTCCACCTGCAATGCATCCTCTTCAATTGTGAGCAGAGAGCATTTCAGAAGACAGAGAAGCGCTATGGTGATGCTAATTATGGTGTAATGGCCACTCACCATCTTGGTGGAGTCCTCAAAATTTTGGAGGATGGTACAGATGTTTGACATCCATGTCCACTCCTGAGGTCTTATGTGTGAAGTCTGTCCTGAATACCGATGGCCTTGTTGATGCTGGTAGTCAACAACTGCCCTCTTCTCCTCACAAATCCTTCCCAACATCTGCAATGTAGAGTTTCAACGTGTGGGGACATCGCACACCAGTCGGTGAGCTGCAATCTGCAATCGCTGCTGAAGCACGACAAGCATGGGGGAAGCTGTAGCTAACTTTCTAAAATGGCCACACGTGCGGCGTACTTTGACAAGCAGATCCGGCAGATCTGTGTAAGTTTTGAGAAACTGCTGAACCACGAGGTTAAGCACATGGGCCAGGCATGGTACGTGAGTGAGCTCACCTCGCTTCAGAGCCGCCACCAGGTTCCAGTCATTGTCACACACGACCATGCCGGGCTGTAGGGTCAGTGGTGTCAGCCACAGATCTGCCTGCTCTTTCAGAGCTGTCCACAACTCTTCACCGTTGTGTGGTTTGTCATCCAAGCATATTAGCTTCAGCACAGCCTGTTTCATCTTGGCCAAGGCAGTGCTGCAGTGCTTCCCGCTTGTGACTGATGTGGTCATTTCGGAGATGGAGGCTGAAGAGGAGGAGGAGGAGAGGGGGAAAGCTGTAGAATGTGGGGACAACCCTGACTGACCCAGGGCCCGCAATCCTCGGCGTCGGGAGGATATGTTCCTTCCCAAGGTCCGGCTGGGTCCCGGCCTCCACTATATTAACCCAGTGTGCCGTCAGCGAGATGTACCGTCCCTGCTCACAAGCACTTGTCCACGTGTCCGTGGTTAGGTGGACTTTCTCAGTATCTGCGTTGTTGAGGACACGGCTAATGTTCTGGGACATGTGCTGGTGTAATGCGGGGACGGCACACCGGGAGAAATAGTGGCGGCTGAGGACCAAGTACCGAGGGATGGCCACCGCCATCAGGTTGCGGAAAGCTTCCGTCTCCACAAACCTAAAAGGCAACATTTCGAGAGTACGCATTAGTGAAATTTGTTAATTTAGGAGTGTGGCCTGTGTTGGCTGCGTATTTGTGCTTGCATTCCAAGGATTGGGTAAGGACAACTGAACGCTGCACTGAGACTAGGACGTGGACGTGCTTGCTGATCATGCTAGTTGAGGGTGTGCAACGACACGTGCAGTGCGGGAGGCATCTTCGCATGCGCCATGGACAGGGGATTTGTGTGCGCGCACAGCAGTGGAAGAAGCAGTGGTGTCACCCGCAGACACTATTTCTGGATCCTGGGTTTTGGCCCACTTAGTCGGGTGCTTTGTTGCCATGTGCCTGACCGTGCTGGCGGTGGTCAAGCTGCTAGTTTTGCTACCTCTGCTGATGCTGGCCTGACAGGTGGTGCAAATGGCCTTTTTGGGGTTATCTGCAGTCTTTAAAAAATAACCAGACTCGGTAAGACCTAACAGTTGTACAGGCAACTTTCGCCATGTTACGGGGAACGCTTTCCTGCCTTGTGTCTGCGGCCACCCCATTGCTTCTTCCTTCATCATCTACCTCTTGTGACAGTAATTGCACTTTCCCACCTTTGCCTTCATGTGACCGTGGCTGCTCAAATATTTGGGCATCGCTACATGTGTTCTCGTCTTGACTCTCTTGAAGCTGGCCGGGCGAGGGGCCCGAATCTCCAACTGGAAAAGTGAACAGCTCTTCTGAGTGTCCAAGTGTGGGATCAGTTGTCTCTGGGCACTTGGCATGGTGGGAGGAAGGAGGATCAGGGTGAGGAATATTCAGTCCAGATTCACGGCTACTGAGACTTGACCGTGTGGAAGACAGGGTGGTGGTGGTGGTGGCAAGGTGACTGAAAGCATTATCCGCTATCCAACCAACAACCTTTTGACACTGCTCTGGGTTCAATAGTGGTGTGCTGTGGTCCCCTAGTAATTCGGACAGGAAGGTCAAGCGACAAGATGTGGGTGTTTGTTGTGGCACAATTTCAGCTTGCCCACGGCCACATCCTTGGCCTTGGCCTCTGCATGCACCATCACGTCCACTTTCCCCATCCCTTGCCACACACCTTGCCCATTTTAAATGGAGGACAATATTTTCCACGTTCACGAGAAATGGCTGATTTTGAAATGCAGTTATATGTGATACGTCTGACAGAGAACCACGGTTTTAAACAGCAGGCCTGTAATTTGCTAATACTATTCTTCACAGAGACCTAGTGTGAATAGCTTGACCGACACACTGCAACGAAATGGAAGGCAGAAATGGCTGATTTTGGAATGCAGTTATATGTGATATGTCTGACAGAGAACCACGGTTTTAAATAGCAGGCCTGTTATTTACTAATACTATTCTTCACAGAGACCTAGTGTGAATAGCTTAACCAACAAACTGCAACAGAATGGAAAAGGAGGCCAATATTTTCCACGTTCAGTTCAAATTTCTGGATTTTTATCGCTGAAATATGGAACAGATCTGGCTGAATTCTGCAGTGCTAACAAGGAAATGGAGCAGAAAAATGGTGTACTCCTAGATTGCTTTTTAAGCAAATAAAAAGGATTAAAATAATTTTAAAAAAATTTGCCCTGGCCCCTGATATATGGGGCTATGTCTACAAATACTGTATATGTCAGCAGCAGGAATGTGCTATGGATCATCTTGCACTATATGCACTGCAGTCTGCCACATATACGGCCTGCCTAACTCCTGCTATCACCACTGAATATATGCCGCTGGATTTGTCCTCAGAAGGACTGTTAGTTCAGATGGATATATAGATATGCTGTGGAATACTATTACTAACTATAAACAAGCAAATCTCTCCCTGTCTCAGCAGCAGCTCTCTCTACTCTGCTTGGTTCTGGGGTAGACTGTGACGAGCATAGCAGCGCCAGGTTTAGACCTGATGACACTGGGCAGCCAGCCAATCACTGCAATGCCCACAACCAACATGGCTATGGCATTACAGTGCGTGGCAAGCTTTGAAATACTCGCCAAGCTTGTCGAGCACAGTGATGCTCAGGCGAGTAGCGAGCAGTGGCGAGCACGTTCGCTCTTCACTAGTGTTTTTCAGATGCAACAGCAGTGGATGTTGTTGAGTGCAAATTGTAAACCTGCCATTGTAGTGACCATGCATTGTAGTGCCCAGTTCGTTGTATTGCCCAGTACATTATGCCCAGCTTGTGCTTCTGAAGAAATACATCAGTAAATTAGACGGGCCCTCATCATTATAGAAATGGCAAACATGTGGTGCTAAATGCCGAACGTGCTAAATGTGCTTTAGGCACACTGTAGGGAAGGGGGATTTGGGAGTGCAGAATTTTTTTAATTTCCTTAGGGGGCGAGGAGCCATTTCACTTTCCAGAGCCTTTGTACAACCAGTAACGTGGAAGCCCCTATATTTTCATTAACAGATGACAGACCTGAGTGGGGACTTGCGGGAACTTGCTTTTTTTGTGGGTTACTTTTGAAGTTTTTGTTGGGAACATTTTACATAACATTTTAGATCACGTTAATCCTGTACTTTACGCTGAGCACTTACTTTGGGGTTTCCATCTAAATCTCTGAGTGATGTGATTCAGATGAAACCCCTCAACTGATGCAATCACTATAATGAGGCAGCAGAGTTACTCTGGGCTCCATCTGACCTCTGTTCAGCGTTGTCCTTCTTTTCAAAAGTTCTCAAAACTTTGGCCTGCCGCACTTTTATGCACGCTTAAAAAGACAGACACAGCCGGATCATAGGCCAGATGGCATCCACAGTGCCTCCATCTGCCTCATTATAGGGAATTTTCCACTGGGGTTCCATCTGAATCATAGGTTTAAACAGAAAACCTGGTGCATGTGCTCAGCATAGAGCGCAGGATAAATGTGAGCCAAACCTTACTGCGATCTTTGGGAGGCAGAATGAACAAATTAAAAGCAGGTGAAGAATTGTTTTTTAATTTTTAACGCCATTCCTTGTGCGGTATAAGTGATTAGATGACTTTATTCTTCGAGTCGGTGCTATTACAGTGATACTAGATTTATATAGTTTTTTTTATGTTTGGCTGCTGTCACACACTAAAAGATGCACTTTTTTGCAAAAGAGTTTTTCCATAACCATATTTGAGAGCTATAATTTTTCCATATTTTTGTCAACAGTCATGTGAGGGCTTTATTTTTGCAGAACGAGTTGAAATTTTTATTGGTGTTAGTTTCAGTCACACAACATTTTTTGATCGCTTTCTATTCCAATTTTTGGGAGGCAGAATGAACAAAAACCAGCAGTTTATTTTTATGCTCTTCCGCGTGTGATAAAATTGATAAGGAAGCTTATCAAGTACAATCGCAGCAACACCACATTTGTATGAATTTTTTATGTTTTGGTGCTTTTACGCAAAAAAAATCTATTTTTTAAAAAAATATAATTATTTTTGCATTGCTGTATTGAGTGCTACAGCTTTTTTATTCTTACACTGATGGAGCTTATTTTTTGCTGGACAAGATGACTTTTTCAGAGATAACATTTTTATTTACATTTGTCTTTTTTTTGCGTTTTTTCCACGTTTTGTTTGGCGGTAAGATGAAAAACCATAGTTTTTTGCATCCATTTTTATTTTTTATGGTGTTCACTGAAGGGGTTAACTAGTGTGACAGATTTATAGGTCGGGTCCTTCCAGACACGGTGATACCAAATATGTGTCCTTTTTTTGTCCATATTGTTTTTTTTTTTTTTTACATAAAAATACATATTTATAGGTATCATCTCATATATATATATATTAGTACAGACCAAAAGTTTGGACACACCTTCTCATTTAAAGATTTTTCTGTATTTTCATGACTATGAAAATTGTACATTCACACTGAAGGCATCAAAACTATGAATTAACACATGTGGAATTATATACTTAACAAAAAAGTGTGAAACAACTGAAAATATGGCTTATATTCTAGGTTCTTCAAAGTAGCCACTTTTTGCTATGATGACTGCTTTGCACACTCTTGGCATTCTCTTGATGAGCTTCAAGAGGTAGTCACTGGAAATGGTTTTCACTTCACAGGTGTGCCCTGTCAGGTTTAATAAGTGGGATTTCTTGCCTTTATAAATGGGGTTGGGACCATCAGTTGTGTTGTGAAGAAGTCTGGTGGATACACAGCTGATAGTCCTACTGAATAGACTGTTAGAATTTGTATTTTGGAAAGAAAAAAGCAGCTAAGTAAAGAAAAATGAGTGGCCATCATTACTTTAAGAAATGAAGGTCAGTAAGTCCGAAAAATTGGGCAAACTTTGAAAGTATCCCCAAGTGCAGTTGCAAAAACCATAAAGTGCTACAAAGAAACTGGCTCACATGAGGACCGCCCCAGGAAAGGAAGACCAAGAGTCACCTCTGCTTCTGAGGATAAGTTTATCCGAGTCACCAGCCTCAGAAATCGCAGTTTAACAGCAGCTCAGATTAGAGACCAGGTCAATGCCACACAGAGTTCTAGCAGCAGACACATCTCTTCAGCAACTGTTAAGAGGAGACTTTGTGCAGCAGGCCTTCATGGTAAAATAGCTGCTAGGAAACCACTGCTAAGGACAGGTAACAAGCAGAAGAAACTTGTTTGGGCTAAAGAACACAAGGTATGGACATTAGACCAGTGGAAATCTGTGCTTTGGTCTGGTGAGTCCAAACTTGAGATCTTTGGTTCCAACCACCGTGTCTTTGTGCGACGCAGAAAAGGTGAACGGATGGACTCTACATGCCTGGTTCCCACAGTGAAGCATGGAGGAGGAGGTGTGATGGTGTGGGGGTGCTTTGCTGGTGACACTGTTGGGGATTTATTCAAAATTGAAGGCATACTGAACCAGCATGGCTACCACAGCATCTTGCAGCGGCATGCTATTCCATCTGGTTTGCGTTTAGTTGGACCATCATTTATTTTTCAAAAGGACAATGACCCCAAACACACCACCAGGCTGTGTAAGGGCTATTTCACCAAGAAGGAGAGTGATGGGGTGCTACGCCAGATGACTTGGCCTCCACAGTCCCCAGACCTAAACCCAATCGAGATGGTTTGGGGTGAGCTGGACTGCAGAGTGAAGGCAAAAGGGCCAACAAGTGCTAAGCATCTCTGGGAAGTCCTTCAAGATTGTTGGAAGACCATTTCCGGTGACTACCTCTTGAAGCTCATCAAGAGAATGCCAAGAGTGTGAAAAGCAGTCATCAAAGCAAAAGGTGGCTACTTTGAAGAACCTAGAATATAAGACATATTTTCAGTTGTTTCACACTTTTTTGTTAAGTATATAATTCCACATGTGTTAATTCATAGTTTTGATGCCTTCAGTGTGAATGTACAATTTTCATAGTCATGAAAATACAGAAAAATCTTTAAATGAGAAGGTGTGTCCAAACTTTTGGTCTGTACTATCTATATATATATATATATATATATATATATATATATATATATATATATATATATATATATATATATATATATATATATATATATATATATATATATATATATATATATATATATATATATATATATATTATATTGTGATAGGGGTTTTTTTTTTTTGTATCGTTTTTTTTCTTTCTTACTTAGTCCTTCTATGGGACTTTAGCATTTAGCACTCTGATCGCTGGTATAATGCAATGCACTAGCAGTGGAGTGCTTTATACCTGTCAGTGCTGCACTGACAGAAGTCTCTTAGACCATGCTCTGAGCATGGTCTAACAGTCTTACTGTAACCTGGTGACCTGGATGTCATCATGACGACCTCGGGTCACCATGGCAACGATCGGGCCCTCACGATGACATCGCGGGGGCGCCGATCGGACGGGAGAGGAAGCCCCCTTCCTCTCTCTGCCTCCTAAATGGTGCGATCAATATCGATCGCATCATTTAGGCAGTTAAACAGCATCGGGTGCATTGCGGACACTTCTTGTAGAAATTATTTTTCTTTCTCAGGTCTTGGGGCATTTCTCTTCCAAGTGGTACCATTGCTGACAGCATGCAATGGGAAAGGGTTTTCTTTGTTAAATAATGCCCTTTTATAGTCAACTGTCACCTGGACATCTGTTTAATGAATAATTAGGCTTACCTGTAGGTGAATTCTTGTTGCATTGAATTTTCTAGTCTAAACGTTAGCTTTGTACTAAGACTTTCATTGGGGTGCACTGATTTTTTTATTATGGTCTTGAATGAATTTGTTAGGAAAATTCCTTTTTTGGGTGTGCAAAATGGCAAATCTTGTTTGAAATCAATGGCCACATTTGTGGGAGTATTTTGTACTCTGTTATCTCATAGAAAATGTTGATTTTGAAAGGAAACCAAAGGTTTTCTGACAATCTGTTGGGGTGTACTCATTTATGTTGAGTACTGTATATGCTCATAAAATAATGCACAGTGTTGAACTTTGCATAATATACTGCATATATCCCACCAAGGCTTGACCAAGCCAATACCTGCCTTTTCATTGGTTGGTATACTTTATAGTGGCCTTCATCAACCCTTTCCAACACTTCATAGAGTTCTTGCCTCTTGGCGAGGAATTTGTTCCCCACGGTGGACACCAACACCCATAGCCTATCCCCAGGTTTAAATTGTTTAACCCGAGTCAACGGACCCTCTGGATTATGCCTTGAGGAGGCACTCTTTTGCTTAGTCAATCAACTTGGTCCCTTCACATAACCGATCCCAGCAAAACTCAGAACCCGAACACCGGTTCTCAGCTCCTGGGGGACAACATTTAGCACCCTTACTTTTCCCTGAGTATTTTTTTTTTTTTTTACCAAAGTCCCTGAGATGGGCGGTTCCAATGTTTCCCCTGGACACCTCCAGGTCAGGAATATTAGCTTCAGGAGATGCTTCCTCCTCTTTGTTGCCAACCAGTATCAAGAATGGAAGCTCGTTGGCCGTATTATGTAATGAAGTTTTTTTAGTTGTGACCTGGTTATCACCTGAGCTACCAGGCAATACTGCTTTCCCCTATAAGTCCCTAAACTAAAATAGAAGAAAATCAAGACCAACAATTACAGGATACAACAAGTTTTTGACCACTCCCACTTTGTGGGATATGGAACCACAGTCTGTGTCAATGTTGACCCAGGCCACAGGAAATTCCATGGTGTCTCCATGGATACACCTGACACCACCTTTCCAGGGACTAACACATGTGGAAGTGTGGCCCCTACCAGGGTCATTAACCTCCCAGAGTCCAGAAGTTCTTTCACTTGGACACCATTCACAGTCACCTGGCATTCCTGAGACCCCTCACCAGGACAAGGAACAGTGCTGCAGGCAGGGTAGGCAAAGTAGGAGCAGCACAGGCCCATGCTGCAGTCCATCAGCTCCAAGGTCAAGGGACAATCGGCTGAATATGACCTATGGAACAACACCTACAGCAGACAATGTGATGAGGTGTACCCCTTCGAACCCGAGTCTAACCCCTCCTGGGATTTTGGGCGCCCTTCAAAGGTGATCTTAGGCCCCTTCTTTTCAGTATCCCTGACAGGTGAACTCAGTCTTTCTTGACTGCTCAGGGAGTTCTCCACAGCCAAGTATCTTTCCACTAGGCTCACAAGGTCATGTGCATTCTGAAGATCTTCTTGGGCAACCTAGCTTACTAGGTTTTTGGTAGTGAGTGGATAAATTGGCCCACTACCACTCTTTCCACCATCTGTGCTGAAGAACAGGTCTCGGGCTGTAGCCATTTTTGCACCAGGTGTAACAGGTCCAACATCTGACCCTACTGATCAATTCAAAGATAAATTGAGATCATTATTGAATGAAGGAGTTAACATGAGTGCAATTACAGAGACATTGTCAAAGGAATTATTAGTTACACATCCTATTATCCCAATCTATCACTCACTACTTAAAGTGCATAAAAGCGTGTCCCCCCCCCCCTCTTTGCCCCATAGGCGCAGGCATTGGTAGCTTAAATTAAGAACTTAGTGGGTGGGTGGATCTACATTTGCAGCACCTTGCTAAAAGCCTCCCGGGTTACATACGCGACACAAAATATGTTATTTCTTCATTGGACGGCACAACATGGCAAAAATCCTGTATCTGGTTGACTTGTGATGTAGTGGGATTATATCCCTGTATCCCCCACAATCTTGCTCTGTCAGCTGTATCATATCATTTATATCGGTCCAGCGATTTTATATGGGCGGTACAACAGATTTTAGTCATGGCTAACACCATAACTATTTTTCTTTTAATAACTAAAAGCAAGGAGCTTTGATAGGGGCGGGTTTTTCCCCTTCTATCGCAAACATTTTTATGTCCAGATGGGAGGAAATGGTCATCTTCTCTGGGGCTGCCTCTTTCCCCTCCCATATCAGGTGGTATTGTCGTTACATCGATGACCTCCTGATATGGGATGGGACAGAGGATCAAGCCAGAGAGTTTGTGGACCATCTAAACAAAAACAATGTGAATCTTAAATTCACATATAATATCCAAAATATGTCCATGATTTTCTAGACATCACTCTGACATTTTGCCCAAATGGCATTACCATCACTGCTTTTAGAAAAGAAGCTGCCACCAATTCTCTTTTATTGGCAACTTCTTGTCATGAGAGAAAAGCTATTAAAAATATTCCAGCTGGTGAATTTATCTGACCTAAAAGAAATACTACTGAAGATGATAAATATATATGTGAGTCGTTATCTGTGCAGCAAAGGTTACGACATAGAAAATATCCTGACTGGATGATCAAGAGAGTAACATAGTAGAGGGTATGGATAGGCAAGGCATACTCAGTGAGAGAGATCTTGGTACTCACACAGAAATGAATAAGGTTACATTTGTTACCACCTACAGCCCTCAGTTCCCTGAAATTAAAAAAAATCATTAATACATTTATTCCCATGCTCAACCAGGATTCTAATCTAAAACAAATTCTATCTGAACCTATAAGATATGTGGCGAAAAAAACACCTACACTGGCTAATATTTTGTCTCCCAGTCTATGTATTAGTGAGCAAAACTCATGTAGAAAGACATGGTTACATATCAATGGTTTTTTGGGATACGGACATAACATATGCACATGTTGCAGATGAGTGACAAACACATCCAACTTTACATCTCTAACTACTAATAAAACGTACACCATTCATACTTTCATTAATTGTAACTCACAATATGTAATATACTGTATTTGATTACTTGCAATATTTGTAAGATACAATATGTGGGCTGTATTTGCGGTGCGCTTAAGGTCCGGATCAGAAACAATTAGTAAACTTACCACAAAGTGCTCTGCAGCTTCAAGACATTTTGCAGAGAAACTTGACGACAATAAGACTGCCTTCAGCGTTACAGGGATTGAAAGGGTTAGCAGACCACCGAGGGGCAGAGACTGGTGCAGAAAATTGTTGAACAGAGAATCTTGGTGGATTTACCTTCTCAAAACCAGATCACCCATGGGAATTAATATAAGACACAATATTATTTACCATTCGGAATAATAGACTGAATAATGAGTTGTGGTCAAATTATCCTCCATATAAAGTTGTTTCCGTAGTTTGTAATTGTTTTTTTAATCTTTTTATACATGTAATTCTAATTGGCTGTGATAGCCCATGTGTGTAGACAGGAAACGGCATATATGTTACACAGGCATTTGATTTCAGCAATGAATAAGGATGTATAGTCTGAAACGCATTTGTGTTATCTATGCCGCATGTACATGTTGTGACTGGGACTACCCGATTTTATATATAATTTTTCTAATAAACTTACTGTTTTTACTTCATCCAGATGCTGGATCTTTTCCCTTCCTCCTTAAGGTCGAACATCTGGCACCGGAGAAGTTTGTCCCTTTGGTAGTGCCAGAGGTGCACCTATTTTGCTTGGACTGCCAAGGTTACTCCCAAACATGCCATTAATCTCCACTCTCAGCCTGTCCTACTTTTGGGCATCCTGCAGAGCGAAGTCGTATTATGCTTTCTACGGTTCCCCAGTAAGGTAGGGAGCTGACAGTAGGTCAGGGTACAGCTAGTCGTGCAGCGGTATGCTGGAGCGAGGGTTACCGCAGACTGTACGCTTGTCACAAGAAGTGGGTCTTCAGCTTCCTTTTCAAGGTTTCCATGGTAGGCAAGAGTCTGATGTGTTTGGGTACAGAATTACACAGTAGGGGAGATGCACAGGACAAATCTGCTGAGATCCTAAAAGAAGGTAAGCTTTCAGGAACTCACACCTGAGCAGATTAGCTCCTGCACCGATTAATATAAAGGCAAAAGGCTTCTAATTAGTGCAGGAGTGGGAGGAATCAGACGCTGCAGTCTTCTGGCTCCTCTCTGTCACGGTAAACCCATGACTACTATTGAGCCACCCCCGTAGTGTTCGAATTCGGTTCGGTTCGTCGAACACCCTTGTGTTCGCCGAACTGTTCGTCGAACTGTTCGTCGAACACCTTCGAACACCGTTAAAACCAATGGCAGGCAAACAAAAACACATAGAAACACATAGAAAACACCTTCAAAGGTGTCCAAATGCTGACAAACTGCTCAGAAGACATAACTAACACATGGAAAAGTGACAAGTACATATAGTCATGCGAAAAGAAAAGAGGTGGAGGAGTAAAAGAAGGGGGAGACACAGATATAGACAGGTCCTGCCCTTCTAAAATCCAAAATCCGTGTCGCCGGGTTTGTGCCAGAGCCGCGGTGGACCCTGACGGCCAGCCCCCCTCTCCCAATACTGGTGCCTGTCCGCTGGTGGGTCGAGCGAGCCCCCTGTGGTGGAGGCAGGTCTAAGCTTTTTAATTTAAATTGTCTCTCTAATTTGAATGAATACACTTTAAATCCTTTTACAAGGATCTATTGGAGGGCAAGTCTCATGCCAGCAGCCGCGTAATTCCAGCTCCAGTAGCGTCCACTAAAGCTGCTGCAGTTAAAAAGCTTTTATAAGGATCGAGCTCGGCTGTCCACCACAAGGCGTCCTACCGCCAGTCCCAGCCCCTATGCCTTGGGGTGCCTCCTGATGCTCTTCACTGAGTATCTTGGGGTCCCGAAGCATTTCCTTTAAAAAAATGAAGTGTCCAAACTACAGGTGGTGTAGCTTGCTTAACAGCTGGGATAATCCGCTGACTAGCAGACACTGCTACTAGGCACAAAGTATTTCCTGGGCTAGATGCAGTTAATAATTTGTAATTAAATACTCTCATTGGATGCTGAGAAAGCATTCCATAGAGTCTCCTGGCACGCCATATATTATTCTCTTAAAAAGCTTGGGGTAGGGGACTAGGGGACCCTTTTATAGCCAAATTCACGGCCCTGTATCGCAATACGTCACCTAGGCTGAAGATAAATGGAACTGTAGCACCCCGAGGGCTTGGTTGTTACAGAGGTATTGCACCTCACCCAGAGGTGTGATATCTCACTCTCAGGTAAGGATGGAGTGTGGATCAGGACCCCGACACCTGCATGCATTACACCACATTGCCGTGGGGCAGGGCGACCAATATGCCTCTGAGATGGGCACGACAGTCCCTGTCCCTGGCTGGAGTGGGGGGAGGGAACACTGAGGAAGGGGAACCCTGTAGTGCAGGAGCAGGGAGGAAGCAGTTCCTGGGTGCATTGAGAAGGAAGTATAAAAGGTGGGCACCATCTTATTTCAGTGCAGAGAAGTCTGAGCAGAAGTGACAGGGAGCAGGGGCTCTGCATGAGCTATGCTCCGGAGGCGGGCCTAGTAACAGAGGCCCAGGCCTGGAAGAGGGAGAAGGAAGGAAGAGGAGCGGAGAAGGCTCCAGGAACGAGGAATGAAGGGATCCCAGGGGTGCGTATGGGCGAGTCGCCACTGCACGCCCGAATCCACCTGCGTGGAGGGGTCAGGCCAAAGGGGGAGACCGGTCCCCGAAACTAGTGGAGACGGGAAACGACCCTCAGCTAGAAACCGGAGGCTGTGACATTTTATGTGGCGCAGCCCCTCACTACACCCGCTAGGAAGGCACCAAATAGGGTCAGGGAAACTGGCGCCAAGTTTACCAAGAGGAGGCCCGAGGCAGCCGGACAGAAGGGTTGGTAAGAAAGGCCAGACAAAGGACACACAAAGGGGGTCCTGTGAAGCGCTCCAAAGTTATCTGGGAGTTGTCTGAGCCCCTCACCTGGTAAGCACAGTATGACGTGGGCAGCCGTTACCTGCAGAAGTTGTCTGGATAATAAGAACTGTGAGTAAAGGCCCTGGACTGCATCACTGACTCCATGTCGTTACTGCTGCTGCCCTGCACCATCACCTCCATCCTCCGCATACACTGCCCTAAGGCTATACTCCTCCCGTGGGGAGTTATGCTACGCTCTGCTGCACCCACAACACCAGCCTCAGCGTTCTGCCCTGCAGCGGCGGTTCACTCTGACCGCAATCCACGGGTGGCGTAGTCGGACATTTAAACATGAAAACCACATAAATAGTTCCGCCACTGGTTTGACTGCCCTGAGCTACGGAACCGGGTCGCCGCCACGGAGACTACAACCACCAGCATCCACCAAAAAGGGTCCGGCTCCGGGTGTCCCAAGGCCCAGGGGGCGCGTCAGAACATTTTCATCACCTTTCATAATCACCAATGGGACAAGGCAGGGATGTCCTCTGTCCCCTCTCTTATACATCCTAGTGACGGAGCACCTGCTCTCATCAATTCGCCATAACCCCAATATTAGGTGGATTGAGGTGGGAGGCACCGAGTACAAGTGCTCTCTATTTGCTGATGATGTCCTAGTATATATCACTCAATCACATATATCCATCCATGCTGTTATGGCTGAAATAGATCGCTTTGTTACATGGTCAAATTTTAAAATCAGTGCAGCGAAGTCTGAGGCCCTCGATGTCTCCCTCCCAAAATCCATACAGGATTCCATCCAGTCCAACTTTCCCTTTGCCTGGCCCTCACAGGGTATCAAATACTTAGGAATTCCTATTCATAGAGACCTCTCCCGTCTATGTTATCTTAATTTTGGGCCCTTTATTGAACAACTCCATACAGACCACGGTTGGCAAGTTAGAACTGTAAGATTCACTACGTGAACCACTGGTGTTTTGTGGAAAAGCACATGTACACTGTGTTCCAAATTATTATGCAAAAAGTGTTTAGGAGTGATGAGGGAAGAATTTGTTTGTTTGTCAGTTAAACTCATTGATGGTGATGTGTGTCAGGGCTCTTTATATCACTGTAAGCAATTGCAGACACCTGTGCTAATTAGTTTGGCAGGTGTGTCCAATGAAAGGCAAGACTACTTAAGAAGGCTGTCCCACATTGTTAAGCAGCCTACCTTTTCTGCCAAAATGGGAAAGAAAAAGGATGTGTCGGCTGCTGAGAATCAACAAATTGTGGAGTGTTTAGGTCAAGGCATGACTACAATCAACATTGTGCGATGATCAGGATGAAGTGTCTTGGCAATCAAGAAGTATGTAGCTGATTCACAGTACACACGTGTGCGTGCTGATAAGGGCAAATTGAGGACTCTTTCCTACAGGCAATTATGTCAGGTTAAAAGAGCAGCGGCAAAAAAGCCTTGTCATAGCAGCAGACAAGTTTTTGAAGCTGCTGGTGCCTCCAACGTCCCCCGAACAACAAGATGCAGGGTCCTTCAGAGGTTTGCAGAAATGGCTCCAGTGGGCCAAACATTACATAAAGACTGATTTCAAAACTGTTTTGTTCACGGATGAGTGCCATGCAACGCTCGATGGTCCAGAAGGATGGAGTGGAGGATGGCTGGTTGATGGACACCCCACGCAAAAAACGGCTACAGCGCCAACAAGGAGGAGGTGGAGTAATGTTTTGGGCTGGAATCATGGGGAGAGAGATTGTCGGCCCCTTTAGGATCCCTGAAGGGGTAAAGATGAACTCCATAATGTATGTGGAGTTTCTCAAACAGCACTTCCTGCCATGGTTCAAGAAGAAGAACCGTGCATTCCACAGCTAGATCATTTTTATGCATGATAATGCACCATCTCACGCTGCACATAACACATCTGCATCTCTGGCTGATATGGGCATAAAAGGGGACAAACTTATGCTGTGACCCCCCCATGCTCCCCTGACCTCTACCCCATTCAGAACCTCTGGAGCATCATCAAAAGGAGTGTCTTTGATGGCGGGAGGCAGTTCACATCTAAGCAACAGCTCTGGGAGGGTATTCTGTCATCATGCAAAACAATTGAAGCAGAAACCATCCAAAACCTGACAAATTCAATGGACGAGAGAGTTCAGAAGCTCCTTTCGAACAAGGGGTCCTATGTGCAAATGTAACATCACCTAGAATAAAGTTTTGAGTTGAAAACTGTTTGATTTCAGTTTCTAATAACCTGCTAATGCTTATAATTTCAAAAATGACCATTTTTTTGGTCTTTATTAAAATGAAAAGGTTGATCGAAGAGTGTGGGGGATCTAAGAGTGTGGCAACCCAGTAGTCAGGATTACTTCGAATTCTGACAATCTGAGCGTCATGTAGCAGGTAGTGCAGCAAGAAGGCACTAATGTGTCTTGCGCATCTCGAAGCCCCAAAATTATTTTCCGGGCGAGATGCAGCTAAAAATTATTATTAATTTTAAATCTGGTGGAGCTTAGTATAGATGGCCTAATAGAATCAGTACTGCACACTGCTACAAAGCCCAAATTATTTTCCAGCCAAGATACAGATAAACATGATTAGTAATTTGAAAGCTTAAAACGGTTGGTAGGGTGATTTTAACCAATCATCCATCTTTTACTCTCCCCAGGATGACACAGGGGTAGAAAAGTCGTTTCGGATCCATGATTTGTTAATCTTTATGAACATGAGTCTGTCTACATTATCAGTGGAGAGCCGCGTGCGCTTATCTGTCAGCACACCACCAGCAGCGCTGAACACGCGTTCAGACAGAACGCTGGCTGCGGGGCATGACAAGATCTCCAAGGCGTAAGTGGCTAGCTCCGGCCATTTATCCAGATTGGAAGCCCAAAAAGAGCAAGGGTCCAGTGACACAGTCATGGCTTCAATGTTTACTTGGAGATACTCCTGTACCATCGTCTCTAGGCATTGACTATGTGTCAGACTTCTTGTCTCCTGTGGCCTTGCAAAGGATGGGCTAAAAAAGTGGTGAAATGATTCCGCAAAGTTGATGTTACCAGCAGATAATGTGGTTCTGTTACGGTTTGAGTGCTGAACACTCGACGGTCCCACGGTTGGCAAGTTGGAACTGTGAGATTCACTACGTGCACCACTGGTGTTTTGTGGAAAAGCACATGTAAGATTCTGCAACAGTCTCTGCTGATACTCCTGCATGCGTGCATCCCTTTCTATGGCAGGAATAATTTCGGCAAATTTACTTTTGTACCGGGGATCTAGCAGTGTGGCAACCCAGTAGCCAGGATTATTTCTAATTCTCACAATTCGAGGGTCATGTTGCAGGTAGTGCAGCAAGAAGGCACTCATGTGTCTTGTGCATCCAGGAGCACCAAGTCCCTGTTGTGTTGGTGGCGAGGTAACAATCATGCTTCCTTTCTCTGTCCTCTCCCCCCAACCTCGCACAACAGAAATGTGATCAAGGTCTCCCTCATCTGATGAGTCTTCCATCAGTTCGTCCTCCACTTCTTCCTGGGCTCCTGCACCTTCCTCACTAGTTTGGTTGCTACCATGCGCCCTGGTAAAACCACCTCGCCCACCCTCACATGCCTGCCGCCTTGGTGCTGCCGACCGTCTGGACGTTGCAGATGTTAGCCCTTCCGCATACAACTCCTCCTCCTCTACTTCCTCCACCTCCTCTTGTGCCACCACCTTTCTCCGAATTCTGTTTAACATGTGCTCCAGCATGTAAATCACCGGAATAGTCATGCTGATAATGGCATCGTCAGCACTAAACATCTTCGTCGCCATTTCAAAACTGTGCAGAAGGGTGCATAGGTCCCTGATCTGAGACCACTCCTCCAGCGTGATTTGCCCCACCTCTGGATCTCGTTGGCCCAGGCTATATGTCAGAACGTATTGCACCAGGGCTTGTCGGTGCTGCCACAGTCGCTGCAACATGTGCAGAGTTGAATTCCTCCGGGTAGGCACATCGCATTTTAGCCGGTGAAGTGGCAGGCCCAACGACTTCTGTAGAGATGTAAGTCGCTGAGCTGCGGGATGCGAACGGCGGAAGTGAGCACACAGCGACCGTGCCCTCTGCAGAAGGCCATCTAGTCCGGGATTGTGGGCTAAAAATTGCTGGACAACCAGGTTCAACACGTAAGCCATACAAGGCACGTGTGTGACATTGCCCCGGCGAAGGGCCGCACCCAGGTTTGCAGCATTGTCGCACATGGCCTTCCCTGGTTTCAGGTCCAGTGGAGACAACCATTCATGAAATTGGTTCTCCAGAGCTGACCACAACTCCTCAGCTGTGTGACTCACATTTCCCAGACATTTCAAAGTAAAAACCGCCTGATGACGTTGAGCCCTACTGCCAGCATAGTAAGGAGGTGTGCAGGATCCCTTCTGCGCAGTTAGAAAGCTTGTGGCATGACCAGACAGGCTTTGGGTGCAGGTGGAGGACCGAAAGGAGGTTGAGGAGGCAGAAGCAGTGGAGGAACTTTGAGATAAAGAGGATTGACGCACAACTCGTGGGGACGGCAAGACTTGGACAGCAGCCCCTTGTTCTGCTGTCACCATAGTTACCCAGTGCCCAGTCAGCGACATGTAACGCCCCTGACCATGCCTACTCGTCCAAGTGTCTGTGGTGAAATGCACCCTGTCACACACAGAGTTTCTCAAAGAAGCCGTGATGTTGTGTGCGACATGTTGGTGGAGCGCAGGCACACCTTTCTTTGAGAAGTAGTGCCGACTGGGCATCTGGTACTGGGGCAATGCGACGGACATAAGGTCTCGAAAATCCTCTGTGTCCACCAGGCACAAAGGCAGCATTTCTGTAGCCAAGAGCATGCAGATGGTGAAATACAACCTCTTAGCTTTCTCATGGCTAGGAGGAAATGGTCTTTTACTTGTCCACCTCTGAGGGACCGAGGGCTGGCTATTGTGCTTAGAGGAAGTTGATGAGGGTGTCCCCGGCAAACTGCCGGTCTGTGAGGAAGATGCAGGCGCACATGTTAGGTTGCCTTGATCCAAAGGTGGTGCTATCGATGTCGGACAGCGTTCAACACCAGCTGGTGTTACCACCTCCAAAGAAAATGATGACCTGCCAATCACGCTGGCTGTTGCGGGTAAAGAGGTGGCAGGTCTGCGCCCCAAAACAGGTGTGACTGCTGTCCCCCCAGTCACAGAGGATGAAGAGGCCGCGGATGCACAAGATATGGCAGACTGTGGTTGGCCCGGCCGGCTAGGCCGCATTGTAGCACACTGAGCTTCCCACTGCAACTTATGCTTCATGTCCATGTGCCGGTTCATGCATGAAGTACTCAAACTATGTATTTTTTGGCCTCTACTTAGCTTTTGCTGACAAATGTTACAGATAACACGAGTTGGGTCATCCTTATCGATCTGAAAAAATGCCCAGGCTATGCAAGGCTTAGCACCCATGCGACCTGAAGAGCCACCACGACTTGTGGTGAGAGGCAGAGTTGTGTTTGAGGATGCAGTTGTTGACGTGCTTCCAGTACTACGTCTCTGTCCAGGAAGGCGCAAGCTGACCTCGTCGTCACTAGCATCTTCCTCCACCTCCTCTGCTGACCTCATCTTTTGGCTGACTGTGGGTTGACAGTAAGTGGGATCTCCAACCTCATCATCATCACCCTGTGCGTTATCACACCCTCAGAGCCAACCTGTTCCTGCCCTGACCAAAAACTAAAGTTGTCGCTCCAATCAGGTATTTGAGTCTTATCATCGTCTTCCTCATTGTCTCCACCAACAGGAGTTACAGTTTGGGAATGAGGGTCTACATTATGGTCAGAACCTTCAGCGTCTGGTTCTGGATCCGACTCCTAAAGATTCTGGGCATCAGTGCAGATCATTTCCTCGTCTGTGAGGAAGCAAGTGCGATTGGGGTGACACCTTTGAGGACTGGAGTATTTGTGATGTTGAAGTTGATGTGGAGGAGAGCCCACTTAAAGGAGCACTTGATATCCGTTGAAGCACCTGCTGTTTTTGTGCCTCATCTGGAATTTGTAGCGATTGGCGTGGCCGTAAGAAAGGGATCTTATCACATTGTCCACTAAAAGAAGTAGACATTTTAGTTTGGCTGGAAGATGGTCTTTCTTCTGCAGATGTTACTGTTGCTTTAACACCTACCCCACAACCTTTTTTCCCCTTCCCAACACGCCTATTCCCCTTTCCACCAGCAGCAGGCCTTTTTCCACTCATTTTGGTGGTTAACTGATTCACAACTCTGGAGTTGTTTGCACAAAAAAACAATGGATGGGAACCGAGCAGAGCTGAGTGGCCAAACTGTGGTATTAGGCCAAAACTATTGGCTGGGTTAGATGCAGAAAAAAATTATATTCAATTTGCAACCTGATGGAGGTCAGTATAGATGGACTAATAGAATGATGCTATGCCCAAAAGGTTTTACTTCACTAGGTGCAGTAAAAAAATTGGTATTCTATACACAGGTGGTGTAGCTTGCAACACAGATAGGCTACTCCACTGACTAACCCACTCTGCAATAGGCCAAAAAGGATTTGCTTTGCTAATCTTGCACAGCACTGGCACAGACTTGCCTGGCAAAAAGTGATAGGAACTGATGTAACTTAGTCCCGAAAAGGACTGCAATTACAGTTAGTCTTTACTCCCAACCTATCTATTTAAGAGCACAGACCTGCCTGATAAAAGTCGTAGGAAATGCTGTAACCTAGTCCTTAAAAGGACTGCAATCACAGCTCTTCCCTACTCCCAAGCTATCTGTAGATTTGTGCGAAAATTGGCTTTAAATTAACAAGGTATAGCGCACACAGCAACAGCGGTGCCGTCTAACACGCAGCTGCAGCAGTGAGAAAATGGTGGCGACGGGGAAAATGGCTGGTTCTTATAGGGCAAGGACATGTGACATACACTGCCAATGACACATGCCCTTGCTTGTGTGAAAAAAAGCACTTCGCTCCGTGTGTGCGCTGCTGATAGGCTGACAGATTGCACCTCCCCACTGTAAATGCGGGAAAGAGAAAAAAAATTGAGATCTTCATTATTCCTGCAGAGATCCATCCCCTGCCCCTCCCCCCGCCCCGCTGAACACTCAAACTGCGTATTAACATTAATTTTCAGCATTACTGAGAAAAAATCCAGTTATGATTTTGGTGCACGAACAGTTATCGAACATAACCTCGAACAGCCGAATTTTTTTTCAAATTGTTCGTGTTCGCCGAACGGCTCGAACACCGCCCAAAACAGCTCGAATTTGAGATTGGCGAACAGTTCGAGCCGAACAACGCTCATCTCTACCCATGACACCTTGCAAGTGACGCGCCCCTGGGCCTGTGTCGCGCTGCGTTGCGCACGCGGGTGCTTACCCGGAGCCGGATCTCTTTAGGGTTGTAGTCTCGTGGCGTTGATCCCGTCCGTGCCCAGGGAGTCAGACTAAGTGGCGCTGTATTAGCGGTAGATGTTGGACGACTACGCCACCCGTTGAGTACAGCTAAGGAGCTGCTGCTGCAGGGCAGACCGCTGAGGCCGGTGGTAGGATTGTGCAGCGTGATAGTATAACCCCCAACGGGAGGGGTATGGCCTCAGGGCAGCCGACGTGGATGATGGGGGTAGCAGGAACCACTCGGAGACGGTACGGTGTAGTTCAGGGTCTTTACTGGTGACAAAGATAGACCCTCCCGGAGTACTGGCTAGCGATTGGGGCCTGGTCAGTCCTTGAGCAGATGGGATCTCCCCTGGCCAGGCGGAGTTGTAGGCCTCCCAAACTAACGATACTCTTCCGGCTACCTTGCTAGAGGCGGGTATAAGTAGCCCACGTCCCTGAGTGTACCGTGTGGTGCTCACCCGTATGGCCGGTGACTCGGGGCCTTCTAGTAGCTTCCGCTCCACGACGGCGGTGCTGGTCCCACGCGTGTGACCGTGCCTTCGGGTTTCTGGGCCAGAGGACCTGCAATCCCCTGCTGGTCGGTTTCTGCGGCTGGATAGGAGTTAGTCCCCACAGCCTCGGACTCCGGGTCCGGTGATAACTTTTCAGTCAGGGCGAGCTCTGCAGCTGCCAGCCCCTGACTCCTTGTAGCACTGCTCCCACAGAGCTCCTGATGTTCTTTTCCTATATCTGCTTCTCTGTCTCGACTTCTTCTCTACTCTCTAACCCTGCCTCAGCCCTAGGTTTATATAGGGGAAGTTCTTCCCCTCCCAGGACTGGGCAGGAGGTGTGGCATGCACAGGATCCCTGACCAAGAGACCTCCCACCTGCTCTCAGACATAACATTGCTGTTACTGTGGAAACCAGACCCCTGGGGTGCCACATTCCCCCCTAGTGAAATTTAGTACTCCGGGACTAAACATATTTTTAGAAAAACATAACAAGGTATAAACAATAATAATACAATAAGAAAAACACATAAAGATGGTTACGGCGTGTCCGCAACCGGGTGCAGTCTTTGAAGAAAACAAAGGTGTCCATTTCACCAAAACAGGGAGACGTAACCAGGTAGGGGTCTGTCCTGCCCCGAGTCCTTAACAGTCTTTTAGTCCATTCCTGGGTTACGCTCCAACCAATTGTACAAGGATTCCCGGTAAATCCACCAAGGACTCCTAAAAATAACTAGAAACACATAATTATTTACAAGTAACAGACAGGTGACCACAAATAAAACAATTTAAACACTTCAAATCCTCCAACGTGCGGGTAACTGGCCTCTAGTGGCCCTAGTGGACCTACGGAGTTGACTGTCTGGCCCTGAAATACAGGGTGTAGGAGCTGTCAAGGGTAAACTGGGCAGCTGTCCACGGGCCCTTTGGCTCACTAGAGGCATGGCAGGTTCACTATAAGCAGAGGGTTGATCCTCCTGGTCTGCTGGTGTGGGATCTTCTGCCTCCTGGACCGGCTGTTCTTCCAGCTCTACCTGTTGCTCCGTAGGTGCTTGGGATGCTGGTTGGAGGAAGGTGAGTACGGGTACCACAACTGCGCCATTGACTTGAGTCAAAGACCGAGGGAAGTCTCCGAGCACAGTACTAACCATATCTTCCCTTTCCTCTACGGGTCGAGGGTCTTCTTGTTCCTTCCTTCAGGGTTCCGTAGCTGTTCGGGACACTTCTTCAGGTGATCCTGGGATACAATGGTTGTGGTTTCCCCTCCGTCTTTACTGATGGTACAGACCTTTGGGTTGTCGTGGCTTGAGGGCAGTACGATGTACGGGTCCTTCTCCCACTGGTCGTCCAACTTGTGGAGCCGCCTTTTCCTCTTCAAGACCTGCTCTCCGGGTACCAGGGGAACAGCGGGAGCATACTGGTTGTAAGTTTTCTCTTGTCTTTCCCTAGCCTGACAGAGACTTCGCTCCACGCTCTCCTGTACTTTCCGGTACTGCTGCTGCCTCTCTGTGTCCCAGTCTGCTTCTGGTGAAGTGTCCTCGGGTGTCAGGACTCCCATCTCCAGGTCAACAGGTAGCTTACCAGGTCTTGCCCTCATCAGGTAAGCCGGGGTACAGTTGGTGGAACCTACCGGGATGTGGTTGTATAGGTCCACTAGGTCGGGCAGCCTCTCAGGCCACAGACTGCGTTCTTCCAGGGGCAATGTTTTCAGAAGATCTATCACCACCTGGTTCATTTTCTCACAAAGTCCATTAGTTTGCGGATGATAGGGTGTCGTCCTTATCTTCCGGCAGCCATACAGAGTGCAGAATTCTTGGAAGACCTCCGCTTCAAAGGCAGGTCCCTGGTCTGTCAACACTTGGTCCGGGTACCCGTGTGGACGGCAGAAATGCTGCTGGAAGGCTCTCGCTGCTGTTCGAGCTGTTAAGTCCTTGACGGGGATGACAACCAAGAACCGGGAGTAGTGATCCACGATGGTTAGTGCGTAGACGTAGCCACTTCTGCTTGGGGTCAGTTTTACATGATCCAAGGCTACCAGTTCCAACGGCTGCCGGGTGACGATGGACTGCAGGGGAGTCTTCTGGCTGGCACGGTCCTTCCTTCTTAGGTTGCACGGGCCACAGTCTCTGCACCACCTCTCGATGGTTCCCCTCATGCCTACCCAGTGGAACCGCCCGCGCAGCAGGAACTCCAGCTTCTTCCATCCGAAGTGTCCAGCCCCGTCGTGGTATGCCTCCATCACCACGGCTGCGTCTCTTCGTGGCACCACTACTTGCCAGATTAGTTCATGCGTCCGGGAGTTAACCATTCGGCGGCACAACTTCCCCTTATAAAGGAACAGTCGACTCTTCTCAGCCCACAGTTGCTTGGCTTCCTCCGGAGCGTCTGGGTCAAGGTGAGCCTCTGGCCGAGTCAGCATCTCCTTCACCAGTCGGACGGCAGGGTCACTGGCTTGCGTTTCCGCCCAGTTGTAGTGAGGCAAGGGATTAAACGTAGCAGCTTGCTTACTCCTTACCCGGTGGGAATACTGGATAGTCCCATGACGGTGGAACGCGGGGAGTTCGACTTCTTCCAGTCCCTCTGGATCTTCTCCTACGTCCGGTAGGTTTGGCATCCTGAACAGGGCGTCCGCGTTGGTATTGGAGCGTCCTGCCCGGTATTTGATTGTGAACTCGTAGTTGGACAGACGGGCCATCCATCTCTGCTCTAGGGCACCGAGTCTTGCTGTGTCCAGGTGTGTCAACGGGTTGTTATCCGTGTACACGGTGAACCGGGAGGAAGCGAGGTAGTGCTTAAAGCGTTCGGTGACTGCCCACACCACTGCCAGGAACTCTAGCTTAAATGAGCTGTAATTCTCAGGGTTTCTCTCGGTGGATCTCAGTTTTCGGCTGGTGTAAGCGATTACTCGTTCTTTCCCCTGCTGGATCTGGGACAGCACGGCTCCTAGCCCGATGTTACTTGCGTCGGTGTAGAGGATAAAGGGCTGGCTGTAATCGGGGTACGCCAGGATTTCATCCCCCGTGAGGGCCATCTTCAGCTGGCGGAAGGACTCTTCTTCTAACTTCTCCCATCTGAAGGGTGGCTTCTGGTTCTTGGCCTTCCGGGACTGGCCTATCAGGAGGTCCTGCATAGGAGCTGCCTTTTTGGTGAAACCGGGGATGAATCTGCGGTAATAGCCTACCAACCCGAGGAACTGCCGCACTTCCTTTACACTGGAGGGACTTGGCCATTCCTTAATTGCGGTGATCTTATCAGGGTCGGGAGCCACTCCATCAGCGCTCACCACGTGTCCCAGGTACTGCACCTTTGGTTTCAGGAGGTGACACTTGGAGGGTTTCACCTTTAGGCCGTAGCTTGCCAGAGCTTCGAACACTTCCGCCAGGTGTATCAGGTGGTCCTCATACGTCTTGGAATATACGATGACATCGTCCAGGTACAACAGGACCGTCTCGAAGTTTCTATGGCCCAGACAGCACTCCATTAATCGTTGGAAGGTTCCTGGTGCGTTGCAGAGTCCGAACGGCATGCAGGTAAACTCGCTAAGTCCCATCGGGGTGGTGAATGCGGTCTTCTCCCGGTCCGCCTCTGCTACAGGAACCTGCCAGTACCCACTAGTGAGATCCAAGGTAGAGAAGAAGTTAGCAGATCTTAAAGCAGCCAAAGACTCCTCTATCCTTGGTAAGGGGTACGCATCCTTGTGTGTGATACGGTTGATTTTCCGGTAATCTACACACATCCTCATGGTGTTGTCTTTCTTTTTGACTAAGACTAGTGGAGCTGCCCAGGGGCTACAGCTATCCCTGATCACCCCAGCCTCCTTCATGTCTCTAAGCATCCCCTTGGCGTGTTGGTAGTGTGCAGGGGGTACGGGTCGATACCTCTCTTTTATGGGAGGATGGTCTCCCGTGGGGATGTGGTGTTCTACCCCCTTGACTCGCCCGAAGTCTAACGGGTGTTTACTAAACACTCTCTCGTACTCTTGAACCACCCGGTAGACTCCCTGTTTCTGGTGTGAGGGAGTGGAGTCAGTACCCAAATGTAGTTGCTGACACCAGTCCTCCATTGTTTTCTGAGAGCCGTTACCTTCCTCCGGGGAAGATGGAGGCAAGGGTTCTACGGACTGTATGGAATCTTGATTGATGGTATACAATTTGGCTAGCGTGGCATACCGGGGCAGGTACACTTCCCTCTTCCCGATATTTATTATGCGAACGGGCACCCTCCCATGGCGTACATTGACCACCCCCCGTGCTGTCAAAATGGTGGGCCTACTGTCTGAGTAAACTGGTTCTACCATTGCCTGGTAATCTCTACCTCTCAGACCAATAGCTGCCCGGCACCAAATCATCATTTCACTTTTCGGGGGCATGGCAATAGGGAAAGGGTCACACATTCGCACGCTACCAATCTCACCACCGGAGAGTTCTAGCTGTTGCCGTCGCATCAGTGCCCGGATCTCTTTCTGGAGCACTCGCTGCTGGCCAGAGCTGGCGTTCTTGGCAACCTGCTGTAAAAGGAAAATCACCTCTGCAAGACAATTTTCAATTACATTAGTTCCTAGAGTTATCTTTGGGTGACTCTCGTGTTTGTCAATGTCTACAATGATCAGTCCCTGTGCTGCCAGTTCGACTCTACCAATTTTAATGGTCACCTCTTTAAATCCAATCTGTGGCACGGGCTGACCATTGCTGGCGATGATACTCAAGTCGTCGTCAGGGTAGCGGGTGATATCCGAGTCATTCCAGTACTGCTTGAAGAGCACGTACGGGATGGTGGTGACCTGTGACCCGGTGTCCAGTAGGGCACTCATAGGAATGCCATCCAGTACCACGGGTAAGACTGGACGTCCTCCCACATATTTGTCGCGCCAGTTCGATGGGCCTGGTGATCTTATTCCTGGGGGTTGGCCCTCTACCCCAGGTTGTGCCAATTTAAAGGACAGTACCTTGCCATATGTCCGGGTTGATTGCAGCGGCGGCAGATGGGTCGTCCGTCCTCGTTGTATCGGTCGCTGGGTCTTCCTCTGGCCGGTGGGGTCCTTCTTGGTCGACGCCACGGGATGTCCTCCGGTCCAGATGCCAGCTGGATCTTCCCTGGAGTGGAAACCTGTAAAGACTGCACAGTTCTGGTTAGCGCAGCAACGCTTTTAGCTAGCTCTTGGACCCGATGGTGCAGGTCTGGAGCCGGGTCATTGTTCAAAGCCTGCGCACCAGCTCCCACAGGCCCTGCCGACAAGGGCGCTGCCTCCTGGTGGTAAGTGGTAGTGGGGCGTCTGGGGGTCACAACGCCACCTGGTGCCGGTTCTCGAAGCACCCGGATGGCTTTGTCCTTGAACTGTGCAAATCCCAGATGAGGGTCCTGTAAGGCCATTGCCTGCAACTGGGTTCGGTGGGCATTGCAATATAAACCCTCTATAAATTGTTCACTTAACAGCCTGTCCTCGTCTCCCACGCCGTCAGGGTCGGTCTGCTTAATGGCTCTCAGGGCCTCTTGTAGGTTCAGGGCATAGTCCCTTATACTCTCATGTGCCCGCTGTTTGCACCCGTAGAATCTAAGCTTGATCTCGGCTGAGGTGCGGGTATCAAAGGTGTCCCTCAGCCGGGTTAGTATCCCTGCGACAGTCCTCCCCCCAGGTGGCCAGGACTTTACCTCCCTTTGGGCTGCCCCGGTTAATTGGGCCACCAGGATGCTCACTTTTTGCTCCTCCGTGAGGGGGTACACCTGGAAGAGGCTATCCAGCTTTTCTCTAAAGTCATGCAGGGTATGTGACTCCCCTGAGTACTGGGGTAGCCAGGCTGCCCCCGGGATATAGGGCATGGTGAAAGGCATGACCGCAACAGCGGTGGCGCTGGTGGGGGTTGAAGCGGTGAAGCTCTCCTCCGTATCCGACATCCTTCTCCCCCCTAGTGGACCGTGGCCTACCTTGCGATGATCCTCTTCCGTAGGCCGCGGCTCCGCAGTGGATCGTCAGGGTTGAGGACCTTCCGTCGCGCTCCTGTGACGTCGGCGTCTGCTGGGCTCCTTCCAGGACCTTACGCAACGTCCGGACGTGAGGCGGGGCTTCAGTTCTCGCGCGCTTTCGGAGTCCACGCCCCTCTTCGTCCAATGGCGGGAAAACTCCACGTATGGCGGGAAGAAGGCCGAAGATGGCGCCGGATGGCGGGAAAACTCCACCGATGGCGGGAAGGAAGCGGAAGATGGCGCCGGATGGCGGGAATCTTCACCACAGGTAAGTTTGAACAGTCTTTTTCAGGCACGCAGTACCCGGTGGTTGCGGGCATGAAATCCTGCCGACTACGCCAAAAGTTGACGCGCCCCTGGGCCTGTGTCGCGCTGCGTTGCGCACGCGGGAGCTTACCCGGAGCCGGATCTCTTTAGGGTTGTAGTCTCGTGGCGGTGATCTGGTCCGTGCCCAGGGAGTCAGACTAAGTGGCGCTGTATTAGCGGTAGATGTTGGACGACTACGCCACCCGTTGAGTACAGCTAAGGAGCTGCTGCTGCAGGGCAGACCGCTGAGGCCGGTGGTAGGATTGTGCAGCGTGATAGTATAACCCCCAACGGGAGGGGTATGGCCTCAGGGCAGCCGACGTGGATGATGGGGGTAGCAGGAACCACTCGGAGACGGTACGGTGTAGTTCAGGGTCTTTACTGCTGACAAAGATAGACCCTCCCGGAGTACTGGCTAGCGATTGGGGCCTGGTCAGTCCTTGAGCAGATGGGATCTCCCCTGGCCAGGCGGAGTTGTAGGCCTCCCAAACTAACGATACTCTTCCGGCTACCTTGCTAGAGGCGGGTATAAGTAGCCCACGTCCCTGAGTGTACCGTGTGGTGCTCACCCGTATGGCCGGTGACTCGGGGCCTTCTAGTAGCTTCCGCTCCACGACGGCGGTGCTGGTCCCACGCGTGTGACCGTGCCTTCGGGTTTCTGGGCCAGAGGACCTGCAATCCCCTGCCGGTCGGTTTCTGCGGCTGGATAGGAGTTAGTCCCCACAGCCTCGGACTCCGGGTCCGGTGATAACTTCTCAGTCAGGGCGAGCTCTGCAGCTGCCAGCCCCTGACTCCTTGTAGCACTGCTCCCACAGAGCTCCTGATGTTCTTTTCCTATATCTGCTTCTCTGTCTCGACTTCTTCTCTACTCTCTAACCCTGCCTCAGCCCTAGGTTTATATAGGGGAAGTTCTTCCCCTCCCAGGACTGGGCAGGAGGTGCGGCATGCACAGGATCCCTGACCAAGAGACCTCCCACCTGCTCTCAGACATAACATTGCTGTTACTGTGGAAACCAGACCCCTGGGGTGCCACACAAGCTTCAACACAAACTTCACAAGGTAGACAGCAGCGGTGGTCGGTCTCCTAGACGAGTTCATTCCTTTATGATGATAGAGGCAACCATCTCCTTAGCTTGCTGCTGGTACTTTTCTATGGTAATTTCCAGTGAATTATGGCACGCCATGGTATTAGCAGTACACCCAGTACCAGAAGCGAAGCCATCCATAATTTCCTTCTCAGGAATCTTATTTGGTAGACTGAGTGGCTGCCCAAACATTAGTTTCTCACAAAGGAGCTAAAGACACTGAGTGGCAGTAGATGCAAGTTTCTCCAGCATGTTAGATATCAGAGCCAGGAGAACAGAGAGGTCAACACGGTGGCTCAGTGGTTAGCACTGTAGCAATGCAGCGCTGGGGTCCTGGGTTCAAATCCCCCCCGTGTTTGCGGGGGTTTCCCCCGGGTTCTCCGGTTTCCTCCTTAGTAAAAAAAGCAGCCATACAGTGTCCGGGAACCTTCACACAGACTTTTTTTAAGCAGGAGAATCCTCTGGTGGGCGCTGGCTTCTCTTTCAGGAGAGTTTATAGCGCAAACCTTGCAGCTGCTATGGGGCTCTTGAGAGGGGGAGAAAGGTGAGCTCTCAGTATCAAATCTTCCAGTGGCCCAATGTTCTTCAGTCTGACACTGCTTCTCGGTGACAGTTGTATTTCACTTGAGTTTATTATGTCTGTGTACCCCTTTGTGGAGAACAATATCGGCCCCAAAGAATTTTAAGCTGAGATGTAGCCTGCTTTCTATACCACGGTAGAAAGAAAAAATAGAAATTAGTTATCATGTGTTCTCCTGTGAGAACAAAATCTGCACCAAACAATTAATTTAAATAGAGTATAAGCCTATGCTCACACATGTTGTGTTTTTTTTTTTTCTGCAGCTAAATCTGCTGCAAATCTGCTGACAACTTTTCTCTGGCAGGAAAACAGCTGCATCAAAAATGCATGTTTTCCTGCATTTTTTATGCATATTTGATGTGTATTTTTTACTGTTCTTCTGTCTCTATTCATGCATGTACATAAAGTTCTGTGAAAAAAAAATCTCATTCTATTTTTGGCATAGTGGGGGAGGTAAATTGTTCAGGAATAGTTTAGACACCAGCAATGCATTGAGTTTGTATGAGACTATTTGCTTTCACACTATGGGGTCAACCATTCAGTTTGCACAGGCATTATTCAATTTCACACCACACTGGGCCACAGGTATTGTTCAATCTCACAGGTAGGTCAGCTAATGTTTACACATCACTAATTTATTTAAACTCTCCCAATGCAAACTACCATTTCAGTGACCAAGACAAGATCACAAAATATTTTGCCATCAATAACACTGAATAAGGCTATGTGCCTACGTAGCAGATATGATGCAGAGCGTTTTTGCCTCTCTCTGGCAGAAAAAACGCATGCAGATTTACATGCGTTTTTTCTGCTAGAGAGAAGCGTTTTTACTTGCGTTTTTGCATGCGTCTTTTCAAGCACTTTTCCAAGTGATTTTGAGCATCACTTGGAAAAGTGCTTGACAAGTTGATCACACAATATAAATCCATGCAACCGGCATGGATTTATAATGTGTGAACAACTTAGATGCTTTAAATGCAGCATCTATAGTAAAAAAAAAAAAAAAAAGAATTAAAACGTTAGAAAAAAAAAAAAAACCTGTATATTCACCTCTCCGGCGGCTCTCTGTCTGCTCACCGGTCTCCTCCGGTCTGCTCCCGGCCGCGTCTTCTCCGCAGTGTACTGTCAGGACCTGCGGTGACGTCAGTCAGCTGATGGTCACGTGACCATCAGGTGACTAAATTGCGTCACCGCAGGTCCTGACAGTACACTGCGGAGAATACGCGGCCGGGAGCAGACCGGAGGAGACGGGAGAGCAGACCGGGTTCCCCCGGAAAGGTGAATATACAGGTTTTGTATATTTTTAACTTTTTTATTTCTTTTTTTCACCGCGTGGTAGCCGGGATGAAGACGAGTTGTAGTCTCCTCTTCATCCCGGGTATCACACGCACCGCGATTACGCTGCAGCGTAATCGCAGTAGAAATAGTCATGCTGCGTTTTGCAAACCAATGCGAATTCGGCGCGCAAATTAGCGCATCATGTGCACAGCACATCCGAATTCACATTGTTTTGCATGGCAGACTGTTTTGCAAGCGTTTTTGCAGCATTTTCGCGGCCGTAAATACACCGCAAAAGCGATACGTGGGCACATAGCCAAAACGCTGAAAATAATTTGGCTGCATTCTGTGATGCGTTTTTTCACCACCCATTACTTCCTATGGGTGAAAAAACACTGAAAAAATGCTGAAAGAAGTGACATGGTCTATTTTCCAAAAACGCAAGCAAGGCAGAAAATACGCAGCAAACAAAAAGCAACATGTGTGAACAGCGAATTCTGGTTTCTCATACACGTTGCTGATACTGCTAGAATCAGCTGAAAATTTGCTGCAAAATACGCAGCAAAACACAACGTGTGTGAACATAGCCTAACTATTATAATGGGGACCGACACCTCTTGCACTACAGCCAACCCAGTAGATGAAAACACAATCAGGAGTGTTCACATTTAAAAAAAAATTAGGGCCTAACACCACCATTTCCGTGGCCAACAGATTGGAGATGGTGGAGTTCAACCTCTTAGCTTTGTCATGTGTAGAGGAAGCAATCTTTTACGTGACCACAACTGTGGGACTGAGGGCTGGCTGCAGTGCTGAGAGAGGGTGGAGTACGGTGAACCGGGCAAAGCGCTGGACCGTGAGTGAGGTGCAGGCGGAGATGTTATGGTGGATTGAGAAAGATGTGGTGTGCTCAGTGATACAAACACAGCAGGTATGTCCGCTTCCATTATAGCTGACAGGCTCACACTCAGGGCGACTGGAGTGGGTATACAACCATAGGTTCTGCGGTGGGAGACCTGAGTGACAATACTTGGCACGGTAACAGAGGAGGAGGAAGAAGCAGCAGATGCGGTTGATGGCCTATGGTTGTTGAGGCCCGCATTTTATCGCAGTGAGATTGCCAGTGTAAAGCATTTTGATTGCTCATGTGAAGGTTTATGCATGTAGTAGTCAAATTATTGCAGTTTTTCCCTCTACTGAGTCTTTTCTTGCAAAGTTTGCAGATAACATGAGCTGGCTCATCCTTTGCGGTGTCAAAAAAGGCCCAGGCTAGGCAACTCTTGCAGCCCCTGCGAGCTGCAGACCCGAGACCACTGCTGGCCACAGCCACAGTTTTGGCTAAGGATGCAGTGCTCCTCATGCTTGCATCACTCCATGTCTGCGCCATAGGACACAATGTAACCTCCTCGTCTTCCTCCTCCTCCACTTCCTCAGATGAGCTACTCAGCTGCATGCTTCTGGGTTCACACCAAGTGGAATCTACAACCTCATCATCATCCAATGTGTTTATCCTATTCCTCGACCTGAGAGTCACCCTCCTCCTCTTCTTGCCCTGACAGCACAGTATAGTCCGTATCCCCCTCAGTTATCTGAGTCTCATCATGATCACCCCCCCAGGGGTTAACGTCTGGTGCCGAGGATCAGGACGCTGCACAGACCCTACATTTTTTTTCCCCTTGGATGGAGAACAATATTTGCACCAAAGAATTTTAAGCTGAGAAGTCTTCTGCTTTATATACCACATTAGTAAGTGAGTTTATCATGTCTGTGTACCCCTGTGTGGAGAACAATATCTGCCCCAATGAGTTAATTTCACTAGAGTATAACAATTGTAAAGGAGACCAAAACCTCTTTCACTACAGCCAGCCCAGGAGATGGAGACTCAATCAGGAATGTTCACTTTTCCCTAAATTAGGGCCTAACACCACCAAAGTGGCATCAATTTCACCAGAGTAGAAGTAGCTGAACTCAGCTCACCTCATGCACATCACTGACGGCGTGCAAAAATTGCCCTCTGCTTGATGTGAGAGCAGGAAAATTCCCTCACGCTCACCGCAAGCACAGGAGAATTTTCCCACGCTGTCAGTGACGTACATGAGGTGAGCTGAGTTCATTGGACATGAACTTGGCTCATCTGGATGCCGTCACAGCAAGACACTGAGGAGCGCAAGCATGCCTGCGTTTCTCAGGGTCTGCAGCATGGCAAGCTGGATGGCAGCTTTCTGCTGCGATCCAGCCTGTCATGTGAATGTAGCAGAGCTGGAGCTGTCCTGGGAACCATGGAAAGGTAAGGATGACTTTGGTTTATTTTACTTTTATTGCAGGAAATCGTTGGTTTCAGCTGGAATGGGCGTGACAGTAAGTATGGTTTAATTTAAAACATTAAAGAATTGTGTGTTTATTTCAATTAAAGGACTTTATTCTGGGTATTTGTGTTTTTTTTTTTTAACTTTGACTATGGGGTTAGTAATGGGGGTGTCTTATAGACGCCTCTCCATTACTAACCTGGGCTTGATGTCAGCTGGCATTATAAGCTGACATCAACCCCAGCCCTATTACCCCACTGCCACCGCTACAGGGCAGTGGGAAGAGCGAGGCTAAGTGCCAGAATTGACGCATCCTTTGGATGCGCCATTTCTGGGGTGGCTGATGGCTGGTGTTTCTAGCCTGGGAGGGGGCCAATATTCATGGCACCCTTCCTGGGCTATTAATATTAGCCCCCAGCTGTCTGCCTAGCCTTTGCTAGCTATTAAAATAGGGGGGACCCCACGTCATTTTTTTGGGGGGTCCCCCATTTTGATAGCTAGTAAAGGCTAGGTATTCAGCTGGGGGCTGATATTAGTAGCCAGGGAAGCTCCATGGGTATTACCCCCTTCCCAGGCTTCAAACATCTGCCCCAGCCATCTGCTTAACCTCCGCTAGAGACTAAAATTACGGGGAACCCTATGCCAATTTTTTTTTAATAAATCCTTTATTTTAACACTAAATGACAAGTACAGTAATCAACACTATCACTGTACTTAGAAACATGTCAGTCACATATATAATATCTATCTAATCTATGTGTGATGCTCTATTCTTTCTGTTCTAAATTGTCGGTACCGGCGTATGCCACTGCTGAATTGCCGGCTTTTCATGTTTCACTGTGAGCACTGTTCCCATTGATTTGGGCAACCACTGTAATGCCACAACCACCATGGCTGTGGCATTACAGTGAGTGGCAGACAATTCCTGCATGATGTGAAAAAATCCAGTTACGCTTGTGGTGCACGAGCAGTTATCGAACATAACCTCGAACAGCCAAATTTTTTGCAAATCTTTCGCGTTCGTCAAACGACACGAACACCGCCCAAAACAGCTCGAATTTGAGATTGGCGAACAGTTCTAGTCGAACACTGCTCATCTCTATTCAAGAGTAGTCCGCGAGTATCTTGATGAAACATTTCCTAATAAATGGATTGGCCGAAGAGGCCCACTTGATTGGCCGGCACGTTCACCAGACTTGACCCCAATGGATTTTTTCTTTTGGGGAGTACTCAAGGACAAAGTTTATAGTCGAAAACCAAAAAATGTCAGTGATTTGAAAAATTACATAAGAGATGCATTTCAAGAAATTAATACCCAAAGACAGTTGTGCAAAAATGTTTGTCGAAGCGTAAGAGGCAGACTTCAAAGCTGTGCAAATTGGAATGGAAAACAGTTTGAGCACCTGCGTTGATAAAATTTAAGGGCTTTTGTATAGCCCTTAATAAAAAAAAAATAATTGTCAATGTTATGCTTGTGTTAGTAAATATAATTTTATATATAAATCAAAATAAATGTTATTATTTTCTGGCCACCTACTTTTGGACCACCATGTATATACAGTACAGACCAAAAGTTTGGACACACCTTCTCATTTAAAGATTTTTCTGCATTTTCATGACTTTGAAAATTGTACATTCACACTAAAGGCATCAAAGCTATGAATTAACATGTGGAATTATATACTTAACAAAAAAGTGTGAAGCAACTGAAAATGTCATATTCTAGGTTCTTCAAAGTAGCCACATTTTGCTTTGATGACTGCTTTGCACACTCTTGGCATTCTCTTGATGAGCTTCAAGAGGTCGTCACCGGAAATGGTTTTCGCTTCACAGGTGTGCCCTGTCAGGTTTAATAAGTGGGATTTCTTGCATTATAAATGGGGTTGGGACCATCCGTTGTGTTGTGCAGAAGTCAGGTGGATACACAGTTGATAGTCCTACTGAATAGACTGTTAGCTGCTTTTTTCTTGCCATAATACAAATTCTAAGTAAAGAAAAAATGAGTGGCCATCATTACTTTAAGAAATGAAGGTCAGTCAGTCCGAAAAGTTGGGCAAACTTTGAAAGTGTCTCCAAGAGCAGTTGCAAAAACAATCAAGCACTACAAAGAAACTAGCTCACATGAGGATCACCCCAGGAAAGGAAGACCAAGATTCACCTCTGCTTCTGAGGATAAGTTTATCCGAGTCACCAGCCTCAGAAATCGCAGGATAACAGCAGCTCAGATTAGAGACCAGGTCAATGCCACACAGAGTTCTAGCAGCAGACACATCTCTACAACAACTGTTAAGAGGAGACTTTGTGCAGCAGGCCTTCATGGTAAAATAGCTGCTAGGAAACCACTGCTAAGGACAGGCAACAAGCAGAAGAAACTTGTTTGGGCTAAAGAACACAAGGAAAGGACATTAGACCAGAGGAAATCTGTGCTTTGGTCTGATGGTCCAAATTTGAGATATTTGGTTCCAACCACCGTGTCTTTGTGCGACGCAGAAAAGGTGAACGGATGGACTCTACATGCCTGGTTCCCACCGTGAAGCATGGAGGAGGAGGTGTGATGGTGTGGGGGTGCTTTGCTGGTGACACTGTTGGGGATTTATTCAAAATTGAAGGCATACTGAACCAGCATGGCAACCACAGCATCTTGCAGCGGCATGCTACTCCATCCGGTTTACGTTTAGTTGGACCATCATTTATTTTTCAACAGGACAATGACCCCAAACACACCTCCAGGCCGTGTAAGGGCTATTTGACCAAGCAGGAGAGCGATGGGGTGTTATGCCAGATGACCTGGCCTCCACAGTCACCAGACCTGAACCCATTCGAGATGGTTTGGGGTGAGTTGGACCGCAGAGTGAAGGCAAAAGGGCCAACAAGTGCTAAGCATCTCTGGGAACTCCATCAAGATTGTTGGAAGACCATTTCCGGTGACTACCTCTTGAAGCTCATCAAGAGAATGCCAAGAGTGTGCAAAGCAGTCATCAAAGCAAAAGGTGGCTACTTGGAAGAACCTAGAATATAAGACATATTTTCAGTTGTTTCACACTTTTTTGTTAAGTATATAATTCCACATGTGTTAATTCATAGTTTTGATACCTTTAGTGTGAATGTACAATTTTCATAATCATGAAAATACAGAAAAATCTTTAAATGAGAAGGTGTGTCCAAACTTTTGGTCTGTACTGTATATCCAACTGAATTAACAATCCTTCTGAGGACTAATCTAGCTGCATATATTCAGTGGTGATAGCATGAGTTAGGCAGGCAGGCAGGGTATGTGGCAGACTGTAGTGCATGATTGTAGCGTCGGCGTCCCTGCCTCCTGCTAGGCAGGGACGCTGTTCCCCTCACCTCTCCGCTCCGTGCCCGGCGTCTTCCTCCCGCTCTGCTGGCAGCGTGCGCTGCTTCCCGGCCACTGTGCTTGGGGCACGCGGGCGCTCCCCCTCTCTTAAAGGGGCCGCGCGCACCATCCTAAGGAGTCCCCGGTCAACGGCCGGAGGACCTCACCATATATAAGGCACCTCCTCCAAAATGGAGGTGCCCGAGCAATGTTGTTGCATAGCCTATCACTCTGCTTCAGCCCTCAGGTCCCGTTACCAGATACCTGCCAGATTCCTGCTTTATACCTGCCTAATACTTGTCTATCTACTTGCATTCCTGCGGTCCGACAGTCTGCCTACCAGCCCTGCCAGTCTGCCTATGGATCTGATTGCCCGCTCACGTGGGAGCGCTCATCTGCTACCTGCCTGCTAGCCTACCTGGAGGCTCTGCCGTCACGTGCTGTGACCACCTGCCTGTCCAGAGACTCTTACCCGCTTACCTGGGAGCGTCCACCTGCTACCTGCCTGCTAGTCTACCTGGAGGCTTAGCCAACACTTGCTGTGACCACCTGCCTGTCCAGAGACTCTTGCCCGCTCACCTGGGAGCGTCCACCTGCTACCTGCCTGCTAGTCTACCTGGAGGCTTAGCCGTCACTTGCCGTGACCTCCTGCCCTTCTACCCAGAGACTGTACCCGTCACTTGCCGTGACCTCCTGCCCTTCTACCCAGAGACTGTCCCCGTCACTTGCCGTGACCTCCTGCCCTTCCACCCAGAGACTGTCCCCGTCACTTGCCGTGACTACCTGCCCGCCTACCCTGGGAGCCACCCGCTTCCTTACAAGGACTGCCCCTTTGTATCGTTGCTCAGAGGTTCCACCTCCTAGACCCGTTACAGTTTGTTCGGGCCATGGCACCCGGTGGCACCCAAGCTCCCTCGCTCTCGGACTTGTGTCATCAACTTTCACCGGATCCGTTCCTGCCCGGAGAGGTCAGGAAACGCCTGTGTCTAGGATCGCTCAGAGAGGTCGTCCTAGAAAAGAGTAAACCCTCTCCATCTCTTTTGCTGTCGGTCTCTATCATCTGCGGGGAAAACCGTTATTTTGAACTAGCCCAACTTGACTCTGGAGCAGCCGGAAATCTCATTTCTCAGTCCCTGGTAGAGAAATTCCGCATTCCCACCAAACCTCTAGCTGTTCCCTTGTCTGTCGCTGCCGTAGATGGGGGGCCTCTTACCACATCCCATCCAACTCCTCACCGAATCCATAACCCTGCAGGTGGGAATGCTGCACTCAGAGAGCATCTTCTTTCATGTTCTGCCTGGACTCTCACGCCCTCTTGCTAGGCCTACCTTGGCTTCAGAAACATGCACCCGTGCTTGATTGGCAGACCGGAGAAGTCCTTCGCTGGGGACAGGACTGCCATAAGACTTGTTTAGTTCCCGTCCATCCTGTCCGTCCTTCTCCTACCCCAGCCAATCTACCTGGTCTTCCGGTTCCCTATTGGTCTTATGCGGACGTCTTTAATAAAAAGGAGGCAGAGACATTACCCCCTCATAGACCATACGACTGCCCAATCGACCTGATGCCCGGCGCTACTCCTCCCCGTGGGCGTATTTACCCTTTGTCCGCTGCTGAGACCCGGTCCATGTCTGAATATATTGAGGAGAATCTGGCCCGGGGATTTATCCGGAAATCGACCTCCCCGGCGGGAGCAGGCTTCTTCTTTGTCAAAAAGAAGGACGGCTCACTCCTTCCCTGTATAGACTATAGAGGCCTTAACCAGATCACAGTGAAGAATAAATACCCCCTTCCGCTCATTCCGGAATTATTTGACCGTCTGAGGGGGGCTAGAATCTTCACCAAGCTGGACCTCCGTGGGGCATATAACCTTGTCCGTATCCGTCAGGGGGATGAATGGAAGACTGCATTCAACACCCGGGACGGCCACTATGAATACCTGGTAATGCCCTTTAGTCTCTGTAACGCTCCCGCTGTCTTTCAAGAGTTGGTCAATGACATCTTCCGGGACCTTCTCTACTCCTGCGTAGTGGTGTACCTGGACGACATCTTGGTCTTCTCTCCGGATCTTCTCACTCACCGGAGGGATGTTCGTCAGGTCCTGCTCAGGCTCAGGCAGAACCACCTCTACGCTAAATATGAGAAGTGCCTCTTTGAGCAGACCTCGCTTCCGTTTTTGGGCTACATAATCTCTCAGACCGGCCTAAGAATGGATCCTGAGAAACTGTCTGCCATCCAGAAGTGGCCCCGACCAGAGGGGTTGAAGGCTATTCAGCGGTTCCTGGGCTTCGCCAACTACTACCGCCTCTTCATACCGCACTTCTCTTCCCGGACTGCCCCAATCTCTGCGCTCACTCGTAAGGGCACTAATCCCAGAGAATGGCCGCCCAAAGCAGAGGAAGCCTGTCTTTCCTTAAAACAGGCTTTCTCTTCCGCCCCGGTGCTGCATCGTCCGGACGGCAACAAACAATTCTTCCTGGAAGTGGATGCCTCCTCCTCTGGAGCCGGAGCGGTGCTTACCCAAAAGTCATCTTCCGGAAGAATGGTAACTTGCGGCTTCTTCTCCAAACTCTTCTCCCCTTCTGAGCGCAATTATTCTATAGGAGACCGAGAGTTATTGGCCATTAAGCTGGCACTGGAGGAGTGGCGTTACCTGCTCGAGGGGGCTCTTCACCCGGTAATTATTTACACGGACCACAAGAACTTGGCTTACCTCCAGAGCGCCCAGAGACTTAACCCGCGCCAAGCCCGGTGGTCCTTGTTTTTTGCCCGCTTTGATTTCGTTCTTCATTTTCGCCCAGCAGACAAAAACATCAAAGCTGACGCCTTGTCCCGATCCTTCCTGGTGTCTGATCTAGAGGAGGAGCCTAAGCACATCATTGATCCCGCCAGAGTAATGCAGGTGGCCCCCGTGAATCTAAATCGTCTCCCTCTCGGTAAGACGTTCATAACAGTACCTGATCGGAAGAAGATCCTACACTGGGGTCACTCGTCTAAGCTAGCTGGCCACGCCGGTCAGAAAAAGACCCTCCAGCTTATTACACTGCATTACTGGTGGCCTACCCTGCACAAGGACGTAATAGACTTTGTTTCAGCCTGTGTGTCCTGCGCCCGCAACAAAGTTCCGAGACATCTGCCAGCCGGTCGCCTCCTTCCTCTTCCAGTACCTGCTGCCCTGTGGCAGCATATAGCTATGGACTTTATAACGGATCTCCCTGTCTCTGCCGGTTGTACGGTCATTTGGGTGGTCGCTGACCGCTTTTCCAAGATGGCTCACTTCATTCCCCTGCTGGGCCTCCCGTCTGCACCCAAGCTGGCTAAAGATTTTATCCGCCACATCTTCCGTCTCCATGGCCTGCCCCTCCACATCGTGTCGGATCGTGGGGTTCAGTTCACCTCACGCTTCTGGAGAGCCACATGTAAGCTGCTGGACGTCACCCTGGACTTCTCCTCCGCTTACCACCCACAGTCCAATGGTCAAGTGGAGCGGATCAATCAGATCCTGACCAGTTACCTCCGGCACTTCGTTAATGCCCACCATTCGGACTGGGTGGATCTCCTACCATGGGCCGAGTTCTCTTACAATAATCACGAGAGCGAATCTTCCTCCAAATCCCCGTTTTTTGTAGTCTTCGGTCAGCAACCTCGGATCCCATTTTCCGTCTCCACCTCAGTGGACAATCCGGCTGCGGAATCTCTCGTTAGTGAATTCTCCTCCATTTGGGAGAGTACCCGATCCGCACTCCTTCAGTCGTCCGAGCGGATGAAAAGACATGCTGACAAAAAAACGCCTGGATCCTCCACAATTCCGTCCTGGAGATGAAGTCTGGCTCTCGTCCAAATATGTCCGGCTCAAGATTCCTTCCTACAAGTTAGGGCCTCGGTTCATCGGCCCACTGGAAGTTATCAAACAAATCAACCCAGTGGCCTATAAATTTAAACTCCCGGCCAATTTGCGGATCCCGAACTCCTTCCATGTATCTCTCCTCAAACCCGTGGTACTTGACTCTTTTTCCAAGTCTACAGGTACGCCTCCTGCCCCGGTTTCCGCTGAAAACGAGTTTGAGGTAGAGAACATTCTGGCCACCAAAAGGGTAAGAGGAAAAACCTTTTTTCTGGTAGAGTAGAAGGGGTTTGGTCCTGAGGAGAGAACGTGGGAGCCCCGGGAGAACATCCATGCCCCTCTCATCCTTGATAAATTTCTGTCTGGCCTAAAAAAGGTGGGGCCTAAAGGGGGAGGGTACTGTAGCGTTGGCGTCCCTGCCTCCTGCTAGGCAGGGACGCTGTTCCCCTCACCTCTCCGCTCCGTGCCCGGCGTCTTCCTCCCGCTCTGCTGGTAGCGCGCGCTGCTTCCCGGCCACTGTGCTTAGGGCGCGCGCGCTCCCCCTCTCTTAAAGGGGCCGCGCGCACCATCCTAAGGAGTCCCCGGTCAACGGCCGGAGGACCTCACCATATATAAGGCACCTCCTCCAAAATGGAGGTGCCCGAGCAATGTTGTTGCATAGCCTATCACTCGGCTTCAGCCCTCAGGTCCCGTTACCAGATACCTGCCAGTTACCTGCCAGATTCCTGCTTGATACCTGCCTGATACTTGTCTATCTACTTGCATTCCTGTGGTCCGACAGTCTGCCTACCAGCCCTGCCAGTCTGTCTATGGATCTGATTACCCGCTCACCTGGGAGCGCTCATCTGCTACCTGCCTGCTAGCCTTCCTGGAGGTTCTGCCGTCACGTGCTGTTACCACCTGCCTGTCCAGAGACTCTTACCCGCTCACCTGGGAGCGCTCATCTGCTACCTGCCTGCTAGCTTACCTGGAGGCTCTGCCGTCACGTGCTGTGACCACCTGCCTGTCCAGAGACTCTTGCCCGCTCATCTGGGAGCGTCCACCTGCTACCTGCCTGCTAGCCTATCTGGAGGCTAAGCCGTCAGTTGCCGTGACCTCCTGCCCTTCCACCCAGAGACTGTCCCCGTCACTTGCTGTGACCTCCTGCCCTTCCACCCAGAGACTGTCCCCATCACTTGCCGTGACTACCTGCCCACCTACCCTGGGAGCCACCCGCTTCCTTACAAGGACTGCCCCTTTGTATCGTTGCTCAGAGGTTCCAGCTCCCAGACCCGTTACAATGATGCAGCACAAGAGGGTCTTTTGAACGTCCTGTGAGTATACAGTGGTGGCCAAAAGTATTGGCACCCCTGCAATTCTGTCCGATAATACTCAATCACAAATTCTTTGGTATTATTCTCTTCATTTAATTTGCTTGCAAGGAAAAAACACAAAAGAGAATGAAGCAAAAATCAAATCATTGATCATTTCACACAAAACTCCAAAAATGGGCCAGACAAAAGTATTGGCACCCTCAGCCTAATACTTGGTTGCACAACCTTTAGCCAAAATAACTGTGATCAACCGCTTCCGGTAACCATCAATGAGTTTCTTACAATGCTCTGCTGGAATTGTAGACCATTCTTCTTTGGCAAACTGCTCCAAGTCCCTGATTATTTGAAGGGTGCCTTCTCCAAACTGCCATTTTGAGATCTCTCCACAGGTGTTCTATGGGATTCAGGTCTGGACTCATTGCTGGCCACCTTTAGAAGTCTCCAGTGCTTTCTCTCAAACCATTTTATAGTGCTTTTGGAAGTGTGTTTTGGGTCATTGTCCTGCTGGAAGACCCATGACCTCTGAGGGAGACCCAGCTTTCTCACACTGGGCCCTACATTATGCTGCAAAATTTGTTGGTAGTCTTCAGACTTCATAATGCCATGCACAAGGTCAAGTAGTCCAGTGCCAGAGGCAGCAAAGCAACCCCAAAACATCAGGGAACCTCCGCCATGTTTGACTGTAGGGACCGTGTTCTTTTCTTTGAATGCCTCTTTTTTTTTTTTGCCGTACACTCTGTTGATGCTTTTTGCCAAAATGCTCTACTTTTGTCTCATCTGACCAGAGAACATTCTTCCAAAACGTTTTAGGCTTTCTCAGGTAAGTTTTGGCAAACTCCAGCCTGGCTTTTTTATGTCTTGGGGTAAGAAGTGGGGTCTTCCTGGGTATCCTACCATACAGTCCCTTTTCATTCAGACGCCGACGGATAGTACGGGTTGACACTGTTGTACCCTCGGACTGCAGGGCAGCTTGAACTTGTTTGGATGTTAGTCGAGGTTCTTTATCCACCATCCGCACAATCTTGCGTTGAAATCTCTCGTCAATTTTTCTTTTCCGTCCACATCTAGGGAGGTTAGCCACAGTGCCATGGGCTTTAAACTTCTTGATGACACTGCGCACGGAAGACATAGGAACATTCAGTTCTTTGGAGATGGACTTGTAGCCTTGAGATTGCTCATGCTTCCTCACAATTTGGTTTCTCAAGTCCTCACAGTTCTTTGGTCTTCTTTCTTTTCTACATGCTCAATGTGGTACACACAAGGACACAGGACAGAGGTTGAGTCAACTTTAATCCATGTTAACTGGCTGCAAGTGTGATTGTTATTGCCAACACCTGTTAGGTGCCACAGGTAAGTTACAGGTGCTGTTAATTACACGAATTAGAGAAGCATCACATGATTTTTTCAAACAGTGCCAATACTTTTGTCCACCCCCTTTTTTAGGTTTGGTGTGGAATTGTATCCAATTTGGCTTTAGGACAATTCTTTTTGTGTTTTTTCATTGAAGTCAAATTAAATGAAGATAATAATACCAAAAAATTTGTGATTGCAATCATTTTCAGGAAGAAACTGAGTATTATCTGACAGAATTGCAGGTGTGCCAATACTTTTGGCTACCACTGTAGGTATTCCCCAACATATAAATATATATAACTATCTGAACTAACAGTCCTTCTGAGGACTAATCCAGCTGCATATGATAAACTGCCTGCCTGCCTAGCACTGATGTGGCAGACTGCAGTGTATGATACAGCACAAGAGGGTCCATTGAACGTCTTGTCTGCTGCTGCTGTAGAGGATGGGAGCAGAGGTAAGGCTCCAGGAGTGAGGGGATCCCAGGGGCACCTCGAGTGCAGAAGCCACCCGTGCGCCCGAATCTACCAGAGCTTGGAGGGATCAGGCCGCAAAGGGGACTGGCCCCTAACTAGTGGAGAACAACCAGGCTCAGCTAGGAATCAGAGGCTACAGTACTTTCAGGGTGCAGCTGCCCACTACCGCAATTATATAGCCGAAAAGGTGGCTGCATAGGATTCAGGTTACTGCATGTTGCCCTCCAAAATCCGAGGCTACCGGCTTGGGACACTGATTGTGAGGCGCAGGGCAGGAGGGTGAGAGCAAGCGTAGGAAGACGACCGAGGAAGGTACACAGAATGGGGTCCCATTAAGTATTCCTGAAACACCTGTTAGATTTCTGAACCCCTTCCTTAGTGAACATAGGACGACATGGGAGGTTACCCTGGCGCTGGTAACCGGGAGTCTGAAAACTGTGAGTAAATCTGAAGACTGCACCCCACTGTGTCCTAGAACTATTGTCTGCGCCATCACCTGCATTACACCGCACCAACCACATCTACCCTATAGTATCACTACATCCTGCCCTGGGGCTAAGCTCTGTCTGTGGAGAGCTAAACCTACTCTGCTGCGTGACCATCAGCTCCAGAGGATCTGCACAGCAGCGGCGGCTCCATATAGCCGCATACCACAGGTGGCGTCACAAACAATATATAAAAAAAACTTTATTCCCCTTCTACCTTTCCCTTTAATTGACCACCCTGGGTCACGGACCGGTTCACTGCTACCGTGACACCCCCAGCACCGACCGGCCCGGCTATCGAGTACCCCATGGCCCAGGGGACGCGTCATATTTGGCGTCACGAACAGGATTCAAAGCCTGGAATAACAGGGTCCTGTGTGCCACAAAGACTGTGTATAACTGTCTAAACTGCAGCCATTGCTGTAGCACATGCGGAGTTAATGATATGTGGGGTGTCCCATCATGGGTGGAGCCTCGGAAATGGTGCCAAAATGGGTCTCTCCCACTTGCATAGACTGTACCTGAGTTGTCTGTCACTCAGGCTGAAAGATGCCAGCCTTCCCCTTTGCATCAGACTGAGGGGGGAGATTGTCACCTTATCCTGCAGAGGGCTGTGTGATCCCATCCATCTAGCTGCTGCAGCCCTGTGCTGTGTGATCCCAGCTGCTGCAGCTCTGTGAATACAACACAAGTGTGAGAAGCTGTGCAGCAAAAGTGCGGCTGTACAGTGACCAGCAGAGCAGTTTCGGTGACCAGCTGTGCAAGTAGCGACGACCTAAGCATCCGGAGCAGTGAGTCCTACCCCGGCAAGGGTGAACTGGGGGGGGGGGGGAGATGCCCATCTTAGGAGAAGCTCTAACAGCGGGTGCTGCCGCAGCCCTCATGATGCCACTGTCTATGCCATACATCCCAGGAGCGGCCTGGTTACCACAATACTCAGGAGAGAGGGGGTGGTATGCGCTTGATGTGCAGAAGGCGAGCGCTGAGGACATGCCCCTGACTTCTGGTGTCGGTGACTCTGTCCGTCCACAAGCTGCTTCTGCTCCGGCTGCAGCTAAGTACCCTGGAGACAGGGTCACCTACACCAGTCACCATGGAGAATGGGGGTGGTACGCCCTGAATGTGTGCAGAATGGAGGAGGAGGAGAACGCACCCCAGCCATCGGAGGCTGACGAACAGGCTGGGCTAGCCTATGGAGGATCGGTGCTTCCCCCGGAGGGAGCACCACTGTTGAACTCTTTGTTTAAAAATGTGTATATAGTTACCCGGAAGGGTACAGCAAAAATGTAAAGTTAAAAGTGTGTGTTTGAAAAGTTTTATAGTGTACCCGGTTATGATATAGAGACTGTTAGGTTGAGGACAATGAGCAGCCAAAAACTTTTATCTGTAAATAGTTTGCACTTCTTAAAGTGCTTCTTATTGGTTTTATATAAAAAGACCATTGAATAAAAGCCCGTTTGGCGTGGTCGAAGACGTGGTCCAACAGCTGGATCACCTATACCCTGCAGCCACGCCCAGGGCCTACGCTGAGGGTTTTCGGACGGGTCCCTCATGTAGCTCATGTTGCATCTTCACCAGTGAGATGGACACTCAGTTATGGATCTCACTGTAGCTTTAAGAAAAGTGTTTATTATGAAAAATGTTTTATATATGTGAGGAAAATTTAATTGAAGACTGTTTTATGTTTTGTAAGCTGTTAAGAAACCTGTAACATTTAAGAAAAGAGCCTCCCATAAAGGGAAGAAAAAGTTGTGTATTGTTCTGCTAAAAGATGCATCTAAAAATTTTGGTTGTCTAAAACATCTGTTTTACTCTGTTCCAGCCCGCGGACGTGCTGTGTTTTACCAGGGGGGTATGTGGCGCCCTTGCGGTTTCAGTCACCACAGAGGTATTGCATCTCACCCAGAGGTGTGGTATCCCACTCTCAGGTAAAGATGGAGTACTGTACGGGACCCACCCACCTGCATCCAACACTACACCATTCCAGACCAGCAGGCGGGGCAAGATACATGTGTACAGTGCTGAGCCCTGTCCCTGGTTGGAAGGGGGGGAACCAAGAGAGGGAACCATGTAGTGGGTGTGGGTGGAGGAAGTAGAACAGGGGAGCACCTTCAGAAGGAGTATAAAAAGGGAACCATCTTGAAGGAGACAGATCATTCTAAGGAAAGAGTGAGAAGATAGAGAGAGTGTTGGGAGCAGAAGCTCTGTAGGAGCTCTGCTTAGGAGGAGATGTAGTGGAGTAGGAGCTCTGCGCAGAGGAGAGGGCCTAGATTGAGAGGCCCAGGAGGACAGGCTGGAAGAGGACGGGAGCAGAGGGAAGGCTCCAGGAGTGAGGGGATCCCAGGGGCATGGCAAGTGCGGAAGCCACCCATGCGCCCGAATCTACCAGAGCGTGCAGGGATCAGGCCACAAAGGGGACCGGCCTCTAACTAGTGGAGAACAACCAGGCTCAGCTAGGAACCGGAGGCTACTGTACTTTCAGGGTGCAGCTGCCCACTACTGCAATTATATAGCCAAAAAGGTGGCCGCATAGGATTCAGGGGACTGCATGTTGCCCGCCAAAATCCGAGGCTACCGGCTTGGGACACTGATTGTGAGGCACAGGGCAGGAGGGTGAGAGCCAGTGCAGGAAGATGACCGAGACGGGTACACAGAACGGGGTCCCATTAAGTATTCCTGAAATACCTGGGAGATTGCTGAACCCCTTTCTGGTGAAGACAGGATGACGTGGGAGGTTACCCTGGCGCTGGTAACCTGGAGTCTTACAACTGTGAGTAAATCTGAAGACTGCACCCCACTGTGTCCTAGAACTATTGTCTGCGCCATCACCTGCATTACACAGCACCAACCACATCTACCCTATAGTATCACTACATCTTGACCTGGGGCTAAGCTCTGTCTGTGGAGAGCTGAACCAACTCTGCTGCGTCATCATCAGCTCCAGAGGATCTGCACCGCAGCGGCGGCTCCATATAGCCGCATACCACAGGTGGAGTCACGAACAATATATATAAAAACTTTATTCCCCTTCTACCTTTCCCTTTACACTGTGTTCCAAATTATTATGCAAATAATATTTTCTCAGATTTTCCCAAATTACCTATGTGAATTGCAGTCATTGTAATTTTCTAGTCAAATAACTATTAGAGTACAATTGAAAGGTTTTTGTACAAACTGCCTATGATAACAGTATATTTTTTTTAAAATAAAACACTCAAACTGCACTCAAAATGCATGTTCCAAATTATTATGCACAGCAGAGTTTTCAACCTTTTCATTTTAATAAAATCAAAAAATGGTCATTTTTGAAATTCTAAGCATTAGCAGGTTATTACAAACTGAAATCAAACAGTTTTCAACTCAAAACTTTATTCTAGGTGATGTTGCATTTGCACATAGGACCCCTTGTTCGAAAGGAGCTTCTGAACTCTCTCGTCCATTGAATTTGTCAGGTTTTGGATGGTTTCTGCTTCAATTGTTTTGCATGTGGACAGAATACCCTTCCAGAGCTGTTGCTTAGATGTGAACTGCCTCCTGCCATCATAGACACTCCTTTTGATGATGCTCCAGAGGTTCTCAATGGGGTTGAGGTCAGGGGAGCATGCCTCCAGGCTGTGTAAGGGCTATTTGACCAAGAGGGAGAGTGATGGGGTGCTATGCCAGATGACCTGGCATCCACAGTCACCAGACCTGAACCCAATCGAGATGGTTTGGATTGAGCTGGACCGTTGAGTGAAGGCAAAAGGGCCAACAAGTGCTAAGCATCTCTGGGAACTCCTTCAAGATTGTTGGAAGACCATTTCCAGTGACGACCTCTTGAAGCTCATCAAGAGAATGCCAAGAGTGTTCAAAGCAGTCATCAAAGCAAAAGGTGGCTACTTTGAAGAACCTAGAATATAAGACATATTTTCAGTAGTTTCACACTTTTTTGTTCAGTATATAATTCCACATGTGTTAATTCATAGTTTTGATGCCTTCAGTGTGAATGTACAATTTTCAAAGTCATGAAAATACAGAAAAATCTTGAAATGAGAAGGTGTGTCCAAACTTTTGGTCTGTACTGTATATGTCAGGCTCTTCTATGAGGTTCAAGCCCATGCTGTGTTGGTAGCTGGGTAATTCTGATGCTTGTTTCCTCTGTCCCCTCCTGCCAAACACAAACAGAGTGGGATTATTATCCTCTTTGTTACGGGTCCAGGAGGTGGAACCTCTGTGCTACGGTGCAAGGAGGGACCCAGGGGGGCGTAACTAAGTATCAACTCGGACCGACCCTGGTCGTACGGCGGCTAACGACTCCGTGACCAGGGAGGGACCGAGCCGAGGGACCAGGTGCTACTCTGGGGACGACCTTGTAAGGGAGCAGGTGACTCCCACGGTACAGATGGCAAGGACTGACCGGAATAGCAGGTAGGCACAGCAGGCAGGCTGGCGAGCAGAAGCCTCCAGGTAGGCTATCAAGTAGACACGGCAAGTGACGGCAGGAGTCTCTAGGTGGGCTGGCAGGTGGTCACGGCAAGTGACGGCAGGAGTCTCTAGATGGGCTGGCAGGTGGTCACGGCAAGTGACGGAAGGAGCCTCCGGGTAGGCACGGCAGGTAACAGGCAGGTCACAGGCAAGTGCTCCCAGGTGAGCGGGCTGGCAGGCATGGTAGGTAACAGGCAGGCAACAGGCACGTGCTCCCAGGTGAGCAGGCTGGCAGGCACGGCAGGTAACAGGCTGGAGGGGCAAGACTGGTAGTCAGGCTAGCAGCGGGACCTGAGGGCTGAAGCAGAGGTAAGAAACACTGTGCAACAACTTTGCTTGGGCACCTCCATTTTGGAGGAGGCGCCTTATATATGGGAGGACCCCCGGCTATTGGCCGGGGACTCCTTAGGATGGCGCGCGCGGCACCTTTAAGAGGGAGGGAGCGCGCACGCGCCCTAAGCACAGTGCCCGGGGAGCTGTGAGCGCCGGCAGCAGGAAGAGGAGCACTGGAGAATGCAGAGCGGGGAGCGTGGGGAGCGAGGAGGTGAGTGGGACGGCTTCTCTGCCTGGCAGGGGGCAGAGACGCCGATGCTACACTCTTCATCTTCTGACTGTTGCTCGCCCATCGCCTCTTCCTCCTCCATTTGTTCATCGCCTCTTGCACCTTCACTAACAGTTTGTCTGGTATCACCAACCCCTCTCGATCGCAGTGATCCACCCTCCCCTTGCACCCTGAGATGTCCCCTGGTGTATAACCTTAGGAACAGAAGAAAGCATTTTTTTACTGTGGATGATTCCAGTATAACTTAGAATATATGCTCCAAGATATTTCAAACCCAGATCTAGCCTGCTGTATCACGTTAGTCACAGCAAAAAATAGATTTTTTTACTCTACATAAGCTCTGCATACAGCTGAATTTCACCGCCACAAAAGGACTAGGTGGCTTCTGGTAGACTCTATCACGTTTGTCACAGAAAAAATTATATTTTTTCTGTTGCTAGCAAGAGTCCAAAAAATATTTTTTTACTCTGAAAACAGCTGAAGTTCAACATCACTAAAGTAGTATGCGGCTTATAGCAGAGTTTATCACGTTTGTAACAGAAAAAAATATTTTGTGGACTTTGGCTAGGAGCAGAAAAAATATATTTTTTTACTCTGAAAACAGCTGAAGTTCAACGCCACCAAAGAACTAGGAGGCTTATAGTAGAGTGTGTATCACGTTTGCGACAGAAAAAAATATTTTTTGGACTCTGCCTAGCAACAGAAAAAATATATTTTTATTACGGTGCATACAGCTGAATTTCACCCACAAAAAATGACAAGGTGGACTACTAGTGCAAGCTATATCACATTAGCAATTGAAAAAAAAGAGTTTTGTGCTCTGCAGTCAAGAGCTCTACAGAGTCTGCATACAGCTGAATTTCAACCCCACAAAATGAAAAGGTGGGCTAATAGGGCTTTCTTGCTTGCTCTATCACATTAGCAAGTGAAAAAATAGAAGGGATACTTATGTAGAGAGCACAATACAAGCAGTGCACAACACAGTTCTATGCCATGGGCCCTGCTGTTTTTGCCTGAACCTCAGTAATTGCACAAGAAAAAAATAGTGCTGAAAGTTCGATTTCACAGGCACACAGCAGACTACTTATCTAAACTATCTGACTTCCAGCCGCCTATCTATCTATCTAAAATCGCTGTTTACTCGTGTTGAGCCACCCCCGTAGTGTTCGAGTTCGGTTCGGTTCGTCGAACACCCGTATGTTCGTCGAACTGTTCGTCGAACACCTTCAAACACTGTTAAAACCAATGGCAGGCAAACAAAAACACATAGAAACACATAGAAAATACATAGAAAACACTTCAAAAGGTGTCCAAAAGCTGACAAACTGCTCAGAATACATAAATAACACATGGAAAAGTGACAAGTACATATAGTCATGCGAAAAGAAAAGAGGTGGAGGAGTAAAAGGAGGGGGAGACACAGATATAGGCATATCATGCCCTTCTAAAACCAAAAAAGTGCGAAGCCGACACGGCCATTCCGTTCCTGCCCGTGCGACCTCCATGTCGCTGGGTTTGTGCCAGAGCTGCGGTGGACCCTCACCACCAGCCCCACTCTCCCAATACTGGTGCCTGTCCGCTGGTGGGTCGAGCGAGCCCCCCTGCGGTGGAGGCAGGTCTAATCTTTTTAATTTAAATTGTCTCTCTAATTTGAATGAGTACACTTTAAATCCATTCACAGGGATCAATTGGAGGGCAAGTCTCATGCCAGCAGCCGCGGTAATTCCAGCTCCAGTAGCGTCCACTAAAGCTGCTGCAGTTAAAAAGCTTTTATAAGGATCGAGCTTGGCAGTCCACCGCAAGGCGTCCTACCGCCAGTCCCAGCCCCTGTGCCTTGGGGTGCCTCCCCGATGCTCTTCACTGAGTGTCCCGGGGGCCCGAACCATTTCCTTTGAAAAAATTAAGTGTCCAAACTACAGGTGGTGTAGCTGCTTAACAGCTGGGTTAATCCGCTGACTAGCAGACACTGCTACTAGGCCCAAAGTATTGCTTGGGCTAGATGCAGTTAAAAATTTGTAATTAGATACTCTCGTTGGATGCTGAGAAAGCATTCCATAGAGTCTCCTGGCACGCCATATATTATTCTCTTAAAAAGCTTGGGGTAGGGGACCCTTTTATAGCCAAAATCATGGCCCTGTATCGCAATCCGTCAGCTAGGCTGAAGATAAATGGAACATTATCATCACCTTTCATAATCACCAATGGGACAAGGCAGGGATGTCCTCTGTCCCCTCTCTTATACATCCTAGTGATGGAGCACCTGCTCTCATCAATTCACGATAACCCCAATATTATGGGGATTGAGGTGTGAGGCACCGAGTACAAGTGCTCTGCATTTGCTGATGATGTCCTAGTATATATCACTCAACCACATATATCCATCACTGCTGTTATGGCTGAAATAGATCACTTTGGTACATGGTCAAATTTTAAAATCAATGCAGCGAAGTCTGAGGCCCTCGATGTCTCCCTCCCCAAATCCATACAGGATTCCATCCAGTCCAACTTTCCCTTTGCCTGGCTCTCACAGGGTATCAAATACTTATGAATTCGTATTCATAGAGACCTTTCCCATCTATTTTATCTTAATTTTGGGCCCTTTATTGAACAACTCCATAGAGATCTTACTTCTTGGACGGTGAAGGATTTTTCCTGGTTCGGCAGAATAAATATACTAAAAATTAACGTCCTACCTAAACTCTTATACCTCTTCCAAACCATTCCCGTGGTAATTCACTCAAATTTTTGGAAAAGACTACGCAGTAGCTTTTGCAGATTTATCTGGGCAAGTGGGTGTCCACGCATTCGGGGGGACGTTCTGATCAGACACAAACAAAAGGGGGGCCTTAGCCTTCCGAATTGTAGAAGGTATTACATGGCAGCAGTACACGCTAGAATCCTGAACTTCTTCCATCATTCGGAGGGGAAATTGTGGGTCAAAATAGCTCAATCCATTTGTCCTAAAGCTCTTACCACTCTCCCATGGTGCGCCCATTTAATTGTCCCCTCTCTTGGCCTCCTGTCATATAGTACTTATGCCACTGCTTTGGCTTTGAGATCCCAAAAAAAAAGCTTATCCTCAATCGACCCCCAGGGCCCCTTGCTCCCGATTTCTGATAGTCCTGGTGGGAAATCTGGATTATCTGCAAATAGATTTCTCGGTTCAAATAAATCCCATCTGATATTATTTTCTCATGTCATCTCCAATACTTCGCTGCTCCCCCTCAATGACTTGTTACAGGGAAGAGCCACTTCCCCGAGGCTAATTTTGAATATAGCCAGTTACAACACTTCTATTCAACTGTGAAGAAGCGCACACATCTTCATAGAGATCTCACAAACTTTGAAAAATTGAGCCTATCATTGTCATCCCCTACACACTCCATCTCCCTACTGTATAATCTTCTCATTGCCCAGGTAACTGACAATAGGCCAGGATTCTGCGGTGCATGGGAAAGGGAACTGGGGAAGTCCTTCTCTGACTCACAATGGGATAAATGTTTCTTCCTAACACATAAAACCTCAATAGGGTCCAAAGCTCAGGAAACCTCCTTCAAAATTATCTCTAGATGGTACCAGGTACCAGCAGTCATTCATAGATGGTATCCAGTGGTCTCAGTTAGATGTTGGAGATGTGGGGAGGGGGAAGGGACAGTGTCACACATATGGTGGGCATGCCCTATAATAAATGCATTTTGGGCAAAGGTGGTTCCCACGATTGAGAAAATAACTGGTTTGACTATCCCTAATATGCAAGAAGCCCTCCTTTTATCAATGTTACCTGTTAGCATCAGTCTGGTGCTGGATTTGAAATGGGTCCAGGACCTTCTGTCGTTTCCCATTTTGGTCCAGCCAGGGCTGATGCTGCTCAGCATCGCCATCAGCCTCAATGCCTAGCTGGTCCACGAGCCATACAGATTGTCTGCCAGGTAGTTGTGCCTAGCAATGTTAAGCCTGGGTTGGAGAGGGAGACAGGGCTTGTGGAGTCTAAGTCCAGGATTCGCCGCACTGAGCATGTTCGTGACCTGGCAGATCATGATTGGTGGTTTGGCAACCACCTGATCCGGTGACCTGGCACCGTCTGATTGGTCCACGGGTAACGTCAACAATGGCGCGTCGGTGGGCAGGGCTTAGTCTTTAAAAGGCCCGCCCACAAACATGGCGGCGCGCTCAGATCATTGAGCATGATGCTGTTGCGTGGACGTCTGTGCTCCACGTGTAGTTTCCGCTAGGCAGGTTAGCTCCATAGAGGCAGGTAGCGTCGCCTTGCAGTCTGGCTCTGTCAGAGGGGGTCGCCTTACACCCCGAGCAGCCTGCAGATGTCCTACTCCCTGTAGACACCTGTGGACCACATGGAGAAATACTCCTCTGTCCGGTAGCACGCCGGCAGAGGGCACGTACCCGTCGGAGTGAGTCACACACGCATCTTAGCGCCAACTCCTATTGCGTAGCGCCTGTATCGAAGACAGGGCTACTGCTTTTCCCATGGTCGCACGTCTCCCTGCGGTTCTTGGAGATTGCGTGAACCACTGAAACCCGCTCCGCGTGCTTTAACACGGAGTGGTTTATCAGTTAAGTATGTGCTATCCCGGACGCTCTTCTCCCGTGCAGTTAACGGAGATAGAGCGAACCGCTATACCCATTCCTGTGTGCAGAAACATGGAATGGTTTAGCATTTAAGTTTGTCGCTAGTGTTGAGCCACCCCCGTAGTGTTCGGGTTCGGTTCGGTTCGTCGAACACCGGGATGTTCGAGGAACTGTTCGTCGAACTGTTCGTCGAACACCTTAGAACACCGTCGAACACCGTTAAAACCAATGGCAGGCAAACAAAAACACATAGGAACACATAGAAAACACCTTCAAAGGTGTCCAAAAGCTGACAAACTGCTCAGAAGACGCTTTCTTTAAAAAAGCCGGCCGGCAATTCAGCAGCGGCATACACCGGTACCCGACAATTTAGACATGAAGGAATAGAGCATCACACATAGATTAGATAGATAGAAACATGTCAGTCACATATATATGAAGTACAGTGACAGTGTTGCTTACTGTACTTGTCATTTAGTGTAAAGGATTTTTTTAAAAATATAATAGTGTTTTCATGCACCGTCTCTTTAAAAAAGCCGGCCGGCAATTCAGCATCTGTACCCGACAATTTATAACAGACAGAATAGAGCTTCACACATAGATTAGATAGATAGAAACATGTCAGTCACATATATAATAAGTACAGTGACAGTGTTGCTTACTGTACTTGTCATTTAGTATTAAAATAAAGGATTTATTATTAAAAAAAATTGGCGTGGGGTTCCCCGTAATTTTAGTCTCTAGCGGAGGTTAAGCAGACAGCTGGGGCAGATGTTTGAAGCCTGGGAAGGGGGTAATACCCACGGAGCTTCCCAGGCTACTAATATCAGCCCCCAGCTGAATACCTAGCCTTTACTAGCTATTAAAATGGAGGACCCCCCCCCAAAAAAATGACGTGGGGTCCCCCCTAATTTAATAGCTAGCAAAGGCTAGGCAGACAGCTGGGGGCTGATATTAATAGCCCAGGAAGGGAGCCATGAATATTGGCTCCCTCCCAGGCTAGAAACACCAGCCGTCAGCCGCCCCAGAAATGGCGCATCCATAGGATGCGCCAATTCTGGCACTTAGCCTCGCTCTTCCACGCTGCCCTGGTGCGGTGGCAGTGGGGTAATAGGGCTGGGGTTGATGTCAGCTTATAATGCCAGCTGACATCAAGCCCAGGTTAGTAATGGAGAGGCGTCTATAAGACACCCCCATTACTAACCCCATAGTCAAAGTTAAAAAAAAAACACAAACACCCAGAATAAAGTCCTTTAATTGAAATAAAGACACAATTCTTTATTGTTCTAAATTAAACCATACTTACCATCACGCCCATTCCAGCTGAAGCCAACGATCTCCTGCAATAAAAGAAAAATAATAAAGCAACCTCATCCTTACCTTTCCATGGTTCCCAGGACAGCTTCAGCTCTGCTACATCGAGATGACAGGCTGGACCGCAGCAGAACGCTGCCATCCAGCCTGTCATCCCGCAGACACTGAGAAGCGCAGGCATGGTTGCGCTCCTCAGTGTCTGACTGTGACGGCATCCAGATGAGCCGACAATGAACTCGGCTCACCTCATGTACGTCACTGACAGCGTGGGAAAATTCTCCTGCACTCAGCGCTTCAGCATGAGAATTTTCCCACGCTGTCAGTGACGTGCATGAGGTGAGCCGAGTTCATTGGGCATGACCTCGGCTCATCTGGATGCCGTCACAGCCAGACACTGAGTAGCGCAAGCAAGCCTGCGCTTCTCAGTGTCTGCGGGATGACAGGCTGGATGGCAGCGTTCTGCTGCGGTCCAGCCTGTCATCTCGATGTAGCAGAGCTGAAGCTGTCGTGGGAGCCATGGAAAGGTATGGATGATGTTGCTTTATTATTTTACTTTTATTGCAGGAGATCATTGGCTTCAGCTGGAATGGGCGTGGCGGTAAGTATGGTTTAATTTAGAACAATAAAGAATTGTGTGTTTATTTCAATTAAAGGACTTTTTTCTGGGTGTTTGTGTTTTTTTTAAATACTTTACTAGAAATTCATGGTGGTCATGTCTAATATTGGCGTGACCCCATGAATTTCGGGCTTAGGGCCAGCTGATAATGCCAAGCTGGCCTTAACCCCTTTATTACCCAGTGAGCCACCGCACCAGGGCCCTGGATGAGTTGGGTACAGCGCCAGAAGATGGCGCTTCTATGAACGCGCCATTTTCCGGGGTGGCTGCGGACTGCAATTTGCAGCGGGTGGGGCCCAGAAAGCTTGGGCCTCCCTGCGCTGCAGATTCCAGCCCCCAGCTGCCTAGTTGTACCTGGCTGGACACAAAAATAGGGCGAAGCTCCACGTATTTTTTTTTTAAATTCATGAAATTCATGGAATAATTAAGAAAAAAAGGGCTTCCCTATATTGTTGTGTCCGGCTAGGTACAAATAGGCAGCTGGTGGTTGGGAGCAGCCCGTTCCTGCCTGCTGTACCTGACTGGACACAAATATAGGGCGAAGCCCCACATCAATTTTTTTTTCATTATTTCATGAATTTCCTGAAATAATTTAAAAAAAAATTGATGTGGGGCTTCGCCCTATATTTGTGTCCAGTCAGGTACAGCAGGCAGGAACGGGCTGCCCCCAACCACCAGCTGCCTATTTGTACCTGGCCAGACACAACAATATAGGGAAGCCCTTTTTTAAAAAAATTATTTCATGAAATAATTTAAAAAAAATTGACGTGGGGCTTCGCACTATATTTGTGTCCAGCCAGGTACAGCAGGCAGGGACGGGCTGCCCCCAACCACCAGCTGCCTATTTGTGCCTGGTTGGACACAACAATATAGGGAAGCCCTTTTTTTCTTAATTATTCCATGAATTTCATGAAATAATTTAAAAAAAAAATGCGTGGGGCTTCGCCCTATTTTTGTGCCCAGCCAGGTACAACTAGGCAGCTGGGAGCTGGAATCAGCAGCGCAGGGAGGCCCAAGCTTTCTGGGCCCCACCCGCTGCAAATTGCAGTCCGCAGCCGCCCCAGAAAATGGCGCGTTCATAGAAGCGCCATCTTCTGGCGCTGTACCCAACTCATCCAGGGCCCTGGTGCGGTGGCTCACTGGGTAATAAAGGGGTTAAGGCCAGCTTGGCATTATCAGCTGGCCCTAAGCCCGAAATTCATGGGGTCACGCCAATATTAGACATGACCACCATGAATTTCTAGTAAAGTATTTAAAAAAACACAACACCCAGAATAAAGTCCTTTAATTGAAATAAACACACAATTCTTTATTGTTCTAAATTAAACCATACTTACCGTCACGCCCATTCCAGCTGAAGCCAATGTCTTCTGCAATAAAAGTAAAATAATTAAGCAACCTCATCCTTACCTTTCCATGGTTCCCACGACAGCTTCAGCTCTGCTACATCGAGATGACAGGCTGGACCGCAGCAGAAAGCTGCCATCCAGCCTGTCATCCCGCAGACACTGAGAAGCGCAGGCATGCTTGCGCTCTGCAGTGTCTGGCTGTGACGGCATAAAGATGAGACAAGCTCATGTCCAATGATCTCAGCTCACCTCATGCACGTCACTGACAGCGTGGGAAAATTCTCCTGCACTCAGCGCTACAGCGTGAGAATTCTCCCACGCTGTCAGTGACGTGCATGAGGTGAGCTCATTCATGTCCAATGAACTCAGCTGACCTCATGCACGTCACTGACAGCGTGGGAGAATTCTCACGCTGAAGCGCTGAGTGCAGGAGAATTCTCCCACGCTGTCAGTGACGTACATGAGGTGAGCCGAGTTCATTGTCGGCTCATCTGGATGCCGTCACAGTCAGACACTGAGGAGCGCAAGCATGCCTGCGCTTCTCAGTGTCTGCGGGATGACAGGCTGGATGGCAGCGTTCTGCTGCGGTCCAGCCTGTTATCTCGATGTAGCAGAGCTGAAGCTGTCGTGGGAACCATGGAAAGGTAAGGATGATGTTGCTTTATTATTTTTCTTTTATTGCAGGAGATTGTTGGCTTCAGCTGGAATGGGCGTGACGGTAAGTATGGTTTAATTTAGAACAATAAAGGAATGTGTCTTTATTTCAATTAAAGGACTTTATTCTGGGTGTTTGTGTTTTCTTTTAACTTTGACTATGGGGTTAGTAATGGGGGTGTCTTATAGATGCCTCTCCATTACTAACCTGGGCTTGATGTCAGCTGGCATTATAAGCTGACATCAACCACAACCCTATTACCCCCTGCCACCGCACCAGGGCAGCGTGGAAGAGCGAGGCTAAGTGCCAGAATTGGCGCATCCTATGGATGCGCCATTTCTGGGGCGGCTGACGGCTGGTGTTTCTAGCCTGGGAGGGGGCCAATATTCATGGCTCCCTTCCTGGGCTATTAATATCAGCCCCCAGCTGTCTGCCTAGCCTTTGCTAGCTATTAAATTAGGGGGGACCCCATGTCATTTTTTTGGGGGGGGTCCTCCATTTTAATAGCTAGTAAAGGCTAGGTATTCAGCTGGGGGCTGATATTAGTAGCCTGGGAAGCTCCGTGGGTATTACCCCCTTCCCAGGCTTCAAACATCTGCCCCAGCTGTCTGCTTAACCTCCGCTAGAGACTAAAATTACGGGGAACCCCACGCCAATTTTTTTTAATAATAAATCCTTTATTTTAATACTAAATGACAAGTACAGTAAGCAACACTGTCACTGTACTTATTATATATGTGACTGACATGTTTCTATCTATCTAATCTATGTGTGAAGCTCTATTCTGTCTGTTATAAATTGTCGGGTACAGATGCTGAATTGCCGGCCGGCTTTTTTAAAGAGATGGTGCATGAAAACACTATTATTTTTTTTGATAAATCCTTTACACTAAATGACAAGTACAGTAAGCAACACTGTCACTGTGCTTCTTTTATGTGTGACTGACATGTTTCTATCTATCTAATCTATGTGTGAAGCTCTATTCTGTCTGTTATAAATTGTCGGGTACAGATGCTGAATTGCCGGCCGGCTTTTTTAAAGAGACAGTGCATGAAAACACTATTATTTTTTTTGATAAATCCTTTACACTAAATGACAAGTACAGTAAGCAACACTGTCACTGTGCTTCTTATATGTGTGACTGACATGTTTCTATCTATGTGTGAAGCTCTATTCTGTCTGTTATATATTGTCGGGTACAGATGCTGAATTGCCGGCCGGCTTTTTTAAAGAGACGGTGCATGAAAACACTATTTTTTTTGATAAATCCTTTACACTAAATGACAAGTACAGTAAGCAACACTGTCACTGTGCTTCTTATATGTGTGACTGACATGTTTCTATCTATCTAATCTATGTGTGAAGCTCTATTCTTTCGGTTCTAAATTGTCGGATACCGGTGTATGCCGCTGCTGAATTGCCGGCTTTTCATGTTTCACTGTGAGCACTGTTCCCATCGATTTGGGCAATCACTGTAATGCCACAACCACCATGGCTGTGGCATTACAGTGAGTGGCAGACAATCCCTGCATGATTGGTGCTCTAAATAGCGCCAGACATGCAGGACACGCTTTTGGTGCACGAACAGTTATCGAACATAACCTCGAACAGCCGAATTTTTTGCAAATCTTTCGGGTTCATCGAACAACTCGAACACCACCCAAAACAGCTCGAATTTGAGATTGGCAAACAGTTCTAGTCGAACACCTCTCATCTCTATTTGTCGCTTTCCTTTCCACCGGAAAGTGTTCGGCAGCAGTCCACCAGGCTGCATTGCGGACCCCGGGGTCAGTTGCGTTCCATTATATTAAAGTTGTTTGCAACCGCCCTCCTAACAGTTACCAATATGTAAACGTAGTTATGAAAGGTCATCAATAGGCTACCTAAGGCGGCTAAGAATGTCATTCCACGACACTGGAAAAGCAGAGACCCACCCACTGTGGAGGAATGGTTTGCGGAGATCTCCCTCCTTAATAGGATGGAGCATCTGATTGCCATCTCACCGGCTGATGTTGATAGATACTGTGTGATTTGGAGGGATTGGATTGATTTGCAAAACTCTGACGCCTACCATCTAGCCCCCAACTAAAGTTATCCGTGATGTCGGCACAACAATGATCATAATCTCACTCTATTGATTGGTGGTCTGCCGTGGACCACTCCCTCTCTCTCTATCTTTCAAATGGAAAAATACATGCTTGATCTGGATATTGATGGAAAACCCTCCCTGTACCCCCCAATGTACTGTCGTTATGCATAGATTTATAGTTATACTACCCCTTTTACTATGTATATTGTATTTTCTTATAGTTTTTCAACACAAAAATAAAAAAAAGCTTGAATTTGAAAAAAAAAATTGTAATTAGATCTACAGGCGGTGGCTACTCCGCTGACTAGCAGACACTGAAGCTTTGGAGCAGACCTCTGATTCCCAGGCTATAGTATGAGTAAACAGCTCTTCAGATACAACCATCTGTGTTACCCCAAGCCATAGTGTATGTAGTTTCTTACGGTTAAAAGGGGGGGGAGAGACTCGACCCACCTGGAATTGACGATGGCAACGTCATGTAAAACACAGCTAGGGGACTCCAAAAAGAGTCTCCATTTTTTCCCAAAATTGTGGCACAGACACCACTTAAGTGGCATCAATTGTCCCAGAGTTGCTTAAAATGGTTGGTGAGGTGATTTTCCAAAATCCTCAAGCTTTTAGTCTCCCCAGAATGACACAGGTGGGGCAGATGGTGGTTGTCCCGGCCCGCTAGGCCGCATTGTAGCACAGTGAGCTTCGCATTGCAACTTATGCTTCATATCCATGTGACGGTTCATGCATGAAGTACTCAAACTATGGATTTTTTGGCCTCTACTTAGCTTTTGGTGACAAATGTTACAGATAACACGAGTTGGGTCATCCTTATCGATCTGAAAAAATGCACAGGCTATTCAAGGTTTAGAGTCCATGGGACTCTGCTACTAGCAATACTATCAAATGATAGGCTGGGTTAGATGCAGGGCGTCTGGGTTTGGTTGGGGGTCCCCACAGTCTGCCTAGGCTAGATGCAGTTAAAAATTATTATTAGATACACAGTGTAGCTTGCTTCGCAGCTGAGCTAATACACCCAAAGTATTGGTAGACTCTATACTAAATAAGGAAGGATTCACTGACTGTGGTGGCCCCTCCGTGGGCCGTGGAGATTTGATGGATGATTATAGGAGAAAGCTCCTTAATAGAGAAAGTTGGTGGATTTATACTTTAAATACACGTGTACCAGCAGGTTTAAACATCAGACATGATTTGATGTATCATTATGAATGATCATTTATAGATTATTATTATATATATGTTCCTTTATTCTTCTTTTCTTTTTCTTTTGGATTATTTACATTTATATGCATTGTTTCTATGCTACACGATTTTAACATGGTATGTGTGTTTAAATTTCTGATTAACTCAGCCTTGAACAGGTGCATAGCAGGACATGACATATAAATACCACTTCCTTGCTGTTTTTTTGCTATGCAGTGATTAAGAACCTTTAGTTCGAAACGCGTTTGCTGTTCTTCTCCAAGGTGGACTTTTAAAATATTTTTTGTATGACCCAATATAAAGTGGATTTTAGAAGATTTGTTCAGCTGGATCTTCCTGGTTCCTTATGTTTGTCTGGTAGCACTCCTGGCTCCGTGCTGTTGATCTTCTAGGTGGGTGAGCTGATTTTTTCCTTTCTTTTTCTGCCATGTGGCGATTGGTCATCCACTTTCGCTGCCCCTTACTCAACGAATTCACAAACATCTCCCGTCGGTTTGGAGTCCCATTATGCCCAAGCAAAAACATAGGCCCCACAACTAAAAAAAATCGTTCTTAGACATCGAAATCGACACCACAGCAAGGTTGTTCCGCCTCCCATGGGAAAAAATACCAAAACATTACACCTGATCTAGGTTTTTTGTGCAGTATGGAAAGTAACACTACTGCAGATGCAAGTATTACTAGGTCTCCTCGTGTTTGCGAGCCAGGTGATGCCAGTCGGAAGGGTTTTTCCTCTTCATTTATCGCCTGCAACAAAAGGGGCATCTAAACTGAGTCATACAATCAGAATCAGCAGGCAGCTACGGGCAGACTTAGAGGTGTGGAAAACCTTCTTATAATCATTCAACGGTCACACGTTATTTATGTCAGCAGAACAGTCCAACATTCAACTAAGATTATTCACCGGGCCGGCAGAATCAGGCGGATATGCAGCGATACTAAATAACCAATGGTGCACAAGCTTATGGCCTCCGTATTGGGCAGAACAAGTGCTGACAAAAAAACAGACAGTCCTGGAACTGTTTCCAATAGTGGTAGCAATAGAAATATGGGGCGTGCGCCTGGTTAACAAAAATATACTCTTCATAACAAAAAACACCAGCCTAGCGCACTTCATTAATAATATGGCATCATCGTCTCTCCCAGTGCTAGGCCTACTACGCCGGCTAGCATTCCTGTGCCTAAAACACAATGTATGGGTCCGCGCTAGCCACGATGCTGAGGGGTCTAAAGCTGCTGCTAACGCTTTATCACAATTCAATTGGCAGATTTTCACAGAGCTCCTCCCCAACGCTCTCCCTATGGGATCTAGTGGAGAATAGTTGATGCCATTAATCAGAGCGTCAGTTGCCCCGTCAATGTGGTAAGCATACGGTAAGGCATGGGAACAGTGGAAAAGACTAGTAGCAGGCAGACGGGTTGACCAATGTGAACAAGCCAGATTACAAGTCACCAGAGAATTTCTCCACCAGCTAATGATGAGGGGCATATCAGGGGCATCAGCGCAGCGGTGGCTGACCGGAGTAGCATTTCACTTCCAACTACTGAATTGGGGACATGTGACAAAGAGATTCATCATCAGACATTCCATAAAAGGGTGGAAAAGGGGTCAGCCAAGTCAGGAGTGTAGACGTCACGTCCCGTGTCACTAAAACTGATTTCTCACATCATATCCCTAACACCGTTAACATGATACAATTCGAAGCAACACTACTGTCTACTGTATTTGCGATCGCCTTCTTCGGGGCGCTATGCATAAGCGAATTAGTCCCTCAATCCAAAATTTCAACCAGTGGAGGCTTATTACACCAGGACATAGTCATAGCCAATAATGCAATACGTCTACGCATACACAAATCGAAAACGGTTCCAGCGGGCAGGGGCACTTGGGTACTTCTACAACCCACAAATGGTACGCTGACTTGGGTAACAAGAGTAAAAACATATATAACCATCAGATCACAAAGTAATTTCTTCCTATCACACATTGATGGAACGCCATTATCAAGATACCAGTTCCAAGCTATATTTAATAAATGCATAACATCGGCAGGGAACCACCCCAAAGATTATGGGACACACTCATTCCGCATAGGTGCGGTCACGGAAGCAGCAAGAGCAGGACTGTCACAAACGGAAGTTCAGAGGATAGGGAGATGGCAATCCACTTGTTTGGTGAGATACATAAGACTGGACATGTTATCCTAACATGGTTTGTTTCTTTTACAGGTGACGCTAAGCCAACAGTGTGGGTGATAGGCCTCTCGTATATATATTGGGCAGAAAAAAGGGCGAAAGTCTGCCCAGGCGGGAGGAAATTAGAGTTTCATAACACATATTTCAACTGGAGAGGTATTAGAGGCCTGCAATGGCCACAGGTACTAATGGAGGTAATCAAGGTAGGGAGAGAGGCAAGAGGTCTGGTTATCTAAGTTATACAGGCCAGGGGAAATGACCTAGGTTATCACAAGAGCGCATAACTAATGGCAAAAATGAAACTAGACACTGAGCGCTTCAGAGAATTTTTCACAAAAATAGTCAGAGATTGTGCCGAGCGCGGTATGGCAAGGTGCTCGAGACATCACGGCCATTGAACAGACAAGGCGGCTAATAAATATTTGGATTCCAAAATTTATAAGAGACAGAGGCGGACAACTGGAAGGCGATAAAGCAGGCCTCATACGGCCCGACTGTGTTCACTTAATGGATATTGGACTGGACATATTCCTGTCAGGACTCCAGGATGGAGTCGAACAAGCATTAAGAGTGATGGATGGGGGTCAGAGTCCTGCATACGAGTACGCAGGATCCTCCGTGGCCTGGAAATAGAAAGGACATGTTGGAGAGTTACACTTGTTGGCCAACTTGCCGTTGTGGAGACTGGAGACACACTGCATGCTGCAACAAGCTGAATTATTTTAGAAATAAAATACCTTTCCAATGTAATGAGTATAAACAGTTAATAAAGCTGTGACCGATCCTCACCCATCCAGTTGTAAGAGTTACATGATTGTATTGTCAATGAAAGGGGGGCGTTAGAGGGCTGAGCGTCTGGGTTTGGTTGGGGGTCACCACAGTCTGCCTAGGCTAGATGCAGTTAAAAATCATTATTAGATACGCAGGCAGTGCAGCTTGCTTCGCAGCTGGGTTACTATGCTGACTAGCAGACACTGAAGCTTTGGAGCAGACCTCTGAGTAAACAGCTCTTCAGACTCAACCATCTGTGTTACCCCAAGCCATAGTGTATGTAGTTTCTTATGGTTAAAAGGGGGGGGGAGACCCAACCCACCTGTAATTGACGATGCCAACGTCATGTAAAACACAGCAAGGGGACTCCAAAAATAGTCTCCATTTTTTCCAAAAATTTGGGGCACAGATACCACTTAAGTGGCATCAATTGCCCCAGAGTTGCTTAAAACGGTTGGTGAGGTGATTTTAACAAATCCTCAAGCTTTTACTCTCCCCAGAATGACACAGGGGTAGAAAAGTCCTTGCAGATCCATGATTTGTTCATCTTTATGAACGTGAGTCTGTCTACATTCTCAGTGGACAGCCGCGTGCGCTTATCTGTCAGCACACCACCAGCAGCCCTGAACACACGTTCAGAGAGAACGCAGGCTGCGGGGCATGACAAGATCTCCAAGGCGTGAGTGGCGAGCTCCGGCCATTTATCCAGATTGGAAGCCCAAAAAGAGCAAGGGTCCAGTGGCACAGTCATGGCTTCGATGTTCTCTTGGAGATACTCCTGTACCATCGTCTCTAGGCGTTGACTATGTGCCTGACTTCTTGTCTCCTGTGGCCTTGCAAAGGATGGGCTAAAAAAGTGGTGAAAGGATTCCGCAAAATTGCTGTTACCAGCAGATACTGTGTTTCTGTTACAGTTTGAGTGCTGAAGACTCGACAGTCCCACGGTTGGCAAGTTAGAACTGTGAGATTCACTACGTGCACCACTGGTATTTTGTGGAAAAGCACATGTAAGATTCTGCAACAGTCTCTGCTGATACTCCTGCATGCGTGAATCCCTTTCTATGGCAGGAATTATTTCGGCAAATTTACTTTTGCACCGGGAATCTAAGAGTGTGGCAACCCAGTAGTCAGGATTATTTTGAATTCTGACAATTCGAGGGTCATGTTGCAGGTAGTGCAGCAAGAAGGCACTCATGTGACTTGCGCCTCCAGGAGCACCAAGTCCCTGTTGTGTTGGTGGCGAAGTAAGAATCATGTTTCCTTCCTCTGCCCTCTCCCCCCAACCTCGCACAACAGAAATGTGATCAAGGTCTCCCTCATCTGATGAGTCTTCCATGCCCATTGCCAGTTCGTCCTCCACTTCTTCCTGGGCTCCTGCACCTTCCTCACTAGTTTGGCTGCTACCATGTGCCCTGGTTAATCCCTCTCCCCAACCCTCCCATGCCTGCAGCCTTGGTACTGCCGACCGTCTGGACCTTGCAGATGTTAGCCCTTCCGCATACAACTCCTCCTCCTCTACTTCCTCCACCTCCTCTTGTGCCACCACCTGACTCCGAATTCTGTTTAACATGTTCTCCAGCATGTAAATCACCGGAATAGTCATGCTGATAATGGCATCGTCAGCACTAAACATCTTCGTCGCCATTTCAAAACTGTGCAGAAGGGTGCATAGGTCCCTGATCTGAGACCACTCCTCCAGCGTGATTTGCCCCACCTCTGGATCTCGTTTGCCCAGGCTATAAGTCAGAACGTATTGCACCAGGGCTTGTCAGTGCTGCCACAGTCGCTGCAACATGTGCAGAGTTGAATTCCACCGTGTTGGCACATCGCATTTTAGCCGGTGGAGTGGCAGGCCCAGCGACTTCTGTAGAGATGTAAGTCGCTGAGCTACGAGATGCGAACGGCGGCAGTGAGCTCACAGCGACCGTGCCCTCTGCAGAAGGCCATCTAGTCCGGGATAGTGGGCTAAAAATTGCTGGACAACCAGGTTCAACACGTGAGCCATACAAGGCACGTGTGTGACATTGCCCCGGTGAAGGGCCGCACCCAGGTTTGCAGCATTGTCGCACACGGCCTTCCCTGGTTGCAGGTCCAGTGGAGACAACCATTCATGAAACTGGGTCTCCAGCGCTGACCACAACTCCTCAGCTGTGTGACTCAGATTTCCCAGACATTTCAAAGTAAAAACTGCCTGATGACGTTGAGCCCTGCTGCCAGCATAGTAAGGAGGTGTGCAGGATCCCTTCTGCGCAGTTAGAAAGTGGGTGGCATGACCAGACAGGCTTTGGGTGCAGGTGGAGGACCGAGAGGAGGTTGGGGAGGCAGAAGCAGTGGAGGAACTTCGAGATAAAGAGGATTGACGCACAACTCATGGGGACGGCAAGACTTGGACAGCAGCCCCTTGTCCTGCTGTCACCATAGTTACCCAGTGCCCAGTCAGCGACATGTAACGGCCCTGTCCATGCCTACTCGTCCAAGTGTCTGTGGTGAAATGCACCCTGTCACACACAGAGTTTCTCAAAGAAGCGGTGATGATGTGTGCGACATGCTGGTGGAGCGCAGGCACTCCTTTCTTTGAGAAGTAGTGCCGACTGGGCATCTGGTACTGGGGCACTGTGATGGACATAAGGTCTCGAAAACCTTCTGTGTCCACCAGGCGGAAAGGCAGCATTTCTGTAGTCAAGAGCTTGCAGATGGTGAAATTCAACCTCTTAGCTTTCTCATGGCTAGGAGGAAATGGTCTTTTACTTGTTCACATCTGAGGGACCGAGGGCTGGCTGTTGTGCTTAGACGGGGTTGAGTAGGGTGTCCTCGGCAAACTGACGGTCTATGAGGAAGATGCAGGTGGACATGTTAGGTTGCCTTGATCCAAAGGTGGTGCTCTCTATGTCAGAGAGCGCTCAACACCAGCTGGTGTTTCCACTTCCAAATTAAATGATGACCTGCCAATCACGCTGGCTGTTGCGGGTAAAGAGGTGGCAGGTCTGCGCCCCAAAACAGGTGTGACTGCTGTCCCCCCAGTCACAGAGGATGAAGAGGCCGTGGATGCAAAGATGGGGCAGACGGTGGTTGGCCCAGCCCGCTATGCCGCATTGTAGCACAGTGAGCTTCCCACTGCAACTTATGCTTCATATCTATGTGACGGTTCATGCATGAAGTACTCAAACTATGGATTTTTTGGCCTCTACTTAGCTTTTGGTGACAAATGTTACAGATAATACGAGTTGGGTCATCCTTATTGATCTGAAAAAATGCCCAGGCTATGCAAGGCTTAGAACCCATGCGACCTGAAGAGCCACCACAACTTGTGGTCAGAGGCAGAGTTGTGTTTGAGGATGCAGTTGTTGACGTGCTTCCAGTACTAATTCTCTGTCCAGCAAGGAGCAACCTGACCTCGTCGTCACTAGCATCCTCCTCCACCCCCTCTGCTGACCTCATCGACTGGCTGACTGTGGGTTGACAGTAAGTGGATCTGCAACCTCGTCATCATCACCCTGTGTGTTCTCACACCCATCATCCTCAGAGCCAACCTCTTCCTGCCCTGACCAAAAACTAAAGTTGTCGCTCCAATCAGGTATTTGAGTCTCATCATCGTCTTCCTCATTGTCTCCACCAACAGGAGTTACAGTTTGGGAATGAGGGTCTACATTATGCTCAGAACCTTCTTCATCTGGTCCTGGATCCGACTCCTAAAGATTCTGGGCATCAGTGCAGATCATTTCCTTGTCTGGATTCAGAGAATCTCTGGAGCCGACCTCTGATTCTCAGGCTATAGTATGAGTAAACAGCTCTGCAGACTCAACCATCTGTTCTACCCCATACTCAGACGGGCAGCTGGAGACTTAGGAGCTGTGAGGAAGCAAGTGCGATTGGGGTGACACCTCTGAGGACTGGAGTATTTGTGATGTTGAAGTTGATGTGGAGGAGAGCCCACTTAAAGGAGCACTTGATATCCATTGAAGCACCTGCTGTTTTTGTGCCTCATCTGGAATTTGTAGCGATGGGCGTGGCCGTAAGAAAGGGATCTTATCACATTGTCCACTAAAAGAAGTAGACATCTTAGTTTGGCTGGAAGATGGTCTTTCTTCTGCAGATGTTACTGTTGCTTTAACACTTACCCCACGGACACAACCTTTTTTCCCTTCCCAACACGCCTATTCCCCTTTCCACCAGCAGCAGGCCTTTTGCCACTCATTTTGGTGGTTAACTAATTGACAACTCTGGAGTTGTTTGCACAAAAAACGATGGATGGAAACCGAGCAGAGCTGAGTGGCCAAATTGTGGTACTAGCCCAAAAGGATTGGCTGGGTTAGAAGCCGTAAAACAATTTTATTAGATACACAGGTGGTGGAGCTTGGTATAGATGGCCTAATAGAATGAGTACCAAACACTGCTACAGGCCCAAAATTATTTTCCAGGCAAGATTCAGCTAAAAATTATTAGTAATTTAAATGTTGGTGGAGCTTAGTATAGATGGCCTAATAGAATGAGTACCACACACTGCTACAGGCCCAAAAGGTTTTACTTGGCTAGGTGCAATAAAAAATTTGTATTACATACACAGGTGGTGTAGCTTGCAACACAGATAGGCTACTCCACTGAATAACACACACTGCAAGAGGCCCAAAAGAATTTGCTTAGCTAGATTTAGCCAAATGCTGTGAAAAACACTTGCACAGCACTAAACAGACCTGCCTAGCAAGAAGTGATATGAACTGATGTAACCTAGCCCTCAAAAGGGCTGCAATTACAACTAGTCACTACTCCCAAGCTATCTGTCTATTTCAGATAAAATTTGCTTGCAATTCACACAGTTATACTGTATAGCGCGCACACAGCAGCAGCGGTGCCATCTAACACTCAGCTGCAGCAGTGAGAAAATGGTGGCGATGGGGAAAATGGCTGGGTCTTATAGGGCAAGGACATGTGACAAACACAGCCAATGACACATGCCCTTGCTTGTGTGAAAAAAAGCACTTTGCTCAATGTGTGCGCTGCTGATAGGCTGACAGATTGCACCTCCCCACTGTAAATGCGGGAAAGAGAAAAAAAAATGGAGATCTTCATTGTTCCTGCAGAGATCCATCCCCTGCCCCTCCCCACGCCCCGCTGTACACTCAAACTGTGTATTAACATTGATTATCAGCATTACTGAGAAAAAATCCAGTTACGATTTTGGTGCACGAACAGTTATCGAACATAACCTCGAACAGCCGGATTTTTTTCAAATCGTTCGGGTTTGTCGAACGTCTCGAACACCGCCCTAAACAGCTCGAATTTGAGATTGGCGAACAGTTCGATTCGAACACCGCTCATCTCTACTGTTTACATAGGAGCACAGTCAGCAGCTACATCTGTGAGCAGTAACATGCATAAAATGGCGCTGAGGAAATATGGCTGCTCTTTATATAGAGAGGACATGTGATTTCAGCAGCCAATGGCAGAAGCCCTTGTGTCTGGACAGTGTGGATGCTTCCTGCACTCTGATTGGCTAGCCCCTATTTGCACACTTAAAGTTGCAGGTAAAAAAAGAATACAAGCGCGCCGCTCCTCTGAGCTCTTCTGAGCTCTCCCCAGCCCCTCCACTCATCAAACACGCCCCCCGCTCATCATGCATAAGCAGTATGCTAGCCAAACTGTTAAAAACACTGTAGTTGCACCGCAATAATTTTCCTGCACTTCTTCGCCGAATGTTACAGATTTTTCCGAATTCAAGTAAAAATGCTTGCGTTTCCGATCACGAATCCGAAAGTGCCATATTCGTGTCGAATTTAACTTTTGAGATTGGATTTCGAACATATTCGCTCATCACTAATTACATCCACCAATTGTAGGGATTTAGCTCGTTGGTAGTTAGTTGGCAGTGTTCACACAGGCACGCAGTTTCTTGTCCAAACAGGAAAGTTCATTAACTCCATAAACTTCCAGCAGAAAGCAATGATTGACAGCGGCATTTAAGTGGTTAACACACGGCTGTTAGAGGCACTTGATGGCTGATTAAATTAGCAAAGAAGTGCGCAGAAAGATACGGGCTCAGCGTGTGAGCCCTCATCAATGGCGGGGATACTGCCAATGATATACATGTACGTCTACAGTCACAAAGGGGTTAAACCAGCTGCACCTCCTGGATTGAAGGGTGGGAATGACTAGTTCTGACCATCTCATCTAATCACTCCTAAAAAACCTGGACACATACTGTATATTGGTCCTATTAACCCTCTCAGTGCCTCCTATCCAGTATTCTGCCAGCTTCTTGTTTTTGTTCTTGTCTTGTGTATATATATACTGTATATATAATGTAATAATGTTTGTTCAAAATTCAGTACTGTGTATTATTTTGCAAGCTTTTATTAAACCTTAACAGGGATTGAATGTTCTATGTAACATACTGTACGGTGCATATAGAATACATTATAATTTATGTAATTTCTCTGCTATAAAGCATGTCATTTTAGTGAAATCAGTGCCATTGTTGAATGCAAATACTATTTCTATTCATGAAGTATTTAAGTTTTCTAGTTTGAGTGAATGTTGGTGCATAAATAAATGAATTCAGAGGAGGTAGACATGTAGCCAAACTGTAAAAACACCATTATTATCCAGGCAATAAGTGGCTTCATATTCAACAGCTACTGAATATGCTGTAATATACGTACTACTGTGCTCAATCGAATACATTTTATCTCCCCTCATTAACATATCTTCTGTGGAAAACATCGCATTATGTTCATGTTCAACAGAGTGACTCAATGCAGTCTTATTATGTCTTATTATTGGGTGCAGTAACGTTTGCTAGGTAAATAGTAATAAAATGGACAGGTGTTTTGGTTGGTTAGTATAGCAAGTTTCCAAGGTTTTGCATTATGAATGCAATATAGCAGACATTTCTTTGGATAGATATTACTGTAATGTCAATGTGTAAAATGTTTCTTAGAATAAAACATAAATGTAACAAGCGGGTTCATGAAAAACATCAAGGGTTATACCAGCTAGAAAACAAATAAATGTGCATAATATATTTTATTTTCAGTTGATTTTTTAACAGAACATTGAAAACATGCTATATATGTAGTATTATGCATATAAAAATAATATTTGGTCCAAATGCAGATTACCTGAGCATATTTTTAGGGATTTATAAGAGAAAAATAACTGAATTTACAGGAAATATTACTGTATACATAATTTTCTTTGAGTAAGATCTGGAAGTCCCCTTGTTGGATGACATGTATAAAGATATATAAAATGGGAAAAACGTAGGGTAAAAAATGAAAGAATAACAAACTATAGGGTCTAACTAGATATCCATTAACCATGCCCTTATCTGGTGACCCTGTGTTCATCACAGTCTACCCTTCAGACAGGCAGAGCAGGGTGCTGAGTAGTGTTGAGTAGTGTTGAGCAAATTTGTTTGGTATTTCAAATTTGTGTTCGGGGTTACGGCTTGTTCGCGCCCAAAAATTGGCTCCGCCCACGAACATTACTGATTTGCCACGCTGTCAAGCAGATAACATCAGGGATGTTCGTGGGCGGAGCCGATTTTTTGGCACAAACCAGCTGGAACCCCAAACACGAATTTGAAATGCCGAACAAATTCGCTCAACACTAGTGTTGAGCGAATTTGTTAGGCGAATGTTCGAACGTTTTAAATTCGGCACGAATATGGCACATTCGGATTCGTGATCACAAAGGTGAGCAAATTTTCTTATAATCGGAAGAATTTGCACAGGACCGCAAATACAGGGCAACCACGGCGTTTTGAACAGTTTTGTTAGCATAGTGCAAGTGTATGATGAGCGGTGACATGTGCCAGGTGAGTGTGGGGGCTGTGGAGAGCTTAGAACAGGTCAGATCAGCGGCGCACTGTTTTTTTTTTTTTTTTTTTCCTGTGGGCGGTAACTTTAACTTAGGAAAGCGTGGCCAGCCAATCATAGCTCAGGAAGCATCCACACTGTCCAGACATAAGAGCTTCTGCAATTGGCTGCAGAAATTACATGTCCTCTCAGTATAAAAATCGGCCATGTCCTGTGCCAAAAGTCATACAGTGCTATAAGCCAGCTACTACATCAGTGGCGGTCAAATTCAGCTTGTACGCAGAGTCAAATCTATATATATTTTTGGTTGGCAGGCAGAGTCCACCAAAGGTTTTTTACTGTGGCAAAGTTGATCCAGTCTGCTAAAAGGTAGATCCTATTTTAGTGACAATGAACTTGTCCTTATTTCACAGTAAAAAGAAAAAAATTCTCTTACTAGGCCCAGTTCAAAAAATATATTTTCCAGTGCTATAAGCCAGCTACTATGTCAGTGGCGGTCAAAGTCAGCTGGACGCAGAGCTTATGCAGAGGAGCCCAAAAATATTTTTTGCTTTGAGTAAAGTGATACAGCTGGCTAGATCTGAGTTTGAAATATTTTGTCGCTGAAATTCAGGTGTGTGCTGAGCTATTGAACAGGAAAAAAACATATTTTTCTTTAGCTAATTGCGTGCTCCTACCACTGTATCTGACCAACATGAGTGGGAAAAAGAGAGGGCGTGGTGGAAGGGGGAATAGACTTGGTGTTCAAGGTGTACGTGAGGTACGTGGTAATGTTAGTGAAAGCACAAGTGAACCAACACAAACAGGTCCTATCCAAAGACAACTTACAACTTATGTTAGTGGACGGCCTACTGCGCTCCCTTCCTTTGGCAGCTGCACTGTGATACGCCTTGTTGATAACGCCCAGAAAGAGCAGGTGCTCCAGTGGATGGCAAGCTTTGCTTCCAGTGCCCTCTCCTCATCTTCCTCCACCTCAACATCACATGCAGTACAGTCCACAGAGGTGGCACCCCAATTACCCATGCTTCCCCCCACGTCACAACTAGCCAACTGCCCAACTGACTGTAGCGAACCACAGATGGGCGAGTCTGTAGAACTCTTCACCCATTCTACACCATGGGCATCAGAAGTGTACTCCAACCAGTCACTGAGTCAAGGGGAGGAAAGCATCTGCACCGATGCTAAAAAATTTTTTTAGCTTGGATTCAGGGAAGGACGAAGTAGGGTCCGAGAAGGTTCCTAATCCTCGTCACCAGACATTAACCGCAGGAGAGGGAGGTGATCCCGATGAAACTGAGGCTCATGCGGACTGTACTGTGCTGTCAGGCCAACAAGATGAGAGGTGTCACTCTGAGTTTGAGGAATGGGATAACACATTGGATGGTGACGAGGTTGAAGATCCTACTTGGTGTGAACCCAGAGTCACGCAGCCGAGTAGCTCATCTGAGGAGATGGAGGAGGAATACGAGGAAGTTACATTTCGCCCTATGGCCAGACACGGAGTAATGCAAGCACGAGGAGCACTGCATCCTGAGGCCAGCAGCGGTCATGGGTCTGCAGCTCGCAGGGGCAGCAAGGGTTGCCTAGCATGGGCCTTTTTTGTCACTGCAAAGGATGAGCCAACTCACGTTATCTGCAAACTTTGTGATAAAAAACTCAGTAGAGGGAAAAACTGCAATAATTTGACTACTACATGCATGAACATCCACATGCTCAAACAACATTCTTTAGGCTGGGAATCTTACCGTGCTGAAATGCGGACCAGCGCACCTCAACAACCATCAGCTGCTCCATCAAATGGATCCACTGCTTCTTCCTCCTCCTCTGTTACTGTGCCAAGTATTGTCACCCAGGTCTCCCATTGCAGAAACTCCAGCTATTTACCCGCTCCAGTCAGGCTGAGTGACAGCCCCTCAGCTATAATTGAAGCGGACACGCCTGCTGTGTTTGTTTCACCGAGCACACCACACGTTTCTCAATCCACCGTAACATCTGCATCTCACTCATGCTCCACCAGTTTTTCCGGTTCACCATACTCCACCCTCTCTCTGCACCTTAGCCAGCCCTCGGTCCCACAGTTGTGGTCACGTAAAAGATTGTTTCATCCTACGCATGACAAAGCGAACAGGTTGAACTCCACCATCTCCAATCTGTTGACCATGGATATGCTGCCTTTCTGCCTGGTAGATACAGACGGTTTCCGAAAACTGATGGCCGTCGCAGTCCCTCAGTACCAGTTGCCCAGTCGCTATTGCTTCTCTAAGAAAGCTGTGCCTGCGCTACACCAGCATGTCACAGACAACATCACCCATTCCTTGTCTAAATCTACGTGTGCCAGGGTGCATTTCACCACCTGGACGAGTAAGTAACTGGATGACTCTGGTGGCTGTGGGGGCAGACGGGGAAGGGGCTGCTCCACAAATCTTGGAATCCCCAAGGCTTGCAGAAGAAACCTCTGCATTTCCCACTTTTTTCGCTTCTGCGTTCTTCGCCTCCTCTAGGGCCTCCACCTGCGCACTCAACCTCTGCCTTAACGAGACACGCGTTCCAAGGGTGCGGAGCGAATACCCTCCACCTCCCTACTGCGCAGTCAGGGCTCACCGTAATCAGGCAGTCTTCAAATTTAATATGCCTTGGAGATCGCAGTCATACAGGTGAAGAGTTGTGGGCAGCTGTCCAGACTCAGTTTGAGCAATGGCTGTCTCCGCTGAACCTAGAGCCAGGGAAGGCTGTGTGCGATAACGGTGCGAACCTGTTAGCGGCCCTAGGCTGAGGCAAGCTCGCACACGTGCCATGCATGGCTCACATCCTCAACCTGGTGATACAGCGATTTCTCCGCTACTATCCTGGCCTTGATGAGCTGCTTCACAAAGTACGGAAGCTGTGTGCTCACTTCCGCCGTTCGCACCCCTCATGTCATCGACTTGCATCTGTACAGAGGTCTTTGTCAGTGCTAGTTAACAGGTTGATCTGTGATGTGCCGACACGGTGGAATTCCACTCTGCACATGTTGCAGTGACTGCCAGCAGCAACAAGCTCTGATGCAGTATGTCATGACGTATAGCTTGGGGCAATGCAGTACGGACTTGGGGCATATCACGTTTGCGGAGTGTGAACAGATTAAGGACATCTGCCCCCTTCTGCACGGTATTGAAATGGCTACTAAACTGGTTAGCGCCGACGATGCCATCATCAGCATCACTAGTCATATACATGCTGGAGTAAACTCTGAATAACCTGCGGCAGGAGGTGGTGGCCCCAGAAGAAGAGGAGGATGCGGAAGGGATACCAATGTCTCAAATTTCCAGACTGTCGTCACACAGGCGGATGCCAAGTGATGGTGGATTACAGCGATTGAGGGGGTTTGGTGATACCAGGCAAACTTTTAGTGAAGGTGCAAGAGCCGAGGAACTAATAGAGAAGGAAGAGGTGATTGGCGAGCAGCTGTCAGAGGATGAAGAGGATAATTATTCCCTCACGTTTCAACGTGGTTGGCAGGAGGGGACGGAGGAAACAAGCATCAGTGTTGCGTGTCCCACAATACAACCTGGCTTTGGACCTCCTGGAAGAACCCGACATATGAGTGCCTTCTTGATGCATTATCTGCAACATGATCCCCGTATAGTTAGGATTCAAAATAATGCTTACTACTGGGTTGCCACTCTGTTAGATCCACGTTATAAGAGTCAATATTGCCAGATGCTTCCTGCCCTGGAAAGGTACCCGCTTATGTTGCAGTATCGAAACCAGCTTTAAATCAACCTTAATAGAGGTTTTCCCCGAGATAACAGTGAGGCACACAGTGTGCATCGCAGCTGTAGTCTTTCAACCTCTGGCACGTCAGTTCGTCAATGCCAAAACATTAGCAGCAGCAGAGAAAGTGGCAGAAGTAATTTCTGGGAGTCCTTTCACACATTTTTTGCACCAGCTCGTGCATCAGCACAACAGAGTACAAGTCTGATACGTGGTGAACGGCTGGAGAGGATGGTGCAGGAGTATCTAGAGTTCAATATCAATACCATCAGGGAGGGTTTGGACCCTTTTACATTTTGGTCTTCAAAAATGGATAAATGGCCTGAGCTCACCTCTCACGCCTTGGAGGTTTTATCATGCCCAGCAGCCAGCGTTCTCTCTGAACATGTCTTCAGCACTGCTGGTAGTGTCTTGACAGATAAGCGCACCCAGCTGTCTCCTGAAAGTGTACAGTAGACCGCCTAACTTTCATCAAGATGAACAAGTCATGGATCTCCAAGGACTTTTGCACCCAATTGCAGACTGTACAGAGTAGGCGATGTTGTCATTTTGAGTGTGCTGCATTGATCTCTTGAAATTGCAGTCTGTGATATGGCTTCCGTGCCTGCTCTTGCTGCTGCTGTTGCAGGTTTTAGGCCCTAATTTTGGGAAATGTGGGGAATCCTGATTGGGTCTCCATCTATTGTGTTGGCTGTAGTGGAACTGGTTTTGTCCTCCTTTGCAATACTTTAACTCTAGTGAAATTGATGCCACTTTGGTGGTGTTAGGTTCTCATTTAGGGCAATGTGAACACTCCTGGTTAAGTCTCCATCTCTTGGATTGTCTGTACTGGAAGAGATGTGGGTCTCATTTACACTATTCCTACTTTAGTGAAATTGATTAGACATTGCTAGTGTCTGCCACTAATTTTTGGAAATGTGGGTAATCCTGAATGGGTCTCCATTAGTGTTGAGCAAGCACTAAAATGCTCGGGTGCTCGAAGCTCGGGCCGAGCTCACCATGATACTCAGGTGCTCGACCCGAGCAACGAGCCCAATGTTAGTCTATGGGAGACCCGAGCATTTTTGCGGCGGCACCCCCGGCAGTCTGTCGAAAGCCTAAAAAGTGCCCAAAACGATAGTGACAGTGCTCAAATGACATGGGGACAGCATGGGGATCACACCAGGAAGCATTTCTGACCCCCAGGTCACTGCTGTCAACAACGTGGTCAGAGGTATTAAGCCACTTTTACGGGCTCACAATGAAACATTCAAAAACGAAGGAACATCTTTTCCAGGGTAAAGACTTGTGTATAAGGTAAACTAAATAGCCAAAAGCAAAAATACTCCTCCACACCTTGGGCTATGTTCACAAGTAGCAATTTTTATGCGTTTTGCACTTTTGTATTGCTTTCAACCATGACAAATGCATTCACCGGGAAATGTCATTTTAACATTTTACAACCTTATCTGGCCACGTGACACATGCATACAGTGCTGAAAAGACATGGGAACAGGATGGAGAAGACCCCTGGAAGCATCTCTGACACCCAGGTCACTGCCTAAAAGTGTGCCCATCAGAAGTGATCCTTGCTCCATCAGAAGATGCAGACTTGCAACTATCCCCATGCAAGTCCTTGTCCCAGGGCAGTGTTCAATTGTACCTCCCTCATTCCTTGCAATGCAAGCGCAAGTATGCAGCCTGCCACCCACCCCCAGGCTGCAATACCATACTGCTTGCTTGCTTGCACTTGAAATTGGGCCTTTTAGGCATGTGGAGGCGGAATCTGGCCACCACGTCATGGCTGCATTGGCGGCCTGGTATCTATACTCAGTCCCCAGCCACCCGGCGGCCGGGTGTCCACGTTTGGTCCCCAGCTGCCAAGGGACGGCCAGGTGTCCATAAACGGTCCCCAGCTGCCCCTATTTGAAGGACAGCCTAACCACAGACACGTGGACAAGTGAATGTGGCCAGGGATGGTCCATCTCACTGACGCCTTCACACTGGGTTAATATTGTGGAAGCCGGGACACAGTTGGACACTGGGATGCAACACGTCCTCCAGACAGAGGATTGCGGGTCCTGGGTCAATCAGGCTTCAACATAAAGTTCAGAAGGTAGACAGCAGCAGTAGTCGGCCTCCTACACAACGAGTAAATTATTCATGATCATGAGGCCATCCATCTCCTTAGCTTTCTGTTCCTTGGAATGCAAGCGCATGTATGTAGTAGCGGCTAGGCCTGAGGTGGTCAGCGTTTTGGCGCATATCCTACCTCCTCCAAGGATTGCTGGATGTTTTCCTGCTACTATCCCAGTTCTATGACTCCCGTTAAAACAAAGCTTCAGGTGATGAATGATGGATGAGGTGGTGGCAAAGGAGAACGATCAGGAGGAACAGGGACCATTCACATCAATATCAGGCCAGTCAACCTTACATGTCTTGTAGGATATGTTTTTGTACCAAAAGGACACAGTTATAGGGCATACAGTGAGTGCAATGCCTACCAAAAATTTTGAGGCACTCCAATGCCCCTTGGAAGTGACATTGAGGTCAGAGGGCCTTAACTAAACCGTCTCCTGTACACTGTTGGCCTAAGCAGTGAATGGAAGGCTTTCCAAAAATTATGAGGAACTGCAATGCCCCTTGAAACAGACATGGATTACAGTGTACTAAAAACCTTCTACCATTATTGGGGAGTGAGTCTCCTTTAGTGTTCGCATATGCATTGAAAAGCAAAAGCTGACTAAAATTAGGAGGAAATGCAATGCCCCTTGGAAGAGCTGAGGAGTTCAGAGTCGTTTAACAAGACTGTTTTAATGCCCCTTGGAAGAGACGTGGAGGTCACAGTAGCTTAACAAGACGGTTTTAATGCCCCTTGGAAGAGACGTGGAGGTCACAGTAGCTTAACAAGACGGTTTTAATGCCCCTTGGAAGAGTGGTGGAGGCCGCAGTGGAATAAAAAGAGGGTTTTAATGCCCCTTGGAAGAGACGTTTAGGTCACAGTAGCTTAACAAGACATTTTTAATGCCCCTTGGAAGAGACGTGGAGGTTACAGTGGAATAGAAAGACAATATCAATGCCCTGTGGAAGAGACGTGGAGGTCACAGTAGCTTAACAAGACGGTTTTAATGCCCCTTGGAAGAGTGGTGGAGGTCGCAGTGGAATAAAAAGAGGGTTTTAATGCCCCTTGGAAGAGACGTTTAGGTCACAGTAGCTTAACAAGACATTTTTAATGCCCCTTGGAAGAGTGGTGGAGGTCACAGTGGAATAAAAAGAAAATATCAATGCCCCTTGGAAGAGTGGTGGAGGTTGCAGTAGATTAACAAGACGGTTTTAATGCCCCTTGGAAGAGACGTGGAGGTCACAGTAGCTTAACAAGACTGTTTTAATGCCCCTTGGAAGAGACGTGGAGGTCACAGTGGAATAAAAAGAATATCAATGCCCCTTGGAAGAGTGGTGGAGGTCACAGTAGCTTAACAAGACTGTTTTAATGCCCCTTGGAAGAGACGTGGAGGTCACAGTAGCTTAACAAGACGGTTTTAATGCCCCTTGGAAGAGTGGTGGATGTTGCAGTAGCTTAACAATATTTTAATGCCCCTTGGAAGAAACGTGGCGGTCACAGTGGAATAAAAAGACAATATCAATGCCCCTTGGAAGAGTGGTGGAGGTCGCAGTAGCTTAACAAGATGTTGCGCTCACGCCCGGACTGACTGGCGTGAGCGTGATTAGTGATCCCACTGTACCATGAACCGAGGAGTGCCTGGAGGGGCGTAACTAAGTATCAACCCAATCCGACCAAGGTCGCACGGCGGCTCAGTCGACTCCGTGAACCAAGGAGGAACCAAGCAGAGGGACCAGGTGCTACTCCAGGTCAGACCCCGGTCACAGCTGTTGACCCACACCGGGGAATGCAGGAACAGGCAGGTTAGACTGGCATGTAGACAGATGGGTACTGGCAAACACGGCTGGTATGCAGACAGGTGGATATTGACAGGCACAGCTGGTATGCAGACAGGTGGGCACTGGCAGGCACGGCTGGCGTGCAGACAGGTGGGCACAGGCAGGCACGGCTGACATGCAGAGAGGCGGGTACTGGCAGGTAGAAACGCAGGCAGGATAGGGACCTGTACAGACTGGGACACAGGAACGGAGCCGCAGGTGCTTTAGATGAGCAGAGCAAAACCCGCAGATGCGGTAGACAAGCTGAGCAGAGCAAAACCCGCAGATGCGGTAGACAAGCTGAGCAGAGCAAAACCCGCAGGTGCGGTAGACAAGCTGAGCAGAGCAAAACCCGGAGATGCGGTAGACAAGCTGAGCAGAGCAAAACCGCAGGTGCGGCAAACAAGCGAAGCAGAGCGGAACCGCCGGAGCGGTGAACAAGCAGAGCAGAAGGTGAAGGCAGACAGAACAGGGCTCTGTTCACATGGAACAGACTGGAAAATACAGGAAGATGGTTAAAACACAGGAGGTAGATACGGAGGCAGGGAAAGGGGACAAGCAGAACCAGATACACACAAGCTACTTACAATGAAGTTGCGAGTGGACACAAAACTCACAAACAGAAGTACAGAGACAATGAGTTGGAGTTAGGTGCAAGTTCAAACACTTCAGGCAAAGGGAAGGTATGGACATAGAGAGAAACAAGTAACGGGCTAGGACACGCTTCAGACAGGAACTGAACCGGGAATAAGATACAGGAACGAGCCTGGGAACTCAGCCCCCAGGGTGGCGGAAACAGAGTCAGGACAGGATCTGGCAACAAACAGTTGCACAGAGCACAGACTGTAAGAAAGTGTTGCTCAGGCACCTCCCACTGGGTGGAGGGGGTTTAAGTATCCAGTGACTCACAGCAATAGGCTGGGGACACATTAGGACTGTGCACACAGTAGCTATTAGAAACAAGCAGAAAGCCGCGCCGATGCTCTAAGCAATCAGACAAGAGACATGGACAGAGCAGGTACTGGAGCAAAGAGTGCAGCATGGACTGACAGGTAAGATTGCGGTCTTGAATAGTGGGAGGTGGTGCACTATGCAAGCACGCCGCCAGGGATGTTACACAAGACGGTTTTAATGCCCCTTGGAAGAGTGGAGGAGGTCGCAGTGGAATAAATAGACAATATCAATGCCACTTGGAAGAGTGGTGGAGGTCGCAGTAGCTTAACAAGACGGTTTTAATGTCCCTTGGAAGAGTGGTGGAGGCCGCAGTGGAATAAAAAGACAATATCAATGCCCCTTGGAAGAGTGATAGAGGTTGCAGTAGCTTAACAAGATGGTTTTAATGTCCCTTGGAAGAGTGGTGGAGGTCGCAGTGGAATAAAAAGACAATATCAATACCCCTTGGAAGAGTGGTGGAGGTCGCAGTAGCTTAACAAGACAAATTTAATGCCCCTTAAAAGAGCCATGCAGTACAGCGTATTAAAAACATTATTTCCATTATTGGGGAGAGGGTCTCCCATAGTCTTTGCCTTTGCCTTCCAAGCAATAGCTGCCAAAAATTAGGATGGAGGAACTTGCAATGCTGGCAACACGGACCACGGTCACCCTGGTGGTATAGTGGTAGTGGAGCCTGAGGATAAGGAGAAGAGCAAAAAACAGCCGAAATGAGGAAGCGTTTACCCATGTGTGGGTGTGAAGCGGTGCATGGGAATACACCTCCCGAAACAACACAGTGGATTTGACTTTGTTACTCTGCTGTCATTTGGTGGTGATGAGAAGTCTGGCCCAATCCAGCCCTTGTTCATTTTGATAAGGGTCAGCTTGTCAGCATTGTCAGTTGACAGGCGAGTGCGCTTATCAGTCATGATTCCCCCAGCAGCACTAAAAACACGCTCCGAAAACATGCTAGCGGCAGGGCAGGCCAGGACCTCCAAGGTGTACAGAGCGAGTTCATTCCAAGTGTCCAGCTTGGATACCCAATAATTAAAAGGCACAGAGGAATCACGGAGGACGCTGGTATGGTCGGCAAGGTACTCCCTCACCATCTTTTGAAACTTTCCACTCCTTGTGAGAGTACCCCGCGCCTCAGGGCCTGTAAGCTGTCCCAGAATGTTGACAGTGTTCCCCTGCCTCTGCTGGATTGGAGTTGCGTCTCTCTCGCTTGTACGCTGTCACGCTGTCTCTGTATACTGGAGGTAGGGGGCCTAAGCTGACCCTAAGCTGGGGCCCTGACTAATCCCTCAACCTGGAGGTACTGTTAAAGGTACAGAGGTCCAGGCCACCAGCATAACCCCTACCTCCTGAGGATCCCTGCACCTAAGTAATCTAGTCCTGAGAAGGACCCCGATCACAACAAAAGGGGACAAGTAATAATATGCCCACACACAGTACTTAGATAAACGAGACAGTACAAGGGAAAAACCAAAACCACCTTGCATACAAAAACTACACAACTACAACAGAGGGAACACCAACGGGAAAGGAGATAAATGATAAAGCGAGGAAGGGAAAAAACACTCCAAATGCACTTATCTCTGAAACTCCAAATACCACGATCCGCTCTGTTAGTCTGCATGAAATGCTTTCACCGACACTTCCCTAACAGACCAGCAGGCATTTGAAGGAGTCTCACTACAGCAGCATTGATTGCAGCTGGGCGAGGCTGGACCTCGTCTAGCACAGAGAGAGAGAGAATTAACTCCCTCACTGCGGAAAAACACAAAGCACCAAAAAGTCAGCTGCGAGAAGTCAGGCTGTGTAATCGTGACGATCTTCGTGGCGACACACCCGTGACATACGCCTTGGTTGGGCAATAGAGATGAGCGTTGTTCTACTCGAACTGTTCGCCAATCTCAAATTCGAGCTGTTTTGGGCGGTGTTCGAGCCGTTCGGCGAACACGAACGATTTGAGAAAAATTCGGCTGTTCGAGGTTATGTTCGATAACTGTTCGTGCACCAAAATCATAACTGGATTTTTTCTCAGTAATGATGAAAATTAATGTTAATACGCAGTTTGAGTGTACAGCGGGGTGGGGGGAGGGGCAGGGGATGGATCTCTGCAGGAATAATGAACATCTCCATTTTTTTTTCTCTTTCCCGCATTTGCAGTGGGGAGGTGCAATCTGTCAGCCTATCAGCAGCGCACACACGGAGCGAACTGCTGTTTTTCACACAAGCAAGGGCATGTGTCATTGGCAGTGTATGTCACATGTCCTTGCCCTATAAGACCAAGCCATTTTCCCCGTCGCCACCATTTTCTCACTGCTGCAGCTGCGTGTTAGACGGCACCGCTGTTGCTGTGTGCGCTATACCTTGTTAATTTCAAGCCAATTTTCGCACAAATCTACAGATAGCTTGGGAGTAGGGAATAGTTGTAATTGCAGTCCTTTTAAGGACTAGGTTACAGCATTTCCTACGACTTTTATCAGGCAGGTCTGTGCTCTTAAATAGATAGATTGTGGGAGTAAAGACTAATTGTAATTGCAGTCCTTTTCAGGACTAGGTTACATCAGTTCCTATCAGTTTTTGCCAGGCAGGTCTGTGCCAGTGCTGTGCAAGTTTTTTTCACAGCATTTGGCTGAATCTAGCAAAGCTAATCCTTTTTGGCCTATTGCAGAGTGTGTTAGTCAGTGGAGTAGCCTATCTGTGTTGCAAGATATACCACCTGTGTATAGAATGCCAATTTTTTTACTGCACCTAGTGAAGTAAAATCTTTTGGGCATAGCATCATTCTATTAGTCCATCTATACTGACCTCCATCAGGTTGCAAACTGAATATATTTTTTTTCTGCATCTAGCTCTGAAAAAATATTTGGGCTTCTAGCTGTGTGTGGGACTTGTTCTATTAGTCCATCTATACTGACCTCCATCAGGTTGCAAATTAAAAATAATTTTTATCTGCATCTACCTCTGAAAAAATATTTGGGCTTCTAGCTGTGTGTGGGACTTGTTCTATTAGTCCATCTATACTGACCTCCATCAGGTTGCAAACTGAATATAATTTTTTTCTGCATCTAGCTCTGAAAAAATATTTGGCCTTCTAGCAGTGTGTGGGACTTTCTCTATTAGTCCATCTATACTGACCTCCATCAGGTTTCAAATTAAAAATAATTTTTTTTCTGCATCTAGCTCTGAAAAAATATTTGGCCTTCTGGCAGTGTGTGGGACTTTCTCTATTAGTCCATCTATACTGACCTCCATCAGGTTGCAAATTAAAAATAATTTTTATCTGCATCTAGCTCTGAAAAAATATTTGGCCTTCTAGCAGTGTGTGGGACTTTCTCTATTAGTCCATCTATACTGACCTCCGTCAGGTTGCAAATTAAAAATAATTTTTATCTGCATCTACCTCTGAAAAAATATTTGGGCTTCTAGCTGTGTGTGGGACTTGTTCTATTAGTCCATCTATACTGACCTCCATCAGGTTGCAAACTGAATATAATTTTTTTCTGCATCTAGCTCTGAAAAAATGTTTGGCCTTCTAGCAGCGTGTGGGACTTTCTCTATTAGTCCATCTATACTGACCTCCATCAGGTTGCAAACTGAATATATTTTTTTTCTGCATCTACCTCTGAAAAAATATTGGGCTTCTAGCTGTGTGTGGGACTTGTTCTATTAATCCATCTATACAGACCTCCATCAGGTTGCAAACTGAATATATTTTTTTTCTGCATCTACCTCTGAAAAAATATTGGGCTTCTAGCTGTGTGTGGGACTTGTTCTATTAATCCATCTATACAGACCTCCATCAGGTTGCAAACTGAATATAATTTTTTTCTGCATCAAGCTCTGAAAAAATATTTGGCCTTCTAGCAGTGTGTGGGACTTTCTCTATTAGTCCATCTATACTGACCTCCATCAGGTTGCAAATCGAATATAATTTTTTTCTGCATCTAACCCACCCAATAGTTTTGGCCTAATACCACAGTTTGGCCACTCAGCTCTGCTCGGTTCCCATCCATTGTTTTTTTGTGCAAACAACTCCAGAGTTGTGAATTAGTTAACCACCAAAATGAGTGGAAAAAGGCCTGCTGCTGGTGGAAAGGGGAATAGGCGTGTCGGGAAGGGGAAAAAAGGTTGTGTCCGTGGGGTAGGTGTTAAAGCAACAGTAACATCTGCAGAAGAAAGACCATCTTCCAGCCAAACTAAAATGTCTACTTCTTTTAGCGGACAATGTGATAAGATCCCTTTCTTACGGCCATGCCAATCGCTACAAATTCCAGATGAGGCACAAAAACAGCAGGTGCTTCAACGGATATCAAGTGCTCCTTTAAGTGGGCTCTCCTCCACATCAACTTCAACATCACAAATACTCCAGTCCTCAAAGGTGTCACCCCAATCGCACTTGCTTCCTCACAGCTCCCAAATCTCCAGCTGCCCGTCTGAGTATGAGGTAGAACAGATGGTTGAGTCTGCAGAGCTGTTTACTCATACTATAGCCTGGGAATCAGAGGTCGACTCCAGCGCTTCTGTGAATCCAGACGAGGAAATGATCTGCACTGATGCCCAGAATCTTTGAGTCGGATCCAGGACCAGACGCAGAAGGTTCTGACCATAATGTAGACCCTCATTCCCAAACTGTAACTCCTGTTGGTGGAGACAATGAGGAAGACGATGATAAGACTCAAATACCTGATTGGAGCGACAACTTTAGTTTTTTGTCAGGGCAGGAACAGGTTGGCTCTGAGGACGACGGGTGTGATAACGCACAGGGTGATGATGATGAGGTTGGAGATCCCACTTACTGTCAACCCACAGTCAGCCAAGAGATGAGGTCAGCAGAGGAGGTGGAGGAAGATGCTAGTGACGACGAGGTCAGGTTGCGCCTTCCTGGACAGAGACGTAGTGCTGGAAGCACGTCAACAACTGCATCCTCAAACACAACTCTGCCTCTCACCACAAGTCGTGGTGGCTCTTCAGGTCGCATGGGTGCTAAGCCTTGCATAGCCTGGGCATTTTTTCAGATCGATAAAGATGACCCAACTCGTGTTATCTGTAACATTTGTCAGCAAAAGCTAAGTAGAGGCCAAAAAATACATAGTTTGAGTACTTCATGCATGAATCGGCACATGGACATGAAGCATAAGTTGCAGTGGGAAGCTCAGTGTGCTACAATGCGGCCTAGCCGGCCGGGCCAACCACCGTCTGCCATATCTTGTGCATCCGCGGCCTCTTCATCCTCTGTGACTGGGGGGACAGCAGTCACACCTGTTTTGGGGCGCAGACCTGCCACCTCTTTACCCGCAACAGCCAGCGTGATTGGCAGGTCATCATTTTCTTTGGAGGTGGTAACACCAGCTGGTGTTGAGCGCTGTCCGACATCGATAGCACCACCTTTGGATCAAGGCAGCCTAACATGTCCGCCTGCATCTTCCTCACAGACCGGCAGTTTGCCGGGGACACCCTTATCAACCCCGTCTAAGCACAATAGCCAGCCCTCGGTCCCTCAGATGTGGACAAGTAAAAGACCATTTCCTCCTAGCCATGAGAAAGCTAAGAGGTTGAATTTCACCATCTGCAAGCTCTTGGCTACAGAAATGCTGCCTTTCCGCCTGGTGGACACAGAGGATTTTCGAGACCTTATGTCCGTCGCAGTGCCCCAGTACCAGATGCCCAGTCGGCACTACTTCTCAAAGAAAGGTGTGCCTGCGCTCCACCAGCATGTCGCACACAACATCACCGCTTCTTTGAGAAACTCTGTGTGTGACAGGGTGCATTTCACCACAGACACTTGGACGAGTAGGCATGGACAGGGGCGTTACATGTCGCTGACTGGGCACTGGGTAACTATGGTGACAGCAGGACAAGGGGCTGCTGTCCAAGTCTTGCCGTCCCCACGAGTTGTGCGTCAATCCTCTTTATGTCAAAGTTCCTCCACTGCTTCTGCCTCCTCAACCTCCTCTCGGTCCTCCACCTGCACCCAAAGCCTGTCTGGTCATGCCACAAGCTTTCTAACTGCGCAGAAGGGATCCTGCACACCTCCTTACTATGCTGGCAGTAGGGCTCAACGTCATCAGGCGGTTTTTACTTTGAAATGTCTGGGAAATGTGAGTCACACAGCTGAGGAGTTGTGGTCAGCTCTGGAGAACCAATTTCATGAATGGTTGTCTCCACTGGACCTGAAACCAGGGAAGGCCGTGTGCGACAATGCTGCAAACCTGGGTGCGGCCCTTCGCCGGGGCAATGTCACACACGTGCCTTGTATGGCTCACGTGTTGAACCTGGTTGTCCAGCAATTTTTAGCCCACTATCCCAGACTAGATGGCCTTCTGCAGAGGGCACGGTCGCTGTGTGCTCACTTCCGCCGTTCGCATCCCGCAGCTCAACGACTTACATCTCTACAGAAGTCGTTGGGCCTGCCACTTCACCGGCTAAAATGCGATGTGCCTACCCGGTGGAATTCAACTCTGCACATGTTGCAGCGACTGTGGCAGCACCGACAAGCCCTGGTGCAATACGTTCTGACGTATAGCCTGGGCCAACGAGATCCAGAGGTGGGGCAAATCACGCTGGAGGAGTGGTCTCAGATCAGGGACCTATGCACCCTTCTGCACAGTTTTGAAATGGCGACGAAGATGTTTAGTGCTGACGATGCCATTATCAGCATGACTATTCCGGTGATTTACATGCTGGAGCACATGTTAAACAGAATTCGGAGTCAGGTGGTGGCACAAGAGGAGGTGGAGGAAGTAGAGGAGGAGGAGTTGTATGCGGAAGGGCTAACATCTGCAAGGTCCAGACGGTCGGCAGCACCAAGGCAGCAGGCATGTGAGGGTGGGGAGATGGTTTCACCAGGGCGCATGGTAGCAGCCAAACTAGTGAGGAAGGTGCAGGAGCCCAGGAAGAAGTGGAGGACGAACTGATGGAAGACTCATCAGATGAGGGAGACCTTGATCACATTTCTGTTGTGCGAGGTTGGGGGGAGAGGACAGAGGAAGGAAGCATGATTGTTACCTCGCCACCAACACAACAGGGACTTGGTGCTCCTGGATGCGCAACACACATGAGTGCCTTCTTGCTGCACTACCTGCAACATGACCCTCGAATTGTGAGAATTAGAAATAATCCTGACTACTGGGTTGCCACACTGTTAGATCCCCGGTACAAAAGTAAATTTGCAGAAATTATTCCTGCCATAGAAAGGGATGCACGCATGCAGGAGTATCAGCAGAGACTGTTGCAGAATCTTACATGTGCTTTTCCACAAAACACCAGTGGTGCACGTAGTGAATCTTACAGTTCTAACTTGCCAACCGTGGTCTGTATGGAGTTGTTCAATAAAGTGCCCAAAATTAAGATAACATAGATGGGAGAGGTCTCTATGAATAGGAATTCCTAAGTATTTGATACCCTGTGAGGGCCAGGCAAAGGGAAAGTTGGACTGGATGGAATCCTATATGGATTTGGGGAGGGAGACATCGAGGGCCTCAGACTTCGCTGCATTGATTTTAAAATTTGACCATGTAACAAAGTGATCTATTTCAGCCATAACAGCATGGATGGATATATGTGATTGAGTGATATATACTAGGACATCATCAGCAAATAGAGAGCACTTGTACTCGGTGCCTCCCACCTCAATCCACCTAATATTGGGGTTATGGCGAATTGATGAGAGCAGGTGCTCCGTCACTAGGATGTATAAGAGAGGGGACAGAGGACATCCCTGCCTTGTCCCATTGGTGATTGTGAAAGGTGATGAAAATGTTCTGATGCACCCCCTGGGCCTTGGGACACCCGGAGCCGGACCCTTTTTGGTGGATGCTGGTGGTTGTAGTCTTCGTGGCGGCGAGCCGGTACCGTGGCTCAGGGTGGTCAAACCAGTGGCGGAACTATTTGTGGTTTTGATGTATACAGCAAAATAAGACTTTGCCAGCAATGAATAACCTTGTAAGCCCTCAGAATCCTCCTGGATGGAGAAAGAAGAATGTTGTGAAGAAAAAACGGAAAATGGTGGTTATGGGGGATTCCCTGTTAAGAGGAACAGAGGCCGCTATCTGCAGAACAGACATAACCTCAAGAGAAATGTGCTGTCTTCCAGGAGCAAAAATTAAAGATGTGTCTGACAGGATATCAAGACTCTTCAGACCTACAGATCACTACCCATTCCTGCTAATACATGTGGGGACAAATGACACCGCAAGAAAGGACCTGGAAACCATCTGCAGTGACTTTGAAGACTTAGGCAAGAAAGTGAAAGAATTGGGAGCGCAGGTGGTCTTCTCATCCATCCTCCCAGTGGATGGCCATGGAACAATGAGGTGGAATAAGATTCTACAGGTGAACAACTGGCTACGTCGATGGTGCCGTCAACAAGGATTTGGATTTCTGGATCACGGAATGAATTACCTATACGATGGACTACTTGCTAGAGATGGGGTGCACCTTACGAAGACTGGAAAACATGTATTTGGAAGTCGCCTTGCTACACTCATCAGAAGAGCTTTAAACTAGAACAATGTGGGAAGGGAAGCAAAAGGCCAGAAAAAGCCATACAGCTGACAAATACTATTGAGATCTCTGCTACTGGAAGTGGAAAAGAAGAACAAAGACAAAACAATTTAAATAATAAAAATATGGGAGGAAGAGAAACCAATCACAAACTAAAATGTTTTTATACAAATGCACAAAGCATGGGCAACAAACAAGGAGAATTGGAACTACTAATGCAGGAAAAGAAATATGATGTCATTGGAATCACTGAAACTTGGTGGGACAATACACATGATTGGAATAAAAGGCTAAAAGGATACAACTTATTTGCAAGAAACAGAATTGATAAACGAGGAGGAGGTGTCGCATTGTATGTTAGAAAAGCGTATATCTGCACAGAGATTGAAGCTTCAGAGACTGGGAGTTCTGTGGAAACTGTTTGGGTAAGAATACAAGGAGAGAACAACGGAAAGGACACCATTGTAGGCATTTACTACAGGCCACCTGGGCAAGCTGAAGATATGGATGAACTCTTTATGTATCAAATGACCAAGTTCTCCAAAAAATATGACGTAGTGGTCATGGGAGATTTCAACTATCCAGACATTTGTTGGGAATCTCTCTCAAGTAAAACTAACAGGTCAAGCAAATTCTTATCCTCTCTTGCTGACAACTTTATCTTCCAAAAGGTAGGGGAGAAAACAAGGGGATCTGCTACTTTGGATCTAATCCTTATAAACAGGGAGGAAATGGTTGAGGAGGTAAAGGTGGCTGGGACCCTAGGAGGCAGCGATCATGCTATTATAGAATTTTGGATAACTAGAGGAGGAAGACATGTGAAGACTCAAACTTCAAGGTTAGATTTTAGAAAGGCAGATTTTAAGAGACTCAGAAAGAGAATAGGAGGGATCCAATGGCTGGATGTCCTTAAGGACAAAAATGTCCAGGAAGGATGGGAAGTTTTAAAAAATGAGATTCTCAAAGCACAATCGTTAACAATCCCGAAAAGTAGGAAGAATGGGAAGCTTTTAAGGAAACCAGGATGGATGAACACAGAACTTAAACACATGCTAAAAAGAAAGAAAGAAATGTTTATTAAATGGAAAGAGGGAGGCATATCTAAAGAAGATTATAATGCAGTCTGCAGATCCTGCAGGGCACGTATCAGGTTAGCTAAAGCTGACAATGAATTAAGGCTTGCAAGAGATGTCAAAAGCAATAAAAAAGGATTTTGGGGGTATGTCAAAAGTAAAAGAAAAGTCAAAGATGCTATAGGATTTTTACAGGATGAAAATGGAGAAATGGTAAGAGAGGATGTTGAGAAGGCCAAACTTTTTAATTCCTATTTTGCAACTGTTTTCTCTCAGAAAGAAAATGTAACATCAACTGATCTTCACTGTCCTTTTAAAGGAATAGAGGAATCCAAGTTATCTGTAAACAGAAAGATTGTGAGGGAATATTTAGCTAACATAAATGAGTTCAAGTCTCCAGGTCCAGATGAATTACACCCCAGAGTACTGAAGGAGATCGTAGAAGAAATTTTAGAACCACTCTCCATAATCTTTGAAAATTCTTGGAGAACAGGAGAAGTCCCAGAAGACTGGAGAAGAGCAAATGTTGTTCCTATCTTCAAAAAGGGGAAGAAGGTGGACCCAGGGAACTATAGGCCGGTGAGTCTGACTTCTATACCAGGAAAGATCTTTGAACAAATTATTAAACAACATGTATGTAAGTACATGGATAAGAATGAAGTGATTAACCAGAGTCAGCATGGGTTTGTAACTAACAAGTCATGTCAGACTAACTTAATTTCCTTCTATGACAGAATCACTGACTGGGTGGATCAGGGAAATGCTGTAGATATAGTATATCTTGACTTCAGCAAAGCATTTGACAAAGTATCTCACACCATCCTTATTGAAAAAATGACCAAGTATGCAATGGACCAGGCAACTGTTAGGTGGATTCATAACTGGCTTAGTGATCGGACTCAAAGGGTGGTTGTAAATGGCTTCACATCCAGCTGGATGAATGTCTCAAGTGGGGTACCACAAGGCTCCGTCCTGGGACCTGTATTGTTCAACATCTTTATCAATGATTTAGATGAAGGAATTGAGGGTAAACTGATTAAATTTGCTGATGACACAAAGCTAGGAGGGATAGCTAATACTAGAGAAGAGAGAGAGAGGATTCAAAAAGACCTAAATAAACTGGAGCAGTGGGCAGCAACCAACAGAATGGTTTTTAACAGGGAAAAATGCAAAGTACTACATCTGGGCAATAAAAATGAAAAAAGCATATACAGAATGGGAGAAATAGAGCTAAGCAACAGTACATGTGAAAAAGACTTAGGTATACTAATAGATCATAGACTGAACATGAGTCAACAGTGTGATGCAGCAGCAAAAAAGGCAAATACAATTCTGGGATGTATTAACAGAAGCATACAGTCTAGATCACGTGAAGTCATTATCGGTCTTTACTCCTCTTTGGTCAGACCTCATCTGGAATACTGTGTACAGTTTTGGGCACCACATTTTAAAAAAGACATAGACAAACTGGAGCAAGTTCAGAGAAGAGCGACCAGAATGGTGACTGGTCTGCAAACCATGTCCTATGAGGAACGGTTGCAGGATTTGGGAATGTTTAGCTTGCAAAAAAGAAGACTGAGAGGAGACTTAATAGCTGTCTACAAATATGTCAAGGGCTGTCACATTGTAGAAGGATCATCTTTATTCTCATTTGCACAAGGAAAGACTAGAAGCAATGGGATGAAACTAAATGGGAGGAGATACAGATTAGATATTAGAAAAAACTTTTTGACAGTTAGGGTGATTAATGAGTGGAACAGGCTGCCACGAGAGGTGGTGAGTTCCTCTTCAATGGACGTCTTCAAACAGAGGCTGGACAGACATCTGTCTGAGATGATCTAGTGAATCCTGCTTTGAGCAGGGGGTTGGACCAGATGACCCAGGAGGTCCCTTCCAACTCTACCATTCTATGATTCTATGATTCTATGTTTAAATGTCCGAATACGCCACCCGTGGATTGCGGTCAGAGTGAACCGCCGCTGCAGGGCAGACCGCTGAGGCTGGTGTTGTGGGTGCAGCAGAGCGTAGCATAACTCCCCACGGGAGGAGTATAGCCTCAGGGCAGTGTATGCGGAGGATGGGGGTGATGGTGCAGGGCAGCAGCAGTAACGACATGGAGTCAGTGATGCAGTCCAGGGCCTTTACTCACAGTTCTTATTATCCAGACCACGTCTGCAGGTAACGGCTGCCCACGTCGTACTGTGCTCACCAGGTGAGGGGCTCAGACAACTCCCAGATAACTTTGGAGCGCTTCACAGGACCCCCTTTGTGTGTCCTTTGTCTGGCCTTTCTTACCAACCCTTCTGTCCGGCTGCCTCGGGCCTCCTCTTGGTAAACTTGGCGCCAGTTTCCCTGACCCTATGTGGTGCCTTCCTAGCGGGTGTAGAGAGGGGCTGCGCCACATAAAATGTCACAGCCTCCGGTTTCTAGCTGAGGGTCGTTTCCTGCCTCCACTAGTTTCGGGGACCGGTCTCCCCCTTTGGCCTGACCCCTCCACGCAGGTGGATTCGGGTGTGCGGTGGCGACTCGCCCGTCCGCACCCCTGGGACCCCTTCATTCCTCGTTCCTGGAGCCTTCTCCGCTCCTCTTCCTTCCTTCTCCCTCTTCCAGGCCTGGGCCTCTGTTACTAGGCCCGCCTCCGGAGCAGAGCTCATGCAGAGCCCCTGCTCCCTGCCACTTCTGCTCAGACTTCTCTGCACTGAACTAAGATGGTGCCCACCTTTTATACTCCCTTCTCAATGCACCCAGGAACTGCTTCCTCCCTGCTCCTGCACTACAGGGTTCCCCTTCCTCAGTGTTCCCTCCCCCCACTCCAGCCAGGGACAGGGACTGTCGTGCCCATCTCAGAGGCATATTGGTCACCCTGCCCCACGGCAATGTGGTGTAATGCATGCAGGTGTCGGGTCCTGATCCACACTCCATCCTTACCTGAGAGTGAGATATCACACCTCTGGGTGAGGTGCAATACCTCTGTAGCAACCGAGCCCTCAGGGTGCTACAGTTCCATTTATCTTCAGCCTAGGTGACGTATTGTGATACAGGGCCGTGATTTTGGCGATAAAAGGGTCTCCTAGACCCCTACCCCAAGCTTTTTAAGAGAATCCTATATGGCGTGCCAGGAGACTCTATGGAATGCTTTCTCAGCATCCAACGAGAGTTTCTAATTACAAATTTTTAACTGCATCTAGCCCAGGAAATACTTTGTGCCTAGTAGCAGTGTCTGCTAGTCAGCGGATTATCCCGGCTGTTAAGCAAGCTACACCACCTGTAGTTTGGACACTTAATTTTTTCAAAGGAAATGCTTCGGGACCACGGGATACTCAGTGAAGAGCATCAGGAGGCACCCCAAGGCATAGGGGCTGGGACTGGCAGTAGGATGCCTTGTGGTGGACAGCCGAGCTCGATCCTTATAAAAGCTTTTTAACTGCAGCAGCTTTAGTGGACGCTACTGGAGCTGGAATTACGCGGCTGCTGGCATGAGACTTGCCCTCCAATAGATCCTTGTAAATGGATTTAAAGTGTATTCATTCAAATTAGAGAGACAATTTAAATTAAAAAGCTTAGAGCTGCCTCCACCACAGGGGGGCTCGCTCGACCCACCAGCGGACAGGCACCAGTATTGGGAGAGGGGGGCTGGCCGTCAGGGTTCACCGCGGCTCTGGCACAAACCCGGCGACACGGAGGTGGCACGGGCAGCAGAGGACTGAACGTGTCGGCTTCTCACTTTTTGGATTTTAGAAGGGCATGACATGCCTATATCTGTGTCTCCCCCTCCTTTTACTCCTCCACCTCTTTTCTTATCGCATGACTATATGTACTTGTCACTTTTCCATGTGTTAGTTGTGTCTTCTGAGCAGTTTGTCAGCTTTTGGACACCTTTGAAGGTGTTTTCTATGTGTTTCTATGTGTTTTTGTTTGCCTGCCATTGGTTTTAACGGTGTTCGAAGGTGTTCGACGAACAGTTCGGCAAACACACGGGTGTTCGACGAACCGAACCGAACTCGAACACTACGGGGGTGGCTCAACACTATTGGGCAACGAACTGTGACCTCTGCCGCTAGCGTGTTCAGATGGGAATTTTTTTAACAGTTCTGCAGCAAGGGCCTTCTGGTACTGCCCCATTTTTGTAGACCTCTCCACCTCAGGAATAGGAGAGTGAAAGTTCTCCTTGTAGCGGGGGTCTAAAAGTGTCACCAACGACAGTAATGACTGTCACCCAACATTTTGACAACGCGAGGGTCACGGTTAAGGCAGCGTAACATAAAGTCAGTCATGCGTGCCAGACTGGTAACGGGCAAGACTTCCATGTCCTCACCAAGATGACAACTGACCATGCTCTCCTCCTTCTCCTCCTCCCCCTTGTCCTCAGGCCACCCACGCTGAACCGACGGTATGACAGTGGTACAGGTACTACCGTCTACAGCGCATGATACCAGCTCCTGTTCTTCCTCCTCCTCCTCTCCCTCATTGTCCCCCAATGAACATTGGGATGAGATGAGGCTGGGCTGTGTGTAATCGCCCGCTACGGCTTCTTGATCCATCTCATCATACTCTGGCTGCAATGCCTCCTCTTTAATTCTCTGCAGAGAGCGTTGCAAAAGACAGACAAGTGGGATGCTGACGCTAATGATGGCATCATCGCCAGTCACCATCTTGGTGGACTCCTCAAAGTTTGTCAGCATGGTACATATGTCAGACATCCAGGTCCACTCCTGAGGTCTTATGTGTGGAGTCTGACCTGAATATCGACGGCCTTGTTGCAGCTGGTACTCCGCAACTGCTCTCTTCTGCTCACAAATCCTTTGCAACATGTGGAGGGTAGAGTTCCAACGTGTGGGGACATCACACACCAGTTGGTGTGCCGGAGGCTGCAAACGCTGCTGCAACACAGCAAGGGCGGCGAAAGCTGTAGCTGACTTGCGAAAATGAGCTGACAGGCGGCATACTTTGACGAGCAGATCTGGCAACTCGGGGTACGAATTAAGAAACTGCTGACCCACGAGGTTAAGCACATGAGCCAGGCATGGTAAGTGTGTGATCTCGCCTCACCTCAGAGCCTCCACCAGGTTACGGCCATTGTCACACACGACCATGCCTGGATGTAGGTTCAGCGGTCTCAGCCACAGATCTGCCTGCTCTTTCACAGCTGTCCACAACTCATAAGCAGTGTGAGGTTTCTCACCTAAACTTATGAGTTTCAGCACAGCCTGTTGCCGCTTGGCTGAGGCAGTACTGCAATGCTTCCAGCTTGTAACTGATGTGGTGATATCTCAGATGGAGGCTGAACATGAAGAGGAGGAGGAGGATGATGCGCAGGAGCTGTACACTGTGGGGGCAACTCTGACTGACATAGGGCCCGCAATCCTCGGTGTGGGGAGGATGTGTTCCGTCCCAAGGTCCGACTGGGTCCCGGCTTCCACTATGTTTAGTCAGTGTGCCGTCAGGGAGGTGTACCGTCCCTGGTCACAAGCACTTGTCCATGTGTCCGTTGTCAGGTGGACTCTCACAGTAACTGCGTTGAGGGCACGGCAGATGTTTTGGGACACGTGCTTGTGTAGTGCGGGGATGGCACACCGGGCAAAATAGTGTCGGCTGGGGACCGAGTACCGAGGGACGGCCACCGCCATATGGTTGCGGAAGGATTCCGTCTCCACCAGCTTAAAAGGCAGCATTTCCAACGCAAGCAGTCGTGAAATGTGCGAATTTAAGACTGTGGCCTGTGGGCGTTGGATGCGAATTTGCGCTTTCGTTCAAAGCTCTGGGATATGGACAATTGAATGCTGCGGTGAGACGTGGACGTGCACGTTGATGCTGTTTCTTGAGAAGCTGCCATAACAAGTGAAGAGTGAGAGGAGGGGGCATCTTTGCATGCAGTATGGACAGGGGATAGCCTTGCACGCACAACAGGGGGTTCTCTTACACGCACAACAGCGGAAGAAGCAGTGGTGACACCCACTGACACTGGTCGTGGACCCTGGGGTTCGCCCCACAAAGTCGGGTGCTTTGCTGCCATGTGCCTGATCATGCTGGTGGTGGTCAGGCTGGTAGTTTTGTCACCCCTGCTGATGCTGGCCTGGCAGGTGGTACAAATGGCCTTTTTGGGGTTATCAGCAGAGTCTTTAAAAAATTCCAGACTCTGGAAGACCTACCGGTTGCACTGGCACCGTCCCTCGTGTTGGTGTTACGGGGAACGGTTGCCCGCCTTCTGTGTGCAGCCACCACACTACTTCTTCCTGCCTGTTGGGGTACTCTGCCTCCCTCCCCTGTGTGCTGCTGGCCTCGCTCTGCGTGTCCTCCTGCCACGTTGGGTCAGTTACTAGATCATCCACCACCTCCTCCTCTTCCACTTCCACACCACGGTCCTCCTCCTCACTTCGTAGCAATTGTGTCTCGTCATCATCCACCTCTTGTGACAAATTGCCAGCGTCGCCTTCCTGTGGCCGTGGCTTTTCAAATATTTGACCATCGCTACATGGGATCTCCTCTTCCACCACTTCAAGCGGAGCAGGCGAGGGGCACAAATATGGAAATGGACCAGTGAATAGAGATGAGCGTTGCTCGACTCGAACTGTTCACCAATCTCAAATTCGAGCTGTTTTGGGCGGTGTTCGAGCTGTTCGGCGAACACGAACAGTTTGAAAAAAATTCGTCTGTTCGAGGTTATGTAACTTTTATGTTCGATAACTGTTCGTGCACCAAAATCATAACTGGATTTTTTCTCAGTAATGATGAAAATTAATGTTAATACGCAGTTTGAGTGTTCAGCGGGGCGGGGGGAGGGGCAGGGGATGGATCTCTGCAGGAATAATGAAGATCTCCATTTTTTTTTCTCTTTCCCGCATTTACAGTGGGGAGGTGCAATCTGTCAGCCTATCAGCAGAGCACACATGTAGCGAACTGCTTTTTTTCACACAAGCAAGGGCATGTGTCATTGGCAGTGTATGTCACATGTCCTTGCCCTATAAGACCCAGCCATTTTCCCCGTCGCCACCATTTTCTCACTGCTGCAGCTGCGTGTTAGACGGCATCGCTGTTGCTGTGTGCGCTATACCTTGTTAATTTAAAGCCAATTTTCGCACAAATCTACAGATAGCTTGGGAGTATGGAAGAGTTGTGATTGCAGTCCTTTTAAGGACTAGGTTACAGCATTTCCTACGACTTTTATCAGGCAGGTCTGTGCTCTTAAATAGATAGGTTGGGAGTAAAGACTAATTGTAATTGCAGTCCTTTTCAGGACTAAGTTACATCAGTTCCTATCAGTTTTTGCCAGGCAGGTCTGTGCCAGCGCTGTGCAAGTTTTTTTTCACAGCATTTGGCTAAATCTAGCAAAGCTAATCATTTTTGGCCTATTGCAGAGTGTGTTAGTCAGTGGAGTAGCCTATCTGTGTTGCAAGCTACACCACCTGTGTATAGAATACCAATTTTTTTACTGCACCTAGTGAAGTAAAACCTTTTGGGCATAGAATGATGCTATTAGTCCATCTATACTGACCTCCATAAGGTTGCAAAATGAATATAATTTTTTTCTGCATCTAGTTCTGAAAAAATATTTGGGCTTCTAACAGTGTGTGGGACATGTTCTATTAGTCCATCAATACTGACCTCCATCAGGTTGCAAATTAAAAATAATTTTTATCTGCATCTAGCTCTGAAAAAATATTTGGGCTTCTAGCAGTGTGTGGGACTTGGTCTATTAGTCCATCTATACTGACCTCCATCAGGTTGCAAATTAAAAATAATTTTTTTCTGCATCTAGCTCTGAAAAAATATTTGGGCTTCTAACAGTGTGTGGGACTTGTTCTATTAGTCCATCAATACTGACCTCCATCAAGTTGCAAATTGAATATAATTTTTTTCTGCATCTAGCTCTGAAAAAATATTTGGGCTTCTAGCAGTGTGTGGGACTTGTTCTATTAGTCCATCTATACTGACCTCCATCAGGTTGCAAACTCAATATAATTTTTTTCTGCATCTAGCTCTGAAAAAATATTTGGGCTTCTAGCAGTGTGTGGGACTTGGTCTATTAGTCCATCTATACTGACCTCCATCAGGTTGCAAATTAAAAATATTTTTTTTCTGCATCTAGCTCTGAAAAAATATTTGGGCTTCTAGCAGTGTGTGGGACATGTTCTATTAGTCCATCAATACTGACCTCCATCAGGTTGCAAATTAAAAATAATTTTTTTCTGCATCTAACCCAGCCAATAGTTTTGGCCTAATACCACAGTTTGGCCACTCAGCTCTGCTTGGTTCCCATCCATTGTTTCTTTGTGCAAACAACTCCAGAGTTGTGAATCAGTTAACCACCAAAATGAGTGGAAAAAGGCCTGCTGCTGGTGGAAAGGGGAATAGGCGTGTTGGGAAGGGGAAAAAAGGTTGTGTCCGTGGGGTAGGTGTTAAAGCAACAGTAACATCTGCAGAAGAAAGACCATCTTCCAGCCAAACTAAAATGTCTACTTCTTTTAGCGGACAATGTGATAAGATCCCTTTCTTACGGCCACGCCAATCGCTACAAATTCCAGATGAGGCACAAAAACAGCAGGTGCTTCAACGGATATCAAGTGCTCCTTTAAGTGGGCTCTCCTCCACATCAACTTCAACATCACAAATACTCCAGTCCTCAAAGGTGTCACCCCAATCGCACTTGCTTCCTCACAGCTCCCAAATCTCCAGCTGCCTGTCTGAGTATGAGGTAGAACAGATGGTTGAGTCTGCAGAGCTCATACTATAGCCTGGGAATCAGAGTTCGACTCCAGCGCTTCTGTGAATCCAGATGAGGAAATGATCTGCACTGATGCCGAGAATCTTTGAGTCGGATACAGGACCAGACGCTGAAGGTTCTGACCATAATGTAGACCCTCATTCCCAAACTGTAATTCCTGTTGGTGGAGACAATGAGGAAGATGATGATGAGACTCAAATACCTGATTGGAGCGACAACTTTAGTTTTTTGTCAGGGCAGGAACAGGTTGGCTCTGAGGACGACGGGTGTGATAACGCACAGGGTGATGATGATGAGGTTGGAGATCCCACTTACTGTCAACCCACAGTCAGCCAAGAGATGAGGTCAGCAGAGGAGGTGGAGGAGAATGCTAGTGACGACGAGGTCAGGTTGCGCCTTCCTGGACAGAGACATAGTACTGGAAGCACGTCAACAACTGCATCCTCAAACACAACTCTGCCTCTCACCACAAGTCGTGGTGGCTCTTCAGGTCGCATGGGTGCTAAGCCTTGCATAGCCTGGGCATTTTTTCAGATCGATAAAGATGACCCAACTCGTGTTATCTGTAACATTTGTCAGCAAAAGCTAAGTAGAGGCCAAAAAATACATAGTTTGAGTACTTCATGCATGAACCGGCACATGGACATGAAGCATAAGTTGCAGTGGGAAGCTCACTGTGCTACAGTGCGGCCTAGCCGGCCGGGCCAACCACCGTCTGCCATATCTTGTTCATCCGCAGCCTCTTCATCCTCTGTGACTGGGGGGACAGCAGTCACACCTGTTTTGGGACGCAGACCTGCCACCTCTTTACCCGCAACAGCCAGCGTGATTGGCAGGTCATCATTTTCTTTGGAGGTGGTAACACCAGCTGGTGTTGAGCGCTGTCCGACATCGATAGCACCACCTTTGGATCAAGGCAACCTAACATGTCCGCCTGCATCTTCCTCACAGACTGGCAGTTTGCCGGGGACACCCTTATCAACCCCGTCTAAGCACAATAGCCAGCCCTCGGTCCCTCAGATGTGGACAAGTAAACGATCATTTCCTCCTAGCCATGAGAAAGCTAAGAGGTTGAATTTCACCATCTGCAAGCTCTTGGCTACAGAAATGCTGCCTTTCCGCCTGGTGGACACAGAGGATTTTCGAGACCTTATGTCCGTCGCAGTGCCCCAGTACCAGATGCCCAGTCGGCACTACTTCTCAAAGAAAGGTGTGCTGCGCTCCACCAGCATGTCGCACACAACATCACCGCTTCTTTGAGAAACTCTGTGTGTGACAGGGTGCATTTCACCACAGACACTTGGACGAGTAGGCATGGACAGGGGCGTTACATGTCGCTGACTGGGCACTGGGTAACTATGGTGACAGCAGGACAAGGGGCTGCTGTCCAAGTCTTGCCGTCCCCACGAGTTGTGCGTCAATCCTCTTTATCTCAAAGTTCCTCCACGGCTTCTGCCTCCTCAACCTCCTCTCGGTCCTCCACCTGCACCCAAAGCCTGTCTGTTCATGCCACAAGCTTTCTAACTGCGCAGAAGGGATCCTGCACACCTCCTTACTATGCTGGCAGTAGGGCTCAACGTCATCAGGCGGTTTTTACTTTGAAATGTCTGGGAAATGTGAGTCACACAGCTGAGGAGTTGTGGTCAGCTCTGGAGAACCAATTTCATGAATGGTTGTCTCCACTGGACTTGAAACCAGGGAAGGCCGTGTGCCACAATGCTGCAAACCTGGGTGCGGCCCTTCGCTGGGGCAATGTCACACACGTGCCTTGTATGGCTCACGTGTTGAACCTGGTTGTCCAGAAATTTTTAGCCCACTATCCCCGACTAGATGGCCTTCTGCAGAGGGCACGGTCGCTGTGTGCTCACTTCCGCCGTTCGCATCCCGCAGCTCAGCGACTTACATCTCTACAGAAGTCGTTGGGCCTGCCACTTCACCGGCTAAAATGCGATGTGCCTACCCGGTGGAATTCAACTCTGCACATGTTGCAGCGACTGTGGCAGCACCGACAAGCCCTGGTGCAATACGTTCTGATATATAGCCTGAGCCAACGAGATCCAGAGGTGGGGCAAATCACGCTGGAGGAGTGGTCTCAGATCAGGGACCTATGCACCCTTCTGCACAGTTTTGAAATGGCGACGAAGATGTTTAGTGCTGACGATGCCATTATCAGCATGACTATTCCGGTGATTTACATGCTGGAGCACATGTTAAACAGAATTCGCAGTCAGGTGGTGGCACAAGAGGAGGTGGAGGAAGTAGAGGAGGAGGAGTTGTATGCGGAAGGGCTAACATCTGCAAGGTCCAGACGGTCGGCAGCACCAAGGCGGCAGGCATGTGAGGGTGGGGGAGATGGTTTTACCAGGGCGCATGGTAGCAGCCAAACTAGTGAGGAAGGTGCAGGAGCCCAGGAAGAAGTGGAGGACGAACTGATGGAAGACTCATCAGATGAGGGAGACCTTGATCACATTTCTGTTGTGCGAGGTTGGGGGGAGAGGACAGAGGAAGGAAGCATGATTGTTACCTCGCCACCAACACAACAGGGACTTGGTGCTCCTGGATGCGCAACACACATGAGTGCCTTCTTGCTGCACTACCTGCAACATGACCCTCGAATTGTGAGAATTAGAAATAATCCTGGCTACTGGGTTGCCACACTGTTAGATCCCCGGTACAAAAGTAAATTTGCAGAAATTATTCCTGCCATAGAAAGGGATGCACGCATGCAGGAGTATCAGCAGAGACTGTTGCAGAATCTTACATGTGCTTTTCCACTAAACACCAGTGGTGCACGTAGTGAATCTCACAGTTCCAACTTGCCAACCGTGGGACGGTCAAGTGTTCAGCACTCAAACCATAACAGAACCACAGTATCTGCTGGTAACATCAATTTTGCGGAATCATTTCACCACTTTTTTAGCCCATCCTTTGCAAGGCCACAGGAGACAAGAAGTCTGACACATAGTCAACGCCTAGAGACGATGGTACAGGAGTATCTCCAAGTAAACATTGAAGCCATGACTGTGTCACTGGACCCTTGCTCTTTTTGGGCTTCCAATCTGGATAAATGGCCGGAGCTAGCCACTTACGCCTTGGAGATCTTGTCATGCCCCGCAGCCAGCGTTCTGTCTGAACATGTGTTCAGCGCTGCTGGTGGTGTGCTGACAGATATGCGCACGCGGCTCTCCACTGATAATGTAGACAGACTCGCGTTCATAAAGATGAACAAATCATGGATCCGAAACGACTTTTCTACCCCTGTGTCATCCTGGGGAGAGTAAAAGCTTGATGATTGGTTAAAATCACCACACCAACCATTTTAAGCTTTCAAATTACTAATCATGTTTATCTGTATCTTGGCTGAAAAATAATTTGGGCTTTGTACCAGTGTGCAGCACTGATTCTAATAGGCCATCTATACTAAGCTCCACCAGATTTAAAATTAATAATAATTTTTAGCTGCATCTAGCCCGGAAAATAATATTGGGGCTCCGAGATGCGCAAGACACATAAGTGCCTTCTTGCTGCACTACCTGCAACATGACCCTCAGATTGTCAGAATTCGAAGTAATCCTGACTACTGAGTTGCCCCACTCTTAGATCCCCCACACTCTTCGATCAACCTTTTCATTTTAATAAAGACCAAAAAAATGGTCCTTTTTGAAATTATAAGCATTAGCAGGTTATTAGAAACTGAAATCAAACAGTTTTCAACTCAAAACTTTATTCTAGGTGATGTTACATTTTCACATAGGACCCCTTGTTCGAAAGGAGCTTCTGAACTCTCTCGTCCATTGAATTTGTCAGGTTTTGGATGGTTTCTGCTTCAATTGTTTAGCATGAGGACAGAATACCCTCCCAGAGCTGTTGCTTAGATGTGAACTGCCTCCTGCCATCATAGACACTCCTTTTGATGATGCTCCAGAGGTTCTGAATAGGGTAGAGGTCAGGGGAGCATGGGGGTCACAGCATAAGTTTGTCCCCTTTTATGCCCATATCAGCCAGAGATGCAGATGTGTTATGTGCAGCATGAGACGGTGCATTATCATGCATAAAAATGATCTTGCTGTGGAATACACGGTTCTTCTTCTTGAACCATGGCAGGAAGTGCTGTTTGAGAAACTCCACATACATTATGGAGTTCATCTTTACCCCTTCAGGGATCCTAAAGGGGCCGACAATCTTTCTCCCCATGATTCCAGCCCAAAACATTACTCCACCTCCAGTTGGACTGGATGGAATCCTGTATTGATTTTGGGAGGGAGACATCGAGGGCCTCAGACTTCGCTGCATTGATTTTAAAATTTGACCATGTAACAAAGTGATCTATTTCAGCCATAACAGCAGGGATGGATATATGTGATTGAGTGATATATACTAGGACATCATCAGCAAATAGAGAGCACTTGTACTCGGTGCCTCCCACCTCAATCCACCTAATATTGGGGTTATGGCGAATTGATGAGAGCAGGTGCTCCGTCACTAGGATGTATAAGAGAGGGGACAGAGGACATCCCTGCCTTGTCCCATTGGTGATTATGAAAGGTGATGAAAATGTTCTAACGCGCCCCCTGGGCCTTGGGACACCCGGAGCCGGACCCTTTCTGGTGGATGCTGGTGGTTGTAGTGTCCATGGCGGCGACCCGGTTCCGTGGCTCAGGGCGGTCAAACCAGTGGCGGAACTATTTATGTGGTTTTGATGTTTAAATGTCCGACTACGCCACCCGTGGATTGCGGTCAGAGTGAACCGCCGCTGCAGGGCAGACCGCTGAGGCTGGTGTTGTGGGTGCAGCAGAGCGTAGTATAGAGAGGAGTATAGCCTCAGGGCAGTGTATGCGGAGAATGGAGGTGATGGTGCAGGGCAGCAGCAGTAACGACACGGAGTCAGTGATGCAGTCCAGGGCCTTTACTCACAGTTCTTATTATCCAGACCACGTCTGCAGGTAACGGCTGCCCACGTCGTACTGTGCTCACCAGGTGAGGGCCTCAGACAACTCCCAGATAACTTTGGAGCACTTCACAGGTCCCCCTTTGTGTGTCCTTTGTCTGGCCTTTCTTACCAACGCTTCTGTCCGGCTGCCTCGGGCCTCCTCTTGGTAAACTTGGCGCCAGTTTCCCTGACCCTATGTGGTGCCTTCCTAGCGGGTATAGCGAGGGGCTGCGCCACATAAAATGTCACAGCCTCCGGTTTCTAGCTGAGGGTCGTTTCCCACCTCCACTAGTTTCGGGGACCGGTCTCCCCCTTTGGCCTGACCCCTCCACGCAGGTGGATTCGGGCGTGCGGTGGCGACTCGCCCGTCCGCACCCCTGGGATTCCTTCGTTCCTTGTCCCTGGAGCCTTCTCCGCTCCTCTTCCTTCCTTCTCCCTCTTCCAGGCCTGGGCCTCTGTTACTAGGCCCGCCTCCGGAGCAGAGCTCATGCAGAGCCCCTGCTCCCTGTCACTTCTGCTCAGACTTCTCTGCACTGAAATAAGATGGTGCCCACCTTTTATACTTCCTTCTCAATGCACCCAGGAACTGCTTCCTCACAGGTCCTGCACTACAGGGTTCCCCTTCCTCAGTGTTCCCTCCCCCCACTCCAGCCAGGGACAGGGACTGTCGTGCCCATCTCAGAGGCATATTGGTCGCCCTGCCCCACGGCAATGTGGTGTAATGCATGCAGGTGTCGGGGTCCTGATCCACACTCCTTACCTGAGAGTGAGATATCACACTTCTGGGTGAGGTGCAATACCTCTGTAGCAACCAAGCCCTCGGGATGCTACAGTTCCATTTATCTTCAGCCTAGGTGACGTATTGCGATACAGGGCCGTGATTTTGGCTATAAAAGCGTCCCCTAGACCCCTACCCCAAGCTTTTTAAGAGAATAATATATGGCATGCCAGGAGACTCTATGGAATGCTTTCTCAGCATCCAACGAGATTATCTAATTACAAATTTTTAACTGCATCTAGCCCAGGAAATACTTTGTGCCTAGTAGCAGTGTCTGCTATTCAGCAGATTATCCCAGCTGTTAAGCAAGCTACACCACCTGTAGTTTGGACACTTAATTTTTTCAAAGGAAATGCTTCGGGACCCCGGGATACTCAGTGAAGAGCATCAGGAGGCACCCCAAGGCATAGGGGCTGGGACTGGCGGTACGACGCCTTGCGGTGGACCGCCGAGCTCGATCCTTATAAAAGCTTTTTAACTGCAGCAGCTTTAGTGGACGCTACTGGAGCTGGAATTACGCGGCTGCTGGCATGAGACTTGCCCTCCAATAAATCCTTGTAAAAGGATTTAAAGTGTATTCATTCAAATTTGAGAGACAATTTAAATTAAAAAGCTTAGACCTGCCTCCACCACAGGGGGCTCGCTCGACCCACCAGCGGACAGGCACCAGTATTGGGAGAGGGGGGCTGGCCGTCAGGGTCCACTGCGGCTCTGTCACAAACCCGGCGACACGGAGGTGGCACGGGCAGGAACGGACTGGCCGTGTCGGCTTCTCACTTTTTGGATTTTAGAAGGGCATGACATGCCTATATCTGTGTCTCCCCATCCTTTTACTCCTCCACCTCTTTTCTTTTCGCATGACTATATGTACTTGTCACTTTTCCATGTGTTAGTTATGTCTTCTGAGCAGTTTGTCAGCTTTTGGACACCTTTGAAGGTGTTTTCTATGTGTTTCTATGTGTTTTTGTTTGCCTGCCATTGGTTTTAACGGTGTTCGAAGGTGTTCGACAAACAGTTTGACGAACAGTTGGGCGAACACAAGGGTGTTCGACGAACCGAACCGAACTCGAACACTACGGGGGTGGCTCAACATTACCAGTGAACAGCTCTTCAGAGTGTCCAACTGTGGGATCAGTTGCTGTCTGACGACACTCGGCATGGTGGGAGGAAGGAGCAACAGGGTGAGGAGGAGTATGCAGTCGAGACATGGCTACTAACACTTGACCATGTGGAAGACAGACCGGAGCTGGTGGTGCCCAGGTGATTGGAAGTATTATCTGCTATCCAATTAATAACCTGTTCACACTGATCAGTTCGCAATAGTGGTGCTGTTGTATGCTTCCCTAGTAATTCGGTCAAGAACTGTGAGCGAGAAGATGTGGCTGTTGGTTGTGGCACATTTTCACCTTGGCCACGGCCCCATCCTCTGCACGCACCATCACTAGAACGTCCAGTTCCACGTCCCTTGCCACGCACCTTGCCCATTGTAAATGAAGTAAAATAGCTTACATTCGCACTATCAATGGCAAAAGGGTAATAGAAAGGAGATTTGAACCGTGGAAGAGGAAAACCACAGTTCTAGTTCTCTGGCCTACACCAGACTCTTTTAAACAGATATATTGGTGTCTGAACAGTCAGGGAGACACTGAAAATGTTTTTTTCTATGCAAAAAACACAAAAAAGTGGATAATACAGAGATGTGGAACTGCAAAACCACAGTTATAATTTCCTGGTGTATACCAGACTTGTTAAAATAGATATATTGGTGTCTGAACAGTCAGCGACACACTCAAACTGTTTTTTTTATGGAATAAAGGCAAGCAGGTTGATAACACCCAGATTTGAACTGTGGAAGAGGAAAACCACAGTTCTAGTTCTCTGGCCTACACCAGACTCTTTTAAACAGATATATTTGTGTCTGATCACTCACAGACACACTCAATTTTTTTTTTTTTGGGGGGGGGAATACCAAAAGGTTGATAAGACGGGTATTTGTACAGTCTGACTGAGGAAAAAAAACAAAAACAGGATTTAGATGAAAAAAAAAGGATTTTTCCTGGCCCCTGAGACCTGGGGCTAAATTTAGAAATTTGACCAGCAGGAGCACACAGGACTGTAATGCAGTGTTTGTTGGTATAACCACTGCGTTTCCTATACAGTCTGCCTGCCTGCCTAATATCTGGGATGGATATTAGTCCCGAGAAGGACTGTTTGTTTGATTTGGCCGGCTTTAGAGACCCTACACTAACTATTTTGCAGTATAAATCTCTCCCTAGCTCTGCAGCACTGACCCTACACTGAAAAAACCTGGAAGTCTGAACTGAAACGTAAATTGATGTGCATGCAAAATGTAAATGCATGTTCACACAAGGCCACTAGACAGAGAAAAAACAAAAACAAGCAAAATACCCAAATAACTAGAAGTAAATGGATAGATCACACAGTGCAAAAATAATAATAAATAATAAAGGGTATTTAGTCAACATAATTTTGATCAAAATAATGTAAAAGCTATCACGCCACGTCAAGGCAACCCTTATGGGACAGTCCTAACTCTAATATTAAAAACCTTACCACTTGACAAATGGTAAGGTTTTTAATATTAGAGTTAGGACTGTCCCATAAGGGTTGCCTTGACGTGGAGGATAGCTTTTACATTATTTTGTTCAAAATTATGTTGACTAAATGCTAGAGATGAGCGTTGTTCTACTCGAACTGTTCGCCAATCTCAAATTCTAGCTGTTTTGGGCGGTGTTCGAGCCGTTCGGCGAACACGAACAATTTGAGAAAAATTCGGCTGTTCGAGGTTATGTTCGATAACTGTTCGTGCACCAAAATCATAACTGGATTTTTTCTCAGTAATGATGAAAATTAATGTTAATACGCAGTTTGAGTGTACAGCGGGGTGGGGGGAGGGGCAGGGGATGGATCTCTGCAGGAACAATGAAGATCTCCATTTTTTTTTTCTCTTTCCCGCATTTACAGTGGGGAGGTGCAATCTGTCAGCCTATCAGCAGCGCACACACGGAGCGAAGTGCTTTTTTTCACACAAGCAAGGGCATGTGTCATTGGCAGTGTATGTCACATGTCCTTGCCCTATAAGACCAAGCCATTTTCCCCATCGCCACCATTTTCTCACTGCTGCAGCTGCGTGTTAGACGGCACCGCTGTTGCTGTGTGCGCTATACCTTGTTAATTTCAAGCCAATTTTCGCACAAATCTACAGATAGCTTGGGAGTAGGGAATAGTTGTGATTGCAGTCCTTTTAAGGACTAGGTTACAGCATTTCCTACGACTTTTATCAGGCAGGTCTGTGCTCTTAAATAGATAGATTGTGGGAGTAAAGACTAATTGTAATTGGAGTCCTTTTCAGGACTAGGTTACATCAGTTCCTATCAGTTTTTGCCAGGCAGGTCTGTGCCAGTGCTGTGCAAGTTTTTTTCACAGCATTTGGCTGAATCTAGCAAAGCTAATCCTTTTTGGCCTATTGCAGAGTGTGTTAGTCAGTGGAGTAGCCTATCTGTGTTGCAAGATATACCACCTGTATATAGAATACCAATTTTTTTACTGCACCTAGTGAAGTAAAATCTTTTGGGCATAGCATCATTCTATTAGTCCATCTATACTGACCTCCATCAGGTTGCAAATTGAATATAATTTTTTTCTGCATCTAGCTCTGAAAAAATATTGGGCTTCTAGCTGTGTGTGGGACTTGTTGTATTAGTCCATCTATACTGACCTCCATCAGATTGCAAACTGAATATATTTTTTTCTGCATCTACCTCTGAAAAAATATTGGGCTTCTAGCTGTGTGTGGGACTTGTTGTATTAGTCCATCTATACTGACCTCCATCAGGTTGCAAACTGAATATATTTTTTTCTGCATCTACCTCTGAAAAAATATTGGGCTTCTAGCTGTGTGTGGGACTTGTTCTATTAATCCATCTATACAGACCTCCATCAGGTTGCAAACTGAATATATTTTTTTCTGCATCTACCTCTGAAAAAATATGTGGCCTTCTAGCAGTGTGTGGGACTTTCTCTATTAGTCCATCTATACTGACCTCCATCAGGTTGCAAATTAAAAATAATTTTTATCTGCATCTACAGTACCTCTGAAAAAATATTTGGGCTTCTAGCTGTGTGTGGGACTTGTTCTATTAGTCCATCTATACTGACCTCCATCAGGTTGCAAATTGAATATAATTTTTATCTGCATCTAGCTCTGAAAAAATATTTGGCCTTCTAGCAGTGTGTGGGACTTTCTCTATTAGTCCATCTATACTGACCTCCATCAGGTTGCAAATTGAATATAATTTTTATCTGCATCTAGCTCTGAAAAAATATTTGGCCTTCTAGCAGTGTGTGGGACTTTCTCTATTAGTCCATCTATACTGACCTCCATCAGGTTGCAAATTAAAAATAATTTTTATCTGCATCTACCTCTGAAATAATATTTGGGCTTCTAGCTGTGTGTGGGACTTGTTCTATTAGTCCATCTATACTAACCTCCATCAGGTTGCAAATTAAAAATAATTTTTATCTGCATCTAGCTCTGAAAAAATATTTGGCCTTCTAGCAGTGTGTGGGACTTGTTCTATTAATCCATCTATACAGACCTCCATCAGGTTGCAAACTGAATATAATTTTTTTCTGCATCTAGCTCTCAAAAAATATTTGGCCTTCTATCATTGTGTGGGACTTGTTCTATTAGTCCACCTATACTGACCTCCATCAGGTTGTAAATTCAAAATAATTTTTTGTCTGCATCTAGCTCTGAATAAATATTTGGCCTTCTAGCAGTGTGTGGGACTTTCTCTATTAGTCCATCTATACTGACCTCCATCAGGTTGCAAACTGAATATATTTTTTTTCTGCATTTACCTCTGAAAAAATATTGGGCTTGTAGCTGTGTGTGGTACTTGTTCTATTAGTCCATCTATACTGACCTCCATCAGGTTGCAAACTGAATATATTTTTTTTCTGCATTTACCTCTGAAAAAATATTGGGCTTGTAGCTGTGTGTGGTACTTGTTCTATTAGTCCATCTATACTGACCTCCATCAGGTTGCAAATTGAATATAATTTTTTTCTGCATCTAACCCAGCCAATAGTTTTGGCCTAATACCACAGTTTGGCCACTCAGCTCTGCTCGGTTCCCATCCATTGTTTTTTTGTGCAAACAACTCCAGAGTTGTGAATTAGTTAACCACCAAAATGAGTGGAAAAAGGCCTGCTGCTGGTGGAAAGGGGAATAGGCGTGTTGGGAAGGGGAAAAAAGGTTGTGTCCGTGGGGTAGGTGTTAAAGCAACAGTAACATCTGCAGAAGAAAGACCATCTTCCAGCCAAACTAAAATGTCTACTTCTTTTAGCGGACAATGTGATAAGATCCCTTTCTTACGGCCACGCCAATCGCTACAAATTCCAGAGGAGGCACAAAAACAGCAGGTGCTTCAACGGATATCAAGTGCTCCTTTAAGTGGGCTCTCCTCCACATCAACTTCAACATCACAAATACTCCAGTCCTCAAAGGTGTCACCCCAATCGCACTTGCTTCCTCACAGCTCCCAAATCTCCAGCTGCCCGTCTGAGTATGAGGTAGAACAGATGGTTGAGTCTGCAGAGCTGTTTACTCATACTATAGCCTGGGAATCAGAGGTCGACTCCAGCGCTTCTGTGAATCCAGACGAGGAAATGATCTGCACTGATGCCCAGAATCTTTATGAGTTGGATCCAGGACCAGACGCAGAAGGTTCTGACCATAATGTAGACCCTCATTCCCAAACTGTAACTCCTGTTGGTGGAGACAATGAGGAAGACGATGATAAGACTCAAATATCTGATTGGAGCGACAACTTTAGTTTTTTGTCAGGGCAGGAACAGGTTGGCTCTGAGGACGACGGGTGTGATAATGCACAGGGTGATGATGATGAGGTTGGAGATCCCACTTACTGTCAACCCACAGTCAGCCAAGAGATGAGGTCAGCAGAGGAGGTGGAGGAAGATGCTAGTGACGATGAGGTCAGGTTGCGCCTTCCTGGACAGAGACGTAGTACTGGAAGCACGTCAACAACTGCATCCTCAAACACAACTCTGCCTCTCACCACAAGTCGTGGTGGCTCTTCAGGTCGCATGGGTGCTAAGCCTTGCATAGCCTGGGCATTTTTTCAGATCGATAAAGATGACCCAACTCGTGTTATCTGTAACATTTGTCAGCAAAAGCTAAGTAGAGGCCAAAAAATACATAGTTTGAGTACTTCATGCATGAACCGGCACATGGACATGAAGCATAAGTTGCAGTGGGAAGCTCAGTGTGCTACAATGCGGCCTAGCCGGCCGGGCCAGCCACCGTCTGCCATATCTTGTGCATCCGCGGCCTCTTCATCCTCTGTGACTGGGGGGACAGCAGTCACACCTGTTTTGGGGCGCAGACCTGTCACCTCTTTACCCGCAACAGCCAGCGTGATTGGCAGGTCATCATTTTCTTTGGAGGTGGTAACACCAGCTGGTGTTGAGCGCTGTCCGACATCGATAGCACCACCTTTGGATCAAGGCAACCTAACATGTCCGCCTGCATCTTCCTCATAGACCGGCAGTTTGCCGGGGACACCCTTATCAACCCCGTCTAAGCACAATAGCCAGCCCTCGGTCCCTCAGATGTGGACAAGTAAAAGACCATTTCCTCCTAGCCATGAGAAAGCTAAGAGGTTGAATTTCACCATCTGCAAGCTCTTGGCTACAGAAATGCTGCCTTTCCGCCTGGTGGACACAGAGGATTTTCGAGACCTTATGTCTGTCGAATTCCCCCAGTACCAGATGCCCAGTCGGCACTACTTCTCAAAGAAAGGTGTGCCTGCGCTCCACCAGCATGTCGCACACAACATCACCGCTTCTTTGAGAAACTCTGTGTGTGACAGGGTGCATTTCACCACAGACACTTGGACGAGTAGGCATGGACAGGGGCGTTACATGTCGCTGACTGGGCACTGGGTAACTATGGTGACAGCAGGACAAGGGGCTGCTGTCCAAGTCTTGCCGTCCCCACGAGTTGTGCGTCAATCCTCTTTATGTCAAAGTTCCTCCACTGCTTCTGCCTCCTCAACCTCCTCTCGGTCTTCCACCTGCACCCAAAGCCTGTCTGGTCATGCCACAAGCTTTCTAACTGCGCAGAAGGGATCCTGCACACCTCCTTACGATGCTGGCAGTAGGGCTCAACGTCATCAGGCGGTTTTTACATTGAAATGTCTGGGAAATGTGAGTCACACAGCTGAGGAGTTGTGGTCAGCTCTGGAGAACCAATTTCATGAATGGTTGTCTCCACTGGACCTGAAACCAGGGAAGGCCGTGTGCGACAATGCTGCAAACCTGGGTGCGGCCCTTCGCCGGGGCAATGTCACACACGTGCCTTGTATGGCTCACGTGTTGAACCTGGTTGTCCAGCAATTTTTAGCCCACTATCCCAGACTAGATGGCCTTCTGCAGAGGGCACGGTCGCTGTGTGCTCACTTCCGCCGTTCGCATCCCGCAGCTCAGCGACTTACATCTCTACAGAAGTCGTTGGGCCTGCCACTTCACCGGCTAAAATGCGATGTGCCTACCCGGTGGAATTCAACTCTGCACATGTTGCAGCGACTGTGGCAGCACCGACAAGCCCTGGTGCAATACGTTCTGACGTATAGCCTGGGCCAACGAGATCCAGAGGTGGGGCAAATCACGCTGGAGGAGTGGTCTCAGATCAGGGACCTATGCACCCTTCTGCACAGTTTTGAAATGGCGACGAAGATGTTTAGTGCTGACGATGCCATTATCAGCATGACTATTCCGGTGATTTACATGCTGGAGCACATGTTAAACAGAATTCGGAGTCAGGTGGTGGCACAAGAGGAGGTGGAGGAAGTAGAGGAGGAGGAGTTGTATGCGGAAGGGCTAACATCTGCAAGGTCCAGACGGTCGGCAGCACCAAGGCGGCAGGCATGTGAGGGTGGGGGAGATGGTTTTACCAGGGCGCATGGTAGCAGCCAAATTAGTGAGGAAGATGCAGGAGCCCAGGAAGAAGTGGAGGACTAACTGATGGAAGACTCATCAGATGAGGGAGACCTTGATCACATTTCTGTTGTGCGAGGTTGGGGGGAGAGGACAGAGGAAGGAAGCATGATTGTTACCTCGCCACCAACACAACAGGGACTTGGTGCTCCTGGATGCGCAACACACATGAGTGCCTTCTTGCTGCACTACCTGCAACATGACCCTCGAATTGTGAGAATTAGAAATAATCCTGACTACTGGGTTGCCACACTGTTAGATCCCCGGTACAAAAGTAAATTTGCAGAAATTATTCCTGCCATAGAAAGGGATGCACGCATGCAGAATTATCAGCAGAGACTGTTGCAGAATCTTACATGTGCTTTTCCACAAAATGCCAGTGGTGCACGTAGTGAATCTCACAGTTCCAACTTGCCAACCGTGGGACCGTCAAGTGTTCAGCACTCAAACCGTAACAGAACCACAGTATCTGCTGGTAACATCAATTTTGCGGAATCATTTCACCACTTTTTTAGCCCATCCTTTGCAAGGCCACAGGAGACAAGAAGTCTGACACATAGTCAACGCCTAGAGACGATGGTACAGGAGTATCTCCAAGTAAACATTGAAGCCACGACTGTGTCACTGGACCCTTGCTCTTTTTGGGCTTCCAATCTGGATAAATGGCCGGAGCTAGCCACTTACGCCTTGGAGATCTTGTCATGCCCCGCAGCCAGCGTTCTGTCTGAACGTGTGTTCAGCGCTGCTGGTGGTGTGCTGACAGATAAGCGCACGCGGCTCTCCACTGATAATGTAGACAGACTCACGTTCATAAAGATGAACAAATCATGGATCCGAAACGACTTTTCTACCCCTGTGTCATCCTGGGGAGAGTAAAAGCTTGATGATTGGTTAAAATCACCCTACCAACCGTTTTAAGCTTTCAAATTACTAATCATGTTTATCTGTATCTTGGCTGGAAAATAATTTGGGCTTTGTAGCAGTGTGCAGCACTGATTCTATTAGGCCATCTATAATAAGCTCCACCAGATTTAAAATTACTAATCATGTTTATCTGTATCTTGACAGGAAAATAATTTGGGCTTTGTAGCAGTGTGCAGCACTGATCCTATTAGGCCATCTATACTAAAGCTTCACCAGATTTAAAATTAATAATAATTTTTAGCTGCATCTAGCCCGGAAAATAATTTTGGGGCTCCGAAATGCGCAAGACACATAAGTGCCTTCTTGCTGCACTACCTACAGCATGACCCTCATATTGTCAGAATTCGAAGTAATCATGACTACTGGGTTGCCACACTCTTAGATCCCCCAAACTTTTCGATCAACCTTTTCATTTTAATAAAGACAAAAAAATGGTCATTTTTGAAATTATAAGCATTAGCAGGTTGTTAGAAACTGAAATCAAACAATTTTCAACTCAAAACTTTATTCTAGGTGATGTTACATTTTCACATAGGACCCCTTGTTCGAAAGGAGCTTCTGAACTCTCTCGTCCATTGAATTTGTCAGGTTTTGGATGGTTTCTGCTTCAATTGTTTTGCATGAGGACAGAATACCCTCCCAGAGCTGTTGCTTAGATGTGAACTGCCTCCCGCCATCATAGACACTCCTTTTTAATGATGCTCCAAAGGTTCTGAATGGGGTAGAGGTCAGGGGAGCATGGGGGTCACACCATAAGTTTGTCCCCTTTTATGCCCATATCAGCCAGAGATGCAGATGTTTTATGTGCAGCATGAGATGGTGCATTATCATGCAAAAAAATGATCTTGCTGTGAAATACACGGTTCTTCTTCTTGAACCATGGCAGGAAGTGCTGTTTGAGAAAATTCACATACATTATGGAGTTCATCTTTAGCGCCTTCAGGGATCCTAAAGGGGCCGACAATCTCTCTCCCCATGATTCCAGCCCAAAACATTACTCCACCTCCTCCTTGTTGGCGCTGTAGCCGTGTTTGCGTGGGGTGTCCATCAACCAGCCATCCTCCACTTCATCCATCTGGACCATCGAGCGATGCATGGCACTCATCCGTGAACAAAACAGTTTTGAAATCAGTCTTCATGTAATGTTTGGCCCACTGGAGCCGTTTCTGCTTGTGTGAAGTGGATAGAGGAGGTCGACAGGATGGCGTATGCACAGCTGCAAACCTCTGAAGGACCCTGCATCTTGTTGTTCGGGGGACGTTGGAGGCACCAGCAGCTTCAAAAACTTGTCTGCTGCTATGACAAGGCTTTTTTGCCGCTGCTCTTTCAACCTGATGTAATTGCCTGTAGGAAAGAGTCCTCAATTTGCCCTTATCAGCACGCACACGTGTGTACTGTGAATCAGCTACATACTTCTTGATTGCCAAGACACTTCATCCTGATCATCGCACAATGTTGATTGTAGTCATGCCTTGACCTAAACACTCCACAATTTGTTGCTTCTCAGCAGCCGACACATCCTTTTTCTTTCCCATTTTGGCAGAAAATGTAGGCTGCTTAATAATGTGAGACAGCCTTCTTAAGTAGTCTTGCCTTTCATTGGACACACCTGCCAAACTAATTAGCACAGGTGTCTGCAATTGCTTACAGTGATATAAAGAGCCCTGACACACATCACCATCAATGAGTTTAACTGACAAACAAACAAATTCTTCCCTTATCACTCCTAAACACTTTTTGCATAATAATTTGGAACACAGTGTACATGTGCTTTTCCACAAAACACCAGTGGTTCACGTAGTGAATCTTACAGTTCTAACTTGCCAACCGTGGTCTGTATGGAGTTGTTCAATAAAGGGCCCAAAATTAAGATAACATAGATGGGAGAGGTCTCTATGAATAGGAATTCCTAAGTATTTGATACCCTGTGAGGGCCAGGCAAAGGGAAAGTTGGACTGGATGGAATCCTATATGGATTTGGGGAGGGAGACATCGAGGGCCTCAGACTTCGCTGCATTGATTTTAAAATTTGACCATGTAACAAAGTGATCTATTTCAGCCATAACAGCATGGATGGATATATGTGATTGAGTGATATATACTAGGACATCATCAGCAAATAGAGAGCACTTGTACTCGGTGCCTCCCACCTCAATCCACCTAATATTGGGGTTATGGCGAATTGATGAGAGCAGGTGCTCCGTCACTAGGATGTATAAGAGAGGGGACAGAGAACATCCCTGCCTTGTCCCATTGGTGATTGTGAAAGGTGATGAAAATGTTCTGACGCGCCCCCTGGGCCTTGGGACACCCGGAGCCGGACCCTTTTTGGTGGATGCTGGTGGTTGTAGTCTCCGTGGCGGCGACCCGGTTCCGTGGCTCAGGGCGGTCAAACCAGTGGCGGAACTATTTATGTGGTTTTGATGTTTAAATGTCCGACTACGCCACCCGTGGATTGCGGTCAGAGTGAACCGCCGCTCCAGGGCAAACCGCTGAGGCTGGTGTTGTGGGTGCAGCAGAGCGTAGCATAACTCCCCACGGGAGGAGTATAGCCTCAGGGCAGTGTATGCGGAGGATGGGGGTGATGGTGCAGGGCAGCAGCAGTAACGACACGGAGTCAGTGATGCAGTCCAGGGCCTTTACTCACAGTTCTTATTATCCAGACCACGTCTGCAGGTAACGGCTGCCCACGTCGTACTGTGCTCACCAGGTGAGGGGCTCAGACAACTCCCAGATAACTTTGGAGCGCTTCACAGGACCCCCTTTGTGTGTCCTTTGTCTGGCCTTTCTTACCAACCCTTCTGTCCGGCTGCCTCGGGCCTCCTCTTGGTAAACTTGGCGCCAGTTTCCCTGACCCTATGTGGTGACTTCCTAGCGGGTGTAGCGAGGGGCTGCGCCACATAAAATGTCACAGCCTCCTGTTTCTAGCTGAGGGTCGTTTCCTGCCTCCACTAGTTTCGGGGACCGGTCTCCCCCTTTGGCCTGACCCCTCCACGCAGGTGGATTCGGGTGTGCGGTGGCGACTCGCCCGTCCACACCCCTGGGATCCCTTCGTTCCTCGTTCCTGGAGCCTTCTCCGCTCCTCTTCCTTCCTTCTCCCTCTTCCAGGCCTGGGCCTCTGTTACTAGGCCCGCCTCCGGAGCAGAGCTCATGCAGAGCCCCTGCTCCCTGCCACTTCTGCTCAGACTTCTCTGCACTGAACTAAGATGGTGCCCACCTTTTATACTCCCTTCTCAATGCACCCAGGAACTGCTTCCTCCCTGCTCCTGCACTACAGGGTTCCCCTTCCTCAGTGTTCCCTCCCCCCACTCCAGCCAGGGACAGGGACTGTCGTGCCCATCTCAGGGGCATATTGGTCGCCCTGCCCCACGGCAATGTGGTGTAATGCATGCAGGTGTCGGGTCCTGATCCACACTACATCCTTACCTGAGAGTGAGATATCACACCTCTGGGTGAGGTGCAATACCTCTGTAGCAACCGAGCCCTCAGGGTGCTACAGTTCCATTTATCTTCAGCCTAGGTGACGTATTGCGATACAGGGCCGTGATTTTGGCTATAAAAGGGTCCCCTCGACCCCTACCCCAAGCTTTTTAAGAGAATCATATATGGCGTGCCAGGAGACTCTATGGAATGCTTTCTCAGCATCCAACGAGAGTATCTAATTACAAATTTTTAACTGCATCTAGCCCAGGAAATACTTTGTGCCTAGTAGCAGTGTCTGCTAGTCAGCGCATTATCCCGGCTGTTAAGCAAGCTGCACCACCTGTAGTTTGGACACTTAATTTTTTCAAAGGAAATGCTTCGGGACCACGGGATACTCAGTGAAGAGCATCAGGAGGCACCCCAAGGCATAGGGGCTGGGACTGGCAGTAGGATGCCTTGCGGTGGACAGCCGAGCTCGATCCTTATAAAAGCTTTTTAACTGCAGCAGCTTTAGTGGACGCTACTGGAGCTGGAATTACGCGGCTGCTGGCATGAGACTTGCCCTCCAATAGATCCTTGTAAATGGATTTAAAGTGTATTCATTCAAATTAGAGAGACAATTTAAATTAAAAAGCTTAGAGCTGCCTCCACCACAGGGGGGCTCGCTCGACCCACCAGCGGACAGGCACCAGTATTGGGAGAGGGGGGCTGGCCGTCAGGGTTCACCGCGGCTCTGGCACAAACCCGGCGACGCGGAGGTGGCACGGGCAGGAGCGGACTGAACGTGTCGGCTTCTCACTTTTTGGATTTTAGAAGGGCATGACATGCCTATATCTGTGTCTCCCCCTCCTTTTACTCCTCCACCTCTTTTCTTTTCGCATGACTATATGTACTTGTCACTTTTCCATGTGTTAGTTGTGTCTTCTGAGCAGTTTGTCAGCTTTTGGACACCTTTGAAGGTGTTTTCTATGTGTTTTTGTTTGCCTGCCATTGGTTTTAACGGTGTTCGAAGGTGTTCGACGAACAGTTCGACGAACAGTTCGGCGAACACAGGGGTGTTCGACGAACCGAACCGAACTCGAACACTACGGGGGTGGCTCAACACTACTAAATACCCTTTATTATTTATTATTATTTTTGCACTGTGCGATCTATCCATTTACTTCTAGTTATTTGGGTATTTTGCTTGTTTTGGTTTTTCACTGACCCTACACTGACTGATCCAGAGCGACTGTGTCCAAGATGGCGGCGACCAGTTTTAAATACACGAGGTGACGCTGTGCGGCCAGCCAATCACTGTAATGCCCACAAACAACATGGCTGCGGCATTACAGTGACTGACTGGCAATCCCTGCATGTTCATTGGCTCTGTAAAGAGCACCAAACGTGCAGGGCGGAGACCCGAGCTCCCGCCCGAGTAACCCGAAAATGCTCGGTGCTCGCCAAACATCCCAAGTAGTGAGATGCTCGGGCGAGTACCGAGCAGTGTCGAGCATGCTCGCTCAACACTAGTCTCCATCCATTGGGTTGACTGTAGTGGAAGAGGTTTTGATCTCTATGCATTTCTATAGTTATACTGTAGTGAAATTGAGCAGATTTTTCCCCAAACGGATACACAAACATGATAAACTCTAAATTGATTTTCAATAAACAACCATCAGCTGCCCCTTCAAACACCTCTGCTGCTTCTTCCTCCTCCTCTGTTACCGTGCCAAGTTGTGTCCGACAGAACCAGCTGTACACCCGCTGCTGTTAGGCTGAGTGACAGCCCGTCAGCTGTAAGTGAAGCGGACATGCCTGCTGTGTTTGTTTCTCTGAGCACACCACACATTTCTCAATCCACCGTAACCTCTCCCGCCTGCACCTCACTCACGGTTTAAAGGTTTCTCCGTTTCACCATACTCTGCCCTCTCTCAGCACTGCAGCCAGCCCTCAATCTCACTGTTGTGGTCACGTAAAAGATTGTTTCATTGAACACTTGACAAAGCTAAGAAGTTGAACTCCACCATCTCCAATCTATTGGCCACGGAAATGGTGGTCTTAGGCACTATTTTTTTTAAATGAAAACACTTCCGATTGAGTCTGCATCTCCTCGGTTGGCTGTAGTGGGACAGGTATGGGTCTGCGTTAAACTACTTGTAGTCTGATGACATTGATGCCATTTTAGTGGTGTTAGGCCCTCATTTAGGGCAATGTGAACACTCCTGGAAGAAGTGTGGGTCTTATTTACACTATTCCTACAATAGTGAAATTTATACCACTTTGCTGCAGTCTGCCACTAATTTTTTTAAATGTGGGGAATCCTGATTGGGTCTCCATCTATTTGGTTGGCTGTAGTGGAACCTTCCTGTTATTCAGTCTAAGTTGTGTAAGGTTGCGTACCAGTCCTTGCTGCACTCCTGATACTGACTCTGCCTGCTGCACTCCTGATACAGACTCTGCCTGCTGCACTCCTGATACAGACTCTGCCTGCTGCACTCCTGATACAGACTCTGCCTGCTGCACTCCTGATACAGACTCTGCCTGCTGCACTCCTGATACAGACTCTGCCTGCTGCACCATCTAGTCTGTCCTACTGGGTCCAGCTGCCGGGTCCAGCTGTCAGTTGGTCTGTCCTGGAGTGGCACCTGGCGTTCATCAGGAGCCAAGTCTAACCTCACCATTGAGGCTCTAGTGAACAGTCCGATGCTCACTTAGTCACGCCCCTCCAGGCTCTCCGGGGTCCGTGGCACAGTGGTTCCACAAACCACGTCCATGACAGTGCACCCTCGCAGCCAGGGTCCTCTCTCCTTTTGTACCAGTCGGTGACCCCTTTTGACATGTAAAGCGCAACTGAATAAATGTCGCTGTCACAGTAATAATAATTATAGTACTTGTATTCTGGGTCAATTGATGGCACTTCCCTGGTGTCTACACCTAATTTGATGTGTTTTGGCAGCTTTTGGTCCCGTTTCTAGGTTTTGTATATGCATTTTTTTTGGTCCCCCCATTGACTCCTATGGGATTCGGAAATGTTCGACGAACATTTGTCGAATAAATTTGGTGAATATCAATTTGTTCGGCGAACTTTTCCTAAATGAACATTGAAATGTTCGCTCATGCCTAGTGCTGAGTGAGGGACGGAATTAGTTGTTGTTTTAGTCAGTTATTCCACAGCTATATATCCATCTAAACTAGTAGTCCTTCTGAGGACTTATGCAGCTGCATATATTCCTGGCGATAGCGGGAATTAGGCAGGCAGGGTTTGTGGACAGTGTAAACAGCATAAAAGTGGTCATTGCACGTTCTGTCTGCTGCTGTTACAGATATCCATAGCCCTAGATATCAGAGATTTTTTTTTGTTCTTAATTCTGATTATTTACTTAAAAAGCAATACAGTACTCCATTTTACGCTCCATTTGCTTGTTAGCAGAATACAGGCAGATTTTTTTGATTTTATTCTAATTGATTTTATTTTATTTTAGTCCGCACAAATGATCCCATATTACTGTGGTAATAATTTTGACATTTTTTTGGAGCTGGTCAAATATTACTCTCCATTTAAAGTCAGCCAGCTGTGTTTTCTTGAATCTATTCACACTTGGTCGCTGACAAATACCACATCTAGAAGGCCACTTCCTAAAACCATGGTCGTCACACCATCACCTTCCACGTCCTTGTCCCTGTGCCACGTTCAATTGTCCCTACCCCAGTCGTTTGAACACAAGCACAAATAGGCAGTCAACGCCCCACAGGCCACACTACTAAACTCACACATTTCTCAAATGCTTTTACTTGAAATGTTGCCTTTTAGGCTCGTGGAGACAGAATCTTTCCGTAACCTGATGGCAGCGGCAATCCCTTGGTACTTGGACTCCAGCCGCCGCTATTTCTCCCGGTGTGCCGTCCCCGCATTACACAAGCATGTGTCCCTCAACATTAGCCATGCCTTCAACAACGCAGTTACTGGGAAGGTCCACCAAACCACGGACACGTGGACAAGTGCTTGTGGCCAGTACATCTCACTGACTGCACACTGAGTTAATCTGGTGGAAGCCGGGACCCAGTCGGACCCTGGGATGAAACACATCCTCCTGATATCGAGGATTGCGGGCCCTGGATCAATTAGGGTTGCCCTCAAATTCAACAGCTCCTGCACCTCCTCCTCCTCAGCCTACATCTCCGAAATGATCACATCAGCCGGAAGCTGGAAGAAGAGCAGCACTGCCTCGGCCAAGCAGCAATAGGCTGTGCTGAAGCTAATATGATTAGGGGACAAACTACTCACCTCTGAAGAGTTGACAGCTGTAACAGAGCAGGCAGATCTGTGGCTGTCACCGCTGAACCTACAGCCAGGCATGGTCGTGTGTGACAATGGCCGGAACCTGGTGGCAGCTCTGAAGCTAAGCAACCTCACACAGGTACCAAGCCTTGCCTGGCCCATGTGCTCAACCAAGTGGTTCAGTGGTTTCTCAAAAACTACCCAGATCCTCTCTCCTCCTGTACCAGTCGCCGTCATGGTTTGTTCAAGATTATTGTAATTGTTTTTGCTATGTATACAACTTTTTCACATATAAAGCGCCATGAAATAAATGGCACTATAATAATAAATAATAATAATCTGCCTGAGCTGCTTGGCAAAGTACACCGCATGTGTGCCCAATTTCGAAAGTCGCCTACAGCTTCCGCCGCCCTTGCCGTGCTTAAGCAACATTTGCAGCTTCCAACTCACCGAGTGGTGTGCGATGTCACCACGCGTTGGAACTGAACCTTGCAGATGTTGGGAAGGATTTGTGAGCAGCAGAGGGCAGTTGTTGAGTACCAGCTTCAACACATCCGTCGGCATTCAGGTCAGCCTCTGCACATAACAGCTGATGAGTGGGCATGGATGTCTGACATCTGTGCCGTCGTCCAAAACTTTGAGGACTCCACCAAGATGGTGAGCGGCAATAACGCCATAATTAGCATCACCATTCTCTATCTTCTGAAACACTCACTGCTCACAACTAAAGAGGAGGCATTGCAGGCGCAGCACGATGAGATAGAGCAAGAAACCATACAGGGTGATGCCACATATCCCAGCCTCATCTCATCCCAATGCGGATTGGGTGATAATGAGGAGGAGGAAGAGGAGGAGGAGGAGCTGGTTTACTGCGCTACAGACGGTACTGCCCACACAACATTCAGTGTGGATGGCCTAAGGAAAGGGAGAACGAGGAGGATGAGGAAGAGAGCATGGACAGTTGTCCTCTTGGTGAGGACAGGGAAGACTTGGCTGTTACCAGTCTGGCACACATGGCTGACTTTATTTTCCCCTGCCTTTCCCATGACCCTCATGTTGTACGCATTTTGGCCAACAGTAATTACTGGTTGGTCACGCTTCTAGACCCACGCTAAAAGGAGAATTTTCTATCTCTCCTTCCCGTGGGGGAGAGGTCTAGTAAAATGTTGCAGTACCTGAAAGCCATTGTTGCGGAATTATTAAAAAAATTCCCATCTAAAACCACTGGGGGCAGAGGTCACAGTTCCTTGGACAAAGAAGGAGTATAGGCGATGGAGAGACAAATATGATGCAGCAGAGGCAGGGAAACACTGTCCAAGGTATGGGACAGTTTTCTCAAACTCTCCCAGCACCCAGGCCCTTATGCGCAGGGCACTCTGACAAGGAGGGAAAAGTTTTGGAAGATGCTGAAGGAGTACCTTGCCGTGACTCCTCTGTGCCTTATAATTATTGGGAAAAAAAATCAAAATATGACTGAAAGAATACCACAGCAACCAATTACTCATAAATAGTACGTTAGTAAAAAGTATTGCAGTTATATGCATGTCCTGCTCAAAAGAGAGGACTGATAATACACCAGTCGTCATACATAATATATAGGGAGGGATGGCCAAAGCCAAAATGGACGACCAAAGAGGTGATGTTATAAATTTAAAAATGCTTTATTAAATATGCATCATGGAAACAGGGAAAGATACAAAAGTAGGATACATAAATATAAAAACAACAACAACGGCCGTCCAGAACGGTGGCACATAGCAATGTAGATATTTTGCTCTGAATAGATTATGGGAATGTGTACTTTAAATTGAATTTAAATATACCCCATATATATCCATATATCAAATGGACCCTTTACATACCTCCCAGAGCGTTATATATGTCGTGCATCTTCATACAGTCACCACTGTACTTACAAGAGCTTCAATCAGCAAGATATCTTGAGTAAACAGTATTTACTTCATACTTGTTAAACATGAGATACAATTCAGTGTCAAACAGTCCGTGTGCTGCTGACATAACACATTCAGGAAAAAAAGAAAAAAAACACAGGAAGTAAGAACAACCAACAATTGAGAGCTATCCTCCCCTCATTACAGCAAGCATATAACTTTACACACTATCGCCATCTGCTGTCTGGTTAGTATAAAGTCCTCCTTTCACTTATAATAAGTCCTAATCTGTTGCATATGCCAACAATATACACCAGACCACTGCACTGAGGCCGTTCCTGCCGGAAAAAGGCTTGAGTTTCCCATAGACTTACTTTGGGCTTGTTGTTCGGGTCGAGCACCCAAGCATTACGATTTGCTCGACCCGAGCAGCGAGCACCTGAGCATTTTAGTGCTCGCTCATCACTAATCCTTCGGTTCAAGAAACATCTTGATCAATTTGGACATATAAGGTACAATGTGTATACATACTATATGGTGCAACTAACTAACCTATATGGACAGCCATAATAGCATGTCTTTAAAGCTGATCAATAATAATGCAGAGGTTTTTAAAGTGCATCAGTGCATATGTTTGTTATTATGCTCACTAGAGCGTGTATCCTATAAACTATTACTTGGTTCAAGAAGATTACTGCCAAAAAAGTTGTTTTTACCTGTCACCTCACGGGCAGTTACATATAGTGAAAATCTGTTGTTTTGTGCTTTGTAGCTCACAATAGAATCAACTAAACCATAAGCCTGTTATATTTACTTCTATTGCTAATATTCTTACTAATTGGAGCTCTAGTTCCTCAATTTTTTTCTAGAACTCTTTTCTGATTTTAAATATGTTTCAAATGATTTCTATTAAAAAATATTTTTTTATGAGCTAATATTGTCGTCACTTCTAATTTTTTGCCAGGGTTGAAAATATATTCCATGCAAATCTTTGTTTAAATGTGCTTATTGATAAGAAGTGGTGCCCTGTTTATTAGGGTTTTTTGGATGTAAGGACAACTAGTGTTATACAAGTGCTTCTCACTAGTGTTGAGCGAATTTGTTTGGCGAATGTTCGAAAGTTTCAAATTCGGCACGAATATGGCACATTCGGATTCGTGATCGCAAAGGCGAGCAAATTTTCTTAAAATCAGAAAAATTTGACGAATTTGCACGGGACCGCGGATACAGGGCAACCACGGCGTTTTGAACAGTTTTGTTAGCACAGTGCAAGTGTATGATGAGCAGTGACATGTGCCAGGTGACTGTGGGGGCTGTGGAGAGCTTAAAATAGGTCAGATCAGTGGCGCACTGTTTTTGTTTTTTTTCCTATGGGCGATAACTTTAACTGAGGAAAGCGTGGCCAGCCAATCATAGCACAGGAAGCATCTACACTGTCCAGACATAAGGGCTTCTGCAATTGGCTGCAGAAATCACATGTCCTCTCAATATAAAAAGCTGCCATGTCCTGTGCCAAAAGTCATACAGTGCTATAAGCCAGCTACTACGTCAGTGGTGGTCAAATTCACCTTGTACGCACAGTCAAACCTATATATAAATTTTTGGTTGGCAGGCAGAGTCCACCAAAGGTTTATTACTGTGGCAAAGTTGATCCAGTCTGCTAAAAGGCAGATCCTATTTTAGTGGTAATGAACTTGTCCTGGTTTCACAGTAAAAAAAAAAAAAACTTCTCTTACTAGGCCCAGTACAAAAAATATTTTTTCCTGTGCCAAAAGTCATACAGTGCTATAAGCCAGCTACTACGTCAGTGGCGGTCAAAGTCAGCTGGACGCAGCGCTCATGCAGAGTGACCCAAAAATATTTTTTGCTTTGAGTAAAGTGATACAGCTGGCTAGATCTGAGTTAGAATATATGCTCCAAAATATTTCAATGTCATACTGGCCTCATCCACATTAAAAAAAAAATGTCTTATGTTCCTAAAGTAATATAGCAGGGGACATCTCAGTTTGAAATTGTTTGGAGAATATGTTGTAGGTTTTATCGGCCTCATGCACACTAACAAATTTATTTTGTCTGTTAGTAACGTTATACGGCAGGCCATATCTTACCTTGTCATTTAGTGTCTCTGAAATTCAGGTGTGTGCTGAGCTATTGCACTGGAAAAAAAACATATTTTTTTTTAGTTAATTGCATGCTCCTACCACTGTATCTGACCAACATGAGTGGGAAAAAGAGAGGGCGTGGTGGGAGGGGGAATAGGCTTGATGTTCAAGGAGTACATGTGGTACGAGGTAATTTTAGTGTAAGCACTAGTGAACCAACACAAACAGGTCCTATCCAAAGACAACTCACAACTTATGTTAGAGGATGGACTACTGCACTCCCTTCCTTTGGCAGCCGCACAGCGAAAGCCTTGATTATAAGGCCCAGAAAGAGCAGGTGCTCCAGTGGATGGCAAGCTCTGCTTCCAGTGCCCTTTCCTCTTCTTCCTTCACCTCAACATCACATGCAGTATAATCCACAGAGGTGGCACCCAATTATCCATGCTTCCCCTCACGTCACAACTGGCCAACTGCCCAACTGACTGTAGCGAACCACAGATGGGCGAGTCTGTAGAACTCTTCACCCATTCTACACCATGGGCATCAGAAGTGTACTCCAACCAGTCACTGAGTCAAGGGGAGGAAAGCATCTGCACCGATTCCCAACATTTTTTTAGCTTGGATTTGGGGTAGGACGAAGTAGGGTCCGAGCAGGTTCCTAACACTTGTCACCAGACGTTAACCGCAGGAGAGGGAGGTGATCCTGATGAGACTCAGATACCTGAGGCTCATGCGGATTGTACTGTGCTGTCAGGGCAACAAGAGGAGAGGGGTCACTCTGAGGGCGAGGAATGGGATTACACATTGGATGATGATGAGGTTGAAGATCCTACTTGGTGTGAACCCAGAGTCACGCAGCTGAGTAGCTCATCTGAGGATATGCAGGAGGAATACGAGGAGGTTAAATTTCGCCCTACGGCCAGACATGGAGTGATGCCAGCACGAGGAGCACTGCATCCTTAGCCACAACCATAGCTGTGGCCAACAGCGGTCACGGGTCTGCAGCTCGCAGGGGCAGCAAGGGTTGCCTAGCATGGGCCTTTTTTGTCACTGCAAAGGATGAGCCAACTCACGTTATCTGTAAACTTTGCCATAAAAAACTCAGTAGAGGGAAAAACTACAATAATTTGACTACTACATGCATGAACGTTCACATGCTCAAACAACATTTTTTACGCTGGGAATGTTACCGCACTGAAATGCGGACCAGCGCACCTCAACAAATATCAGCTGCCCCATCAAACGCATCCGCTACTTCTTCCTCCTCCTCTGTTAACATACCAAGTATTGTCACACAGGTCTCCCATCGCAGAAACTCCGGTTATTTACCCGCTCCAGTCAGGCTGAGTTACAGCCCATCAGGTGTAACGGAAGTGGACATGCCTGCTTCTTTGTTTCACTGACCACACCACATGTTTTTCAATCCACCGTAACTTCTGCATGTCACTCATGCCCCACCAGTTTTTCCGGTTCACCATACTCCGCCCTTTCTCAGCACCTTAGCCAGCCCTCGGTCCTGCAGTTGTGGTCATTTAAAAGATTGTTTCATCCTACGCATGACAAAGCAAAGAGGTTGAACTCCACCATCTCCAATCTGTTGGCCACGGAAATGCTGCCTGGTAGATACAGACTGTTTCCGAAAATTGATGTCCGTCGCAGTCTCCCAGTACCAGTTGCCCAGTCGCCATTACTTCTCTTAGAAAGCTGTGCCTGCGCTACACAAGCATGTCACAGACAACATCACCCGTTCCTTGTCTAAATCTATGTGTGCCAGGGTGCATTTCACCACAGACACCTGGATGAGTAAGCATGGCCAAGGGTGTTACATCTCGCTGACTGGGCACTGGGTAACTCTGGTTGCTGTGGGGGCAGGCGGGGAAGGGGCTGCTCCACAATTCTTAGAATCCTCAAGGCTTGCAGAAGAAACCTCTTTATTTCCCACTTCTTCCACTGCTTCTGCATCCTCCACCTCCTCTAGGGCCTCCACCTGCGCACTCAACTTCTGCCTTAATGAGACACGCATTCCAAGGGTGCGGAGCGAATATATACCACCTCCGTACTGCGCAGTCAGGGCTCACTGTAATCAGGCAGTCTTCAAATTAATATGCATTTGAGATCGCAGTCATACAGGTAAAGAGTTGTGGGCAGCTCTCCAGGCTCAGTTTGAGCAATGGCTGTCTCCGCAGAACCTAGAGCCAGGGAAGCCCGTGTGCGATAACGGTGCAAACCTGTTAGCGGCCCTGGGCCGAGGCAAGCTCACGTGCCTTCAATGGCTCACGTCCTCAACCTGGTGGTACAGCGATTTCTCCGCCACTATCCTGGCCTGGATGAGCTGCTTCACAAAGTACAGAAGCTGTGTGCTCACTTTCATCGTTCGCACTCCTCATGTCATCGACTTGCATCGATACAGAGGTCTTTGTCCATGCCAGTTAACAGGTTGATCTTCAATAAACAACCATCAGCTGCCCCATCAAACACCTCTGCTGCTTCTTCCTCCTCCTCTGTTACCATGCCAAGTTGTGTCACGCAGGTGTCCGACAGAACCAGCTGTATACCCGCTGCAGTTAGGCTGAGTGACAGCCCGTCAGCTGAAAGTGAAGCGGACATGCCTGCTGTGTTTTGTTTGAGCACACCACACGTTTCTCAATACACCGTAACACCTCCACCTGCACCTCACTCACGGTCTATCAATTTGTCCGTTTTACCATACTCTGCCCTCTCTCAGCATTGCAGCCAGCCCTCAATCCCGCTGTTGTGGTCACGTAAAAGATAGTTTCATCCTACACATGACAAAGCTAAGAGGTTGAACTCCACCATCTTCAATCTCTTGGCCACGGAAATGGTGGTCTTAGGCCCTATTTTTTTAAATGTAAACACTTCCGATTGAGTCTGTATCTCCTGGTTTGGCTGTAGTGGGACAGGTATGGGTCTGCATTAAACTACTTCTAGTCTGAAGACATTGATGCCACTTCGGTGGTGTTAGGCCTTAATTTAGGGCAATGTGAACACTCCTGGTTAGGTCTCCATCTCTTGGTTAGGTCTCCATCTCCTGGGTTGGCTCTACTGGAAGAGGTATGGGTCTTATTTACACTATTTGTACAGTAGTGAAATTGATGCCACTTTGCTGGCATCTGCCACTACTTTTTTTAAATGTGGGGAATCCTAATTGGGTCTCCATCTATTGGGTTGGCTGTAGTGGAATATTCCTGTTCTGCAGTCTAAGTTGTGTAAGGTTGCATACCAGTCCTTGCTGCTCTCCTGATTCAGACTCTGCCTGCTGCACTCCTGATACAGACTCTGCCTGCTGCACTCCTGATACAGACTCTGCACACTGCACCATCTAGTCTGTCCTACTGGGACCAGCAGCTGCACGTCAGTTGGTCTGTCCTGGAGTGGCACCTGGCGTTCATCAGGAGCCAAGTCTAACCTCACCATCAGAGGCTCTAGTGAACAGTCTGGTGCTCGCTTAGTCACGCCCTTCCAGGCCCTCCGGGGTTTGTGGCACAGTGGTTCCCCAAACCACGTCCGTGACAGAGCACCCTCGCAGGCAGGGTCCTCTCTCCTGTTGTTAGTGACCCCTTTTGACATGTAAAGCGCAACTGAATAAATGTCGCTGTCACAGTAATAATAATTAAAGTACTTGTACTCTGGGTCAATTGATGGTACTTCCCTGGTGTCTACACCTAATTTGATGTGTTTTGGTAGCTTTTGGTCCCATTTCTAGGTGTGGTATATGCATTTTTTTGGTCCCCCCATTGACTCCTATGGGATTCCGAAATGTTCGATGAACATTCGGCGAATAAATTCGGCAAATATCAATTTGTTCGGCGAACTTTTCGGAACCGAACATTGAAATGTTTGCTCATGCCTACATTAGAATATCATCAAAAAGTAAATTTATTTCAGTTCTTCAATACAAAAAGTGAAACTCATATATTATATAGAGTCATTACAAACAGAGTGATCTATTTCAAGTGTTTAATTCTGTTAATGCTGATGATTATGTCTTACAGCCAATGAAAACACAAAAGTAATTATCTCAGTAAATTAGAATACTTTATAACAACAGCTTGAAAAATGTTTTTAAAATTCGAAATGTTGGCCTACTGAAATGTATGTTCAATAAACGCACTCAATACTTGGTCTGGGCTCAGATCAATGCGGCGTGGCATGGAGGCAATCTGCCTGTGGCACTGCTGAGGTGTTATGGAAGTCCAGGTTGCTTTGATAGCAGCCTTCAGGTTGTCTGCATTGTTGGGTCTGGTGTCTCTCATCTTCCTCTTGACAATACACCATACATTATCTATGGGGTTAAGGTCAGCCGAGTTTGCTGGCCTATCAAACACAGTGATATTGTTATTTTTAAACCAGGTATTGGTACTTTTGGCAGTGTGGACAGGTGCCAAGTCCTGCTGGAGAATGAAATTTCCATCTCCAAAAAGCTTGTCGGCAGAGGTAAGCATGAAATGCTCTAATATTTCCTGGCAGACGGCTGCGTGGACTTTGGACTTTGGTCTTGACAAAACATAGTGGACCTACACCAGCAGATGACATGGCTCCCCAAACCATCACTGAGTGTGGAAACTTCACACTAGACCTCAAGCAGCTTGGATTGTGTGCCTCTCCACACTTCCTCCAGACTCTGGGACCTTGATTTCCAAATGAAATGCAAATTTTACTTTCATCTGAAAACACCTTTTACCACTGAGCATCAGTCCAGGTCTTTTTCTCCTTGGGCCAGGTAAGACGCTTCTGGCATTGTCTATTGGTCATGAGTGGTTTGACTCAAGGAATGCGACACTTGTAGCCCATGTCCTGGATACGTCTGTGTGTGGCGGCTCTTGAAGCAATGACTCCAGCAGCAGTCCACTCCTTGTGAATCTCTCCCTACTCTGGGGAAATTGATGCCACTTTAGTTGTGTCTGCCCCTAATTTTTGGAAATGTTTGGACTCCAAGATGGGTCTCCTTCATGTGTGTTGCCTGTAGCAGTAGGGCACCCAGACTGGCAGGCCTGCACTTCTTTTCAGTAAACTACATGTGTTATTATCCTTACATTTTTCTAACAATTGTAGTCTACGAAGCTGATATTTGTGCCACCTGAGTGTGGCTGAGCAAAAAAGCAGTTTGAGCTATTGCATGAGGTATCAGGGCTCCCAGCACAGCAGATGTACACCAGTCCCTCACCCACCTCATCTTAATTTGAACATAAATTCAAAGCTGTAAATGTTGGCCCAGACCCTGATATGTTATGCATTTCCCATGACTGACTGCTGCTGTGCCATAATAAAATTTCTACTGTGGGTGAATTGATGCCACTTTTCCTGGTGTCTGCCTCTAATTTTTGGAAATGTTTGGACTCCAAGTTGAGTATCCTTCATGTGTGTTGCCTGAATTTGGCAGGGCTCTCAGATCACCAGGCCTACACCTGTCACTCATCCACCTGTTGCTGATCAATGCTTAAGCTAGAAATGCTGGTCCAAGCCCAGTCCCATGCAACCATGCTGTGCAATTATACTATTTGTTCTCTGGGTCAATTGATGCCACTTTTCCTGGTGTCTGTCCCTAATTTGAGCTGTTTTGGCAGCTTTTGGACCAGGGCCAGTACAGTATTGTTAGGGCCCTATAGGGTATCTTCCAAGACACACTGAAAAGGATGGACAGGTGTATGCAGGATTGATGTCTGTACCAGGACCCTATACCTTGGACATTGACAAATGGGTGAGATGGTTCTGTTATTTACTATTTCACGTGTATAATCACTGATGTTAAGACTGATGAATATTTGTATCTGATCACTGTCAGTTGAATCTAATCAAACATTTCAGTCTCACATTAGTGATAGCAATCTTCATATTTTAATCATCACTGTAAAGTGGACATTGTTTTTTTCCCCTGTTATCTACGGGTAATTTTATCAAGTGTATGTTTGCATATTTTTATAGTTTATTTGATTAAAAGTTATGTTTTAGAATTTACTTACAGCCTGCTTATATATATTATCAATAGTGAGTCAGTTTGAAAAATATTGGATTTTTTGGGTCACTTGTCTTAAAATCTCTAATTGCTTGCGTACTAGGCGACATTATTCTATCACTTTTGTTCTAAATGCAATGACCCAGTTCACACTTGAAAACGGCATTGTACAACATTACACAGTAACCATATCTATAAATACCAGTTATCCAACATGATGAAAAGTGAACATTATATCATTTATACACAGTTATTCTGGAGACTTATTGAGTACTAATTGCAGCTCACTATATTTTTTATACTCTTCTCAAAGAACTAATTTGTGTCAAAACTGAAATGCTCTAGAAAGCAGCCGAGCACATTAATATTCTGAATCATATTGCAGTTTATGTCACTCAAATAATTACTTGAGTTTGGAGATAGCCTCTGGTTACAGCACACTGAATGTACAGTATTTTTGGTACAAAGGCAATATATCATTGTGTCACTAAAATAGATACTATGCAAATGTAAAAAAAGACAATAAAAGCCTACTAGGAAACATTAATTTCCTTTTTATTTTCTTAAAATGAACTCATAGTTAAAGTGTAAAAATGCATTTAGTGCAGTGTTATGGAAAGTTTTTTTTGTATCTCAATGATTCTTTTAAACTACTTTGGCTCTGTGGGAATATCTATTTTTTCATGATAAATCTATTTTTATATGTTATGTTCTTTTTATGCTGCTATTTTACTGTGTTAAATTTCCAAAAGCTTGTGCATACTGTTTGCGTAATAGACAAATACAATAGTAACATAACATTTTATTATAATATTGATTCTGGATAGAAAGCTGAAGGAAATATATATTAGCTAGAAGTTGTGTTAATAAGTGTTTAGATAGTGACTATATCTTTATAATTTAGCCTCTATATATATATATTATAAATTACGTACATCTGTAATTAAAGGTTTAAGTACGGAGCACAATGCATAGAATAGTCGCGGGTCTTCTGACCCAAATGTGTCTTCTGCCTATAAGGCTGTCAAGTTTGATTCAGGAGACCCTCAACTGGTCCTTTCATTGCAGTCCATGCTTATACCCCAAAACACAGATGCGTGTCTGAAGCTTGAAATGTATCTGTTAGGCTGTGTGCCCACAATGCGTTTTTAATGCGTTTCTGCAGCATTTTTGCAGCTGCGGAAACGCTGCAGAAACGCATTAAAAACGCATGGTAGAAGGGCAGCAATGTTCTCCAATGATAATCCGCATGTGCTGCGCACATGGTGCGGAAATTTCCGCTGCGGATTATCATTGCGGAAAAAAATGCAGCACTACCAATTATTTTGCGGAAGTGCTGCGTCTTTGCCGCCATTGACTTTCATTAGACCGCATGGATTATGCATCACTGTATATATCTAAATGCGCAATCCAAGCGTTCTAATGTGAGGATGGTACCCGGGTGTAGAGGAGAGGAGAGTCTCATCCACACCCAGGTACCATTAAAAAATCTGTAAAAAAAAGAATAAAATAAAAAATAAATGTATATTTACAGTACCTTCTGGCGGCCCGCACAGCGCTCTTCCGTGCTTCCCGGCACTTTGCAGCGGACTGAACTAGGACCTACGCTGACATCAGAGTCATGTGACGGGTCACGCGACGCTGACATCAGCAGGTCTTTCAATCCACCGATGCCGGGAGAACGGAGTGTAAAGCAGGACACCGGGGGCAATCGGAGGGTAAGTATACATTTATTTTTTTTATTTTTACCACTCTCTCTGTCACACTATATAAATCCATGCTGTTTGCATGGATTTATATAGTGTGACCTAGTTGTCACAAGCACTTTCCAAGTGACGCTAATCGCTTGGAAAGCGCTTGTCAATCCGCATATGGAAATGTCAGTGATAACGCTTCATTTCCGCATGTCCCTGGCAGGAAAACTCATGTACAATCCGCATGCGTTTTTTTCTGCCAGGGAGATGCAGAAACGCTCAGGAAAAAATCCTGAGCATTTCTGCATCGTGGGCACATAGCCTTAATGATATGGAAGAGGTGCTGTCATTGTGTAAGCAGGTGACAGATGCAACACGCAGACAAGGACAAGGTGGAAGTAACCAACTTATCTATTTATTCTCTGTGTGTGAATATAGGAAAGGGGTGATTTGAACAAAGAGTAATTCAGGGATAACAGGTAATTACAGGGTACAATATTCAATATACAATAATATCACAGTTGTTATCAACTTATTGTAATTCTTCCAGAGGGATTTCACTACGCTACAAATATCCCATTTCTTATGAGAGCAATGTCCACAGTCCTAAGGGTACCGCTATAACGATCCCCTTCACATTGCGGGAGTCTCTGGGTCTTCCCTCTAGGCCACAAGTCCTTTTGTCGAAGTCAATCAATGCTCTCTGTGCTATTTCACTCTGGGTGGTTATCCAGCGGTTCTCCCACTCACCACCGCAGTCATCCACCCCCAAGAGGAGTTTCCTTTTCAGTGCTTGACCAACAGCAGATGTCTTTCGTACCCGGTGGGATGAAGGCTGGGCTTCAGTTCTTGACTGGCATCATCGGGACTCCGGGTCTTGACCGGCACAGGTCCTGGTCTTCAGGCCTTGACCGGTGTCGTCTGGATTCCAGAACTTGTCTGGCGCCGCCTAGGTTCTGCTTCCAGGTGCACCACAGCCCTCTGGTTCACGATTCCTTCCACGACCTGGCACCTCAGGCCTCCACATCTTCCTCAACACACGTCCTGACTGTCCCCTCTCCTGGCGCCAAATCTGCTACTTTATTGACCAGGGACGTATGGATACATCTTGGCGATTTAGCATGCACAGAGGCTGTGCGTGCGCAATCGCCACTGGGTATAAGCTGATTCTGACAGCTTTAACCCGCTAAATTCTGCGATCGCTGTCAGGGTAACCCGATGTCGTCATGATGACAACCGGGTCACCAGAGCTAGGAAAGTTGCCAGATCATGCGCAGTGCATGATCTGAAAACTTTCTGTCAGTGCAGAACTGGCAGTTTATGTAGTATAGGAATGCTCCTGCATCTCTATATTATACAAGCGATCAGCCTGCAATTAGTGAAAGTCCCATAGTGCTACAAACTATAAAAGTAAAAAAAAAAAAAAAAAAAAAAAAAAATGTGAATATATTTTTAAAAGAATCACAAAATAATAATAAATAAATAAAAATATCTTGCATCCATAAATAAATGTAAGTTCAAGAGGTGGGTCTCTTTCCGTAATAGTCGGGTGCTCTGAAGAAATAAATTCCAAAATAGATAGAGAACCTTCTGCACTCCAATTGTAATGCTGTGAATCTTTTATTAAATAAACCCCTTATGGCAGAGCAAAAAACAAGCCAACGTTTTGACCCATATTGGTCTTTATCAAGGTAATTCTAAACAGAAAAAATCAAAATCAGAATCAAACATATTGTACAAGCAAAAATTGCTGAACAAAGAATCAAAAGCAAAAAAATAAATAAATAAATATATCAATAAATAACAAAAAAATGCCTGGGGACAGAGATATACATAACATCACCGTTTTCATGATGAAGATATTAACCGGCAGTTTATAAGAATTTTCAGAAATAGTATAAATCAAGACTAGTGATGAGCGAATGTGTTCGAAATCCAATCTCAGATGTTAAATTCAACACGAATATGGCACATTCGGATTCCTGATCGGTAACGCCAGCATTTTTTCTTAAAATCTGCAAAAATCTGTAACATTTGGTGAAAAAGTGGCAGAAAATTATTTCAACTGCAACTAAAGAGTTTTTTTGACAGTTTGGCTAGCATACTGCTTGTGTATGATGAGCGGAGGGACGTGTTTGATGAATGGAGGGGCTGGGGGGAACGCAGACAGAAGCTGAGACCAGCGCCTTGCTTCTATTTTTTTTTTTTCTAACTTTATGTGTGCAAATCGCGGCTATCTAATCAGAGCGCAGGAAGCATCCAGACTGTCCAGACACAAGGGCTTGTGCCATTGGCTGCTGAAATCACATGTCCTCTCTATATAAAGACCGGTGAGTGCCATTTTATGCTTGTAACTGGTCACAGATGCTGCTGCTGCTGGGCCCTGCTCCTGTATACTGAGAGATTTTAGCTAGATAGATAGGCGGTTGCATGTAGGTCAGATAGTTTCGATAACTAGTGTCCTGCGTGTCTGTGAAATCGGCCTTCCAGCAGATTTTTTTTTTCTTGTGCCATTACTGAGGTCCATACAAAGACAGCAGGGCCCATGTCATAGAACTCTGTTGTGCACTGCTTCTATTGTACTCCATGCACAAGTATCCCTTAAAAAAATCTATTTTTTCACTTGCTAATGTTATACAGCAAGCAAGCCCAACTAGCCCACATTTGCACTCAGGATCTCTGCATATAGCTGAATTTCAACCCCACAAAATGAAGAGTACAAAAATCTATTTTTTTTATTTTCCACTGTGATAGCGCAAGCTATAGTAGCCCACCTTGTCATTTTTTGGGGGGTGAAATTCAGCTGTATGCACAGTAAAAAAAATCTATTTTTTTCTGCTACTAACCAGAGTAAACAAATTATTTTTTTTCTGTGACAAACGTGTTACAGTCTGCTATAAGCCACCTAATACTTTTGTGATGGTGAAATTCAGCTGTTTTCAGAGTAAAAAAATCTATTTTTTCTGTTGCTAACCAGAGTAAAAGAAATATATTTTTCTGTGACAAACATGATACAGTCTGCTCAGTGGCGTACCGCCAATGGCAGCAGGTCACGCGACTGCTATGGGGCCCGTGAGCCCCGCTTGCTCAGGGCCCCGGCCGGCACAATACTTACCTCTCCCCATGCCTCTGCAGCTCCGGTGTCTTCTGCGTCTCCTGACTGTGACATCTCAGGTCAGAGGGCGCAATTATGTCTTTCCACCTCACCCTCTTTTGATCAGTCATAGTGCAGCAGAGAGCAGGAAGATGGCGACGCTGAGGAGTCCGGAGCAGAGCAGCGGCAGGAGGTGAGGTGAGATGAGTATTTAATGTTTTAATTTTTTTTTATGTATGGAAGCCTGGGGCATTGCATGGGGCATTATATGGAGCATTATATGGGGCCCAGGAGGCATGGGCCATTATATGGGGCCCAGGAGGCATGGGCCATTATATAGGGCCCAGGAGGCATGGGGCATTATATGGGGCATGTGGCATTTTATGAGGCCCAGGAGGCATGGGCCATTTTATGGGGCCCAGGAGGCATGGGCCATTTTATGGGGCCCAGGAGGCATGGGCCATTATATGGGCCCCAGGAGGCACGGGCCATTTTATGGGGCCCAGGAGGCATGGGCCATTATATGGGGCATGGGCCATTATATGCACCATTATATGGGGCATGGGCCATTATATGAGGCCCAGGAGGCATGGTGAATTTTATGGGGCCCAGGAGGCATGGGGCACTCTATGGGACATGGGGCATTATATGGGGCCCAGCCTGCATGGGACATTATATGGGGCCCAGCCTGCATGGGGCATTATATGGGGCCCAGCCTGCATGGGGCATTATATGGGGCCCAGCCTGCATATTATTCTGTATGGAGAATTTAGTGGTGCCATAATACTGTATGGAGGACTATACTGTCTGGTCTGCACTGTGAGCTGCGAGGATTTTCCGGTTTCTAAGCTATTGTAAAATTTACAATAGATATCACTCATGTAATGTAACAAGTCAGTGAAATCTTTGGCATTGTACTATATATACAATGGCGAGCATTTTTATTGGTATATGGTCTCCCATCCTGGTTTTTGTGCTGCCCACATCCTGGTATGTGTGCAGCCCCCATCCTGTCCCCACCATCCTAACCTGGTATGCATGGCACCCCTCATCCCTATCCTGGTATGCATGGCACCCCTAATCCCTATCCTGGTATGCATGGCACCCCTCATCCCCATACTGGTATGCATGGCACCCCTCATCCTTATCCTGGTCAGAGATGAGCGGTGTTTGACTCGAACTGTTCGCCAATCTCAAATTCAAGCTGTGTTGGGCGGTGTTCGAGCCGTTCGATGAACCCGAACGATTTGCCAAAAATCCGGCTGTTCGAGGTTATGTTCGATAACTGTTCGTGCACCAAAATCGTAACTGGATTTTTTCACAGTAATACTGTTAATCAATGTTAATACACATTTTCAGTGTACATCACACAAGCAAGGCCATGTGTCATTGGCTGTGTATGTCACATGTCCTTGCCCTATAAGACCCAGCCATTTTCCCCGTCGCCACCATTTTCTCATTGCTGCAGCTGAGTGTTAATGTTAGAACTCTCCTGTTAGGTTTTTTTTAGTTTGCTGGTCACATGACCATTTTTGCCTATTTAATCCGGCTCCGCCCTCCTGGTCTTGCTGGACTTCATTGTATTTACTACTCTTGAGCTAGCTTGGTGCTCTGTTGCCGTTCTCTGTTAGTGTTGCTAGGTCTTCTGACCTCTATGCTTTTTGTTGTGTGTTTGTCTTTGACTGCTACTATTTCTGCTAGGAGGTGTCCAACTTATCCCAGTCCCTAGTTCTTGTAGGGATCCCTCCCTCACATCTATAGGTCTTCGTTCAGACTAGCCGAGGACTTTAGCGGGTCTGATCGCAGGATCAGGTTCCCCGTTACATCGTAGGGATCTAGTTTAGTTCTATTGTAGGGACAGTTCTCCTGTCTTTCCTTAGTCCCTGTAGCAGATCATAACAGTAAGTCCAGCCCTAAAAGAAAAAAAAAAATTTCTCTAAGGAAAGACCTCCAGTTTTCCATCATGGTCTCGATTCAAGATTTGACTCAACGCTTGCAGGGACTCTCTCTGGAGGTGGCCAAGCTCCAACAACACGTGAGTAGCTGTTCTGGAGCACATTTTGTGGAACCAAAGGTACGTCTGCCTGATTTATTTTTTGGCGAACAACAAGATTTTTTTTCTTTTAAAAATGCTTGTTTATTGTATTTTCGTTTGAGACCCAGATCCTCTGGTGATGAATCACAGCGCATAGGGTTCATAATGTCACTTTTGCGCAAAGATCCTCAGGGATGGGCCTTCTCTCTCCAACCTAGTGATCCGTGCTTTAGATCAGTGGATAGTTTTTTTTTCTGCTTTGGGTTTGTTGTATGATGATTCTGATCGTGTCTCATCTGCTGAGTCTGAATTGAGACGTTTGAGGCAGGGATCAGGTAATGTGGAAAAATATTGTTCTCACTTCCGTCGGTGGTCTGCCCAGGTGGGGTGGAACGATTCAGCTTTGAAAAGCTTGTTTCTTGCAGGGCTAGGTGAAAGGGTTAAGGATTTACTGATTGCTTATCCCACACCTGGAAACTTGCAGGAGGCTATGCAATTAGCTATACGGGTGGACAGGAGACTGCGTGCAAGGGTTAATGAGAGCAAATCCTCTGCTATGTCAGCTCCGAGTCTTGAGAGGGTCTGTGCTGACAATGGAGAGCCGATGGAGATTGGGGCGATGACACCCCGCTCTCAGGAAAAAGATTGCAGGCTTTCTGAAGGCTTGTGCTTCTATTGGTGAAATTCTGGTCTTTTTATTAAGAACTGTGTGCTGCGTTTGAAGAAAGGAAAAAAAAATGGTCATTTATGCCCGTATTGCCTGTTTAAATTCTAAGGGAGTATTCCTATCTGCCACTACTGCTGCTCAGGATGAATTAATTGAATTTCGGGTATTTGTGGATTGTGGTTCTACTCTGAATGTGATTGATGGGGGATTCTTGGAAAAACTTAGATTAGAACCTAAAACTTTGTCATCCCCTATTGCTGTGGATTCTGTTGATGGCTCTCCCTTGAAGAGTGTTACTCATAAGGTCTGTGAATTTCCCCTCACTATTAATGGTATTCACCAAGAAAATTTGGATTTGGTGGTATTGGATAATTTGCCTTCTCCAGTAATATTGGGGTTACCCTGGTTAAAATTGCACAATCCTGTACTGGATTCGTCTACCAATGAAATTAAGTCCTGGAGCCCTAAGTGTTATGACAAGTGTTGTAACGGACGTATTGCTGCGGTGGAAAAAGGGGAATTACCTGTACCTATTCAGGATTTTTGGAGAGTTTTTTCTGAGGAGGAGTCACAAATTTTGCCTCCCCATAGAGACTATGATTGTACCATTGAATTTGTCCCTGGAGCGACTCTTCCTAAAAGTCATTTATTTAATCTTACTATTCCTGAGAGAAAGGCTTTGGAGGAATACATACAGACAAGCTTGGCCGCCGGTCACATTAGGCCTTCCAAGTCTCCTGTGGCTGTTGGATTTTTTTTTGTAAAAAAAAAAAAGGACGGCGGTTTACGTCCTTGTCTGGACTTTCGTGAGATTAATAAAATTACTATACGCAATCCTTACCCACTGCCATTGATTCCTGATTTATTTAACCAGTTAGTGGGGGCCAAGTGGTTCTCTAAAATTGCTCTCCGGGGGGCATACAATTTGTTGCGCATGAAGGAGGGTGATGAATGGAAGACTGCTTTTAACACTCCTGTGGGTCATTTTGAGAATCTGGTTATGCCTTTTGGTCTTACCAATGCTCCAGCATTTTTTCAGAATCTTATTAATGACATCCTTAGACCTTTAATTGGCAAAAATGTGGTTGTGTATTTGGATGACATTCTGATTTATTCGCCTGATCTGGAGTCTCATTGGCGGAGCGTGCGTGAGGTATTACAGTTATTAATGGACAATTCGCTTTTTGCTAAGCTGGAGAAATGTGAGTTCGCTGTACAGAGAATTAGTTTTTTGGGCTACATTATCTCCAGTGAAGGTTTTGAGATGGACCCGGTTAAAGTTCAAGCTGTGCAGGAATGGCCTAGGCCTATTGGTTTGAAATCGATACAGAGGTTTTTGGGTTTCGCCAATTATTACAGAAAATTCATAAAAAAAATTTCTATTATTGTCAAACCGCTGACCGATCTCACCAGGAAAGGTGCTAATGCGGTTCAGTGGACTTCTGAGGCCATTGAAGCTTTTGTGTTTCTAAAGGAGAGGTTCACCTCTGCTCCCATCCTTATGCAGCCTGATGTGACTAAGCCGTTTTTGGTTGAGGTTGATGCTTCTTCGGTGGGGGTCGGTGCGGTGTTGTCTCAGGAAAACAAGGATGGAGCACACCCCTGTGCCTTTTTTTCAAAAAAATTTACCAATATCGTAATTAAGTTAAGTCTCAGAAATCGGGAATTGCTGGCGATTAAACTCGCATTTGAACACTGGCGTCACCTCGTGGAAGGTGCTGAATTTTCCATTCAGGTTTTCACTGATCATAAAAATCTGATCTATCTTGATGCTGCCAAGCGCTTGAATGCCCGTCAGGCTAGGTGGGCACTTTTTTTCTCGCGGTTTAATTTTTCCGTTACTTACATCCCGGGTACCAAGAATGTTAAAGCGGATGCTTTGTCTCGCAGCTTTTCTCCCATGGTCGGTGTTGAGGAGGAAGAGGAGAGCATTTTACAAGAAGGTGTTGTGATTGCTGCTTTGGACTACGTTTTGGAGGATGAGATTCTTAAAGCTCAGGAGAATGCCCCATCTAACACTCCCCATGGGAGGTTGTTTGTGCCTAGGACCTTTAGGAGAGATTTGTTTGTTGAGTGTCATGAGTCTCGGTTGGCAGGTCATCCAGGAATTTCTGAGACCAAGAGACTTGTTGGTTGCAGTTTTTGGTGGCCTGGATGGCAGAAGGAAGTCATTAAGTGGGTGCGACAATGTACTGTGTGTGCTAGATCCAAGTCTTCGCATGCTCCTGCTGCGGGGTTGCTTTGCCCTCTGGAGGTTCCTAGTGCACCTTGGACACATCTGGCTATGGACTTTATTACTGACCTTCCCCCCTCTGAAGGTTTCACGGTCATCTGGGTGGTCGTGGACCGTTTTAGCAAGATGTGTCACTTGGTTCCCTTCATCAAACTGCCTTGCGCTAAGACACTCGCTAAGGCCTTTGTCAAGGAAATTGTCAGACTACATGGTGTTCCTACTGACATTGTTTCTGATAGGGGACCTCAGTTCGTGGCTCGTTTTTGGCGTGCCTTTTGTGACAGGTTGGGAGTTCATTTGTCGTTTTCATCTGGATATCATCCTGAGTCTAATGGCCAGACAGAAAGGAAGAACCAGGATGTTGAGCAGTTCTTGCGTTGTTTTGTGGCAGACAATCAAGAGGGGTGGTCTGAGTTTCTGCCACTTGCTGAATTTGCCCTTAACAACCATACATCCTCTTCTGCTGGGTGTTCGCCTTTTTTTTGTTGTTCTGGGAGACATCCGTCTTTTGGGTCATTCTCCAAATTGTTTTCGGCTGTGCCTGAGGAGGAGAGTTTTTCCGGTGATTTGGAGAGAGTTTGGACGGATGTGTGTGGTAATCTTCAGGAGGCTAACAAAAAATCTAAGAGGTACTTTGATAGGAAACGGCAAGAGGTTTTGTTTGCTGTTGGTGACATGGTTTGGTTGTCCTCTAAGAATCTGCTATTGAGGATTCCTTCTAAAAAATTGGGTCCCAAGTTCGTAGGGCCCTTTAAGGTGCTTCAGATAGTTAACCAATCTGCTGTTAGGTTGGAGGTTCCTACGTCCTGGAAGATTAACCCGGTGTTTCATGTTTCTCTGTTGAAAAAAGCTGATTTGTCTGATGGTGACGCCTCTGCCACTGTTCCTCCGGTGGTGGAGGACGGGGAATATGAAATTTCCCGCATCCTAAATTCTAGACGGTATAGAGGGAGTTTGCAGTATCTCGTTGCTTGGAAGGGTTTCGGACCTGAGGATAACTCATGGGTGAGGGCGGATGATGTTTCTGCTTCCAGACTTGTCAAAGCGTTTCACAGGAGGTTTCCTGGTAAGCCTGGGCCTAGGGGATCCGGAGGATCCTCTTAGAAGAGGGGGTACTGTTAGAACTCTCCTGTTAGGTTTTTTTTAGTTTGCTGGTCACATGACCATTTTTGCCTATTTAATCCGGCTCCGCCCTCCTGGTCTTGCTGGACTTCATTGTATTTACTACTCTTGAGCTAGCTTGGTGCTCTGTTGCCGTTCTCTGTTAGTTTTGCTAGGTCTTCTGACCTCTATGCTTTTTGTTGTGTGTTTGTCTTTGACTGCTACTATTTCTGCTAGGAGGTGTCCAACTTATCCCAGTCCCTAGTTCTTGTAGGGATCCCTCCCTCACATCTATAGGTCTTCGTTCAGACTAGCCGAGGACTTTAGCGGGTCTGATCGCAGGATCAGGTTCCCCGTTACATCGTAGGGATCTAGTTTAGTTCTATTGTAGGGACAGTTCTCCTGTCTTTCCTTAGTCCCTGTAGCAGATCATAACAGTTAAGACGGCACCGCTGCTGCTGTGGGCGCTATACAGTATAACTGTGTGAATTGCGAGCGAATTTCCAGTTACATAGAGAGATAGGTTTAGGAAATAGGGACTAGTTCTAATTGCAGCCATTTTGAGGGCTAGGTTACAGCAGTTCATAGCACTTTTTGCCAGGCCGGTCTGTGCCAGTGCTGTGCAAGTGTTTGTCACAGCATTTGGCTAAAGCTAACTAAGCCAATCCTTTTGGGCCTCTAACAGTGTGTGTTAGTTAGTGGAGTAGCCTATCTGTGTTGCCAGCTACACCACCTGTGTATCTAATACCATTTTTTTACTGCACCTAGCCAAGTAAAACCTTTTGGGCATAGTAGCAGTGTCTGTTACTCATTGTAGTAGGCCATCTGTACCAAACTCCACCACCTTTGAATTTAATAACAATTTTTTTACAGCATCTAGCCCAGTAAATAATTTTAGGCCTGTAGCAGTGTCTGTTACTCATTGTAGTAGCCCATCTGTACCAAGCTCCACCACCTTTGAATTTAATAACAATTTTTTACTGCATCTAGCCCCGTAAATAATTTTGGGCATAGTAGCAGTGTCTGTTACTCATTGTAGTAGCCCATCTGTATCAAGCTCCACCACCTTTGAATTTAATAACAATTTTTTACTGCATCTAGCCCAATAAATAATTTTGGGCCTGTAGCAGTGTCTGTAAATCATTGCAGTAGCCCATCTGTACCAAGCTCCACCACCTTTGAATTTAATAACAATTTTTTACTGCATCTAGCCCAGTAAATAATTTTGGAATTTTGGGCCTGTAGCAGTGTCTGTTACTCATTGTAGTAGCCCATCTGTACCAAGCTCCACCACCTTTGAATTTAATAACAATTTTTTAGGGCATCTAGCCCAGTAAATAATTTTGGGCCTGTAGCAGTGTCTTTTACTCCTTGTAGTAGTGCATCTGTACCATGCTACACCACCTTTGAATTTAATAACAATTTTTTACTGCATCTAACCTAGTAAATAATTTTGGGCCTGTAGCAGTGTCTGTTACTCATTGTAGTAGCCCATCTGTACCAAGCTACACCACCTTTGAATTTAATAAAAAAAATTTACTGCATCTAGCCCAGTAAATAATTTTGGGCATAGTAGCAGTGTCTGTTACTCATTGTAGTAGCCCATCTGTACCAAGCTCCACCACCATTGAATTGAATAACATTTTTTTACTCCATCTAGCCCAGTAAATAATTTTGGGCCTGTAGTAGTGTCTGTTACTCATTGTAGTAGCCCATCTGTACCAAGCTACACCACCATGGAATGGAATACCAATTTTTTAGTGCATCAAGCCCAGTAAATAATTTTGGGCCTGTAGCAGTGTCTTTTGCTCATTGTAGTAGCCCATCTGTACCATGCTACACCACCTTTGAATTTAATAACAATTTTTACTGCATCTAGCCTAGTAAATAATTTGGGGCCTGTAGCAGTGTCTGTTACTAATTGTAGTAGCCCATCTGTACCAAGCTACACCACCTTTGAATTTAATAACAATTTTTTACTGCATATAGCCCAGTAAATAATTTGGGGCCTGTAGCAGTGTCTGTTACTCATTGTAGTAGCCCATCTGTACCAAGCTCCACCACATTTGAATTTAATAACAATTTTTTACTGCATCTAGCCCAGTAAATAATTTTGGGCATAGTAGCAGTGTCTGATACTCATTGTAGTAGCCCATCTGTACCATGCTACACCACCTTTGAATTTAATAACAATTTTTTACTGCATCTAGCCCAGTAAATAATTTTGGGCATAGTAGCAGTGTCTGTTACTCATTGTAGTAGCCCATCTGTATCAAGCTCCACCACCTTTGAATTTAAAAACAATTTTTTACTGCATCTAGCCCAATAAATAATTTTGGGCCTGTAGCAGTGTCTGTAAATCATTGCAGTAGCCCATCTGTACCAAGCTCCACCACCTTTGAATTTAATAACAATTTTTTACTGCATCTAGCCCAGTAAATAATTTTGGGCATAGTAGCAGTGTCTGTTACTCATTGTAGTAGCCCATCTGTACCATGCTACACCACCTTTGAATTTAATAACAATTTTTTACTGCATCTAGCCTATTAAATAATTTTGGGCCTGTAGCAGTGTCTGTTACTAATTGTAGTAGCCCATCTGTACCAAGCTACACCACCTTTGAATTTAATAACAATTTTTTACTGCATCTAGCCCAGTAAATAATTTTGGGCATAGTAGCAGTGTCTGTTACTCATTGTAGTACCCCATCTGTACCAAGCTCCACCACCTTTGAATTTAATAACAATTTTTTACTGCATCTAGCCCAGTAAATAATTTTGAGCCTGTAGCAGTGTCTGTTACTCATTGTAGTAGCCCATCTGTACCAAGCTACACCACCTTTGAATTTAATAACAATTTTTTAGTGCATCAAGCCCAGTAAATAATTTGGGGCCTGTAGCAGTGTCTTTTACTCATTGTAGTAGCCCATCTGTACCATGCTACACCACCTTTGAATTTAATAACAATTTTTTACTGCATCTAGCCCGGTAAATAATTTTGGAATTTTGGGCCTGTAGCAGTGTCTGTTACTCATTGTAGTAGCCCATCTGTACCAAGCTCCACCACCTTTGAATTTAATAACAATTTTTTCTGCATCTAGCCCAGTAAATAATTTTGGGCATAGTAGCAGTGTCTGTTACTCATTGTAGTAGCCCATCTGTACCAAGCTCCACGACCATTGAATTTAATAACATTTTTTTACTGCATCTAGCCCAGTAAATAATTCTGGACCTGTAGCAGTGTCTGAAAATTATTGCAGTAGCCCATCTGTACCAAGTTCCACCACCTTTGAATTTAATAACTTTTTACTGCATCTAGCCCAGTAAATAATTTTGGAATTTTGGGCCTGTAGCAGTCTCTGTTACTCATTGTAGTAGCCCAACTGTACCAAGCTCCACCACCTTTGAATTTATTAACAACTTTTTACTGCATCTAGACCACTAAATATTTTTGGGCACAGTAGCAGTGTCTGTTACTCATTGTAGTTGCCCATCTGTACCAAGCTCCACCACCTTTGAATTTAATAAAAAAATTTTACTGCATCTTGCCCAGTAAATAATTTTGGGCCTGTAGCAGTGTCTGTTACTCATTGTAGTAGCCCATCTGTACCAAGCTCCACCACCTTTGAATTTAATAACATTTTTTTACTGCATCTAGCCCAATAAATAATTTTGGGCCTGTAGAAGTGTCTGTTACTCATTGTAGTAGCCCATGTGTACCAAGATACACCACCTTGGAATTTAATAACAATTTTTTACTGCATCTAGCCCAGTAAATAATTTTGGGCTTGTAGCAGTGTCTGTTACTCATTGTAGTAGCCCATCTGTACCAAGCTCCACCACCTTTGAATTTAATAACAATTTTTTACAGCATCTAGCCCAGTAAATAATTTTGGGCCTGTAGCAGTGTCTGTTACTCATTGTAGTAGCCCATCTGTACCAAGCTACACCACCTTTGAATTTAATAACAATTTTTTATTGCATCTAGCCCAGTAAATAATTTTGGGCCTGTAGCAGTGTCTGTTACTCATTGTAGTAGCCCATCTATACCAAGCTCCACCACCTTTGAATTTAATAACAATTTTTTACTGCATCTAGCCCAGTAAATAATTTGGGGCCTGTAGCAGTGTCTGTTACTCATTGTAGTAGCCCATCTGTACCAAGCTACACCATCTGTGTATCTAAAAAAATTGTTCACTGCATCTAACCCAGCCAATCCTTTGGGGCTAGTACCACAGTTTGGCCACTCAGCTCTGCTCGGTTTCCATCCATCGTTTTTGGTGCAAACAACTACAGAGTTGTCAATTAGTTAACCACCAAAATGAGTGGCAAAGGCCTGCTGCTGGTGGAAAGGGGAATAGGCGTGTTGAAAAGGGAAAAAAAGGTTGTGTCCGTGGGGTAGGTGTTAAAGCAACAGTATCATCTGCAGAAGAAAGACCATCTTCCAGCCAAACTAATCTACTTCTTTTCGTGGACAATGTGATACGATCCCTTTCTTACGAACACGCCCATCGCTACAAATTCCAGATGAGGCATAAAAACAGCAGGTGCTTCAACGGATATCAAGTGCTCCTTCAAGTGGGCTCTCCTCCACCTCAACTTCAACATCACAAATACACCAGTCCTCAGAGGTGTCACCCCAATCGCACTTGCTTCCTCACAGCTCCCAAGTCTCCAGCTGCCCGTCTTAATATGGGGTAACACAGATGGTTGAGTCTGCAGAGCTGTTTACTCATACTATAGCCTGGGAATCAGAGGTCTGCTCCAGAGCTTCTGTGAATCCAGACGAGGAAATGATGTGCACTGATGCCCAGAATCTTTGAGTCGGATCCAGGACCAGATGAAGAAGGTTCTGAGCATAATGTAGACCCTCGTTCCCAAACTGTAACTCCTGTTGGTGGAGACAATGATGAAGACGATGATGAGACTCAAATACCTGATTGGGGGACAACCTGACTTTTCGGTCAGGGCAGGAAGAGGTTGGCTCTGTGGATGACGGGTGTGAGAACACACAGGGTGATGATGGCGAGGTTGGAGATTCCACTTACTGTCAACCCACAGTCAGCCAGTCGATGTGGCCCGCAGAGGAGGTGGAGGAGGATGCTATTGACGACGAGGTTAGGTTGCACCTTCCTGGACAGAGACTGAGTACTGGAAGCACGTCAACAACTGCATCCTCAACCACAACTCTGCCTCTGACCACAAGTCGTGGTGGCTCTTCAGGTCGCATGGGCTCAAATCCTTGCATAGCCTGGACATTTTTTCAGATCGATAAGGATGACCCAACTCTTGTTATCTGTAATATTTGTCACCAAAAGCTAAGTAGAGGCCAAAAAATCCATAGTTTGAGTACTTCATGCATGAACCGTCACATGGATATGAAGCAGAAGTTGCAGTGGGAGGCTCACTGTGCTAGAATGCAGCCTAGCGGGCCGGGCCAACCACCGTCTGCCCCATCTTGTGCATCCGCGGCCTCTTCATCCTCTGTGACTGGGGGGACAGCAGTCACACGTTTTTGGACGCAGACCTGCCACCTCTTTACCCGCAACAGCCAGTGTGATTGGCAGGTCATCATTTCATTTGGAAGTGGAAACACCAGCTGGTGTTGAGCGCTGTCCGACATCGAGAGCACCACCTTTGGATCAAGGCAACCTAACATGTCCGCCTGCATCTTCCTCACAGACCGGCAGCTTGCCGGGGACACCCTACTCAACCCCGTCTAAGCACAACAGCCAGCCCTCGGTCCCTCAGATGTGGACAAGTAAAAGACCATTTCCTCCTAGACATGACAAAGCTAAGAGGTTGAATTTCACCATCTGCAAGCTGTTGGCTACAGAAATGCTGCCTTTCCGCCTGGTGGACACAGAGGATTTCCGAGACCTTATGTCCATCGCAGTGCCCCAGTACCAGATGCCCAGTCGGCACTACTTCTCAAAGAAAGGTGTGCCTGCGCTATACCAGCATGTCGCACACAAGATCACCGCTTCTTTGAGAAACTCTGTGTGTGACAGGGTGCATTTCACCACAGACACTTGGACGAGTAGGCATGGACAGGGGCGTTACATGTCGCTGACTGGGCACTGGGTAACTATGGTGACAGCAGGACAAGGGGCTGCTGTACAAGTCTTGCCGTCCCCACGAGTTGTGCGTCAGTCCTCTTTATCTAGAAGTTCCTCCACTGCTTCTGCCTCCTCAACCTCCTCTCGGTCCTCCACCTGCACCCAAACCCTGTCTGGTAATGCCACCCGCTTTCTAACTGCGCAGAAGGAATCCTGCACACCTCCTTACTATGCTGGCAGCGGGGCTCAACGCATTCAGGCGGTTTTTACTTTGAAATGTCTGGGAAATGTGTGTCACACAGCTGAGGAGTTGTGGTCAGCTCTGGAGAACCAATTTCATGAATGGTTGTCTCCACTGGACCTGCAACCAGGGAAGGCCTTGTGCGACAATGCTGCAAACCTGGGTGCGGCCCTTTGCCGGGGCAATGTCACACACGTGCCTTATATGGCTCACGTGTTGAAACTGGCTGTCCAGCAATTTTTAGCCCACTATCCCGGACTAGATGGCTTTCTGCAGAGGGCACGGTCGCTGTGTGCTCTCTTCCGCCATTCGCATCCCGCAGCTCAACGACTTACATCTCTACAGAAGTCCTTGGACCTGCCTGTTCACTGGTTGAAATGCGATGTGCCGACATGGTGGATTTCAACTCTGCACATGTTGCAGCGACTGTGGCAGCACCGACAAGCCCTGGTGCAATACGTTCTGACGTACAGCCTGGGCCAACGAGATCCAGAGGTTGGGCAAATCACGCTGCAGGAGTGGTCTCAGATCAGGGACCTATGCACCCTTCTGCACAGTTTTGAAATGGCGACGAAGATGTTTAGTGCTGACGATGCCATTATCAGCATGACTATTCCAGTGATTTACATGCTGGAGCACACGTTAAACAGAATTCGGAGTCAGGTGGTGGGACAAGAGGAGGTGGAGGAAGTAGAGGAGGAGTTGTATGAAGGGATAACATCTCCAATGTCCAGACGATCGGCAGCACCAAGGTGGCAGGCATGGGAGGGTGGAGGAGAGTGATTAACCAGGGTGCATGGTAGCAGCCAAACTGTTGAGGAAGGTGCAGGATCCCAGGAAGAACTGGAGGACGAACTGGCAATGGGCATGGAAGACTCATCAGATGAGGGAGACCTTGATCACATTTCTGTTGTGCGAGGTTGGGGGGGAGAGGGCAGAGGAAGGAATCATGATTCTTACCTCGCCACCAACACAACAAGCACTACCTGCAACATGACCCTCGGATTGTCAGAATTCAAAGTAATCCCGACTACTGGGTTGCCACACTCTTAGATCCCCGGTACAAAAGTAAATTTGCTGAAATAATTCCTGCCATAGGAAGGGATTCACGCATACAGGAGTATCAGCAGAGGCTGCTGCAGAATCTTACATGTGCTTTCCCACAAAACACCAGTGGTGCACGTAGTGAATCTCACAGTTCTAACTTGCCAGCCGTGGGACTGTCGAATCTTCACTCAAACCATAACAGTAACACAGTATCTGCTGGTAACAGCAATTTTTTGGAATCATTTCACCACTTTTTTAGCCCATCCTTTGCAAGGCCACAGGAGACAAGAAGTCTGACACATAGTCAACGCCTAGAGAGGATGGTACAGGAGTATCTCCAAGTGAACATCGAAGCCATGACTGTGTCACTGGACCCTTGCTCATTTTGGGCTTCCAATCTAGAAAAATGGCCTGAGCTCGCCACTCATGCCTTGGAGATCTTGTCATGCCCCGCAGCCAGCGTTCTCTCTGAACGTGTGTTCAGCGCTGCTGGTGGTGTGCTGACAGATAAGCGCACGTGGCTGTCCACTGACAATGTAGACAGACTCACGTTAATAAAGATGAACAAATCATGGATCTGCAAGGACTTTTCGACCCCTGTGTCATCCTGGGGAGACTAAAAGCTTGAGGATTTGGTAAAATCACCTCACCAACCGTTTTAAGCAACTCTGGGGCAATTGATGCCACTTAAGCGTTGTCTGTGCCACAATTTTTGGAAAAAATGGAGACTGTTGCTGTGTTTTACGTGACGTTGGCATCGTCAATTCTAGGTGGGTTCAGTCGCCCCCCCCTTTTAACCGTTAGAAAATACATACACTATGGCTTGGGGTAACACAGATGGTTGAGTCTCAAGAGCTGTTTACTCAGAGGTCTGCTCCAAAGCTTCAGTGTCTGCTAGTCAGCGTAGTAGCCCAGCTGTGAAGCAAGCTGCACCGCCTGTGTATCTAATAAGATTCTTTAACTGCATCTAGCCCAGGCAATACTTTGGGCGTAGTAGCCCAGCTGCCAAGCAAGCTGCACCGCCTGTGTATCTAATAAGAATTTTTAACTGCATTTAGCCCAGGCAATACTTTGGGCTTAGTAGCCCAGCTGTAAAGCAAGCTGCACCACCTGTGTATCTAATAAGAATTTTTAACTGCATCTAGCCTAGGCAGACTGTGGGGACCCCCAACCAAACCCAGACTCTCAGCCCCCCTACCGCCCCCCTTTCCTTGACAATACAATAATGTACCTCTTACAACTGCATGGGTGAGGATTGGTCACAGCTTTATTAACTCTTTATTCTCATTCCATTAGAAAGGCATTTTATTTCTAAAATAATTCAGCTTGTTGCAGCATGCCTTGTGTCTCCACACCGGCAAGTTGGCCAACAAGTGTAACTCTCCAACATGTCCTTTCTATTTCCAGGCCACGGAGGATCCTGCGTACTCGTATGCAGGACTCTGACCCCCATCCATCACTCTTAACGCTTGTTCCACTCCGTCCTGGAGTCCTGACAGGAATATGTCCAGTCCAATATCCATTAAGTGAGCACCGTCGGGCTGTATGAGGCCTGCTTTATCTCTGTTATGATCTGCTACAAGAACTAAGGAAAGATAGGAAAACTGTCCCTACAATAGGACTAAGCTGATTCCCTACGATACAGCGGGCAACCTGTTCCTTGTGAACAGACCCGCCTTCGTCCTCAGCTAGTCTGAACGCAGACCTATAGATATAAGGGAGGGGTCCCTAAAAGTACTAAGGACTGGGACAAAATTGGACACCTCCTAGCAGAAGTTGTAGCGGAACAAAAAGACAAACAGACAAAAATACTTAGAGGTCCAGGGACCAAGCAAACTATAGAGATAGGTACAAAGCACCTGGCTAGATTAAGAGTTAAAGTAACACTGAAGTCCAGCAAAGCCAGAAGGGCGTAGCTGGAATAAATAGGCAGCAGGTCACATGACCACAAAATAGAAAAAACTAACAGGAGGGTTCTAACAGTACCCCCTCTTCTATGAGGATCCTCCGGATCCTCCAGGCCCAGGCCTATCAGGAAACCTCCTGTGAAACGCTATGATAAGTCTAGGAGCAGAGACCTCATCTGCCCTTATCCAGGAGTTCTCCTCAGGACCGAAACCTTTCCAAGCGACGAGATACTGCAATCTCCCTCTATGCCTTCTGGAATTCAGGATACGAGAAATTTCATATTCACCGTCTTCCACCACCGGAGGAACTGTGACAGTGGCATCCCTTTCCGATACATCAGCTTTTTTCAACAAGGAAACATGAAACACCGGATTAATCTTCCAGGAGGAGGGTACCTCCAACCTAACAGCAGACTGGTTAACCACCTGAAGCACCTTAAATGGTCCCACAAACTTCGGACCCAATTTCTTAGAAGGAATCCTCAACCGCAGATTCTTTGAAGACAACCAAACCATGTCACCAACCGTAAACAAAACCTCTTGACGTTTCCTGTTAAAATACTTCTTAGACTTTTTGTTAGCCTCTTGAAGGTTACAACGTACATCAGTCCAAACTCTCTCCAAATCACCGGAAAAATTCTCCTCCTCCGGCACAGCCGACACCAATTTGGAGAACGAACCAAACGACGGATGTCTCCCAGTACAACAAAAAAACGGAGAACACCCAGCAGAAGAGGATGTATGGTTGTTAAGAGCAAATTCAGCAAGTGGCAGAAACTCAGACCACTCCTCTTGATTGTCTGCCACAAAACAACGCAAAAACTGCTCAACATCCTGGTTCTTTCTTTCTGTCTGTACATTAGACTCAGGATGATACCCAGATGAAAATGACAAATGGACTCCCAACCTATCACAAAAAGCACGCCAAAAACAAGCCACAAACTGAGGTCCCCTATCAGAAACAATGTCGGTGGGAACACCATGGAGTCTGACAATTTCCTTGACAAAAGCCTTAGCGAGTGTCTTAGCGCAGGGTAGTTTAATGAAAGGAACCAAGTGACACATCTTGCTAAAACGGTCCACGACCACCCAGATGACAGTGAAACCCTCGGACACAGGAAGGTCAGTAATAAAATCCATTGCAAGATGCGTCCAAGGTGCACTAGGAACCTCCAGAGGGCAAAGCAAGCCCGCAGCAGGAGCATGTGAAGCCTTTGATCTGGCACACACCGTACATTGACGGACCAATTTAATGATTTCCTTCTGCCACCCAGGCCACTAAAAACTGCGACCTACCAGTCTCTTAGTCTCAGAAATTCCTGGATGACCTGCCAACCGAGACTCATGATACTCCACAAACAACTCTCTCCTAAAGGTTCTAGGTACAAACAACCTCCCATGTGGAGTGTTAGATGGGGCATCCTCCTGGTCTTTCAGAATCCCATCTTCCAAAACGGAGTCCAATGCTGCTATCACAACTCCTTCCTGTAAAATGCTCTCCTCCTCCTCGGTACCAACCATGGGAGAAAAGCTGCGAGATAAAGCATCGGCTTTAACATTCTTAGTACCTGGGATGTAAGTAACAGAAAAATTAAACCGCGAAAAAAAAAAGAGCCCACCTAGCCTGACGGGCATTCAAGCGCTTGGCAGCATCTAGATAGATCAGATTCTTATGATCAGTGAAAACCTGAATGGGAAATTTAGCACCTTCCAAGAAATGACGCCAATGTTCAAATGCGAGTTTGATAGCCAGCAATTCCCGATTACCAACTTCGTAATTAAGTTCGGTTTCAGAATTTTTTTTCGAAAAAAAAGCACAGGGATGAACCACATCCTTGTTCTCCTGAGACAAAACCGCACCGACCCCCACCAAAGAAGCATCAACCTCGACCAAAAAAGGCTTGGTCTCATCAGGCTGCATAAGGATGGGGGCAGAACTGAACCTCTCCTTGAGATACACAAAAGCTTCAATGGCCTCAGTAGTCCACTGGACCGTATTCGCACCTTTCCTGGTGAGATCGGTCAGCGGCTTAACAATTATAGAAAAATTCTTAATGAATTTTCTGTAATAATTGGCGAAACCCAAAAATCTCTGTATCGATTTTAAACCTATAGGCCTAGGCCATTCTTGAACAGCCTGAACCTTCACCGGGTCCATCTCAAAGCCCTCGCTGGAGATAATGTAGCCCAAAAAACTAATTCTCTGCACAGCGAACTCGCATTTCTCCAGCTTAGCAAAAAGTGAATTGTCACTTAATAACTGCAATACCTCACGTACGCTCTGCCAATGAGAATCCAGATCTGTCGAATAAATCAAAATGTCATCCAAATACACCACCACATTCTTACCAATCAAAGGTTTCAGGATGTCATTAATAAGGTTCTGAAAAAACGCTGGTGCATTGGTAAGACCAAAAGGCATAACCAGATTCTCAAAATGACCCACCGGGGTGTTAAAAGCAGTCTTCCATTCATCACCCTCCTTCATTCGCAACAAATTGTATGCCCCCCGGAGATCAATTTTAGAGAACCACTTGGCCCCCACTAACTGGTTAAACAAGTCAGGAATTAACGGCAGTGAGTAGGAATTGCGTACGGTAATTTAATTAATTTCGCGAAAGTCCAGACATGGACGTAAACCGCCGTCCTTTTTTTTAACAAAAAAAAATCCCACAGCCACAGGTGACTTAGAAGGTCTAATGTGACCAGCAGCCAAACTCGTCTGTATGTATTCCTCCAAGGCCTTTCTTTCAGGGATAGTAAGATTAAATAAGCGACTCTTGGGAAGAGTAGCTCCAGGAACAAACTCAATGGTGCAATCATAGTCCCTATGAGGAGGTAGAATTTGCGACTCCTCCTCTGAAGAAACCTTCCAAAAATGCTGAATAGGTACAGGTAATTCCCCTCTTTCCACAGCAGCAATGCGACCGTTACAACATTTATCATAACACTTAGGACTCCAAGATTTAATCTCATTAGTAGACCAGTCCAGTAAAGGATTGTGCAGTTTTAACCATGGCAAACCTAAAACTACTGGAGAAGGTAAATTATTTAATACGACTAAATCCAAATTCTCTTGGTGAATACCATTAATAGTTAGGGGAAATTCAAAAACCTTGTGGGTAACACATTTCAAAGGAGTGTTATCAACAGCAACCACAGAAATAGGAGATGACAAAGGTTTGGGTTCCAATTTAAGTTTTTCCAAAAATCCCTTATCAATCACATTCAGTGAAGAACCACAATCCACAAATACCTGAAATCCAATCAACTCCTCCTGCAATGAGGTACTCCCTGAAAGAAATACTCCCTTAGAGTTTAAACAAGCAATACGGGCGTAACTGACCTTTTTTTTTTCTTTGTTTAACAGAAGCTCACAGTTCTTAACAAATTGGTCAGATTTACCACAATAAAAACACAATCCCTTGGAAAACCTGCAGTCTTTTTCCTGAGAGCGGAGTGACATCGCCCCAATCTCCATCGGTTCTCCGTCGTCCGAGCAGACCCTCTGATGACTAGGAGCTGCCATAGCAGGAGTTTTCTCCTCATTAACCCTGGCACGCAGTCTCCTGTCCACCCGTATAGCTAATTGCATGGCTTCTTGCAAGTTTTCAGGTGCAGGGAAAGAAATCAGCAGATCCTTAACCCTTTCACTTAAACCAGCAAGAAACAAACATTTTAACGCCGAATCATTCCATCTCACTTCAGAAGACCACCTTCTGAAGTGTGTACAATAATTTTCAACAACACCTGACCCCTGCTTTAAACGTCTCAGTTGTGTCTCAGCAGAAGAGACTCGATCAGGATCGTCATACAACAACCCCATAGCAGAAAAAAAATCTTCCACTGATCTAAAACACGGGATCATTAGGTTGGAGAGAAAAGGCCCATCCCTGTGATTCCTTGCGCAAAAGTGACATGATAAACCCAATGCGCTGTAATTCATTCCCAGAGGACCTGGGTCTCAAACGAAAATATAATAAACAAGCATTTTTAAAGGAAAAAAAATCTTGTTGTTTACCATAAAAAAAAATCAGGCAGTCCGACCTTCGGTTCAACAAAATGTGCTCCAGGACAGCTACTCAGGTGTTGCTGGAGCTCGGCCACCTCAAGAGAGAATCCCTGCAGGCATTGAGCCAATTCCTGAACAGACACCATGCTGATCTCCGGATCTCTTTCCTAGGATTTTTTTATTTTTTTTATTTTGGGCTGGACTTACTGTTATGATCTGCTACAAGAACTAAGGAAAGATAGGAAAACTGTCCCTACAATAGGACTAAGCTGATTCCCTACGATGCAGCGCGCAACCTGTTCCTTGTGAACAGACCTGCCTTCGTCCTCAGCTAGTCTGAATGCAGACCTATAGATATAAGGGAGGGGTCCCTAAAAGTACTAAGGACTGGGACAAAATTGGACACCTCCTAGCAGAAGTTGTAGCGGAACAAAAAGACAAATAGACAAAAATACTTAGAGGTCCAAGGACCAAGCAAACTATAGAAATAGGTACAAAGCACCTGGCTAGATTAACCACTTCGCGCCAGAGCCTGTTTTTGCCTTCGTGACCGGGCCAATTTTTTCAATTCTGACCACTGTCACTTTATGAGGTAATTACTCTGGAACGCTTCAACGGATCCCCCTGATTCTGAGATTGTTTTTTTGTGACATATTGTACTTCATGATAGTGGTAAAATTTCTTTGATATCACTTGCGTTTGATTGTGAAAAAATCGGAAATTTGGCAAAAATTTTGAAAATTTTGCAATTTTCAAACTTTGAATTTTCATGCCCTTTAATCAGAGAGATATATCACACAAAATAGTTAATAAATAACATTGCCCACATGTCTACTTCACATCAGCACAATTTTGTAACCAAAATTTTTTTTTTGTTAGGAAGCTATAAGGGTTAAAAGTTGACCAGCGATTTCTCATTTTTACAACAAAATTTACAAAAACATTTTTTTAGGGACCACATCTTATTTGAAGTGACTTTGAGGAGCCTTTATGACAGAAAATACCCAAAAGTGATACCATTCTAAAAACTGCACCCCTCAAGGTGCTCAAAACCACATTCAAGAAGTTTATTAACCCTTCAGGTGCTTCACAGGAATTTTTGGAATGTGGAAGAAAACAATGAACATTTAACTTTTTTTCACAAAACTGCTACTTTAACCTCAAATTTTTAATTTTCACAAGGGCAGCCAGAAAAAATGGACCCCAAAATGTGTTGTGTAATTTCTCCTGAGCACGCTGATACCCCATATGTGGTGCAAAGCCACTGTTTGGGTGCACGGCATGGCTTGGAAGGTAAGGAGCGCCATTTGACTTTTGGAATGGAAATTTGACTGGAATGGATAGCGGACGCCATGTTGCATTTGGAGAGCCCCAGATGTGCCTAAACAGAGGAAACCCCCAACAAGTGACCCCATTTTGGAAACTAGACCCCTTAAGGAACTTATCTAGATGTGTGGTGAGCACCTTGAACCCCCAGGGGCTTCACAGAATTTTATAATGTTGAAGTGTGAAAATAAAAAAACAAATTTTTAACACAAAACTGCTACTTTAGCCTCAAATTTTTAATTTTCACAAGGGCAGCCAGAAAAAATGGACCCCAAAATGTGTTGTGCAATTTCTCCTGAGCACGCTGATACCCCATATGTGGTGCAAAGCCACTGTTTGGGCGCACGGCATGGCTTGGAAGGTAAGGAGCGCCATTTGACTTTTGGAATGGAAATTTGACTGGAATGGATAGCGGACGCCATGTTGCATTTGGAGAGCCCCAGATGTGCCTAAACAGAGGAAACCCCCAACAAGTGACCCCATTTTGGAAACTAGACCCCTTAAGGAACTTATCTAGATGTGTGGTGAGCACCTTGAACCCCCAGGGGCTTCACAGAATTTTATAATGTTGAAGTGTGAAAATAAAAAAACACATTTTTAACACAAAACTGCTAATTTAGCCTCAAATTTTTAATTTTCACAAGGGCAGCCAGAAAAAATGGACCCCAAAATGTGTTGTGCAATTTCTCCTGAGCACGCTGATACCCCATATGTGGTGCAAAGCCACTGTTTGGGTGCACGGCATGGCTTGGAAGGTAAGGAGCGCCATTTGACTTTTGGAATGGAAATTTGACTGGAATGGATAGCAGACGCCATGTTGCATTTGGAGAGCCCCTGAGGTGCCTAAACAGAGGAAACCCACAACAAGTGACCGAATTTTACAATCTACTCCTCTGTATAAATTAATCTAGTGGTGGGAAAATAAGTAGATAGGTAAATGGTCACTAAACCCATAGATGAATTCCCACAGAGGTGTCATTTCTATAATGGGGTCACTTCAGGGGGGATTATGCTGTTCTGGCACTTTTCAGAGTACCAGAGCTTAAGAATCCCCCCTGAAGTGACCCCATTTTGGAAATGAAACCCCTCTGGGAATTCATCTATGGGTTTAGTGACCATTTTAACTCAATGGATGATTTCCAGAAACAAGCACGCAATGGAAGGTTTAGATTCTAGAGAACCCCCCCTGGAAATTAAGTGAGCTCTACTCGAATGTGTCATTCACTAAATGAACCAAATGTTTGAATGACAAATTGGGATACATTTTTACAGTTTAAAAACGTGGTTCTGTGTGGAAGATTTTAAAGCAGTCAGTGACGCATAAGGCTGGCAATGATGGGCATTGTGGGCAATAGTAGCGGATATCACGCCTCATTCCTCTCTTAGTACATACACGACATCTTTTCTGGTGGTTCCTTCTTGTTTCCGTTGCTGGAATAAGTGCAATAAAATGTCGCTCAGTGAGTCTTTTCACATCCTCAGATTCTAATGGATGAGCGGGGCTAACACTTTGAAAGACAAGATTTTCAATTACCCTTTCTTGATAATCAAGAAAAGGATCTGAATTTCCTGCTTTTTTGTACAACACAAAAGAATTGTATGTGGCCACCTGAAACAAATAAATAACCAACTTTTTATATCAGGTATAGGACTTTCTTGATACCTGGTTTGGCTGTAGAACCTGGTCTGCAAGGTCCACACCCCCCATGTGTTTGTTGTAGTCAATGACTGACACAGGTTTTTGCTTCGGAGTGGTGGATCCTAGTTCTACAGTGGCCCTTGTGGCATCTGTGTGGATCGAGCTGAGGACAAAAATATCCCTCTTATCCCTATATTTCAGGGCAAGCAGCTCTCCGTTGCGTACAGCCCCTGACTGCCCCTTTTGAAACTTTTGGTTGACCAATGGTTGTGGAAACCCCTGACGGTTTTTACGGATGGTCCCACAAGCCCCGATGTTGTGTTCAACCAGACTTTTAAATAGGGGTATGCTGGTGTAATAATTGTCCACATATAGATTGTAGCCTTTTTGAAAAAATGGACTTATCAGCTCCCAAACAATTTTTCCAGATGTCCCCAGATAAGTAGGGCATCCTGGTGGGTTTAGTTGGCTATCTTTCCCCTCATATATGCGAAAAGCGGATGTGTATCCGGTTGAACTTTCGCACATTTTATAGAGCTTTATTCCAAACCTTGCCCTTTTAGATGGGATAAATTGCTTGAGGTGCAGTCTTCCTTTGAATTTTACAAGGGACTCGTCTATAGAAATATTTTGTGTTGGGGTGTAGAGGCTTAAGAATTTTTCTGACAAATTTTCAATGATGGGTCTAATTTTATATAACCTGTCATGTTCTGGGGCATTTCTGGGCAGGCATTGACTATTGTCGTTAAAATTCCAAAACCGCATGAGCATTTCATAACGGGTCCTAGGCAGAATGACTGAAAACATAGGGGTGGCTTGAACAGGGTGGTTGGACCAGTAGGATCGAATGCTCGGTTTTTTAACAAGCCCCATGGCAAATGTAAGTCCTAAAAATTTTTTTATTTCTGGGACATTAGTTGGTGTCCATAAATTTGCCCTAGCATAGTAAGATCGGGGATTCTGGCTTATGAATTGGGACGCGTATAAATTTGTTTGCACGACAATATGCTCTAGCAAGCTGTCTGTAAAAAACAAATTAAAAAAATGAATTGGTCCAAAATCTTCCACCTCCACATTTATACCAGGAGTGGCGTTGAAATCAGGGCTGAATGGAGCAGCCGAATCTGAAGCCTCCCATCTGGGAAATGTTAGATCATGTGGCAACGCCCCTTGTACACTGGCGTGCGCCAATTCACTAGTAGCAGGGACAGCGCTTGTACTGGGCAGTGTTCCCTGATTTGGAGACGTTTCTCCAGTAGCGCTATTTGCCCCTATTGCTGTACTGGTCCTTGGGCTTGAGGATGGAACAGAATCACTGCTCATTTCTGGGCTCTCAGTGTCGCCGCTACTAAAGCCCTCAAAATCCATATCTCCATCTGAGATTGCGCTGTCATCAGTGTCAGAACACAGCAGGGCATACACCTCCTCTGCGGTATAAGTCTGACGGGCCATTTTATTTTTATATTTTTTGACTGGACTGAACGGACCGGACTGAAAGGACGGGACCGGACTGGACTGACCTGACTGATCTGACAGGACTGACTTACTGATGTGACAGGACTGACTGGACTGATCTGACAGGACTGACTGACTGACAGATCTGACAGGACTGACTGACTGACAGATCTGACAGGACTGACTGACTGATCTGACAGGACTGACTGACAGATCTGACAGGACTGACTGACTGACAGATCTGACAGGACTGACTGACTGACAGATCTGACAGATCTGACAGGACTGACTGACTGACAGATCTGACAGGACTGTCTGACTGACAGATCTGACTGGACTGATCTGACAGGACTGACTGACTGACAGATCTGACTGGACTGATCTGACAGGACTGACTGATCTGACAGACTCACTAACCCTAACTCTTACTTTCTTTTTTATTTTTTTTACTTTCACAGTGGCAAGGCTGACAGCTCTTGTCACACTGTTTCTCCTCAGCTCTCTCACTGAGATCGGAGGAGAAACTGCATTCATCAGGCAGATCGCCCGGGAAAGTTTGTTGCTAAAACAAACTTCCCTGGTGATCTCTCTGATTGGCTGGTGTGACGCTGACATCATCGAGACCTGAGCCAATCAGGTCTCGATGATGTCAGAGGTCACAGCACCGGGATCCCCGCCGCTGACAGGTATGTGGGGGGTCCCGATCGCCGACCACCGGCTGTCCCTATCTTTTAAATGCCGCGATCGCTATGGATGGCGGCATCTAGAAGATAGGAACAGGTTAACATCATGGGGACCTGATCCAATCAGGTCCCCATGATGCCACATGTCAGAGCTATCGCTCTGAACCGGTACCGCAGCGCTAGCAGGACCCTGGGGGTCCTGAGCGCTGCGGGACCACCCACCGTTTTTAAACGTCGGCGCTGCACAGAGCCCAGGCAGCGCCGACGTTTATGTACAGTGGGCGGTCCTGAACCGGTTAAGAGTCAAAGTAACACTGAAGCCCAGCAAAGCCAGAAGGGCAGAGCTGGAATAAATAGGCAGCAGGTCACGTGACCACAAAATAGAAAAAAACTAACAGGAGGGTTCTAACAATCTCCTTCCAGTTGTCGGTGTCGTATCACTACACCGCCTCTGTCTCTTATACATTTTGCCATCCGAATATTTATTACCCGCCTTGTCCGTTCGATGGCCGGGATGTCTCGCGCACCTTGCCATACCGCTATCTGCACAATCTCTGACCATACTATAGTTAGTTTTGTGAAAAATTCTCTGAAGCGCTCAGTGTCTAGTTTCATTATTGCCATTAGTTCTGCCCTCTTGTGATGACATAGGTCGTTTCCCCCGGCCTGTATAACTAAGATGACCGGACCTCTTGCCTCTCTCCCTACCTTGATTACCTCCATTTGTACCTGTGGCCATTGCAGGCCTCTAATACCTCTCCAGTTGAAATATGTGTTATAAAACTCTAATTTCCTCCCACCTGGGCGGACTTTCGCCATTTTTTCTGCCCAATATATATACGAGTGGCCTATCACCCACACTGTTGGCTTAGCGTAACCTGTAAAAGAAACAAACCACGTTAGCATAACAAGTCCGGTCTTATGTATCTTGCCAAACACGTGGATCGCCATCTCCCTATCCTCTGAACTTCCGTTTCTGACAGTCCTGCTCTTGCTGCTTCCGTGGCCGCGCCTATGCGGAATGAGTGTGTCCCGTAATCTTTTGGGTGGTTCCCTGCCGATGTTAGGCATTTATTAAATATAGCTTGGAACTGGTATCTTGATAATGGCGTTCCATAAATGTGTGATAGGAAGAAATTACTTTGTGATCTGATGATTATATATGTTTTTACTATTGTTACCCGACTCAGTGTACCGTTTGTGGGTTGTAGAAGTACCCAAGTGCCCCTGCCCGCTGGAACCGTTTTCGATTTGCGTATGCGTAGACGTATTGCATTATTGGCTATGACTACGTCCTGGTGTAATAAACCTCCTCTGGTGGTAATTTTGGATTGAGGGACTAATTCGCATATGCATAGCACCCCGAAGAAGGCGATCGCAAATGCAGTAGACAGTAGTGTTGCTTCAAATTGTGAGTGTTATGTTAATGGTGTTAGGGATATGATGTGAGAAATCAGTTTTAGTGACACGGGACGTCTACACTCTTGACTTGGCTGACTCCTTTTCCACCCTTTTATGGATTGTCTGATGATGAATCTCTTTGTCACATCTCCCCAATTCAGTAGTTGGAAGTGAAATGCTACTCTGGTCAGCCACCGCTGCGCTGACGCCCCTGATATGCTCCTCACCATTAGCTGGTGGAGAAATTCTATGGTGACTTGTAATCTGGCTTGTTCACATTGGTCAACCCGTCTGCCTGCTACTAGTCGTGTCCACTCTTCCCATGCCTTACCGTATGCTTGCCACGTCGACGGGGCAACTGATGCTCTGATTAATGTCATCAACTATTCGCCACTAGATCCCATAGGGAGGGTGGGCAACTGTTGCCCGATGGGTGGGCGTTGGGGAGGAGCTCTGTGAAAATCTGCCAATTGAATTGTGATAAAGCGTTAGCAGCAGTGTTAGACCCCTCAGCATCGAGGTTAGCGCGGACCCATATATTGTGTTTTTGGCACAGGAATGCTAGCCGGCGTAGTAGGCCTAGCACTGGGAGAGACGATGATGCCATCTTATTAATGCAGTGCGCTAGGCTGGTGTTTTTTGTTATGAAGCGTATATTTTTGCTAGCCAGGCGCGCGCCCCATATTTCTATTGCTACAACTATTGGGAAGAGTTCCAGGAGTGTCTGTTTTTTGTCAGCACTTGTTCTGCCCAATACGGAGGCCATAAGCTTGTGCACCATTGGTTATTTAGTATCGCTGCATATCCGCCTGATTCCGGTGAATAATCTTAGTTCAATGTTGGACTGTTCTGCTGACATAAATAACATGTGACCGTTGAATGATTATAAGAAGGTTTTCCACACCTTTAAGTCCGCCCGTAGCTGCCTGCTGATTCTGATTCTATGACTCGGTTTTGATGCCCCTTTTGTTGCGGGCGATAAATGACGAGAAAAAACCCTTCCGACTGGCATCACCCGGCTCGCAAACACGAGGAGTCCTAGTAATCCTTGCATCTGCTGTAGTGTTACTTTCCATACTGCGCAAAAACCCTCGATCAGGTGTAATGTTTTGGTATTTTTTCCCATGGGAGGTGGAACAACCTTGCTGTGGTGTCAATTTGATGCCTAAGAACGATAGCTTTGTTGTGGGGCCTATGGTTTTTGTTGGGCATAATGGGACTCCAAACCGACGGGAGATGTTTGTGAATTCGTTGAGTAAGGGGCAGCGAAAGGGGATGACCAATAGCCACGGCCCGCGGAGGGGCCACCACAGTCAGTGACTCCTTCCTTATTTAGTATAGAGTCTACCAATTCTTTGGGCATAGTAGCCCAGCTGTGAAGCAAGCTGCACCGCCTGTGTATCTAATAACTATTTTTTACTGCATCTAACCCAGCCAATCATTTGCTAGTATTGCTAGTAGCAGAGTCGCATGGGCTCTAAACCTTGTATAGCCTGGGCATTTTTTGAGATCGCTAAGGATGACCCAACTCATGTTATCTGTAACATTTGTCACCAAAAGCTAAGTAGATGCCCAAAAAACAATAGTACTTTATGCTTGAACCGTCACATGGATATGAAACATAAGTTGCAGTGCGAAGCTCACTGTGCTACAATGTGGCCTAGCGGGCCAGACCAACCACCATCTGCCCCACCTTTGTCATCCTGGGCAGACTAAAAGCATGAGGATTTTGGAAAATCACCTCACCAACCATTTTAAGCAACTCTGGGACAATTGATGCCACTTAAGTGGTGTCTGTGCCACAATTTTGGGAAAAAATGGAGACTCTTTTTGGAGTCCCCTTGCTGTGTTTTACATGACGTTGGCATCAACAATTCGAGGTGGGTCGGGTCTCCCCCCCCCCCCTTTTAACCGTAAGAAACTACATACACTATGGCTTGGGGTAACACAGATGGTTGAGTCTGAAGATCTGTTTACTCATACTATAGCCTGGGAATCAGAAGTCTGCTCCAAAGCTTCAGTGTCTGCTAGTCAGCGGAGTAGCCATCGCCTGTATATCTAATTACAAATTTTTAACTGCTTCTAGCCCAGGCAATATTTTGGGCCTAGTAGCAGTGTCTGCTATTCAGCGGAGTAGCCCAGCTGTTAAGCAAGCTATACCACCTGTGGTTTGGACACTTAATTTTTTCAAACGAAATGCTTCGGGCCCCCGGGATACTCAGTGAAGAGCATCGGGGAGGCGCCCCAAGGCAAAGGGGCTGGGACTGGTGATAGCACGCCTTGCGGTGTTCCGCCAAGCTCGATCCTTATAAAAGCTTTTTAACTGCAGCAGCTTTAGTGGACGCTACTGGAGCTGGAATTACCGCGGCTGCTGGCATCAGACTTGCCCTCCAATAGATCCTTGTAAAAGGATTTAAAGTGTACTCATTCAAATTACAGAGCCAATTTAAATTACAGAGATAAGACCTGCCTCCACCGCGGGGGGTCTCGACCCACCAGCGGACAGGCACCAGTTTTGGGAGAGGGGGGCTGGCCATCAGGGTCCACCTCGGCTCTGGCACAAACCCGGCGACACGGAGGTCGCACGGCAGGAACGGACTGGCCATGTCGGCTTCGCACTCCAGCGTAGTCCCTCTGCCCGCTCGCGCCCGTAACCTCAAAGGGATGCGCAAGTGGCTTTTCTTCCAAGGGCTGTTCCCCATCCAGCAGGAACGTGGGGGAGCTCAGGTCGGCCTTCCACCCTACTCGCTTACCTCCCTCGCCCTCTTTCCTTCTTCCCTTCTCCATCTAACCCCTCGGCTCTGTGGTGTCCACTCTCCCTCCAGCTCTCTCCTTCTCACAGGTGGACTACCGCGTGTATTCACACTGTGGTGAATCTTTTGGGCCCAGGCATAAGAAGTTGTCGAGGTAATGGATAATCTGTGGCCCCTTAGAAACGTCCATGACAACTCATTCGAGGAAGCAACTAAACGCCTCAAATAGTGAGCAGGATCTGGAGCACCCCATGGGCAAACAGCAATCTATATAGTATGCTCCTTCCCAGAAGCAGCCCAATAGACGCCCCCTCAATGTCTGTGTTGGCCATTAGGGTGCCCCTTCCCAACTTCTTGACCCGCCTGATTGCCTTGTCAAAAGATGTACAGTATATACTACTGTACTTGGTTCCGCGTCGATGTTGTGGTTTACTGACCTGCCCCTTGGATATGACAAAGGGTGGATTAGTCCGAATGTATTGGGTTCCGTTTTTGGCACGACTCCCAACGGGGATACCACTACGTCTTGTAAGGAAAGTATTCTGAATGAAACCGCCATTCTACCTAAAGATATTTCTTTTTTTAATTTTCTTGTCACGACGTCTAGGTAGGCTGATTTTAGATTTTTACTCCAGCCTTTCTTGGTTTTAGAAGGGCATGACATGCCTATATCTGTGTCTCCCCCTCCTTTTACTCCGCCACCTCTTTTCTTTTCACATGACTATATGTACTTGTCACTTTTCCATGTGTTAGTTGTGTCTTCTGAACAGTTTCTCAGCTTTTGGACACCTTTGAAGGTATTTTCTATGTGTTTCTATGTGTTTTTGTTTGCCTGCCATTGGTTTTAACGGTGTTCGATGAACAGTTCGGCAAACATACCGGTGTTCGACGAACCGAACCGAACCCGAACACTATGGGGGTGGCTCAACTCTAATCCTGGTATGCATGGCACCCCTCATCCCTATCCTGGTATGCATGGCACCCCTCATCCCTATCCTGGTATGCATGCCACCCCTCATCCCTATCCTGGTATGCATGGCACCCCTCATTCCTATCCTGGTATGCATGGCATCCCTCATTCCTATCCTGGTATGCATGGCACCCCTTATTCCTATCCTGGTATGCATGGCACCCCTCATTCCTATCCTGGTATGCATGGCACCCCTCATTCCTATCCTGGTATGCATGGCACGCCTCATTCCTATCCTGGTATGCATGGCACACCTCATCCCCCTATCCTAGTATGCATGGCACGCCTCATCCCCCTATTCTGGTATGCATAGCATGCCTCATCCCCCAATCCTGGTATGCATGGCACCCCTCACCCTCCAAGCCTGGTATGCATGGTACTCCTCTGCACACATACAAAAAAATAAACACTTATAATCATCACCTTTCTTCCCTGTGCTCCAGCGCTGATGTGTTCTGTTCTGCCGGAGGCCGGGGAAGGAGTGCGGCGCCGGAGTATGTGCGTGCCCATACCGCGCTGTCCGGCGCCATTTTGCTGAAGACACACTGCAAATGTGTAAAATGGCTCCGGATAGTGCTATGCGCATGCGCCGATTCTGACGCCTCACTCCTGCCCCGGTCTCCAGCGAGAAGAGAGGTGCAGCGGCAACGCTCCTCCCGGTCAGGTAAGTATGGCACCGTTGATCGCGGTAGGTGTTCAGTGTCTACGCATACCGCGATCTCTGGCACCATACACACTCCTCTTACCTGTAACGGCTCCATGCGTTCTTCTGTCTGGAGTCAGACTGCGCAGACGTGTCACGCTTGCGCAGTCTATAAAGGCTTCAGACAGAGCTAAGCATCTCTGGTTTATATATATATATATATATATATATATATATATATATATATATATATATATATATATATATATATATATATATATATATATATATATATATATATAAAACCTGGAGTCGGTCCTGGTTGAAAGTAATGATGGAGGAGGGAGCATCATGTGACACTCCCTCTCTCATTATTCCTCCTATGTGTCTGACGCAGCGGTATGATGACGCACCACGCTGTGTCAGACAGTGGAGCTGGTAGCTCCTGAGGTGATGAGAGAGATGCGCTGCACAGACTGTAGCAGCAGGGAACAAGGAGCAGTAAGCATGTATTTATTTATTTATTTTTAAATCCGTGTGTACTGATAATACTGGAAGACTGGGGCTGCATTTTACCCTATGGTGGGGGGCTGCATTATACTGCATACAGGACCATGGGGAGTGTATTATACTGTGTGGAGGACCATGGCGAGTGCATTATACTGTGTGGAGGACCATGGCGAGTGCATTATACTATGTGGAGGACCATGGCAAGTGCATATTACTGTGTGGAGGACCATAGGGAGTGCATTATACTGCATGGAGGACCATAGGGAGTGCATTATACTGCATGGAGGACCATAGAGAGTGCATTATACTGTGTGGAGGACCATGGCGTGTGCATTATACTGTGTGGAGGACCATATGGAGTTCATTATACTGCGTGAAGGACCATAAGGAGTGCATTATACTGTGTGAAGAACCATGGCGAGTGCATTATACTGTGTGGAGGACCATGGGGAGTGCCTTATACTGTGTGGAGGACCATGGAGAGTGTCTTACACTGTGTGAAGGACCATGGCGAGTGTCTTACACTGTGTGAAGGACCATGGCGAGTGTCTTACACTGTGTGAAGGACCATGGCAGTGCTTAGGCAGCGTAAAAACATCTATTTTTTCTGTGACTAACGTGATACAGTAGGCTAGATCTGAATTTGAAATATCTTGGAGCATATATGTTATTCTATACAGACCTCAGCCACAGTAAAAAAATACTTTCTTCTGTTATTAACGTGATACAGCAGGGGAAATCTCAGTTTGAAATAGTTTGGAGCATATTTCCTATGTTATACAGGCATCATCCACACTAAAAAAATACTTTCTTCTGTTACTAAGGTCATACAGTAGGGGACATCTCAGGGTGCCAAGGGAGGGTGGATCACTGCGATCGGGGAGGGGGTTGGTGATACCAGACAAACTGTTAGTGAAGGTACAAGAGGCGAGGAACAAATGAAGGAGGAAGAGGTGATGGGCGAGCAACAGTCAGAAGATGAAGAGAATTATCATCCCCTCTCTGTTCGTGTTTGGTGGGAGGAGACGGAGGAAACAAGCATCAGCGTTACCCTGCCACCAACACAGTATGGGCTTGAACCTCATGGAAGAGCCCGACATATGAGTGCCTTCTTGCTGCACTATCTGCAACATGATCACCGTATAGTTGCAATTCAAAATAGTGTGGGCTAGTGGGTTGCCACTCTGTTAGATCCATGCTATAAGAGTAAATTTTGCCTGATGCTTCCCGCCCTGGAAAGGGACCCATGAATGCTGGAGTATTGAAACATGCTTTTCCAGAATCTTAAGATAGGCTTTCCCCAAGACAGCAGTGAGGTACACAGTTAGTCAATGCCAAAATATTAGCAGCAGCAGTAGTGTAAGTGGCAGAAGCAATTTCTGTGAGTTCTTTCACACATTTTTTAGACCAGCTCGTGGCTGTAGTGGAAGAGTTGTCGGTCCCCATTATCCTACCTCTACTCTAGTGAAATTGACACCACTTTGTTGGTGTTAGGCCCTAATTTTTTTAAATGTGAACACTCCTGATTGAGTCTCTATCTGCTGGGTTGGCTGTAGTGGAAGAGCTTTTGGTCTCCATTATACTACTTCTACTCTAGTGAAATTATTGCCACTTCGCTGGTGTCAGGCCCTAATTTGGGAAAATATGACCACTCCTGGTTGGGTCTCCATTAGTGATGAGTGAGTGACGCGCCCCCTGGGCCATGTTCAGGGGATACCCGGAGCCGGATCTGGATAGGGGTAGTAGTCCTTGTGGCGGTGACCCGGTCCGTGCCCAGGGTGTCAAACTAAGTGGCAGTCTATGGCAGTAGATGTTAACTTGGATGTCGACTACGCCACCCGTTGAGTACAGCTTTGCAGCCGCCGCTGCAGAACAGTCCGCTGAGGCCGGTGGTATGGGTGCAGCGATGATGGTATAACCCCCAACGGGAGGGGTATGGCCTCAGGGCAGCAGGTGAAGATGATGGGGGTTGTGACGGTCAGTAAGAAGAGTCAGAGTCAGGAGATGCAGTTTCAGGGGTTTTACTCACAAGTGTTCTCTCAGTCACTCTGGCCTTGAGTGACCACCCGAGCCGTGCTGCGTCCACCAGGTCCTGGACTCGGCTAACCCCCAGGCAGTTCTGAAGCGTGGTCCTGAGCTCCCTTCTCTCTCTCTGTCTCTGGCCGTTCCCACCAGGGATCTGACGCGCCCCTGGGCCTGTGTCGCGCTGCGTTGCGCACGCGGGAGCTTACCCGGAGCCGGATCTGTTGAGGGTTGTAGTCTCGTGGCGGTGATCCGGTCCGTGCCCAGGGAGTCAGACTAAGTGGCGCTGTTTTAGCGGTAGATGTTGGACGACTACGCCACCCGTTGAGTGCAGCCAGGGAGCTGCTGCTGCAGGGCAGACCGCTGAGGCCGGTGGTAGGATTGTGCAGCGTGATAGTATAACCCCCAACGGGAGGGGTATGGCCTCAGGGCAGCCGACGTGGATGATGGGGGTAGCAGGAACCACTCGGAGACGGTACTGTGTAGTTCAGGGTCTTTACTGGTGACAAAGATAGCCCCTCCCGGAGTACTGGCTAGCGGTTGGGGCCTGGTCAGTCCTTGAGCAGATGGGATCTCCCCTGGCCAGGCGGAGTTGTAGGCCTCCCAAACTAACGATACTCTTCTGGCTACCTTGCTAGAGGCGGGTATAAGTAGCCCACGTCCCTGAGTGTACCGTGTGGTGCTCACCCGTATGGCCGGTGACTCGGGGCCTTCGGGTTTCTGGGCCAGAGGACCTGCAATCCCCTGCCAGTCGGTTTCTGCTGCTGGATAGGAGTTAGTCCCCACAGCCTCGGACTCCGGGTCCGGTGATAGCTTCTCAGTCAGGGCGAGCTCTGCAGCTGCCAGCCCCTGACTCCTTGTAACACTGCTCCCACAGAGCTCCTGTTGTTCCTTCCTATATTTGCTTCTTTTCTCTGCTTCTTCTCTACTCACTCACCCTGCCTCAGCCCTAGGTTTATATAGGGGAAGTTCTTCCCCTCCTAGGACTGAGCAGGAGGTGTGGCATGCATAGGATCCCTGACCAAGAGACCTCCCACCTGCTCTCAGACATAACATTGCTGTTACTGTGGAAAACCAGACCCCTGGGGTGCCACATTCCCCCCTAGTGAAATTTAGCACTCCGGGACTAAACATATTTTAGAAAAACATAACAAGATATAACAATAACAATAAAGAAACACATAAAGGTGGTCACGGCATGTCCGTAACCGGGTGCAGTCTTTGAAGAAAGCAAGGTGTCCATTTCACCAAAACAGGGAGACGTAACCAGGTAGGGGTCTGTCCTGCCCCGAGTCCTTAACAGTCTTTAGTCCGTCCTGGGTTACGCTCCAACTATGTACAAAGGATTCCCGGTAAATCCACCAAGGACTCCTAAAAATAACTAGAAACACATAATTATACACAAGCAACAATAAACAGGTAACCACAAATAAAACAATTTATACACTTCAAATCCTCCAACGTGCGGGTAACTTGCCCCTAGTGGCCCTAGTGGACCTACGGAGCTGACTGTCTGGCCCTGAACTACAGGGTGTAGGAGCTGTTAAGGGTAAACTGGGCAGCGGTCTACGGGCCCTTTGGCTCACTAGGGATATGGCAGGCTCACTGCAAGCAGAGGGTTGATCCTCCTGGTCTGCTGGTGTGGGGTCTTCTGCCTCCTGGACCGGCTGTTCTTCCAGCTCTACCTGTTGCTCCGTAGGTGCTTGGGATGCTGGTTGGAGGAAGGTGAGTACGGGTACCACAACTGCACCATTGACTTGAGTCCAAGACCGAGGGAAGTCTCCGAGCACAGTATTAACCATGTCTTCCCTTTCCTCTACGGGTCGAGGGTCTTCTTGTTCCTCTTCAGGGTTCCGTAGCTGTTCGGGACACTTCTTCAGGTGATCCCGGGATACAATGGTTGTGGTTTCCCCTCCGTCTTTACTGATGGTACAGACCTTTGGGTTGTCGTGGCTTGAGGGCAGTACGGTGTACGGGTCCTTCTCCCACTGGTCGTCCAACTTGTGGAGCCGTCTTTTTCTCTTCAAGACCTGCTCTCCGGGTACCAGGGGAACAGCGGGAGCATACTGGTTGTAAGTTTTCTCTTGTCTTTCCCTAGCCTGACAGAGACTTCGCTCCACGCTCTCCTGTACTCTCCGGTACTGCTGCTGCCTCTCTGTGTCCCAGTCTGCTTCTGGTGAAGTGTCCTCAGGTGTCAGGACTCCCATTTCCAGGTCAACAGGTAACTTACCAGGTCTCGCCCTCATTAGGTAAGCCGGGGTACAGTTGGTGGAACCTACCGGGATGTGGTTGTATAGGTCCACCAGATCGGGCAGCTTCTCAGGCCACAGACTGCGTTCTTCCAGGGGCAACGTTTTCAGAAGATCCATTACCACCTGGTTCATTTTCTCACAAAGTCCATTAGTTTGCGGATGATAGGGTGTCGTCCTTATCTTCCAGCAGCCAAACAGAGTGCAGAATTCTTGGAAGACCTCCGCTTCAAAGGCAGGTCCCTGGTCTGTCAACACTTGGTCCGGGTACCCGTGTGGATGGCAGAAATGCTGCTGGAAGGCTCTCGCTGCTGTTTGAGCTGTTAAGTCCTTGACGGGGACGACAACCAAGAACCGGGAGTAGTGATCCACGATGGTTAGTGCGTAGACGTAGCCACTTCTGCTTGGGGTCAGTTTTACATGATCCAAGACTACCAGTTCCAACGGCTGCCGGGTGACGATGGACTGCAGGGGAGTCTTCTGGCTGGCACGGTCCTTCCTTCTTAGGTTGCACGGGCCACAGTCTCTGCACCACCTCTCGATGGTTCCCCTCATGCCTACCCAGTGGAACCGCTCGCGCAGCAGGAACTCCAGCTTCTTCCATCCGAAGTGTCCAGCCCCGTCGTGGTATGCCTCCATCACCATGGCTGCGTCTCTTCGTGGCACCACTACTTGCCAGATTAGTTCATGCATCCGGGAGTTAACCATTCTGCGGCACAACTTCCCCTCATAAAGGAACAGTCGACTCTTCTCAGCCCACAGTTGCTTGGCTTCCTCCGGAGCGTCTGGGTCAAGGCGAGCCTCTGGCCGAGTCAGCATCTCCTTCACCAGTCGGACGGCAGGGTCACTGTCTTGCGTTTCCTCCCAGTTGTAGTGAGGCAAGGGGTTAAACGTAGCGGCTTGCTTACTCCTTACCCGGTGGGAATACTGGATAGTCCCATGCCGGTGGAACGCAGGGAGTTCGACTTCTTCCAGTCCCTCTGGATCTTCTCCTACGTCCGGGAGGTTTGGCATCCTGGACAGGGCGTCCGCGTTGGTATTGGAGCGTCCTGCCCGGTATTTGATTGTGAACTCGTAGTTGGACAGACGGGCCATCCATCTCTGCTCTAGGGCACCGAGTCTTGCAGTGTCCAGGTGTGTCAACGGGTTGTTATCCGTGTACACGACGAACCGGGAAGAAGCGAGGTAGTGCTTAAAGCGTTCGGTGACTGCCCACACCACTGCCAGGAACTCTAGCTTAAATGAGCTGTAATTCTCAGGGTTTCTCTCGGTGGGTCGCAGTTTTCGGCTGGCGTAAGCGATTACTCGTTCTTTCCCCTGCTGGATCTGGGACAGCACGGCTCCTAGCCCGATGTTACTTGCGTCGGTGTAGAGGATAAAGGGCTGGCTGTAATCCGGGTACACCAGGATTTCATCCCCCGTGAGGGCCATCTTCAGCTGGCGGAAGGACTCCTCTTCCAACTTCTCCCATCTGAAGGGCGGCTTCTGGTTCTTGGCCTTCCTGGACTGGCCTATCAGGAGGTCCTGCATAGGAGCTGCCTTTTTGGTGAAACCGGGGATGAACCTGCGGTAGTAGCCTACCAACCCGAGGAACTGCCGCACTTCCTTTACACTGGAGGGACTTGGCCATTCCTTAATTGCGGTGATCTTATCAGGGTCGGGAGCCACTCCGTCAGCGCTCACCACGTGTCCCAGGTACTGCACCTTTGGTTTCAGGAGGTGACACTTGGAGGGTTTCACCTTTAGGCCGTAGCTTGCCAGAGCTTCGAACACTTCCGCCAGGTGTTTCAGGTGGTCCTTATAAGTCTTAGAATATACGATGACATCGTCCAGGTACAACAGGACCGTCTCAAAGTTTCTATGGCCCAGACAGCACTCCATTAATCGTTGGAAGGTTCCTGGTGCGTTGCAGAGTCCGAACGGCATGCAGGTAAACTCGCTAAGTCCCATCGGGGTGGTGAATGCGGTCTTATCCCGGTCCGCCTCTGCTACAGGAACCTGCCAGTACCCACTAGTGAGATCCAAGGTAGAGAAGAAGTTAGCAGATCTTAAAGCAGCCAAAGACTCCTCTATCCTTGGTAAGGGGTACGCATCCTTGTGTGTGATACGGTTGATTTTCCGGTAATCTACACACATCCTCATGGTGTTGTCTTTCTTTTTGACTAAGACTAGTGGAGCTGCCCAGGGGCTACAGCTATCCCTGATCACCCCAGCCTCCTTCATGTCTCTAAGCATCCCCTTGGCGTGTTGGTAGTGTGCAGGGGGTACGGGTCGATACCTCTCTTTTATGGGAGGATGGTCTCCCGTGGGGATGTGGTGTTCTACCCCCTTGACTCGCCCGAAGTCTAACGGATGTTTACTAAACACTCTCTCGTACTCTTGAACCACCCGATAGACTCCCTGTTTCTGATGTGAGGGAGTGGAGTCAGTACCCAAATGTAGTTGCTGACACCAGTCCTCCATTGTTTTCTTAGAGCCGTTACCTTCCTCCGGGTGAGATGGAGGCAAGGGTTCCACAGATTGTATAGCATTTTGGTTAATGGTATATAATTTGGCTAGCGTGGCATACCGGGGCAGGTACACTTCCCTCTTCCCGATATTGATTATGCGAACGGGCACCCTCCCATGGCGTACATTAACCACCCCCCGTGCTGTCAAGATGGTGGGCCTACTGTCTGAGTAAACTGGTTCTACCATTGCCTGGTAATCTCTACCTCTCAGACCAATAGCTGCCCGGCACCAAATCATCATTTCACTTTTTGGGGGCATGGCAATAGGGAAAGGGTCACACATTCTCACGCTACCAATCTCACCGCCGGAGAGTTCCACCTGTTGCCGTCGCATCAGTGCCCGGATCTCTTTTTGGAGCACTCGCTGCTCGCCGGAGCTGGCGTTCTTGGCAACCTGCTGTAAAAGGAAAATCACCTCTGCAAGACAATTTTCAATTACATTAGTTCCTAGAGTTATCTTTGGGTGACTCTCGTGTTTGTCAATGTCTACAATGATCAGTCCCTGTGCTGCCAGTTCAACTCTACCAATTTTAATGGTCACCTCTTTAAATCCGATCTGTGGCACGGGCTGACCATTGCTGGCGATGATACTCAAGTCGTCGTCAGGGTAGCGGGTAATATCCGAGTCATTCCAGTACTGCTTGAAGAGCACGTATGGGATGGTGGTGACCTGTGACCCGGTGTCCAGTAGGGCACTCATAGGAATGCCATCCAGTACCACAGGCAAGACTGGACGTCCTCCCACATATTTGTCGCGCCAGTTTGATGGGCCTGATGATCTTTTTCCTAGGGGTTGGCCCTCTACCCTAGGTTGTGCCAGTTTAAAGGACAGTACCTTGCCATATGTCCGGGTTGATTACAGCGGCGGCAGATGGGTCGTCCGTCCTCGTTGTATCGGTCGCTGGGTCTTCCTCTGGCCGGTGGGGTCCTCCTTGGTCGACGCCACGGGATGTTCTTCGGTCCGGATGCCAGCTGGATCTTCCCTGGAGTGGAAACCTGTAAAGACTGCACAGTTCGGGTTAGCGCAGCAACGCTTTTAGCTAGCTCTTGGACCTGATGGTGCAGGTCTGGAGCCGAGTCATTGTTCAAAGCCTGCGCATCAGCTCCCACAGGCCCTGCCGACAAGGGCGCCGCCTCCTGGTGGTAGGTGGTAGTGGGGCGTCTGTGGGTCACAACGCCACCTGGTGCCGGTTCTCGGAGCACCCGGATGGCTCTGTCCTTGAACTGTGCAAATCCCAGATGAGGGTCCTGTAAGGCCATTGCCCACAACTGGGTTCGGTGGGCATTGCAATATAAACCCTCTATAAATTGTTCAGTTAACAGCCTGTCCTCGTCTCCCACGCCGTCAGGGTCGGTCTGCTTAATGGCTCTCAGGGCCTCTTGTAGGTTCAGGGCATAGTCCCTTATACTCTCATGTGCCCGCTGTTTGCACCCGTAGATTCTAAGCTTGATCTCGGCTGAGGTGCGGGTATCAAAGGTGTCTCTCAGCCGGGTTAGTATCCCTGCGACAGTCCTCCCCCCAGGTGGCCAGGACTTTACCTCCCTTTGGGCTGCCCCGGTTAATTGGGCCACCAGGATGCTTACTTTTTGCTCTTCTGTGAGGGGGTACACCTGGAAGAGGCTATCCAGTTTTTCTCTAAAGTCCTGCAGGGTATGTGACTCCCCTGAGTACTGGGGTAGCCAGGCTGCCCCCGGGATATAGGGCATGGTGAAAGGCATGACCGCAACAGCGGTGGCGCTGGCGGGGGTTGGAGCGGTGAAGCTCTCCTCCGTATCCGACATCCTTCCTCCCCCCTAGTGGACCGTGGCCTACCTTGCGATGATCCTCTTCCGTAGGCCGCGGCTCCGCAGTGGATCGTCAGGGTTGGGGACCTTCCGTCGCGCTCTTGTGACTTCGGCGTCTGCTGGGCTCCTTCCAGGACCTTACGCAACGTCCGGACGTGAGGCGGGGCTTCAGTTCTCGCGCGCTTTCGGAGTCCGCCCCTCTTCTTCCCGCGCGGCGTCTTCAAGATGGCGTCCAACGGCGGGAAAACTCCACGGATGGCGGGAAGAAGGCAGAAGATGGCGCCGGATGGCGGGACAACTTCGCGGATGGCGGGAAGAAGGCAGAAGATGGCGCCGGATGGCGGGAATCTTCACCACTGGTAAGTTTGAACAGTCTTTTTCAGGCACGCAGTACCCGGTGGTTGCGGGCACGAGATCCTGCCGACTACGCCAAAAGTTGACGCGCCCCTGGGCCTGTGTCGCGCTGCGTTGCGCACGCGGGAGCTTACCCGGAGCCGGATCTGTTGAGGGTTGTAGTCTCGTGGCGGTGATCCGGTCCGTGCCCAGGGAGTCAGACTAAGTGGCGCTGTTTTAGCGGTAGATGTTGGACGACTACGCCACCCGTTGAGTGCAGCCAGGGAGCTGCTGCTGCAGGGCAGACCGCTGAGGCCGGTGGTAGGATTGTGCAGCGTGACAGTATAACCCCCAACGGGAGGGGTATGGCCTCAGGGCAGCCGACGTGGATGATGGGGGTAGCAGGAACCACTCGGAGACGGTACTGTGTAGTTCAGGGTCTTTACTGGTGACAAAGATAGCCCCTCCCGGAGTACTGGCTAGCGGTTGGGGCCTGGTCAGTCCTTGAGCAGATGGGATCTCCCCTGGCCAGGCGGAGTTGTAGGCCTCCCAAACTAACGATACTCTTCTGGCTACCTTGCTAGAGGCGGGTATAAGTAGCCCACGTCCCTGAGTGTACCGTGTGGTGCTCACCCGTATGGCCGGTGACTCGGGGCCTTCGGATTTCTGGGCCTGCAATCCCCTGCCGGTCGGTTTCTGCTGCTGGATAGGAGTTAGTCCCCACAGCCTCGGACTCCGGGTCCGGTGATAGCTTCTCAGTCAGGGCGAGCTCTGCAGCTGCCAGCCCCTGACTCCTTGTAACACTGCTCCCACAGAGCTCCTGTTGTTTCTTCCTATATTTGCTTCTTTTCTCTGCTTCTTCTCTACTCACTCACCCTGCCTCAGCCCTAGGTTTATATAGGGGAAGTTCTTCCCCTCCCAGGACTGGGCAGGAGGTGTGGCATGCATAGGATCCCTGACCAAGAGACCTCCCACCTGCTCTCAGACATAACATTGCTGTTACTGTGGAAAACCAGACCCCTGGGGTGCCACAGATCCACCTTTGGCCGGCTCCCTCGGGTCTCTTAGTGGTCAAACCTCCTCTGGGTTCCCTGACCCTATGCTTGGTGTGCCTTTCTGGTGGATTTGGTGAGGGTCGTGGCAAATCTTGACCACGACCTCCGGTTCCTGGCTGAGGATAAGTGGCCTCCACCAGTTCGGGTTCCGGTACCCGTGTCCGCCAACCCTTCACCCTTTCTGGTCTGTTTCTGGGTTCTTGGGGTTCCCTCTGTCTTTCTCTCTGGGTCCTTCTTTCTCCTCTCTCCTCTGCAGGCTTAGCTCTGGAGCTGGGCCCAGCCGGAGCCACAGCTCCCTGTCAGCCCTCCTGGCTGAACTCCTCTGCTCTGCTCCTCAGGCTAAAAAGACCCTGTCCTAAGATGGTGCCCACCATATATACTCCCTCTATGTGTGAGCCCAGGTGACTAGCACCCAATGAGCTCCTAGCTTTACCCAGACTACTCCCCCTATCTGCCCCTACACTACTGGGATGTTCCACCCCCCTCCCACTCCAGCCAGGGACAGACGCTGTCGTACCTGCACATATACTGGCAAAACGCTAGTGGAAGGGCAGGCCAGGACCTCCAAGGAGTAGAGAACCAGTTCATGCCACGTGTCCAGCTTGGATACCCAATAATTATAAGGCAAAGAGGAATCACGGAGGACGTTGGTACGGTCGGCAAAGTACTCCCTCACCATCTTCCGAAACTTTTCCCTCCTTGTAAGGGTACCACGCGCCTCAGGGCCTGTGCAATGGGAGGGTCTGAGAAAACTGTCCCAGAACTTTGATAGTGTTCCCCTGCCTCTGCTGGATTGCATTTATGTCTCTCTCGCCTGCATTCTTTGGTTGTTCAACGAACTGTGACCTCTGCCGCCAGCATTTTCGATCGGAATTTTTTAAATAAATCTGCAACAAGGGCATTCTGGTACTCCCCATTTTATTAGGCCTGTCTTGCAAAGGAAGAAGAGACATAAAGTTCTCCTTGTAGCGTGGGTCTAGAAGTGTCACCAACCAATAATGGCTGTCACCCAAAATTTGGTCAACGCGAGGGTCACAGGAAAGGAAGCGTAAAAAACTTAGCCATGTGTGCCAGACTGCAATGAGGCAAGCCTTCCAGGTCCTCACCAAGAGGATGACTGACCATGCTCTCCTCCTCACCCTTCTCCTCTTCTTCCCTGTCCTCAGGCCATCCATGCTGAACAGATGGTATGCCAGTTGTGCAGGTAGTACCATCTATAGCCCAGAAAACTAGCTCCTGTTCTTCCTCCTCCTCCTCTTCCTCATTGTCTCCCAATCCACGTTGGGATGAGATGAGGCTGGGCTGTGTGGAATCATCCTGTATGGTTCCTTGCTCCATCTCATCGTGCTCCGCCTGCAATGCATCATCTTTAATTGTGAGCAGAGAGCATTTCAAAAGACAGAGAAGCGGTATGGTGACACTATTTATGGCATCATCGCCGCTCACCATCTTGGAGTCCTTGAAGTTTTGGAGGATGGTGCAGATGTCTGACATCAATGTAAACTCCTGACGTCTTTTGTGTGAAGTCTGACCTGAATATTGATGGCCGTATTGATGCGGTAGTCAAAAACTGCCCACTTCGGCTCACAAATCTTTCTCAACATCTGCAATGTAGAGTTCAAACGCGTGGGGACATCGCAGACCAGTCGGTGAGCTGGAAGCAGCAAACGTTACCGAAGAACGGCAAGGGCAGCGGAAGCTGTAGCTGACTTTCTAAAATGGGCACACATGCTACGTACTTTTGACAAGCAGATGAGACAGATCTGGGCAGGTTTTGAGAAACCGCTAAACCACTATGTTAGGCACATGGGCCAGGCATGGTATGTGTGTGAGCTTGCCTCGCTTCAGAGCCGCCACCAGGTTCCGGCAATTGTCATACACGACCATGCCTGGCTGTAGGTTCAGCGGTGTCAGCCACAGATCGATCTGCTTTTTCAGAGCTGTCCACAACTTTTCAGCAGTATGCCGCTTGTCACCTAAGCATATTAGCTTCAGCACAGCCTGTTGCCTCTTGGCCGAGGCAGTGCTGCAGTGCTTCCAGCTTCTGACTGATTTGGTCATTTCAGAGATGATGGCTGAAGAGGAGGAGGTGCAGAAGCTGTGGAATGTGGGGGCAACCCTGATTGACCTAGGGCTCACAATCCTCAGCATCGGGAGGACGTGTTCTGTCCCAAGGTCCGACTGGGTCCCGGCTTCCACTATGTTAACCCAGTGTGCCATCAGTGAGATGTACCATCCCTGCCCACAAGCACTTGTCCACGTGTCCATGGTTAGGTGGAGCTTCCCAGTAACTGCGTTGTTGAGGGCATGGCTAGTGTTGTGGGACACATGCTCGTGTAATGCGGGGACAGCACACCGGGAGAAATAGTGGTGGCTGGGGACCGAGTACCGAGGGACGGCCGCAGCAATCAGGTTGGGGAAAGCTTCCATCTCCACGAGCCGAAAAAGCAACATTTCAAGCGCAAGCAGTCGCGAAATGTGTGAATTTAGTAGTGTGGCCTGTGGGGCGTTGGCGGCGTATTTGCACTTGCATTCCAAGGACTGGGGTAGGGACAACTGAACGCTGGGATAAGGACGTGGACGTGCTTGCTGATGATGCTTGTTTTAGAGTGTTCAGCAACACGTGCAGGGCTGGAGGATGGACACGGGATTGGCGTGCATGCACAACAATGGAAGAAGCACTGGTGTCACCCGCAGACACTGTTTCTGGACCATGGGGTTCGGCCCACTTAGATAGGGTGCTTTGCTGCCATGTGCCTGATCATGCTTGTGGTGGTTAGGCTGCTAGTTTTGCTACCCCTGCTGATGCTGGCCTGGCAGGTGGTGCAAATTGCCTTTTTGGGGTTATCTTCAGGGTTTTTAAAAAACAACCAGACTCGGGAAGACCTAACAGTTGTATTGGCAACTTCCGTCATGTTGGTGTTACGGGGAATGCTTTCCCTCCTTGTGTCTGCGGCCACCACACTGCTTCTTCCTGCCTGTTGTGGTGCAATGCCTCCCTCCCCCCATGTGCTGCTATCCTTGCTCTGCATATCCCCCTGCCAGGTTGGGTCAGTTACTATATCATCCACCACCTCGTCTTCCACTTCCGCTTCCTGGTCCTCCTCCTGACTTTCTGGCAATTGTGTCTCATCATCATCCACCTCTTGTGACAGTAATTACACTTTTCCACCATTGCCTTTCTGTGACCGTGGCTGCTCAAATATTTGGGCATCGCTACACGTGTTCTCCTCTTGACTAACTTGAAGCTGGCCAGGCGAGAGGCCCGAATCTACAAATGGAAAAAGTGAACAGCTCTTCTGAGGGTCCAAGTATGGGATCAGTTGTTTCCGGGCACTCTGCATGGTGGGAGGGAGGAGGAGCAGGGTGAGGAATATGCAGTCCAGACTCTTGGCTACTGAGACTTGACCGTGTGGAAGACAGGGTGGTAGTGGTGGTAGCAAAGTGACACGAAGTATTATCTGCTATACAACCAACAAACTTTTGACATTGCTCTATATTCAATAACAGTGTGCTGCGGTACCCTAGCAATTGGGACAGGAAGGTGGGGTGACAAGATGTGGGTGTTTGTTGTGGCACAATTTCAGCTTGCCCACGGCCTTGGCCTCTGCATGCACCATCACGTCCACTTCCCCCTCCCTTGCCACGCACCTTGCCCATTTTAAATGGAGGACAATATATTCCACGTTCACTAGAAATGGCTGATTTTGGAACACAGTTACATGTGATACGTCTGATAGAGAATCACGGTTTTAAATAGCAGGCCTGTGATTGACTAATACTATTCTTCATAGATCTAGTGTGAATAGCTTGACCGACACACTGCAACAAAATAAAAATGTAAGCCAATATTTTTCACGTTCAGTTCAAATTTCTGGATTTTTATCGCTGTAATATGGAAAAGATCTGGCTGTATTCTGCAATGCTAACAAGCAAATGGAGCAGAAAAAAAATGTGTTCTCTGGATTGCTTTTTAAGCAAATAATCAGGATTAAGATAAAAAAAATTGGCCCTGGCCCCTGATACAGTGCTGGCCAAAAGTATTGGCACCCCTGCAATTCTGTCAGTAATACTCAGCTTCTTCCTGAAAATGATTGCAATCACAAATTTTTTGGTATTATTCTCTTCATTTAATTTGTCTTCAATGATAAAAACACAAAAAGAATTGTCCTAAAGCCAAATTGGATATCATTCCACGCCAAACCTAAAAAAGGGGGTGGACAAAAGTATTGGCACCCTTTGAAAAATCATGTGATGCTTCTCTAATTCATGTAATTAACAGCACCTGTAATTTACCTAACAGGTGTTGGCAATAACTAAATCACACTTCCAGCCAGTTAACATGGATTAAAGTTGACTCAACCTCTGTCCTGTGTCCTTGTGTGTACCACATTGAGCATGGAGAAAAGAAAGAAGACCAAAGAACTGTCTGAGGACTTGAGAAACCAAATTGTGAGGAAGCATGAGCAATCTCAAGGCTACAAGTCCATCTCCAAAGGCCTGAATGTTCCTGTGTCTTCCGTGCGCAGTGTCATCAAGAAGTTTAAAGCCCATGGCACTGTGGCTAACCTCCCTAGATGTGGACGGAAAAGAAAAATTGACGAGAGATTTCAACGCAAGATTGTGCGGATGGTAGATAAAGAACCTCGACTAACATCCAAACAAGTTCAAACTGCCCTGCAGTCTGAGGGTACAACAGTGTCAACCCGTACTATCGGTCGGCGTCTGAATGAAAAGGGACTGTATGGTAGGATACCCAGGAAGACCCCACTTCTTACCCCGAGACATAAAAAAGCCAGGCTGGAGTTTGCCAAAACTTACCTGAGAAAGCCTAAAACGTTTTGGAAGAATGTTCACTGGTCAGATGAGACAAAAGTAGAGCTTTTGGGAAAAAGCATCAACATAGAGTATACAGGAAAAAAAAAGAGGCATTCAAAGAAAAGAACACGGTCCCTACAGTCAAACATGGCGGAGGTTCCCTGATGTTTTGGGGCTGCTTTGCTGCCTCTGGCACTGGACTGCTTGACCATGTGCATGGCATTATGAAGTCTGAAGACTACCAACAAATTTTGCAGCATAATGTAGGGCCCAGTGTGAGAAAGCTGGGTCTCCCTCAGAGGTCATGGGTCTTCCAGCAGGACAATGACCCAAAACACACTTCCAAAAGTACTATAAAATGGTTTGAGAGAAAGCACTGGAGACTTCTAAGGTGGCCAGCAATGAGTCCAGACCTGAATCTCATAGAACACCTGTGGAGAGATCTCAAAATGGCAGTTTGGAGAAGACACCCTTCAAATATCAGGGACCTGGAGCAGTTTGCCAAAGAAGAATGGTCTACAATTCCAGCAGAGCATTGTAAGAAACTCATTGATGGTTACCGGAAGCGGTTGTTCGCAGTTATTTTGGCTAAAGGTTGTGCAACCAAGTATTAGGCTGAGGGTGCCAATACTTTTGTCTGGCCCATTTTTGGAGTTTTGTGTGAAATGATCAATGATTTGATTTTTGCTTCATTCTCTTTTGTGTTTTTTCCTTGCAAGCAAATTAAATGAAGAGAATAATACCAAAGAATTTGTGATTGCAATCAATTTCAGGAAGAAACTGAGTATTATTATTTTGGCCAGCACTGTATATGGGGCTATGTCTGCAAATATATGTCAGAGCATGTCAGAGCAGCAGCAGCAGACAGAACATTCAATGGACCCTCTTGTGCTGTATCATGCACTGCAGTCTGCCACATACACTGCCTGCCTGCCTAACTCCTGCTATCACCTTCACCATTGAAAATATGTGTCCTATGATTAAGGGTGTAACTTTCACCAGAAACCGGTCAGGCTAAGGTTTCTATTTTTAACTATGTACCAATAAAGTTTTTAAATTTTTATTTTACAATTTGGATGGATGTGCTGTTTTTTTCACCTTTTCTTCAAACTATTTCAAATATCACAGTTAACAGTGGGGTACCACAGGGGTCAGTATTGGGCCCGCTTCTTTTAACATATTTATTAATGATCTTTGTAGGGGGCATACAGAGTAGTATTTCAATATTTGCAGATGACACTAAACTCTGCAGGGTAATCAATACAGAGGAGGACAATTTTATATTACAGGATCTATGTAAACTAGATGCTTGGGCTAATAAATGGAAAATGAGCTTTAATGGGGATAAATGTAAGGTAAAGCACTTGGGAAGAGGAAATAAAATGTATAATTTATATGCTTAATTGTAAAACACTGGGCAAAACTGTCACTGAAAAACACTGGTGGCCAGTGTCAGGCTGCTGCTGCAAAGGCAAATAAAGTAATGGGATGCATTAAAAGAGGCATAGATGCTCATGAGGATAACATAATTTTACCTATATACAAGTCACTAGTGCGACCACACTTAGAATACTGTGTACCATTCAGGTCTCCTGTGTACAAGAAAGACAGCTGAACTAGAGCGGGTGCAGAGAAAAGTGACCGAGGTTATTAGAGCACTGGGGGACCTGCAATACCAAGACAGGTTATTACACTTGGGGTTATTTCGTTTGGAAAAACGAAGGCTTAGGGGTGATCTTATTACTATGTACAAATATATGAGGGGACAGTACAAAGACCTTTCTACTGATCTTTTTACTCTGAGGCCTGAGACAGGGACAAGGGGGCATCTTCTACGTCTGGAGGAAAGAAGGTTTAATCATAATCACAGACGCGGATTCTTTACTGTAAGAGCAGTGAGACTATGGAACTCTTTGCCGCGTGATGTTGTAATGAGTGATTCACTACTAAAATTTAAGAAGGGCCTGAATGCCTTTCTTGAAAAGTATAATATTACAGGTTATATATGCTAGATTCCTTGATAGGGCGTTGATCCAGGGAACTAGTCTGATTGCCGTATGTGGAGTCAGGAAGGAATTTTTTTCCCCAATATGTGTTAGCCACATGGGTTTTTTTTGCCTTCCTCTGGATCAACATCTTAGGCTATGGGTTGAACTAGATGTACTTAGTCTTCCTTCAACCTTAAAAACTGTTACTATGTTACTATTTGGATGTAATCACCAATGGGTGCGGTACTCTCCAGTTGGACTCCAAACAGAACCAAAGCAAGCTTCTCTCAGCGTGGTGAGCTCCTACAAACCCCCTTTCCCCTTCACCTTACTTTGTACTGAAAATATGCACCTGGATTAGTCCTCAAATGGACTGTCAGTTGAGATGGATATAAAGATATATGTTGTGGAATACCTATACTAACTCTAAGCAAGCAAATCTCTCCCTGACTCAGCAGTAGCTCTCGTGCTCTGCCTGATTCCAGGGTAGACTGTGATGAGCATAGTGGTGCCAGGTCTAATATAGACCTGATGACGCTGTGCGACCAGCCAATCATTGTAATGCCCACAACCAACATGGCTATGATATTACAGTGTGTGGCAAGCAATCTCTGCATGTTCATTGGCTCTCTAAAGAGTGACAAGCACGCAGAATGGTGACCAGAGTTCCCGCCCGAGCAACTCGGAAATACTCGCAGAGCTTGTCGAGCACCGTGATGCTTGGATGAGTACCGAGCAGTGGCGAGCACGTTGGCTCATCACTCCATCTGCTGGGTTGGCTGTAGTGGAAGAGGTTTTGGTCTCCATTATACTACTTCTACTCTAGTGAAATTGATTCCACTTCGTTGGTGTTAGGCCCTAATTTAGGGAGATGTGACCACTTCTGATTGGGTCTCCATCTGCTGGGTTGGCTGTAATGGAAGAGGTTTTGATCTCCATTATATCACTTCTACTCTAGTGAAATTGATGCCACTTTGTTGGTGTTAGACCCTAATTTTTTTAAATGTGACCACTCCTGGTTGGGTCTCCATCTGCTGGGTTAGCTGTAATGGAAGAGGTTTTGATCTCCATTATACTACTTCTACTCTAGTGAAATTAATTCTTTAAGGCAGATATTGTTCTTCAAACAGGGGTACACAGACATGATAGACTCAAAATTGGTATATAAACCAGACTACATCTCAGCTTAAAATTCTTTGGGGCAAATACTGTTCTCCATACAGGGAAAAAATAAAAGTTGGGTTCGAGCAGCTGCCTGACATTCGTCACCAGATGTTAGCCCCTGGGGGGAGGTGATCCTAATGAGATTCAGAGGCGTGCTACTGCCAGTCCCAGCCCCTTTGCCTTGGGGCGCCTCCCCGATGCTCTTGACTGAGTGTCCCGGGGGCCCGAAGCGTTTCCTTTGAAAAAATTAAGTGTCCAAAGCACAGGCGGTGTAGCTTGCTTAACAGCTGGGCTACACCGCTGACTAGCAGACACTGCTACTAGGCCCAAAATATTGCCTGGGCTAGATGCAGTTAAAAATTTGTAATTAGATCTACAGGTGGTGTAGCTTGCTTAACAGCTGGGCTACTCCGCTGACTAGCAGACACTGCTACTAGGCCCAAAGTATTGCCTGGGCTAGATGCAGTTAAAAATTGTTATTAGATACAACGGCGGTGTAGCTTGCTTCAGATGGGCTACTCCACTGACCACAAGACACTGCTACTAGCCCAAAAGGATTTCCTGGGTTAGATGCAGTAAAAAATTGTTATTAGATACACAGGTGGTGTAGCTTGCTTCAGATGGGCTACTCAGCTGACTACCAGACACTGCTACTATGGCCCAAAAGCATTTCCTGGGTAAGATGCAGTAAAAAATTTGAATTAGATGCACAGGTGGTATAGCTTCCTTCATAGGTGGGCTACTCCACTGACTACCAGACCAGACACTGCTACTAGGCCCAAAAAGATTTCCTGGGTTAGATGCAGTAAAAAATTTGAATTAGATACACAGGCGGTGTAGCTTCCTTCACAGGTGGGCTACTCCGCTGACTACCAGACACTGCTACTAGGCCCAAGAAGATTTCCTGGGTTAGATGCAGTAAAAAATTAGAATTAGATACACAGGCGGTGTAGCTTCCTTCACAGGTGGGCTACTCCGCTGACTACCAGACACTGCTACTAGGCCCAAAAAGATTTCCTGGGTTAGATGCAGTAAAAAATTAGAATTAGATACACAGGCGGTGTAGCTTCCTTCACAGATGAGCTACTCTGCTGACTACGAGACACTGCTACTATGCCCAAAAGGATTTACTGGGTTAGATGCAGTAAAAAATTGTTATTAGATACACAGGTGGTGTAGCTTGCTTCAGATGGGCTACTCCACTGATTACCAGACACTGCTACAAGCCCAAAAGGATTGGCTGGCTTAGATGCAGTAAAAAATTGGTATTAGATACACAGGTGGTGTAGCTTGCAACACAGATAGGCTACTCCAATGACTAACAGACACTGCTACAGGCCCAAAAGGATTGGCTGAGCTACATTTCGCCAAATGCTGTAAAAAACACTTGCACAGCACTGGCACAGACCTGCCTGACAAAAAGTGCTATGAACTGCTGTAACCTAGCCCTCAAAATGGCTGCTATTAGAACTAGTCCCTACTCCCTAAACCTATCTCTCTATGTAACTGGAAATTCGCTCGCAATTCACACAGTTATACTGTATAGCGCCCACAGCAGCAGCGGTGCCGTCTTAACACTCAGCTGCAGCAATGAGAAAATGGTGGCGACGGGGAAAATGGCTGGGTCTTATAGGGCAAGGACATGTGACATACACAGCCAATGACACATGCCCTTGCTTGTGTGAAAAAAAAGCACTTTGCTGCGTGTGTGCGCTGCTGATAGGCTGACAGACTGCACCGCCCGACTGTAAATGCGGGAAAGAAAAAAGAAATGGAGATCGGCATTATTTCTGCAGAGATCCATCCCCTGCCCACTCTACACTGAAACTGTCTATTAACATTGATTAACAGTATTACTGTGAAAAAATCCAGTTACGCTTTTGGTGCACGAACAGTTATCGAACATAACCTCGAATAGCCGAATTTTTTGCAAATCGTTGCAATCTGTGCTGGTCGACTAATCCACCTGTCCTTCCACTATTCCCAGACTTCTCCCCTCTCTCTGTCAATCCATGTGCTGGCTCCCCATTGCCCAGAGACTCCAGTTGAAAAACCTAATTTGGCATATCAAGACATCCAAAACCTGTCTCCTCCATACATGTGTGGCCTAGTCTCCCTGTACTTACTTGCACACAACCTCTCATCCTTCCAAGATCTCCTTCTCTTCTTCCCTTGTATCTCCTCTTGCCACAATCACATACAAGATTTGTCCCGTGCATCTCCCCTACTGTGTAACTCTGTACCCAAACACATCAGACTCTCGCCTACCGTGAAAACCTTGAAAAGGAAGCTGAAGACCCACTTCTTCTGACAAGTGTACAATCTGCGTTAACCCTCCCTCCAGCATACCGCTGCATGACCAAGTGTACCCTAACCTACTGTATCCTCACCCATCCCTTGTAGATTGTTTGTGCGCCCTTGCAGGCAGGGTCCACTCTCCTCTTGTACCAGTCGGTGATCTCTTTTCACATGTAAAGCGCCACAGAATAAATGTTGCTATAATAATAAATAATAATTATAGTACTTGTATTCTGGGTCAATTGATGGCACTTTCCTGGTGTTTGCCACTAATTTTATGTGTTTTGGCTGCTTTTGGGCCCATTTGAAGGTGTTGTGTATGCGTTTGTTTTTGCCCCCCATTGAATCCAATGGCGTTTGGCAATATTAGGCGAATATTCGACAAATAAATCGGCGAATATTGCAAATTCAACTATCGTAATCCGAACCGAATATTGAAACATTCGCTCATCTCAAATACAGAGTGCTATTAAGTGCATTGGGGTGTATAAACAGAGTATATGAGGGACCTGATTCTGAGGAAAATTTAGGAAGTGCAATGAGGGAATAGTTGGAATAGTGAGGTGAGCTGATTGGACATTCTAAAGAAATGCATTTTTAGGGCACGCTTATAACTGTTTATACTGGGAATTAATCAAATTGTCCTGGGTAGTGCATTCCAGAGAACTGGCACATCACAAGAGAAATTTTTCAAATGGGAGTGGAAGGCTTGGTTTATTGAGGATATTAGTCTTAAGTCCATTAGCAGAAGATGAGGGAGGAGATGTAGGGTGGTGCCGAACAGTGGAAAGCTTTGTGGGTGAGAGTGAAGCTTTTATACTCTATTCTGTAGCAGATGGGCAACCAGTACTTGACTGACCCAAGGTAAAGACATCTGTGCAGTGGTTGGGCAGGAATATGATCCTGGCTATTGCATTCAGGATGGTTTGGAGAGAATGAATAAAAGAGCAATACTAAGAGTTTTTGCCAAGTCAAAGGTAAGAAAAGGTTGAATTCTAGAAAAAAAAATTCTATTTTATTAGTGTATAACATAACATCTTCAAGTTTTGCAGGTGTCTAGACTGCGCTGGGATAGAAAGCAGAGATAATAGTTGCCACTCGGGAATGTATGTGACGCGCCCCCTGGGCCATCACATCCGGAGCCGGATCTGGATAGGGGTAGTAGTCCTTGTGGCGGTGACCCGGTCCGTACCCAGGGTGGTCAAACTAAGTGTGTGGCAGTCTTGGTAGATGTTGTTTCAGTGTCGACTACGCCACCCGTTGATTTGCGGTCACAAGGCCGCCGCTGCAGAACAGTCCGCTGAGGCCGGTAGTATGTGTGCAGCAATGGTGGTATAACCCCCAACGGGAGGGGTATGGCCTCAGGGCAGCTGGTGCGGATGATGGAGGTGGTGATAGTGCAGAAAGGAGAGTCAGAGACGTGAGATGCAGTTTCAGGGTTTTTACTCACTGTTGTTGCTTTAGTCACTTCGGCCGGGAGTGACCACCCGAGCCGTACTGCATTCACCAGGTGCGGGACTCGGCTAACCCCCAGGCAGTTCCGGAGCGTGGTCCTGAGCTTCCCTCTCACTCTCTTTCTCCTGGCCGTCCCCACCAGGGATCCACCTTTGTCCGGTTCCCTTGGGCCTTCTGATGGTAAAACCTTCTCTGGCTTTCCTGACCCTACTCTTGGTGTACCTTCCTGGTGGATGTGGTGAGGGTCGTGGCAAAACTTGCCCACGACCTCCGGTTCCTGGTTAAGGGTTACTTTTGCCTCCGCCAGCTTGGGATCCGGTGCCCTCTTCTGCCAACCCTTCACCCTTTTGGCTTAATTCTGGGATCTTAGGGTTCCCTCTTTTCTGCGTCTCTGGGCCTTCCTTCTTCCTCTCCTCTACAAGCCTGGCCCTGGAGCTGGGCCCAGCCGGAGCCACAGCTCCCTGTCAGCCCTCCTGGCTGAGCTCCTCTGCTCTGCTTCTCCTCAGACTGAACTCGACCCTATTCTAAGATGGTGCCCACCATATATACTCCCTCTATGTGTGAGCCCAGGTGACCAGCACCCAATGGGCTCCTAGCTTTACCCAGAGTACTCCCCCTATCTGCCCCTACACTACTGGGATGTTCCACCCCCCCTCCCACTCCAGCCAGGGACAGACGCTGTCGTACCTGCACATTTACTTGGTGGGAGTACCGTAGTTCTGTCCCCCGGAAATGGGATGTATGTAGTGCATGCAGCCTACTGAGCTCAGTCCCACACTCCATCCTTACCCGGGAGTGGAATACCACACCTCTGGTGTGAGGTGCAATACCCCTGTAGCAGCCGAGTCCTCAGGGTGCTACATATGAGTCACTGAGTAATAAAAACTCTACAACTTAATAGTGCATTAGGGGTGAGACATGACAGAGAAACAAAAACCTCAGCTGAACACATTGGAATTGGATGGACAAACATTGGTTTTGTTGACAGTAAGTGATCTAGTGGCCAGTTAACCAAGAGAAAGGCAGACCTTCTCTACTCACTTTGTTTTTAAAGCTGAAGATAAAAAAGCAATTTATTACATAAGTGGTCGAAGTCATAAGGATGAATTTCTTTCCATGCTCTCCTCATACCCTGATCCTTAAAGACTTAGTGGATAAAGAGTCAATCAATATTCTCCATGCAGGGAAATAATTTGAATTGATCTTGGTCAATCATTCCCAAGTGTTAGAATGTTTGTGCTAAATGTAGCATCACGTATTGACTTTTACTGTACTAACACAATTTATACTACTAAAATAAAGCTTATTATTTTACCAATTCTGTTTTTTTTTTAACTAAAAGGGAATTTAAAGTTTTTGTTCTGTACATACAGAATGTTCAGCTCTCAATAGAATCAGGGAGTTTTTTTTACCCCTTTTATTTGTCTTAATCAATAATTGGATTTGATCCCAGAAAGATAGAAAAGGTTTTAATTCTTTCTTCTGAATGTTTTCTCTTCACTCTCTTCTGGGATCTGTTCCTTTTCTTGGTTAGGAAAGTAATGCTGTAAATTCCACCAAGGCTAATAAAATCTGAGCCATTCAAAGCTATGATGGGGAATTAGAACATCTGCAGAGTTACATTTTTAACTATTCGGAATTTTCATCTTCTGCATTATTAAAATACATCTGTGCTCATAATCTAGCTAAGTTCTGTTGTTTTATCAGTGTGTACTTCTTGTTCTTGCTATGCGAGCTAGTTATCTTCAAAAGACAGTATTATAGTTGCAGACAACTGTGTTATCGATCCGAGTGCCAACCGACAAAACATTGGATCGCACCTGGACCAATGTTATGCTAAGGAGCCATGCACATGTCTGATTTTTTTTCCTCGTACCAAGGAAAAAAATCGCTGCATGCTCCAGTTTGATTCGACATTCGGATCACACTCAGCCATGCAAGTCAATGAGTTAGTAGAAAACATCAGACTACACTCGGATGACATTTGAGTGCGGAGAAAATTTTCTTTATCTTCTCCTCATCAGAGAGAATTAGATCACACTGTGATCACATTCTGATCAAACTCTGATCATACTTTGATCATAGAGTGATATGCATAATCGACCTGATTCTCTCGGATGATAGAATACATGCTTGTCTGCACCTGCACCTGTCATCAGTTTTACACATTGCACTAAGGTGGTATGGATGTGCAATCAATAGGCACAAAGCTTTTGAGAGCCTTGATCAGTGAGGACATTTAGAGTCATCAAGTCTACCACTCTATGTCCCCAGAGAATCATCCGTTCCTTCCATAGAGCTAATATAACACCCGACCATAGATAAGAAGTATCTCACATAGTCCTATTTCTTTTTATGTTATAGAGGGAAAAAGGCTCTTTGTAAGATATACTATACTGTATGTTCCTCACATTGGAAACAAGTTTGGGAAATATTTTTAGCATATTAACAATTTTTATCATTTAAGCAACTATCATTTGTCACAGACTTCATAGTAATATGACATAATAAAATATAAAATGCAGGAAGACAAAAGCTCCTGCTCTTATTACTTCTGCTTTCTATCTGGCTCTTACAATTTATTCAGAATTCAATGCCGTACAAATCTATGGCTATCTGGAAGTGTAAAGCTGAAAATCAAAACCATGTTGTTTTTCAGAGTGTCTTAAGTATCACATCCATGTGATAATTTCATGAGCTAATACTGCACACTGGCTTGGTGGATATGTCCTGAATTAAAGCTGACCAAGTGGAGTGAACAATCAGAGACAGTAAAATAGGATGAGAATATGAAGGTTGCTCTACTGTCCTGAGTATAAGAGTAGACTAGGCCCCATGTGATCTAATTGTTGCTTAGTACAAGACCCCAACACATTAGATCAAAGCAAGCTTGTTAATGATGAACTATCAAAATTCCAGCACAGCCACACACATTTTAATTCATATTATTTGCTTTAGTCATTCATCCTAGCCATACATATTCAATGGAACCGAGCAACAAACAATCTTTCCGAGAATTTTCTTTCATGCATATTTTATCCACCTTTTGTCCAAAAAACTTGGCACACTTCATTTTGAACGATGATGGTCTGTGATCAGTTTTCACAAATGATCATTCGTTCTTAAAAGGCACCTGTCAGTAGTAATTTATACTTAAAACTGCAAATTGCCTCTTCAGAGAGAAAGAGGACTTGAGCTCGATAGTGCCACCTATTGGAAGCACCAAACCTACAAGTCACAATCAACCCTTTAACGAGTCGTGCAATATGACTTAGGATAAAAGCCAAATCAGAATTATTATTATTATTATTTTATAAAGCGCCATTGATTCCATGGCGCTGTACATAAGGGGTTACATATAAAATAAGAATATCACTACAGTAAACAGACTAACAAAGATAGACTGGTACGGAGGGAAGAGGACCCTGCCCTTGCAGGCTTACAATCAGAATCTCAATTTGCAGACACGGTGTTTCTGGCTGTTGGCCCTCGTCAGTGCAAAGTATGAGAACTGATTTGGCTAGGTGAGAGGCTCTGGACTGAGGTCTCGGGGTAACATTTCCCCTTGTGGAGTGTGACATACCGGCTCTGGCATGTCAAGGTAAGCAGGCCTATTCACCGTGCAATGCTCCTCTGGGAAATTTAATATGCAAATTGCCTCTTCTGTATAGGCTCTCTGACCCTGACTAAATCAATACCTTTCTTGTTGAGAGCTGCCATGCCATTACTGAGAAATCTGCCATTGAAGTTCTATGAAAATTAGCAGCAAGTTCATTGGGTTGTGTCACCGGTCAGTCCAGTGTCCGTCACCTGACGCTCACCGAGATTTCGCACAAGCATCATCAGTGGCTGAGGTCTGAGTTAGTGTGCGAGATTTCGACAAAGGATTGTAGATGACCGAGGCTAAACTGACCTGTGAATCAAATACAGTATAGATGCCAGGCGGGAAATAAGGAGTGAAGTTTTTTGACACGGCACAATGAACTTGTATCTAATTTTCATAGAAATTAAACAGCGGATTTCTCAATAATGGCAAGGTGAGAGAAAGGGAGAGAGACGAGAGCAAGATAGATCAGAAATAAATAATTTCAGCTATGAGTCACTATATATAGCTGAATTGTAATCTCTGATAGTGGGCACAGCTTGTATCTATTGCAATATGCTCACTCTATGGAGGTATTATTATTAATCTTTCTTATACAGTTTTTTTTATTTGGTAACAGTTTGGTGGTATCAGTCATTATGCAGTGGTGGGTGTTTTTAGTGCTATTATTATTAGTATTGGCTTTTGTACAGCGTGTTCTGTTCTGTAGAAATATGGTAATATATTTATGATACCAGTACACCCTCAACTTGTATGATGGACCTCGGTAGCCCCTCCACTTTTATGATGAACCCCAGTAACCCCTCCCCACTTGTATGATGGCCCTAGTAGCCCCTCCACTTGTATGATGGGCCCCAGTGGCCCCTCCACTTATATGATGGTCCACAGTAGTCCCTCCACTTGTTTGATGGCCCCCAATAACCCCTCTACTGTTTTGATGGCCCCCAGTAGCCCCTCCACTTTTCTGATGGCCCCCAGTAGCCCCTCCACTTTTATGATGGTCCACAGCAGCCCCTCCACTTTTATGATGGCCTCCAGTAGCCCCTCCACTTTTTATGATAGCCCCCAGTAGCCCCTCCACTTTTATGATGGCCCCCAGTAGCCCCTCCTCTTTTATGGTGGTCCCCAGTAGTTCCCACAAGTTCTATTAAAAAATAAATAAAAAAATGGTATACTCACCTATTTTCGGGTCCTGAAGAGTCCGCCGGCACACAGTTGGAAGGCAGACCAATGCGGTGCTTGCAAACGACGTCAGTGTACCGGCACGATGACATCATCACATCGCTCCGCCTGTGCTTCATCCTGTGGCTACCTTCTGTTATACAGACAGCAGGACTAAAGAAACCTGCGGTCTATAGAACGGGCAGTGGTAGTGCAGGGAGATTGTGTCTCTCTGCTCTACCGCGGGACTTAACTATATCGGTGAGTGACAGTGGCAGTAGCTCCGGGTGGGCCCTCAGAGAACGGGCCCAGGGCGACTGCAGCTTCTGCCACCCCAGTAGCTATGAAACATGGACGAGGGATGGCCACAGGACGAGGAGTACTGCAGCAATCAGCAGACACGCACAAAGGTTAGATAATATAATATAAATATTTACTAAATAGTTTATAAAAAAAAAAAAAAAAGGAAATGATGGTAGGTAAACAGTGTATAAATGTAGCGTCGGCGTCCCTGCCTCCTGCTAGGCAGGGACGCTGTTCCCTTCACCTCTCTGCTCCGTGCCCGGCGGCTTCCTCCCGCTCTGCCTGCAGCGCCCGCTCTCCCCCGGTTACTGTGCTTAGGGAGCGCGCGCGCGCGCTCCCCCTCTCTTAAAGGGGCCGCGCGCGTCGCCCTAAGGAGTCCCCGGCCAATGGCCGGAGGATCCCTCCATATATAAGGCACCTCCTCCAAAATGGAGGTGCCCGAGCAATGTTGTTGCACTGTTCACTACTCTGCTTCAGCCCTCAGGTCCCGTTGCCAGTTACCTGCCAGTTACCTGCCAGTCTCCTGCCAGTTTGCTGCCTGATTCCTGCCTGTCATCCGCTTTCCTGCTTGCTAGCCTGAGGTCCGACGGTCTGCCTTCCGACACCTGTGAGTCTGTCTATGGACCAGCTTGCCCGCTCACCTGGGAGCGCTCACCTGCTACCTGCCTGATAGCCTACCTGGAGGCTCCGCCGTCACGTGCTGTGACCACCTGCCAGTCCAGAGACTCTTGCCCGCTCACCTGGGAGCGCTCATCTGCTACCTGCCTGTTAGCCTACCTAGAGGCTCCGCCGTCACGTGCTGTGACCACCTGCCAGTCCAGAGACTCTTGCCCGCTCACCTGGGAGCGCTCATCTGCTACCTGCCTGTTAGCCTACCTAGAGGCTCCGCCGTCACGTGCTGTGACCACCTGCCAGTCCAGAGACTCTTGCCCGCTCACCTGGGAACGCTCATCTGCTGCCTGCCTGTTGGCCTACCTGGAGGCTCCGCCGTCACGTGCTGTGACCACCTGCCAGTCCAGAGACTCTTGCCCGCTCACCTGGGAGCACTCATCTGCCATCTGCCTGCTAGCCTACCTGGAGGCTCAGCCGTCACAGGTCGTACCTGCCCGTTTACCCAGAGACTGCCCCGGTCACTTGCCGTGACCTCCTGCCCGTTTACCCAGAGACTGCCCCGGTCACTTGCCGTGACCTCCTGCCCGTTTACCCAGAGACTGTCCCGGTCACTTGCTGTGACCTCCTGCCCGTTTACCCAGAGACTGTCCCGGTCACTTGCTGTGACCTCCTGCCCGTTTACCCAGAGACTGTCCCGGTCACCTGCTGTGACAGCCTGCCTGTCTTCCCTGGTTGCCACTCGCTTCCTTACAAGGACTGCCCCCTTGTATAAGTTGCTCAGAGGTTCCGCCTCCCAGACCCGTTACAGTTTGCTCGGGCCATGGAACCCGGTGGCACCCAAGCTCCCTCGCTCTCGGACCTTTGTCATGAACTGTCCCGACAGAGGTCCCAACAGGAGTCCATCCTGGGTCACCTGCGGAATGTCAATACTCGCCTGGACACTTTGACTGCCCCACCAGCAACCACCGCTAGTGTCATGACTCGCAGCCCGGCTGCTCCGCTGCCCACCAATACCATAGTATCCTGCTCTGGAATCCGGCTTTCTGCACCTCCTCGCTTCGGAGGCGACTCCGCTCAAGCTCGGGGCTTCATTAACCAGTGCACCCTGCACTTTGAACACCAGTCCCACCAGTTTAATTCCGACCGGGCCAAAGTAGCCTTCATCATGTCCCATCTCACGGGAGAGGCACTGGCTTGGCTAAATCCTCTATGGGAGAGAGGAGACCCTCTGGTGTCCGACTTGCCAGCCTTTCTCACGGCTTTCCAGAAGGTCTTCGACGAACCCGGACGGAAGACCTCATCCGCCTCATCTCTGCTACGCCTCCGTCAAGGGAGTCTCACCGTGGGCCAATATGCCATACGGTTCCGTACCCTTGCTTCGGAGCTGGCCTGGGATAACGACGCCCTGGTGTCCGTCTTCTGGGAGGGTCTGTCCGGCCGTATTAAAGATGAACTCGCCGGTCGGGACATTCCTACCACTCTCGACAACTTGATTACACTTGCCAACCGGATTGACATCCGGTTCCAGGAGCGCGCTAGGGAGGTCACCCGTGAGAGGAGGATTCCACGTCTAGTCCCTACCTTCCAGAGACCCTTCACTCCCTCCGTTTCTCCCCAGGCACACTCACCTGAGCCTATGCAGGTCGACCAGACCAAGATGGTCAAGACCCGTCAAGACTTACGTCGTGCCGAGGGGAGCTGTTTCTACTGTGGCAGTAAGGAGCACCGGATCCGTTCCTACCCTGAGAGGTCGGGAAACGCCTGTGTCTAGGATCGCTCAGAGAGGTCGCCCTAGACAAAAGTAAACCCTCTCCATCCCTGATGCTGTCTGTTTCTATCCTCTGCGGAGAGAACCGCTATTTTGAACTGGCTCAACTTGACTCTGGAGCTGCTGGAAATCTCATCTCTCAATCCCTGGTAGAAAAATACTACATTCCCACCAAACCTCTGGCCGTACCTATATCTGTCGCCGCCGTGGATGGGGGCCTCTTACCACATCCCATCCAACTCATCACCGAATCTCTGACTCTACAGGTGGGAATGCTGCATTCCGAGAGCATCTCCTTTCATGTTCTGCCTGGACTCTCTCATGCACTATTGCTTGGCCTGCCTTGGCTCCAGAGACATGCACCCGTGCTTGACTGGCAGACCGGAGAGGTCCTTCGCTGGGGACAGGACTGCCATAAGACTTGTCTAGTTCCCGTTCATCCTGCCCGTCCTTCTCCTACCCCAGCCAATCTGCCCGGTCTTCCGGTTCCCTATTGGTCTTATGCGGATGTCTTCAATAAAAAAGAGGCAGAGACTTTACCTCCTCATAGACCATACGACTGCCCAATCGACCTGATGCCCGGCTCTACTCCTCCCCGTGGGCGAATCTACCCTTTGTCCGCTGCTGAAACCCGGTCCATGTCTGAATATATTGAGGAGAACCTGGCCCGGGGATTTATCCGGAAATCTACCTCCCCGGCGGGAGCAGGCTTCTTCTTTGTCAAAAAGAAGGACGGCTCACTCCGTCCATGTATAGACTATAGAGGCCTAAACCAGATTACTGTGAAGAATAAATACCCTCTTCCGCTTATTCCTGAATTATTTGACCGTCTGAGGGGGGCTAGAATCTTCACCAAACTGGATCTCCGTGGGGCATATAACCTGGTCCGTATCCGTCAGGGGGATGAGTGGAAGACGGCATTCAATACCCGGGACGGCCACTATGAGTACCTTGTGATGCCCTTCGGTCTCTGTAACGCTCCTGCCGTCTTTCAAGAGTTGGTCAATGACATCTTCCGTGATCTTCTCTACTCCTGCGTGGTGGTGTACCTGGACGATATCTTGGTCTTCTCTCCGGATCTTCCTACTCACCGGAGGGACGTTCGTCAGGTCCTGCTCAGGCTCAGGCGGAACCACCTCTACGCTAAATATGAGAAGTGCATCTTTGAGCAGACCTCTCTTCCATTTCTGGGCTACATAATCTCTCAGACTGGTCTACAAATGGATCCTGAGAAACTGTCTGCCATCCAGAAGTGGCCCCGACCAGAGGGGTTGAAGGCTATTCAGCGGTTCCTGGACTTCGCCAACTATTACCGCCTGTTCATACCACACTTCTCTTCCCGGTCCGCCCCTATCTCTGCTCTCACCCGTAAAGGTACGAACCCCAGAGAATGGCTGCCCGAAGCAGAGGAGGCATTTCTTTCCTTAAAACAGGCCTTCCTCTCCGCCTCGCTGCTGCATCGTCCGGACGGCAACAAACAATTCTTCCTAGAAGTTGACGCATCCTCCTCCGGAGCTGGGGCGGTACTTACCCAAAAATCTTCTTCCGGAAGAAAGGTAACCTGCGGCTTTTTCTCCAAACTTTTCTCCTCTTCTGAGCGCAATTATTCTATAGGAGACCGAGAATTGTTGGCCATTAAGATGGCACTGGAGGATTGGCGTTACCTGCTCGAGGGGGCTCTCCACCCGGTAATAATTTACACTGACCACAAGAACTTGGCATATCTCCAGAGCGCCCAGAGACTTAACCCGTGCCAAGCCCGGTGGTCTTTGTTTTTTGCCCGCTTTGATTTCATTCTTCATTTTCGTCCGGCTGACAAAAACATCAAAGCTGACGCCCTGTCCCAATCCTTTCTGGTGTCTGATCTTGAGGAGGAGCCTAAACACATTATCGATCCCGCCAGAGTAATGCAGGTAGCCCCCGTGGGCCTAAATCGTCTCCCTCCCGGTAAGGCGTTCGTAACGGAGTCCGATCGGGAGAAGATTCTACACTGGGGTCACTCGTCTAAGCTAGCTGGGCACGCCGGTCAGAAAAAGACCCTCCAGCTTATTACCCGGCACTACTGGTGGCCTACCCTGCACAAGGATGTAATTGACTTTGTTTCTGCCTGTGTGTCCTGCGCCCGCAACAAAGTTCCGAGACACCTGCCTGCCGGCCGCCTTCTCCCTCTGCCTGTGCCTGCTGCCCCGTGGCAACATATAGCTATGGACTTCATAACAGATCTCCCCGTCTCTGCCGGTTGTACGGTCATTTGGGTGGTCGCTGACCGCTTTTCCAAAATGGCTCATTTTATTCCCCTGCCAGGCCTCCCGTCTGCTCCCGAGCTAGCTAAGGACTTTATCCGCCACATCTTCCGTCTCCATGGTCTGCCTCTCCACATCGTGTCGGATCGTGGGGTTCAGTTCACCTCACGCTTCTGGAGAGCCACATGTAAACTGCTCGACGTCACCCTGGACTTCTCCTCCGCTTACCACCCACAGTCCAATGGTCAAGTAGAGCGGATCAATCAGAATTTGACCAGCTACCTCCGGCACTTCGTTAATGCCCACCATTCTGACTGGGTGGATCTCCTACCATGGGCCGAGTTCTCTTACAACAATCACGAGAGCGAATCTTCTTCTAAATCCCCGTTTTTTGTAGTCTTCGGTCAGCATCCTCGGATCCCTTTTCCTGTCTCCACCTCTGTGGACAACCCGGCCGCGGAATCTCTCGTTAGCAAATTTTCCTCCATTTGGGAGAGCACCCGATCTGCACTCCTTCAGTCATCCGAGCGGATGAAGAGACACGCCGACAAAAAACGCCTGGATTCCCCACAATTTCGTCCCGGAGATAAAGTCTGGCTCTCATCCAAATATGTCCGGCTCAAGATTCCTTCCTATAAGTTAGGGCCTCGGTTCATCGGCCCACTGGAGGTTATCAAACAGATCAACCCGGTGGCCTATAAATTGAAACTCCCGGCCAACTTACGGATTCCTAACTCCTTCCATGTATCTCTTCTCAAACCCGTGGTACTTAACTCCTTTTCCAAGTTTACAGGTACGCCTCCTGCTCCGGTTTCTGCTGAAGACGAGTTTGAGGTAGAGAACATTCTGGCCACCAAAAGGGTAAGAGGAAAGACCTTTTTTCTTGTGGATTGGAAGGGGTTTGGTCCTGAGGAGAGAACATGGGAGCCCCGGGAGAACATCCATGCCCCTCTCATCCTTGCTAAATTTCTGTCTGGCCTAAAAAAGGGGTGGCCTAAAGGGGGGGTACTGTAGCGTCAGCGTCCCTGCCTCCTGCTAGGCAGGGACGCTGTTCCCCTCACCTCTCTGCTCCGCGCCCGGCGGCTTCCTCCCGCTCTGCCTGCAGCGCCCGCTCTCCCCCGGTCACTGTGCTTAGGGCGCGCCCGCGCGCTCCCCCTTTCTTAAAGGGGCCGCGCGCGTCGCCCTAAGGAGTCCCCGGCCAATGGCCGGAGGATCCCTCCATATATAAGCCACCTCCTCCAAAATGGAGGTGCCTGAGCAATGTTGTTGCACTGTTCACTACTCTGCTTCAGCCCTCAGGTCCCGTTGCCAGTTACCTGCCAGTTACCTGCCAGTTACCTGCCAGTTACCTGCCAGTTACCTGCCAGTTACCTGCCAGTTACCTGCCAGTCTCCTGCCAGTTTGCTGCCTGATTCCTGCCTGTCATCCGCTTTCCTGCTTGCTAGCCTGAGGTCTGACGGTCTGCCTTCCGACACCTGTCAGTCTGTCTATGGACCAGCTTGCCCGCTCACCTGGGAGCACTCACCTGCTACCTGCCTGATACCCTCCATGGAGGCTCCGCCGTCACGTGCTGTGACCACCTGCCAGTCCAGAGACTCTTGCCCGCTCACCTGGGAGCGCTCATCTGCTACCTGCCTGTTAGCCTACCTAGAGGCTCCGCCGTCACGTGCTGTGACCACCTGCCAGTCCAGAGACTCTTGCCCGCTCACCTGGGAGCGCTCATCTGCTACCTGCCTGTTAGCCTACCTAGAGGCTCCGCCGTCACGTGCTGTGACCACCTGCCAGTCCAGAGACTCTTGCCCGCTCAACTGGGAGCGCTCATCTGCTGCCTGCCTGTTGGCCTACCTGGAGGCTCCGCCGTCACGTGCTGTGACCACCTGCCAGTCCAGAGACTCTTGCCCGCTCACCTGGGAGCGCTCATCTGCTACCTGCCTGTTAGCCTACCTGGAGGCTCCGCCGTCACAAGCTGTGACCACCTGCTTATCCTGAGACTCTCGCCTGCTCACCTGGGAGCACTCATCTGCCATCTGCCTGCTAGCCTACCTGGAGGCTCAGCCGTCACAGGTCGTACCTGCCCGTTTACCCAGAGACTGCCCCGGTCACTTGCCGTGACCTCCTGCCCGTTTACCCAGAGACTGTCCCGGTCACCTGCTGTGACAGCCTGCCTGTCTTCCCTGGTTGCCACCCGCTTCCTTACAAGGACTGCCCCCTTGTATAAGATGCTCAGAGGTTCCGCCTCCCAGACCCGTTACAATAAATAACAAATACGATGACAGGAGTTACACTAAATAATACCAACTAAGAGTATACACAGGCATACTTAACAGAATTAACAGTTACTGTACATGAAAGCAAAATACATGCAATTAACCCTTTCTATGCACAGACCCCTAAAATGACAGTTTTGTGCCAACACTTTAGTAATCGCCTACTCGGAGCAGTTTTTGAAGTGTCTCTTACAGAAGAGGCCTTTTCTTCTAACTAACTGGACCTCTATAAGGCTATTTATATATGCGCATATATATATATATTCAGATGTAAGTGGGTACCGGTACATCTTGAGACTGAAATAGCTTACTTGAAGATCTTGGAGAATGACGATCTCTCTAACGCAGGGCTTCTCTAAGTCCTTAGAAATAAGGCCTCACGTGGCTTAGCCCAAGGTGTTGTGTCCTTGGTTGTCCTCACCAAGTCGGCTCATGTCAAGCCAAACAACACATCCCAGAGTCACCAATAAAAATCCAGAGTACCAGAGACCTTTTTCCAATGATGCGTAGCTTCACTGTTTAGCTTCACTGTCTACTTGAACTCTCCTAGCAACAGTTACCAACTGCCAAACCCCTGCGCTGCAACTCTGGCCTCCCCTCTGCCTTCTACTGGCCAGATCATATATTACATCACAATTCTCCAACAATACAGTAAACTGTGATTAACCCTTACAACTATGCTACTGGGATGACATTATCCTTCAACTGCCATGTGTTACAGGAGAAGCGACACTATTTTCTGGTCAATATATGGTTTGTATCCTGCATTTTTTACCAGACCATCTGCAAGCTTCTTCGCTAATTTGCATTTGCAATTGACCCTGAGCCACTGGGGTAAGACTGGATGATATGATGTCTCTCATATACTAAACGCACAGAAAGAGGGATTTTAGCTATTATTGCCTTTTGTAGCACATAGACAGAAGTAGCAGAGGCATGGAGGACATAATACAGAAGGACTAAGCAGTATAACTGTGAATCAGTCTATCTGAAAAGCTAGTTGAAATTTACATCATCTGCTTTTCTGCCTCACACTCCTCTGTCCTTCTCCCCTCTTTATAGACTGTAACCTGACAGTTCAGTGAGCAGGAAGTGTATCTTGTCTTGAAATCTGTGAAAATTGGTCAATTTCCCACTTTGATGTCAGCTCTGATGCCAAGAGCCCATTTTGGGCCATGCTGGAGTGACCTGTGTGTGATGTGAGACCAGTGGCCTAAAGTCATATAACCCTGTGAAAATTGGGGGAACCAGGGCCAGGTTGGAGTGATCTGCATTTGATGCAGGGCATCACTATCTGTGTAACGGTGATGTGAGATCAGATCAGTAGTCCAATGTAATTTAATCCCTTAATAACACCAGCTACTTGTTCAAATCCTGAAAAATGTATTTTTGCCCACTTAGATCCCAGCTCTCATGCCCAGTATCTGTTTGGGCCAGGCTGGAGTGACTTGAACTTGATGAGAGGCATCATTATCTGTGTGGGTCACTGATTTCATACTGCACACAGATTCATTTAACCATTTCAATAACATCCTTCAGTGTCCACTTTGATGCCCATTTTGGTGCCAATTTTATAATTTTTGTACCTGTTTTTAATTGTATTCACATCATGGCTCAAAACTGCATTATATTTTATTATTGTGATTTTTTTTTTTTATTAAACCTGTAAAAAACAAAAAAGAAAATGCTATGAATAATAAACTGCTGAATAAGAAACCAACTTCAGCTCAGAATAAGACACTAGACAAATAAGAAACCAATTTCAGCAACCTGGTGGGATAGAGGAAATTATAATGAAGCAATTCATTTTATTGAAGAAAAAAAAAAGTTTTTTAAAATTTAGCTCTCCATATGAACTTCTGTGGATCCCCTTTTTCTTGCTGAGGCATGACACCGGGAAGGTGATGGGAGCTCCCCTGGAGCTGCATTGCTGGCAGCGGAGCTCTAGGAAAGCTCCCTGTCAAGTTCTGTGCACTGCCAATGGTCAATCGGTAGCCCGATTGCCCTCATTATAATCCGCCTATGCTTATAACCGTGTGAGAAAACAAACTACCTACATAAAGTGTTATATGCAAAAGTGAATCAGATAGATATTATTTATTATGCTTACTTATATAACGCCATCATATTCCACAGCACATTACAGACATTATTATCACTGTCCCCATTGGAGCTCACAATCTAAATTCCCTGCCAGTATGTCTTTGGAGTATGGGAGGAAACCCACACAAACACAGGGAGAACATACTGACTCCTTACAGATGTTGTTCTTGGTGGGATTTGAACCTAGAATCCAAGTGCTACAAGGCAGCAGTGCTAACCACTGAGCCACTGTGCTACCCAGAAGATATATATACAGTAGGTACGGAAAGTATTCAGACCCCTTTAAATTTTTCACGCTGTTTCATTGCAGCCATTTGGTAAATTCTAAAAAGTTCATTTTTTTTCTCATTAAAGTACACTCTGCACCCCATTTTGACTGAAAAAAAACAGAAATGTAGACATTTTTTGCAAATTTATTAAAAAAGAAAAGCTGAAATATCACATGGTCATAAGTATTCAGACCCTTTGCTCAGTATTGAGTAGAAGCACCCTTTTGAGCTAGTACAGCCATGAGTCTTCTTGGGAATGATGCAACAAGTTTTTCACACTTGGATTTGGGGATCCTCTGCCATTCTTCCTTGTAGATCCTCTCCAGTTCCATCAGGTTGGATGGTAAACGTTGGTGGACAGCCATTTTCAGGTCTCTCCAGAGCTCAATTGGGTTTAGGTCAGGGCTCTGGCTGGGCCAGTCAAGAATGGTCACAGAGTTGTTCTGAAGCCACTCCTTTGTTATTTTAGCTTTGTGCTTAGGGTCATTGTCTTGTTGGAAGGTGAACCTTCGGCCAAGTCTGAGGTCCAGAGCAGTCTGGAAGACGTTTTCATCTAGGATATCTCTGTGCTTGGCTGCATTCATGTTTCCTTCAATTGCAACCAGTTGTCCTGTCCCTGAAGCTGAAAAACACCCCCATAGTATGATGCTGCCACCACCATGTTTCACTGTTGGGATTGTATTGGGCAGGTGATGAGCAGTGCCTGGTTTTCTCCACACATACTGCTTAGAATTATCACCAAAAAGTTCTATCTTCGTCTCATCAGACCAGATAATCTTATTTCTCACTAGCTATTGAACCCGTTCTACGCCCGGGTGGCGAGGATTTTTATTGGTATATGGTCTCCTATCCTGGTATTTGTGCTGCCCCCATCCTGGTATTTGTGCTCCCCAATCCTGTTCCCCCATCCTGTTATGTGCTGCCCCCATCCTATCATGGTATGCATGGCACCTCTCATCCCTATCCTGGTATGCATGGTACCCCTCATCCCTATCCTGGTATGCATGGCACCCCTCATCCCCATCCTGGTATGCATGGCACCCTTCACCCCCAATCTTGGTATGCATGGCACCCCTCGCCCCCAATCCTGGTATGCATGACACCCCTCACCCCCAATCCTGGTAAGCATGGCACCCCTCAAACCAAATCCTGGTATGTATGGCACCACTCAACCCCAATCCTGGCATGCATGGTACCGCTCATCCCAATCCTGGCATGTATGGCCCCCCTCATCCCTCATCCGGGTATGCATGGCTCCCTCATACCCAATCCTGGTATGCATGACCCCTCATGCCAAATTTGGTATACATGGCACCCCTCATTCCAATCCTGGAATGTATGGCACCCCTCATCGCCTCATCCTGATATGTATGGTACTCAATTCCTCATCCTGGTATGCATGGCTTCCTCATCCCCAATCCTGGCATGTATGGCCTCCTCATCCCCCAATCCTGGAATGCATGGCACCCCATCCCTCATCCTGGTATGTATGGTACCCCTCATCCTTATCCTCGTATGTATGGTACCGCTCATCCTGGCATACATGGTACCCCGCATCCCTATTCTGGTATGTATGGTACCTCTCATCCTGGTATACATGGCACCCCTTATCTCAATTCTGGTATGTACGGCACCCCTCATCCCCCAATCCTGGTATGTATGGCCTCCTCATCCTCAATCCTGGTATGCATAGCCCCCTGGTATGCATGGTACCCCATTCCTCATCCTGGCATGCATTGTACCCTGCATCCCTATTCTGGTATGTATGGTACCCCGCATCCTCGTATACTTGGCACCCCTCATCCCAATTCTGGTATGTATAGCACCCCTCATCCCCCAATCCTGGTATGCATGGCTCCCTCATCCCCAATCCTGGTATGCATAGCCCCCTCATCCCTATCCTGGTATGCATGGTCCCCTCACCCCCCAATCCAGGTATGCATGGTCCCCTCAACCCCCAATCTTGGTATGCATGGTCCTCTCAGCCCCCAATCCTGGTATGTATGGCACCCCTCACCCCCCAATCCTAGTATGCATGGTCTCCTCACCCCCCCAATCCTGGTATGTATGGCACCCCTCATCCCTATCACGCTGCACACATAAAAAAAAATAAACACTTATACTCACCTTTCTTTCCTGTGCTCCAGCGCTGTGTCCTGTTCTGCCAGAGGCCGGGGGAGGAGTGCTGCGCCAGAGTACGTGCATGCCCATACCGCGCTTTCTGGCGCCATTTTGCTGAAGACACACTGCAAATGTGTCTTCAGTAAAATGGCGCCGGGTAGCGCTATGCGCATGCGCCGATTCCAACGCCTCACTCCTGCCCCGGTCTCCAGCGAGAAGAGAGGCGCCGCGGCAATGCTCCTCCCGGTCAGGTAAGTATGTAAGTATGGCGCCAGAGATCACGGTATGCGTTCAGTCTCTACGCATACCGCGATCTTTGGCGCCATGCACACTCCTCTTACCTATAACGGCTCCATGCATTCTTCTGTCTGGAGCCAGAATGCGCCGGCATCTCCGGTTATATTCTAGATAGTCTGGGAGTCCTTCATGTGTTTTTGAGCAAACTCTATGCGAGCTTTCATATGTCTTGCACTGAGGAGAGGCTTCCGTCGGGCCACTCTGCCATAGAGGCCAGAGTGGTGGAGGGCTGCAGTGATAGTTGACTTTGTGGAACTTTCTCCCATCTCCCTACTGCATCTCTAGAGCTCAGCCACAGTGATCTTGGGGTTCTTCTTTACCTCTCTCACCAAGGCTCTTCTCCCACGATTGCTCAGTTTGACTGGACGGCCAAGTCTAGGAAGACTTCTGGTGGTTCCAAACTTCTTCCAGTTAAGGATTATGGAGGCCACTGTGCTCTTAGGAACCTTGAGTAATGCAGAAATTATTTTGTAGCCTTGGCCAGATCTGTGCCTTGCCACAATTATCTCTGAGCTCCTTGGGCAGTTCCTTTGAGCGCATGATTCTCATTTCGTCTGACATGCACTGTGAGCTGTGAGGTCTTATATAGACAGGTGTGCGCCTTTCCAAATCAAGTCCTATCAGTTTAATTAAACACAGCTGGACTCCAATGCAGGAGTAGAACCATCTCAAGGAGGATCACAAGGAAATGGACAGCATGTGACTTAAATATGAGTGTCTGAGCAAAGGGTCTGAATACTTATGACCATGTGATATTTCAGTTTTTCTTTTTTAATAAATTTGCAAAAATTTCTACATTTCTGTTTTTTTCTGTCAATATGGGGTGCAGAGTGAGAAAAAAATTAACTTTTTTAGAATTTACCAAATGGCTTCAATGAAACAAAGAGTGAAAAATTTAAAGGGGTCTGAATACTTTCCGTACCCACTGTATATCTATATATATCTATATCTAGATAGATAGATAGTTGAAACCAAAAATTTTAATACACTATATAAAAAGACACATGCATGTTTTTCTCAGTATCTGACAGGAAATCAGAATAAACCTTTCCCGTTTTAGGCCAATTAGGATTACCATCATTTTTAATATTTGCCAAATGCCAGAATAATGAGAGAGAGAGAGAGAGAGAATGTTTTAAGGTATTTTTATTACTTACTGCAAAGTCAAAAGTTTACTGCAATTGAGTTTCTGTTTCTGGCTTATATTCTAAGTTATGTGATAAGGCTCGTAAAAGATTCACTATTGACTTTTAGGATTGCTACTTCCTGTAGGTGGCACTAGAGTTCTGGTCTTCTTCATCTCTGAAGAGACAATTTGCATATTTCTCAGAGGAGCATTGCAGTTTTAAAAGTCTCCTCACTATGACATGCTTAACATATCGCTCTCCGCAAGGAGAAATGTTACCCCTTAGATAATAGCCACAGTAAAATGAGCACTGTATCAACATAGGCTGAAAGGCCACTCTGCCAGGAAGAAGCCATTACTCCAAAAGTAACATAAAAAAGCCAGATTAATGTTTGCAAATGCACACAGGAACAAAGACCTTAATTTTTGGAGACATATTCTGTGGTCTGTTGAAACTAAAATTGAACTTTTTGGGCATAATGACCACTGTTACATTTGTAGGAAAAAGGGAGAAGCTGGGAAGCCCAAGAACACCATCCCAACTGTGAAACATGGGGGTGGCAGAATAATATTTTGGGGTTGTTTTGCTGCAGGAGGTGCACTTCACCAAATAGATGATATCATGAGAAAAGATGATTATGTGGCAATACTGAAGCAACATCGCAAGACATCAGTTAAAGCTTGGGCGGAAATGGGTCTTCCAAATGGACAATGATCCAAAGCATACTGCCAAAATAGTAACAAAGTGGCTTAAGGATCACAAAGTCAATGTTTTGGAGTGGCCATCACAAAGCTCTAATCTCAATCCTATTGAAAATTTTGTTGCACAGCTTCTGGATACCCACAGTTGCAGTAGAAACTTCACAGAGCAGATTACATGGGATAACAAGCTTTTCCTTCTCAGAACATGAGATAAAGGAAAAAACGCACAGTCACACAGTACTGCACTAGGAAGTAAGAACAAAACAGAAAATACAAGAGAGACTATTTTCTTTTACAAAACAGTAAACAAGGAAACTTTACACAACATCGCCATCTACTGTTAGATCAGCATAAAGTCCTCCTTCACACAAACAAAGAAGTCTACAACTGTTAGATATGCAAACACCCTTTTTCTACAGTAAGGACTTATTCAGTCTAACCTAATTTCTTCATTAGTCTCTGATGTTTTTCAGCATTCAATCCCTTTGTGAAAATGTCTGCTGTCATATCTTCAGTTGTACAATATTCTAATTTCAGGATTCCTTGTTCCTGATGGTCCCCCAAGAAATGATACTTCACATCAATGTGCTTGGTTCTTGAGTTAACTCTTTCCATCTGAGCAAGAACAAGACATCCCTGATTGTCCTCATTTATTTTTGTTGGTTCCAACTGTGCTTGTCCTAGGTTTGTTAGCAATTATCTTAACCATAGAACTTCTTGACTCGCATGTGCTGCTGCAACATATTCTGCTTCTGTTGATGACAGCGTTACTATTGATTGTTTTTTACTAGTCCAACTAATTGGTCCACCTGAGAGAAAGAAAAGATAGCCACTGGGAGATTTTCTGTCAGTTGGATCTCCAGCCCAATCTGCTTCAACGTATCCAGTTAAAATGCATTTATCACTTGTAGGCAGTTTCAGTTTAACATTGCTGGTTCCTTTCAAATAATGTATTACTCTCTTCACAGCATTCCAATCCGCTTTATTTGGCTTGGACACTTTTCTACTCAGAATTCCTACTGCTGCTGCAATGTCTGGCCTTGTAACAGTCGCTAGATACAGTAATTTTCCTATCGCCATTCTGTACTCTTCATTACTTGGTAATACATTTTTCTCACTACTCATCCCTTTAAGATAATTAGTTTCCATTGGAGACTTTGCTGGTTTTGCATCCTTCAATCCAAATGTTTCGGTTATATCTTGAATCATGTGATTTTGATTAAGTAGGAAACTTCCATCTTCTTCTCTTTCTATCTGTATTCCTAAGTACTGTTTCACATTTCCCAGGTCTTTGATCTCGAAATGTTGATTCAGGATTTTTAGTATGTCCTCTTTATCCCTTTCTTTTTCAAAACAAACTAAAGTGTCATCAACATATATGAGTACATAGATCCATCTGTCCATTAGTCTTTTTGTGTACAGGCAAAGATCAGCTTTGCTTCTTTTAAATTTTTCATTTGTGAGCACCTCCATGATTTTATCATTCCACGCTTTAGCAGCTTGTTTTAAACCGTATATACTTTTCTGTAATTTGCAAACCATATTTGGGTTACTTTCATCTTTGAATCCTGGAGGTTGTTCCATGTAAATATCTTCTGTTAAACTTCCATTGAAAAATGCTCTCTTTACATCCAGATGTTTCAGTTCCATTTGTTTCATTGCTGCAACTGCAAACAAAGTTCTTATTGTAGTAAGTTTGACAACTGGAGCAAATGTTTCATCATAGTCTTCTCCATATTTTTGAGAATAACCTTTATCTACGAGTCTTGCTCTGTATCGTTCAGCTGTGCCATCTGTTCGATACTTTACTTTAAGAACCCATTTCATCCTATAGCTTTTCTTCCTTCTGGTAATTCTGTTAGTGTCCATGTTTTTGAGCCCTGCATGGATTTTATTTCTATTTCTGTTGCCTCAATCCATTTATTAGCATCTTCTTCAGGAAGTCGAAATATGTCTTCCCAAGAGGTAGGCTAATAAATTTTACTTGTACTTGCCTTGTATGAAAGGCGTATTGGTGGTTTTCCTTTGTTTTCTCTTATTGAACGTCTTGGTTCTGTGTCTGTTTGTAGTTGTATCTCTTCACTTTAAGTATTCTGTTTTTTATTAATTTCAACTTCTTTTTCATCAGATATTCCTTCAGCTATATCATTGCTGTTTTTCTCATTTTTTGTTTCCAGTGAAATCATAGTGTCTTCATTTAGATCCTCAATGAATGTCACACTGTTAATCACCATAACTCTGTCTGTTTTGGGATCTAGGATTCTATATCCTTTGCAATTTTCACTATATCCAACAAATATTCCTTCCATGGACCTATTTTGAAGTTTGGAACGTTTTTCTGTTGGAATGAATACAAAAACTTTACAACCAAAAACTCTTAACTGATTTACACTTGGTTTCACACCTTGCCACAGGTCATATGTTTTTTTTTTTCAGTTTTCTAGAAAAAAGTCGGTTCTGTAGATATGTAGCTGTCATTACTGCTTCATCCCAATATTTCTCTGATAGTTTGGAATCTGTCAGCATACACCTTATCATTTCAGTCAGAGTTCTGTTTTTCCTTTCTGCTACTCCATTTTGTTCAGGTGTGTATGGAATAGTCTTTTGATGCTCTATGCCATTTTTTCTTAAGTAGTTTTCAATTTGGTGTCCTGTGAATTCACCTTCATTATCACTTCTAATGACAATTGGCTTCCTCTGAAACTTGTTATTCGACTTTGTCACGTAGTCTACTAGTTTATTCAAAACTTCGCTTTTGTTCTTGATCAAGTATGTGACTGTGTATCTTTAGTAGTCATCTATAAAAGTCACCATGTATCTATTGTCTCCTGATGTAGTCACTTTCATGGGTCCACATATGTCAGTATGCACAAAATCAAGTGGTCTTGTGCTTTTCGTTTCACTTTCTTTAGGAATTGATATCCTTGTGGCTTTGGATTTTATACAACATTCACATCTTACGGTAATTGAGCAATCAGATATCAATAGATCCTTTGTCAATTCTTTACTTTGTAGCTCCATTATACTTTCAGGATGTCTGTGTCCTAGACGTCTATGCCACATGTACATACAATTCTTGTGATCATGTGTGCACAACTTCATCGGTTCCTTTAATGTGTCTAGATGATATAATTGTTCATCTGCCTTGACATTGGTTATTACCTTGTTTCCTGCTAGGATTGTACACTCATCATCTTTGAATTTTACAGTAAGTCCTTTAGCTGTTAGACCTTTTACAGATAGCAATCCTCCTTCTAATCCTGGAACATATAATACATCCTGTACAAGTGTTTTTGAATCATGCCCAAACTTGTTAGAACAGTTTAGCATTCCTTGTCCAACACCTTCTGCAGTTATTTTGCTTCCACCAAGATAAATGGCTTCCTTTTTATTTTAATTAAGTTCAGTAAAGACATTTTTATTACTTGTCATGTGACTTGTTGCTCCTGAGTCAATAAACCAACTCAACGATAATTTCTTATCAGTCACTTTAAATGTGCCATTCCAATTATTTTCACATGAATCACAAATTGTGTTTTTCACCTTCTGTGTATTCTCTTTATGATGTAATTTCTGTTGTTATGTTTTCCATATAGTACAGTCTTTCTTTAAATGTCCTTTTTTCTTACATCTGAAACATTCTCTTGTCTCTTTATTATAGGGTCTTTTTGATTCTGTAGCTTTAAGAGCATTTCCATTATCTTTTTCAGAAGAATCATTTGTTCGTTCTTTCCTTTTTTGATATTCATCTATTAGTTTGGTCTTCACAAACTGTAATGTAATGTCTGTTTCAGGTCTTGTCTCTAGTGCATTTATCAAAGCAGTATATGAATCCGGTAAACTGCCCAATAATATTGCTGCTACATGGCTTTTCTTAATATCTTCACCAATTGATCTCAGCTGTGATATCACTTTCATAATGGAGAATATATGCTTCTGCATGTCACTGTCTGCACTTGGTCTCATACTGTAAAGCTTTCTTATCAGAAATAACTTGTGATTTAAGCTGGGTCTTTCATGTAGCTTTCTTAGTGCTTCCCACATTCCCTTTGCTGTATCCTCATACCTTATGTGGATTAATTGAGCATCATCCACTAATAGGCTGATGGTAGCTCTTGCTTGTCTATTTTTCTTATCCCATGTCTGATTATCCTCATCAGGTCTATCTGTAGTAAACTTCCATAACTGATAATTCTCATTATTCAGCTTAGCTACTGTGAGTTTTAGCTCTGTGCTAATGGTCATCTTTATCTTGTCTTACTTGTTTGTAGAGAATTGTACTGAAGAATTCTTCTGCATTCACCAGGGTCTTGCTGAGAGTACCAGTGTCCTGGGTGTCTGGGGTCCTCGGTGCCTGGGCCCATAACCTGTTGCACAGCTTCTGGATACCCACAGTTGCGGTAGAAACTTCACAGAGCAGATTACATGGGATAACAAGCTTTTACTTCTCAGAACATGAGGTAAAGGAAAAACGCACAGTCACACAGTACTGCACCAGGAAGTAAGAACAAAACAGAAAGTACAAGAGAGACTTTTATCTCTTACAAAGCAGTAAACAAGGAAACTTTACACAACATCGCCATCTACTGTCAGATCAGCATAAAGTCCTCCTTCACACAAACAAAGAAGTCCACAACTGTTGCATATACCAACAAATTTTATGGGAAAAGCTGAAAAGGCAGGTGTGAGCAAGGTGACCTACAAACCTGGATCAGTTACACCAGTTTTGTCAGAAGGAATGGGCCCAAATTCCGACCAACTATTGTGAGAAGCTTGTGGAAGGTGTAGCGTCGGTGTCCCTGCCTCCTGCTAGGCAGGGACGCCGTTCCCCTCACCTCTCCGCTCCGTGCCCGGCGTCTTCCTCCCGCTCTGCTGGCAGCGTGCGCTGCTTCCCGGTCACTGTGCTTAGGGCGCGCGCGCGCTCCCTCTCTCTTAAAGGGGCCGCGCGCGCCGTCCTAAGGAGTCCCCGGCCAATAGCCGGAGGACCTCACCATATATAAGGCACCTCCTCCAAAATGGAGGTGCCCGATCAATGTTGTTGCAAAGCCTATCAACTCTGCTTCAGCCCTCAGGTTCCATTACCAGATACCTGCCAGTTACCTGCCAGATTCCTGCTTGATACCTGTCTGATACCTGTCTATCTGCTTGCATTCCTGCGGTCCGACAGTCTGCCTACCAGCACCTGCCAGTCTGTCTATGGATCAGTCTGCCCGCTCACCTGGGAGCGCCCACCTGCTACCTGCCTGCTAGCCTACCTGGAGGCTCAGCCGTCACTTGCTGTGATCACCTGCCTGTCCAGAGACCCTTGCCCGCTCACCTGGGAGTGCCCACCTGCTACCTGCCTGCTAGCCTACCTGGAGGCTCTGCCGTCACTGGCTGTGACCACCTGCCTATCCAGAGACTCTTGCCCGCTCACCTGGGAGCGCCCACCTGCTACCTGCTTGCTAGCCTACCTGGAGGTTCTGCCGTCACTTGCTGTGACCACCTGCCTGTCCAGAGACTCTTGCCCGCTCACCTGGGAGCGCTCACCTGCTACCCGCCTGCTAGCCTACCTGGAGGCTTAGCCGTCACTGGTTATGACCACCTGCCTGTCCAGAGACTCTTGCCCACTCACCTGGGAGCGCCCACCTGCTACCTGCCTGCTAGCCTCCCTGGAGGCTCTGCCGTCACTTGCTGTGATCACCTGCCTGTCCAGAGACTCTTGCCCGCTCACCTGGGAGCGCTCACCTGCTACCCGCCTGCTAGCCTACCTGGAGGCTTAGACATCACTTGCTGTGACCACCTGCCTGTCCAGAGACTCTTGCCCGCTCACCTGGGAGCGCCCACCTGCTACCTGCCTGCTAGCCTACCTGGAGGCTCTGCTGTCACTTGCCGTGACCTCCCGCCTGTCAAGAGACTGTTCCCGTCACTTGCCGTGTCTGTTCTGTCCTTGTACCCTGAGACTGTTCTTGTCACCTGCCGTGTCTACCTTCCCGCCTTCCCTGGGAGCCACCTGCCTCCTTACAAAGACTGCCCCTTTGTATAATAGCACAGAGGTTCCACCTCCCAGACCCGTTACAGAAGGATATCCCAAACGTTTGAGCCAAGTAATTCAGTTACCAAATACTAATGAAATGTATGTAAACTTTTGACTTTGCAGTAAGTAATAAAAATGCCTTAAAACATTCTCTCTCTCTCATTACTCTGCCATTTGGCAAATATTAAAAATTAATATTGACCTAAAACCGGAAAGGTTTATTCTGATTTCATGTCAGATACTGAGAAAAACATTCATATGTGTCTTTTTATATAGTGTATGTAAACTGGTTTCAACTGTGTACATACACACATATACACATAGCCCATAACAATAAATTAGGATGTGTAGTAAAATATAATACCTGGCAGCTCAGGAGCCAATGTGTCCTTCCTCCTCAACCGCACGTTTCATTATCATCGTCTTTGTTATTATTCATGCCTGGCTGTTCTTACACGTATACATTTATTTACTTTTTTGCATTGTTATTGCTATGGCCTTTATATGTATATAATTACCTGTGTTGCACGCATGCCGCCTAAGTTCAAATAGGGGCGAGACGGGTTTCATGAATTCTTTGGAATACTGGGGGAACTGTTACTCAGGGCAACCATAGGCTGCAGCTTCTCTCAGGCACAAGATAGATTTAATTGCTGACCAGACACATCTCACAAGAGTCTTTTTCAGCAGTTTAACAGTGGAGTTTATTCAAGTATGACCAGTACCATTTAGCTCTTTGAAGAAACAGGCTTCACTACAGTACAGTCTATTAAAGCAATTACAGTAACGGCAGTCTCTTCAGTAGCACAGTTCAGCACAGATTAGATCTCTTAGCAGCACACTTCTATGCATACACAACCACAGGCTTTTCCTTCACAAGGACACAATAGTACACAGCATTCTTTATCCGCATGGATATGGGGGGGAGGGTTTGATGAGGGAGATGATCTCTGTGACACAAATCCTTCCAGTCCTTATCTTCCTGCCCGATAATATTCTCCCCTGTTAGTTCAGGGAATTTATCTGACCTGTGTTTAGTTTCTCTCCTGATCTGAATCCTGTTCAGTTGCCTTCTGTCAGATACAGATAACACACCACCTCTCTCTTCGACTTCAGCCAGACTACAATAACAAGTTCCCCACAATCCCCCTGGGGCTTTGCTAAAACACTCCCTGTCTCCTGTGACTGTTGTGACAGAGTCACTGGTATGATTTATGAGGGGAGGTATGTGTCACACAGGTTGCTAGCCTGTGTGAACTGAACCCAATAAACTTTCTGCCAGCATGTTATATGCTGGGGGGTTAACTTACTTAAAGGGTGTGGTTTTATGGGAATGACTTAGAGATGGGAGGGAAGTCATTCCCCATACCTCCACCTCAAGGTGTGGATGAACAAGGTTTAAATGCTCAGTCACCATTTTTTTTTCTGTTGTTGTGTTTGGAGAGGCAAGGTCTCCAGACTGGACAGCCATAGCTCAGGAAGGAGCTAAAGGCAGGACTATAACCAGTGTGGGCAAACCTCACACACACATATGGACTGTACTATCGTTTATCTATTGTTTGTTGTTTTGCCAATAAGGCCGTGTTTACTTAGCTGGAGCTGCAAGGCAGTATGCCATACAATAAAGCCAGCAGAGTAAACCCAGGTTCCTGAGTCTACTTCCAGAAGCGGCCGAGTGAGTCATCTTACCACAATTGGTGTAAGAGTGCTGGCAAGATTCCAGGAAAATGTGTATCTGCCACAGAGAATGATGAATGTCCTGGGTGAAGGCAGTCAGCCAGCCAGAGATGTCCGGAAACATGGAGGACCTGCTTAAGCATCTATTGCAGGCACAGCAGGTGCAACAAACGCACCACCAGCAGCAGCAAGCGCAGTTCCAGCAGCAGCTAGAGCAACAGCAAGCACAGCAATCGCAGTACCAGTAGCAGCATCTGCAGAGCCAGCAGAGCATGCAGCAGCACCAGGAGATGACCAAACTGTTGCTGCAACAGATCCAGCTGCAGCAAAAGGCACAGCAGCAGCACCAGCAGGAGCAGCAACAGCAGATACAGCTTCTGGCGGACCCCATCCAGGGCAGGGCAACCGTCCCACCCCCAGGGCCGACTGATGACTCCCACGTCAGCAAGGCGGTAAGATGGGCCATGCAGAAGATGACCCCCGAGGATGATGTAGAAGCCTTTCTGACAGTCTTTGAGAGGGTGGCTGATCGGGACTTCCACCAGAACAGTGGGCAGAGGTTCTGGCGCCATATTTGTCGGGTGAACCCCAAAAGGCATATTACGACTTGGCACTGCAGGATGCCAAGGAATACGCCAAGCTAAAGACAGAGATCTTGGCATGCTTGGGAGTGAATATGGTGGTGACAGCCCAATGAGTTCACCACTGGGCGTATTCCAGTGAAAAACCCCCTCGCTCACAGATGTTTGATCTACTGCAACTCGTGCAGAAGTGGCTGCAGCCAGAGTCCTCCACTCCGGCCCAGATGGTTGAGCGGGTGGTGATTGATAGATTCGTGCACTCCCTTCCCAAGTCGATACAGACTTGGGTTGCCCAGGGCGATCCCCATAACGCAGATGACTTCATCGGTCAGGTAGAGAGGTACCAGGTGGTTGAGAAATCCCTTGGGAAACCGGATATAGTCACTTCCCCATACTGGGATACCCAAAAGGGGGTGGGTTCACCACGTAAGGGGTCTAGAGCCACCACTGGGAGGCGTCCCACTCCCACTGAAGGTGCCGCAAGAACAGTTGTGAAGGATATAGTCTGTTGGCGGTGTCACAACCCTGAACACGTAGCCGCCCAGTGTCATATGTCCCCTGAGCCTATGGACTGCAGCCTAGGTAGATGGTGTTCCTATTATGCTTCTCCAGCCTGCCGTGTGGACTGTTGACCTGGCGAGGGGGCCACAGGCATGGGCCGTGTCCATAAATGGAGTAAAGGTGCTTGGACTGTTGGACTCTGTGAGTCTGGTGACCTTAATCAGAGCTACCCTTCCCCACCAGTTGATGCCTTCCAAAACTGTGGGTGTTCGGTGCATCCATGGCAACGCCAAGGACTATCCCATGGCCACAGTGACAGTGGGAATAGACTGTGGTGCCCAGTCCCACGAGGTTGGGGTGGTTAAGGACCTGATACATCCCGGTATACTGGGCCTTCATTTTTCTTTATTTTGCGACTTGTGGGGGAATGGAACCGGACTAAGTAGCGGGGGGAAAAGCCAGGTCCCTAGAGAAGAACCCCCGACAAAGTCTCAAGTGAATGAGTTCCCACTGTGCGTCCTTGCCGGCGATGAGGGTGAGACGGTGACCGAAGAGGCTGACCTCCCTGAGTTAGATGTGTCCGGAGAGAACTTTGGGACTGCTCAAGTTCGGGACCTGACCTTAAAGGGGGCGTTTGACCTGGTTACTGTATGTAATGGGGTTTCCCAAAAGTCGGGGGCTGATACCAGGTTCCCGCACTTTGCAGTTCAGGGAGGGTTGCTATATCGGGTGGCCAAATGAAGGGGCGGTGAGACAGTGGAACAGCTGTTAGTGCCGGGGCCATACAGATGGAAGGTACTGGATATGGCCCACTCACATATTCTGGGGGGACACCTAGGGGTTGAAAAAACTCAGGAGAGAATAGTGAGGAGGTTTTATTGGCCAGGATGTTACGGGGAGATCTTAAACTATTGTAGGTCCTGCCCCACCTGCCAGATATCCGCGCCCACCTCCCACTTCCATAGTCCCTTAGTTCCACTACCGGTGATAGAAGTTCCCTTTGAGAGGATTTCCATGGACCTCATGGGCCCCTTAGTTAAATTGGCCCGGGGCCACCAATATATCTTGGTCATCATGGACTATGCGACCCGGTACCCCAAATCGGTACATTTAAGGAACTCGTCCAGTAGGAGCATAACCCGGGAACTTGTCCACATCTTTGCCAGGACCGGCCTGCCGAAGGAAATCCTGACGAACCAGGGAACCCCATTCATGAGCAAGGTGATGAAGGAGCTGTGTAAAGTGCTTCAAATTATCCAGCTGTGAACCTCAGTTTACCATCCGCAGACCGATGGCCTGGTGGAGCGCTTTAAAGAAGTTGTCCGGTACTTTTTTTAAATTACCCAATGTATTCAGCATGTGGGCATAAGTATATTTTTAAATACCTTGTGTTGTGTTGCTGATAATGCCTGTGAGAGGCGCTATCGGTAGCCGCTCACAGGCATCACGTGACCCAGCGCTGACGTCATGACAAGTGAGGCGTGACTCAGCGCTGGGGTCCCCACGGTGGCTGCTGGGTTGTGGACGAGGTTATTCCCCGCGTCACACCCAGCAATCACCGCGCGCTTTCCCAATGAATGGGGAGAGGTAGAGCACGCGGTGGATAACCCCGCCCACAACCCAGCAGCCACCGGTAGAACGAGGAAGAGGGACCCTCGGCTGCAGCCTGGACTTGTCGTGACGTCAGGTGATGTCAGCGCCGGTTGCAGCCAGGGGTCACGTGATGCCTGTTAGCGGCCAGTGATAGCGCCGCCCACAGGCATTATCTGCAGAACAAGGTATTTACAGAGATACTTATGCCCATATGCTGAATACATTGGCCAACTTAAAAAAAGTACAGGACAACCCCTATAATAAGACTCTGAAAGCGATGCTCAAAAAGGTCATCGAGAAGGATGGTCGAGACTGGGACTACCTGCTTCCGTTTATACTTTTTTCCATCAGGGAAGTTCCCCAAGCCTCCACTGGCTTCTCTCTGTTCGAACTTCTATATGACCGGCATCCAAGGGGTCTCCTAAACATCGGCAAGGAAACCTGGGAGGTCGAGGTCACACCCCACCGGAGCAACATCGAACATGTCGCCCAGTTACAGGAAAGAATGGCGAAAATGATGCCCATCGTGAAGGAACATCTCCTCTGGGCGCAGGAAGGCTGAGACAGTTCCAGCCTGGGGATCGCGTTCTGGTTCTCATTTCCACTGTCGAAAGTAAGTTCTTGGCCAAGTGGAAAGGCCCGTATGAGGTGGTGGAGAAACTCAGTGAAGTGAACTACCGAGTCCACCAGCCTGGCCAAAGAAAGTCGCACCAAGTATACCATGTGAACTTGCTCAAGCCGTGGCGGGACCGGGAACCTGTGGACACTCGTTGCCTGGGAGCCACTCCCAAAGGCAAGGTGGAAGAGGTCACTATAGCAGAGGCTCTATCGCCGGCCCAGAAGCAACAATGTCGAGAACTACTACAGCGAAATCAGGAGTTGTTCTCAGAGATGCTGGGGCATACTCAGGTGGTAGAGCATGACGTAGTGACAGAGCCACATATAAGAGTGAATCTGAAGCCGTACTGGATTCCGGAAGCACGCCGGGAGGTGATCTCTGACGAGGTGAAGAGGATGCTAGACCTCAAGGTGATAGAGGAGTCAAAGAGTGGGTGGTCGTTCCCAATCGTCCTCGTGCCAAAACCCAACGGAGAGTGGAGGTTTTGTAATGACTACCGCCGGCTGAATGAGGTGTCCAAGTCTGATGCGTACCCGATGCCCCGTGTCAACGAACTCATTGAGAGGCTTGGACCAGCAAGGTACATCACCACTCTTGACCTGACGAAGGGCTACTGGCAGATCCCCATGTCCCAGAAGGCCAAGGAGAAGACTGCATTCTTGACACCTGATCGGTGCTTTCAATATACTCGGATGCCGTTCGGACTACAGGGGGCCCCAGCCACCTTCCAGATGGCTATGGATCAGATCCTAACCCCACATAAGAAGTATGCCGCAGCCTACCTTGATGACATTGTAGTCTTTAGCCCAGACTGGGCTAGTTACACTGTGTTCCAAATTATTATGCAAATAATATTTTCTCAGATTTTCCCAAATTACCTATATGAATTGCAGTCATTGTAATTTTCCTGTCAAATAACTATTAGAGTACAATTGAAAGGTTTTTTTACAAACTGCCTATGATAACAGTATATTTTTTAAAAAAATAAAAAACTCAAACTGCACTCAAAATGCATGTTCCAAATTATTATGCACAGCAGAGTTTTCAACCTTTTCATTTTAATAAAGAACAAAAAATGGTCATTTTTGAAATTTTAAGCATTAGCAGGTTATTACAAACTAAAATCAAACAGTTTTCAACTCAAAACTTTATTCTAGGTGATGTTACATTTTCACATAGGACCCCTTGTTCGAAAGGAGCTTCTGAACTCTCTCGTCCATTGAATTTGTCAGGTTTTGGATGGTTTCTGCTTCAATTGTTTTGCATGAGGACAGAATACCCTCCCAGAGCTGTTGCTTAGATGTGAACTGTCTCCCGCCATCATAGACACTCCTTTTGATGATGCTCCAGAGGTTCTCAATGAGATTGAGGTCAGGGGAGCATGGGTGCCACACCATAAGTTTGTCCCCTGTTATGCCCATAGCAGCCAGAGATGCAGATGTGTTATTTGCAGCATGAGACGGTGCATTATCATGCATGAAAATGATCTTGCTGCGGAATACATGGTTCTTCTTCTTGAACCATGGAAGGAAGTACTGTTTGAGAAACTCAACATACATTATGGAGTTCATCTTTACCCCTTCAGGGATCCTAAAAGGGCCGACAATCTCTCTCCCCATGATTGCAGCCCAAAACATTACTCCACCTCCTCCTTGTTAGCGCCGTAGCCGTGTTTGCATGGGGTGTCCATCAACCAGCCATCCTCCACTCCATCCATCTGGACCATCGAGATCATTTCATGCATGATAACGCCCCGTCTCATGCTGCACATAACACATCTGCATCTCTGGCTGCTATGGGCATAAAAGGGGACAAACTTATGGTGTGGCACCCATGTTCCCCTGACCTCAACCCCATTGAGAACCTCTGGAGCATCATCAAAAGGAGTGTCTATGATGGCTGGAGGCAGTTCACATCTAAGCAACAGCTCTGGGAGGGTATTCTGTCCTCATGCAAAACAATTAAAGCAGAAACCATCCAAAACCTGACAAATTCAATGGACGAGAGAGTTCAGAAGCTCCTTTCGAACAAGCGGTCCTATGTGCAAATGTAACATCACCTAGAATAAAGTTTTGAGTTGAAAACTGTTTGATTTTAGTTTGTAATAATCTGCTAATGCTTATAATTTCAAAAATGACCATTTTTTTGTTCTTTATTAAAATGAAAAGGTTGAAAACTCTGCTGTGCATAATAATTTGGAACATGCATTTTGAGTGCAGTTTGAGTTTTTTATTTTTTTTTAAATATACTGTTATCATAGGCAGTTTGTACAAAAACCTTTCAATTGTACTCTAATAGTTATTTGACTGGAAAATTACAATGACTGCAATTCATATAGGTAATTTGGGAAAATCTGAGAAAATATTATTTGCATAATAATTTGGAACACAGTGTATTTACCTAAACTACAGACCGTTCTGGATGCTCTGAGGAAGGTGGGATTTACAATAAATCCGAAAAAATGCTCCGTTGGAAAAGAGGAGGCCAAGTACTTGGGCGATGTTTTTTTTACATATCTTCATGGCACTTCATTCACACATTTCACTGTCTTTTTTTACACCACACCTTCATTCTCACATTATATCAAATTGTCTTAGTTATTTTCATTCAAGTTCAATTCACCTGCACTGTCTTCACATCATACTCATCATCTTTCTATCACTCCCAGCGATATTTGTGATTAGGAGGGTATGGAGGACACACACATTAATTAACTTGTTTTTTATCACTTTTTTATTTTTACTTTCATTCAAATACTCTATGCATTACACTTCCCTTCCAGGAGCAATTACTAGGACACTCCCCCTCTATACTGTAGGGAACTTTATTTGTGAGTGCAGGTAAGGCTTATTGCCAGGTTTTAATATGGCCACTACCAGCGTTGTGCGCCGCAGTGCGTGTGCGTCCTGCGGATCTTCTGATTGGCTGCGGACCGGGGGCGCGTCATGAATGGCAAACACGCCCTTCAGAGACGCGCTCGGGGTCGGCGGCCCCGGAAGTATCTGCAGCGACTCACGCGGGGCTAGCAGCGCCCGATAGAAGGACACTGGTAATTAGTATATAGATGGCCAACAGCTGCAAGCCTTTTGTATATATATGGCACTGTTCCCCCTCACACCACACTCCCTGATGAAGCGAGGAGCGAAACGGCGTTGGAGTGGTGTGAGGGGAACCGGGGTATGTCTCTAATGTGACTTCTATTGCAATTTGAGCACTTTATTATCTGTGTATATCTCAGTGAATTGTGATTACTGTATACATTGGCCCCACTACTAATAGCAGCATGGATATATTTAAATATTGATTTGAGAATGTATAATATATTGCACAGGCACTTTACCTTTAAATTCTTTAGTCTCACACGAAATATTTATTTATTTATTTATTTATTTAATGATATCACAGTCATAATTTATTATTGTTCAATTATTGTGAATTAGTTGTGGGCAAATAAATTAGATTTCAGATATAATTACACAGATGATTTACTGAGGTGTGGATTTATTTTTTATCTTATATGAGCATTCCGCCCCGGTCCCCTCCTCCTGAGCTGTATTTTAATCAAGTTTTTTTAAATGAATTTTTATCTTCTTGTTGTTGGTTTCGAGATGTTTAAGTTAAATAAAAGCAATTTTTAGCCCATCAGCAAAATATGACAGCTTTGTGGTAACCAAAGATGTCTTTGTGTTTGCCAGAAAGTTATTGTTACGGAAATTTCATGAAAGTAAATATTCATCTCATCCTTTCTCCTCCTCAGAAGAATTGGAGTCGCTACAAGCGCTAGAAGATCTTTTAGCAGAGCAATTGGAAAATCCAACTGGTAAGATACCAACATTTTTGGAAAAGAAATCCAATCGTTTTCCGTCTCTGAATCTTAGCTCCTCCATAGAAATTTTTGTCCGCATGGTGTGTGAAGAGTTGGCCCAGATTCCCACGCATAGACCTTTTGACAATTTGTCAAGGGATGAACGACGGGCATTGGAGGAACTCAGTCAGATGAAAGGAATAGTATTTAAATCTGCAGATAATGTTGGGAACATTGTTGCATGGCCAGTGGAACTCTACGAGAAGGAGGCATATAGGCAATTGGGGGACACGGATTGCTATATACGCCTGCCCAATGATCCCAACCTGAATTTCCAAGGTGAACTTTTTAATATTTTGGATGGAGACTTAAAGCAAGGCACCATTTCAAAGGGTTTGGTCGAGGGTTTAAAGGTGCAATTTCCATTGATTCCAACCTTATACCTCTTACCAAAAGTACATAAGGATTTGAGCAATCAGCTGACATGTGCTCGGTTCAGTGAGGGCTCAGCGCAGCAGCCCTCACTGAACCGGGGGTATGCTAATGTGCGTACTAATACGGCAAGGGTTGGAAAGGGGTTAAAGACCGACATTACCTACAAAAGAGGGGAGTGGCGATGGGGGTAGCATGTGCCCCTTCGTACGCAAACCTCTTTTTGGGGTGGTGGGAGAGGGAGTTGATACAAAAGGATGACGAGATTTTCTCTGGCTCAGTTGTGTTATGGATTCGTTTCATAGACGATATTTTGTTTATTTGGCAGGGCACCCGGGAACTCTTGGATCTCTTTTTGGTGCATTTGAACAACAATACATTCAATATCAAATTATCGTCAATAATAAGTCAGTCGACAATTAACTTTTTGGATCTCAACATAAACATCGATACCAATGGGAGAGTGAACATGAAACCAGAGAACATACTAATGAAAGATATGAAGTGCGACAAAGAAGGTCCAAGACAAGATACTTGGAAGGGAGGTAAGAAAATTTCTAATATAATCCACAGGGAGAAGATTGGAACAAAACAAAATCGTGTAAACTGCGTGCTAGCAAATGCCAGAAGCCTGACAAGCAAGATGGATGAACGGGAAGCAGAAATATCTACAGGTAACTATGACATAGTGGGAATAACCGAGACATGGTTAGATGAAAGCTATGACTGGGCAGTTAACTTACAGGATTACAGTCTGTTTAGAAGGGATCGAAGAAATCGGAAAGGGGGTGGAGTCTGGCTATATGTAAAGACGTGTCTAAAGCCTACAATACGGGAGGATGTATGGGAGGGAAATGAGGAGGTCGAGTCCTTATGGGTGGAGATACATGGGGCAAAAAACAATAATAAAATTATCATAGGAGTCTGTTATAAACCACCAAATATAGCAGAAGCCAGGGAAAGTCTATTAATGAGACAAATAGACGAAGTAGCAAAAAATAACGAGGTGATTATTATGGGGGACTTCAACTACCCCGATATAGACTGGGAAACCGAAAGCTGTAGATCTCAGAAAGGAAACAGGTTTCTGTCAGTTATCAAAGACAATTATTTGTCACAACTTGTGCAGGAACCAACTAGAGGGACGGCCCTTTTAGACTTAATATTAACTAACAGGCCAGACAGAATAACTGAGGTGCAGGTCGGGGGGCACCTGGGAAATAGTGACCACAACATTATACAATTCCACATGTGCTTCAGTAGGGTGCCCAGCAAGGGAGTCACAAAAACACTGAACTTCAGGAGGGCAAAGTTTGATCAGCTAAGAGATGCCCTTCACCTTATAGACTGGGATAGTATCTTCAGTAATAGGAGCACGGATAGAAAATGGGAAATTTTCAAAACAGTCCTACATAGTCACTGTAAAAGGTACATACCTTATGGGAATAAAAGGGCTAGGAATAGGAGGAGCCAATGTGGCTAAATAAGGAAGTCAAGAGGGCAATGAAAAACAAAAAAAGGGCTTTCGGTAAACTTAAACAAGAAGGCAGCGAGGAAGCGCTAATATCTTATAGGGAAAAAAACAAAACCTGTAAGAAACAAATAAGAATAGCAAAAGAGGAGACAGAGAGACTAATTGCCAAGGAAAGTAAAACGAATCCCAAACTGTTCTTTAACTATATAAACAGTAAAAGGATTAACCGGTTCCCGACCACCCACTGTAGATAAACGTCGGCGCTTGCCGGGCTCTGTGCAGCGCCGACGTTTAAAAACGGTGGGTGGTCTCGCAGCGCTCAGGACCCCCAGGGTCCTGCAAGCGCTGCGATTCCGGTGCAGAGCGTTAGCTCTGACAGGGTACATCATCGGGACCTGATTAGATCAGGTCCCAGTGATGTTAACCCTTAGCTGTCTTCTATATGCTGTGATCTATTGTGATCGTGGCATATAGGACACAGCAGGAGGAGAGGGGGTCGTCAACTTACCTCTCCGAAGACCTCCGAGTCCTTCCAGGACCTGGGGTTGCTATGGCAGCTGGAGGTCACATGACCGCCTCCAGCTCTGCCATATATGGTGTCCTGTCTGGCTCAGCTGCTGCTGTAGCCAGACAGGAGACTCTGACTGAAACAGTCAGGGAAGATCTCATGTAATGTAATATATGTCTATTACATTACATGAGATCAGAGATCAGAAAAATAAAAATTAATGTCCCATACAGGGACTAAGAAAAAATGTGAAAAAAAGTAAAAAAAAAGTTTTTAAACTATTAATAAAAAAATCACAAAATAAATAAAAATAAATAAATAAAATATTAAACCAATAAATCCGTATATTTTTACAAAACCAAAAAAAGTACACATATTTGGTATCGCCGCGTCCGAAACAACCCGAGCTATAAAACTGTCACACTAATTAACTCCTTCTGTGCACACCGTAATAAAAATAAATAAAAAACGGAGCAAAAAAATATGCTTTTTCATCATATTGCCAAACAAAAAGTGGAAAAAAATGCGATCAAAAAACAAAATAGAAATAAAAATGGTACCACTGAAAACGTCATCTTGTTACGCAAAAAAAAAGCCACCATACAGCTCCATCAGCCGAAAAATAAAAAAGTTATAGCGCTCAGAATAAAGCAATGCAAAAAAAATATTTTTTTCTATAAAATAGTTTTATTGTGTAAAAGCGCCAAAACATAAAAAAAATACAGTAAGTGTAGTATCGCTGTAAACGTACTGACCCGAAGAATAACGCTGCCTGATCACTTTTACCACACGCAGAACGGCATAAAAAAAAAACTCAAAAAACAATTCCTGAATTGTTTGTTTTTGTTAATTTTACCTCCCAAAAAACGGAATAGAAAGCGATCAAAAAATGTCACGTCCCCAAAAATGGTACCAATAAAAATGTCAACTTGTCCCGCAAAAAACAAGCCGTCACATGACTCTGTCGGCCGAAATATGGAAAAATTATAGCTCTCAAAATATGGTGATGCAAAAACTAGATTTTGCAAAAAAAGCGTCTTTTAGTGTGTGACAGCTGTCAGTCATAAAAACCCGATATCAATCTGGTATCTCTGTAATCACACCGACCCGAAGAATAAAGTAATCTAATCAGTTATATCACACTAGGAACGGCGTAAAAAATAAATAAAACCAATTCTTCACCTGCTACTGATTTGTTTATTATGTCCCCAAAGATCCCAGTAAGGCTCTGCCCACATTTATCCTGTGCTCTGCGCTGAGCACTTACACCAGAGTTTCCGTGTAAATCTCTGAAATACATGATTCAGCCGGAACCCATGACGGAAGATTCCCTGTAATGAGACAGATATAGGCCACTGTGGACGCCGTCTAGCCTGGGATCCCACGGTGTCATTTGTTTTAGGCGTGCATAAAAGTGCGGTTGGCCACAGTTTTGTGCACTTCTGAAAAAAAGGACACCGCTACACAGAGGCCAGACGGTGTCCAGAGTAACTCTGCTGCCTCATTACAGTGAATGGATCCTGCAGGGGTTTCATCTGAATTACATCACTTGGAAATTTAGATGGAAACCCCGATGTAAGTGCTCAGCCTAGAGCGCCGGATAAATGTTACGTAAAATGTTCCCAATAAAAGCTTCAACTCAGTCCTCAAAAAAAGCTAGTCCCCACTCAGGTCCGTCATCTGTTAAAAATATAAGGGACTTCCAAGTTACTGGTAGCAGAAAGGCTCTGGAAAAGCAAAATGACCCTTGCCCCCCAAAAGAAATTCAGAAAATTTTGTGCTCCCAAATCCAAATGCCTATTCTACAATAATTTGTTCTCCAATTGTCAAATAGCACTCCGTCCCCCCCAGATCTCACCGTATGGCTAAGCGGTACGATACAGCCACATATGGGGTATTGACACTTTTAGAAGAAATTGTGTGACACATTTTGGCACCATTTTTACCCATTGCCCTGTTTGAAAATGTAAAATCTGAGGGTAAAACATTTTTTTGTGGTAAAAATATAATTATGATTTTTTCACTGCCCAATGGTATAAATTTAAAAATTAAAAAATACTCACTACTTCCCTAGATGAATTCCTTGAGAGGTGTAGTTTACAAAATGGGGTCATTTGTGGAGGTTTCTGCTGTTTTGGCATGTCAGCGACTCTTCAAATGTGACATGGTGTCTGCTGCCTATCCCAGCCAACATAGCGCTCCTTTCTCTTCCGAACCCTGCCGTACACCAAAGCAGTGGTTTTCCCCCACATATGGGGTATCGGCGTACTCAGGAGAAATTGTACAACAAATTTCATGGTGCAATTTCTCCGGTTATCCTTATGATAATGCAAAATTAGGGGATGAAAAACATTTTTTATGGGAAAAATGTGAAAATTTTATTTTCACGGCTCAATATTATAAACTTCTGTGAAGCAGCTGGGGGTGCAAGGTGCTCACCACACATCTAGATAAGTTCCCTAAGGGGTCTAGTTTCCAAAATGGTGGCACTTGTGGGGGGTTTCCGCTGTTTAGACACATTAGGGGCTCCACAAATGTGACATGGCGTCCGCTAATTATTCAAACAAATTTTACATTCAAAAAGTCAAATGGCGCTCCTTCCCTTTCAAACCCTGCCGTGCGCCCAAACAGTGGTTTTCCCTCACATATGGGGTATCAGCGTGTTCAGGAGAAATTGCACAACAAACTTCATGGTGCAATTTATCCTGTTACCCTTATGATAATACAAAATTAGAGAATGAAAAAGATTTTTTGTGGGAAAAATGTGAAAATTTTATTTTCACGGCTCAATATTATAAACTTCTGTGAAGCAGCTGGGGGTGCGAGGTGCTCACCACACATCTAGATAAGTTCCCTAAGGGGTCTAGTTTCCAAAATGGTGGCACTTGTGGGGGGTTTCCACTGTTTAGTCACATTAGGGGCTCCCCAAATGCGACATGGCGTCCACTAATTATTCAAACAAATTTTACATTCAAAAAGTCAAATGGCGCTCCTTCCCTTTCAAACCCTGCCATGCGCCCAAACAGTAATTTGCCTCCACATATGGGGTATCAGCGTCTTCAGGAGAAATTGCACAACAAATTTCATGGTGCAATTTATCCTATTACCCTTATGATAATGCAAAATTAAGGGATGAAAAACGGTTTTGTGGGAAAAATGTGAAAATTTTATTTTTACGGCTCAATATTATAAACTTCTGTGAAGCAGCTGGGGGTGCGAGGTGCTCACCACACATCTAGATAAGTTCCCTAAGGGGTCTAGTTTCCAAAATGGTGGCACTTGTGGGGGGTTTCCACTGTTTAGTCACATTAGGGGCTCCCCAAATGCGACATGGCGTCTGCTAATTATTCAAACAAATTTTACATTCAAAAAGTCAAATGGCGCTCCTTCCCTTTCAAACCCTGCCATGCGCCCAAACAGTAATTTGCCTCCACATATGGGGTATCAGCGTGTTCAGGAGAAATTGCACAACAAATTTCATGGTGCAATTTATCCTATTACCCTTATGATAATGCAAAATTAAGGGATGAAAAACGGTTTTGCGGGAAAAATGTGAAAATTTTATTTTTACAGCTCAATATTATAAACTTCTGTGAAGCACCTTGGGGTTCAAGGTGCTCACCACACATCTAGATAAGTTCCCTAAGGGGTCTAGTTTCCAAAATGGTGTCACTTGTGGGGGGTTTCCACTGTTTAGGCACATCAGGAGCTCTCCAAACGCAACATGGCGTCTGCTAATTATTCAGACAAATTTTACATTCAAAAAGTCTAATGGCGCTCCTTCCCTTCCGAACCCTGCAGTGCGCCCAAACAGTGGTTTTCCCTCACATATGGGGTATCAGCACGCTCAAGAGAAATTGCACAAAAAAATTTGGGGTCCATTTTTTCCTGTTACCCCTGTGAAAATAAAAAAAATTGGGTCTAAAGTAACATTTTTGTGAAAAAAGTGAAATGTTAATTTTTTTTTTCCACATTCCAAAAATTCCTGTGAAGCACCTGAAGGGTTAATAAAGTTCTTGAATGTGGTTTTGAGCACCTTGAGGGGTGCAGTTTTTAGAATGGTGTCAATTTTGGGTATTTTCTGTCATAAAGACCCCTCAAAGTGACTTCAAATATGATGTGGTCCCTAAAAAAATGTTTTTGTAAATTTTGTTGGAAAAATGAGAAATCGCTGGTCAACTTTTAACCCTTATAGCTCCCTAACAAAAAAAAATTTTGGTTCCAAAATTGCGCTGATGTAAAGTAGACATGTGGGAAATGTTATTTATTAACTATTTTGTGTGACATATCTCTCTGATTTAAGGGCATGAAAATTCAAAGTTTGAAAATTGCAAAATTTTCTAAATTTTCGCCAAATTTCCGATTTTTTCACAAATAAACGCAAGTTATATGGAAGAAATTTTACCACTATCATGAAGTACAATATGTCATGAAAAAACAGTCTCAGAATCAGGGGAATACGTTGAAGCGTTCCAGAGTAATTACTTCATAAAGTGACAGTGGTCAGAATTGAAAAAATTGGCCCAGTCACGAAGGCAAAAACAGGCTCTGGCGCGAAGTGGTTAAAACTGATGGAGTTGGCCCATTGAAAAATAACCTGGGTAAAATCATAGAGGGCGATGAGGGTAAAGCAAACCTACTCAATAGCTTCTTCTCCACTGTTTTCACAAAAGAAAACAATTTATTGGAGGAAATGCAGAGTGATAAAGTAAACCCTCCGCTAAATATCACCCACCTAACCCAGGAGGAAGTTCAGAAACGCCTAAATAATATCAAAATAGACAAGTCACCAGGCCCAGATGGCATACACCCCCGGGTACTAAAAGAATTAAGTAATGTGATAGACAGACCGCTGTATCTTATATTCAAGCACTCTTTATGGACAGGGACTGTCCCACTAGACTGGCGCCAAGCAAATGTGGTACCAATATTCAAAAAGGGGTCTAAAAGTGACCCTGGGAACTATAGACCAATAAGCTTAACGTCTGTTGTGGGTAAATTGTTTGAAGGATTTCTTAGAGATGCTATTGTAGAATATCTTAATGATAATAACTGTCTAACTCCATATCAACATGGATTCATGAGGGATCGCTCCTGCCAAACAAACCTGATCGCCTTCTACGAGGAGGTGAGCTCACAGCTGGACCGGGGAGAGTCAGGGGATGTTGTATACCTTGACTTCTCCAAAGCGTTTGATACCGTGCCAGACAAAAGGTTGGTATATAAAATGAGAATGCTTGGTCTGGGGGATAATGTGTGCAAGTGGGTAAATAGCTGGCTGAGTGATAGAAAGCAGAGGGTGGTTATCAATGGAGTAAGCTCAGGGTGTGTCAGGGTTACTAGCGCGGTGCCTCAAGGGTCTGACTTGGGCCCTATATTATTTAATATATTTATTAATGATCTAGTGGAAGGGTTGCATAGTAAAATAGAAATATCTGCAGATGATACTAAACTTTGTAAAGTAGTTAATACAGATAAGGATAGGGCACAGCTACAGGAGAATTTAGATAAATTGGGGAGTTGGGCCAAAAAATGGCAAATGGGGTTCAATGCCAATAAATGTAAGGTCATGCACATGGGAAAGAAAAACAGCAGTCACCCATACAAATTAAATGGGAAACCGTTGGGGAAATCTGACATGGAGAAGGACCTGGGCGTCTTGGTTAACAGCAAATTAAATTGGAGTGCCCAGTGTCAGGCAGCAGCTGCAAAGGCAAATAGAGTCATGGCATGCATCAGAAGAGGAATAGGGGCATATGATGAGAACATTGTTCTTCCTCTGTATAAAGCGCTGGTAAGGCCGCACTTAGAATATTGTGCACAGTTCTGGGCTCCGGTGCTCAGTAAAGACATATTGGAGCTAGAGAGGGTACAAAGGAGGGCGACTAAGGTAATAAAGGGAATGGAGGGACTAGAATACCCAGAGAGGTTGTCAAAATTAGGCCTATTTATGTTGGAAAAGAGAAGGCTTAGGGGAGACCTCATAAACATGTATAAATACATCAGGGGGCAGTACAGAGATCTCTCCCATGACCTGTTTATACCAAGGATGGTGACAAAGACGAGGGGGCACACTATGCGTCTGGAGGAAAGGAGGTTCTTGCACCAGCATAGAATGGGATTCTTTATGGTCAGAGCCGTGAGACTCTGGAACTCTCTGGGAGAGGAAGTGGTGATGGCCAACTCACTTAATGAGTTCAAGAGAGGCCTGGATGCCTTTTTTGAGAACAATAAAATTACATCTTATGCTTAGTGATAGTTAATTAATCCAGGGATTTAATCTGACTGCCAGATTGGAGTCGGGAAGTGAATTTTTCCTCAATGATGTACAGTGCCTACAAGTAGTATTCAACCCCCTGCAGATTTAGCTGGTTGACACATGCGGAATTAACTTGGCATTGTGACATTTGTACTGTAGATCAGCCTGGAAGTGGGAAATGCACTGCAGCAAATAGTTTTTTTTTTTTTTTTAAACGTTAAAAGTTAATTCAGAGTGTCATTTATTATTCAACCCCTCAAACCACAAGAATTCTGTTTGGTCCCCCTAAAGTATTAAGAAGTAGTTCAGGCACCAAGAATAATGAGCTTCACATGTGTGGATTAAAGATCTCTTTTGCCAACCTTTTCTGACTATTTAAGACCCTCCCCAAACTTGTGAACAGCACTCAGACATGGTCAACATGGGAAAGACAAAGGAGCATTCCAAGGCCATCAGAGACAAGATCGTGGAGGGTCACAAGGCTGGCAAGGGGTACAAAACCCTTTCCAAGGAGTTGGGCCTACCTGTCTCCACTGTTGGGAGCATAAGTGGAAGGCTTATGGAACTACTGTTAGCCTTCCACGGCCTGGACAGCCTTTGAAAGTGTCCTCCCGTGCCGAGGCCAGGCTTGTCCGAAGAGTCAAGGCTAACCCAAGGACAACAAGGAAGGAGCTCCAGGAAGATCTCATGGCAGTGGGGACATTGGTTTCAGACAATACCATAAGTAACGTACTCCACCGCAATGGTCTCCGTTCCAGACGAGCCCGTAAGGTACCTTTACTTTCAAAGCGTCATGTCAAGGCTCGTCTACAGTTTGCTCATGATCACTTGGAGGACTCTGAGACAGACTGGTTCAAGGTTCTATGGTCTGATGAGACCAAGATCGAGATCTTTGGTGCCAACCACACACATGACGTTTGGAGACTGGATGGCACTGCATACAACCCCAAGGATACCATCCCTACAGTCAAGCATGGTGGTGGCAGCATCATGCTGTGGGCCTGTTTCTCAGCCAAGGGGCCTGGCCATCTGGTCCGCATCCATGGGAAGATGGATAGCACGGCCTACCTGGAGATTTTGGCCAAGAACATCCGCTCCTCCATCAAGGATCTTAAGATGGGTCGTAATTTCATCTTCCAACAAGACAACGACCCAAAGCACACAGCCAATAAAACCAAGGCCTGGTTCAAGAAGGAAAAAGTCAAGGTGTTGGAGTGGCCTAGTCAGTCTCCTGACCTTAACCCAATTGAAAACTTGTGGAAGGAGCTCAAGAATAAAGTCCACATGAGACACCCAAAGAACCTAGATAACTTGGAGAAGATCTGCATGGAGGAGTGGGCCAAGATAACTCCACAGACATGTGCCGGCCTGATCAGGTCTTATAAAAGACGATTATTAGCTGTAATTGCAAACAAGGGTTATTCCACAAAATATTAAACATAGGGGTTGTATAATAATTGACCCACACTTTCATGTTTAAAATTTAATAAAATTCAACTGAGCAACATAACTTTTTGGTTTGTAAGATTTATGCTTCTGTTCATAAATCCTACTCTCGTTTGAAAATTGAAGGCTCTAACTTATTTGCATCTTATCAAACCAGCTAAATCTGCAGGGGGTTGAATACTACTTGTAGGCACTGTAAATTGGCCTATACCGCATGGGTTTTTTTTTTGCCTTCCCCTGGATCAACGTTGCGGAATAGCTTCAGTGCACAAAAAATAGGCTGAACTGGATGGACGCTTGTCTTTTTTCGGCCTTATAAACTATGTAACTATGTAACTATGACTACGGATATCTATCGAAAGGACACAAGCGTGAATGCGTTTCTACACGCTAGATCGGCACACCCGGCTCATGTGATAAAAGCGATACCTACAGGTCAGTTTATAAGGGCAAGAAGGATTTGTAGTCAGGAAAAAGACTTTGAAGGACAGGCCAAGATCCTGGAAAGAAGGTTTGTCCAACGGGGGTACAAGAAATTGAATGTTAATAAGGCCTATACATATGCTAAACAATTAAATAGACAATTGTGTCACCCTGGCCTGGATGCCACAAGTGTAATTAAAGCTGTGTCTGAGAGCAAGGGGGAGGTTCTCTAGTCAGGGGAACATTAGCATGCAATGCCTCCTGTCTCAGGCCAGTAGGGGGAGCTGGCTGCCCTATAAAAGCTGGTGCTGGGGGCAGGGTTAGGGAGAACTTGATGGCCTGTCTCAGCACTGAGATTTGTCCCTGAGCAGAGCAGGGACAGACAGTTGTATTGCACCTAAGAGGAAGTGTGGCAGGAGGAGAGCCACAAGCCAGAGACAAGAGGCGAAGAGAGCCTGTCTTGGCAGATCACGGACTTAATCTACCAGACCTTGGTGTCTGAGGCTGGAAGGATTCCACATCCCCCAGCAGATAACCAGTTCGCAGGGGACTGTATATTCCTTGGCCTAAGAAGCCTGGAGGCCCTGCCACAACCGAAGGGACCAGCAAAGCCGTACAAGGCTGGGAGCAGAAAGGAACCCACGTCGCAGGCCATACAGGCGAGAATACACGGAAAGCTCGGAAACGTGGGCTGTTACCCTATAACGAGGAGATAGCCAGAAGGAGCACAGAAAGCACGGTAGGCCTACACCCTCACCCTGACCAGGGCCAATTTTCCCGTTGCTCTCAGACATCCAGGTCCCCTCCTAGCTGGGACTGTTTGTGGGTCAATTTACCTGTTCTAGTAAAGACCCTGGCCTGCAACCTGTTGTCTGCATGCTCCTTGCTCCTCCAGCATTATCAGCACTGGGACTCTCACTACCATCACTCCCAACATCCACTACACTGCTCTGGGGCCGCACTCTTCCCGTGGGGAGTCACACCATCCCAGCTGCATACATCATCAGCCCCAGCGGTCTGCCTTGCAGCGGCGGTTCCCAATGACTGCAAATCTACGGGTGGCGTAGTCGGACATAATCAATAGCACATAACGGACTACCACTGGCCTGACCACCCTGAGCCACGGAACCGGGTTGCCACTACTACTCCCATTGTTCCCTATTGCCCGGATCCGAGTGCCCCACTGCCCAGGGGGCGAGTCAGCTTTGGCGTAGTCGGCAGGATTTCGTGCCCGCAACCACCGGGTACTGCGTGCCTTCAAAAGACTGTCATACCTGCCGTGGTGAAGGTTCCCGCCATCCGGAGCCGTTTCCCGCCATCTTCAGTCGGTTCCCGTCATCTTCAGCTGTTTTCCCGCCATCCGAAGTCGTTTTCCCGCCATCGGACGCCATCTTCAGGACGCCGCGCGGGAAGAAGAGGGGTGTGGACGCCGAAAGCGCGCGAGACCCGAAGCTCCGCCCCACGCACCGACGCTGCGCAAGGTCCTGGAAGGGAGAGAGAGCGACGCTGACATCATCAGGACGCGACGCAAGGTCCTCGTCCAGAGCAGCAGCAGCGGAGCCGCGGCCTACAGAAGAGGATCGTCGGAAGGTAGGCCACGCTTAACTAGGGGGGAGGAAGATGTCAGATACAGAGGCGCCCACTACCACCAACGCAGCTGCAGCATCGGTGATGCCATTTTCCCTGCCCTACATCCCTGGAGCGGCCTGGCTGCCCAAGTACTCAGGGGAGCCCCATGCCCTAACTGACTTCAAGGAAAGGCTGTACAGTTTGTTCCAAGTTTACCCCCTGACAGAGGAACAGAAGGTCAGCATACTAACAGGGCAGTTAACTGGCGCAGCCCAAAGGGAGGTAAAATCATGGCCCACTGAGGAGAAAAGGACTGTGAAGGGTATTCTGGCCCAGCTGCGGGGTACCTTTGACACACGTACCTCCGCTGAGATTAAAATGAGGTTCTATGGATGTAAGCAGCGGGCACAGGACAGCATCAGAGACTATGCCCTAAATCTGCAGGAAGCCCTGAGGGCCATCCAACAAGCTGACCCTGGCAGTGTGCAGGAAACGGATAAGCTGCTAACAGAACAATTCATAGAAGGTCTGCTGTCTAGCGCACACAGGGCCCAACTGTGCCTCATGTTCTTTCAGAACCCTGATCTGACCTTTGCCCAATTTAAGGACAGGGCCATAAGGGTGCTCCGTGAAACCGCAACCAGTGGCGCTATAAACCCCCGGCGCCCTGCTCTCACCTACCACCAGGAGGCGGCACCCTCCTCTATGGACCCCGTGGGGGCTGATGCACAGGCCCTGAACCAAGCCCCGTCGAAAGACCTGCACCACCAAGTCCAGGAGCTGACCAGGAGCGTCGCGGCATTGACCAGGACCGTCCAGGCGTTGCAAGTGGACCCGTCAAGACCCATCGAGCTGGCTTCAAGTCCGGAGGATGTCCCGTGGCGTCGACAGAGGAGGATCCCGTCGTTCCGAGGGAGGCCCACAGACCGCTACACAGAGGATGGACAGCCCATTTGCCGTCGATGCAACCAGCCCGGACACATTTCCAGGTACTGTAATTTAAACGGGTCCAACCTGGGGCAGAGGGCCAACCCCCAGTCGTAAGATCACCAGGCCCTTATAATTGGCGTGATAAGTACGTTGGGGGGCGCCCGGTTTTACCCGTGGTGCTGGACGGTATCCCCATGAGCGCCTTGCTGGATACTGGGTCGCAAGTAACCACTATCCCTTATGTACTTTTTAAGCAGTATTGGACTGATGCTGATATCACACGGTATCCAGACAGTAACTTGAGCATCATCGCCAGTAATGGCTTACCCGTGCCGCAGATGGGGTTCAAGGAGATGACCATTAAGATTGGTAAAGTTGAACTACCGGCACAGGGAGTGATTATTGTGGACATTGACCGTCGTGAAAGTCACCCTAAAATAACTGTGGGTACTAACGTGATCGAAAATTGTCTTTCAGAAGTAATTGTAATTCTGCAACAGGTGGGGGTGAATGCTAGTTCCAGCCAACAGAGAGTCCTCAACAAGGAGATAAAAGCCCTGATGAGACGGCAGCAGGTAGAACTGTCTGGTGGTGAGATCGGTAGCGTAAGACTGAGTGACCCATTCCCCATTTCCATGCCTCCCAAAAGTGAAATGATGATCTGGTGTCGGACTGCAATCGGGTTGAGAGGTAGAGACTACCAAGCCATGGTAGAACCCGTGTACTCAGACAGCAGGCCCACCATTTTGACAGCCCGGGGGGGTGGTTGATGTCCGTCATGGGAGGGTGCCCATCCGCATCCTCAACATTGGGGAGAGGGAGGTACACTTACCCAGGTACGCTACACTCGCCAAGCTGTTTGTGGTCGAACACAAAGCTATCAGGGCCGTGGAACCCTTGCCTCCATCTCCTCAGGCGGAGGGTAATGGCTCCCAGAAACAAAAGGAGGACTGGTGCCAGAAACTCCATGTGGGTGCTGACTCCACTCCCCTGCACCAAAATCAATGAGTCTACCGGGTGGTACAGGAGTACGAGAGAGTCTTTAGTAAGCACCCGCTAGACTAAGGCAGAGTAAAGGGGATAGAACACCACATCCCCACAGGGAGCCACCCACCAATAAAAGAGAGACACAGGCCTGTACCCCCTGCACATTATCAGAACGCCAAGGGCATGCTAAGAGAAATTAAAGAAGCTGGGGTCATTAGAGACAGCTGTAGCCTCTGGGCAGCCCCCTTGGTTCTGGTGAAAAAGAAAGACGGCACCATGAGAATGTGCGTAGACTATAGACAAATCAACCGTATCACCCACAAAGACGCATATCCGCTGCCTAGAATAGAAGAGTCTTTAGCCGCACTAAAATCTGCTAACTTCTTTTCTACTTTGGACCTTACTAGCGGGTACTGGCAGGTTCCAGTGGCAGAGGCTGACAAGGAGAAGACCGCCTTCACCACCCCGATGAGACTGAGCGAATTCAACTGTATGCCCTTCGGGCTCAGCAAAGCACCAGGGACCTTCCAGCGGCTGATGGAATGCTGTCTAGGGCACCGAAACTTCGAGACGGTCCTCCTTTACCTGGACGACGTGATCGTCTATTCGAAGACCTACGAGGACCATCTAAAGCACCTGGCCGAGGTGTTCGAAGCCCTGGCAGGCTACGGCCTGAAGATGAAACCATCGAAGTGTCACCTGCTGAAACCAAAGGTCCAGTACCTAGGGCACGTGGTAAGCGCGGAAGGAGTGGCCCCCGACCCTGACAAGGTCACGGCAATCAAGAGCTGGCCAAGCCCCTCGAACATCAAAGAGGTGAGACAGTTTCTCGGGTTGGTGGGCTACTACCGAAGGTTCATCCCCGGGTTCACTAAGATGGCAGCTCCTATGCAGGACCTCCTGATCGGACAGTCTAAGTCCAGAAGTCAAAAGCCACCCTTCAAGTGGGATAAACCGGAAGAGGAGTCCTTCCGCCAACTAAAGATGGCCCTCACGGGGGATGAGATCCTGGCCTACCCTGATTATGGCCAGCCTTTCATTCTCCACACAGATGCCAGTAATGTGGGACTGGGAGCCGTACTGTCCCAAAACCAACAGGGCAGAGAACGGGTGATCGCATACGCCAGCCGGAAGCTGAGGCCCACCGAGAGGAACCCGGAGAATTACAGCTCCTTCAAGCTAGAATTCTTGGCGGTGGTGTGGGCCGTGACGGAACGCTTCAAGCATTACCTGGCCTCCGCAAAGTTCACCGTGTACACGGACAACAACCCGTTGACACACCTGGACAATGCAAGACTGGGTGCCCTGGAACAGCGGTGGATGGCCCGTCTCTCCAACTATGACTTCGTGATCAAGTACCGGGCCGGCAAAACCAATGCCAACGCAGACGCCCTGTCGAGGATGCCTCACTTACCTGAAGGTGACGAAGACCCAGAAGAGCTGGAGGAGGTAGAACTCCCCGCGTTTCACCGGTATGGAGCCGCTCAATTCTCTCACCGCGTGAAGGAGGAGGATCTAACAACTGTGATGATCAACCCCCTACCTCACCACAGCTGGGCCGAGACCCAAGATAGTGACCCTGCTGTCCGCCTGGTGAAAGATCTGCTGACCCAGGAAGATGCCCGCATAGATCCGGATGCTCCAGAGGAAGCCAAGCAGCTATGGAAAGAGAAGAGCAAGCTGTTCCTCTACGAAGGCAAGTTGTGCAGAAGGATTGTCAACCACCGAACGCACGAGCTGACCTGGCAAGTCGTGGTTCCAAGGCGGGATGCAGCTATGGTCCTGGGAGCTTACCATGACAGAGCGGGGCACTTCGGTTGGAAGAAACTGGAGTTCCTGCTAAGAGGAAGATTCTTTTGGGTCGGCATGAGAGGAGCTGTAGAAAAATGGTGCAGAGACTGTGGCCCTTGTCACCTAAGGAGGAAGGACCGCACCAGCCAGAAGACACCCTTGAGGCCCATCGTCACCACGCAGCCTCTTGAGCTGGTAGCTCTGGACCACGTCAAATTGGCTCCAACCGGTCTGGATACATCTATGCCCTGACAATCGTGGACCACTATTCCCGTTTTCTAGTGGTGGTCCCGGTAAAGGACTTGACAGCCCAAACAGCGGCCAGAGCCTTCCAGCAATATTTCTGCCGTCCACACGGGTATCCAGAACAGGTCCTGACAGACCAGGGTCCAGCGTTCGAGGCTGAAATCTTCCAGGAGTTCTGCAACCTCTATGGCTGTAAGAAGATTCGGACAACGCCTTACCATCCACAAACCAACGGGATGTGTGAGAAGATGAACAATATAGTCATTGATCTCCTGAAGACGTTGCCCCTGGAGGAACGCAGCCTGTGGCCAGAAAAACTGCCGGACCTGATAGACCTATACAACAATATCCCGGTGAATGCTACAAACTGCACCCCGGCTTACCTGATGCGAGCTAGACCAGGTAAGCTGCCCATAGACCTGGAGATGGGAGTCCTAATACCTGAGGACACCTCCCCGGATGCGGACTGGGATACGGAAAGGCAACTGCAGTACAAGAAGGTACAGGAGAGTGTGGAGAAGAGCCTGGCCGAGGTGAGAGAGAGGCAAGAAAAACTCTTCAACCAACACGCCCCTGCTGGTCCCCTAGAACCTGGTGAGCAAGTCCTGAAGCGGAAGAGAAGGCTACATAAGTTGGACGACCAGTGGGAAAGGGAACCCTACACCGTACTGCAGTCTGACCACGACAACCCAAAGGTGTGCGTAATCACCAAGGACGGAGGAGAAACCACAAGTGTCGTCTCCAGAGACCACCTCAAAAGATGCCCCGAGCAACTCCGTAGTGCAGAAGAGGATCAGAGTGACCTTGAACCCGCAGAGGACAAGGAAGAAATGATCAGCACCGTTCTCGGAGAGTTCCCTCAGTCCTGGACTCGCATAAATGATGCCATAGTGGTACCTGTCCTGCATTTCCTGCAACCGGCACAGCAACAACCAACACCAGAGCCGGAAGGTGAAGAGGAGCAAGCGGTTCCAGAGGCAGAAGAGCCTGAACCAGCAGCCCAGGAGAGTCAACCCTCTGCTGACAGTGAGCCTGCCATGCCTGCGGTAAGCCAAAGGACCCGCAGACAGCTGCCTGCCCTACCTGTACACCCAGCTGGTAGCTGCACCCCTAACGCTAGTGGGGAAAGCCAGGTTGGTCCACCACCAGACAGTGGGTTAAGGAGGTCAACCAGGAGCACAAAGGGGCAGATACCCGCTCGCTGGAAAATATAGAGCGTGCTAAGATTGTAAATAACCCTGTTGCCAAGTGTTGAAATGTTTGCAAAGTTACATGCATGTTTGGTAATTCTGTGTTTCAGTTTCTTGCAGCTCCCGTAAGGACTCACAGGTTATGGACTTTTTATAACCAGGACCTTGTATGGACTCCGTTCGGAGCCTATCCCAGGAATGAACTAAGACTGTAAAGGACTTGGGGTAGGACAGACCCCCACCTGGTTAAGGCTCCCCGTTGTGTTGGTGATATGGACACCCGTTCACAGACCACACTGTGACCTTAAGAACTCAATCTGTGCGTCACTTGTATACTAATGTTTTATGGTATGCATATTGTCTTTGTATATTGTTTAGTTCCGGAGTACTAAATTTCACTAGGGGGGAATGTGTCACCCTGGCCTGGATGCCACAAGTGTAATTAAAGCTGTGTCTGAGAGCAAGGGGGAGGTTCTCTAGTCAGGGGAACATTAGCATGCAATGCCTCCTGTCTCAGGCCAGTAGGGGGAGCTGGCTGCCCCTATAAAAGCTGGTGCTGGGGGCAGGGTTAGGGAGAACTTGATGGCCTGTCTCAGCACTGAGACTTGTCCCAGAGCAGAGCAGGGACAGACAGTTGTATTGCACCTAAGAGGAAGTGTGGCAGGAGGAGAGCCACAAGCCAGAGACAAGAGGCGAAGAGAGCCTGTCTTGGCAGATCACGGACTTAATCTACCAGACTTTGGTGTCTGAGGCTGGAAGGATTCCACATCCCCCAGCAGATAACCAGTTCGCAGGGGACTGTATATTCCTTGGCCTAAGAAGCCTGGAGGCCCTGCCACAACCGAAGGGACCAGCAAAGCCGTACAAGGCTGGGAGCAGAAAGGAACCCACGTCGCAGGCCATACAGGCGAGAATACACGGAAAGCTCGGAAACGTGGGCTGTTACCCTATAACGAGGAGATAGCCAGAAGGAGCACAGAAAGCACGGTAGGCCTACACCCTCACCCTGACCAGGGCCAATTTTCCCGTTGCTCTCAGACATCCAGGTCCCCTCCTAGCTGGGACTGTTTGTGGGTCAATTTACCTGTTCTAGTAAAGACCCTGGACTGCAACCTGTTGTCTGCATGCTCCTTGCTCCTCCAGCATTATCAGCACTGGGACTCTCACTACCATCACTCCCAACATCCACTACACTGCCCTGGGGCCGCACTCTTCCCGTGGGGAGTCACACCATCCCAGCTGCATACATCATCAGCCCCAGCGGTCTGCCTTGCAGCGGCAGTTCCTAATGACTGCAAATCTACGGGTGGCGTAGTCGGACATAATCAATAGCACATAACGGACTACTGACGCGCCCCTGGGCCTGTGTCGCGCTGCGTTGCGCACGCGGGAGCTTACCCGGAGCCGGATCTGTTTAGGGTTGTAGTCTCGTGGCGGTGACCCGGTCCGTGCCCAGGGAGTCAAACTGGACGGCAGTCTGTTAGCGGTAGAAAATGGTTGATGACTACGCCACCCGTTGAATGCAGCCAGGGGGCTGCTGCTGCAGGGCAGACCGCTGAGGCCGGTGGAAGGATGGTGCAGCGTGATAGTATAACCCCCAACGGGAGGGGTATGGCCTCAGGGCAGCCGACGTGGATGATGGGGGTAGCAGGAACCACTCAGAGACGGTATGGTAGCGTTCAGGGTCTTTACTGGTAACAACGATAGACCCTCCCGGAGTACTTGCTAGCGAACGGGGCCTGGTCAGTCCTTGAGCAGATGGGATCTCCCCTGGCCAGGCGTAGTTGTAGGCCTCCCAAGCTGACCGTACTCTTCTGGCTACCTTGCTAGAAGCTGATGTAAGTAGCCCACGTCCCTGAGTGTACCGTGTGGTGCTCACCCGTATGGCCGGTGACTCGGGGCCTTCTAATGGCTTCCGCTCCACGATGGCGGTGCTGGTCCCACGCGTGTGACCGGGCCTTCGGGCTTCTGGGCCAGGGGACCTGAAATCCCCTGCCTGACGGATTCTGCTGCTGGGTAGAAGTTAGTCCCCACAGCCTCGGACTCCGGGTCCGGTAAAGAATCTTCTTAGTCAGGGCGAGCTCTTTAGCTGCCAGCCCCTGACTCCTTGTGACTCTGCTGCTTCCTATGCTGCTCTTGTCTCTACTCTTCCTGGACTCACTAACCCTGCCTCAGCCCCGGGTTTATACAGGGGAAGTTCTTCCCCTCCCAAGGCTGGGCAGGAGGTGTGGCATGCACAGGATCCCTGACCAAAGGACCTCCCACCTGCTCTCAGACGTAATATCTCTATCACTGTGACAACCAGACCCCTGGGGTGTCACACTCCCCCCTAGTGAAATTTAGTACTCCGGGACTAAACACTTTTTAGAAAAATATAACAAGGTATATCAAAGAACAATAAAATACAATAAGGAAACACAATAAGATGGTACAGACCTTCGGGTTCTCGTGGCTTGAGGGCAGTACGGTGTACGGGTCCTTCTCCCACTGGTCGTCCAACTTGTGGAGCCGTCTCTTCCTCTTCAAGACCTGCTCTCCGGGTACCAGGGGAACAGCGGGAGCATACTGGTTGTAAGTCTTCTCTTGTCTTTCCCTAGCCTGACAGAGACTTCGCTCCACGCTCTCCTGTACTTTCCGGTACTGCTGCTGCCTCTCTGTGTCCCAGTCCGTTTCTGGTGAAGTGTCCTCGGGCGTCAGGACTCCCATTTCCAGGTCAACAGGTAACTTACCAGGTCTTGCCCTCATTAGGTAAGCCGGGGTACAGTTGGTGGAACCTACCGGGATGTGGTTGTATAGGTCCACCAGATCGGGCAACTTCTCAGGCCACAGACTGCGTTCTTCCAGGGGCAACGTTTTTAGAAGATCCATTACCACCTGGTTCATTTTCTCACAAAGTCCATTAGTTTGCGGATGGTAGGGTGTCGTCCTTATCTTCCGGCAGCCATACAGATTGCAGAATTCCTGGAAGACCTCCGCTTCAAAGGCAGGTCCCTGGTCCGTCAGCACTTGGTCCGGGTACCCGTGTGGACGGCAAAAGTGCTGCTGGAAGGCTCTAGCTGCTGTTCGAGCCGTTAAGTCCTTGACGGGGACGACAACCAGAAACCGGGAGTAATGATCCACGATGGTTAACGCGTAGACGTAGCCACTTCTGCTGGGGGTCAGTTTTACATGATCCAAGGCTACCAGTTCCAACGGTTGCCGGGTGACGATGGACTGCAGGGGAGTCTTCTGGCTGGCCCGGTCCTTCCTTCTCAGATTGCACGGGCCACAGTCTCTGCACCACTTCTCGATGGTTCCCCTCATGCCTACCCAGTGGAACCGCTCGCGCAGCAGGAACTCCAGCTTTTTCCACCCGAAGTGTCCAGCTCCGTCGTGGTATGCCTCCATCACCATGGCTGCGTCTCTTCGTGGCACCACTACTTGCCAGAGTAGTTCATGCGTCCTGGAGTTAACCATTCTGCGGCACAACTTCCCCTTGTAAAGGAACAGTCGACTCTTCTCTGCCCATAGTTGTTTGGCTTCCTCTGGAGCGTCTGATTCCAGGCTAGCCTCCGGGCGAGTCAGCATCTCCTTCACCAGTCGGACGGCAGGGTCGCTGTCTTGCGTTTCCGCCCAGTTGTAGTGAGGTAAGGGGTTCAACGTAGCAGCCTGCTTACTCCTTACCCGGTGGGAATACTGGATAGTCCCATGACGGTGGAACGCAGGGAGTTCAACTTCTTCCAGTCCCTCCGGATCTTCTCCTCCGTCCGGCAGGTTGGGCATCCTGGACAGGGCGTCCGCGTTGGTATTGGAGCGCCCTGCCCGGTATTTAATTGTGAACTCGTAGTTGGACAGACGGGCCATCCACCTCTGCTCCAGGGCACCGAGTCTTGCCGTGTCCAGGTGTGTCAGCGGGTTGTTATCCGTGTATACGGTGAACCGGGAAGAAGCGAGGTAATGCCTAAAGCGCTCGGTGACTGCCCATACCACGGCCAGGAACTCTAGCTTAAATGAGCTGTAATTTTCGGGGTTCCTTTCGGTGGGTCGCAGTTTTCGGCTGGCATAGGAGATTACTCGTTCTCTCCCCTGCTGAATCTGGGACAGTACGGCTCCTAGCCCGATGTTACTGGCGTCGGTGTAGAGGATGAAGGGCTGGCTATAGTCCGGGTACGCCAAGATTTCATCCCCCGTGAGGGCCATCTTCAGCTGGCGGAAGGACTCTTCTTCTAGCTTTTCCCATTTGAAGGGCGGCTTCTGGTTCTTGGCCTTCCGGGACTGGCCTATCAGGAGGTCCTGCATAGGTGCTGCCTTTTTGGTGAAACCGGGAATAAACCTTCGGTAGTAGCCTACCAACCCTAGGAACTGCCGCACTTCTTTTACGCTGGAGGGGCTTGGCCATCCCTTAATTGCGGTGATCTTATCGGGGTCGGGAGCCACTCCGTCAGCGCTCACCACGTGTCCCAGGTATTGCACCTTTGGTTTCAGGAGGTGACACTTGGAGGGTTTCACCTTTAGGCCGTAACTCGCCAGAGCTTCGAACACCTCCGCCAGGTGTTTCAGGTGGTCCTCATAAGTTTTGGAGTATACGATGACATCGTCCAGGTACAACAGGACCGTCTCGAAGTTTCTGTGGCCCAGACAGCACTCCATTAATCGTTGGAAGGTTCCTGGGGCGTTGCAGAGTCCGAACGGCATGCAGGTGAACTCGCTAAGTCCCATCGGGGTGGTGAATGCGGTCTTCTCCCGGTCCGCCTCTGCTACAGGAACCTGCCAGTACCCGCTAGTGAGATCCAAGGTAGAGAAGAAGTTAGCAGATCTTAAAGCAGCCAATGACTCCTCTATCCTTGGTAAGGGGTACGCATCCTTGTGTGTGATACGGTTGATTTTCCGGTAATCTACACACATCCTCATGGTGTTGTCTTTCTTTTTGACTAAAACTAGTGGGGCTGCCCAGGGGCTACAGCTATCCCGGATTACCCCAGCCTCCTTCATGTCTCTAAGCATCCCCTTGGCGTGTTGGTAATGTGCAGGGGGTACGGGTCGATACCTCTCTTTTATGGGAGGATGATCTCCCGTGGGGATGCGGTGTTCTACCCCCTTGACTCGCCCGAAGTCTAACGGGTGTTTACTAAACACTCTCTCATACTCTTGAACCACCCGATAGACTCCTTGTTTCTGGTGTGAGGGAGTGGAGTCAGTACCCAGATGTAGTTGCTGACACCAGTCCTCCATGTCTTTCTTAGAGCCGTTACCTTCCTCCGGGTGAGATGGAGGCAAGGGTTCCACAGATTGTATAGAATTTTGATTAGTGGTATATAATTTGGCTAGCGTGGCATACCGGGGCAGGTACACTTCCCTCTCCCCGATATTTATTATGCGAACGGGCACCCTCCCATGGCGTACATTGACCACCCCCCGTGCTGTCAAAATGGTGGGCCTACTGTCTGAGTAAACTGGTTCTACCATTGCCTGGTAATCCTGGTAATCTCTACCTCTCAGACCAATAGCTGCCCGGCACCAAATCATCATTTCACTTTTTGGGGGCATGGCAATAGGAAAAGGGTCACACATTCTTACGCTACCAATCTCACCGCCGGAGAGTTCCACTTGTTGCCGTTGCATCAGTGCCCGGATCTCTTTCTGGAGCACCCGCTGCTCGCCGGAGCTGGCATTCTTGGCAACCTGCTGTAAAAGGAAAATCACCTCTGCAAGACAATTTTCAATTACATTAGTTCCTAGAGTTATTTTTGGGTGACTCTCATGTTTGTCAATATCTACAATGATCAGTCCCTGTGCGGCCAGTTCGACTCTACCAATTTTGATGGTCACCTCTTTAAATCCGATCTGTGGCACGGGCTGACCATTGCTGGCGATGATACTCAAATCGTCGTCAGGGTAGCGGGTAATATCCGAGTCATTCCAGTACTGCTTGAAGAGCACGTACGGGATGGTGGTGACCTGTGACCCGGTGTCCAGTAGGGCACTCATGGGAATGCCATCCAGTACCACAGGCAAGACTGGACGTCCTCCCACATATCTGTCGCGCCAGTTCGATGGGCCTGGTGATCTTTTTCCTGGGGGTTGGCCCTCTACCCCAGGTTGTGCCCGTTTAAAGAACAGTACCTTTCCATATGTCCGGGTTGATTGCAGCGGCGGCAGATGGGTCGTCCGTCCTCGCTGTATCGGTCACTGGGTCTTCCTCTGGCCGGTGGGGTCCTCCTTGGTCGACGCCACGGGATGTCCTCCGGTCCGGATGCCAGCTGGATCTTCCCTGGAGTGGAAACCTGTAAAGACTGCACAGTTCGGGTTAGCGCAGCAACGCTTTTAGCTAGCTCTTGGACCTGATGGTGTAGGTCTGGAGCCGGGTCATTGTCCAAAGCCTGCGCATCAGCTCCCACAGGCCCTGCTGACAAGGGCGCCGCCTCCTGGTAGTAAGTGGTAGTGGGGCGTCTGTGGGTCACAACGCCACCTGGTGCCGGTTCTCGGAGCACCCGGATGGCTCTGTCCTTGAACTGTGCAAATTCTAGATGAGGGTCCTGTAAGGCCATTGCCCGCAACTGGGTGCGGTGGGCATTGCAATATAAACCCTCTATAAATTGTTCGGTCAACAGCCTGTCCTCGTTTCCCACTCCATTAGGGTCGGTCTGCTTAATGGCCCTCAGGGCCTCTTGTAGGTTGAGTGCATAGTCCCTTATACTCTCATGCGCTCGCTGCTTGCACCCGTAGAATCTAAGTTTAATCTCGGCTGAGGTGCGGGTATCAAAGGTGTCCTTCAGCCGGGTTAGTATCCCTGCGACAGTCTTCCTCCCAGGTGGCCAGGATTTTACTTCCCTTTTGGCTGCCCCAGTTAGTTGGGCCACCAGGATGCTCACTTTTTGCTCTTCTGTGAGGGGGTACACCTGGAAGAGGCTATCCAGCTTTTCTCTAAAGTCATGCAGGGTATGTGACTCCCCTGAGTACTGGGGTAGCCAAGCTGCTCCCGGGATATAGGGCATGGTGAAGGGCATAACTGCAACAGCGGTAGCGCTGGCGGGGGTTGAGGCAGTGGAGCTCTCCTCCGTATCCGACATCTTCCTCCCCCCTAGTGGACCGTGGCCTACCTTGCGATGATCCTGTTCCGTAGGCCGCGGCTCCGCAGTGGATCGTCAGGGTTGAGGACCTTCCGTCGCGCTCCTGTGACGTCGGCGTCTGCTGGGCTCCTTCCAGGACCTTACGCAACGTCCGGACGTGAGGCGGGGCTTCAGTTCTCGCGCGCTTTCGGAGTCCACGCCCCTCTTCTTCCCGCGCGGCGTCCTCAAGATGGCGTCCAATGGCGGGAAAACTCCACGGATGGCGGGAAGAAGGCTGAAGATGGCGCCGGATGGCGGGAAACTTCACCGATGGCGGGAAGAAGGCTGAAGATGGCGCCGGATGGCGGGAATCTTCACCGATGGCGGGAATCTTCACCACTGGTAAGTTTGAACAGTCTTTGCTTTTCAGGCACGCAGTACCCGGTGGTTGCGGGCACGTGATCCTGCCGACTACGCCAAAGTTGACGCGCCCCTGGGCCTGTGTCGCGCTGCGTTGCGCACGCGGGAGCTTACCCGGAGCCGGATCTGTTTAGGGTTGTAGTCTCGTGGCGGTGACCCGGTCCGTGCCCAGGGAGTCAAACTGGACGGCAGTCTGTTAGCGGTAGAAAATGGTTGATGACTACGCCACCCGTTGAATGCAGCCAGGGGGCTGCTGCTGCAGGGCAGACCGCTGAGGCCGGTGGAAGGATGGTGCAGCGTGATAGTATAACCCCCAACGGGAGGGGTATGGCCTCAGGGCAGCCGACGTGGATGATGGGGGTAGCAGGAACCACTCAGAGACGGTATGGTAGCGTTCAGGGTCTTTACTGGTAACAACGATAGACCCTCCCGGAGTACTTGCTAGCGAACGGGGCCTGGTCAGTCCTTGAGCAGATGGGATCTCCCCTGGCCAGGCGTAGTTGTAGGCCTCCCAAGCTGACTGTACTCTTCTGGCTACCTTGCTAGAAGCTGATGTAAGTAGCCCACGTCCCTGAGTGTACCGTGTGGTGCTCACCCGTATGGCCGGTGACTCGGGGCCTTCTAATGGCTTCCGCTCCACGATGGCGGTGCTGGTCCCACGCGTGTGACCGGGCCTTCGGGCTTCTGGGCCAGGGGACCTGAAATCCCCTGCCTGACGGATTCTGCTGCTGGGTAGAAGTTAGTCCCCACAGCCTCGGACTCCGGGTCCGGTAAAGAATCTTCTTAGTCAGGGCGAGCTCTTTAGCTGCCAGCCCCTGACTCCTTGTGACTCTGCTGCTTCCTATGCTGCTCTTGTCTCTACTCTTCCTGGACTCACTAACCCTGCCTCAGCCCCGGGTTTATACAGGGGAAGTTCTTCCCCTCCCAAGGCTGGGCAGGAGGTGTGGCATGCACAGGATCCCTGACCAAAGGACCTCCCACCTGCTCTCAGACGTAATATCTCTATCACTGTGACAACCAGACCCCTGGGGTGTCACACTACCACTGGCCTGACCACCCTGAGCCACGGAACCGGGTTGCCACTACTACTCCCATCGTTCCCTATTGCCCGGATCCGAGTGCCCCACGGCCCAGGGGGCGAGTCACAATCCCTTTTGACCTCAAACAAGGACAAAAGGGGAAATGTGAAGGGTTATACAAGATTCATCACCAACTACAACTCGAGATGGAAAGAGATATCAGAGGTAATAACTAAATACTGGCCAATTTTGAAACAAGATGTATCCCTGTCCCCTTTATCTCTGACAGACCGAATCTGACAGCGAAACGTGGGAAAACAATTAAGGATATGTTGGTACATAGCCATCATAGGACATCACCTTCTAAATTCATCTTTGATTCTAAAGGCCCAAAATGGGGTTGCTGGCAATGTGGGAGCTGTAAGGCATTTAACCACCTGGAACGTACTAACAAATTTTCCGATTCCACAGGATCTCGGGAATATAAAATTCTTCACTACATCAATTGCCGGACATCATATGTGGTATATCTGGCCATCTGTCCCTGTGGACTATACTATGTGGGTATGACGACACGTGAACTGCGGGTCCGCATCCTAGAACACATAAAGGATATCAAATCAGCCATGAAATTACAAGCAGAAAATTTGGAAGCTCTTTCAAAATTGAAACCGGTGGCGAGACACTTTAGAGAATGTCATCCGCATCAGGAACATTTACTGAAATTTAGAGGAATTGATCGCTTATATCCTAATATTAGGAGGGGCGATCTGGTTAAAAGATTGCTACAAATGGAATGCAGATGGATTACTGTATTAAAGAGTATGAAACCCAATAGCCTGAATGACAAATGGGGCTTTGGAAGCTTTCTATAAATGGATTTTCTTTGTCCTGATTCATCCATTGTGGCCACTGTCCTTCATATTTTAATTATGTTTTTCTCTTATTTTTTATATTTATTGCATGGCTCTTTTTTGGGGGGGCAGCAGTGCTGTGGTTGTATGCAGTGATACCTTGTGCATGCATTTTGTCTGTCTATGTGGGGATATGCCTGATGCATATTTGCAATTTATGTGATTGCTTGGAATATAGATATATTGATAACAATCACGGTTGCATGGATTTGAGTGATATTATTATTTTATTTTATATTATATGTATACATATATATTATATATATATATATATATATATATATATATATATATATGTATTTTTTTTTTCTTTATTTATCTCACTTCACTATGAGCTTTATATTTCTCACACACTTTTACCACCCTCATACATTTGTTTTTATTTTTCCACACTACACCCATATTATTTTTCATCACACATTTTTTTACATATCTTCATGGCACTTCATTCACACATTTCACTGTCTTTTTTACACCACACCTTCATTCTCACATTATATCAAATTGTCTTAGTAATTTTCATTCAAGTTCAATTCACCTGCACTGTCTTCACATCATACTCATCATCTTTCTATCACTCCCAGCGATATTTGTGATTAGGAGGGTATGGAGGACACACACATTAATTAACTTGTTTTTTATCACTTTTTTATTTTTACTTTCATTCAAATACTCTATGCATTACACTTCCCTTCCAGGAGCAATTACTAGGACACTCCCCCTCTATCCTGTAGGGAACTTTATTTGTGAGTGCAGGTAAGGCTTATTGCCAGATTTTAATATGGCCACTACCAGCGTTGTGCGCCGCAGTGCGCGTGCGTCCTGTGGATCTTCTGATTGGCTGCGGACCGAGGGCGCGTCTTGAATGGCAAACACGCCCTTCAGTGACGCGCTCGGGGTCGGCGGCCCCGGAAGTATCTGCAGCGACTCACGCGGGGCTAGCCGCGCCCGATAGAAGGACACTGGTAATTAGTACATAGATGGCCAACAGCTGCAAGCCTTTTGTGTATATATGGCACTGTTCCCCCTCACACCACACTCCCTTACGAAGCGAGGAGCAAAACGGATTTGGAGTGGTGTGAGGGGAACCGGGGTATGTCTCTAATGTGACTTCTATTGCAATTTGAGCACTTTATTATCTGTGTATATCTCAGTGAATTGTGATTACTGTATACATTGGCCCCACTACTAATAGTAGCATGGATATATTTAAATATTGATTTGAGAATGTATAATATATTGCACAGGCACTTTACCTTTAAATCCTTTAGTCTCGCATGAAATATTTATTTATTTATTTAATAATATCACAGTCATAATTTATTATTGTTCAATTATTGTGAATTAGTTGTGGGCAAATAAATTAGATTTCAGATATAATTACACAGATGATTTACTGAGGTGTGGATTTATTTTTTATCTTATATGAGCATTCCGCCCTGGTCCCCTCCTCCTGAGCTGTATTTTAATCATGCTTTTTTAAATGAATTTTTATCTTCTTGTTGTTGGTTTCTAGATGTTTAATTTAAATAAAAACAATTTATGATGAATAATTAGTATTGTGTTATTCCTTTATACCTTTTTTGTATGTTGAGAGAACATAACAGAGCCTCCTCCATGTTTCACAGTAGGGACAGTGTTCTTTTCTTGATACGCTTCATTTTTCTGCCTGTGAACATAGAGCTGATGTGCTTTGCCAAAAACTTCCATTTTTGTCTCATTTGTTAATAGGACATTCTCCCAGAAGCTTTGTGGCTTGTCAACATATAGTTTGGCAAATTCCAGTCTGGAATTTTATGATTTTTTTTTTCAACTATGGTGTTCTCCTTGGTCATCTCCCATGAAGTCCACTTTGGATCAAACAACGACGGATGGTGCAATCTGACACTGATGTTCCTTGAGCTTGAAGTTCACCTTTAATCTCTTTAGAAGTTATCCTGGGCTCTTTTGTTACCATTCGTATTATCCATCTCTTTGATTTGTCATCAATTTTCCTCCTGCGGCCACGTTCAGGGAGGTTGGCTACAGTCCCACGGATCTTGAATTTCTGAATAATATGTGCAACTATAGTCACAGGAGCATTAAGCTGCTTGGAGATGGTCTTATAACCTTTACCTTTTACAAAGAAATAAGAACGGGGGCGCAATAGTGCTGTTACCCAGGCAAACAAAATTATTAAATGAGAATGTGCTTACCTTGCGGGGTTGTGACATGCACAACTCATGTATAAAGCGTGAGAGAGGGCTGCTGGAGACACCAAACCTTGGTGGTTAGCAATGTAGAAGAATGATGAAAGGTGTCAGTAATTCCACGCTCCTCAGTTAAATTAGATTATACAGGATCCAGTCCTTTTGTGATAGATTTATTCCTTTGACAAGCTAAAAACAGACGTGTTTCGTGGACGTCCCGTCCACTTCTTCAAGTGTATAGCTTAAGAGAGGTTAGCAGCAGGGAACATATATACCATGGTAAGTGCAAAAAAACTGGCGGACAAAATGCCAGCAGCTTTTTTTTTTTTTTTAACCAAAACTTTACATATTCCTTAAAACAGTGTGTCTGATAGTGTCATTAGAAGCACACTCATAAAAAAGTAATGAGAGTTGTATAAAATTGAAATAGACTTAAAATATCTTCCACATAAGTTATAAAGAGTAAAAAAATATATAAAGAGTAAAAAAATATATAAAAGAGTTTTTCGTATATATATAGTAATTCGAACCCGTCGTTTCTTGGAATTATATGCCATATCAAGACAACGTCCATGGTTAGTGCCTCTGTGAGAGATCACTTATTGAATGGAATTGACGGATATCTTTTTGAGAGTGCTGGAAGGAAGCTAGCTAAAGAGGAATTGGAAGTGGGACCCATGGTGACGGGAGGCACTGTGATGCAACACCCCAGGAGATGAAAGGGAATGTTGAGCCACCATAATATTGTTAATGTAACAAGTGTTGACAAGGCGCTGTACTGCAACATCTTAGCAAGTAAGAGGGGATATTGAGCCTTTTTGGTGTTTAAAGAGAGGAACTTTGCTGTGACCAATATTTTAGGTGGTTTTTAGAGAAAGGTCTCTGTGATCTCATTTAAACCTCGTGGTTTCAGTGTATCCAATTTGTAAATCCAGTACATCTCTTTTCTGTTGAGAGTTTGAATTCTGTTAGGGGTGATATCCGAAATATGCTCTATAGGCATGATTTTCAAGCTGCTGAAATCCTTGTTATGTTGTTATGCCGGGATAGCCCATGTTTGAGGAAACCAGTGACCACATTGTGTCTATGAGAGTTCATCCTTTTGTGAAAAGGTTGTGTGGTCCTACCTATATATTGTTTACCACAAGGGCACTCTATTAAATATATAATAAAGTCTGTATCGCAGGACATACTATGATTAATTTTGAACCCTTCCCCAGTCGATGATGAGACGAAGGTGTCAGTCCCATGTATGATGTTTCTGCAGCACATACAATTCCTTTTCTCACATTTGGTGATAATTTTTTTCTCTTTATTAGATTTCATTTCATCTTTTTTCTCCATGTGGGAGGAATGGATTCTGCTGGGAGCTAGAATGTTTCTGAGGGTAGGTGCCCTTCTATAGATAATGGAGGGTTTCTTAGGTAGGATTTCCCTGAGAATGGGATCATTTAGTAAGATGAACCAATTCTTTTGCAGAATTTCTCTAAACAGTTTATGTTGACAGTTATAGGTGGTGATAAACTTCACACTATGTTCAAAATCTGTATTTTTTACTTTGGAACCGGTGAAGAGGGAATCCTGGCTATAGGTGTCTCTTACTTTTTCAAAGGAACCCCTGATTAATTCCCTGGGGTACCCTTGTTCAGGAAATTTCTTTTTCAGAGTACTTGATTGTTCTTTGAAGTCTGATTCCGAGCTACAGTTTCTCTAAATTCTCTCAAATTGGTTATGTGATATATTGCGCAGCCATTTATTGTAGTGTCCACTGTTGTAGTGGATATAACTGTTAGTGTTTACTTTTTTGAAGAAAGTTTTAGTGTGGATGTTTTGATGCTCTACAAGCAGTGTGAGATCTAGAAAGTTAATACTGTCTTCGCCGAGTTCAGAGTTGAAAGTAATGCCCCATTGATTGTTGTTGAGGAACTCTGTGAAGGCTAACGGTTCTATAACGCTCCTATTGATAATAAAAATCAAATTGTCAATGTACCTTTGATAAAAAACAATCCCCTTCCAAAAAGGGCCTCCATATATGAACATAAGTTCAAACACCCCCATAAAGATGTTAGCAAAATTGGGTGCAACCTTTGACCCCATTGCAGTCCCTTTAATTTGGTGGTATGTGCAGTGGAGGAAAAATTATCACCAAATGTGGGAAAAGGAATTGTATGTGCTGCAGAAACATCATACATGGGACTGACACCTTCGTCTCATCATCGACTGGGGAAGGGTTCAAAATTAATCATAATATGTCCTGCGATACAGACTTTATTATATATTTAATAGAGTGCCCTTGTGGTAAACAATATATAGGTAGGACCACACAACCTTTTCACAAAAGGATGAACTCTCATAGACACAATGTGGTTACGGGTTTCCTCAAACATGGGCTATCCCGGCATATGGCCCATCAACATAGCAAGGATTTCAGCAGCTTGAAAATCATGCCTGTAGAGCATATTTCAGATATCACCTCTAACAGAATTCAAACTCTCAACAGAAAAGAGATCTACTGGATATACAAATTGGATACACTGAAACCACGAGGTTTGTCACACAATCTTAATTGGTCAAATTGACCTATTCTGAGACAGGGGTGAAAGCTTAGTAACTATATATATAAATTTGTCATTGTCAAATTGGTATAACATTTATAAAATTGATAACAACCTATTCTTACGACCTTTTTCTTGTTGGACTGCTGTAAGAAATAAATAATTAACACAATTTAAACAATCAGCATCTCTTCCGCTGGAGCTTTTCGTACGTTTTCAACAAGCTCTCTCTCTCACTAGGCCAGAATAAGTCTTTCCACCAGGTAACACTGTCCTTACTGTCTCTCGGTGGTGAATACCACTCAAATGGGCTTATCTGGTCCGTAGGCAGAGATACCTGCTTCCATTCGACAATCCTTGGCACCTGGCTTGGTTCACCAAGTGTCTCATACGTCAGCATCACAGGCCTCCTCACTTCTCGAGTCGACATCCTCCTGGTGGGTTGTTCCTCAGATACCACGGGTTCTCCGGTTGCAGGAGTTTCTTCTGCCGTACTCATTTCTCGTACTTCCTCAGATGATCTTGGAACTGCCTCTGTAAGTTCCTGTGCTTCTCTTGAATCGTCCATTTCCACCTGGTCAGGTAATTCTGCTACTCCTAAGTGTCAATCGGTCTCTTCAATGATGGGTGTTCGATCGTTAGATCTGGATTGGACTTCATCTGTATTCCTTGGTACGAACTCTGGTGCTTCGGGACTTAGTTCACTCTCCTGAGGATGGTACATCCCTCTCTTTGCCGGTCCGAGAATTAGAACAGCATGCTCTTCTTCATCCGAGCTCTCAAGGTCACTATCCACCTTCAGCGCTTCAGCCGGTGGTAGTCTCTTAGTCGATCTCGGTCGATGGCGATCCGTTCATGGGAAGTCTTGTGGTGGGAGATAATCACAGGGTAGTAGTAAATTCCGATGGACTACTCTGGTCTTCTTGTCCCCGTTTCCAATCGGATTTCATACACTGGACTATCATCGGCTTTCCTCTTCAAGACCACATACACCTTGTCTTCCCAGTATGAACAAAGTTTTCCTGGACCACCTTTTTCATGTACGTTCTTGACTAGCACCCGACTTCCCAGTGTCAATTCTGCTCCATAACATTTTCGATCATAGTACTCCTTATTCTTGCTCTGCCCTTGCGTAACCACTTTAGACGCTATGTTGTATGCCTCTGCCATCCATTCCTTCCATTTCCGAACATACTCCGGATACGTTTTGTAAGTCTCTGACACCGAAGTGTCGAACATGACGTTGATTGGCAGTCTTGGCGATCATCCATACAATAGGAAGAAAGGTGAGTAACCTCGCTCTTTGTACAGTTATAGGCATGTACCACTTTTGACAGAGAACTCTTCCAGTCTTGCTTCTCATCAGCTGTTAGAGTGCGCAACATCGACAATAATGTCCGGTTAATATGTTCCACTTGTCCATTACCCTCTGGGTGATAGGGTGTAGTGTGGGACCTCTGAATTCTACAGTACTTTCCTAACTTGGCAAAGAGCCGGTTCTCAAATTCTCTTCCTTGGTCATGGTGTAACCTCGTAGGGAACGCAAACTTCAAAGCAAAATCAATGAAGATCTTCTCTGCAGCTGTTCGACCAGATTTATTGGTGGTGGCATACACTTGCGGAAATCGAATAAAATGGTCCATCACCACCAAGATGTATTCGTAACCGCCCTTGCATCTCTCGAGATGTAGAAAGTCTATTGACACCATCTCAAAAGGGTTTGTAGTTTGAATGTTGCCCATAGGTGCCCAGGTTGATGTGTTGGGATGTTTATCTTTCAGACACCCACACTCCCTGGTCACGTACCTCTCAATATCTCTCTGTATGTATTGCCAGAAAAAGCGTTCATGGATCAAGTTGGTTGTCCTTTCCACTCCCAGGTGTCCCATGTTTTCATGGAGTTCTTTGAAGACCAACCTACGGAATGCTCTGGGTAGTACCAATTGCTGGTTTTGTCCTCTGTTAAGATACAGGATACCGTCTTCACTGAGGTAAAGCTTCGCCCATTCTCTAACTAAAACAGATGCTGCTGGTGACTCATTATTTCTCTCCCGTTTACTTGGAAACCGATTTTGGTCCACATAAGGTAGTATTCGGCCAAATATCTGATCTTCCCATTGTGCTGTATGGATTGTTCCTTTTGGTAGCTGTTGAATGGACAGGGGGTGATCTTGTTCTCTTGCCTTTACACTCCTTTCCACTGTCAACGGAGACCACAATGGTGTGTCTTCCTCTTGATAAGCTTGTACTGCTTGGGTCGTGCTCTCAGTTGCTTCCAAACTGACTTCCTCCGAGCATTCTTGCATGAACTCCTCAGGCTCTAGTGGCATTCTCAACAATCCATCAGCATCCGCATTGCATTTTCCTGGCCTGTACTTGATACTGAAATTGAACTCAGCTAGTTCAGCGACCCATCTCTGACCCTTTGCATTCAATTTAGCTGTGGTGAGGACATAGGTCAAAGGGTTGTTGTCAGTGTATACCTCAAACTTTTTGCTGTAATAGAGATAATCTCTAAATCGATCACAGATAGCCCATTTCAATGCCAGGAATACCAATTTTTCAGAATGTAGATGGTAATTCTTCTCGGCGTCTGTCAACGTTGTAGAACCGTAACCGATGACTCTCAATTTTCCATCTTGATGCTGATACAGGGCAGCTCCCAGTCCAACTTGAGAAGCGTCAGAATGAAGAACAAATGATAAGTTGAAATCAGGATATCCCAAGAAGGATAGTTTTACCAGGTAATCTATTAGTTCTTCCAATACCTCCTTGGTGGTCTGCTGTCCAGAGAATGGGCTTTTGGGACAAAACGGCGTTGTTTCTTTTAAGCCCGGTCCTGCCCGCGTTCTTCTTTTTCTCTATGGGTGTTGTTCACTCTGTCGTCGTCCCCAAAGAAAAGGTATAGTGGGGCGGCAATCCTGGAGAAGTTCTGAACTCAAGTACGATAGTAGGAGAGGAATCCCAAGATCAGCCTCAATTCCCCGACAGTAGAGGGCCGCTTGTCTTTTAAGGCCAGTACCAGAGCGATTTCTGCTGGGTCCATGGTAGATCCTTCTCCGGACACAATTTTCCCTAGAAATAGGACTTGCCTTTTGAACAGTTCACATTTCTTTGGGGTCAGCTTAACTCCGTGTTGTTGAAACCACTGTTATACGGTCTTCACGGGTGCAACATACTCCCGGAAGGTTTTGCTGTGTACCACATTGTCATCCAAGTATGGCTGGCAGATATCGTACCTCAATCCTTCTAAACATGTCTCCATGCTCCTCTAGAATTCTGCTGGAGCTGAACTGAGCTCAAATGGTATCCGGATCCACTCATATAACCCCCACGGTGTGATGAATGCTGTCAAGGGTCTACTGGACTCTTCAACAAACCCTTAATGGTATGCTTTACCCTAATCGAGGACAGAGAACCATGTACTTCCTAATAGGCTATCCGGTAATCACAACAGAGTCTCAACGTACCGTCCTTCTTCCTAACACAAACAATAGGAGAGGAATAAGATGACTTCAACTTTTGGACCCAACCTCTGTTGATTAGATGATGTAAATATTCTTTCACTTCACGGTGTAATGGTGTAATGGTTTCGGCACAGACATGTAACTTCTAGTTACTGGGGTCGTGTCTTTCAAATTGATTTTCAATCGCAATGACGGGATACAGCCTATATCAGAGTCATCTTTAGAGAATGAATGACACTGTTCTCTCAGCATCTGTTTTGCTATCGCTATATCTTCAGCACACAAGTGTTCCAGGGTTATTGGGGGATCCCAGGACCCTGAGGTGGGTCGTGCAATTTTGCAATTTCATCCCCTGGGCAACTCCTGTTCCTTGGTGGGGAGGCTGAAATCACGGTAGACCCCTGGGCGGGTCTCACACTGGCTGGATATACCGCTTTAACGGTTTCAATGTGACCTAACACAGTCTTTGGATCCAGTCTAATCTCGTGTTTCATAGTATTCATCACTGGTACTGTCACTCGAGCAAACCCACCAGTAGGAATCGTAAGCACAGTCTCACCTTGAACTAGGCCTTCCGGAAGTTCTGAGGAGTCTTTTGGCATGAAAAGTCTTTTCTGGACTCTTCTTCCTGGTTCTACCTTGACTCTACACCTCACCCCCACCATTTGGTTTGCAGGGATGATGGTTGGGCACCAGCCTACCTTGACTTCTTTTAGGTCCATTGTATTCTTTGCTTTCTTTAATCTATGCATCACATTTTCCGCCACGTCGTTGGGTATGGCAAGAGATGTTGCAAATGCATCCACCACCAGCATCCTTGACTTGTGTTTCGTGATGACCTCACTGATTACATTATAACCCAGGATAGGAACCTCTGCAACGTTCTCACTGGTCATGAGAAAACTTACCAAAAGTTCAATGGTGCTGCTGTTCTTCGTGGCCCTCAGTTGGAAAGTCACTTCCACCCAGCCTATGAAAGGTATTTCGGTCTGGTTGACAGATTTGCCGTGAAGTTCTACTGGTCCTAAGAGTTCTTTTAGCGACTGAAGGCAGGTATGTGGCAGGTAGCACCTTCTCCATTCTTCATTTAAAAGGCTCGCTTGGGCTCCTGTGTCCCACAGTGCTTTTACCAGGAGATCATCTAGCTGGCACAGTATAAAGCACCTTTCACCGATTAGGCTGATGAAGCTATCTTTACTGACTGAGAAATCCTCCTCCCAGGAGTACATCGTTTGACCTCCACACTGGGCATTAAGTACCTGATGCCCCTGTCTCTCTTGCAGCTGTTGTAGATGGGAACACACTTGGGGATAGTACTGATTCGCCCTGCATTGGCAACCTCTTGTCTTTTAACCCAAACGACTGTGACCATTGGCATTCCTTGGCATAATGTCCTTCCTCACCACATCTTAGACAGTGGACACACACCGTACTCTGATTTGATGAACGGCAGGTTTCACAAGCCAGGTATCTTCTGTTTTGGTACCCACTCCTGGGTCTGAGGGATTCAGGTTCTGGCCTGGAACGAATCAACATTTTCACCTCAATCAACTCGGCTCGCAGTTCTCCTATTACTTCCTCCCAGTCAGCACTGGCAGTCCTCTCTTTTGTTGATGATTTAAGATTCCCTCTCAGAGGTGGCACTGGAGGGTCTCCATGAGGATCTCCAACTTCAGCTGACTCATATTGGTGATTTTAGGAGCAGAGCCTTTCTTTAACTTCTGTTCGTTCTCTGACTCCAAACTAGCTGCCTCATTCATTTTTTCAATTAGGACTTTGTCCAGAATGCCAGGATTTTCAACTTACTGTTTCAGCAGCTACATGATGTCTTTGCAGTACCCAATGATCTCTAGAACTTCTTCTGAACAGTTCCAGCATCAAACTTCTCCTCCGCTTCTACATCTCTGGATGCAAACAACAGTCTATCCTTCAGTTCATTTGGTCTGAACAAGAAACTTTGGGGTGATTCATTACTTTTCTGTGAGAGGTTAATGAGTCAGTGGAACAATTCTGACCTTCTCTCTTCTTTATAGTGCCCTTTTAAAATCATCTTCAGCTGTTGCAAGATCAATTGACTCTTCATTTCTGGCATACTGCGGAGGTTCAGTCCTGGGCTGATCGCTTTCACCACCCCCTCGACGATCTCATCTGGCTGGTAGCCTTTCTGTAAGCCTGCATCGATCTGGTGCAACAAGTTCATATAAGGCAGTTTCTCTTTCTGTTCACACTCTCCAATCTGTCCCAGGATCTTGAATTCTTTCCTTATGGTGATTTGTGGTGTTTGAGAGGACTGTCTTCCTGATTTATCTAACCAAAGCAGGGTAAAGGTTCTGTCTGAGTCTGTCACCCGTTCAGAGGTTTTGGTCGATTCCTGCAGGGCTGTTAGGGCTTTGAATTGTTCTTTCAATTCCTGTAGTTCTGCCTGTGGATGGAGATTCCCACTTTTGGTAATTGGTGCCACCCCTCCATCCTCCAACTTTAACCTGGTTAGAAACTGTGTTAGAAGCTGAAAATGTCATGGGGACGTTCCTCCAGGAGCTTTCTCCCCCAGCCCATCCATTTTTGCATTAATGGCAGCTAACAGTTGCCTGCGGTTGTGTGCTTTAGAAATCTGTTCTACTGACATCTTTATATGTTCTGCTACTGTTCTCAATTCTTCACAGGTTAACTGAAGAAGCAGCTCACTAATTCTGTCCATTTGTATTTCTACATCCATTGCTGCTAGTGAGTTTTCTTTAGGGCTGGTCCCCTTTAACAGGTGTAGCAGAGTTGAATTGAGGTGCTGTGCTGCTGTGTTTTTCCAGACACTTTTTCCTCTTCTCTCTCTACACGCTAATTCCTGCTCAGGATTCCCTGTACGGGCCACCTATGATACATGCACGCCGCCTAAGTTCAGATAGGTGCGAGACAGGTTTCATGAATTCTTTGGAATTCTGGGGGAACCGTTACTCAGGGCGACCATAGGCTGCAGCTTCTCTCAGGCACACGATAGATTCAGTTGCTGACCAGACACATCTGACAAGAGTCTTTTTCAGCAGTTTAACAGTGGAGTTTATTCAAGTACGACCAGTATCATTTAGCTCTTTGAAGAAACAGGCTTCACCACAGTACAGTCTATTAAAGCAGGTACAGTAACGGCAGTCTCTTCAGTAGCACAGTTCCGTTATGATCTGCTACAAGCACTAAGGAAAGACAGGAGATCTGTCCCTACAATAGAACTAAGCTAGACCCCTACGATGTAACGGGGAACCTGATCCTGCAATCAGACCCGCTAAAGTCCTCGGCTAGTCTGTACGAAGACCTATAGATGCAAGGGAGGGATCCCTACAAGAACTAGGGACTGGGATAAAGTTGGGCACCTCCTAGCAGAAATTGTAGCAGTAAAAGACAAACACACAACATAGAACATAAAGGTCCGAAGACCTAGCTAAACTGACTGAGAAAGGTAACTAAGCACCAGGCTAACTTAAGAGTAGAAATTACAATGAAGTCCAGCAAGGCCAGGAGGGCGGAGCAGGATTAAATAGGCAAACAAGGTCATGTGACCAGCAAGATAGAAAAAACCTAACAGGAGAGTTCTAATAGTACCCCCTCTTCTATGAGGATCCTCTGGATCCCCTAGGCCCAGGCTTATCAGGAAACCTCTTGTGAAACGCTCTGACAAGTCTGTAAGCAGAAACATCATGCGCCCTCACCCATGAGTTATCCTCGGGTCCGAAACCTTTCCAAGCGACGAGATACTGCAAACTCCCTCTATACCGTCTAGAATTTAGGATGCAGGAAATTTCGTATTCCCCGTCCTCCACCACCGGAGGAACAGTGGCAGAGACGTCTCCATCCGACACATAAGCTCTTTTCAACAGAGAAAGATGAAACACCGGATTAATCTTCCAGGACGTAGGAACCTCCAACCTAACAGCAGATTGGTTAACTACCTGAAGCACCTTAAAGGGCCCTACAAACTTGGGACCCAATTTTTTAGAAGGAATCCTCAACCGCAGATTCTTAGAGGACAACCAAACCATGTCACCAATAGCAAACAAAACCTCTTGCCGTTTCCTATCAAAGTACCTCTTAGATTTTTTGTTAGCCTCCTGAAGATTACCACGCACATCCGTCCAAACTCTCTCCAAGTCACCGGAAAAACTCTCCTCCTCAGGCACAGCCGATATCAATTTGGAGAATGACCCAAAAGGCGGATGTCTCCCAGAACAACAACAAAAAGGTGAACAACCAGCAGAAGAGGATGTATGGTTGTTAAGAGCAAACTCAGCAAGTGGCAGAAACTCAGATCACCCCTCCTGATTGTCTGCCACAAAGCAACACAAAAACTGCTCAGCATCCTGATTCTTCCTTTCTGTCTGGCCATTAGACTCAGGATGATATCCGGATGAAAATGACAAATGAACTCCCAACCTGTCACAAAAAGCACGCCAAAAACGAGCCACGTACTGAGGTCCCCTATCGGAAACAATGTCGGTAGGAACGCCATGGAGTCTGACAATTTCCTTGACAAAGGCCTTAGCGAGTGTCTTAGCGCAGGGCAGTTTGATGAAAGGAACGAAGTGACACATCTTGCTAAAACGGTCCATGACCACCCAGATGACTGTGAAACCCTCAGAGAGGGGAAAGTCAGTAATAAAGTCCATAGCCAGATGTGTCCAAGGTGCACTAGGAACCTCCAGAGGGCAAAGCAACCCCACTGCAGGAGTATGTGAAGACTTAGATCTAGCACACACCGTACATTGACGCACCCACTTAATGACCTCCTTCTGCCATCCAGGCCACCAAAAACTGCGACCCACAAGTCTCTTGGTCTCAGAAATTCCTGGATGACCTGCCAACCGAGACTCATGACACTCAACAAACAAATCTCTCCTAAAGGTCCTAGGCACAAACAACCTCCCATGGGGTGTGTTAGATGGGGCATTCTCCTGTGCTTTAAGAATCTCATCTTCCAAAACGGAGTCCAATGCAGCAATCACAACACCTTCTTGTAAAATGCTCCCCTCCTCCTCAGCACCGACCATGGGAGAAAAGCTGCGAGACAAAGCATCAGCTTTAACATTCTTGGTACCCGGGATGTAAGTAACGGAAAAATTAAACCGCGAGAAAAAAAGTGCCCACCTAGCCTGACGGGCATTCAAGCGCTTGGCAGCATCAAGATAGATCAGATTTTTATGATCAGTGAAAACCTGAATGGGAAATTCAGCACCTTCCAAGAGATGACGCCAGTGTTCAAATGCGAGTTTAATAGCCAGCAATTCCCGATTACCAATATCGTAATTAAGTTCAGTCTCAGAAAAATTTTTTGAAAAAAAAGCACAGGGATGTACTCCATCCTTGTTTTTCTGAGACAACACCGCACCGACCCCCACCGAAGAAGCATCAACCTCAACCAAAAACGGCTTAGTCACATCAGGCTGCATAAGGATGGGAGCAGAGCTGAACCTCTCCTTTAGAAACACAAAAGCTTCAATGGCCTCAGTAGTCCACTGAACCGCATTAGCACCTTTCCTGGTGAGATCGGTCAGTGGTTTGACAATAATAGAAAATTTTTTAATGAATTTTCTGTAATAATTGGCGAAACCCAAAAACCTCTGTATCGATTTCAAACCAATAGGCCTAGGTCATTCCTGAACTGCCTGAACCTTCACAGGGTCCATCTCAAAGCCCTCGCTGGAGATAATGTAGCCCAAAAAACTAATTCTCTGTACAGCAAACTCACATTTCGCCAGCTTAGCAAAAAGTGAATTGTCAATTAATAACTGTAATACCTCACGTACGCTCCGCCAATGAGACTCCAGATCAGGCGAATAAATCAAAATGTCATCCAAATACACAACCACATTTTTCCCGATCAAAGGTCTAAGGATGTCATTAATAAGATTCTGAAAAAATGCTGGAGCATTAGTAAGACCAAAAGGCATAACCAGGTTCTCAAAAAGACCCACAGGAGTGTTAAAAGCAGTCTTCCATTCATCACCCTCCTTCATGCGCAACAAATTGTATGCCCCCCGGAGATCAATTTTAGAGAACCACTTGGCCCCCACTAACTGGTTAAACAAATCAGGAATCAATGGCAGTGGGTAAGGATTGCGTACAGTAATTTTATTAATCTCACGAAAATCCAGACAAGGACGTAAACCGCCGTCCTTTTTTTTAACAAAAAAAAATTCAACAGCCACAGGAGACTTGGAAGGCCTAATGTGACCGGCGGCCAAGCTTGTCTGTATGTATTCCCCCAAAGCCTTTCTCTCAGGAATAGTAAGATTAAATAAACGACTTTTAGGAAGAGTCGCTCCAGGGACAAATTCAATGGTACAATCATAGTCTCTATGGGGAGGCAATATTTGTGACTCCTCCTCAGAAAAAACTCTCCAAAAATCCTGAATAGGTACATGTAATTCCCCTTTTTTCACCGCAGCAATACGTCCGTTACAACACTTGTCATAACACTTAGGACTCCACGACTTAATTTCATTGGTAGACCAATCCAGTACAGGATTGTGCAATGTTAACCAGGGTAACCCCAAAATTACTGGAGAAGGCAAATTATTTAATACCACCAAATCCAAATTTTCTTGGTGAATACCATTAATAGTGAGGGGAAATTCACAGACCTTGTGAGTAACACTCTTCAAGGGGGAGCCATCGACAGAAACCACAACAATAGGGGATGACAAAGGTTTGGGTTTTAATTTAAGTTTTTCCAAGAATCCCCCATCAATCACATTCAGAGTAGAACCACAATCCACAAATACCCGAAATTCAATTAATTCTTCCTGAGCAGCAGTAGTAGCAGAAAGAAATACCCCCTTAGAATTTAAACAGGCAATACGGGCGTAACTGACCTTTTTTTTTTCTTTGTTCATACGAAGCACACAGTTCTTAATAAAATGGTCAGATTTCCCGCAATAAAAGCACAAACCTTCAGAAGATCTGCGGTCTTTTTCCTGAGAGCGGGGTGCCATCGCCCCAATCTCCATCGGCTCTCCAATGTCAGTACAGACCCTCTCAAGACTCGGAGCTGACATGGCAGAGGATTTACTTTCATTAACCCTTGCACGCAGTCTCCTGTCCACCCGTATAGCTAATTGCATAGCCTCCTGCAAGTTTCCAGGTGTGGGATAAGCAATCAGCAAATCCTTAACCCTTTCACCTAGCCCCGCAAGAAACAAACTTTTCAAAGCTGAATCGTTCCACCCCACCTGGGCAGACCACCGACGGAAGTGAGAACAATATTTTTCCACATTACCTGATCCCTGCCTCAAATGTCTTAATTCAGTCTCAGCTGATGAGACACGATCAGGATCATCATACAACAAACCCAAAGCAGAAAAAAAACTATCCACTGATCTAAAGCATGGATCACTAGGTTGGAGAGAAAAGGCCCATCCCTGAGGTTCTTTGCGCAAAAGTGACATTATGAACCCTATGCTCTGTGATTCATCACCAGAGGATCTGGGTCTCAAACGAAAATACAATAAACAAGCATTTTTAAAGGAAAAAAATTCCTGTTGATCACCAAAGAATAAATCAGGCAAACGTACCTTTGACTCCACAAAATGTGCTCCAGAACAGCTACTCACGTGTTGTTGGAGCTCGGCCACCTCCAGAGAGAGTCCCTGCAGGCGTTGAGCCAAATCCTGAACCGACACCATGATGGAAACTGGAAGTCTTTCCTTAGAGATATTTTTGGGCTGGACTTACTGTTATGATCTGCTACAAGCACTAAGGAAAGACAGGAGATCTGTCCCTACAATAGAACTAAGCTAGATCCCTACGATGTAACGGGGAATCTGATCCTGCGATCAAACCCACTAAAGTCCTCGGCTAGTCTGTACGAAGACCTATAGATGGAAGGGAGGGATCCCTACAAGAACTAGGGACTGGGATAAAGTTGGGCACCTCCTAGCAGAAATTGTAGCAGTAAAAGACAAACACACAACATAGAACATAAAGGTCCGAAGACCTAGCTAAACTGACTGAGAAAGGTAACTAAGCACCAGGCTAACTTAAGAGTAGAAATTACAATGAAGTCCAGCAAGGCCAGGAGGGCGGAGCAGGATTAAATAGGCAAACAAGGTCATGTGACCAGCAAGATAGAAAAAACCTAACAGGAGAGTTCTAACTAGAGATGAGCGTTGTTCTACTCGAACTGTTCGCCAATCTCAAATTCGAGCTGTTTTGGGCGGTGTTCGAGCCGGTCGGCGAACACGAACAATTTGAGAAAAATTCGGCTGTTCGAGGTTATGTTCGATAACTGTTCGTGCACCAAAATCATAACTGGATTTTTTCTCAGTAATGATGAAAATTAATGTTAATACGCAGTTTGAGTGTACAGCGGGGCGGGGGGAGGGGCAGGGGATGGATCTCTGCAGGAACAATGAAGATCTCCATTTTTTTTTCTCTTTCCCGCATTTGCAGTGGGGAGGTGCAATCTGTCAGCCTATCAGCAGCGCACACACGGAGCGAAGTGCTTTTTTTCACACAAGCAAGGGCATGTGTGATTGGCAGTGTATGTCACATGTCCTTGCCCTATAAGACCAAGCCATTTTCCCCGTCGCCACCATTTTCTCACTGCTGCAGCTGCGTGTTAGACGGCACCGCTGTTGCTGTGTGCGCTATACCTTGTTAATTTCAAGCCAATTTTCGCACAAATATACAGATAGCTTGGGAGTAGGGAATAGTTGTGATTGCAGTCCTTTTAAGGACTAGGTTACAGCATTTCCTACGACTTTTATCAGGCAGGTCTGTGCTCTTAAATAGATAGATTGTGGGAGTAAAGACTAATTGTAATTGGAGTCCTTTTCAGGACTAGGTTACATCAGTTCCTATCAGTTTTTGCCAGGCAGGTCTGTGCCAGTGCTGTGCAAGTTTTTTTCACAGCATTTGGCTGAATCTAGCAAAGCTAATCCTTTTTGGCCTATTGCAGAGTGTGTTAGTCAGTGGAGTAGCCTATCTGTGTTGCAAGATATACCACCTGTGTATAGAATACCAATTTTTTTACTGCACCTAGTGAAGTAAAATCTTTTGGGCATAGCATCATTCTATTAGTCCATCTATACTGACCTCCATCAGGTTGCAAATTAAAAATAATTTTTTTCTTCATTTAGCTCTGAAAAAATATTTGGGCTTCTAGCAGTGTGTGGGACTTGTTCTATTAGTCCTTCTATACTGACCTCCAGCAGGTTGCAAATTGAATATAATTTTTTTCTGCATCTAGCTCTGAAAAAATATTTGGGCTTCTAGCGGTGTGTGGGACTTGGTCTATTAGTCCATCTATACTGACCTCCATCAGGTTGCAAATTAAAAATAATTTTTTTCTGCATCTAGCTCTGAAAAAATATTTGGGCTTCTAGCAGTGTGTGGGACTTGGTCTATTAGTCCATCTATACTGACCTCCATCAGGTTGCAAATTAAAAATAATTTTTTTCTGCATCTAGCTCTGAAAAAATATTTGGGCTTCTAGCAGTGTGTGGGACTTGGTCTATTAGTCCATCTATACTGACCTCCATCAGGTTGCAAATTAAAAATAATTTTTTTCTGCATCTAGCTCTGAAAAAATATTTGGGCTTCTAGCAGTGTGTGGGACTTGGTCTATTAGTCCATCTATACTGACCTCCATCAGGTTGCAAATTGAATAAAAAAAATTTCTGCATCTAGCTCTGAAAAAATATTTGGGCTTCTAGCGGTGTGTGGGACTTGGTCTATTAGTCCATCTATACTGACCTCCATCAGGTTGCAAATTAAAAATAATTTTTTTCTGCATCTAGCTCTGAAAAAATATTTGGGCTTCTAGCAGTGTGTGGGACTTGGTCTATTAGTCCATCTATACTGACCTACATCAGGTTGCAAATTAAAAATAATTTTTTTCTTCATTTAGCTCTGAAAAAATATTTGGGCTTCTAGCAGTGTGTGGGACTTGTTCTATTAGTCCTTCTATACTGACCTCCAGCAGGTTGCAAATTGAATATAATTTTTTTCTGCATCTAGCTCTGAAAAAATATTTGGGCTTCTAGCGGTGTGTGGGACTTGGTCTATTAGTCCATCTATACTGACCTCCATCAGGTTGCAAATTAAAAATATTTTTTTTCTGCATCTAGCTCTGAAAAAATATTTGGGCTTCTAGCGGTGTGTGGGACTTGGTCTATTAGTCCATCTATACTGACCTCCATCAGGTTGCAAATTAAAAATAATTTTTTTCTGCATCTAACCCAGCCAATAGTTTTGGCCTAATACCACAGTTTGGCCACTCAGCTCTGCTCGGTTACCATCCATTGTTTTTTTGTGCAAACAACTCCAGAGTTGTGAATTAGTTAACCACCAAAATGAGTGGAAAAAGGCCTGCTGCTGGTGGAAAGGGGAATAGGCGTGTTGGGAAGGGGAAAAAAGGTTGTGTCCGTGGGGTAGGTGCAGAAGAAAGACCATCTTCCAGCCAAACTAAAATGTCTACTTCTTTTAGCGGACAATGTGATAAGATCCCTTTCTTACGGCCACGCCAATCGCTACAAATTCCAGATGAGGCACAAAAACAGCAGGTGCTTCAACGGATATCAAGTGCTCCTTTAAGTGGGCTCTCCTCCACATCAACTTCAACATCACAAATACTCCAGTCCTCAAAGGTGTCACCCAAATCGCACTTGCTTCCTCACAGCTCCCAAATCTCCAGCTGCCCGTCTGAGTATGAGGTAGAACAGATGGTTGAGTCTGCAGAGCTGTTTACTCATACTATAGCCTGGGAATCAGAGGTCGACTCCAGCGCTTCTGTGAATCCAGACGAGGAAATGATCTGCACTGATGCCCAGAATCTTTATGAGTCGGATCCAGGACCAGACGCAGAAGGTTCTGACCATAATGTAGACCCTCATTCCCAAACTGTAACTCCTGTTGGTGGAGACAATGAGGAAGACGATGATAAGACTCAAATACCTGATTGGAGCGACAACTTTAGTTTTTTGTCAGGGCAGGAACAGGTTGGCTCTGAGGACGACGGGTGTGATAACGCACAGGGTGATGATGATGAGGTCGGAGATCCCACTTACTGTCAACCCACAGTCAGCCAAGAGATGAGGTCAGCAGAGGAGGTGGAGGAAGATGCTAGTGACGACGAGGTCAGGTTGCGCCTTCCTGGACAGAGACGTAGTACTGGAAGCACGTCAACAACTGCATCCTCAAACACAACTCTGCCTCTCACCACAAGTCGTGGTGGCTCTTCAGGTCGCATGGGTGCTAAGCCTTGCATAGCCTGGGCATTTTTTCAGATCGATAAAGATGACCCAACTCGTGTTATCTGTAACATTTGTCAGCAAAAGCTAAGTAGAGGCCAAAAAATACATAGTTTGAGTACTTCATGCATGAACCGGCACATGGACATGAAGCATAAGTTGCAGTGGGAAGCTCAGTGTGCTACAATGCGGTCTAGCCGGCCGGGCCAACCACCGTCTGCCATATCTTGTGCATCCGCGGCCTCTTCATCCTCTGTGACTGGGGGGACAGCAGTCACACCTGTTTTGGGGCGCAGACCTGCCACCTCTTTACCCGCAACAGCCAGCGTGATTGGCAGGTCATCATTTTCTTTGGAGGTGGTAACACCAGCTGGTCTTGAGCGCTGTCCGACATCGATAGCACCACCTTTGGATCAAGGCAACCTAACATGTCCGCCTGCATCTTCCTCACAGACCGGCAGTTTGCCGGGGACACCCTTATCAACCCCGTCTAAGCACAATAGCCAGCCCTCGGTCCCTCAGATGTGGACAAGTAAAAGACCATTTCCTCCTAGCCATGAGAAAGCTAAGAGGTTGAATTTCACCATCTGCAAGCTCTTGGCTACAGAAATGCTGCCTTTCCGCCTGGTGGACACAGAGGATTTTCGAGACCTTATGTCCGTCGCAGTGCCCCAGTACCAGATGCCCAGTCGGCACTACTTCTCAAAGAAAGGTGTGCCTGCGCTCCACCAGCATGTCGCACACAACATCACCGCTTCTTTGAGAAACTCTGTGTGTGACAGGGTGCATTTCACCACAGACACTTGGACGAGTAGGCATGGACAGGGGCGTTACATGTCGCTGACTGGGCACTGGGTAACTATGGTGACAGCAGGACAAGGGGCTGCTGTCCAAGTCTTGCCGTCCCCACGAGTTGTGCGTCAATCCTCTTTATGTCATTTTTCCTCCACTGCTTCTGCCTCCTCAACCTCCTCTCGGTCTTCCACCTGCACCCAAAGCCTGTCTGGTCATGCCACAAGCTTTCTAACTGCGCAGAAGGGATCCTGCACACCTCCTTACTATGCTGGCAGTAGGGCTCAACGTCATCAGGCGGTTTTTACATTGAAATGTCTGGGAAATGTGAGTCACACAGCTGAGGAGTTGTGGTCAGCTCTGGAGAACCAATTTCATGAATGGTTGTCTCCACTGGACCTGAAACCAGGGAAGGCCGTGTGCGACAATGCTGCAAACCTGGGTGCGGCCCTTCGCCGGGGCAATGTCACACACGTGCCTTGTATGGCTCACGTGTTGAACCTGGTTGTCCAGCAATTTTTAGCCCACTATCCCAGACTAGATGGCCTTCTGCAGAGGGCACGGTCGCTGTGTGCTCACTTCCGCCGTTCGCATCCCGCAGCTCAGCGACTTACATCTCTACAGAAGTCGTTGGGCCTGCCACTTCACCGGCTAAAATGCGATGTGCCTACCCGGTGGAATTCAACTCTGCACATGTTGCAGCGACTGTGGCAGCACCGACAAGCCCTGGTGCAATACGTTCTGACGTATAGCCTGGGCCAACGAGATTCAGAGGTGGGGCAAATCACGCTGGAGGAGTGGTCTCAGATCAGGGACCTATGCACCCTTCTGCACAGTTTTGAAATGGCGACGAAGATGTTTAGTGCTGACGATGCCATTATCAGCATGACTATTCCGGTGATTTACATGCTGGAGCACATGTTAAACAGAATTCGGAGTCAGGTGGTGGCACAAGAGGAGGTGGAGGAAGTAGAGGAGGAGGAGTTGTATGCGGAAGGGCTAACATCTGCAAGGTCCAGACGGTCGGCAGCACCAGGGCGGCAGGCATGTGAGGGTGGGGGAGATGATTTTACCAGGGCGCATGGTAGCAGCCAAACTAGTGAGGAAGGTGCAGGAGCCCAGGAAGAAGTGGAGGACGAACTGATGGAAGACTCATCAGATGAGGGAGACCTTGATCACATTTCTGTTGTGCGAGGTTGGGGGGAGAGGACAGAGGAAGGAAGCATGATTGTTACCTCGCCACCAACACAACAGGGACTTGGTGCTCCTGGATGCGCAACACACATGAGTGCCTTCTTGCTGCACTACCTGCAACATGACCCTCGAATTGTGAGAATTAGAAATAATCCTGACTACTGGGTTGCCACACTGTTAGATCCCCGGTACAAAAGTAAATTTGCAGAAATTATTCCTGCCATAGAAAGGGATGCACGCATGCAGGAGTATCAGCAGAGACTGTTGCAGAATCTTACATGTGCTTTTCCACAAAATACCAGTGGTGCACGTAGTGAATCTCACAGTTCCAACTTGCCAACCGTGGTCTGTATGGAATTGTTCAATAAAGGGCCCAAAATTAAGATAACATAGATGGGAGAGGTCTCTATGAATAGGAATTCCTAAGTATTTGATACCCTGTGAGGGCCAGGCAAAGGGAAAGTTGGACTGGATGGAATCCTATATGGATTTAGGGAGGGAGACATCGAGGGCCTCAGACTTCGCTGCATTGATTTTAAAATTTTACCATGTAACAAAGTGATCTATTTCAGCCATAACAGCAGGGATGGATATATGTGATTGAGTGATATATACTAGGACATCATCAGCAAATAGAGAGCACTTGTACTCGGTGCCTCCCACCTCAATCCACCTAATATTGGGGTTATGGCGAATTGATGAGAGCAGGTGCTCCGTCACTAGGATGTATAAGAGAGGGGACAGAGGACATCCCTGCCTTGTGCCATTGGTGATTGTGAAAGGTGATGAAAATGTTCTGACGCACCCCCTGGGCCTTGGGACACCCGGAGCCGGACCCTTTTTGGTGGATGCTGGTGGTTGTAGTCTTCGTGGCGGCGATCCGGTTCCGTGGCTCAGGGCGGTCAAACCAGTGGCGGAACTATTTATGTGGTTTTGATGTTTAAATGTCCGACTACGCCACCCGTGGATTGCGGTCAGAGTGAACCGCCGCTACAGGGCAGACCGCTAAGGCTGGTGTTGTGGGTGCAGCAGAGCGTAGCATAACTCCCCACGGGAGGAGTATAGCCTCAGGGCAGTGTATGCGGAGGATGGGAGTGATGGTGCAGGGCAGCAGCAGTAACGACACGGAGTCAGTGATGCAGTTCAGGGCCTTTACTCACAGTTCTTATTATCCAGACCACGTCTGCAGGTAACGGCTGCCCACGTCGTACTGTGCTCACCAGGTGAGGGGCTCAGACAACTCCCAGATAACTTTGGAGCGCTTCACAGGACCCCCTTTGTGTGTCCTTTGTCTGGCCTTTCTTACCAACACTTCTGTCCGGCTGCCTCGGGCCTCCTCTTGGTAAACTTGGCGCCAGTTTCCCTGACCCTATGTGGTGCCTTCCTAGCGGGTGGAGCAAGGGGCTGCGCCACATAAAATGTCAGAGCCTCCGGTTTCTAGCTGAGGGTCGTTTCCTGCCTCCACTAGTTCGGGGACCGGTCTCCCCCTTTGGCCTGACCCCTCCACGCAGGTGGATTCGGGCGTGCGGTGGCGACTCGCCCGTCCGCACCCCTGGGATCCCTTCATTCCTCGTTCCTGGAGCCTTCTCCGCTCCTCTTCCTTCCTTCTCCCTCTTGCAGGCCTGGGCCTCTGTTACTAGGCCCGCCTCCGGAGCAGAGCTCATGCAGAGCCCCTGCTCCCTGCCACTTCTGCTCAGACTTCTCTGCACTGAACTAAGATGGTGCCCACCTTTTATACTCCCTTCTCAATGCACCCAGGAACTGCTTCCTCCCTGCTCCTGCACTGCAGGGTTCCCCTTCCTCAGTGTTCCCTCCCCCCACTCCAGCCAGGGACAGGGACTGTCGTGCCCATCTCAGGGGCATATTGGTCGCCCTGCCCCACGGCAATGTGGTGTAATGCATGCAGGTGTCGGGTCCTGATCCACACTCCATCCTTATCTGAGAGTGAGATATCACACCTCTGGGTGAGGTGCAATACGTCTGTAGCAACCGAGCCCTCGGTGCTACAGTTCCATTTATCTTCAGCCTAGGTGACGTATTGTGATACAGGGCCGTGATTTTGGCTATAAAAGGGTCCCCTAGACCCCTACCCCAAGCTTTTTAAGAGAATCATATATGGCGTGCCAGGAGACTCTATGGAATGCTTTCTCAGCATCCAACGAGAGTATCTACTTACAAATTTTTAACTGCATCTAGCCCAGGAAATACTTTGTGCCTAGTAGCAGTGTCTGCTAGTCAGCGGATTATCCCGGCTGTTAAGCAAGCTACACCACCTGTAGTTTGGACACTTAATTTTTTCAAAGGAAATGCTTCGGGACCACGGGATACTTAGTGAAGAGCATCAGGAGGCACCCCAAGGCATAGGGGCTGGGACTGGCACTAGGATGCCTTGCGGTGGACAGCCGAGCTCGATCCTTATAAAAGCTTTTTAACTGCAGCAGCTTTAGTGGACGCTACTGGAGCTGGAATTACGCGGCTGCTGGCATGAGACTTGCCCTCCAATAGATCCTTGTAAATGGATTTAAAGTGTATTCATTCAAATTAGAGGGACAATTTAAATTAAAAAGCTTAGAGCTGCCTCCACCACAGGGGGGCTCTCTCGACCCACCAGCGGACAGGCACCAGTATTGGGAGAGGGGGGCTGGCCGTCAGGGTTCACCGCGGCTCTGGCACAAACCCGGCGACACGGAGGTGGCACGGGCAGGAGCGGACTGGCCGTCTCGGCTTCTCACTTTTTGGATTTTAGAAGGGCATGACATGCCTATATCTGTGTCTCCCCCTCCTTTTACTCCTCCACCTCTTTTCTTTTCGCATGACTATATGTACTTGTCACTTTTCCATGTGTTAGTTGTGTCTTCTGAGCAGTTTGTCAGCTTTTGGACACCTTTGAAGGTGTTTTCTATGTGTTTCTATGTGTTTTTGTTTGCCTGCCATTGGTTTTAACGGTGTTCGAAGGTGTTCGACGAACAGTTCGGCGAACACACGGGTGTTCGACGAACCGAACCGAACTCGAACACTACGGGGGTGGCTCAACACTAGTTCTAACAAGTTCAGCACAGATTAGATCTCTTAGCAGCAAACTTCAATGCATACACAAGCACAGGCTTTTCCTTCACAAGGACACAATAGTACACAGCATTCTTTATCCTGCATGGAGATTGGGTGGAGGGTTTGATGAGGGAGATGATCCCTGTGACACAATTCCTTCCAGTCCTTATCTTCCTGCCTGATAATACTCTGCACTGTTAGTTCAGGGAGTTTATCTGACCTGTGTTTAGTTTCTCTCCTGATCTGAATCCTGTTCAGTTGCCTTATGTCTGATACAGATAACACACCACCTCTCTCTTCAGCTTCAGCCAGACTACAATAACAAGTTCCCCACAATCCCCCTGGGGCTTTGCTAAAACTCTCCCTGTCTCCTGTGACTGTTAACCCCTCTAGTTGCTGGATGCTTCTAAAGTACAACACTTCTTGTCTCCTGTGTTTGTGTTATTTCTAATAGTGGCTGGATGCTTTTGAAGCAACAGCACTACTTCTGCATGTCACACCTGTATAATGTGCATGTGTGTGTATATATATATATACTGCTCAAAAAAATAAAGGGAACACTCAAATAACACATCCTAGATCTGAATGAATGAAATATTCTCATTGAATACTTTTTTTTGTACAAAGTTGAATGTGCTGACAACAAAATCACACAAAAATCATCAATGGAAATCAAATGTGTTAACCAATGGAGGCCTGGATTTGGAGTCACCCCCAAAATTAAAGTGGAAAAACACACTACAGGCTGATCTAACTTTGATGTAATGTCCTTAAAACAAGTCAAAATGAGGCTCAGTATTGTGTGTGGCCTCCACGTGCCTGTATGACCTCCCTACAACGCCTGGGCATGCTCCTGATGAGGTTACGGATGGTCTCCTGTGAGATCTCCTCCCAGACCTGGACTAAAGCATCCGCCAACTCCTGGACAGTCTGTTGTGCAACATGACGTTGGTGGATGGAGTGAGACATGATGTCCCAGATGTGCTCAATCGGATTCAGGTCTGGGGAACGGGCGGGCCAGTCCATAGCTTCAATGCCTTCATCTTAAGAGCTCAGGCAACGTTTCGGCTCTGAGTGTGAGGCAAGAAAGGCTAATTTATGAGCAAATAAATCACCATTTTCTAAGAAGAAGTGCTGCCTTCATGTTTTCAAGATTATATATATATATATATATGTATATATATATATATATATATATATATATATATATATATATATAACAGTACACATTCCTTGTGTTCTTTAGCCCAAACAAGTCTCTTCTGCTTGTTGCCTGTCCTTAACAGTGGTTTCCTAGCAGCTATTTTACCATGAAGGCATGAAGGCCTGCTGCACAAAGTCTCCTCTTAACAGTTGTTGAAGAGATGTGTCTGCTGCTAGAACTCTGTGTGGCATTGACCTGGTCTCTAATCTGAGCTGCTGTTAACCTGCGATTTCTGAGGCTGGTGACTCGGATAAAATTATCCTCAGAAGCAGAGGTGACTCTTGGTCTTCCTTTCCTGGGGCGGTCCTCATGTGGGCCAGTTTCTTTGTAGCGCTTGATGGTTTTTGCAACTGCACTTGGGGACACATTCAAAGTTTGCCCAATTTTTCAGACTGACTAACCTTCATTTCTTAAAGCAATGATGGCCACTCATTTTTCTTTACGTAGCTGCTTTTTTCTTGCCATAATACAAATTCTAACAGACTATTCAGTAGGACTATCAGCTGTGTATCCACCTGACTTCTGCACAACACAACTGATGGTCCCAACCCCATTTATAAGGCAAGAAATCCCACTTATTAAACCTGACAGGGCACACCTGTGAAGTGAAGACCATTTCCGGTGACTACCTCTTGAAGCTCATCAAGAGAATGCCAAGAGTGTGCAAAGCAGTCATCAAAGCAAAAGGTGGCTACTTTGAAGAACCTAGAATATAAGACATATTTTCAGTTGTTTCACACTTTTTTGTTAAGTATATAATTCCACATGTGTTAATTCATAGTTTTGATGCCTTCAGTGTGAATGTACAATTTTCATAGTCATGAAAATACAGAAAAATCTTTAAATGAGGTGTGTCCAAACTTTTGGTCTGTACTGTATACATATATACACATATCGTATATATATGACGCGCCCCTGGGCCTGTGCTGAGTAGCGTTGCGCACCCGGGAGCCTACCCGGAGCCGGGTCGGATAGGGGTAGTAGTCTCGTGGCGGTGACCCGGTCCGTGCCCAGGGAGTCAAGCTGAGTGGCAGTCTTTAGCAGTAGATGTTAGAATGTTCGACTACGCCACCCGTTGAATGCGGTCAGGAGACCGCCGCTGCAGGGCAGACCGCTGAGGCCGGTGATACGGTTGTGCAGCGGGGATGGTATAACCCCCAACGGGAGGGGTATGGCCTCAGGGCAGCGGACGTGGATGATGAAACACTCAGAGACGGTGCGGTGTAGTTCAGGGTCTTTACTGGTGGCAAAGGTAGACCCTCCCGGAGTACTGGCTAGCGATCGGGGCCTGGTCAGTCCGTGAGCAGATGGAATCTCCCCTGGCCAGGCGGAGTTGTAGGCCTCCCCAACTAATCGTACTCTTCTGGCTACCTTGCTAGAGGCTGGTAAAAGTAGCCCACGTCCCTGAGTGTACCGTGTGGTGCTCACCCGTATGGCCGGTGACTTGGGGCCTTTTGGTAGCTTCCGCTCCGCGTCGCGGTGCTGGTCCCTTGCGTGTGACCGTGCCTTCGGGTTTCTTGGCCAGAGGACCTGAAATCCCCTGCCGGGCGGTTTCTGCTGCTGGGTAAGGATTAGTCCCCACAGCCTCGGACTCCGGGTCCGGTAAGAATTCTTCAATCAGGGCGAGCTCTACAGCTTCCAGCCCCTGATCTCTTTTTAGCACTGCTCCCACTGAGCTCCTGATCTTTCTTTCCTATAGCTGCTCCTCTCCAGACCAGACTGTGTCTCTGTCTGTGTTCTCTGCTCTTTCCCTACTCACTAACCCTGCCTCAGCCCCAGCTTTATATAGGGGAAGTTCTTCCCCTCCCAGGACTGGGCAGGAGGTGTGGCATGCATAGGATGTCTGACCAGGAAACCTCCCACCTGCTCACAGACGTGATATTGCTATTACTGTGGGAACCAGACCCCTGGGGTGCCACATTCCCCCCTAGTGAAATTTAGTACTCCGGGACTAAACATATTTTTGTAAAACATAACAAGTAAAAACAGAAACAGTACAATAAAGAAAAACACATTAGGATGGTCACGGCATGTCCGCAACCGGGTGCAGTCTTTGAAGAAAACAAAGGTGTCCATTTCACCAAGAGACAGGGAGCCGTAACCAGGTAGGGGTCTGTCCTACCCCGAGTCCTTAACAGTCTTTAGTCCATTCCTGGTTACGCTCCAACATATGTACGAAGGATTCCGGATAATCCATAAACGACACCTATAAACTAACTAGAAATACACAATTATTTACAAGTAACAATAAACAGGTAAATACAAATAAACAGTCTAAACACTTAGATCCTCCAACGTACGGGCAACTGGCCTCTAGTGGCTCTAGTGGACCTACGGAGCTGACTGACTGGTCCTGAGCTACCAGGTGTAGGAGCTGTCAAAGGTAAACTGGGCAGCTGTCTACGGGCTCTTTGGCTCACTAGGGGTACGGCAGGCTCACTATAAGCAGAGGGTTGATCCTCCTGGTCTGCTTGTGTGGGGTCTTCTGCCTCCTGGACCGGCTGCTCTTCCAGCTCTACCTGTTTCTCCGTAGGTACTTGAGATGCTGGTTGGAGGAAGGTGAGGACGGGTACCACAACAGCGCCATTGACTTGAGTCCAAGACCGAGGGAAGTCTCCGAGCACAGTACTAACCATATCTTCCCTTTCTTCTACGGGTCGAGGGTCCTCTTGTTCCTCTTCAGGGTTCCGTAGCTGTTCAGGACACTTCTTTAGGTGATCCCGGGATACAATGGCTGTGGTTTCCCCTCCGTCTTTACTGATGGTACAGACCTTTGGGTTGTCGTGGCTTGAGGGCAGTACGATGTACGGGTCCTTCTCCCACTGGTCGTCCAACTTGTGGAGGCGTCTCTTCCTCTTCAAGACCTGCTCTCCAGGTACCAGGGGAACAGCGGGAGCATACTGGTTGTAAGTCTTCTCCTGTCTTTCTCTAGCTTGACAGAGACTTCGCTCCACGCTCTCCTGTACTTTCCGGTACTGCTGCTGCCTTTCTGTGTCCCAGTCTGCTTCTGGTGAAGTGTCCTCGGGTGTCAGGACTCCCATCTCCAGATCAACAGGGAGCTTACCAGGTCTTGCTCTCATTAGGTAAGCCGGGGTACAGTTGGTAGAACCTACCGGGATGTGGTTGTATAGGTCCACCAGATCAGGCAGTTTCTCAGGCCACAGACTGCGTTCCTCCAGGGGCAATGTTTTCAGAAGATCTATCACCACCTGGTTCATTTTCTCGCAGAGCCCATTGGTTTGCGGATGATAGGGTGTTGTTCTTATCTTCCGGCAGCCATACAGAGTACAGAACTCCTGGAAGACTTCCGCTTCAAAGGCAGGTCCCTGGTCCGTCAGCACCTGCTCCGGGTATCCGTGTGGACGGCAGAAGTGCTGCTGGAAGGCTCTAGCTGCTGTTTGAGCCATTAAGTCCTTGACCGGGACCACCACCAGGAACCGGGAGTAATGATCTACGATTGTGAGGGCGTAGACATACCCAGATCTGCTTGGAGCCAGTTTCACATGGTCCAGGGCTACCAGTTCCAGTGGCTGTCGGGTGATGATGGGCTGCAAGGGAGTCTTCTGGCTGGCACGGTCCTTCCTTCTTAGGTGGCACGGTCCACAGTCTCTGCACCACCTCTCGATGGTTCCCCTCATGCCTACCCAGTGGAACCGCCCACGCAGCAGGAACTCCAGCTTCTTCCACCCGAAGTGCCCAGCTCCGTCGTGGTATGCCTCCAGTACCATAGCCGCGTCTCTTCTTGGCACCACTACTTGCCAGATCAGTTCATGCGTCCGGGAGTTAACCATTTTGCGGCACAACTTCCCCTTGTAAAGGAACAGTCGACTCTTCTCAGCCCACAGTTGCTTGGTCTCTTCCGGAGCGTCTGGGTCAAGGCGGGCATCTGGCTGAGTCAGCATCTCCTTCACCAGCCGGACGGCGGGGTCACTGTCTTGCGTTTCCGCCCAGTTGTAATGAGGTAAGGGGTTGAACATAGCGGATTGCTTACCCCTTACACGGTGGGAATACTGGATAGTCCCATGACGGTGGAACGCGGGGAGTTCAACTTCTTCCAATTCCTCTGGATCTTCCCCTACGTCCGGTAGGTTTGGCATTCTGGACAAGGCATCCGCGTTGGTATTGGAGCGTCCTGCCCGGTATTTAATCGTGAACTCAAAGTTGGACAGGCGGGCCATCCATCTCTGCTCCAGGGCACCGAGTCTTGCAGTGTCCAGGTGTGTCAACGGGTTGTTATCCGTGTACACGGTGAACCGGGAAGAGGCGAGGTAGTGCTTAAAGCGTTCGGTGACTGCCCACACCACTGCCAGGAACTCTAGCTTGAATGAGCTGTAATTCTCAGGGTTTCTTTCGGTGGGTCGCAGTTTTCGGCTGGCGTAAGCGATTACCCGTTCCTTCCCCTGCTGGATCTGGGACAGTACGGCTCCTAGCCCGATGTTACTTGCGTCGGTGTAGAGGATAAAGGGCTGGCTGTAATCCAGGTACGCCAGGATTTCATCCCCCGTGAGGGCCATCTTCAGCTGGCGGAAGGACTCTTCTTCCAGCTTCTCCCATCTGAAGGGCGGCTTCTGGTTCTTGGCCTTCCTGGACTGGCCTATCAGGAGGTCCTGAATAGGAGCTGCCTTTTTGGTGAAACCGGGAATGAATCTTCGGTAGTAGCCTACCAACCCGAGGAACTGCCGCACTTCCTTTACGCTGGAGGGGCTTGGCCATTCCTTAATTGCGGTGATCTTATCAGGGTCGGGAGCCACTCCGTCAGCACTCACCACGTGTCCCAGGTACTGCACCTTAGGTTTCAGGAGGTGACACTTGGAGGGTTTCACCTTTAGGCCATAGTTTGCCAGGGCTTCGAACACTTCTGCCAGGTGTTTCAGGTGGTCCTCGTAGGTCTTGGAGTAGACGATGACATCGTCCAGGTATAACAGGACCGTCTCGAAGTTTCGGTGTCCCAGACAGCATTCCATCAACCGTTGGAAGGTTCCTGGTGCGTTGCAGAGTCCGAACGGCATGCAGGTAAACTCGCTAAGTCCCATCGGGGTGGTGAATGCGGTCTTCTCCCGGTCCGCCTCTGCTACAGGAACCTGCCAGTACCCGCTAGTGAGATCCAAAGTAGAGAAGAAGTTAGCAGATTTTAAAGCAGCCAAAGACTCCTCTATCCTTGGTAAGGGGTACGCATCTTTGTGTGTGATACGGTTGATTTTCCGGTAATCTACACACATTCTCATAGTGTTGTCTTTCTTTTTAACCAAGACTAGTGGAGCTGCCCAGGGGCTACAGCTATCCCTGATTACCCCAGCCTCCTTCATGTCTCTAAGCATCCCCTTGGCGTGTTGGTAGTGTGCAGGGGGTACGGGTCGGTATCTCTCCTTTATGGGAGGATGGTCTCCCGTGGGGATGTGGTGTTCTACCCCCTTTACTCGCCCGAAGTCTAACGGGTGTTTACTAAACACTCTCTCGTACTCTTGAACCACCCGATAGACTCCCTGTTTCTGGTGTGAGGGAGTGGAGTCAGTACCCAAATGTAGTTGCTGACACCAGTCCTCTATTGTTTTCTTAGAGCCGTTACCTTCCTCTGGTTGAGATGGAGGCAAGGGTTCCACGGCCTGTACAGAATTCTGGTTTATGGTATACAATTTGGCTAGCGTAGCATACCGGGGCAGGTACACTTCCCTTTTCCCGATGTTTATTATGCGAACGGGCACCCTCCCATGGCGTACATCAACCACCCCCCGTGCTGTCAAAATGGTGGGCCTACTGTCTGAGTAGACGGGTTCTACCATTGCTTGGTAGTCTCTACCTCTTAGACCAATAGCTGCCCGGCACCAAATCATCATTTCACTTTTTGGGGGCATGGCAATAGGGAAAGGGTCACACATTCTCACGCTTCCAATCTCACCACCGGAGAGTTCCACCTGTTGCCGCCGCATCAGTGCCCGGATCTCTTTTTGGAGCACTCGCTGTTGGCCGGAGCTGGCGTTCTTGGCAACCTGCTGTAAAATGAAAATCACCTCTGCAAGACAATTTTCAATCACATTAGTTCCTAGAGTTATCTTTGGGTGACTCTCGCGCTTGTCAATGTCTACAATGATCAGTCCCTGTGCTGCCAGTTCGACTCTACCGATTTTAATGGTCATCTCTTTGAATCCGATCTGTGGCACGGGTTGACCATTGCTGGCGATGATACTCCAGTCGTCGTCAGGGTAGCGGGTTATATCCGAGTCATTCCAGTACTGCTTGAAGAGCACGTACGGGATGGTGGTGACCTGTGACCCGGTGTCAAGTAGGGCACTCATAGGAATGCCATCCAGTACCACAGGCAAGACTGGACGTCCTCCCACATATTTGTCACGCCAGTTCGATGGGCCTGGTGATCTTATTCCTGGGGGTTGGCCCTCTACCCCAGGTTGTGCCAGTTTAAAGGACAGTACCTTGCCATATGTCCGGGTTGATTGCAGCGGCGGCAGATGGGTTGTCCGTCCTCGTTGTACCGGTCGCTGGGTCTTCCTCTGGCCGGTGGGGTCCTCCTTGGTCGACGCCACGGGATGTCCTCCGGTCCGGATGCCAGCTGGATCTTCCCTGGAGCAGAAACCTGTAACGACTGCACAGTTCGGGTTAGCGCAGCTACGCTTTTAGCTAGCTCTTGGACCTGATGGTGCAGGTCTGGAGCCGGGTCATTGTTCAAAGCCTGCGCATCAGCCCCCACAGGCCCTGCCGACAAGGGCGCCGCCTCCTGGTGGTAAGCGGTAGTAGGGCGCCTGTGGGTCACAACGCCACCCGGTGCCGGTTCTCGGAGCACCCGGATGGCTCTGTCCTTGAACTGTGCAAAGTCCAGATGAGGATCCTGTAAGGCCATTGCCCGCAACTGGGTTCGGTGGGCATTGCAATATAGTCCCTCTATAAATTGTTCGGTCAACAGCCTGTCCTCGTTTCCCACGCTGTCAGGGTCGGCCTGCTTAATGGCTCTCAGGGCCTCTTGTAGGTTTAGTGCATAGTCCCTTATATTCTCATGTGCTCGCTGTTTGCACCCGTAGAATCTAAGCTTAATCTCAGCTGAGGTGCGGGTATCAAAGGTGTCCTTCAGCCGGGTTAATATCCCTGCTACAGTCCTCTTCCCAGGTGGCCAGGACTTTACCTCCCTTTGGGCTGCCCCAGTTAGTTGGGCCACCAGGATGCTCACTTTTTGCTCTTCTGTGAGGGGGTACACCTGGAAGAGGCTATCCAGCTTTTCTCTAAAGTCACTCAGGGTATGTGACTCCCCTGAGTACTGGGGTAGCCAGGCTGCCCCCGGGATATAGGGCATCGTGAAAGGCATGACCGCTGCAGCGGTGGCGCTGGCGGTGGCTGTGGCAGTGAAGCTCTCCTCCGTATCCGACATCCTCCTCCCCCCTAATGGACCGTGGCCTACCTTGCGATGATCCTCTTCCGTAGGCCGCGGCTCCGCAGTGGATCGTCAGGGTCGAGGACCTTCCGTCGCGATCCTGTGACGTCGGCGTCTACTGGGCTCCTTCCAGGACCTTACGCAACGTCCGGACGTGAGGCGGATCTCCAGTTCTCGCCCGCTTTCGGAGTCCACGCCCCTCTTCTTCCCGCGCGGCGTCTTCAAGATGGCGTCCAACGGCGGGAAAACTCCACGGATGGCGGGAAGAAGGCAGAAGATGGCGTCCAACGGCGGGAAAACTCCACGGATGGCGGGAAGAAGGTAGAAGATGGCGTCCAACGGCGGGAATCTTCACCACAGGTAAGTTTAAAAGTCTCTTTTTCAGGCACGCAGTACCCGGTGGTTGCGGGCACGAGATCCTGCTGACTACGCCAAAGTTGACGCGCCCCTGGGCCTGTGCTGAGTAGCGTTGCGCACGCGGGAGCCTACCCGGAGCCGGGTCGGATAGGGGTAGTAGTCTCGTGGCGGTGACCCGGTCCGTGCCCAGGGAGTCAAGCTGAGTGGCAGTCTTTAGCAGTAGATGTTAGAATGTTCGACTACGCCACCCGTTGAATGCGGTCAGGAGACCGCCGCTGCAGGGCAGACCGCTGAGGCCGGTGATACGGTTGTGCAGCGGGGATGGTATAACCCCCAACGGGAGGGGTATGGCCTCAGGGCAGCGGACGTGGATGATGAAACACTCAGAGATGGTGCGGTGTAGTTCAGGGTCTTTACTGGTGGCAAAGGTAGACCCTCCCGGAGTACTGGCTAGCGATCGGGGCCTGGTCAGTCCGTGAGCAGATGGAATCTCCCCTGGCCAGGCGGAGTTGTAGGCCTCCCCAACTAATCGTACTCTTCTGGCTACCTTGCTAGAGGCTGGTAAAAGTAGCCCACGTCCCTGAGTGTACCGTGTGGTGCTCACCCGTATGGCCGGTGACTCGGGGCCTTTTGGTAGCTTCCGCTCCACGTCGCGGTGCTGGTCCCTTGCGTGTGACCGTGCCTTCGGGTTTCTTGGCCAGAGGACCTGAAATCCCCTGCCGGGCGGTTTCTGCTGCTGGGTAAGGATTAGTCCCCACAGCCTCGGACTCCGGGTCCGGTAAGAATTCTTCAATCAGGGCGAGCTCTACAGCTTCCAGCCCCTGATCTCTTTTTAGCACTGCTCCCACTGAGCTCCTGATCTTTCTTTCCTATAGCTGCTCCTCTCCAGACCAGACTGTGTCTCTGTCTGTGTTCTCTGCTCTTTCCCTACTCACTAACCCTGCCTCAGCCCCAGCTTTATATAGGGGAAGTTCTTCCCCTCCCAGGACTGGGCAGGAGGTGTGGCATGCATAGGATGTCTGACCAGGAAACCTCCCACCTGCTCACAGACGTAATATTGCTATTACTGTGGGAACCAGACCCCTGGGGTGCCACATATACACATACCGTATATACACCTGTATACTTATACACATATATAGTTAGGTATATATATATATATATATATATATATATATATATATATATATATATATATATATCCTACTAATATTATAAATGCGAAAGTTTGTGAGTGTGTATGTTTGTTAATCTTTCACGAAAAAACTACTGGACGGATTTGCATGAAACTTTACAGTAATATAGATTATACATCGGAATAACACATAGGCTACAATTTGTAATGATTTTATGTAATTTTGGTCGTAATATAACGATACATGTCAATTAAGTCGGAAAAAAATCTGGCCTCTGAGAGCTCTCTTATATACACACATACACAGGTGATATTTAAATGGCTGATTTACAGCAGTCAGAAGAGATTGATAATACAATAATTTGCCCATAGTGGATCATTGTATAGTGAGGTCACAGTTGCCGCCTGTCCACAGTCAGAATCAGGGGTGATCATATACCGTGGCCAGGTACAAGTGTGGCACAGGGGGTTCACACACGACCCCCAGGGACTGACATTTCCTAGAAACTTTGGCAGCTGTCAGTCATGAGCTCACCCTGATACATTACACTCTGGAAACAGCTGAAGGGAGAAGGATAATTTATGACATTTTCTCAGACTTAAAAAAACACAGAAAACAGCCCATATGTCAGGAACAGGTTACTAGGGAACTACACGTCCCAGCACGGCCTGCCCGCGCCCATAGCCCGGGGGGAGTGTGAGGCTTCCTCCTGCAGGTTGCCCGGCGGCACCGGGCCGTCATTGTCCTCACACAGGGGGTCCCCGCCGCCATTGTCCCTCCACTTAACACCGTATAACAAAACATGCGCTCACCTGCGCCAGCTGCTGCAGCCGGGAAAGTTCCGAGCGCCTCACCTGGGCGGAGAGGAAGTGACTCACACACGGGGAGGGGCAGTAACCTGAGCGAGGCTCCATGGAGGATGCACACACTGCAGCCTGACAGCACCAGCAGCAGCGCTACACAAAGGGCGTCCTCCCCTCCTGTGTGCAGCACAGCCCTGTGTGTGTGCAGCGCAGCATGTCACCCACAGCACCAGCAGGCTGCTCTCAGCTCCCACAGAGCACTGGGAATGGTTGCTATGGGTAACAGCGCCACAGCTGCTCCTCATAGACCAGTCATATACAACTGATATCGTCTGTACAGCGATCGTAATATAACTAATTCGATTGTTTTAGTATTTTGCTTGAACTTTACTAAGTACCTATTTTGTAATTAGTACTTATAAAAATGCCGCGAAAGCGTAAGTCTAACATTTCGCAAAGCTCTAATAAAGCCCGAGCTATGAAAATAATTAGTCGTGATGAGACGTCTCAAGAAGCCGAGCAACGAAGGCTTGAGCAGGCGGTGCGTTGTGCGGCACATAGAGCTGCAGAGACTCCAGAACAATCCCAAGCCCGACGTGAACGGAATGCGGAGTATCTGGCGTCTCAACGGGCTGCTGAAACTCCAGAACAGTCCCAAGCTCGACGTGAACAGCATGCGGAGTATCTGGCGTCTCAAACGGCTGCTGAAACTCCAGAACAGTCCCAAGCCCGACGTGAACAGCATGCGGAGTTTTTGGCATCTCAACAGGCTGCTGAAACTCAAGAACAGTCCCAAGCCCGACGTGAACAGCATGAGGAGTATCTGGCGTCTCAACGGGCTGCTGAAACTCCAGAACAGTCCCAAGCTCGACGTCAGCAGCAAGCGACTTACATGGCGTCCCAAAGAGCCACTGAAACTTATGAAATGGCCGAATCTCGCAGACGCACTGTTGCTGAAAGGGCAGCACAGCGACGTCAAACATTTACAAGAAATACATGGATATTGTTTAATAAGGCTGCATTTGAGTATGACGAGACTCTTGATTATGAAACTCACAAGCTTATAAAAATAGAAGCAATGACCATAGATTGCAAATATTGCGGAGCTCTTAAGTGGAAAGAGGAAGCAGCAGGTATGTGTTGTTTGGGCGGGAAAGTAGCTCTTCCTTATATAGACGAGCCAGTTCAACCTTTAAAAGAGCTTTTCTCTAATGAAACTGATGAATCTAGCCTTTTTCTAAATAATATAAGAAAATACAACATGTGCTTTCATATGACGTCTTTTGGAGCAGATCAAATTGTCTCAATGCCAGGGTTTTGCCCGACCTTTACAATACAAGGACAAGTATACCACCGTATCGGTTCTTTAATTCCTACGTCCATTTCGCAACCACAATTTTTACAAGTTTATTTCATAGGTGACGAAGAAGAACAAATCAACAGGCTTACTGAGTGTGTGCAAAGCGTAGATAGAAACATAGTTAAAAAATTACAACGAGTACTTCACGACCACAACATTTTGGTGCATGAATTTAAAACGGCTAGAGACAGAATGATCAATGACGATCATTTCAAAGTAGTGATTCACCCAGACCGTGTACCACGTGGTCAACATGAGAGACGATTCAATGACCCTACTACAAATGAAATAGCTGCTGTAATAGTTAGTAGCGAACAAACTATGTCTCGGGACATCGTTGTGCAGCCGCGCGATGGCATGCTCACTAGGGTTCCCGATACACATAGATTCTATGACGCTCTCGAGTACCCAATAATTTTTTGGAAAGGACAAGAGGGGTACAGCATTGATATTCCTCAGATACATCCAATTACCAAACAAGCAATGCCAAGCAAAAAGGTGTCCTGCAAAGATTTTTATGCCTTTCACTTGATGGTTCGTCGCAGCGATTTTAATCTGATGCTTAAGTGTAGGCTCCTACTTCATCAGTATCTGGTCGACATGTATGTAAAGATGGAATGTGAGCGCTTAAGGTTCATTTCTTTAAATAAAAAAAAACTGCGCGCAGAAAATTATATTCACTTGCAAGATGCAATAAGAAATGATGCGGATTTGGATCCAAATAATTTAGGTCAGATGGTGATTCTCCCGTCATCATTTGTAAATAGCCCGAGATACCTACACGAATACACACAAGATGCGTTCACATACGTACGTAATTATGGGAGGCCTGATTTATTTATTACAATGACTTGCAACCCCGCTTGGCCAGAAATCACCAAAGAGCTTATGGCTGGTCAAAATTCAACGGACAGACATGACTTAACAGCTCGAGTATTTAGAATAAAAGTACAGAAGTTGGTAGCTCTACTTACAAAAGGTAACATATTTGGTGATATGCAATGCTTCATGTACTCGATCGAGTGGCAAAAGCGAGGTTTGCCTCATGTGCACTTACTGCTGTGGTTAAAGGAAAAATTGCATCCGAACCAAATTGACGAAATCATATGTGCTGAGATACCAAACCCAGAAACCGATCAAAAGCTCTATGATACAGTGACAAAGAATATGATTCACGGGCCATGTGGTACATTCAATTCTTCATCGCCATGCATGAAGGAAGGAAAATGTACCAAAAATATCTGAGGAAGCTTTTAAAAGATACTCAAACCAATGACAAAGGTTATCCTTTGTACAGGCGCAGAGCAACAGAGAATGGTGGACGCACGACGATTATAAAAACCCGTAGAGGAACACAGGAAATATTGGTGGACAATAGCTGGGTGGTCCCATATTCTCCACTCTTATCAAAAATTTTTAATTCTCATTTAAATGTAGAGTTCTGTAATACGGTACAGGCGATAAAATATATTTGTAAATATATGAATAAGGGTAGCGACCAGGCTATTTTTAACATCCGCCAGCAAGGGAATGTTAACATTGACCCAAGAGATGAGGTGCAGACCTTTAGAACCGGCCGATATGTTAGTAGTAACGAAGCAGCGTGGCGGATCTTAGGTCTCCCTCTGCACGAGAGACACCCAACCGTCACTCATCTCGCGATTCATTTACCCAATGGCGAGAGGGTTTACTTTACGGAAAATAATTTTAGAGAGAGATTAGAAGCACCACCTAAAACTACACTAACAGCATTTTTCCTGTTGTGCCAAAGTGATACGTTTGCAAAAACATTACTTTACATTGACGTGCCTCGCTACTATACTTGGAATGTGGCACGGCAGCAATGGAAACGTCGTTTACAAGGAACACTTGTCGATGGCAGGCCAGGTGTGAAGGCAGGAGACGCTCTAGGTCGAATTTACATGGTGCACGTTAGCAATTTTGAATGTTATTGCTTGCGTATGCTGCTGAATGTAATAAGGGGTCCAACCAACTTCTCGGATTTAAAAACATTTGAAGGTCAAGAACTTGCAACTTTTCGGCAGGTGTGTGAGAAGATGGGGTTGTTGGAAGATGATAACCACTGGGATACCACCTTAGAAGAGGCCGTGCTATGTCGCTCCCCGGCGCAAATAAGAGAGCTGTTTGCCATATTGATATGCACTTGTGGTTTATCCAATCCTCTACAACTCTGGCACAAGTATAAAACTGCATTATCAGAGGATATCATGCACAGATTTGAAAGATTGGATCACGTTAATGATGATCTCTGTTTCAATGAGGCGTTGGGGCTTATCGAGGACAAAATATTAATAATTTCTGGAAAGAAATTGTCCGATTTTGGTCTACCCTCACCGCGGCGTAGAGGAGAGCTATCGAATGAGTTGCTAAAAGAGCTAAGCTATGATACCAACCAGTTAGACGCTCACGTTTGCGAAACTGAGCCACGTTTGCTACCTGATCAAAGAGAGATTTATCACAAAATAGTAGGACGAGTTGAGAATGGTGAAGGCTGACTTTTTTTCCTTGATGCCCCGGGTGGTACAGGAAAAACTTTCTTGCTTAATTTACTTTTAGCAAAAATTCGTAGCGGTCATAACGTTGCATTAGCTGTGGCTTCCTCTGGAATTGCTGCAACATTGCTAAGCGGTGGACGGACGGCACATTCAGTCTTTAAATTACCTCTTAATCTGGTGAACGAAGAAACCCCATCGTGTAATATCAGCAAGAGCAGCGCCCGTGGCCTCCTGTTGCAACAGTGCAAACTAATCGTGTGGGACGAGTGCACAATGTCACACAAACGCGCCATCGAAGCTCTTGATAGTTGTCTACAAGACTTACACAGTAAACAAACAATAATGGGTGGTGTGGTTGTTTTATTGGCTGGGGACTTTAGGCAAACTTTGCCTGTCATCGAGCGAGGCACTGCAGCAGACGAAATTAACGCATGTCTGAAATCCTCATATTTATGGACCTAAGTTGAAAAGCTGCACCTCACCACCAACATGCGTGTCCAGTTATTCAGTGATCTAGAGTCGGGCGCGTACGCTGAGAAACTGCTCGAGATCGGTGAAGGTCGAATCGAAACTGACGAAGAAGGTATGGTTCTATTCACTAACCAATTTTGTCATGTTGTGGATTCGGAAGACGCACTTATTGCTCAAGTTTTTCAAAATTTGCAACAAAACATCCACAATGAAAATTGGCTATGTGAAAGAACTATACTAGCACCAAGAAATGAAACAGTTGCGAAAATCAATAAAATTATCTTGGACCAAGTAACCAGCGATGCAACAACCTACAACTCCATCGACACAGTCATGTCATCTGAAGACTGTACGAGCTACCCCGTGGAGTTTCTTAACTCTTTGGAGCTATCCGGGGTCCCATCTCATAAGCTCGAATTAAAGGTCGGTATACCCGTTTTGTTAATGCGCAACTTGGACGCCCCGAGATTATGTAATGGCACTAGATTGCGAGTCACTGAACTAGGCAGGCACATTGTAAAGGCCACAATTTTAACTGGAGAAGCTAAGAGTGAAAATATTCTTATACCACGCATCCCAATAATACCCAATAACTTACCCTTTAATTTCAAACGTTTGCAGTTCCCAGTTGCATTTTTAGTGACCATCAATAAATCGCAAGGGCAAACTTTGAAGGTAACGGGGATACATTTAGGCACGCCCTGTTTTTCCCACGGTCAGCTATACGTAGCTTGCTCACGTGTTTCTAAATCGCAAAATCTACATATTTTCGCTGAACGAAAGAAATCAAATAACATAGTTTACAGGAGTATATTGCAGTAAAAACACATAGATAAATTACCTGCAGATGTTCATTATTCCAATTGCATACTAATTCTTTACTAACACGAACAATATTAAACACAAGTAACTTCAGTCCGTCCTGTTTATTAATCAGTGTTTAGTAATCCGTTTGTGATGAAATTTGATATGGATAATTTCAAGCCTGGGGAAGGACATAGGGCTACTTTTTATAAACACACCATACAGGCGAAGATTATATAAAACGGTAAACCTGATTGACTGACACACCTAGCGGTCAACGCACAGCCGAAACCACTGAACTTAGCATCTTGAAATTTGCAGATAGGTTCTATTATAGCTTAAATGAGCACTAAGAAAGGAATTTTGATAATTCCACCCTCAAGAGTTTCCCTCTTCATATTATAGGGGTTCAAAGATTGTATGGAATCCGTTAGTTTTGAAGTTAGACATCTGAAATTTTGGATGTACGAGTAACTAAATAAGATTATTTTTTTTTACTATTAAGATTATTTTTTTTTACTATTAAAATGATCTGTCACGAAACTTAATGTGGCAGACCAAATTCCACGCGAGCGAAGCCGCGGGTAAAAGCTAGTATATATATATATATGGAAAGCACAAGGACACAGTAAAACAAACGTATAAATAAATACTCTGTTGTAAAAAAAGTAACAGTAAACAGCAAGTGCTAGTAAAAAGGTGATAAAAAACAGGTTGTTTGACATGTTTTTTGCAAAAAATATATACTAAGCCGCTCTACCAATGTCAAGGTAACCCATAATATATATAAATAATATATATATACGCCACACATATAAATTATACATTAGCAATCCAAAATTAAAATTTGCATAAAAAATATTAAATAGGAGATATGCACCTGATTTTCAATACAATGTTTCGTTTACTTTTAGTTCATGGATAGTGTCAGACTATTATTTCTCATCAATTGTATAAAAGTTGTATATGTGAGAATATATTTCTTCAAAGCTGTTGTAAAAATCTAGTGGGGGTGAAGAAGAAAGCTCAGTGGCGGCCCCTGTTGGCAGGAGTAGAGTACAGCAGGAAATACACATTCTCCTGCCAGAGCTCATCGAGGCACTAAGCAGCCGACAGGAGGGAAGGAGGCTCCAGGCAGAGCATCAGCCCAGGCAGCAGTGCCACAAGCATGTGAGCCGGATCGATAGTGCCAGGAGGTGCTCAATGGAGGAACATGATGAACATCCGATTCCAGGAACGTCTCAGGATTTAGTGCCTGTGCTGTCACCGGGCATTAATTCACTGCACAGCAAACTGGTGAGTGCAATAATGGATTTCTCTCTCATCAGCCAGAACAAGCTGTTGTCTCCTTCATCAGCTGCTGCAAAAATCTCTCATTTGCAAAGTCAAAATGTTACTTGCTGAGTAGTATAAGGAAAAACCCACAAATATGCCCAGTAATGGTGCTGCTATTACAAATCACTCTCTGCAGTATTGATCCCAGTGTGTGATTGATGGGAACTGACATTTTGTACAGATTCTCGGGTATTGAGCTTCATTACAATGCTTAGAGTTGGCAATCTATGTATAAAGGATGGAGTAATAGATAGTGGTGTCATAATCATATATTTATTGTGCTGCTGGACCTATTTGTGCCAAGGACAGTCCTTATATAGGACACGGGGGTCTTTTGTTATTGGTCTCTCTTTAAAGGTGCAGTAAAAAAAAGGAAAAAAAGTGTGAATAGTATAGAAGACCAAAGCTACTGATATATGTGAGTGTGTGTAATTATATATATATATTTTTCAGAATTGGAAATATGGCATGGGAGATAAAGGAGAGATCATGGAAGCAGACATTTTTTTGGACTTCTTGTCAATAATCCCATTGGAAATATAATAGTCAGCCTCTCCCCAGACTAAAATGGTTGCTCTAGACAAGGTTAATAGGATGTCTATGATTTTCAATGTGTAGGCAAAGTAGATTGCAAGCCTTTGGGGAACACAGTCTGGAGCAGAATTTTCATTAATGTGGCAGGGGCAAGTTCTGACTGTTTATGAGATCAGTGACTGATGACGCCTTAAATTACAGAAGGTTTCGTGATATGTTACTTTTGCTTCTATGAGACCACATTCGCACGTTCAGTATCTGCTCAGTATTTTACATCAGTATTTGTAAGCCAAAACCAGGAGTGGAAAAATCAGAGGAAAAGTATAAGTTCTCATTCACACATCAGTATTTTTGATCAGTATTCCATCAATATTTTTATGCCAAAACCACGAGTGTCTCCAAAGCACAAAACAGGTGTCAATCTTTCAATTATAGTTTTTTTTCTGTAAGTTTCTCTCCAGGTTTTGGCATCCAAATACTGATGCAGAATACTGACCAAATGCTGACATGTGAGTGAGGCCTAATAGAAACACAGGCACCACTATTTTTCACCCACCACTGGTTTTGGCTTACAAATATTGATGTAAAATACTGAACGTGTGAATGTGGCCTTGGATTGTAAGCTCTTGTGAGCAGGGCCTATGCTCTTATTCTTGGAGTGGTTGATGAGTTTGTGTCTGATTTTGTTTGTACACGTATCCTCTGAATTGTAAGATTATATGAATATTGTTATTATTTATTGTATCTTTTGGTTCTTTTTTGCCTGCAGGGGGGCACCACCATGCACTGAGTAGCGATGTGCTGTAGGTCGCTCTTTTCCGCCATGCATTGTATTTGTCTCAGTGACATCCGAGTGCTCTCATTGAGCCCCGGCTCTTTTGCTGCATGAATACATTTGTATCTATGTTGAATCTCTATGGCAACGTGTAGACGGGCACACGTGACATATACACAGAGGCTTGCAGCTGGGAGCAGTTCTGCAGGTTCCAGAGTATCTGATGTGCTCCTGCGAGTTTCAAGGACTGGAGGATCATGTCACTAGGGGTGAGTAGGCACAGCTGGCACTATGGCAGGAAGGGCAGTGCTGCGATCCGCAGAGAGAATCCTGGATTTTAGCCATAGGACATTCATCAATGCATTCTTTCCATTTAAATTGGAGTTTTTATATTGGAAAGAATCTGTAATAATCATCAGATAAATAGCTTTCTCCTTTCCGCTTGTTCTGCAATTGATATATATTTTATATATATATATATATATATATATATATATATATATATATATATATATATATATATTAAAGCACGAGACTAACATTCTCATCATATATGACATGTAAGCATCCACATAGGCATTCAGTTTAAGAGTCATGTTTTATAAAGGCGAGCTGTGCTGCGGTAATTGCTCCTATGGAACTGTTTCCCATCTGAGTCTTGCAGCAGACAGGCAGGGTCATTTTAATGGGCTTTACTATATAAACACCATTCCTCACCTCACGGCTGTATTGTACTAATGTGTAAGCAGTCAATGCTCTAGTGACGAGAAAAGATCAATCACTGGCTGCATTGATTATCACTGTGCTTCTGACTGTAATTTTCATTTAACACCAGTAATTAAATCCATAAATGTAATAAATAGCCAATATTATATGTGCACCATCAGACATTAGTCTTTAGATTAAATGTATGTTATATGCTTATTGAACTGTGGAAGCTTCTGATATCGGAGTGGTCTGTTAGGAAGTGTGGTAATCGTATCCTTTACTCCATGCACATCTGTCGACATTATCTAGATGCTATCTAGGCAGTGTTACAATACAATCGCATCCTTTACTCTCTGCACATCTGCTGACACTATCTACGTACTCTGTAGGCAGTGTTACAATCGCATCCTTTACTCTCTGCACATCTGTTGACACTATCTACGTACTCTGTATGCAGTGTTATAATCACATCCTTTACTCTCTGCACATCTGTTGACACTATCTACGTACTCTGTAGGCAGTGTTATAATCACATCCTTTACTCTCTGCACATCTGTTGACACTATCTATGTACTCTGTAGGCAGTGTTACAATCACATCCTTTACTCTCTGCACATCTGTTGACACTATCTACGTACTCTGTATGCAGTGTTATAATCACATCCTTTACTCTCTGCACATCTGTTGACACTATCTACGTACTCTGTAGGCAGTGTTATAATCACATCCTTTACTCTCTGCACATCTGTTGACACTATCTATGTACTCTGTAGGCAGTGTTACAATCACATCCTTTACTCTCTGCACAACTGTTGACACTATCTAGGTACTATGTAGGCAGTGTTACAATCACATCCTTTACTCTCTGCACATCTGCTGACACTATCTACGTACTCTGTAGGCTGTGTTACCATCACATCCTTTACTCTCTGCACATCTGTTGACACTATCTAGGTACTATGTAGGCTGTGTTAGAATCACATCCTTTACTCTCTGCACATCTGTTGACACTATCTACGTACTCTGTAGGCAGTGTTAGAATCACATCCTTTACTCTCTGCACATCTGTTGACACTATCTACGTACTCTGTATGCAGTGTTAGAATCACATCCTTTACTCTCTGCACATCTGTTGACACTATCTAGGTACTATGTAGGCAGTGTTAGAATCACATCCTTTACTCTCTGCACATCTGTTGACACTATCTACGTACTCTGTATGCAGTGTTACAATCGCATCCTTTACTCTCTGCACATCTGTTGACACTATCTACGTACTCTGTATGCAGTGTTACAATCACATCCTTTACTCTCTGCACATCTGTTGACACTATCTACGTACTCTGTAGGCAGTGTTATAATCACATCCTTTACTCTCTGCACATCTGTTGACACTATCTAGGTACTCTGTAGGCAGTGTTACAATCGCATCCTTTACTCTCTGCACATCTGTTGACACTATCTACGTACTCTGTAGGCAGTGTTACAATCACATCCTTTACTCTCTGCACATCTGTTGACACTATCTACGTACTCTGTAGGCAGTGTTATAATCACATCCTTTACTCTCTGCACATCTGTTGACACTATCTAGGTACTCTGTAGGCAGTGTTACAATCACATCCTTTACACTCTGCACATCTGTTGACACTATCTAGGTACTATGTAGGCAGTGTTAGAATCACATCCTTTACTCTCTGCACATCTGTTGACACTATCTAGGTACTATGTAGGCAGTGTTAGAATCACATCCTTTACTCTCTGCACATCTGTTGACACTATCTAGGTACTATGTAGGCAGTGTTAGAATCACATCCTTTACTCTCTGCACATCTGTTGACACTATCTAGGTGCTATGTAGGCTGTGTTACAATCGCATCCTTTACTCCATGCACAACTGTTGACACTATCTAGGTACTATGTGGGCAGTATTACAATCACATCCTTTACTCCATGCACATCTGTCAACACTATCTACATGCAGGTACTCAGATGCACACATAAGCATCATGAGGCCCAGGGGGTTTCTTTATCAGGACTCAATAATTAGGTCTGAATTTTGTGCAGTGAATGAAATGAAAGGGGTCATATTTAATTAAGATATTTGTTAAAGGATTGTATGATTTCTTTATTCCATATCTCAATAGATCATTTTCATTAGATAATGGAATGTTTTACATATTGAAGTTTGGCCTAATTCAGATGACCCAGTGACAAATGGAGCATTTTACTGACAAATAAAAATTGTCCTTCTTGTTTGTATATAGATGGGTTTTAATGTCAACATTAATTCAGTATTTAGTCAATTTTTTTTATTCATTTTTCTTTCCCAAGTTATTTTAATGGGGATAAAAGTTCTCTAATAATTATGTAATATCGTATGCTGTGTTTTGAAAAACCCGAGTATTCAAAATGCACGTATGTCAATACACAAATGCGGTTTGCATTCTTTTTTCAGAAATGTTTTGCAGAATTAGACAAGAGTTGAAAAATGATTGTCTAAAAGAACCCTTTAAACAGTTTTTATTAAATATAAATGACTGTGTTAATGTGGATATGATGTGATTTACTAAACAAATTAATTTACAATGTACTTGTCGTTTGAGGTAACTTTAAAAAATAGATGTGTGCTGTAGGAATAACATTATGGCCATTATTTGACTTTTATCCTGCAGTTTTCACCATTAGTCGATCTGCAGGTTCTGCCTCTAATTTACAATTGTCTCTGAGCTGGTGGGAGAAGACTAACTGCCATGATGTTTCCCATACAGAGCATTTAAGAGAGTCTTTCTTTGGTGTCTCAATGTAGAACATGTTCAGAAGCAAGAGCAGCAGGAAGCACAGTATACAGCAATACTGAACTATGTAACTGTGATTCTAGCACTGAGGTGAGATAAAATACTCACTAGAAAGCAGTTCGCTAACTGTGCGTGTCTCTCTACCTTTCTTATTCTTGTTCCTCCTCCTTCACACATTTCCCCATAGGCTTCAATAGGCAGCTATAATCTGACAATTCATATTTTCTGAGTGAATGACGAGTTCAGGACGTTATGGGGAATGAGAATTTGCTCATAAGTGGAAGAATAAGATTTCTCTGTTAAGATATATTATAAAGTTTGTTATATTCACCTGAATTTTTGATTTCTGCAAAGTTTGTTGAAACAATGGTCACCATTTAATATATTGGGCAGGTTTTTGTCTTAAAGGACATGAAGATAACGTTCCGAGTCACGATCAGTGGGAAATTGCTCAATTTTTTGTTGATCGAATCATTTATGATGGCCTGAAAACTATCATTTGTCATTGTTAAATCCCCTGGTGTAAACAAGCATCTGCTAGTCGTTAGGAGTGGAAACAGGATGAAAGGAACTCAAAAGCAATCGAGATTACAGAAAAACCTAAAATATCTTTCTGATGTTAAAACCCAGTATCATCATTCATTTGTAGCAGAACCTATAGTTGTGTTCAATGTGTCTGTATGTTTTTTCGCAATTATTGCACAGACTACTAGGTAAATATTTTTTAGTTCCTCGAAAACAGGTGTCTATAGTATCACATGATGCCGGCTTAATAGCTGTGAAAATCTCTTCTGTCATTTTGTACACGTAGCAGAGCTAAGTCTGCCATTTAACTCAGGAATTGCACTGTTTATTTAAAGTAAATACTTCTGTAGGTTTACCTGCTGTTCTTATTAAAGCTATAAATCACAAAACTTGAATCTTGCATTAGTGGTGTCATATTTATCCGCCGAGCCCTGAGATTTTCAATCTGTTCTAACTTTCATAAATGACCCTAACTATAGGCCTCATTCACTGTGCTGTAGCAGCTAAATAATGTTGAGCACATGGAGCTTAATGAGGAACCTCTGCCCCTTGAAACAGATGATTTGCGTGGATGCTGAGAATCGTGCCTCCACCGATTTTAATATAGATCAAATTAATTTTGCCCCGGTATTAATGGTTTCTTGGGATTATAGATAATTTATCTTTTTGACAGATTTTAAATATCAGACTGATGAGGGTCTGAGTTTCACCACCCCTTCGATCAGCTGATTGACTGGTGCTCCATTGAGTGCTGTGACCATTTAACTGCTTAGCTTACCTGTTTGCAGACAACCCAATGATTTCAAATGTTAGGGGAAAGTCCACAAATAATTCTGCAATGACACTTTAGAACATCATTGCTGAGCCAACAACTGTCTGGAAATCTTGCAGCAACAGGAGTAAGCATTTCAAGACTCCAGTATTTTCCTTTGATTCATATATATACAGTTGAAACCAGAAGTTTACATACACTATATAAAAATACACATATGCATGTTTTTCTCAATATCTGACATGAAATCAGAATAAACATTTCCCGTTTTAGGTCAATTAGGATTACCATAATTTTTAATATTTGCTAAATGCCAGAATAATGAGAGAGAGAGAATGTTTTAAGGCATTTTTATTACTTACTGCAAAGTCAAAAGTTTACATGTACTAAGATTACTATGCCTTTAAACAATTCTGGACTGTCCATATGATGATGTCATGTGTTTGGAAGCTTCTGATAGTTTTTTGGCAACATCTGAGTTAATTAGAGACACACCTGTGGATGTATTTTAACGCACACCTGAAACACACTGCTTCTTTGTGTAGCATCATGGGAAAGTCTAAAGATATCAGCCAAGATATCAGGAAGAGAATTGTGGACTTTCACAAGTTTGGCTCATCTTTGGGTACAATTTCAAGATACCTGAAGGTGCCTCGTTCATCTGTACAAACAATTACACGCAAGTACAAACAAGATGGGAATATCCAGCTATCATACCGCTCAGGAAGTAGACAGGTTCTGTGGCCCAGAGATGAACGTGCTTTGGTCCAACATGTGCATATCAACCGAAGGACAAAAGCAAAAGACCTTGTGAAGATGATGGCGGAAGCTGTTAAGAATGTGTCAGTATCCACAGTGAAGCGAGTACTTTATCAACATGAGCTGAAAGGCCACTCTGCCAGAAAGAAGCCATTACTCCAAAAGAAACATAAAAAATCCAGATTAAGGCTATGTGCCCATGATGCAGAAAATTTCTGCAGCATTTCTGCATCTCCCTGGCAGAAAAAACGCATGCGGATTGTACATGTGTTTTTCCTGCGAAATACATGCGTATTCACATGCGTTTCCGCATGCGGATTGACAAGCGCTTTCAAAGCGATTTTAGTATCACTTGGAAAGTGCTTGACAACTAGGTCACACTATATAAATCCATGCAAACAGCAAGGATTTATATAGTGTGAACCGAGAGAATGGTTAAAAATAAAAAAATAAACCTATACTTACCTTCCGAGGGCCCGGCGTGTGTTGCTGCGCTCCTTCTTGGCTGCCAGCTGATCACGGAACACTGCACTGAAAGACCTGCCGTCACATGACTGTGACGTCACCGCAGGTCCTTCAGTCCTGCCCCCAAGCACAGGGAAGGAGACCGGGGGCCGTCGGAAGGTGAATATAATCTTTATTTTTTATTTTATTCTTGTTTTTACAGTTTCTATGGTACCTGGGTGTGGAGGAGAATCTTCTCTTCTCCACACTCGGGTACCATCCGCACATTAGAATGCGCCAATTACGCAAGTACAGATGCAGTCTTGCGGAATTGGTGCGTTCTAATGCAAGTCAATGGCGGCAAAAACGCAGCGCTTCTGCAAAATAATTGGTGGTGCTGCGTTTTTTTCCGCAAAAACATTGCTGCCCTTCTACCATGCATTTTTAATGCGATTCCGCAGCGTTTATGCAGCTGCAAAAAACGCATTAAAAACGCATCGTGGGCACACAGCCTAATATTTGAAAATGCACACAGGAACAAAGACCTTCATTTTTTGAGACATGTCCTGTGGTCTGATGAAACTAAAATTGAACTTTTTGGGCATAATGACCATCGTTACGTTTGGAGGAAAAAGGGAGAAACTTGGAAGCCTAAGAATACTATCTCAACTGTGAAACATGGGGGTGGCAGCATCATGTTGTGGGGTTGTTTTGCTGCAGGAGGGACTGATGCACTTCACAAAATAGATGGCATCATGAGAAAAGAAGATTATGTTGCAATACTGAAGCATAATCTCAAGACACCAGCCAGGAAGTTAAAGCTTGGACGGAAATGGGTCTTCCAAATGGACAATGACTCGAAGCATACTGACAAAATGGTAACAAAGTGGCTTAAGGATAACAAAGTCAATGTTTTGGAGTGGCCATCACAAAGCCCTGATCTCAATCCTATTGAAAATGTATGGGCAAAGCTGAAAAGGCAGGTGTGAGCAAGGTGACCTACAAACCTGGATCAGTTACACTAGTTTTGTAAGGAGGAATGGGCCCAAATCCCGACCAACTATTGTGAGAAGCTTGTGGAAGGATATCCCAAATGTTTGACCCAAGTCATTCAGTTTAAGAGCAATAGTACCAAATACTAAACTTTTGACTTTGCAGTAAGTAATAAAAATGCCTTAAAACACTCTCTCTCTCATTATTCTGGCATTTGGTAAATATTAAACATTATGGTAATCCTAATTGACCTAAAACGGGAAACGTTTATTCTGGTTTCATGTCAGATATTGAGAAAAACATGCATATGTGTATTTTTATATATATATATATCAGGAAAAAGTAAAACTATTTAAAGAAAAAGCCACTGACCGTAGTACAAATCATTATTTCTAGCCCCTCCCCTGTAAGAAAAATAACACTTGTCTTATACATAAAAGTAATTGTTCTAGAAAAGGGAACTTAATGCAAAATGAATTTTAGTGATCCTTTGTGGCAAAAAATAAATAACATTTTCAAAACCAGATATGTAGTTCCAGCTTTGTATTTTATTATTTTAGTCTAGCAGCAAAAATAATAAAATAGAAAAAGTATAACAATGACAGCGAAAATCAAAAATTGGTCTGATCATGAACAAGGAAAAATGGTCTGGACTTAAACTGGTTAATTGTTTACCAGGGATACCTCTGTGCCTCTGTAACTTTAATAGCCTCTGTGTGTAGTACTGTAGCTCAGTCCCATTCACTTGAAATGGGACTAAAGCCTCATTCAAGCGTCCATTTTTCACATATGTGTTCTACCCATTTTTTTCATGTATAGGACACAGCCCAAATAATCTATGGAGTCATTCATATGTTCATGAATTTTCTTTTAAAGACCATGTCTTAAAAAAAAATCACAGAGACATGTCTGTTTTTGATCCACATAATCGATCAAAGTTACCCATAAAGTTACCCATAAAAGTTGATGGGTCAGTGAAAATCACATACAGTACATGGATGATACCGTGAGCTGTTTGCGATTAATATTGCAATAAATAGAAGCTTTGTAATTTATATATTTATTTTTTCATAAGTGAAAATGATTGATTTTAAAAACACTGATAGTAATAACTGACACACTGATGAACCTCGGATCCAGGGGCGGACATATAGCCGGTGCAGCTGCACCGGAGCCCAGAGGGGATGGGGGTCCTCACAACTAGAAGAGGGCCATGAACACTAATATTGCTGGGGTCCGATTGGCTCACCTGTAAACTGGTGAATCCCGATGGGCCCGCCCCGGAATCAGTGAGAGATGCTTTCTATTAAAAAGTTACCCTACAGCTCTTCATAAGCTCCGCCCCTCCCCCTGTGTGAGAGCGCTGGGGGAGAGGATGGAGGCTGTAGCGTCAGCAGCCAATGATGAGAGCAGGCCTGCAGGACAGAAGGGCAGGGAGAGAAGAGCTGAGGGGACAGCAGAAAGATGGAGGTCGTACAGCTCCACATCCACTGCTTCTGGTTACACAGGACACAGCAGGAGAGGATGCAACAGAGTGGTAATTATCTGTTTATATGCGTATGTGCCTGAATATATGGTGTGTGTATGTGCATACAGGGGTGGATTAAGAGTAGCAAGGGCCCCGGGCAGTTTAGATGGCATGCCCCCCCCCCCCCCCCACACACACACCTGATGTATCACGTGACATGTCACATGATCCCCCTTTAATAGATCATGTGATAGTTCATGTGAAATTAATTCTTCACAATATTAATATATTAATTCTAATTTTTTTTTTATATTAATTGTATGACTTAATATTGAGCACAATTAAGTATGCTGACATCCCCCTATGTATGTAGGGTCTCATACTGTATAATATGAACTTTCACATAATCCTCCTATACACAGCAGGAGGTCACACGGCGCCCCCCCCAGATACAGCCGGAGGCCACACGGCGCCCCCCCAGATACAGCCGGAGGCCACACGGCGCCCCCCCAGATACAACCGGAGGCCACACGGCGCCCCCCCAGATACAGCAGCAGGCCGCACGGCGCGCCCCTCCCAGATACAGCCAGAGGCCGCACGGCGCCCCCCTCCCAGATACAGCCGGAGGCCGCACGGCGCCCCCCTCCCAGATACAGCCGGAGGCCGCACAGCGCCCCGCCCCAGATACAGCCGGAGGCCGCACAGCGCCCGCCCCAGATACAGCAGGAGGCCGCACGGCGCCCCCCCCCCAGATACAGCCGGAGGCCGCACGGTGCCCCCCCCAGATACAGCCGGAGGCCGCACGGTGCCCCCCCCCAGATACAGCCGGAGGACGCACGGTGCCCCCCCCCCAGATACAGCCGGAGGACGCACGGTGCCCCCCCCCAGATACAGCCGGAGGACGCACAGCGCCCCGCCCCAGATACAGCAGGAGGCCGCACGGCGCCCCTCCCCCAGAAACAGCCGGAGGCCACACGGCGCCTCCCCCCAGACACAACCGGAGGCCGCACGGCGCCCCCCTAGATTACAGCCGGAGGCCACATGGTGCCCCCCCCCAGATACCGCCGGAGGACGCACGGTGCCCCCCCCACAGATACAGCCGGAGGACGCACGGCGCCCCCCCCCCCAAGATACAGCAGGAGGCCGCACACACACAAACAAACATATACATACATATACAAAGACAAATACACGCATAGGCTGTGTGCCCACTGTGCGTTTTTGCCACGGAATTTCTGCAGCGAAAACGCTGAAAAAACGCTTGGTAATACGTTCCCCATGGTCTCCAATGATAATCCGCATGTGCTGTGCACATGCTGCGGAAATTTCCAATGCGGATTATCATTGCGGAAAAAAACGCAGCAAGTCCATTCATTTTGCGGACACGCAGCGTAATTGCCGCCATTGACTTGCATTGAATCGCTTAATATCCGCATGACTACATGTGCACATGCGTATATTAAGCGATTCAATGTGCGGATGGTACCCGGGTTTTGAGAAGAGGAGGCTCTCATCCAGACCCGGGTACCATAGTTCCTGTAAAAAAAAGAATTTAAAATAAAAAAAATAAAGATTATACTCACCTTCCGATGGCCCCCGGTCTCCTCAGCGATACGTCCGGTCTGTTGTATGCGTTGCGGTGGTGTGAAAGGACCTGCCATGACGTCATTTAGTCATGTGACAGGTCACACGACAGATGACATCGGCTGTCGCATGACCTGTCACATGACTAAATGACGTCATGAAAGGTCCTTTCACACCACCGTGAGCCGCCCAACACACCGGACGCATCGCTGAGGAGACCGGGGGCCATCGGAAGGTAAGTATAATCTTTATTTTTTACCATTCTTATTCTTTTTTTAAACTATTACTTGGTCACACTATATATGCCGGTTGCATGGATTTATATAGTGTGAACAAGTTGTCAAGCACTTTTCCAAGTGATGCTAAAATCGCTTGGAAAAGTGCTTGATAACCCGCATGCGGAAATGCATGCAAAAACGCTTGACAAACGCTTCTACCTGGCGGGAAAAACGCATGTAAAATCTGCATGCGTTTTTCCTGCCAGGGAGAAGCGGAAAAAATATGCAGCATTTCTGCATCGTGGGCACATAGCCATAAACACATTTGAAACACAAAAATACATATAAACAGACATATCACACAATGATATCTGCACACACTGACACATCACTCACCATTCCCCTGCTCGGCTCCAGTCGTCCAGCTCCTCTATGGTGGTAAGAAGCAGTGCAGGGCACACTGCATGACGTCACGCTAGCAGACACTGCCGCGCACAGGGCCGTGTCTTCTAGCTGTGATGCGGCCGGGCCAGCACACGTGCGCACACACGGTACGCAGATATGCGCACAGACACATGCATACGTACATATCTTATAAACACATAAAACTGTCCTGTCCAGCAGCTCCTCAGGCATGTCTCAGTGCAGGGTCGCCGGCATGTCACAGACATGGCCCTGGACCATCAGAGGGGCACACTTGCCGTTGGGGCCTGGGCTGCTTCTACAGCATCTGTGTAGGACCTCTTGCGCTGCTTGATTGCCGGCACTTCACCTGACATGGCCGTGCACTGTGCGGTTGTGTCTGGTAGTAATGGCGCGGCAGGGGCAATACACAAGCACAATTATAGGCGCAGCCGCACAGCTCACGGCCATGTCAGGTGAAGTGCCAGCGGTCCTGCACAGGGGAAGCAGCCCGGGCCACGACAGCGAGTGAGCCCCTCTGATGGTCCACAAATACATACATATAGATACATACACACACACATTATATATATATATATATATATATATATATATATATATATATAACACACACACACTGCACATGGACTTACCCTTTCTGTACATGATGCAGGTTCTCCCATCTTCTCTGTGGGGCAGCCTCCCCTCCTCTTGAGGCCCGACTGCAGAGCTCTGGTGTAATTGCAGGGCAGGAGGGGGAGAACGGAGAGGTAACATTCAGACCCGGGTAGGGGACAGGGAGAGCAGTGGGCTGGCCATGCTGTAAGCTGGCTCTGTGCTCTGCTGGAGGCCGGAGCAGGTGGGCGGAGCCTCCTCTCCTGCACTTACACAGTCAGTTGCTGGTGAGTCATCCTCGCAGCGCCGCCGGACACAGCAGAGCAGATTCCATCTTCCGACTCCCGGGCCCTCCTGTCACACATTATAATGAGGTCAATCCGGCCACAGGCCCCTGGGAGCCCCGGGCCCCATGGCAGCTACGGGCCCCGGGCGGTAGCCCGGATTGACCTCATTATAATCCGCCTATGTGTGCATATATAGTATATATGGCTGTGTATTTACGTGTGTGTGTGTGTATATATATATAGGTAATATATGTGCCTGGGTATATGTATATGTGCCTGTGTATATATACTATATATGTGTATGTACCTGTATATGTTATGTGTGTGTATATACAGTTATATGAAAAAGTTTGGGCACCCCTATTAATCTTAAGCTTAATGTTTTATAAAAATTGGTGTTTTTGCAACAGCTATTTCAGTTTGATATATGTAATAACTGTTGGACACAGTAATGTTTCTGCCTTGAAATGAGGTTTATTGTACTAACAGAAAATGTGCAATCTGCATTCAAACAAAATTTGACAGGTGCATAAGTATGGGCACCTCATCAGAAAAGTGACATTAATATTTAGTAGATCCTCCTTTTGCAAAAATAACAGCCTCTAGTCGCTTCCTGTAGCTTTTAATGAGTTCCTGGATCCTGGATGAAGATATTTTTGACCATTCCTCTTTACAAAACAATTACAGTTCAGTTAAGTTTGATGGTCGCCGAGCATGGACAGCCCTCTTCAAATGATCCCACAGATGTTCAATGATATTCAGGTCTGGGGACTGGGATGGCCATTCCAGAACATTGTAATTGCTCCTCTGCATGAATGCCTGAGTAGATTTGAAGCGGTGTTTTGGATCATTGTCTTGCTGAAAGATCCATCCCCTGCGTAACTTCAACTTTATCACTGATTCTTGAACATTATTGTCAAGAATCTGCTGATACTGAGTGGAATCCATGCGTCCCTCAACTTTAACAAGATTCCCGATGCCGGCATTGGCCACAGCCCCAAAGCATGATGGAACCTCCACCAAATTTTACTGTGGGTAGCAAGTGTTTTTCTTGGAATGCTGTGTTTTTTTGCCGCCACGCATAACGCCTTTTTGTATGACCAAACAACTCAATCTTTGTTTCATCAGTCCACAGGACCTTCTTCCAAAAAGAAATTGGCTTCTCCAAATGTGCTTTTGCATACCTCAGCCGACTCTGTTTGTGGCGTGCTTGCAGAAACGGCTTCTTTCGCATCACTCTCCCATACAGCTTCTCCTTGTGCAAAGTGCGTTGTATAGTTGACCGATGCACAGTGACACCATCTGCAGCAAGTTGATGCTGCAGCTCTCTGGAGGTGGTCTGAGGATTGTCCTTGACTGATCTCACCATTCTTCTTCTCTGCCTTTCTGATGTTTTTCTTGGCCTGCCACTTCTGGCCTTAACAAGAATTGTCCCTGTGTTCTTCCATTTCCTTACTATGTTCCTCACAGTGGAAACTGACAGATTAAATCTCTGAGACAGCTTTTTGTATCCTTCCCCTGAACAACTATGTTGAATAATCTTTGTTTTCAGATCATTTGACAGTTGTTTTGGGGAGCTCATGATGCCACTCTTCAGAGGAGATTCAAACAGGAGAACAACTTGCAAGTGGCCACTTTAAGTAGCTTTTCTCATGATTGCATACACCTGGCTGTGAAGTTCAAAGCTCAATGAGGTTACAAAACCAAAAAAAGTGCTTTAGTACGTCAGTAAAAAGTAGGTAGGAGTATTTAAAACAAGAAAATGATAAGGGTGCCCATACTTATGCACCTGTCAAATTTTGTTTGAATGCAGATTGCACATTTTCTGTTAGTACAATAAACCTCATTTCAAGGCAGAAACATTACTGTGTCCCACAGTTATTACATATATCAAACTGAAATAGCTGTTGCAAAAACACCAATTTTTATAAAACATTAAGCTTAAGATTAATAGGGGTGCCCAAACTTTTTCATATAACTGTATGCTGTATACTGTATATGCCTGTGTATATGCCTGTGCGTATATAGTATACATGTGCATGTGTATACTGTATACATGGTGTGTGTGCATCTGCCCGTATATATGTAAGTATATTCCCATGTGTATGTGCCTGTATATTGTATATGTATGTATATGCCTTGTATATGCATGTGTATTTACAGTATGTGTTTGTGTATGTATATACTGTATATATGATGTGTGTGTGTATGTGCCTGAACATATGTGTATGTGCCTATATATTTGTGTATGTGCATACTGTATATATGGTATGTGTGTATACTGTTTATACTGTGTGTGCATTTTCCTGTATATACTGTGAGTGTGTTCCTATGTATAGTATGTGTGTATGTTTATACTGTATATGTGGATATGCCTATATATAAGGTATGTATTTATATGACTGTATATATGCTATGTATATATGGTATATGCCTGTAATTTTTGTGTATCTGCCTATATACCTGGTATGTGTATACGCACCTGTATATCTGGTATGTGTGTACGTACCTGTATGTGTGTATCTGCCTTTATATCTGGTATGTGTGTACGCGCCTGTATATGTGTGTATCTGCCTGTATATCTGGTATATGTGTATCTGCCTGTGATAAATCCTCTTAGCGGTGTGGCTGACTTGTTTATGATGTCGTTTGTGCAGTCATAATTGTGCTCCTGCTGTATCTGTTTATGTTTGTCTGATGTATGTGTTCATTGGTGTGTCCTGCACTTCTGTGATGTGTGTGGAGTACTTGTAAGATGTGTGCGGCTTATTCTTGTGATCTTTATATGTGCATTTTTACTTGTGTGATTTGTGTGCTGTGCTTGTGTGACATCTCTCATGTCTGCGCTGCGCCTGTGTGATTTGTCTGATATGTATGCTGTGCTCATGTTATGTGTGTGCTGTTTAATTGTATGACATGTGCATTGATATTGTTTTATATGTGTCCATGTTTCTATCCTATCAAATAATGTTACTGGAATTTCTGTTTTAATTATTTTAATGCCCTTAGGCTTGCCCTAGGGAAGAACAATAAAATCAGGGACACTCATCCTCCTTGGGGTCAGCAATTCCTCTTTGCTACTGCCCTCATCTTTGTTTTCAGGCTGCAGCCGTGATTTCATGATGAAAACACAGGACTGCTGGAGCGAATCACTGAGCTCAGCAGTCATGCCAAGGTAGACGGCACAAGCTACTGAGCCCTGTGATTGGCTTCAGTGGTCACATGTGATATCACCACCGCAGCCTGTGAACATAGACCAAGCAGGAACAGAGAGACATCAATAGACTAGGTGAAAAGGAGTAACTCTGATTTTATTATTTTTTCCCTAGCGCAAGCTGATGAGCACAAGAGAGGGAGGCCCATACACAGTTCTTGCACAGGGGTCCTTTGGTCTCAGTGTCCGCCTCTGCTCAGATCGAAAACACTGATGAACCACTGTCCATGATGTTACATATGAGAAAAATCACAGACGTCTAAATGAGTCCTAAGCTACAGCGAATTGTGTGCTATCCATGTGTCCATATTTTACATTAGTGTGACATGTCTGTGTCCATATTCTACGGCTGTGCGACATCTGTGTGGCATCAGTTTTTATGCATCAACATTTTAAAATGTCCATGATCAAATACAGTTTCCTAGGTTAATAATGGCAATGTGTCCGTAAAAAACAGATACTACATAAATGATCCATATGAAATTTGTTTTTTTTTCCGCACTCCTAGACTTTTACACCGATTCTTAACTGTTACTGGGAAGAAACTAGTGCATGCTGCAATTTTTTTCACACAATCACTAGGTCCATGTGAGAAAATTGTCATCTGAACAGCCTTATTGAATTACCATATTTTTCAGATTATAAAATGCACTATTTTTCTTCCAAATTTAAGAGGGAAATGGAGGTGCGTCTTATAATGCAGAAGTGAGTTTACCGGTGGGGGTCGGCAGCGGTGGAACGGGGTCACAGGAATCAGGCGGCAGGAGTGCGCCGGTGCGTGGGCGCTGAGTGAATAAATAAATCCCATAAATATCCCTGCTGTGGGCTTCGGGAAAATGTCCACCAGAGGTGGGGCATGCGCAGATTGAGATCTTGGGAAACGAGATCTTGTCTCTCGAGATCTCAATCTGTGCAAGCGCTGCCTTCGGCGGTCATTTTCCCGAAGCCTGTCGCAGGGAATTAAATGGGAAAAGGGACTTCACTCACTGGTGCCGACATCTAATGAGCGCCCAGGCACTCCTGAAGCATCGACCCTGTCTCCTGTGACCCCACTCCACCGCTGTCACCCCCCAGGTAAGCTACTGTTAAAACGGACTATAAGATGCACCACCATTTTATTTTAAAAAAAATTCTTTCCTATTTTCCTCCCTAAAATTTGGGGTGCATCTTATAATTCACAAAATGCAGTACATTGTTCAGTGTGCTCTCAGACTTTTACTCGGGCAGCACACATGTGTATAATTTGTCCCTCTGAATGAGCCCTTAAAGTCCCATGATATGATTTAGACCCTAGTGGCAAGTTTCTGCAATATAATAGAATTCCTGTTTCTACTAGGACACAATATTTGCAGCTGCCACCAGCTGGGGAGCAAAATGCAGGAAGCCCACGAGCCACCTGTGACTTCCAGACTGCTGATTGGAGAACATTGTTCTAACCTGGTATAATTTGGGCACAAAAACGGGTGAAAATGACACGCCCCCAGGGCCTGGGGTACTCGGCAGCCGGGCCTCTGGATGCCGGTGGGGGGTTATCATTGCGGCTGGCCCGGTCCGTGACCCAGGGCGGTCAATAAAAAGGGGGGATCCTATTTATAGGGGATTTGTAGAGTGTTCGTGACGCCACCTGTGGAATGCGGCTAAAGGCTGCCGCCGCTGCGGTGCAGTCCTCTGGAGCTGGTGTTACGGCAGCAGGGATGATGTGGCTCTCCACAGGTAGAGCTAGCTCCAGGGCAGTGTAGGTAGTGGAAGTTGCGCTGGGCGTTGTAGTGCCGGGAGGCAAGAGGGCGCAGATGAAAGAATGGACGGAGGCAGTACGGTGCAGTCATCCAAGTCTTTACTCACAGTTCTTATGACAGTTCCACTGGTGCACTGTACAGGTGCCAGCCTCCCACGTCATGCTGCGTTCACCAGGCAGGGGTTCAGCTCTTCCTCAGGCAGATTAGGAGCACCTGACGGAACCCCACTTTGTTGTGTTCCTAGCTAGACCGTCTTCACGCTGGGTCTTCTCCCTCCTGCCCTGCGCTTCCCCACTCTCAATCCCGCTCGGGTTCTCTGATGTCCCTCCTGTCTTGCTGGAGTTCCCGGACCTGCTTAACCCTCATGGGGATTAGAATAAGGCTGCGGCAACTGGTCTATGAAAGCCAGAAGCCTCCAGTTTTTCCAGCTGAGACTTGGAGTTACACGACTGGTCCAGGTGCCGGTCCCCTTCTTGCGGCCTACGATCCCTCTGTCTTCTGACAGATTCGGGGCGTACAGGTGCTGTCCCGCACTCGACGTACCCCCTGGGATCCCTTCTTTAGATCAGAGCCTACTCCTCTGCTCCTCACCTGGGCATCTAGGACTGGGCCCTACTTGTGGAGCAGAGCTTCTAAAGAGACTCTGCTCCCTGACTGACTTCTCCCTCTTACTAATCTTTCTGTTCTGCCACTCTAAGATGGCCTCCCTTTTTATATCTCACTCTGTAGTGCTCCCCTAAACTGCTTTCTCCACCCACACCCACTACTGGTTCCCCCTACCTTTGGGTTCCCCCCCCCACTCCAGCCAGGGACAGGGCTCAGCAGGAAAACACATTGCATCTTGCCCTTCCAGCCGGCCTTGAGCAGTGTAGTGTTGGATGCAGGTGTTGGGGTTCCGGGCAGCACTCCCTCCTTACCTGAGAGAAGGAGATACCACACCTCTGGGTGAGGTGCAGTACCTCTGTGGCGACTGAACCCTCAGGGGCACTACAAAAACAGATGACCATATGCATGTCTGCATATTGCTAAACCCTGCTTCTATTGAGGAATACATGCTTTATCACCATCAGTTGGTCAGATACCAAACTCAACCCCTATGTATTTGTGGCACCCTGCTGCGCACCGGTACCACAGGACCCAGGGTGCATGGACGGACTTCTCCACAAGAGGCCCTCATCACATACAAACACCTCCACCCTTCCACCTCATACCACCAGAGGGAGCCCGTTAGGGATATATATATGGAGGGTGGAGCCAGGCAGCTCAGTTTAGTGTTTAGTCTGAGAGCGTGCTGACGCTGAGAGCAGTGAAGACGCAGCGCGTCTGCTGCTGAGTTCTGAGGGCCCCGAGTGTGGCCGACGGCAAGAGGAGAGAGGAGTTGAGGGGGCAGAGGAGCATCATGGGCTCACCCCGATATACAAACCGGACACTGGGTCCGCGCCTACAGGGTCCTTTATACCCAGTAGGGATAACCGGCATCCCAGGAGAACTACAAGTCCCTGGCTGACCTGAAGCTAGACCCACACAGGACCAGGAACCACGAAGGCCCCAGCATTATCAGGGATAGTGGTTGCCAGCAGAAGGTCCTACTACCGAGCGACAGGTGAAGGAACAGCATGACACATAAGCTAGGCCCAGTTGCAGGCTGGCCAGGACCATACAGAGAGGCAGACACGGACTAGGAGGCCTTATACCCGCTCACGGGGGAGAAGTCCTGAAGTGCACCCATCCTACTGAGTACCCTGGACCGTACCTGACATCCGCACCAGTAAAGGTATTGAAGCGAATCCCCTGTCTCTGTCAATTACTCCTGCTGCTCCATCACTAACACCTCCACTACAAGCCCCAGCATCACCACCCACCATCAAACTCCACACTGCCCCGGAGGCCTGCTCCACCTGTGGGGAGCAGAAACACCTCAGCTGCCATCCCATCATCCCCCGGAGGTCTGCAGCAGCGCTGGTAAACCTTACCAGGTACCACAGGTGGCGTCACAAACTATTTATTTTATTTTTCCTACCCAAGTTATAATCCCCCTTTTTGGTAGACCGCCCTGTGCCACGGACCGGGCCAGCCACTGTGACCTATCCCCCACCAGCATCCATAGGCCCGGCTGCCGAGTACCCCATTGCCCCGGGGGCGCATCATATTTACATCCCTGCCTGTGAATACTTGTGTCATGTCTTGTCATGGAGATCATTTTCATAGGGTAGAAAGAAATGGTGTCATTCCATAGACATAGTGCAGTTACTGACCTTCATTTTCTGTCGGATCATTGCCCATTATCATTGCATTTGTTAGACAAATTATACACAATTGAATCCATTCACTGCTCATTTATTTGCAATTTCAAGCCAATAGAGTTGTTATTGCCTTAGATCATATTGCACTTTTTTATCTGTTGCTGATTATATGATTCTCCTGTATGTCCACATTTACTGTGTAATAATAACAGCAAGTGATTTCCAAATACAGCATAGAGAAAAATGAAGACAATGAAAGCTGATACAAGAAATGCTCAGGAAATCTCACAACCTTGGTAAAAGCATAAATGATTACTTGCACTATAGGAAGCGTATGTAACAAAGTTTGTAAGGTTATAAAAGGACATAATTCAATCAATTTCTACCTATTCTCCTGCACTGCTGAGCTAGAGAAAGGCATGTTGCTGCTGTTGTCACTGCATTCTGGGTCTTCTATCCTTGGATTACGATATCGGAGAGAATGAGACACAGGACAGGATGTATGTGTCAAGAAGCTCTAAACTTTATTACAAACACAGGGTTAATATACACCCTGAAGGCAGGAAACGGATTTACCATATATGGTTCGATTATACAATTCAGCTGCGCAAGCAAAAAACTAGTTTCTGTATGCTTTGAAACATTTAATTAGACATATCTGGCTAGCAAGGCCACGTTACCTTCTAGCAAGGACACATTATTGATACAAGGAAGGAACATTCAGCTGCTGTTATTTTGACCTAAAGTAACTGTCAGGCTTATATAGCATAGATGGGGTCTTTGAACTTGAGGGGCCCCATCTGCTGCTATAACACTGCAGAATTTAAAACTTCAGAAACCTATAGGATGCTGACTGTGGATTTCAAATTGGAGGCTTAAGACTTTTCCCACTAGTGTAAGGGAGTGGCAGAGTCAGAAGGCACTGACAATAAGGGTTCAATTTGCCAAGGTGTTTTCTCCAGAATTGTGGTGCAAAATACCATGAAATATTGGAAAATGTTTCCGACTTTAGGTGTTTTTACACCACTTGGGTCCAGCTCTTACAACTTCTAGAAAGGTGGACAGGATGTGACCAAGTGTAGTCCAGCCCCTGACTGGCATTCGTGCATGTCTCTTAATAAATTAAGCGCATTTTACAGCAACCCCCATTTCATCAAGACTGGCGTAAAAAATGTTAGGTTTGTTTAAACGGACACTAAGTGTGTATAGCAAAGTCTTTCAGAATATGACCATTGGAGTCCCTTTTTATGCATAATGATAGTTGCTTAGACAGCTGATCAATGAAAACACATTGTTGTTAATCTAATCAAAATACAGAATTTCATACATATACTTATTTGGTTATATAGAAATATTTATTGCTCAGATTTCAAATAAAGGTCAAAAAGGTCCACCCTGAAAACATATGCTAAACTTATTCTGTTCATTATGGTTCCTGTACTTTGTGGTTATGATTGAAATATCTCAAATTCCATAACTCAAAATTTGGATGAAGGTCATAATACGAAGTAGCAATATATAACAGCTAGGAACGGATGATAGGAAAATGGAGTATGTTAAGAACAATTATATTCACATTGAATATTAATTTTTCTCATATTTCCTTTACTTGAACATCATTGTCAATCAGTTCACTGTCTACATTCTGGTCTGTTCCCCTGAATCATGGCTTTCAGGGACATTCACAAGATGAGAAATAGCTCCTGCAACACCTTATGGTGCAGTCTAGGTGAATATGGGTTGTAGTCATTACCACTGAGTGCTGTTGTGTCCAGGTCAACATATTCTACATTACTCCCAGGGCTGGGTACCATGTTCATCGTGTGAGTTTTAAAGGGAATGCGTTAGCAGATTTTTGCAATGTAATCTGACAGCTGCATAATGTATACCCGCATGACTTCATGTGCACATGCAGATATTAAGCAATTCAATGTGCGGATGGTACCCGGGTCTGGAGAAGAGGAGACTCTCCTCCAGACCCGGGTACCATAGTACCTGTAAAAAAAGAATTCAAATAAAAAATATACATTATACTCACCTTCTGATGGCCCCCGGTCTCTATAGCGATGCCTCCTGGCTCTCCGGCAGCTCGCGATGGTCTAAAAGGACCTGCCATGGCGTCATTTAGTCATGTGACTGGTCACTCGACCGCTGACGTCGGCGGTCGTGTCACCTGTCACATGACTAAATGACGTCATGTAAGGTCCTTTTACACAACCATTGCCTTAATTAATGGATACAACACCAGTATGCTTATGGCTACTTGTACTTCAATGGAAAGAATTCCTTCTATCCATCGCTATAAGGAAGTATACTTGATGCCTTAGGCTAAGTGCCCACGACGCAAAAATGCTGCGGATTTTTCCTGAGCGTTTCTGCTTCTCCCTGGCTGAAAAAACTCATGCGGATTTTACATCATTTAGTCATGTGACAGGTCACACGACCGCCGACGCCTAGCGGTCGCATGAAATGTCACATGACTAAATGACGTAATGGAAGGTCCTTTTACCACTGCGAGCAGCCGAAGAGCCAGCAGCACCGCCGGGAGCAGACAGGGGGCCGTCAGAAGGTAAGTATATGTTTTTTTTTTAATTTTAATTCTTTTTTAACTACAGGTACTCCTCTTCTCCAGACCCGGGTACCATCCGCACATTGAATCGCAGAATATCCGCATATGTACGTGTAGTCATGCGGATGTTATGCGGTCCAAAGCAAGTCAATGGCGGCGATTTCGCTACAATTCCGCAAAATTAATGGTCGTGCTGCGGATTTTTCCGCAATGATAATCCGCAGCGGAAATTTTCGCAGCATGTGCACAGCACATGTGGATTGTCATTGGGAAACATGGCAGACAACTTAACATGCATTTTTAATGCGTTTTCGCGGCGGAAATGCAGTCGCGGAAACGCATTAAGGCTATGTGCCCCTGTAGCGTTCTTGTAGCATTTTTGTGGCATTTTTACGGCCGCAAAAACGGTTGTAAAACCATCTGCCATGCAAAGCAATGTGACAAATTCGCATTGCGTTGCAAAATGCAGCATGACCATTTCTACCGCGATTACGCTGCAAATTCGCGGCCATTGAGGAACATTGAAACGCAGCAAACCCGCAGGTATGTATGGATTTGCTGCGCTTCAATTAAACTCAATGGCCACGAATTTGCGGCGTAATCGCGGTGCGTGTGGTACCTGGGATGAAGAGGAGACTACAACCCCTCCTCATCCCGGCTACCACGCGGTGAAAAAAAGAAATAAAAAAGTTGTATACTCACCTCTCCGGTCTCCTCCCGGCCGCGACCTTTCTCCTCGGCATCCCGCGGTGTACTTGCTGGACCTGCGGTGATGTCAGCAGTCAGGTCCACTGTGAACCGCACGCCATCCCCCTCCAGCCAGGTGCCGACCTCATTATGAGACGCAGTCTGTTTGCACATGTTCTCAAAGGGGAATACTAAAACATGGATATGGGACTATTTCCTGGGATTCTCTCATCACTGCAAGATATGTGGACTTTGAGACTACCTTAACCTTGCATAATCCATCTCACACTTTGTCCTCAACCTCTCTACTTTGTCCATTTGGGATTTTTGACTTTCTTTCAGTATATATACCTCCAGCATCTGGGACATCAACATCACACCCCTGATGAAGCCATAAGCATTTGGCGTAACGCGTTGGTTATTTATACTCTTTCCTTTTCTCTGTGCATCTTTATTTTCTGGTACTCTCCTTATTCCTACATTGCTTTATACTTGATTTATTTGTGGGCTTGATAGTGGAGCATAGATATTTTCTACTATGCTCTCTTACCAATTGATTTACCTATACCATGCCATAAATATTTTAGCGATATTTGGAATTATGTACCATTGTTATTGAAGTACATTTATCTTGCACAGTTGTGTAATACATCTTTGACATATCTATTGATTATTTTTCTTTTGTTTGGGTGAATTTTTTTCCTTTTTTGTCCTGTGTATGTTTTTTATCATGTTTTTTAATAATGTCCTATGTAGTGTGTTTTGAGACTAATAAAATCTTGCATATTTTTGTACATTAGTGTCTTTATATCTATTTATCAATTGTATTTGGTGCCCTGGATTTGTCCCAATCCCCCTTGTCTTTTTCTTATGCTTGTTTGCATTCATGGGGACATTGGCACAAATACATTATTAATATTTAGTGTGGTGCTAGGTCTGCCCCTTACTTCTAGCAGTCAGGTAATGGTCGTGTGACCATCAGCTGACTGAATGACGTCACCGCAGGTCCTGCCAGTACACCGCGAGATGCCGAGGAGAGAGGATCGCTGCCGGGAGGAGAGCGGAGAGGTGAGTATACAGTTTTTTTTATTTTTAACTTTTTAATTCTTTTTTTTTTTTTTTACTATAGATGCCGCATTTATAGCATCTAAGTTGGTCACACAATATAAATCCATGCCAGTTGCATTGATTTATATTGTGTGACCAACTTTTCAAGCACTTTTCCAAGTGATGCTCAAAATCGCTTGAAAAAAACGCATGTAAAAACGCTGAAAAAACGCTTCTCTCTGGCAGAAAAAACTCATGTAAATCTGCATGCGTTTTTTTCTGCCAGAGAGAGGCAAAAACGCTCTGCATCAAATCTGCTACGTGGGCACATAGCCTAAAGGGTGTCCAACTTCAACAGTCAGTCTTGAATAGATTCATAAATTTGTTTATGTACAGCTGTGTGGTAGTACTAACATACTGTATCAGATCTGAATGCAGCATCTCTACTCTCCGTCTGGTGGGGAAAAGTATAATCCTGTCTTGGGAGCTTGGTAAAAAGTATTAGGCTATGTGCACACAATGCGGATTTGGTGCGTTTTTTGTGCAATTTTTTCCGTGCGGAAATGCAGCAGAAACACATTGCACATCTTATCCCATGACTTCCTATGACATTTTGCAAGTTCTGTGCACATGATCAGGATTTTTTCTGCGTGGATATTAGGTGTGGAAAAAAACGCAGCATAAGGCTATGTGCCCACGATGCAGAATTGAAGCAGAAAATTTCTGCAGCATTTCTACATGTTCTTGGCAGTAAAAAACGCGGATTTTACACGCGTTTTTACATGCCGATTTGACTTGTGTTACATTGGGACCTCAAATCCGCATGCAGAAACGCATAAATAATGGACATGCTGTGGACTTTTTCGCAAGGAAAATCCGCTGCGGAAAATTCCGAAGCATGGGCACAGTACATGCAGATTTTCATTGGGGATCATGGGGCACGGATTACCAAGCATTTTGCAAGCGTTTACTCTGCGGAAATTCCACAGCAAAAACACTTGAAAAACGCATAGTGGGCACACAGCCTGACCATTTCTTGTGCGTTTCCGCATGCGGATTTGCCTATACAATGCATTGGAAAAACGCATGGCATATCCGCAAGGAAAAACGCTTCAAAAATACTTCAAAAACGCGTGTAAAATCCGCATGCGTTTTTCTGCCAAGGACATGTAGAAATGCTCCGGAAAAATTCTGCTTCATTTCTGCATTGTGGGCACATAGCCTTAAGGGGTGATCTCTCTCTCTGTGTACTTGCTCTGAGTAAAGAGCTATGGGCAAACACTCAGACTAAGGTTTCCCTGTCACTTTCTATTGTTTCTGGAACTCCATACTTGCATACAACTCCTTACATCAGTTTATTGCCTGTTGTTTTACTGTTTGCATTTGACACTGGCCAGACCTCAAGCCATCCTGAAAATAGATCCACATAAACAAAGACAAGACCCACTTTTAGTAGATGAATGTGGTCCATCTGCAATCTCTGAAATGGGTAGGCAGACCAATCAGTATGTCTTCCAGGTACCTTTACTGTTTTCCTGGGTTGTAACAGACGCAAATCATGCACTCTCTCACATAATTCACAACTGTATTGTTGAGTTCTGGAGCCACCCAATATATCACACATATCCACCACTTTATATCACACATACCTTCCCTTAAACATGCACAGGTCCATGTGCAAGATGAGTGATCAAACGGTATGGGACCTGCCCTATAATCTTTTTTTTTGGCTTGGGGAACCTGTCTCTGCAAGAGAATCAGTAAGCCATGAGTTAAACACTACACCAGATGGACCGAGATATCAATAAGCGAGGAGAGCTGCAGCGTTGGTCATCTCGTCTGCCATTTGATTCCCCCTTGCTTCATGAGTGGTCATCTCTTCTCGTCTAAGTTGTACTTTTTAATGACACAAGTCATCTTACTATGCAATGTACTTGCTTTGTGTCGGCATTTTCTGAGATAACCCCATTTTGGAGTATATATGTTTTTACCATTTTTATTTACTTTTTGTTTTGCAAAGGTTCGGCAAACAAAAAACAACAATTGTGACTTTTCGATTTCTTCTTTATGTTTATTGTATTGGTTAAATTATTTTATATTTTGATAGATCAGAGTTTTATGGACAGCTTTTACAGCAGTACTGAATATGTTTATATTTTTATTTCTTTAGTGTTTTTCTTTTTAATGGAGGAAAAGAAGGTGATTTGAATTTTTAGGGTTTTTCTCAATTTTTTTTTTCCTTTTTTGTTTAGTTGCTTTAGGGGACTTGAACCTGCGTCATCTGATTGTTGATGGTTTGTTTTTTTTCTGTATACTGTAGTACAACTGGGTTGGGTTTTAAAGGGACACCTCTCTGCCAACCATGGGCTCCTTCAGCAGTTCCCGAGCTGCCATGGCAAACCATTGGCACCATGCAATTGCTCAGCCGGGCGACTGAAGGGCATCTCTCCAGATTGTGTACCCTAAATGTCACTATCAGAGATTGATACTGGCATTTTAGGAGTTAACAGCAACCATCAGATCTTGGCTCTGATTGCTGTTCTCAAAGACAGATGCTCAATGTGTAGCACAGTCATTATCTGCTGGTTATGGTGAAGCTCAGCTCTTGAGCCCGCTACATACTCTGGCATATGAATTGCACCGTATATCTACTGTAGATGTTGGAAAGAGGTGAAAGCATCAACTAAGTCCCTTACTGCTTCTGCATTTTTGATTTGTTTTCATAAGGATCCAACAAAGTTGCTACTATGCCAAAGGGTTCAATAATTATGGACAATACCAAAAGCGGAACTGAAGTCTATGTAAATTATGGCCATCTTAACTTCTGCCCTCTTATGTGGAACTTTGCCTCCTACCTGACATTTGAAGAGAGACTGGTTGCTGGCACAGGATCTCAGACCAAGTTTTGCAGAATTGTTATTTGTAAGAGCTATAAAAACCTCAAAACCTGCATTAGGAAACAGCTCCTCAATGACATTTGCTAAATTTTGTATTTCACTGTTCAGAAGTTTTAGGAAATCATAATGGGGGTCAGAAGGTTTTAGATCTGGCTGGTACTCTGTTTAGTGGTTCCCTCCTTTTGAATTCAGTGACAGCAGTGCAGTAAACGTGCAAAAAGTGAGACCTTATACTTGGTGAAGCAAGCTGCAGACATAATATTAATTTTAGCTTGGTATAAGATCTTACTGAATGTTGTGCCATAATGATAAGTGGGTGATTCAGAACTACAGTATATCAGTGAACTGTCTTTGCAAAAGCTGCCACTTGTACCTCTTAAGGTGGGTTCTCCAGTATAACCCTTTAGCCAGTGATATATTGTAAAAGATGTAAAAGAAAATCTAATCAACTTTGTTGCTCAAAAAAAGAGAAATCTTTTTCTTCTTCTCTTGATTGCGAGTTGTTGGTGTCTGCTTTAGAGGTGGAGCAGAAGAAGCTGTCTTTGTATAATAGATGCCTAACATATAAGATAAGATCATATGTTGCCGCCTCCCTTTGTATGGCCTTCTCTTGCTCCCCTTTATGACTCAGATGTGCTTAATCTAACCACTTCAACATGAAACACAAACAGACGTGTACTGACATTGAGATGGACACATAACAAAACAAACATGGGCACTAATGGTTCCGTTCATCATCGATTATAATGAGTTTCCTTGGACTCAGGAAGTATGATAGAACTCCAGACCAAAAGAATAAAAATATGCATTTCAAATCAAAAACATTGTAAAATGTATTATTCTATAATCAATAATAAGCGCTAAAAACATTACTCTCTAAACCATACATGTCGAACTCTGGCCCCTGGTGCGAAATCTGTCCCGCAGTGTGGTTATATTTGGCCCGCGACACCAGAACCACAACTCCTATGTGAGGCCCATTATTCTGTATGGAGGACTATGTGGGGCTCATTATTCTGTATGGAGGACTATGTGGGGCCATTATTCTGTATAGAGGACTATGTTGGGCCCCTTATTCTGTATGGAGGACTATGTGGGGCCATTATTCTGTATGGAGGACTATGTTGGGCCCCTTATTCTGTATGGAGGACTATGTGGGGCCATTATTCTGTATGGAGGACTATATGGGGCCCATTATACTGTATACTAGTTGACCCGCGACTTTGTCCAAGTTTTTCATTTTGGCCTTTTGTGTGTTTGAGTTTGACAACCACCAATTATTAAAAGATGTCCCTGATAGTACAGTTTATAGCAGTTTTCAATTCACACATTCCATGTTTTCTACCATTGTTATTATTTTTATATCTGTAATATATCTGCAATCCCGCACGTTTATTGGCTGTCTAACAGCCGCAAAACATGCGCGGCAGGGACTCGAGCACGGCGCGCGAGCACCTGCGATGCTTGATGCGTACTCGAGCACCACGATGCACGATCGAGTGGAGAGCACGCTCGCTCATCCTTAATCTGTACATAACACTTTGACCAATATTGTGGACTATTTGCTTCTTCCTAAACTTCTTCAACTATAGTTTCACCATTAGAATCAGGCTGTTGTTCTACTCAATGATTTCATCTTTACTGCAGAGTAACTTTAAGACAGTAAATCAGACTTCAAAATTCTTGTCACTCATTAATAATTATGAATGAATGACAAAAATTTTGATATCTGATTTATTATACTCACAAGCATGTGTATACATACTCTATACCATAGAATTTCACCTATTGTACTTCAAAAACATAATAATTTCAATAGGAGAAAAAATACCATCCAGCTCACCAACTGGGTTCACGGCATAGACATGTCTGCACACGTCGCTCTAAAATCTTCCACAATTACTACTTCAGTGGATTATCCCCATAATTAAAAAATCCACATAATGAAGGCCAAATGCATGCAGTTAAATATAATGAGATAAAAAAATAATAATAGGTGAAAGACAACGCGTTTCTGACCTCCACGGTCCAGTCAGAACCTGAGTAAGGGCCGCGGAGGTCAGAAATGCGTTGCCTTTCATCTGTTGTCAATTATTATCTCATCCTGCTAGCTAACTGCATGCATCTAGCCTTCATTATGTGGATTTATTATCATGTGGATTCTTTGTTGAAGTTATAAACGTTGAAGATTTTAAAGCAACACACGCTGGCTATGTATATATATTTCCCCATGTGATGTTCTCTGTGTATTGATGGTGTGGTGTGAGCTTTTATGTAAATTGAAATGTGTTTGTATGTGTATATATATATATATATATATATATATATATATATATATATATATATATATATATATATATATATATATATATATATATGTGTGTACGTATTCTGTGATGTACGTATTATATAAACACGTGTGTATACACATAATGTTTATATAATACGTACATCACAGAATATCACCCATTGTACTTGCAAAAATAAAAATAGAGAACATCATTGTATTTGCCAGTTAACACATTCATTTTCATTAGACTACTCACTAGTAACATTCCAACACATATACATATACAATACATTAACTGTTTGACTGGACTGCAAGTCATGATTATACAATCTGTCACGCTGAAGTTAGCAATCTTACATAATCCACTTCTTTTCATTTACTCAAACCATCTTAACATTCAACAATCCACTGGCAGACACGAACAGAAAAGTATATAGATAGGATGTACGTCACTCTGTATAAAAATACGGTGCTAGGATAGGATACCTCTCCATATGCTCAGTGAAGAAAGAATCTGGCACTCATTGAGTTGCAGAAAAATATCAGATTTATTAGCAAAGCAATCCAAAAACAGTGACGTTTCGTTCAAAAGGACCTTCTTCAGACAGATTGCATACGGTACACTACCCAGCATTGTGGGCGCTGTTACATGCAGTGAACCATTTGTCGCGGAGTGCATCTTCTTACAGTCATCACTGTACTTACGAGAGCTTCAATCAGCAAGATTTCTTGAGTAAACAGTATTTACTTCATATTGGATAAACATGAGATACAATTCAGTGTCACACAGTCCGTGTGCTGCTGACATAACACATTCAGGAAAGAAAGAAAAAAACACACAGGAAGTAAAAACAACCAACAATTGAGAGCTTTCCTCCCACATTTTACAGCAAGCATATAACTTTACACACTATCGCCATCTGCTGTCTGGTTAGTATAAAGTCCTCCTTTCACTTATTATAAGTCCTGATCTGTTGCATATGCCAACACCATTCTCCATTCTGCAAGCTCCACTCTGCATTATACACTGGTGCTCAAAACTGTACAAAACATAACAGGCGAAGTGATGCTAGTGATTTGTAAAAAGGTAGAACCATTTCCTTATGATGTACCTCCATAAATCTTATGTATTACCTTGGCAGCAGCTGCTTGACACTGGTTGTAAAGTTAATTATGTGTCATCGAAAAATGTATGTCAGGTTCCATGTCAATTTTACAAAGTGTTTCCTAGTTAGATAGTATTTTACATATGTACATTCCCTTCCCATGTATTCAGCCCTACATTTATTAGCATTAAACCTCAGGCAATTGTAGTGTGCACTTTCCTGTATATTATAATCTGCTGCATTGAGGATATGTAAGGTTATTTCCCTGAAATACAGTCCAGGTAACCTGGGACTCCTGCACTCCGATCTAGCAATTTAGTGCTTATTGTGGTACAAAAAAAGAGGCATTGGCATAATGCTTCCCACGGGAGTGACATATGTTGCCTTATAGCTAATCTGTGTTAACAGGGGAATAACCTAGTAATTGAAAAAAATTATGGATGCTATGTAAATCCAAGTAAATCTCTGTTTTAACCAATATGTGACTTTATAATACATAAGACTGTGTGTAAAATTGTAGTAAAACAAGCAGCTGGCTTGCACTCTAATGTGCATTTACCATCTGCTAAAGGTATGGTAAAAAAGTTGCAGTTTAGCATTAAAGGAAATTTGACAGAGGATACATGTCGCCTGAAACATGGTTGCATGTATCAGCCGCTGGCTGTATGATTTCAGCCATGTATGTTTGACTCTGAAACGCTGAGGCATTTTTCAAAGGACAGCCAGAGACCAAGCCGTACTCTTGACTAGTTAAAAATGTGGGTCCCTGGCTACTTCTCCCCGGCTGCTGCCAATAGCTGACAGGTCTCTCCCTATACACGGATGAAGTGAGAGCGCCGTCACTCAAAGAGAGCGCGCAGGGAGAAGCCTTCGGGAACTGGCTTTTTTGACTAGTCAATCATGCGGTTTGGTCCTCGGCGGCTTTTTTTTAACTTATTGATATCTATTATTTTCAATTTTCTTTTAATAAGTGTGTTTAGTTATCTAACCCATTTTTTAAAGCAGCATGTGTTTACTATACAGTGAGAAAAATGCTGACTTCCGGCTGCTTGTGAACTAAACAGTTTTAATGTTATACCATATTTATTTATTACACACTGTGTTCCAAATTATTATGCAAAAAGTGTTTAGGAGTGATAAGGGAAGAATTTGTTTGTTTGTCAGTTAAACTCCTTGATGGTGATGTGTGTCAGGGCTCTTTATATCACTGTAAGCAATTGCAGACACCTGTGCTAATTAGTTTGGCCGGTGTGTCCAATGAACGGCAAGACTACTTAAGAAGGCTGTCCCACATTATTAAGCAGCCTACATTTTCTGCCAAAATGGGAAAGAAAAAGGATGTGTCGGCTGCTGAGAAGCAACAAATTGTGGAGTGTTTAGGTCAAGGCATGACTACAATCAACATTGCCAAGACACTTCATCGTGATCATCGCACAATCACGTATGTAGCTGATTCACAGTACACACGTGTGCGTGCTGATAAGGGCAAATTGAGGACTCTTTCCTACAGGCAATTACGTCAGGTTAAAAGAGCAGCGGCAAAAAAGCCTTGTCATAGCAGCAGACAAGTTTTTGAAGCTGCTGGTGCCTCCAACATCCCCCGAACAACAAGATGCAGGGTCCTTCAGAGGTTTGCAGCTGTGCGTAAGCCATCCTGTCGACCTCCTCTATCCACTTCACACAAGCAGAAACGGCTCCAGTGGGCCAAACAATACATGAAGACTGACTTCAAAACTGTTTTGTTCACGGATGAGTGCCGTGCAACGCTCGATGGTCCAGATGGATGGAGTGGAGGATGGCTGGTTGATGGACACCCCATGCAAACACGGCTACGGCGCCAACAAGGAGGAGGTGGAGTAATGTTTTGGGCTGGAATAATGGGGAGAGAGATTATTGGCCCCTTTAGGATCCCTGAAGGGGTAAAGATGAACTCCATAATGTATGTGGAGTTTCTCAAACAGCACTTCCTGCCATGGTTCAAGAAGAAGAACCGTGATTTCCGCAGCAAGATCATTTTCATGCATGATAATGCACAGTCTCATGCTGCACATAACACATCTGCATCTCTGGCTGCTATGAGCATAAAAGGGGACAAACTTATGGTGTGGCTCCCATGCTCCCCTGACCTCAACCCCATTGAGAACCTCTGGAGCATCATCAAAAGGAGTGTCTATGATGGCGGGAGGCAGTTCACATCTAAGCAACAGCTCTGGGAGGGTATTCTGTCCTCATGCAAAACAATTGAAGCAGAAACCATCCAAAACCTGACAAATTCAATGGACGAGAGAGTTCAGAAGCTCCTTTCGAACAAGGGGTCCTATGGTCAAATGTAACATCACCTAGAATAAAGTTTTGAGTTGAAAACTGTTTGATTTCAGTCTGTAATAACCTGCTAATGCTTATAATTTCAAAAATGACATTTTTTTTGTTCTTTATTCAAATGAAAAGGTTGAAAACTGCTGTGCATAATAATTTGGAACATGCATTTTGAGTGCAGTTTGAGTGTTTCATTTAAAAAAAAATATACTGTTATCATAGGCAGTTTGTACAAAAAACTTTCAATTGTACTCTAATAGTTATTTGACAGGAAAATTACAATGACTGCAATTCATATAGGTAATTTGGGAAAATCTGAGAAAATATTATTTGAATAATAATTTGGAACAGTGTATATTTAAGTGTCATTTCACCAAAGATGAAGCAAGTCAATGCACCTTAATGTGCTCAGATAGGGACACAGTTTTCCAAATTTAGCCTCTGTACGCAAGTACAATAGATTTTGAAACTGATCAAGATGCGACTCAGGTGAAGAGTTTCAGGGGTTTAGGAATTACAAACGGTTTTACACTGGCCCAATTACCAAAGGCTCAATAGTAATTGGAGAATTGACTGATAAGCCATTTCATAGTCCAGTGTGAGCTGTTACTTCATTACTTCCTGACAAATTAAGGCGATAATGGTCCTGGAGTTGATTACAAGTGTTAAATTTGCATTTTGCTCTAATGATGTTGGGGGAGGGAAGGATTGGACAGTTTATATCTAAACTCCAGATCCTATTATTATCTGCAATATACGTCACTGCTAAAGGAGTCTGGCAGGTGCTTTCTCCCCTTTATCCTTTGAAAACACATGAATACTTGGCCAAACCAATAATTAAAATGTATGGTGTATGGGGAAGTCTGGAGAGATTGCTGTAGAATGATGAGTATTAAGCTGACAGCTTTTTAATGTGTATGGTAAATAAATAAGTCCACTATTAGGCCACAGCCCCACTATCAGTATTTGGTCAGTATTTTTTCTCAGGAGTGGGAGCCAAAACCAGGTGAGGAACAATCAGAGAAAAGGTATAATAGAAACAAGTCACCAATTCTGCATTTATCACCCACTCCTGGTTTTGTCTCTTACTCCTGAGAAAAAATACTGACCAAATACTGCTAGAGGGGCCATGGCCTTAAGCTAAAAACTGTTAGAAAATAGCAGAAAGTTTAAAGGTATGTGCACATGGCATCTTGTAGATGTTGACATACCTGTAGAATTTTTTTTTCAGAGGAAGATGGATGATTCAGGAAAATGGTTTTGTTTTTCTTAAAGAGTCTTTTTTGGCGTCACCATGGTAATTTTTTGGCACCTTTTTTATTGTCTATATATACAGTAGTGGCAGCCTCTAAAGAATTCTCAGGTCACTTCTTATAGCCATTCAATGATTTTCTAAGCCTGAGGCAGTTAAAAGGAGGTCAAAAACAAAACATATACACAGCAAGTCATTTTGACATTGCTGTGCATATCTTCATTCTTTTTAATGTTTATTGAGTGCTTTTTCAAAACGTCATTTTCACATACCCTAAAAGTGGCCTATGTGCAATTTGGCGCATTGTTAATAAGAAGGAATGCACTGACCAGTTAGGCAACGGCAAAAGGCCAAATAAAGTAGATGCATGCAGAATCCTTTTCTTGGTAAGGAATAACTACTTGGCAATATACTGTATACTCTGAAGGAAATAAATGTATCAAGTCTTCAATCAAAAGACGTCTTCATAAATATAAATCCAGACAGTTCATCTCAAGACGTGAATCATTGATAACATGCAGTAGCTTAGCTACTGGGGGGGCAAAGTGGGCGTTCGCACCGGGCCCTATCACATGGAGGGGCCCACCTGAGTCACAGCCGCTTCTGTCATTATCTGAAGGCCGCCTCGGCTCTCTGATGTGTTAGACAGTCAGAGACACGGCAGTTGCGCACACTGTAGGCATGCACGCTGCTGTGCGGCATCTGAGACTTATCTGAGACTCTGCAGCACGCTGTGCTGCACAGCTGCCAATTGCAGAGTCTCAATAGTGCAGTACAGGCAGCGCACAGTCGTGGCTGGAGTGCTCAGTGCTGCTAACCTGATAGTCTTCTTACAGGCTGGCAGTGCTGAGGTTAGCTCCACCCACCCCATGCAATGCATGCTCTGATTGGTCCAGGCTGGACCAGTGGTCCTAGTAAGTAGCTGCACGCCTGCAGCATACTAGGCTGTGCGTGCTAAAAGAGTGCCTGGCGGCTGTCCCAGAGCAAGAGTCATCTCATCACGTTCATAAATGTAAGGCCGCGGCTGCTCTGCTGGAACAAATTTTGTCTTTTTTTTTAAATAAATTAAACTAAGCATATGTTACTGTGGGACTGGGAGCTAGGTGAATGTGAGTGAGCCGGGGAAGAGCCAGAGGGGGAGCTGATTTGTGGTAAGGGGGGTGGGTCTGGGGAGGGTGAAGATAAAGAGGTAGGGGGCCGCCGGCACTCCATGATTGCCGGCACTTCACTAGACATGGCGGTACATTGTGCGGCTGTGTCTGGTAGTAAAGACAAGGCAGGGTCGACACTGCACCTCTAATTGTGCTTGTGTGTTGCCCCTGCCATGTCATTACTGCCAGACAAAGCCGCACGGCGCACTGCGCACGGCCATATCTGGTGAAGTGCCACCAATCATGCAGCGCCGATGGTTCTGCAGAGATCCTGGGGGGAGCGGCACGGACCCCGACGACGAGTGGGCCCCCTGATGGTCCAGTGTCATGTCTGTGACACGCCGGCTGTCCTGCACTGCCACATGCCTGAGGAGCTGCTGGACAGTACACCGTCCGGGGCCGGTGAGTAGGCTTTTTGCAGGCTTCCAGTATCCCCATATTAAAAATATTTCTAATGTGTCTGTCTGTGTGCATGACTTTGGAAATATATTTATGTCTGTTTTATATCTTTTTAAGAATTTGTGTTCAAATATGTAAGTACAGTACAGACCAAAAGTTTGGACACACCTTCTCATTTAAAGATTTTTCTGTATTTTCATGACTTTGAAAATTGTACATTCACACTGAAGGCATCAAAACTATGAATTCACACATGTGGAATTATATACTTAACAAAAAAGTGTGAAACAACTGAAAATATGTCTTATATTCTAGGTTCTTCAAAGTAGCCACCTTTTTCTTTGATGACTGCTTTGCACATTCTTGGCATTCTCTTGATGAGCTTCAAGAGGTAGTCACCGGAAATGGTTTTCACTTCACAGGTGTGCCCTGTCAGGTTTAATAAGTGGGATTTCTTGCCTTATAAATGGGGTTGGGACCATCAGTTGTGTTGTGCAGAAGTCTGGTGGATACACAGCTGATAGTCCTACTGAATAGACTGTTAGCTGCTTTTTTCTTGCCATAATACAAATTCTAAGTAAAGAAAAATGAGTGGTCATCATTACTTTAAGAAATGAAGGTCAGTCAGTCTGAAAAATTGGGAAAACTTTGAAAGTGTCCCCAAGTACAGTTGCAAAAACCATCAAGCGCTACAAAGAAACTGGCTCACATGAGGAACGCCCCAGGAAAGGAAGACCAAGAGTCACCTCTGCTTCTGAGGATAAGTTTATCCAAGTCACCAGCCTCAGAAATCGCAGGTTAACAGCAGCTCAGATTAGAGACCAGGTCAATGCCACACAGAGTTCTAGCAGCAGACACATCTCTACAACAACTGTTAAGAGGAGACTTTGTGCAGCAGGCCTTCATGGTAAAATAGCTGCTAGGAAACCACTGCTAAGGACAGGCAACAAGCAGAAGAGACTTGTTTGGGCTAAACAACACAAGGAATGGACATTAGACCAGTGGAAATCTGTGCTTTGGTCTGATGAGTCCAAATTTGAGATCTTTGGTTCCAACCACCGTGTCTTTATGCGACGCAGAAAAGGTGAACGGATGGACTCTACATGCCTGGTTCTCACCGTGAAGCATGGAGAAGGAGGTGTGATGGTGTGGGGGTGCTTTGCTGGTGACACTGTTGGGGATTTATTCAAAATTGAAGGCATACTGAACCAGCATGGCTACCACAGCATCTTGCAGCGGCATGCTATTCCATCCGGTTTGCGTTTAAATGGACCATCATTTATTTTTCAACAGGACAATGACCCCAAGCCCACCTCCAGGCTGTGTAAGGGCTATTTGACCAAGAGGGAGAGTGATGGGGTGCTACACCAGATCACCTGGCCTCCACAGTCATCAGACCTGAACCCAATCGAGATGGTTTGTGGTGAGCTGGACCGCAGAGTGAAGGCAAAAGGGCCAACAAGTGCTAAGCATCTCTGGGAACTCCTTCAAGATTGTTGGAAGACCATTTCCGGTGACTACCTCTTGAAGCTCATCAAGAGAATGCCAAGAGTGTGCAAAGCAGTCATCAAAGCAAAAGGTGGCTACTTTGAAGAACCTAGAATATAAGACATATTTTCAGTTGTTTCACACTTTTTTGTTAAGTATATAATTCCACATGTGTTAATTCATAGTTTTGATGCCTTCAGTGTGAATGTACAATTTTCATAGTCATGAAAATACAGAAAAATCTTTAAATGAAAAGGTGTTTCCAAACTTTTGGTCTGTACTGTATGTCCGTTTGTGTACTTATCTATGTATATATTTGTGTATATGTTGGTGTGTGCATGTCTGCGTACTGGGTGTGCATGTCTGCATACTGTGCTTGTCTGCGTACTGTGTGTGCGTGTCTGCATACTGTGTTTGTCTGCGTAGTGTATATGTGTGAATGTCTGCATATGTGAAGGATGAGGGGACATCCTGGGCCCTGTGTTGTATACCTATATTTCTCCGCCGTATCTTTGCATCCTGAATCGTCGTATGTGTTAAAGGGGCCACAGACTCTTTCACCGGCCCTGGTAGGGGGCTTATTATATTTACTGTTTAGGTCTTATTATAAGCCCCAGTCTATTAGTATAACATGCCCCCAGGCTCATACAGTAGCCATGTCCATGAGCTGTACAGTATTTAAAGGGGTTTTTCGGTCTAACTTTACAAGTCTGCAGTTAGTCTATGTAGCTGCAGACTTGTGAATTCTCAAATCTTGCGCACTGTGAGGATTCTCCATTGCCCAGATCGGCGAATATGCAATTTGCATAGTCCTGGTCATATTCCAACTGCGCAGCCTCACTCAATACAAGTGTATTGAGAGAGACTGGAAACAATCTAGTCGGAATGTGGCCAGGTGTATGCAAATCGCATACATGAGGTCACATGACAACCCTCTCCCCGCACCGGAGAGTCCTGACTGTGCGCACAATGTGATAATTCACAAGTCTGCGGTAACATAGAGTGACAGCAGACTTGTAGCTTAAGACCAGACAATCCCTTTAATAATTTCATAATAAGCATCTTATTATTTGTATAAGGTTATTAAAGAGGTTGTGGGGCATTATGAATTTCTAGGAGCAAAATGTGGGCACTTTTCTAGGGCACTTGCACAGAGCATTATTATGTGGGGTACTAAGAGGATCAGTAATAGAGGACATATACGGCAGCAGCAGCTCAGCATTGGGGTATCAGTAGGATGAGGAGTTTGTGTAGGTTTGGGATAGATGAGGACGGTGCTGTAAGTATCGGAAGTCAAATGTGTCTTTGTTGTAATCTCTGTAGAAGAGTCGTGGCGATCTGTGCCTGATATAAAAGACTGGAAAAGTGAAAGACTCCATTAGAAAGAGCATCACCTGTGAGTCTCTATCTATAACTGCACTGTAATCTCTGATACTTTCTTCAGGACTGGTATCTACCAATATATAATCACCATATGGCGGTAATATCAGTGATGGTCTTTGTGTAGAGATTTAGTATCCGTAACAGCGCGGTCATCTGCTGATACTTGATTTATCAGCTGCATCTTTTTGTATTCTTTTTCTGAAGTAGTAAAACATTACAAAAACTATATAAATCGGTCTATTCCCTGTTCATGACAGATATGTCATGCTCATCTTGTTGGTACTGCATTTTACATGCAAGATGAGCAGCAGGAGGCCCTATGATATTCATAGTCAGTCAGGCTTCAAAGTCGTAGTTTAAAAGTGTTGTCCAGTAGCGTAGCAACCCTGGGGGTGCAGAGGGTGAGTATCTTTTCTCAAGAGTGGGAGACAAAACCAGGTGAGGAACAATCAGAGAAAAGGTATAATAGAAACAAGTCACCAATTCTACATTCATCACCCACTCCTGGTTTTGGTGCCCACTCCTGAGAAAAAATACTGACCGAATACTGACCAAATACTGAAAGTGGGGCCGTGGCCTTAGGGTGCGCCACCATAGGATTACCTGGTTGGGGGCCCACTCAGAAGTTTCGTCCCCCCCCTAACCCAAGCCCCTAGCTACGCCTCTGGTAACATGCAAGAGCAGAAAGAACAGAAAAAACCTTGCTAGAAAACATCTAAAAAGCATTCCCAGTTCTGTACTAATAATGGAAGGACAAATGAAACCAAGATTAATCTGTACCAGAATAATGAAAAAGTAAAGGAAAGGTTCATGATCTGAATCATATCAATTTCTGTCAAACGTGATGGAGGTAGAATTATTCCATGGGCAGGTATGGCTGTCATTGAACTGGGTCACTTGTGTTACTGATGATGTAACTCTAGAATATTCAGAAAATAAGTAACCAGCTTACCCTCTTCAAGGCTTCCAAGAATCCTCAGCACAGATGAGCAGCATTTTTTGAATGACTTATGTCAACAATTTAATAACCCAGGTAAATTTGGAAAAGTATTAACACATCAGCCTATGTGTTTCACACATAATATTGTCTTTATTCATAACCTTAGACCTTAACCCCTTCACGACCTTGGATGTATCCATACTTCTGTAGAAATGTTCCAGAGTTATTACCACAAAGTGACACTGATCAGAATTGTAACATTTGGCCTGGTCATGAAGGTGAAAACAGGCTTGGGGGTGAAGGGATTAACCATAACAAAGGAGAATCGTAACAAAGGATAATGTTATGTGTGAATACGCAAGATGTTGCTTTAATACTACTAGATGGTGGCCCAATTCTAACGCATCGGGTATTCTAGAATATGTATGCGCCGGACCGGGCGCAATCAGCAGAACGTTGTTTAAATTTGGCGCCAAAATCGCAGATTGGTCGCGGCCGGCAACCGCGACCAATCAGCAAAACGGTGTTTAAATTTTGGCGGCAATATCGCTGATTGGTCGCGGCCAGCGGTCGAGACCAATTAGCAGAGCGGTGTTTAAATTTGGCACCAATAATGCTGATTGGTCGCGGCCGGCGACCGCGACCAATCAGCACAGCGATGTTTGAATTTGGCGCCCACAGCGATGTTTGAATTTGGCGCCCATAATGCTGATTGGTCGCGGCCGGCGACCGCGACCAATCAGCTAAGCTGTGTTTAAATTTGGCGCCAATAATGCTGATTGGTCGTGCTGGCGGCCGCGACCAATCAGCAGAGGGTTGTTTAAATTTGGCGCCAATCTCGCTGCTTGGTCGCGGCCGGCCGCGACCAATCAGCGAATCGTATTAGTGAGGACCGGGCAACGGCGCTGCCTGTGCGGCTACTTCCGCTGCGAGAAGCCGGGAGATGAGCGGCTGCTCGCAGCAGAAGTATACCGACCGGCAGCGCCGCTCCCCGGTCCTCCGTTCACACTTGCCGTCGGGAGATCAGCGGGCCAAGCCGCTGATCTCCCGACGGTAGCCGCATGGAGGTCAGCGGCGCCGCCGGTCGGGGTCCTTTTGGTGCAAGCAGCCGGGAGATGAGTGCCTCGCACCGCCTCATCTCCCGGCTGCATCGCTGCTGACCTCCGTCCTGCAGATGAGCCGCTAACGGCCACCATCTTTTTCTCAAATCCCACGTCGCTGATTGGCCGAGGCCGGACCAATCAGCGACGTGGGATTTCCTGGACAGACAGACAGACAGGCAGACAGACAGACAGACGGGATAAGATGATTATATATATAGATTCTAAATGTACCTGGAGTATTAAGCTGTTAAAATAAATATAGTGAGTACATTTTTTATCTGAGTTGGCTGGAGATCTTCATTTGTGATGTATACAGATGAAGAAGGTAGCAGGATGAAATCTGGGGTGTATAGATACATTTTGCTCAGATTCAGGCAAATGCTACAAAACTAAAGGACAGTGTTTTATGTGCCCACGATGCAGAAATGCTGCATATTTTTTCCGCTTCTCCCTGGCAGGAAAAACGCATGCGGATTGTACATGCGTTTTCCTGCCAGGGACATGCGGAAATGAAGCGTTCTTCACTTGCATTTCCGCATGCGGGTTATCAAGCGCTTTCCAAGCGATTTTAGCATCACTTGGAAAAGTGCTTGACAACTTGTTCACACTATGTAAATCCATGCAACCGGCATGGATTTATAGTAGTGTGACCAAGTTAGTTAAAAAAAAATGAATAAGAATGGTAAAAAAAAAAAAAAAAAAATTATACTTACCTTCCGATGTCCTCCCAGTGTTTTTTCTGCTGCGTCCGGTGTCTTGGGCGGCTCGCAGTGGTGTGAAGGACCTGCGGTGACGTCATTGAGTCATGTGACAGGACACATGACTCAATGACGTCATGGCAGGTCCTTCACAACACCACAACCCATACAGCAGAACAGACGGAGGGGAGAAAACACCGGGAAGACATCAGAAGGTAAGTATAATCTTTATTTTTTTATTTTAAATTCTTTTTTTAACAGTTTCTATGGTACCCAGGTCTGGATGAGAGTCTCCTCTTCTCCTCCAGACCTGGGTACCATCCGCACATTGAACCGTGTGATATCCGCATGTACAGATGTAGTCATGCGAATGTCACGCGGTCCAATGCAAGTCAATGGCAGCGATTACGCTGCGTGTCCGCAAAATTAATGGACATGCTGCGTATTTTTCCGCAATACTAATCCGCAGCGGAAATTTCCGCAGCATGTGCACAGCACATGCGGATTATCATTGGGGACAATGGGGCACGTATTACCAAGCGTTTTTTAAGCGCTTTCGCTGCGGAAATTCCGCGGCAAAAATGCATAGTGGGCATGCAGCCTTACAGTGAGAATGGAAACTGACAAAAACATGTGTGACGGCCTGCTGCGCACAGGTGCCACAGAACCCAGTAGGGTGCATGGATGGACTTCTCCACAAGAGGCCCTCACACATTCACACACCTCCACCCTACAACCTCAGACCACCAGAGGGAGCCCTGATAGGTATATATATATATATATATATATAGGGAGGGTGGAGTTAGGTAGTCAGAGTGTGCTGACGCTAGGAGATCAGTGAAGACGCAGCACGCTGGATGCTGTGCTTAGGCGAGCCAAGGCCTACAGCACGAGTAGAAGCCTGAGGGGCCCCCGAGTGTGGCCTGAGGCAAGAAGCAGAGGAGATAAGTAACGAGGGGGCAGAGGAGCGTACCAGGCTCACCCCGAACCATACACCGGACACCGGGTCCGCGCCTACAGGGTCCCTTTATACCCAGTAGGGATCACCGGATACCTGGAGGGCTACAAGTCCCAGGTCGACCAACGCTGACTTCCGTACCAGGGCTACGAGTCACGGAGGCCCCCAGCGTCCAGGGAGAGTGATCTCCAAGAGATGGCCCTACCACCAAGTCAGCAGGTAAGAAGCTTAGCAAGTGAAAGCAACGGATGAGGAGGCCCTATACCCGCTCACTGGGGAGAGTCCAGAAGTGCACCCTTCCTACCGAGTACCCTGGACCATACTGGCATCTACACCAGTAAAGGTACCAAAGCGAACCCCCGTGTGAGTGTCTGTAATTTCTCCCTGAATCGTCCTGGCCGTCTCTCACCTGTACCACCATCCATTCCCCTACGCTACCCTGTGGGAAGCCGTTCCATCATAAGCTGCCCTAACATCTGCCTCAGAGGACTGTCGCAGCGCTGGTAGTCCTTACCAGACACCACAGGTGGCGTCACGAACTTTACAAATCCCCTATACATAACTTTCCCCTTTTCGTTGACCGCCCTGGGCCACGGACCGGGCCAGCCACCGTGATATCCCCCACCAGAATCTAAAGGCCCGGCTGCCGAGTACTCCACGGCTCTGGGGGTGTGTCACATGCATCAAAAGTAACTTGACTTTTTAAACTCTTTGAATATTTTAAAGGAAACCTGTCACCCGATTTATGCTGCCCAAACACTGCTCTAAATGGCAGGTCGTTCGCTTTGTGAAAGACCTGTCAATCACCTGCAACGTTGCTGGGATGTTTAAAGTAGTAGTTTGTGCAGCCAGGATCTGATTCATGATGTCAGATAACAGCTGCCCTTTAAATTGCTGAGTTAGTCACCTAAAATTCAGTGATAACTGTTAGGCTGCGTACCCGCTATGCGTTTTTCAAGCGCTTTTGCTGTGGAATTTCGGCAGTGAAAACACTTAAAAAATGCTTGGTAACATGTGCCCCATGGTCCCCAATGATAATCCGCATGTGCTGTGCACATGCTGCGGAAATTTCCGCTGCGGATTGTAATTGCAGAAAAATCTGCAGCATGTCCATTATTTTTGCGGATACGCTGACTTTGACGGTCGCGTGACCTGTCACATGACTAAATGACGTCATGGAAGGTCCTTTTACACCATCGCGAGCCGTCGGGGAGCCAGGGCGCACCGTACAGGAGACCGGGGGCCATCTAAAGGTGAGTATGATTTTTTATTTATTTTTTTTACCATTTTTATTCTTTTTTTAACTATTAACTTGGTCACACTATATAAATCCATGCCAGTTGCATGGATTTATATAGTGTGACCAAGTTGTCAAGCACTTTTCCAAGTGATGCTAAAATCGCTTGGAAAAGCGCTTGATAAGCTGCATACGAAAATTCATGCAAAAACGCTTCACAAATGCTTCTACCTGGCAGGAAAAACACATGTAAAATTCTGCTTCATGGGCACTAGGCCTTAGCATTCCTACTGTAGAATCACAATGAAGTCAAAGCAGCGATGGTGTAATTTCTTCAATCTATTCTTTTCTCTCATCTATTATGTATACTGAGATGATTACTGTTGAAGTTGGGCATAAGGACACACTGTTCTAGTTCTGATTTGTGTAGAAGCATGGGATATGCTTTTCATAATATTCAAGACTTGAGGTTTTCTGTAACTTAGAGCAACATGTCTTAAAAATTCACTGTTAGTGTCCTCATTATTTCCAAATGCTACATCTAGCCTTTCTCTCCTTGAAAATTTGTTAAAAAGTGTCTGCCACAGAGAAAACAATGTTAAGTGCACATTGTGTAATTACTCAAATGCAGCAGTTTTTTTTTTTACTTTTTTTTGTGGTTTCTGGAAGCAATTTTTTATAGATACAGCTGACTCATTCTTTATCTAGTGGAAAACATTTGGACTTGTACTATAAGGGGACGACTTACCTGCACAAAAACTAAGTCTGACATAATAGGAAGATAATGCCTAGAGCAACTAGCCTGATCATAGCTTTTGAATTTTTAACTTGCTGTGGGAAAACTACAGCTCAAATATTATCTGGTTCCAGCCACAATATTTTTTATTTCCAGTGACTGGTTTACATTAAAGGGTTTGTTCAGTGTACAAAAATATGGTCAGCTGTGTTTTTACTATAAATAGAAAAAAATACTAACATACTTTTGTTCTCAAGTATTGACTGCTCTCGGAATATAAAAATTGGTCTTGGGTCCCAGCTAGTGTTGAGCGAATTTGTTCGGCATTTCAAATTTGTGTTCGGGGTTCCTGCTTGTTTGCGCCGAAAAATTGGCTCTGCCCATGAACATCCCTGATTTGCCACAGTGTCACGCAGATAACACTAGCACGTGCGTGACAGCATGGCAAATCAGGGATGTTCATGGGCGGAGACGATTTTTTGGCGCGAACAAGCTGGAACCCCGAACACGAACTCGAATTTGAAATGCCAAACAAATTCGCTCAACACTAGTCCCAGCAGTTGTGATTCTGATTCAGTGCTTGAATCAGAAGAGCGTTTCATGTCCCGACTTGTGACCAATGTTGTTTGTGAAAGGAGATGGCTGACTGCTTATTTCAGAATTCAGAGGCATACATAGAAATCATGGGGCCTCATAACATAAGCCTTAATTAGGCCCCCCCAATCCCTCGCAAAAAATATTTGACAGATTAGGTGGTGTCACGATGCATAGGCATAGTCAAAAATTTTTTATACATAAAACTAGGTGTGGACCATCCCCTGAGAAAGCAAACTGTGCGAAATTTCCTTTGGGTATGGTAGAAGGACACCTCTCCACTGGTTTACATTTTGTTATTCTGGCATTCTGTGTTATTCATTTTTCCTCTTGTTCTGTTTTATTGTTATGTGTTGCCACTATTTGGATCTGCCGTATTTTGCGGACTAAGAAGCACCGAGACCCATAACATTTTTATTTTTCAGTCGATGGAGCTGTTTGATGGTTTGTTTGTTTTTGTGTCGGTGAGACAACATTTTTATCTATGCTATTTTGGGATAGATATGATGCTTTATCGCTTTTTACAGCATTTTTTGTGGAATTGCAGAGACCAAAAAAAGTAAATTTCTTGAATTTTTTTTATCATTTACATTGTTTACCGATCAGGTTAATTGTTTTTATATTTTGATAAATCATGCTTTTCTGAACGCGGTGATACCACATATCTTTATTTTTTTAATTTATTAATATCATTATTTTTAATGGGGGAAAAGGAGGGTGATTTGAACTGTTATGTTTTTTTTTTTTTACTTTTTTTCATATTTATTTTTACTTTTCACTGTTCTTGTTAGTACCCTTAGGGGACATGAAGCTGCGATCGCCTGCTCACTCGTTGCTTTATACAGCAATGCCACAGCATTGCTGCATATAGTGAAAATCACGGTTTCCATTGAAGCCCGGCCACAGGCAGGATTTCAAAGGAGCTTCATCATGTATGGAGGTCTTCAATAGATCCCCGGCTGTCAAAGCAATGTATCGGCGATCACATCACAGGGGTGCAGATGGTTGCATTGAATGACGTGCCCCCATGCTGGCTCATGCTAAATGCCACTGTGAGAGATGACAGCGGCATTTAACAGGTTAACAAACCGCAGGAAGATTTCCGCTCCACCCATAACACACAGCCATGACGTGCTGGGTATGGGATGAGCTCACCTCGTGAGCCCGCTCCATACACCCGCTTCCGACTTGTGCTGCACATGTACAGAGCATATCGTGAAGTGGTTAAAGGTGTTTCCAACTTTTAAAAAGTCGTCCCTAAATGATAGAATTCCTTTTAAATAATAAAATCAGATAGTATTTATCCTCCCTGGGTCCAGTGCCCTCTCTCCGCTGTGGCTTCAGTCTCAGTGTTTTGATTGTAGCATTGATGTCACATTGATAGCTCACATCACCGCTGCAGCCAATCACTGAACTCAATGGCTTTGCCATTGCAGATGGCATGAGCTGCTGAGAAAAGTAATTAGCTGCAGCTATGAAGTGCCCTGTCAATGTGACATCTCAGCTGCAGCTAAAACACTGAGACAGAAGCAGCGGCAGACAGTTGGTGCGGTACCCATTAAGGGTGAGTACTATTAGATTTTGCTAACCTATACAAGTTCTATAATTTGGGGTCCACTTTTTTAAAAGTGAGAAACCCCTTTAAATAGTTTAATGCCGTTTAATTCACTTAAAAAAGATGTCTTTCTGTTCATACAATGAAGCTACAAAATATAGGTTTAGGTGTTAAATGTCAGACTTTCATCTCTAGTTGTGCAGCAAAACCATATTGTGGCACCATATTAATAATGATAATCAGTTGATAATCAGTGGCCATGGCCTATTACAACCTATTCTGTCATACAATCCCTTACTAGTTAAAAACATTAATGGTCTTTATAAAGTTAACTTACATTCATGGTATCTACTTATCACAGTCAGCATTTTTCATTAATCATTTCTGATATTTTGGATAGTTTGTTGATTAATCCAAACCTAGTTAGTCTTCATTGCATAATAAATCCTCTGTCGTGGTTCTGTTTTTAGCTGTTTAAAATATAATAATGATAAAAATAATCTTCTATTTTGAAAATGAATATTGATGAATTGTACAGTAAAAACTATTCGTCATAAGCAATATTACATGCATTAATGGCAAGAATATTTTCTCTGTTAATACCAGGATTGTTTTGATCCACTTACTTTATTTTACATTGCTGGTAAATGCTAATCCTATAATCTTGAAATGATGGTTTAGAATGAGATTTGGCATCTAAAAAAATTACCCTGCACATTTCATGTGAAAAATATTTCTTGTTTTAGGTGCAATAAATTAAAACGCTTATAAAAGTGTAGCTTATAAAAAGGGTTTCTAATAGCACCATTTTATGTATGTTATTGAAAATATAGATTAGATTTGAAATATGTGAATTAAAGTTATATAACAGATCTATATTTTACATAAGTATAATTTCTCTGTTCCTAAAAACTGAAAATGCAAATGTGAATAGAGCATATGACTGTTAACTGTATTCCCTATTTTGAATTATAAAACGCTGAAAATTACAGTATGTTTGTGCTATATCAATAGACAATATGATTATGGAAAACAGTGCGGCCAAATATTTGTTGTGTAAGCTAACAAAGCCTGAATTAACTCACAGAAACATATGATGCAATATTTTTAGTTTCAAGATAACCTGTCAGCACGATTTTGCAGTTTAAAGTAAAGACATGGCTGTAATACTGATTACATTGATACCTTGGGTGAAGAAATCCGCTCTGTTGTTTTCCTTTAATCACCATTTGATGTTTTCTACTAATTAGATTTCGGTGCACAGGGGCCGGACTGTACTCTGGGTCTTCTCCTCCCTTTCTGTGATTCTCTGACCCTCTGCTGCCTCTGGTCTGTAAATCACAAGTCACTGCTGAGCATTCAAACAGAGGAGGCAGGACATTCACAGACCGGAGGTAGGCGGAGGGTCGGGTAATCACAGACAAGGAGAAGACCAAGTGCACAGTCCGGCCCCTGTGCACCAGAATCTCATTAGCAGAAAACTTCGAATGGTGATTAAAGAAGAAAAACAAAGCGGATTTACATATAAGGAAAACATGGATTTCTTTGGAATAAGATATCGGATCACAGATATCACGGTGTTTTATTCAGCTTCTTATAACCTATAGCTAACAAATAAAGTAGCACTCTTTAGCACTATAGCATGAAAAAATGAAATATATAAAATTCAAATTGCATTACTGCTCTTGAAAATAGGAATAATTCAGAATACTTAGCGCATAAATTGACCAATTCTTGTGTACTCGGCAGCCACGATAAGGCGATTGTCATTGCTGGGAACCTTTCTAATGTGAATCCTCCCTTAGGCTGAAGCCTTTTGATATTTGTATATATAGGCTCCCTGACTGAGCACTCCACCCCTATGCCTTTGGAGAGGTGGTTTTAATTATAGCAGGATCCTACCTTCCCATATTCATGTAGGCTTCAGCCTAAGAGAGGATTCACATTAGATAGGTTCCCAGCGACGAGAATCGCCTTATCGTGGCTACAAAGTATTGGCCAATGAATTGGCCTATTTATGCGCTAAGTATTTGCAATTATTCCTATTTTCTAGAGCAGTAATGCAATTCAAATTTCATATATTTAATGTTTGCGTACTATAGTGCTACAGAGTTCTACTTTATTTGTTAGTTATATATGGAGAGGGCTACTCTTAGTAAGCTCCTGTACACACCTGTTTTCTGTTTGGAAGTGACAGTCTTTTGATATTTCTATGTGCCCATATAGATAGCTTAGGAGGGTTGACAGATTCCCCTCAAGTATGGCTGAATTCTGTAGTGACCGGAGCCATTAAAGAATTTATGTCCATGCAGGTAACAGGAGCTGGCACTGCTTGATGCTGATTGTGACTGCTGACATCCAGAGTGCTTGCATTGTAGGAGGCTTATGTGTGCCTATGCGGATGTGAAATAAGTGCTATAAGAAAAGATCCTTTCAACGTACTGTATATAAAATTCGGCTTTTCTGTTTGGAATAAAACATTGGGATTGCTTTTTATCTAGAAAATAACAGTGTACCAGTAAGTAATAAATCATAGCAGGGTGCATAGGATAATGACTTCGTAGCTTAAGTGTGTTTAACTCCTTAACGCCCAATTATGGGGATAACCCGTCTTGCCTGGAAGTACGTTCGCACACCATGACGGGTTATCCCCGTCATGACTTTGAACTGTCACTGCGTGTAAAAATGCTGTGACAGTTCAGTGCCGACAGCTGTCACAGACAAGACCGCAGAGCGACAGGGGCAGAGGTGCAGGGACCCATGCCGTCGGTCCCTGCACCCAGATCTGGCTGAGCTCCGGCACTAAACAGCCAGGAGCGGTGTCTGCGCCGCCCCTGGCTGTTAACTCCCTGAATGCTGCGATTGAGCGCGATCACAGCATTCAGGAGGCAGGCAGAGGGACATCATCGCGGGGGCTCGACCATTGCCATGGCGACCCAAGGTCGTTATGATGACCCCAGGTCACCAAGCTACGGAAAGCTCCTGAGACCAATGCACAGCATGGTCGCAGGTGCTTTCACAACAGGTATAATGTACTGCCAAACTAGTGCATTGCAGTGCATTATACCTGTGAAAAAAGTTAAAAAAGTGAAATTCCCAAAGTGAGACTAAGTAAAAAAAAGTAAAAAAAAAGTAAAAAAAAAATTGTAAAAATCTAAAAAAAAAAATGTTAAAAAATAATAAAATATATTACACTAATAAATACAGATTTTTATGTAAAAAAATAAAAAAAGTACACATATTTGGTATCGCCACGTCCGGAGCGACCCGATCTATAAACTGGTCACACTAGTTAACCCCTTCAGTGAACAGCGATAAAAAAAACAAAAAAAAAACACATGGGAAACTATGCCTTTTTATCATACCGCTGGAAAAAAGTGGAATAAAACGCGATCAAAAAGATGGATGCAAATAGAAATGGTACTGCTGAAAACGTCATCTTGTCCTGCAAAAATCAAGCTATCATACAGCTTCATCAGCTGAAAAATTAAAAAGTTACAGAGCTCAGAATAAAGCGATTCAAACATTATTTTTTATATAAAAGTTTTTATGTAAAAGCGCAAATACAAAAAAAAATTACATAAATGTGGTACCGCTGTAAACGTACTAACCCAAAGAATAAAGCTACCTTATCAAATTTTGCCACAAGTAACAAAAAAAAATCCTGAATTTTTGTTTTTTTTTCATTCTGCCTCCTAAAAATCAGAATAGAAAGCGATCAAAAAATGTAATTTGCCCGAAAATAGTACCAATAAAAACGTCAACTCGTCTCGCAAAAAGAAAGCCCTTTCATGACTCTGTCGGCTGAAATATGGAAAAATTATGGAGAATTTTCCCATGCTGTCAGTGACGTGCATGAGGTGAGCTCATGTCCAATGAACTCAGCTCACCTCATGCAGATCACTGACAGCGTGGGAAAATTACCCTGCGCTCAGCGCTTGAGCAGGAGAATTTTCCCACGCTGTCAGTGACGTGCATGAGGTGAGCTGAGTTCATTGGACATGACCTCGGCTCATCTGGATGCCGTCACAGCGAGACACTGAGGAGCGCAAGCATGCCTGCGCTTCTCAGTGGGTGCGTCATGGCAAGCTGGATGGCAGCGTTCTGTTGCGATCCAGCCTGTCATGTCAATGTAGCAGAGCTGAAGCTGTTGTGGGAACCATGGAAAGGTAAGGATGATGTTGCTTTATTATTTTACTTTTATTGCAGAAGACATTGGCTTCAGCTGGAATGGGCGTGATGGTAAGTATGGTTTAATTTAGAACATTAAAAAATTGTGTGTTTATTTCAGTTAAAGGACTTTATTCTGGGTATTTGTGTTTTTTTTTTTAACTTTGACTATGGGGTTAGTAATGAGGGTGTCTTATAGACACCTCTCCATTACTAACCTGGGCTTGATGTCAGCTGGCATTATAAGCTGACATCAACCCCAGCCCTATTACCCCACTGCCACCGCTACAGGGCAGTGGGAAGAGCGATGCTAAGTGCCAGAATTGGCGCATCCTATGGATGAGCCATTTCTGGGGCGGCTGACGGCTGGTGTTTCTAGCCTGGGAGGGGGCCAATATTCATGGCACCCTTCCTGGGCTATTAATATCAGCCCCCAGCTGTCTGCCTAGCCTTTGCTAGCTATTAAAATAGGGTGGACCCCACGTCATTTTTTGCGGGGGGTCCCCCATTTTAATAGCTAGTAAAGGCTAGGTATTCAACTGGGGGCTGATATTAGTAGCCTGGGAAGCTTCGTGGGTATTACCCCCTTCCCAGGCTTCAAACATCTGCCCCAGCCGTCTGCTTAACCTCCGCTAGAGCCTAAAATTACTGGGCACCCCACGCCAATTTTTTTTTTTAATAAATCCTTTATTTTAACACTAAATGACAAGTACAGTAATCAACACTATCACTGTACTTCTTATATATGTGACTGACATGTTTCTATCTATCTAACCTATGTGTGATGTTCTATTCTTTCTGTTGTAAATTGTCGGGTACCGGTGTATGCCGCTGCTGAATTGCCGGCCGGCTTTTTTAAAGGCACGGTGCATGAAAACACTATTATTTTTTTTAATAAATCCTTTAACACTAAATGACAAGCACAGTAAGCTGAGCGCTGCCATCCAGCTTGTCATCCTTCAGAGACACTGCAGAGCGCAGGCATTATGGGAACTTCCGATTCCGGTATTCGATATTCTAAAAGTATCGGAACTCAGTATCGGAACTTCGATACCGCGAATATCGGTCGATACCCGATATTTCAGTATCGGAATGCTCAACACTAGTCACCTGCAAACCACAAAAGTAAAATCTGCACTATAATATGGTGCTCCTTCCTTTCTGACCTGTGTACTCTGCCTCAAAAGTATTTCACAATTACATGTAGGGTATTGGCGTACTCAGGAGAACAACAAAATGAGATGTCCATTTTCTCCTGTTACCCTTATAAAAATAAAAAAAATTGGGTTTAAATTAAATTTTTGGTGCAAAAAGTTAAATGTTATTTTTTTCTTCCTCATTGTGTCAGTTCCTGTGAAGCACCTGAAGGATTAATAAACTTCTTGAATGTGGTTTTGAGCACCTTGAGGGCTGAAGTTTTTGGAATGGTGTCACTTTTGGGTATTTTTTGTCATAAAGGCCCCTCAAAGTCACTTCAAATGTGATGTGGTCCCTAAAAAAAAATGGTTTTGTAAATTTTGTTGGAAAAATGAGAAATCGCAGGTCATTTTTAACCCTGATAACTTCCTAACAAATTTTTTTTTCCCAAAATTGCGCTGATATAAAGTAGACATCTGGGAAATGTTATTTATTAACTATTTTGTGTGACATATCTCTCTGATTTCAAGGCACAACAATTCAAAGTTTGAAAATTGCAAAATTTTCAGAATTTTCCCCAAATTTACGTTTTTTTTTACAAATAAATGCTTGAAGTACAATATGTCATGTAAAAACAGTCTCAGAATCAGGGGGATCCATTGAAGTGTTCCAGAGTTAGCACCTTATAAAGTAACATTGGTCAGAATTGAAAAAATTGGCCCGGTCATTAACCTACAAAGTGGCTCGATCCAGAAATAATTATTAAAGACAGTTATGTATGCTGTGTCAGTATATAGTTATTGCATATTAAAGAACTATTTCATTAATTTCCATCATGCTGTGAAAAAACACCAAGTATGATATCTAAAATTAGGATAGCAAGAGAGAGCTGATCCTGAATTTTTAATGTCATGCAGACTAGTGACTAAGCCATAGCTTCAAAACGGAGCTGACATGGTGTCTTAACTTATCTTGCTAGTCATTTTAATGAGTGAAACTTTTTGAGAGAGAGTGTTTTCCCCTACAATTAAAGCCAGTAAATATAATGTAATATTTCTACCTGGTACAATAAAATAGCAGATTATTCCATTGTGTTAATCTAATACAAAGCTTAAAACACATAAAGGGAACATGTCACCTGAAATAACTCTATTAACCTTCAGATATGCGGATAATCTGCAGGTTAACAGCGTTATTATGCTGCCCGGCGCCTGCACGCTGCCAAATGCAGCAGGGAGAAAATTAACTTTATTCTCGCCACCAGCATTCGGTTTCAGTCATGGAGGTAGGGGCGGTGTGGGTTCAGTCATGGCTCTGAGAATACAGAGCGGCTGCTGTAACCGTGCCCCCTGCCCCTCACTGACACTCCCTCTACATTGCGGCTCCACTGTCATTCAGGGCCGGGGGTGCGGTTACAGCGGCTGCTCTGTATTCTCAGAGCCATGACTGAACGGCGCCCCTGCCCCCATTACTGAAACCGAATGCTGGTGGGGAGAATAAAGTAAATTTTCTCCCCACTGCATTCGGCTGCGTGTAGGCATCGGGCAGCAGAATAATGCTGTTATCCTGCAGATTAACCGTTAATGGCTTTATCTCTGGTGACATGTTTGCTTTAAAAATCACAAAAGAAACAAACTGTGTGGTTATCACCATGACTACAGGTAAATCTGCCACAAAAGCTGTTAATCACCTAGCAATCCCAGAGTCCCAAATGTCAAATTTAAAGAAAGCCAGTTACCAAGACAAAAGTGGCCAATTTTTGCTCATAATTAATTTATTTTTGCGTCTCTTCTGTGGTTTTTTTTTTGGAAATCATCATACGATTCCAGAGATATGGGCCATTTTATGTAGAGCTAACTTTTATGGTCTTTGCTAAAGGGACATTGTTCACAAGGTAATTATGCATCTCGGCCTAAAGATACCACCAGAGAAAATCCTGTGCGCAGCACTCCTCGGTAGAGTCCATAAAAATTAGTACTAAATAAAATCTGAATGCTCAGGGGAGCAGCAGGAATAAAATAAAAGCAGCAAATGTTCACTTTGGACCTGCTGACAAGTCCTCTGTGCAAGTAAGGTATTAGGAGGATTTTGGCTCTACTGAGGGGAGGAGAAGAAAGAGAGCTGAAAGGGATTAATACAACCTTCCTTGTTTGTAGTGTTTGAAAAATGAAAAAAACATGCTTTTAAGGTGCTGTTACTGCAGTACATTAAGTCATACTGAGTGACAGTGCAGGTACAGAACTTCAATGTATATGACCGGAATCTTAGATTACTTTTTACAGACTAACGCTAGCACTCTCACTTACAATCTGCTTCATCAGCACTGCAGTAGTACACCTCAATCACAATAGACATTTTTCTATTCCTATGCTTTGTGCTCTGAGCGCTCCTATCCTTACATTGTACAAGTATTAAATGGTAATCCTTGGCTTGGCCTCATCTTTTATACTTTCTGAGGCAGCCCCCCTGATTGGCTGCACTAGACCATGTGATAGCTGCAGGGCATTATGGTAACGGCTGCTCCTCATCCCATTAGCCTACTATCTTTTGAGTCTTCAACAGTATGTGAACATTTTTTGGGGGGGGTTGATCACTGCGAATCAAATCCCAAAATATGCAAATTAACGGGGATCTTTGAATTTTAGAAAATTCAATTTGAAGTCGATCATCTGTATCGATTTGCTCATCTTTCATCTCCAGTTATAGAGAGTAATAGTTAGTGCTCTCTTTCAATACATATACTGTATCACTATTTCACTATTGTGAAGGAACCCCAAACATAAGCAGTAAGTAATCCAAAATTGGTGATTCTCTTCTGAACCACACAGACCCTTTTTTGACTGGTTATCATTATTATGCTTGGGATTTGGACCACCTATGACTACTATAGTTCTCTGCAAGACCAGTCTCACCTTCAATTTAACTAACAACCTGTGATATATATTTCATCGCCGGTCAGGCGAGAATGTATGGAGCAACCTCAAGAGCTGGACCTGCCTCCATGTGGTGGGTGCCAGTTGTTCTATACAGCCAGCATCTGTTTTTATCAGTAGAGACCAGAACTAGTTCCAAATTGTGCTGTTTGACCATTTAGCTGCCACTGTCAATTCCATTTAGATGGTTGTAGAGTAGTAACATATCTGCTTGTGCACCAATCCCCCTCAACTCCACAAAACACAACTGCAAGGTTCAGATAGGTTATCATGAGAGCCGAGAGCCTTCTGAAAATCTCCCGTTGATGCCATCTTGATATGCCTTGTTACACAGGCTGCATTTCATAGGAGATTATTATTTTGACTATATATTTAGCAGTACCGACGTAATGCAGTGTATAATACAAGCAGTCTAATGATCACAGGTTCAAGTCCCTTAAAGGGACCAAAAAATGAATCAAAGGAAATGAAAAAATAAAATGTTTTTATAAAACATATAGGGAAAATATATATTCTTGTACCGTGTTAGCCAGTAGATAGAAAAATATTTAGATTTGAGAGTCCTCAGTGGTTGATACCTTTTAATGGCTAACTGAAAAGATGGTAACAAATTGCAAGCTTTCGAGACTACTCAGGTCTCTTCATCAGGCATAGTATAACACAAAATCTGAAGAGTCACATATTTATACACAATAAGACACACAAGAGAAAAAAAAATGCAATAGGTAAGACAGGTGATGAAAAGCAGAGTTATTATGGAAGAAATAAACAGTTCTGGCTATAAATATTTTAGCAGTTAATAGATAAGGAGTGTGAAGGTTTTATTGTCCTGTGTCCAGTGTTGTGATGACATCACAGGTCTGAGAGTCTGAGGAGCACATTCCTTAGTTGATGTAGAATGACATAAATCCATGCGACACATTCATTCCTGCTCTGAAAGATCTTTATCTTGTCTGTGGTCGTTATACATGGACAGGTTTTAATTTTTTTCTGGTTGCAAGGAAAGGTTCCTGTAGCTGGTGGAGATGACAGGGAGCTTCTGACAATGATGCTTCTTAGATTTGGGGGCTACCTGAAACACAGAAGTGGGGGGTCTGGAAATATGGATTGTAATCGGGCATCTTTTTGTAGTAAGGGTTGTAGTTTCCGTGCAGCTCTTCTTAGTGCCTCCAGATTTGGATTGTAGGTGACTACTAGAGGCACCCGGTTGTTTTCTTGTTTAGTTTTGTAATGTAATAGATGATTCCTCGATATTCTGGTGGCTCTTGTAATCTGGTTCTCAATTGTTCTCGGATGGTAGCCCTGTTTCAAAAAGGTCTTTCTGAGGCCATCAAGGTGTTTGTCTCTATCCATCTGGTTGGAACATATCCGATTGTATCTGATGGCTTGGCTGTAAACAATAGAGTTTTTTATGTGTTTTGGATGGAAACTGTCCCATTTAAGGTATGTAGGACGGTCGATTGGTTTCCGGTACAAGGATGTCTCTATTTCATTGTTCTGTAGCTTGATGATGGTGTCGAAAAAGTTCATTTCAGTACAGGAGTAGTTGAGTGTTAGGTTGATGGTGGGATGAAATTGATTAAAGTGTTCATGGAACGTCTTCAGCTGTTGCTCAGACCCCGTCCAGATGATTAAAATATCGTCAATGAAACGATAGTAGGCCAGAGGCCTGATGGGACAGGAGGACAAAATGTCACTTTCAAGCTTTGCCATGAAAATATTTGCGTACTGTGGAGTCATTTTACGTCCCATCGCTGTACCAGTTTCCTGTAGATATATGTTGTTATCAAATTCAAAGTAATTGTGGGTGAGGATGAATTCTGTAAGTTTGACCACAGAATCAGCAACAATTCCTGTATTTTCTATGAAGATTTTGCAGGCATTTAATCCATCCTTGTGTGGGATATTAGAATACAAGGATTCCACATCCATGGTGGCCAGGATGGTTCCTTCTGGTAGAGGACCTACTGCTGCTAGTTTATTCAGTAGGTCTGTCGTGTCCTGAATGTAGCTGGGTGTACTCTTTACCAGGGGTTTAAGAATAGTGTTGAGCCACCCCCGTAGTGTTCGAGTTCGGTTCGGTTCGTCGAACACCCGTGTGTTCGCCGAACTGTTCGTCGAACTGTTCGTCGAACACCTTCGAACACCGTTAAAACCAATGGCAGGCAAACAAAAACACATAGAAACACATAGAAAACACCTTCAAAGGTGTCCAAAAGCTGACAAACTGCTCAGAAGACATAACTAACACATGGAAAAGTGACAAGTACATATAGTCATGCGAAAATAAAAGAGGTGGAGGAGTAAAAGGAGGGGGAGACACAGATATAGGCATGTCATGCCCTTCTAAAATCCAAAAAGTGAGAAGCCGACACGGCCAGTCCGCTCCTGCCCGTGCCACCTCCGTGTCGCCGGGTTTGTGCCAGAGCCGCGGTGAACCCTGACGGCCAGCCCCCCTCTCCCAATACTGGTGCCTGTCCGCTGGTGGGTCGAGCGAGCCCCCCTGTGGTGGAGGCAGCTCTAAGCTTTTTAATTTAAATTGTCTCTCTAATTTGAATGAATACACTTTAAATCCATTTACAAGGATCTATTGGAGGGCAAGTCTCATGCCAGCAGCCGCGGTAATTCCAGCTCCAGTAGCGTCCACTAAAGCTGCTGCAGTTAAAAAGCTTCTATAAGGATCGAGCTCGGCTGTCCACCGCAAGGCATCCTACTGCCAGTCCCAGCCCCTATGCCTTGGGGTGCCTCCTGATGCTCTTCACTAAGTATCCCATGGTCCCGAAGCATTTCCTTTGAAAAAATTAAGTGTCTAAACTACAGGTGGTGCAGCTTGCTTAACAGCCGGGATAATCCGCTGACTAGCAGACACTGCTACTAGGCACAAAGTATTTCCTGGGCTAGATGCAGTTAAAAATTTGTAATTAGATTCTCTCGTTGGATGCTGAGAAAGCATTCCATAGAGTCTCCTGGCACGCCATATATGATTCTCTTAAAAAGCTTGGGGTAGGGGTCTAGGGGACCCTTTTATAGCCAAAATCACGGCCTTGTATCGCAATACGTCACCTAGGCTGAAGATAAATGGAACTGTAGCACCCTGAGGGCTCGGTTGCTACAGACGTATTGCACCTCACCCAGAGGTGTGATATCTCACTCTCAGGTAAGGATGGAGTGTGGATCAGGACCCGACACCTGCATGCATTACACCACATTGCCGTGGGGCAGGGCGACCAATATGCCCCTGAGATGGGCACGACAGTCCCTGTCCCTGGCTGGAGTGGGGGGAGGGAACACTGAGGAAGGGGAACCCTGTAGTGCAGGAGCAGGGAGGAAGCAGTTCCTGGGTGCATTGAGAAGGGAGTATAAAAGGTGGGCACCATCTTAGTTCAGTGCAGAGAAGTCTGAGCAGAAGTGGCAGGGAGCAGGGGCTCTGCATGAGCTCTGCTCCGGAGGCGGGCCTAGTAACAGAGGCCCAGGCCTGGAAGAGGGAGAAGGAAAGAAGAGGAGTGGAGAAAGCTCCAGGAACGAGGAATGAAGGGATCCCAAGGGTGCGGACGGGCGAGTCGCCACCGCACGCCCGAATCCACCTGCGTAGAGGGGTCAGGCCAAAGGGGGAGACCGGTCCCCGAACTAGTGGAGGCAGGAAACTACCCTCAGCTAGAAACCGGAGGCTCTGACATTTTATGTGGCGCAGCCCCTCACTACACCCGCTAGGAAGGCACCACATAGGGTCAGGGAAACTGGCGCCAAGTTTACCAAGAGGAGGCCCGAGGCAGCCGGACAGAAGTGTTGGTAAGAAAGGCCAGACAAAGGACACACAAAGGGGGTCCTGTGAAGTGCTCCAAAGTTATCTGGGAGTTGTCTGAGCCCCTCACCTGGTGAGCACAGTACGACGTGGGCAGCCGTTACCTGCAGACGTGGTCTGGATAATAAGAACTGTGAGTAAAGGCCCTGAACTGCATCACTGACTCCGTGTCGTTACTGCTGCTGCCCTGCACCATCACCCCCATCCTCCGCATACACTGCCCTGAGGCTATACTCCTCCCGTGGAGAGTTATGCTACGCTCTGCTGCACCCACAACACCAGCCTCAGCGGTCTGCCCTGTAGCGGCGGTTCACTCTGACCGCAATCCACGGGCGGCGTAGTCGGACATTTAAACATCAAAACCACATAAATAGTTCCGCCACTGGTTTGACCGCCCTGAGCCACGGAACCGGGTCGCCGCCACGAAGACTACAACCACCAGCATCCACCAAAAAGGGTCCGGCTCCGGGTGTCCCAAGGCCCAGGGGTGCGTCAGAACATTTTCATCACCTTTCACAATCACCAATGGGACAAGGCAGTGATGTCCTCTGTCCCCTCTCTTATACATCCTAGTGACGGAGCACCTGCTCTCATCAATTCGCCATAACCCCAATATTAGGTGGATTGAGGTGGGAGGCACCGAGTACAAGTGCTCTCTATTTGCTGATGATGTCCTAGTATATATCACTCAATCACATATATCCATCCATGCTGTTATGGCTGAAATAGATCACTTTGTTACATGGTAAAATTTTAAAATCAATGCAGCGAAGTCTGAGGCCCTCGATGTCTCCCTCCCCAAATCCATATAGGATTCCATCCAGTCCAACTTTCCCTTTGCCTGGCCCTCACAGGGTATCAAATACTTAGGAATTCCTATTCATAGAGACCTCTCCCATCTATGTTATCTTAATTTTGGGCCCTTTATTGAACAACTCCATACAGACCACGGTTGGCAAGTTAGAACTGTAAGATTCACTACGTGAACCACTGGTGTTTTGTGGAAAAGCACATGTACACTGCGTTCCAAATTATTATGCAAAAAGTGTTTAGGAGTGATAAGGGAAGAATTTGTTTGTTTGTCAGTTAAACTCATTGATGGTGATGTGTGTCAGGGCTCTTTATATCACTGTAAGCAATTGCAGACACCTGTGCTAATTAGTTTGGCAGGTGTGTCCAATGAAAGGCAAGACTACTTAAGAAGGCTCTCTCACATTATTAAGCAGCCAACATTTTCTGCCAAAATGGGAAAGAAAAAGGATGTGTCGGCTGCTGAGAAGCAACAAATTGTGGAGTGTTTAGGTCAAGGCATGACTACAATCAACATTGTGCGATGATCAGGATGAAGTGTCTTGGCAATCAAGAAGTATGTAGCTGATTCACAGTACACACGTGTGCGTGATGATAAGGGCAAATTGAGGACTCTTTCCTACAGGCAATTACGTCAGGTTGAAAGAGCAGCGGCAAAAAAGCCTTGTCATAGCAGCAGACAAGTTTTTGAAGCTGCTTGTGCCTCCAACGTCCCCCGAACAACAAGATGCAGGGTCCTTCAGAGGTTTGCAGCTGTGCATGCGCCATCCTGTCGACCTCCTCTATCCACTTCACACAAGCAGAAACGGCTCCAGTGGGCCAAACATTACATGAAGACTGATTTCAAAACTGTTTTGTTCACGGATGAGTGCCGTGCAGCGTTCGATGGTCCAGATGGATGGAGTGGAGGATGGCTGGTTGATGGACACCCCACGCAAACACGGCTACAGCGCCAACAAGGAGGAGGTGGAGTAATGTTTTGGGCTGGAATCATGGGGAGAGAGATTGTCGATCCCTGAAGGCGCTAAAGATGAACTCCATAATGTATGTGGATTTTCTCAAACAGCACTTCCTGCCGTGGTTCAAGAAGAAGAACCGTGTATTTCACAGCAAGATCATTTTTCTGCATGATAATGCACCATCTCATGCTGCATATAAAACATCTGCATCTCTGGCTGATATGGGCATAAAAGGGGACAAACTTATGGTGTGACCCCCATGCTCCCCTGACCTCTACCCCATTCAGAACCTTTGGAGCATCATTAAAAGGAGTGTCTATGATGGCGGGAGGCAGTTCACATCTAAGCAACAGCTCTGGGAGGGTATTCTGTCCTCATGCAAAACAATTGAAGCAGAAACCATCCAAAACCTGACAAATTCAATGGACGAGAGAGTTCAGAAGCTCCTTTCGAACAAGGGGTCCTATGTGAAAATGTAACATCACCTAGAATAAAGTTTTGAGTTGAAAACTGTTTGAATTCAGTTTCTAACAACCTGCTAATGCTTATAATTTCAAAAATGACCATTTTTTTGGTCTTTATTAAAATGAAAAGGTTGATCGAAAAGTTTGGGGGATTTAAGAGTGTGGCAACCCAGTAGTCATGATTACTTCGAATTCTGACAATATGAGGGTCATGCTGCAGGTAGTGCAGCAAGAAGGCACTTATGTGCCTTGCGCATCTCGGAGCCCCAAAATTATTTTCCGGGCTAGATGCAGCTAAAAATTATTTTTAATTTTAAATCTGGTGAAGCTTTAGTATAGATGGCCTAATAGGATCAGTGCTGCACACTGCTACAAAGCCCAAATTATTTTCCAGTCAAGATACAGATAAACATGATTAGTAATTTGAAAGCTTAAAACGGTTGGTAGGGTGATTTTAACCAATCATCAAGCTTTTACTCTCCCCAGGATGACACAGGGGTAGAAAAGTCGTTTCGGATCCATGATTTGTTCATCTTTATGAACGTGAGTCTGTCTACATTATCAGTGGAGAGCCGCGTGCGCTTATCTGTCAGCACACCACCAGCAGCGCTGAACACACGTTCAGACAGAACGCTGGCTGCGGGGCATGACAAGATCTCCAAGGCGTAAGTGGCTAGCTCCGGCCATTTATCCAGATTGGAAGCCCAAAAAGAGCAAGGGTCCAGTGACACAGTCGTGGCTTCAATGTTTACTTGGAGATACTCCTGTACCATCGTCTCTAGGCGTTGACTATGTGTCAGACTTCTTGTCTCCTGTGGCCTTGCAAAGGATGGGCTAAAAAAGTGGTGAAATGATTCCGCAAAATTGATGTTACCAGCAGATACTGTGGTTCTGTTACGGTTTGAGTGCTGAACACTTGACGGTCCCACGGTTAGCAAGTTGGAACTGTGAGATTCACTACGTGCACCACTGGTATTTTGTGAAAAAGCACATGTAAGATTCTGCAACAGTCTCTGCTGATACTCCTGCATGCGTGCATCCCTTTCTATGGCAGGAATAATTTCTGCAAATTTACTTTTGTACCGGGGATCTAACAGTGTGGCAACCCAGTAGTCAGGATTATTTCTAATTCTCACAATTCGAGGGTCATGTTGCAGGTAGTGCAGCAAGAAGGCACTCATGTGTGTTGCGCATCCAGGAGCACCAAGTCCCTGTTGTGTTGGTGGCGAGGTAACAATCATGCTTCCTTCCTCTGTCCTCTCCCCCCAACCTCGCACAACAGAAATGTGATCAAGGTCTCCCTCATCTGATGAGTCTTCCATCAGTTCGTCCTCCACTTCTTCCTGGGCTCCTGCACCTTCCTCACTAGTTTGGCTGCTACCATGCGCCCTGGTAAAACCATCTCCCCCACCCTCACATGCCTGCCGCCTTGGTGCTGCCGACCGTCTGGACCTTGCAGATGTTAGCCCTTCCGCATACAACTCCTCCTCCTCTACTTCCTCCACCTCCTCTTGTGCCACCACCTGACTCCGAATTCTGTTTAACATGTGCTCCAGCATGTAAATCACCGGAATAGTCATGCTGATAATGGCATCGTCAGCACTAAACATCTTCGTCGCCATTTCAAAACTGTGCAGAAGGGTGCATAGGTCCCTGATCTGAGACCACTCCTCCAGCGTGATTTGCCCCACCTCTGAATCTCGTTGGCCCAGGCTATACGTCAGAACGTATTGCACCAGGGCTTGTCGGTGCTGCCACAGTCGCTGCAACATGTGCAGAGTTGAATTCCACCGGGTAGGCACATCGCATTTTAGCCGGTGAAGTGGCAGGCCCAACGACTTCTGTAGAGATGTAAGTCGCTGAGCTGCGGGATGCGAACGGCGGAAGTGAGCACACAGCGACCGTGCCCTCTGCAGAAGGCCATCTAGTCTGGGATAGTGGGCTAAAAATTTCTGGACAACCAGGTTCAACACGTGAGCCATACAAGGCACGTGTGTGACATTGCCCCGGCGAAGGGCCGCACCCAGGTTTGCAGCATTGTCGCACACGGCCTTCCCTGGTTTCAGGTCCAGTGGAGACAACCATTCATGAAATTGGTTCTCCAGAGCTGACCACAACTCCTCAGCTGTGTGACTCACATTTCCCAGACATTTCAATGTAAAAACCACCTGATGACGTTGAGCCCTACTGCCAGCATAGTAAGGAGGTGTGCAGGATCCCTTCTGCACAGTTAGAAAGCTTGTGGCATGACCAGACAGGCTTTGGGTGCAGGTGGAAGACCGAGAGGAGGTTGAGGAGGCAGAAGCAGTGGAGGAACTTTGACATAAAGAGGATTGACGCACAACTCGTGGGGACGGCAAGACTTGGACAGCAGCCCCTTGTCCTGCTGTCACCATAGTTACCCAGTGCCCAGTCAGCGACATGTAACGCCCCTGTCCATGCCTACTCGTCCAAGTGTCTGTGGTGAAATGCACCCTGTCACACACAGAGTTTCTCAAAGAAGCGGTGATGTTGTGTGCGACATGCTGGTGGAGCGCAGGCACACCTTTCTTTGAGAAGTAGTGCCGACTGGGCATCTGGTACTGGGGCACTGCGACGGACATAAGGTCTCGAAAATCCTCTGTGTCCACCAGGCGGAAAGGCAGCATTTCTGTAGCCAAGAGCTTGCAGATGGTGAAATTCAACCTCTTAGCTTTCTCATGGCTAGGAGGAAATGGTCTTTTACTTGTCCACATCTGAGGGACCGAGGGCTGGCTATTGTGCTTAGACGGGGTTGATAAGGGTGTCCCCGGCAAACTGCCGGTCTGTGAGGAAGATGCAGGCGGACATGTTAGGTTGCCTTGATCCAAAGGTGGTGCTATCGATGTCGGACAGCGCTCAACACCAGCTGGTGTTACCACCTCCAAAGAAAATGATGACCTGCCAATTACGCTGGCTGTTGCGGGTAAAGAGGTGGCAGGTCTGCGCCCCAAAACAGGTGTGACTGCTGTCCCCCCAGTCACAGAGGATGAAGAGGCCGCGGATGCACAAGATATGGCAGACGGTGGTTGGCCCGGCCGGCTAGGCCGCATTGTAGCACACTGAGCTTCCCACTGCAACTTATGCTTCATGTCCATGTGCCGGTTCATGCATGAAGTACTCAAACTATGTATTTTTTGGCCTCTACTTAGCTTTTGCTGACAAATGTTACAGATAACACGAGTTGGGTCATCTTTATCGATCTGAAAAAATGCCCAGGCTATGCAAGGCTTAGCACCCATGCGACCTGAAGAGCCACCACGACTTGTGGTGAGAGGCAGAGTTGTGTTTGAGGATGCAGTTGTTGACGTGCTTCCAGTACTACGTCTCTGTCCAGGAAGGCGCAACCTGACCTCGTCGTCACTAGCATCTTCCTCCACCTCCTCTGCTGACCTCATCTCTTGGCTGACTGTGGGTTGACAGTAAGTGGGATCTCCGACCTCATCATCATCACCCTGTGCGTTATCACACCCGTCGTCCTCAGAGCCAACCTGTTCCTGCCCTGACAAAAAACTAAAGTTGTCGCTCCAATCAGGTATTTGAGTCTTATCATCGTCTTCCTCATTGTCTCCACCAACAGGAGTTACAGTTTGGGAATGAGGGTCTACATTATGGTCAGAACCTTCTGCGTCTGGTCCTGGATCCGACTCATAAAGATTCTGGGCATCAGTGCAGATCATTTCCTCGTCTGGATTCACAGAAGCGCTGGAGTCGACCTCTGATTCCCAGGCTATAGTATGAGTAAACAGCTCTGCAGACTCAACCATCTGTTCTACCTCATACTCAGACGGGCAGCTGGAGATTTGGGAGCTGTGAGGAAGCAAGTGCGATTTGGGTGACACCTTTGAGGACTGGAGTATTTGTGATGTTGAAGTTGATGTGGAGGAGAGCCCACTTAAAGGAGCACTTGATATCCGTTGAAGCACCTGCTGTTTTTGTGCCTCATCTGGAATTTGTAGCGATTGGCGTGGCCGTAAGAAAGGGATCTTATCACATTGTCCGCTAAAAGAAGTAGACATTTTAGTTTGGCTGGAAGATGGTCTTTCTTCTGCAGATGTTACTGTTGCTTTAACACCTACCCCACGGACACAACCTTTTTTCCCCTTCCCAACACGCCTATTCCCCTTTCCACCAGCAGCAGGCCTTTTTCCACTCATTTTGGTGGTTAACTAATTCACAACTCTGGAGTTGTTTGCACAAAAAAACAATGGATGGTAACCGAGCAGAGCTGAGTGGCCAAACTGTGGTATTAGGCCAAAACTATTGGCTGGGTTAGATGCAGAAAAAAATTATTTTGAATTTGCAACCTGATGGAGGTCAGTATAGATGGATTAATAGAACAAGACCCACACACAGCTAGAAGCCCAATATTTTTTCAGAGGTAGATGCAGGAAAAAAATATATTCAGTTTGCAACCTGATGGAGGTCAGTATAGATGGACTAATACAACAAGTCCCACACACAGCTAGAAGCCCAAATATTTTTTCAGAGGTACTGTAGATGCAGATAAAAATTAGTTTTAATTTGCAACCTGATAGAGGTCAGTATAGATGGACTAATAGAGAAAGTCCGACACACTACTAGAAGGCCAAATATTTTTTCAGAGGTAGATGCAGAAAAAAATATATTCAGTTTGCAACCTGATGGAGGTCAGTATAGATGGACTAATACAACAAGTCCCACACACAGCTAGAAGCCCAAATATTTTTTCAGAGGTACTGTAGATGCAGATAAAAATTAGTTTTAATTTGCAACCTGATAGAGGTCAGTATAGATGGACTAATAGAGAAAGTCCGACACACTACTAGAAGGCCAAATATTTTTTCAGAGCTAGATGCAGAAAAAAATTATATTCAGTTTGCAACCTGATGGAGGTCAGTATAGATGGACTAATAGAGAAAGTCCGACACACTACTAGAAGGCCAAATATTTTTTCAGAGCTAGATGCAGAAAAAAATTATATTCAGTTTGCAACCTGATGGAGGTCAGTATAGATGGATTAATAGAACAAGACCCACACACAGCTAGAAGCCCAATATTTTTTCAGAGTTAGATGCAGAAAAAAATATATTCAGTTTGCAACCTGATGGAGGTCAGTATAGATGGACTAATACAACAAGTCCCACACACAGCTAGAAGCCCAATATTTTTTCAGAGGTAGATGCAGAAAAAAATATATTCAGTTTGCAACCTGATGGAGGTCAGTATAGATAGACTAATACAACAAGTCCCACACACAGCTAGAAGCCCAAATATTTTTTCAGAGGTACTGTAGATGCAGATAAAAATTAGTTTTAATTTGCAACCTGATGGAGGTCAGTATAGATGGACTAATAGAGAAAGTCCGACACACTACTAGAAGGCCAAATATTTTTTCAGAGCTAGATGCAGAAAAAAATTATATTCAGTTTGCAACCTGATGGAGGTCAGTATAGATGGATTAATAGAACAAGACCCACACACAGCTAGAAGCCCAATATTTTTTCAGAGGTAGATGCAGAAAAAAATATATTCAGTTTGCAACCTGATGGAGGTCAGTATAGATGGACTAATACAACAAGTCCCACACACAGCTAGAAGCCCAAATATTTTTTCAGAGGTACTGTAGATGCAGATAAAAATTAGTTTTAATTTGCAACCTGATGGAGGTCAGTATAGATGGACTAATAGAGAAAGTCTGACACACTACTAGAAGGCCAAATATTTTTTCAGAGCTAGATGCAGAAAAAAATTATATTCAGTTTGCAACCTGATGGAGGTCAGTATAGATGGACTAATAGAGAAAGTCCGACACACTACTAGAAGGCCAAATATTTTTTCAGAGCTAGATGCAGAAAAAAATTATATTCAGTTTGCAACCTGATGGAGGTCAGTATAGATGGATTAATAGAACAAGACCCACACACAGCTAGAAGCCCAATATTTTTTCAGAGGTAGATGCAGGAAAAAAATATATTCAGTTTGCAACCTGATGGAGGTCAGTATAGATGGACTAATACAACAAGTCCCACACACAGGTAGAAGCCCAAATATTTTTTCAGAGGTACTGTAGATGCAGATAAAAATTAGTTTTAATTTGCAACCTGATGGAGGTCAGTATAGATGGACTAATAGAATGATGCTATGCCCAAAAGATTTTACTTCACTAGGTGCAGTAAAAAAATTGGTATTCTATACACAGGTGGTATATCTTGCAACACAGATAGGCTACTCAACTGACTAACACACTCTGCAATAGGCCAAAAAGGATTAGCTTTGCTAGATTCAGCCAAATGCTGTGAAAAAAACTTGCACAGCACTGGCACAGACCTGCCTGGCAAAAACTGATAGGAACTGATGTAACCTAGTCCTGAAAAGGACTGCAATTACAATTAGTCTTTACTCCCACAACCTATCTATTTAAGAGCACAGACCTCCCTGATAAAAGTCGTAGGAAATGCTGTAACCTAGTCCTTAAAAGGACTGCAATCACAACTATTCCCTACTCCCAAGCTATCTGTAGATTTGTGCGAAAATTGGCTTGAAATTAACAAGGTATAGCGCACACAGCAACAGCGGTGCTGTCTAACACGCAGCTGCAGCAGTGAGAAAATGGTGGCGACGGGGAAAATGGCTTGGTCTTATAGGGCAAGGACATGTGACATACACTGCCAATGACACATGCCCTTGCTTGTGTGAAAAAAAGCACTTCGCTCCGTGTGTGCGCTGCTGATAGGCTGACAGATTGCACCTCCCCACTGCAAATGCGGGAAAGAGAAAAAAAAATGGAGATCTTCATTGTTCCTGCAGAGATCCATCCCCTGCCCCTCCCCCCACCCCGCTGTACACTCAAACTGCGTATTAACATTAATTTTCATCATTACTGAGAAAAAATCCAGTTATGATTTTGGTGCACGAACAGTTATCGAACATAACCTCGAACAGCCGAATTTTTCTCAAATTGTTCGTGTTCGCCGAACGGCTCGAACACCGCCCAAAACAGCTTGAATTTGAGATTGGCGAACAGTTCGAGTAGAACAACGCTCATCTCTATTTAAGAACACACTCTACCCATCCAGAAACTTGCTCAGTAAGGGTACCCACACTTGAAATAATTGGTCTTCCTGGATTTCCAGATTTGTGGATTTTGGGGAGCATATAGAATGTCCCAATTCTTGGACTATCTGGTATCAGGTCATCGGCTGTTATGGATTTGTCAGGCAGACACGATACCAACTTGTTTAGTTACTTGTAATAGTCCTGTGTAGGATCAGACTGCAGTTTTTTGTAGTAGCACGTGTCCACCAGTTGTCTGTTTGCTTCCTTCATGTAGTCTGATGTGTTCATCATGACTATTGCACCACCCTTGTCAGCAGGTTTAATGATGATTTCTTTGTTGGTTTTCAAAGATTGTATGGCCTTTCTCTCCTGGGCACTGATGTTGGTTGCTTGTCTCCTGTTTGTGTCTAAGATGGTGGATTTTATCACATGTCTGAAGGAGTCTATATATGTATCCAAATGAGGGTTTCGTCCAGGTGGAGGTGTCCAATCTGACCTCTTCTTGGTTGTCAAAATCCCTTTTCCTTCAGTTAGGGTGGGTTCTGAATCTTCTGTAGCATTGAAGTATTCCCTCAGGCGCAGTCTCCTGAAATAATTTTCCATATCACTACAGAGTTCAGTTTTATCTTGTTAGAACCCTCCTGTTAGTTTTTTCTATTTTGCTGTCACATGACTTTTTGCCTATATAATCCAGCTCCGCCCTCCTGGCCTTGCTGGACTTCAGTGTTTCTTTTACTCTTAAGCTAGCCAGGTGCCTTGTACCTTACTCTGTAGTTTGCTTGGTATTTTGACCACTAGTATTTCTATTTGTTTGTTTGTCTTTGCTCTGCTTCAATTTCTGCTAGGAGGTGTCCAACTATATCCCAGTCCTTAGTTCTTGTAGGGACCCCTCCCTTATATCTATAGGTCTGCGTTCAGACTAGCCGAGGACTTAGGCGGGTCTGTTCACAAGGAACAGGTCCCCCGCTGCATCATAGGGAATCAGCTTAGTCCTATTGTAGGGACAGTTTTCCTATCTTTCCTTAGTGTTTGTAGCAGTTCATAACATATCTAGGGCCTTAGTAGGACAAAATGAGAGTCCTCTAGAAAGCACGGTCAGCTCCGCTTTGTTTGGTGTATAATCTGAGAGATTAGATGCTTCTGTGTCTGGAATGGAGTGGTTGTCCAAATTGTCAGGTTTTGGCTTTGTTTTGTAACTGTTTGTATAGCGTCCTGAAAAATGTATTGTTTACAGCCAAGCCATCAGATACAATCGGATATGTTCCAACCAGATGGATAGAGACAAACACCTTGATGGCCTCAGAAAGACCTTTTTGAAACAGGGCTACCATCCGAGAACAATTGAGAACCAGATTACAAGAGCCACCAGAATATCGAGGAATCATCTCCTACATTACAAAACTAAACAAGAAAACAACCGGGTGCCTCTAGTAGTCACCTATAATCCAAATCTGGAGGCGCTAAGCAGAGCTGCACGGAAACTACAACCCTTACTACAAAAAGATGCCCGATTACAATCCATATTTCCAGACCCCCCACTTCTGTGTTTCAGGTAGCCCCCAAATCTAAGAAGCATCATTGTCAGAAGCTCCCTGTCATCTCCACCAGCTACAGGAACCTTTCCTTGCAACCAGAAAAAAATTAAAACCTGTCCATGTATAACGACCACAGACAAGATAAAGATCCCCAATTCACATCAGGACTAGAAGATCCCAGGTACGTTCAGCTGTATCACATCTAATGTGTACTTAATTATATGCACCAAATGTCCAGCTGCGGGTCTTTATGTAGGGGAGACATAGCAAAAACTTAGAACAAGGATGAATCATCATCGCCACACAATAAAAGAAAAAAGAATAGATCTGCCTGTAGCCAAGCATTTTTGTTCCCCTGATCACAGCATAAAAGATATGAAATTACTAGTATTAAAAGGTAACTTCAAATCTCAAAGAGAAAGAAGAGTCTCAGAATATAAACTGATGATGACTTTTAACACTTTCAGAGCAAGAATGAATGTGTCGCATGGATTTATGTCATTCTACATCAACTAAGGAATGTGCTCCTCAGACTCTCAGACCTGTGAGGTCATCACAACACAGGACAATAAAACCTTCACACTCCTTATCTATTAACTGCTAAAATATTTATAGCCAGAACTGTTTATTTCTTCCATAATAACTCTGCTTTTCATCACCTGTCTTACCTATTGCATTTTTTTTTCTCTTGTGTGTCTTATTGTGTATAAATATGTGACTCTTCAGATTTTGTGCTATACTATGCCTGATGAAGAGACCTGAGTAGTCTCGAAAGCTTGCAATTTGTTACCATCTTTTCAGTTAGCCATTAAAAGGTATCAACCACTGAGGACTCTCAAATCTAAATATTTTTATAAAACATAAAAATTTAATTCCTCTCTCCACTTTTCTTCATTTTAAAATATAGACATTTTAAAAAATAAAATAAACATATTTAGTATTGCAGCATCCCATAAAATACTGACCCGTGGAAATATAAAATTAATCAATTTATAAATGGCATAAAGAAATAAGAGCTCAAAATGCTAGAATTGATGCCTTTTGGTTAATGCACCTCTTCGACAAAATGCAATAAATGCAAAATGTCCTATATACCCCAAAATACTACCAATAAATACAACAGCTCACCTTGTAAAAAATAAAACCTCATACAAGTTCACCAATGGAAAAAATAACCAAGTTAAGAGTCTTCGAAAATGGCGACAAGCTAAATAAAAAAAAAAAGTTCTGAATTTTTTAAACCACTAAAATAAAATAAAAAATACACGCTTTCTGATCAAATTTTCATGGAGAATCAGGTTGCCAGGTCAATTTTACAGCACAATTAATGTTGTAAAAAATGAAACCCCAAAATAATGGTGTAATTGTGTTTTTCACTATATAATTTGTAATTGTATTCCTGTTTTTCATTACATTTTATGTTAGTGAAAGGTGTTAATAAAAAACAAAATTTGTCCCTCAAAATTTAAGCCCTCATATGGCTATGTAGATGGCAAAATAAAAATGGCATGGCTCTTGGAAGAAAGATAGGAAAAAAAACAAAGCGCAAAATCAAAAATTGGCTTGGTTCATAAGGGGATAATATTTGGAATTTATTATCGTACAGTTAGTTAATGGTTGTCACTAAACTGACTGCCCTAAAATAAAGATGCGCAGATAAATTTATTTATTTTAATTTAATTATAGCTGCTGTTATTGGGATAAATGTTATAACCATTTTCTCTATGCAAAGATAGGGCAGAATTGTAGTGTAAGTTTGGAAAGATTGGAAAAGAAATTACATCTGTATATATTCTTTTATTAAGTCTGTTCTGATAACTGACCAGCCACTTGTGTTTTTGATATTGATTGCAAAACACTTGGGAGAATAGGTGCCATCTGCTTCTCTGTTTCAGCTCTGAACTACTGGTGTTGGTTCAGTGCCCAGAACTAGATCTGTGGCGCTGTTCATTAAGCATCGATTTGGATAGAAGAACAATGTAAACTCTTCCTCTTCGTGCTAATTATGCAGCACTCAATGGTATTCCAAAAGCAAGCAGACTTCCTACTTCATTTTCTGTAATACTAGACTTAATATTGAGTACCACCCTAGCACTAATCTTCCTGACCCATTGCCTGTAATGCAGCAGTGTTTATGTCTGCATGGGTTACTTAGATTTCCGGTGTAGAAATGTACTCCAGCATGTATTCTGATTAGAGATGAGCAAATAAATGTGAGTGAAATTGAATTCTACTCATATTTTGAAAAAATCTGCATTTGCCAAAACGTGGATTTTTTATAATTTGGATCGTACGGATTCAATGAAAAAGGTGGTCCTTCCACATCAACAGTCTGGTCTTCACCGCATCTTCTGATCGCCACTGCTCTGATTGAAAATTTTTTGTCTCTTACGCTGTGACGGGACTTGCAGCTTTGATGATGCCAGGGGAGGATTCTGCGCAAGCATGTGAAAGGTCACAGCGTCATGGCATCACATATCATGTCGTGCACCCTTGCGCACACATTCGCGAAAGCCTCCCTGTCCTCTTACACTAGGCGGTGACTTCCAGCTTTCAATGAGGGATTTCAGCATGAGCGATGGTGATCAGAAGATGCAACGAGGACCAGGTGGGTGATGATGAGGAGCAGAGGGGCCGGAGAGGTCAGCGGCAAGGTGATTATGAGTTTTTTTTATTTATTTTTTACATTTATCATGTTTTGGGGTCTAGAGAGTCCCCCGAATATAATAAAGGACTTAAATTTGCAGAGATTAACTTGTCCACAAATTGAATTTCCTGGAAAAAAGCAAACAAACCGTCAAATTCAAATATTGCCTGATCTGCTCATCTCTAATTCTAACCAAAGAGCATCTCTACCACTGAGTCTGAGGCAGAGAATATTAAGACATGTCTCTCGAATCAATAGACCAACCTTTAGGGTTAAAGAGCTACAATAACAATAGTTATCTATGTTTTGTCTGGGACGAGGTAATATTTTATCCTACACTGATCAAAAATATGAAAGGAAGCAATCACCAGCAAAGTGGTTTTCTAGACCTGCTGCTTATGTTTCTTATAGATTTAACATCAGATAATTGAAATGTATTGTGAGGTTCGGTGATGTGTTTTATTGATTTTCTTGCTTTCCCATTTCCTTGTTCATGTAGAATTTTTTTTTTCCAGATAGTATAGAAAATAAAAACTGTTGGTAATGTATTGCAGCCATCCTGCTTTATGACTCATTCTAGTTTATAGATCTGGATGTCTGTAAAAAAAAAAATTGCTAAGTGCAAAATAAGGATATTTTGCAAATTTATAGGGACAATAAACCAAGAAATGAAAGTAGGATCCTAACAAAAAAACAACTTAATATATTGTGCATATTTATAGGCTTTGCAAACTTTTCTGCAGTCTTGCAGATATCTGTTAAAGAAAATAAGTGCAAAATCATAATGTACCTCATTGCTCCAAATAATCTAATCCTAAATCCCTACCTTTCTCCATGCAAAGCATATGCAAAGTTATTTGTACCACAGAGGTTATTCTGATGATAATGGTTTTCCTTTAGACAATATAGATGGAGTCCTGGAATTATGCCATTCTACAAACAACAAAAAATGATGTTGGTTTTTACAGTGCTTCTTAAAGGAATAGTATGTTCATAAATTTTCTGAATTCTGCCAACAATAGGCAGGACATGATATAGTGTGATACTGCAACAATCTTGTGTGCCTTAAAGTGTACAGTACCTGTAATTTCAGGTGACTTCTGAAAAAGGCCCAAGTGTGAACATGAGAGATGACACTATGTTTAGCCATTATATGATTTGTACTCTGCATTTTCACCAGTTATCCCATCTACAGTTTCTCTAAACTAGTGGGTAAAGGCTTACTGTTATATTGTCATGCATACACAGTACACACAGACTTGAGGGATTCCTGCTCCTTTGTCTCTATTTATGAGCAATGTATTATTTCTTGCCATTATATGACATGTATCTTTCATTTTTTAACAGTTGTAGCATCTACAAATTCTCTGAGTTAGTGGGTGAAGTCTTACTGCCATAACTTCTTGTGTACACAGTACACACAGACTTAAAGAACTTACTTTATATTACCCCCCATGTATCTGACGCGCCCCCTGGGCCATATTCTTTAGGGGGAATATCCGGAGCCGGATCAGATGGGAGTTGTAGTCTTCCGAGTGGCTGTGACCCGGTCCGTGCCCAGGGTGTCAAACTCAGTTGTATGTGGCAGTCCTACAGATGTTATTAAGTTCTTTATTGTCGACTACGCCACCCGTTGTATTGCGGTCACTATGGCCGCCGCTGCAGCAGGGTCCGCTGAGGCTGATGGTGTAGGTGCAGCTTTTGATGGTGTAACCCCCAACGGGTGGGGTATAGCCTCAGGGGGTCAGGTGCAGAGGATGGGGGTTGTGGTGGTGCAGCATAGGTGTTAAATGAAGACAGAGTCGGGTTGTGCAGTTTAGGGTATTTACTCACTGCTGATGTTCCGGTCACTCCAGCTTCAAGTGACCTCCCGAGCCGTGCTGCATCCACCAGGTCCTGGATCCAGCCAACCCCCAAGCGAGTCCGGAGCGTGACCCTGAGCTCTCCCTCTGTCCTTTCTCTGGCCGTCCCCACTATTGATCCACCCAGGTCCAGTTCCCTCGGGCCTTCTGTTGGGAGACCCTTGGCCTTGGGTTCCCTGACCCTCCACGTGGTATGCCTTCGAGGTGGATGTGGTGGGTGGCCGTGGCAGACGCTGCCCACGGCCTCCGGTCTCTGGCTAGGGTGTGTTTTTGCCCCCACCAGCTTGGGTTCCGGTACCCTGATGCCAACTCTTCACCCGATGATGGACTTTGGGTTCTCAGAGTCCTTTTCTTTCACCCCCTCTGGGTCTTTCTTCCTTTCTCCTCTCTCTCTCTCTGGGGCTGCTCTGCTCCTCTTCCTGACTCTGACAGACTGACTGCTCTGCAAAGACTGACTGACCCTGATCTAAGATGGTGCCCACCTTATATACTCCCTCTATGTGTGAGCTCAGGTGACCAGCACCCAATGAGCTCCTATCTTTACCCAGGCTGCTCCCCCTATCTGCCCCTACACTACTTGGGATGTTCCACCCCCCTCCCACTCCAGCCAGGAACAGACTCTGTCGTACCTGCACATTTCTAAGTGGGAGTACCGTCGGTCTGTTCCTCGGAAATGGGATGTATGTAGTGCATGCAGCCTACCGAGCTCAGATCCACACTCCATCCTTACCCGGGAGTGGAATATCACACCTCTGGGTTGAGGTGCAATACCCCTGTAGCAGCCGAATCCTCAGGGTGCTACATTCCCCCCTGGTAAATCACAGCACGTCCTCGGGCTGTAAGACAAAAACACCAAAAACATACAAATTTTTGCATAAACATATAAAACATATAAAACAACATATATTATCAAATAAAACATTCTCGTCGCCTCTGGCTCCTCCTCCGGTCACTGTGCAACATGTGACCGGGTAAAGTGCGACAGTCTCTCTAGAAAACTGGTTTTCCTATAAAACCGGTAGGGGGCGCTTTTAGGAAGCGCAACTATTTACAAGGGAATATGGCCGCTCTCAGTCCTCGGCCAGGTAATGGGAATAGGGATGACCGCTCTCAGTCCTCGGTCAGTGGGATTAAAGGGATAAACGGGTAAACAGTTCACACATGCTGGTCCCAACGGGGACTATATTAGCAACAGTAACAGTTTCAGTTCACGGTGCCCCGACGGGCAACTATATACAGCTTCTACTCTGCTGTACTTAACGACGGCGTCCTCCTGCTCTTTCTTTGTGGTTACTCCTAACTCTAGTTTCAGACCCGTCCGGGTCCTCTTGTTCTTCCTCCTCACACCGCAGCTCTTCCTCCGTCAGGCGATGCACATGGAGGGCGTAGGGTCCTTTGGCACACTTGTGCCGGGTGAAGGTGACCTCGTCCCCGATGTAAAGGTCACGACCTCTGTGTCCCTCCGGTAGGTGGGACTCAACGTCTCTCCTCGTCACAAAGACGTCGCCTAGGGTGCGGTGGTCTCGGATGAAGCCCCACCCATGCTGCATGTTAAACTTTATCACAGTCCCGGTGGTGCGGGGACTATGCGCTGCACGGGGGTCTCTCCTGGCCCGGCTCTTCTGCTCCGCGCTCCTTATTTGAGCTTGCTGTTCCCGGACCCGCCTCTCTCTCCGCTCCCTCTCAAAGTCCTCGAGCTGTTGGCGGCAGCACTCAGCACGCTCCGCTGCAGCTGCCCGAGTCTCTTGAGTGAACCCCATGAGATCTTCTCCGGTGGGGTCCCACTCGAACTGCGCTTCTGCTAGCGGGGGCGAGATCCTCTTTACGGGCTTTGGAGCCGGGATCAGGGGTTCATCCAGGGGTCTCTCTCTCCGGAGTCGGGGATGGTGGAACTCCGGTGGCCATATAAATGGCTGCCCATCCGGGCACGTATGCTGGGCGTACAGGTCCTCTCCCAGATGCGGCACTCTTGGTCTTATGGGCGCGGTGGTGTTAGCGCCCGGGTTGCCCGGGCCTTGCGGCCAGGCCTGGGGTATCTGGAAGGTAAAGGGCACCGTAAGGACGGCGGCGCCCTGTGCTACTTGGCCCTGCGACCAGGCCGGGGGCTCCGCGGAGGTAGGGGGCGCTGTTGGTATTGCGGCGCCCGGGGGTACTAGGCCTTGCGACCAGGCTGGTGGTACTTCCTGCTTGGTCACGCCCGGGGTCGAGGCGTGTGACGTCACAGGGGTCGCGGCTCCCGTTTGAGGCCTAGTCTGCGGCGGTGACGTTGCAGCGACGGGCACGGCAGGATAGACTTCGGGCTCTGCGACGGGGAGCTGGGGCAGGTACGCGGTTTCCCGGTTTGGGGTATAGACGTCCCCTTTACCTGCCTCCACTTGTTCGGCTCCCTTCTCGGCGCCGTCTCCGGCCTTCATTCCTCCTGCGCCATCCTCAGAGGCGGTCTGTTTCCTCGTCTCGGGTGGCGTGCTCCGCTGACAGGTCTCGGTCTGCTGGGCCATCTCTCGGCTCCACTCCGCCAACGTCTCTCGCTGCACCCGGGCCATCCTCCTTGCGAGGCCCTCCAGAGCGGTCTGCGCACACTCCCGATCTCGGGGGAGCTGTGCTAGGACCTCCACTAGGCCTAGTGGGGTCGTTGTTTCTAGCAGGCTCCTGACCAACGGGTCGGTGCTGCTCTGCTCTCCTCCTGTTGTCTCCAGCAGGCTCCTGGCCAGCGGGCCGGTGCTGCTCTGCTTTCCCTCCTCTGTTTCTAGCAGGCTCCTGGCCAACGGGCCGGTGCTGCTCTGCTTTCTCGCCATCTCCGGGTAAGCTCCTCCGAAACTCTTCTCCAGGCTTCTTGCCTCCGGGTGCGCTCGCTCTAGACTGCTCCAAGCGACACCCATCTTTGTTCTCTTGTCCTCAGTCCTCCCACTTCGAGGGCGGTCCCGGGGCCACTTGGTGACTGTCAGCTCCAGGGGCTGTTCTTTCACGCTGACAGACACCTCTAGCATCACAGTCTCTGTTGGTGGGGGCGGTTTCCACTTTTGGCGCCATTTTCGGTCCTGGCCCACGATGGGAGGTGGCCTCTCGCCACCCTCTGGCACGCCCATAATGGCGTCCGCTCTGGCAAGGCGGGAAACCTTTGGAAATGGCGGGAATCGCTTCCCAGTGGCGGGAAACTCTGCAGATGGCGGGAAAAAGCTGTTAATGGCGGACAACCGGCGGGAATCGACTGGTGATGGGGTCTGATGGCGGGGACCCTCCGGAACCGGCAGGAGACTTCTTTTTGAGGTAAACTTGCACTTTTCTTCAGGCACGCAGTACCCGGTTGTTGCGGGCACGTAATCCTGCCGACTACGCCAAAGTTGACGCGCCCCTTGGGCCATATTCTTTAGGGGGAATATCCGGAGCCGGATCAGATGGGAGTTGTAGTCTTCCAAGTGGCTGTGACCCGGTCCGTGCCCAGGGTGTCAAACTCAGTTGTATGTGGCAGTCCTACAGATGTTATTAAGTTCTTTATTGTCGACTACGCCACCCGTTGTATTGCGGTCACTATGGCCGCCGCTGCAGCAGGGTCCGCTGAGGCTGATGGTGTAGGTGCAGCTTTTGATGGTGTAACCCCCAACGGGTGGGGTATAGCCTCAGGGGGTCAGGTGCAGAGGATGGGGGTTGTGGTGGTGCAGCATAGGTGTTAAATGAAGACAGAGTCGGGTTGTGCAGTTTAGGGTATTTACTCACTGCTGATGTTCCGGTCACTCCAGCTTCAAGTGACCTCCCGAGCCGTGCTGCATCCACCAGGTCCTGGATCCAGCCAACCCCCAAGCGAGTCCGGAGCGTGACCCTGAGCTCTCCCTCTGTCCTTTCTCTGGCCGTCCCCACTATTGATCCACCCAGGTCCAGCTCCCTCGGGCCTTCTGTTGGGAGACCCTTGGCCTTGGGTTCCCTGACCCTCCACGTGGTATGCCTTCGAGGTGGATGTGGTGGGTGGCCGTGGCAGACGCTGCCCACGGCCTCCGGTCTCTGGCTAGGGTGTGTTTTTGCCCCCACCAGCTTGGGTTCCGGTACCCTGATGCCAACTCTTCACCCGATGATGGACTTTGGGTTCTCAGAGTCCTTTTCTTTCACCCCCTCTGGGTCTTTCTTCCTTTCTCCTCTCTCTCTCTCTGGGGCTGCTCTGCTCCTCTTCCTGACTCTGACAGACTGACTGCTCTGCAAAGACTGACTGACCCTGATCTAAGATGGTGCCCACCTTATATACTCCCTCTATGTGTGAGCTCAGGTGACCAGCACCCAATGAGCTCCTATCTTTACCCAGGCTGCTCCCCCTATCTGCCCCTACACTACTTGGGATGTTCCACCCCCCTCCCACTCCAGCCAGGAACAGACTCGGTCGTACCTGCACATTTCTAAGTGGGAGTACCGTCGGTCTGTTCCTCGGAAATGGGATGTATGTAGTGCATGCAGCCTACCGAGCTCAGATCCACACTCCATCCTTACCCGGGAGTGGAATATCACACCTCTGGGTTGAGGTGCAATACCCCTGTAGCAGCCGAATCCTCAGGGTGCTACATATCCCCCCGGGGCCCCTAAGACTTTTTGTAATTACCTTACGTTGCTAATAATGCCTGTGAGGGGCGCTATCAGTAGCCGCTCACAGGCATCACGTGACCCAGCGCTGATGTCACGACAAGTGAGGCGTGACTCAGCGCTGGGGTCCCCGCAGTGGCTGCTGGGTTGTGGGCGTGGTTACCACCGCATCACACCCAGCATCCACCGCGCGCTTTCCCAATGAATGGGGACAGGGAGAGCGCGTGGTGGATGCCGGGTGTGACGTGGGGGGTAACCCCGCACACAGCATGGCATCCACCTGGAACACGGAAGACACAGACCCCCGGCTGCTGCCAGCACTTGTCGTGATATCAGCAGTGATAGTGCCGCTCACAGGCAGTATCTGCAACGTAAGCTAATTACAAAAATCCTTAGGGGTCCCGGGGGGATACATTGGGGGGGGTAATATAAAGTACTGGACAGCACCTTTAAGGGATTCCTGCTTCACTGTTGCTATTATAGAGCAATGCTGAGCACTGTACTGTAGATTTGAATCAACCCTTAAACCAATCAAGTAGAAGCACACTCTTTCTCTCACTTTATTCCACCTTCCTCCTCCCTCTCCTCACCTTTTACTTCAATAGGAAGCTGTAAACTGATATTTCAGTGTGCTACCAGTTCTTCTTGTCATAAAGATTGATATTAATTATGGCTATTTTTTAGGGCAGCTTAAGATGGTCGTAGATTTTCTCATCGGAGAGAATCGGGCCGATTATGCAAATCACACTGTGATCAGACTTTGATTACAGTGTGATCCGATACTCTCAGTTGAGGAGAAAACAGAGAAAAAAATTGCTCCATCTTCTCCATTGTGTCAGTCAGTGGAAATCGGACTGCACTCAGATGCCAAACGAGTGCAGTCTGATGGTTTTCATGGACTCATTGACTTGCATGGCAGAATGTGATTGAAATATCGGATCAAACTCTGGCATGTATAATTTTTTTTTCCCCAGACAAGCTTTGACCTAGGGAAAAATTTGACATGTGCGCAGCCCCATAGCATAACATTGGTTCGATTGCGATCTGATGTTTTGTCAGATCGTATTCTAAATGATATTACGCTCGTCTGCATTTGCCCTTAGAGTGAATGATGAGTTCAGGAGACAGAAGGGAGAAAAAGAAGTTGCTCATAAATGCAGACATAAGCATATTTCTTAGATAGGAAAAACTACAAGGTTTCTTATATTTTCTTGTGCTATTGATTTATGCAAATTTTGTTGAAAGTAAAGCGACTACTTAAGATTTAAATAGTTAGGAATTTATTATTGGCCTTATGCTGCATATCTATGTCTCTCTTTTGTGGGGAGGTTACTTACTATGATGGATGATAAGATGCAGAGCCTACAGTATCTAGTCAGATGTTGTCAACTATAATAATAAACAGGCTTCTACGAGATAAAGGGAATCTGTCACCAGGCTTTTGCTACCACATTTGAGAGTAGCATGATGTAGCGGCAGAGACCCTGATTCCATCAATGTATCACTTAGTGGGCTGCTTGCTGTAGTTTTGATAATATCACTGTTTTATCTGCTGCAAATCTACCAGTTTTCTGAATGCTGAGCTCTGTATAACCTCGCCCACACCACTGTTGGCAGTTTTCTGTGTACACTGTGCATAGGTAGGAAGTTGCCAATCAGTGGTGGGGGTGGGATTATACAGAGCTCATGAATATGGAGGTCTACCTGGCATCAGGTTTACTAGTCCTCTGGTGATAATCTGGCTCATGAAACAATAATTTTATCAAAATAACAGCAAGCTGCCCAGTAAGTGTTACATCACTGGAATCACGGTCTCTGCATATTGCTACTCTCAGATTAGGTGGCTAAAGTTTGGTGACAGACTAACTTTAAAAAGAATAATCATTATTCATGGCAAAAATCTGTCATGTAATCTTTCTGAAAATAAATGAGATTGAGTTGTATATTGGTGCAATTAATCACATGAATATAACTAATGAATGAAAGGAGTTATAACTCCTATTGGTTACAATAAATCACATTAATGCCAGTTAATCTTCATATATTTTGCATACATACATACAACATATTTTTAGTTTTAAGTAAGATTAGCTGGCAGTGATTCTTTCAAGAAGAGGAGTGAATTTGCATGATAGAGATATCACTATGACTAAGGGCGGCTACATGCCACAAGCGCGTAAGATGTTTTCTATGGAATATACACAATAATATGGCATGCTGTTTTTTTAATCAAGATGGAATAAAATTTAGATGTTTTTATACAAGGAATTGGGATGTGCATTTTTTTCTACTTTTTCCACTGATAGAGATATGTGTGGCTCTCATTACCCATTCCATTGGTTCTTTATTTGTTTGTTGATACAATATATATAAAACTGATATGTATCTAAAACTGATATCATAAACTATATATACAGTTGTGCTGAAAAGTTTACATACCCCAGCAGAATTTTTCCTTTCTTGGCCTTGTTTCAGAGAATATGAATAATGATAAAAAAAACTTTTTCTCCACTCATGGTTATTGGTTGGGTGAAGCCATTTATTGTCAAACTACTGTGTTTTCTCTTTTTAAATCTTAGTGACAAAAACATCCAAATGACCCTGATCAGCAGTTCACATACCCTGGTGATTTTGACCTGATAACATGCACAGAATTTGACACAAATGGGTTTGAATGGCTACTAAAGGTAACATCCTCACCTGTGACCTGTTTGCTTGTGTGGCACCCCAGGGGTCTGGTTTCCACAGTAACAGCAATGTTATGTCTGAGAGCAGGTGGGAGGTCTCTTGGTCAGGGATCCTGTGCATGCCACACCTCCTGCCCAGTCCTGGGAGGGGAAGAACTTCCCCTATATAAACCTAGGGCTGAGGCAGGGTGAGTGAGTAGAGAAGAAGTAGAGAAGAGAAGCAGCATAGGAAGAAACAACAGGAGCTCTGTGGGAGCAGTGCTACAAGGAGTCAGGGGCTGGCAGCTGCAGAGCTCGCCCTGACTGAGAAGTTATCACCGGACCCGGAGTCCGAGGCTGTGGGGACTAACTCCTATCCAGCAGCAGAAACCGACCGGCAGGGGATTGCAGGTCCTCTGGCCCAGAAACCCGAAGGCACGGTCACACGCGTGGGACCAGCACCGCCGACGTGGAGCGGAAGCTACTAGTGTTATGTTCTGCTACCAAAGCTAAGGAAAGAGAGGAGATCTGTCCCTACTATAGGACTCAGCTGAATCCCTACGATGTAACAGGGAACCTGATCCTGCGATCAGACCTGCTAAAGTCCTAATCTAGTCTGTACGGAGACCTATAGATGTGGGGAGGGAATCCCTACAAGTACTAAGGACTGGGAGGAATATGGGACACCTCCTAACAGAAATAGTAGCAGACAGACGAACAAACAAAATAGATAGAACATAGAGGTCCGTAGACCAAGCAAACTAACAGAGCTAGATACAGAGCACAGGCTAGCTAGAAAGTAGATATACAATGAAGTCCAGCAAAGCCAGAAGGGCGGAGCAGGATTAAATAGGCCAACAAGGTCATGTGACCAGCAAAGGAAAAAAAACCTAACAGCAAGGTTCTAACAGTACCCCCCCCTTCTAAGAGGATCCTCCGGATCCCCTAGGACCAGGCTTATCAGGAAATCTCCTGTGAAACGCTCTGATAAGTCTGGACGCGGAAACATCATCTGACCTCACCCAAGAGTTATCCTCGGGTCCGAAACCTTTCCAGGCCACAAGATACTGAAAACTACCTCTATACCGTCTAGAGTCAAGGATGCGAGAAATTTCATATTCCCCGTCCTCCACCACCGGAGGAACAGAGGCAGAGGCGTCACCATCCGACACAGCAGCTTTTTTTAACAGAGAGACATGAAAGACCGGATTAATTCTCCAGGAGGTAGGAACCTCCAACCTAACAGCAGATTGGTTGACAACCTGAAGCACCTTAAAGGGCCCTACAAACTTGGGACCCAATTTCTTAGAAGGAATCCTCAACCGCAGATTCCTAGAGGACAACCAAACCATGTCACCAACAGCGAACAAAACCTCCTGTCGTTTCCTATCAAAGTAGTCTTTAGATTTTCTGTTGGCCTCCTGAAGATTACCACGCACATCCGTCCAAACTCTTTCCAAATCACCGGAAAAATTCTCCTCCTCAGGCACGGCAGATCCCAACTTGGAGAACGACCCAAACGACGGATGTCTCCCAGAACAACAAAAAAAAGGCGAACAACCAGCAGAAGAAGATGTATGATTGTTCAGAGCAAATTCGGCAAGTGGCAGAAACTCAGACCACCCCTCTTGATTGTCTGCCACAAAACAACGCAAGAACTGCTCAACATCCTGGTTTTTCCTTTCTGTCTGGCCATTAGATTCAGGATGATATCCGGACGAAAACGACAAATGAATTCCCAACCTGTCACAAAAGGCACGCCAAAAACGAGCCACGAACTGAGGACCCCTATCAGAAACAATGTCAGTAGGAACGCCATGAAGTCTGACAATTTCCTTGACAAAGGCCTTAGCGAGAGTTTTAGCGCAGGGCAGTTTGACGAAGGGAACCAAGTGACACATCTTGCTAAAACGGTCCACGACCACCCAGATGACAGTAAAACCCTCAGAGGGGGGAAGGTCAGTTATAAAGTCCATAGCCAAATGTGTCCAAGGAGCACTGGGGACCTCCAAAGGACAAAGTAACCCCGCAGCAGGAGTATGTGAGGACTTAGATCTAGCACATATAGTACATTGGCGCACCCACTTAATGACTTCCTTCTGCCATCCAGGCCACCAAAAACTGCGACCCACCAGTCTCTTGGTCTCAGAGATTCCGGGATGACCTGCCAACCGAGATTCGTGACACTCAACAAACAAATCTCTCCTAAAGGTCCCAGGCACAAACAACCTCCCATGAGGAGTGTTAGATGGGGCATTCTCCTGAGCTTTAAGAATCTCATCTTCCAAAACGGAGTCTAAAGCAGCTATCACAACACCTTCTTGTAAAATGTTTTCCTCTTTCTCAGCACCGACTATGGGAGAAAAACTGCGAGACAAGGCATCCGCCTTAACATTCTTAGTACCAGGGATGTAAGTAACGGAGAAATTAAACCGCGAGAAAAACAGTGCCCACCTAGCCTGACGGGCATTCAGGCGCTTGGCAGCATCAAGATATATCAGATTTTTATGATCCGTAAGAACCTGAACGGGAAATTCCGCACCTTCCAAGAAGTGGCGCCAGTGTTCAAATGCGAGTTTAATAGCCAATAATTCCCGATTACCAATATCGTAATTCAATTCAGTCTCCGAAAAATTTTTTGAAAAAAAGGCACAGGGATGTAATCCATCCCCGTTATCCTGAGACAATACTGCGCCAACCCCCACAGAGGAAGCATCAACCTCAACCAAAAACGGCCTAGTAACATCAGGCTGCATAAGGATGGGAGCAGAGGTGAACCTCTCCTTGAGATACACAAAAGCTTCAATGGCCTCAGAAGACCACTGAACCGCATCAGCACCTTTCCTGGTGAGATCAGTCAGAGGTTTGACAATACTAGAAAATTTTTTTATGAATTTTCTATAGTAATTGGCGAAACCCAAAAACCTCTGTATCGATTTCGAACCAATAGGCCTAGGCCATTCCTGCACAGCCTGAACCTTAACCGGATCCATCTCAAAACCTTTGCTGGAGATAATGTAGCCCAAAAAACTAATTCTCTGTACAGCGAACTCACATTTCTCCAGCTTAGCAAAAAGCGAATTGTCCATTAATAACTGTAATACCTCACGCACGCTCCGCCAATGAGACTCCAGATCTGGCGAATAAATCAAAATGTCATCCAAATACACAACCACATTTTTACTGATCAAAGGTCTAAGGATGTCATTAATCAGATTCTGAAAAAATGCAGGAGCATTAGTAAGACCAAAAGGCATAACCAGATTCTCAAAATGACCCACAGGAGTGTTAAAAGCAGTCTTCCATTCATCACCCTCCTTCATGCGCAACAGATTGTATGCCCCCTTAAGGTCAATTTTAGAGAACCACTTGGCCCCCAATAACTGGTTAAACAGATCAGGAATCAATGGCAGTGGGTAAGGATTGCGTACCGTAATTTTGTTAATCTCACGAAAATCCAGACAAGGACGTAAACCGCCGTCCTTTTTTTTTACAAAAAAAAATCCAACCGCCACAGGAGACTTAGAGGGCCTAATGTGACCGGCGGCCAAACTTGTCTGTATGTATTCCTCCAAAGCCTTCCTCTCAGGAATAGTAAGGTTAAATAAACGACTTTTAGGAAGAGTCGCTCCAGGGACAAATTCAATAGAACAATCATAGTCTCTATGGGGAGGCAAAACCTGCGATTCTTTCTCAGAAAAAACTCTCCAAAAATCCTGAATAGGAACAGGCAATTCTCCCCTATCCAAAGCTGCAATACGCCCGTTACAACACTTGTCATAACATTTATGGCTCCAGGATTTAATTTCACTGGTAGACCAATCCAGTACAGGATTGTGAAATTTTAACCAGGGCAAACCCAATATTACTGGAGAAGGCAAGTTATTCAACACTACCAAATCCAATTTCTCATGGTGAACACCATTAATAGTGAGAGGAAATTCACTGACCTTGAGAGTAATATTCTTCAAAGGGGAGCCATCCACAGAAACCACAGCAATGGGGGATGATAAAGGTTCAGGTTTTAAATTGAGTTTTTCCACGAATCCCCCATCAATTACATTCAGTGTAGACCCGCAATCAACAAACACCCGAAATTCCATTAATTTTTCCTGAGCAATCGTGGAAGCAGCTAAAAATATACCCTTGGAATTTAAACAGGCAATACAGGCGTGACTGACCATTTTTTTTTCTTTCTTCATATGAAGCTCACAGCCTTTAATCAAATGACCAGATTTTCCGCAATAGAAACACAAGCCTTCCGAAAAACGACGGTCTTTTTCTTGAGAGCGAGGTGCCACCGATCCAATCTCCATCGGTTCACCACTGTTAGTACACACATTATCATAACCAGAAACTGACATAGCAGAGGATTTGCTCTCATTAACCCTAGCACGCAGTCTTCTATCCACCCGTATAGCTAATTGCATAGCCTGTTGCAAATCCTCAGGTGTAGGATAAGCAATTAGCAGGTATTTAACCCTTTCACTGAGCCCAGCAAGAAATAGACTTTTCAGAGCAGAATCGTTCCACCCTGTTTGAGTGGACCAACGACGAAAATGAGTACAATATTTTTCCACATTACCTGATCCTTGTTTTAAACGTCTCAACTCAGTCTCAGCTGATGCCACACGGTCAGGATCATCATATAATAATCCTAAAGCAGAAAAAAAACTATCCACTGATCTGAAGCATGTATCACTAGGTTGCAAAGAAAAGGCCCACTCCTGAGGCTCTTTGCGCAAAAGTGACATTATGAACCCTACACGCTGGGATTCATCCCCAGAGGACTTGGGTCTCAAACGAAAATACAATAAGCAAGCATTTTTAAATGAAAAAAATTCTCGATGTTCACCAAAAAATAAATCCGGCAAACATACCTTAGGCTCCAAGAAATATGCTCCAGGACAGTTACTCACGTGCTGACGGAGCTCGGCCACTTCCAGAGAGAGTCCCTGCAGGTGTTTAGCCAAATCCTGAACCGACACCATGATGGAACAAAAAAAAAAAAAAAAATCTTTCCTTAGAGAATTTGCAGGCTGGACTTACTGTTATGTTCTGCTACCAAAGCTAAGGAAAGAGAGGAGATCTGTCCCTACTATAGGACTCAGCTGAATCCCTACGATGTAACAGGGAACCTGATCCTGCGATCAGACCTGCTAAAGTCCTAATCTAGTCTGTACGGAGACCTATAGATGTGGGGAGGGAATCCCTACAAGTACTAAGGACTGGGAGGAATATGGGACACCTCCTAACAGAAATAGTAGCAGACAGACGAACAAACAAAATAGATAGAACATAGAGGTCCGTAGACCAAGCAAACTAACAGAGCTAGATACAGAGCACAGGCTAGCTAGAAAGTAGATATACAATGAAGTCCAGCAAAGCCAGAAGGGCGGAGCAGGATTAAATAGGCCAGCAAGGTCATGTGACCAGCAAAGGAAAAAAAACCTAACAGCAAGGTTCTAACAGGTAGAACCAGTTTACTCAGACAGTAGGCCCACCATTTTGACAGCACGGGGGGTGGTCAATGTACGCCATGGGAGGGTGCCCGTTCGCATAATAAATATCGGGAAGAGGGAAGTGTACCTGCCCCGGTATGCCACGCTAGCCAAATTGTATACCATCAATCAAGATTCCATACAGTCCGTAGAACCCTTGCCTCCATCTTCCCCGGAGGAAGGTAACGGCTCTAAGAAAACAATGGAGGACTGGTGTCAGCAACTACATTTGGGTACTGACTCCACCCCCTCAAGCCACGACAACCCAAAGGTCTGTACCATCAGTAAAGACGGAGGGGAAACCACAACCATTGTATCCCGGGATCACCTGAAGAAGTGTCCCGAACAGCTACGGAACCCTGAAGAGGAACAAGAAGACCCTCGACCCGTAGAGGAAAGGGAAGACATGGTTAGTACTGTGCTCGGAGACTTCCCTCGGTCTTGGACTCAAGTCAATGGCGCAGTTGTGGTACCCGTACTCACCTTCCTCCAACCAGCATCCCAAGCACCTACGGAGCAACAGGTAGAGCTGGAAGAACAGCCGGTCCAGGAGGCAGAAGACTCCACACAAGCAGAACAGGAGGATCAACCCTCTGCTTATAGTGAGCCTGCCGTACCCCTAGTGAGCCAAAGAGCCGGTAGACAGCTGCCCAGTTTACCCTTGACAGCTCCTACACCCTGTAGTTCAGGGCTAGACAGTCAGCTCCGTAGGTCCACTAGGGCCACTAGAGGCCAGTTACCCGCACGTTGGAGGATTTGAAATGTATAAATTGTTTTATTTGTGGTTACCTGTTTTTCTTGTTGCTTGTGTATAATTATGTGTTTCTAGTTATTTATAGGAGTCCTTGGTGGATTTACCGGGAATCCTTTGTACATGGTTGGAGCGTAACCTAGGAATGGACTAAAGACTGTTAAGGACTCGGGGCAGGACAGACCCCTACCTGGTTACGTCTCCCTGTTTTGGTGAAATGGACACCTTGCTTTTCTTCAAAAACTGCACCCGGTTGCGGACACGCCGTGACCATCTTTATGTGTTTTTCTTATTGTATTATTATTGTTTATACCTTGTTATGTTTTTCTAAAAATATGTTTAGTCCCGGAGTACTAAATTTCACTAGGGGGGAATGTGGCACTCCAGGGGTCTGCTTTCCACAGTAACAGCAATGTTATGTCTGAGAGCAGGTGGGAGGTCTCTTGGTCAGGGATCCTGTGCATGCCACACCTCCTGCCCAGTCCTGGGAGGGGAAGAACTTCCCCTATATAAACCTAGGGCTGAGGCAGGGTGAGTGAGTAGAGAAGAAGTAGAGAAGAGAAGCAGCATAGGAAGAAACAACAGGAGCTCTGTGGGAGCAGTGCTACAAGGAGTCAGGGGCTGGCAGCTGCAGAGCTCGCCCTGACTGAGAAGTTATCACCGGACCCGGAGTCCGAGGCTGTGGGGACTAACTCCTATCCAGCAGCAGAAACCGACCGGCAGGGGATTGCAGGTCCTCTGGCCCAGAAACCCGAAGGCACGGTCACACGCGTGGGACCAGCACCGCCGTCGTGGAGCGGAAGCTACTAGAAGGCCCCGAGTCACCGGCCATACGGGTGAGCGCCACACGGTACACTCAGGGACGTGGGCTACTTATACTCGCCTCTAGCAAGGTAGCCAGAAGAGTATTGTTAGTTTGGGAGGCCTACAACTCCGCCTGGCCAGGGGAGATCCCATCTGCTCAAGGACTGACCAGGCCCCAATCGCTAGCCAGTACTCCGGGAGGGTCTATCTTTGTCACCAGTAAAGACCCTGAACTACACCGTACCGTCTCCGAGTGGTTCCTGCTAACCCCATCATCCACGTCGGCTGCCCTGAGGCCATACCCCTCCCGTTGGGGGTTATACTATCACGCTGCACAATCCTACCACCGGCCTCAGCGGTCTGCCCTGCAGCAGCAGCTCCTTAGCTGTACTCAACGGATGGCGTGGTCGTCCAACATCTACCGCTGATACAGCGCCACTTAGTCTGACTCCCTGGGCACGGACCGGATCACCGCCACGAGACTACAACCCTCAACAGATCCGGCTCCGGGTAAGCTCCCGCGTGCGCAACGCTGCGCGACACAGGCCCAGGGGCGCGTCACTTGTAATCAGTGAGTGTGCATAAAAGCTGAGTGAGTTTCTGGGATCCCGACAGACTCTTGCATCTTTCATCCAGCCACTGATGTGTCTGGATTGTGAGTCATGGGGAAAGCAAAAGAATTGTCAACCGATCTACGGGAAAAGTTAGTTTAACTGTATAACACAGGAAAGGGATGCAAAAAAATATCCAAGGAATTGATAATGCTAGTCAGCAGCGTTCAAACTGTGATTAAAAGATGGAAAATCAGGGGCTCTGTAAAAACCAAACCATGGTCAGGTAGACTAGCAAAAATTTCAGCCACAACTGCAAGGAAAATTGTTCGGGATGCAAAGAAAAACCTACAAATAACATCAGATGAAATTCAGGACTCTCTGAAACTAGCAGTGTGGCTGTTTCAAGAGGCACTTGAAGAAAAATGGGCTGCATAGTTGAGTCGCCATAAGAAAGCCATTACTACGCAAATGCCACAAAGTATCTCGCCTACAATACGCCAAACAGCACAGAGACGAGCCTCAAAACTTCTGGAACAAGGTAGTTTGGAGTGATTTTGAACTTTTTGGCCACAACCATAGACATTATATTTGGAGAGAGGTCAACAAGGCCTTTGATGAAAGGAACACCATTCCCACAGTAAATCACGGAGGTGGATCGCTGATGTTTTGGGGATGTGTGAGCTACAAAGGCACAGGAAACTTGGTAGAGGTTGAAGGAAAGATGAATTCTGCACGTTATCAGCACAGAAGCTGCGCGTAGGACGTACTTGGACGTTCCAACATGACAACAATCCAAAACACAAGGCCAAGTCGACCTGTCATTGGCTACAGCAAAAAAAAGTGAAGGTTCTGGAGTGGCCATCTCAGTCTCCTGATCTCAATATCATTGAGCCACTCTGGGGAGATCTCAAGCGCGCAGTTCATGCTAGACAGCCCAGGAATTTACAGGACCTGGAGGTTTTTGCCAAGAATAATGGGCAGCTTTACCAGCTAAGAAAATAAAGAACCTCATCCACAACTACCACTAAAGACTTCAAGCTGTCATTGATGTTAGAGGGGGCAATACACGGTATTAAGAACTGGGGTAGTTTGACAATAAATGGCTTCACCCAACCTATAACCGTGAGTGGAGAAAAAGTTTTTTTGTTATCATTCATATTCTCTGAAACCAGGCCAAGACCAAGAAAGGAAAAATTGTGTCGGGGTATGTAAACTTTTGAGCACAACTGTATACAGTGTTCAGCATAAGTAAGTGCACCCCCTTTGAAAAGTAAGATTTTAATCAATTTCTCTCTGAACGCAAGAACAGTTTCCAACATTTTAACAAAACTGAATTTCATAAAACATTTTGTTTAACCCATAACATGAAAGAACTGTTAATTATATAACTTTTATTATAAAATCTTCAGTCTTACTCAAAATAATTGATGAATGAATGAATACACCCCACAAAAAAATATATACATCAAATATTTTGTATCATCTCCATGATTTGGAGACAGGACAGCACTAAGTCTTCTAGGCATAGAATGAACAAGTTGGTGACATATTACAACATCTATCTTTTTCCATTCTTCAAGAACAAACTCTTTTAGAGACTGGATGATGGATGGAAAGTGGTGCTAAACTTGTCTTTTCAGAATTCCCCATAGGTGTTCGATTCAGTTCTAATCAGGCCACATACTTGGCCACTGAATCACTTTTACACTTTTCTACTTAAGAAATGCATCAGTGGCCTTTCATGTGTGTTTTGGATCATTGTTATGTTGGGAAAGTGCATATCTACCTATGGCACAGAGTGATAGTAGAATCTTCCCTTTAAGTATATAGCAATACATCTGTGAATTCCTTCACAACAGCAGCACTCATGCAGGTTCACATAAGGACACTGCCACCACCATGGTTCACTGTAGGCACCATTCATTTTTCTTTGTACTCCTCACCTTTTCTATGCCATACAGTTTTGAAGTCATCAGTTCTAAAAACATTTATCTTCACCGCATCACTCCAAAGTATAGAGTCCCAGTAGTCTTTATATTTCTCAGCATGGACCCTGGCAAATTGTACATGAGTTTTTTTGTGCATGACGCTTACTTTGTGCACAATACCCATGCATACCATTTCACGTGAAACACTAATCCTTTTGGCTTTCAACTTCTTTAGCTAAGTGCAGTGAACTTGTATGTCGATTTTCTTCAAGCTATCTCATCAGAAGATGCTCCTGATTGGGTGTTTTGTAACTTCCATGGTTTGCCTGGACATCTCTATGAGATGGTTGCAGTGTCATCTTTGTTAAATTTTTGTATCTCTTTTGGTACAGTAGTCTGACTGATAACAAAAGCTTTACTGATCTTCTTACATCCTTCACCTTTCTTGTATAAAGGAATTATTTCCTTTCTCAAGTCTTGTGATATTTCTCTTCCATGTGTGGTGCCATTTCTGATAGCATGAAAAGGAAAGAGGTTTTCTTTGTTAAGTAATGCCCTTTTATAGTCAAGTATCTGCTGGACACCTGTTAATTAAATAAGTAGATTTACCTGTGGGTGAATTCTTGTTAATTAGAATTTTGAGGTCTAAACTTTAGCTTTCCTCCTAACATTTTCATTGGAGTGTACTCATTTTTTTCAACATGATTTTCAATCAATTTGTTAGAAAAAATTCTAAAAAATGAAGTATTTCTCCCAGAATATTATTGCAGTTATACATTTTGTTATACACATGTTTATTTCCTTTGTGTGTTTTGGAACAACACAAAAAAAGAGAAGAAAAGGCAAATTGGACTTAATTTTACATAAAACCCCAAAAATGGTTGTGACAAAATTGTTGGAACCTTTCCAAGATTATCAGTAAACAACTTTGTTTCAAGCATGTGATGCTCATTCAAACTCACCTGTGGCAAGTAACAGGTGTGGGCAATATGAAAATCACACCTGAAACCAGGTAAAAAAGGGGAGAAGTTGACTCAATCTTTGCATTTTGTGTCTGTGTGTGCCACACTAAGCATGGAGAACAGAAAGAGGATACGATAACTGCCTGAGTACTTGAGAACCAAAATTGTTGAAAAATATGAACAATATCAAGGTTACAAACACATCTCCAGAGATCTTGATGTTTCTTTGTCCACGGTGCACAACATAATCAAGAAGTTTACAACCCATGGCACAGTAGCTAATCTCCCTGGAAGTCGAGACAGAGAAAAATTGATGAAAGGTTGCAATGCAGGATAATTCGGATGGTGGATAAGCAGCTCCGATCAAGTTCCAAAGAAATTCAAGCTGTTGTGCAGGCTCAGGGTACATCAGTGCCAGAGTCAACTATTCATCGACATTTGAATGAAATGAAACACTATGGCAGGAGACCTAGGAGAACCCAACTGCTGACACAGAGACATAAAAAAGTTAGACAGTAGTTAGCCAAAATGTATGTGAGTAAGCCAAAATCCTTCTGGGAAAACATCTTGTGAACAGATGAGAGCAAGATAGACCTTTTTGGTAAAGCACATCATTCTAATGTTTACCGAAAACGAAATGAGGGCTACAAAGAAAAGAACACAGTACCTACAGTCAAATATAGTGGAAGTTAAAAAATGTTTTGGGGTTGTTTTTCTGCCTCTGGCACTGCTTACTTTCACTGTATGCACAAGATAATTAAATATGAAGATTACTAAAGGATTTTGGGTCGCAATGTAGTGCCCAATGTTAAAAAGCTGGGTTTGCGTCCTAGGTCATGGGTCTTCCAGCAAGACAATGACCCCAGACATACTTCAAGAAGCACCCAGAAATGAATGAGAAACAAAACGCTGGAGAGTTCTGAACTGGCGAGCAATGAATACGGATTTAAATTCCATTAAACACCTGTGGAGAGATCTTAAAATTTCTGTTGGGAGAAGGCGCCTTCAAATATGAGAGACCTGGAGCAGTTTGCAAAAGAAGAGTGGTCCAAAATTCCAGTTGTGAGGTGTGAGAAGCCTGATGATGGTTATAGCACGTGATTGATTGCAGTTCTTTTTTCTAAAGAGTGTGGAACCAAATATTAAGTTGAGGGTGCAAACAATTTTGTCCGGCCCATTTTTGGGATTTTGTGAAATGATGTCCAATTTGCCTTTTTTTCTTCTGTTTTTTTTTTATGTTGTTCCAATACACACAAAAGAAATAAACATGTATAAAAAAAACATGTGCAATTGCAATAATTTTCTAGGAGAAATACTTAATTTTTTGGATCAATTTCAAGGGTACCAACACTTTCTGCCATAACTGTATGTGGTTTGCTTTAATCATTTTTTTTGTTTGTTTTTAATAATTTTATAAGAGTGATGAGCGTTAACAAAGAGTGGCTACAGCATTTACCCCCTTTTCTTTCCCACAGTATTCACCCCCTTGGTTTTCTACCTATTTTGTTACATTAGAACCTGTGTTTTAAATTTTTTGTTATACAATTTGTGAGTGATGCATCAGCACTAAATATTCTAAGTTGGTAAAGTGAAGTGAGAAAAATATAGACATAAATAAAATTTCTGAGATCAAATAACTAGGGACGGACGTTCACCGTCCAACAAGACAATGACCCAAAGCATACTGTTAAAGCAACACTTAAATGATTTAACCCTTTCACGCCAGAGCCTGTTTTCGCCTTCGTGAGCAGGCCAATTTTTTCAATTCTGACCACTGTCACTTTGAGGTAATAGCTCTGGAACACTTCAATGGATCTTACTGATTCTGAGATTTTTTTTTTCGTGACATTTTGTACTTCATGATAGTGGTAACATTTCTTCGATATAACTTGCGTTTATTTGTGAAAAAAATGGATATTTAGTGAAAATTTTGCAATTTTCAAACTTTGAATTTTCATGCCCTTAAATCAGAGAGATATATCACACAAAATAGTAAATAAATAACATTTCCCACATGTCTACTTTTATTTTTGGAATATGGAAGAAAACAATTGTTTGAACATTTAACTGTTTTTCACAAAAATAATACTTTAGAAACCCATTTTTTTATTTCAACAAGGGTAACAGGAAAAAATGGACAACACAATTTGTGGTGCAATTTCTCTTGAGCACGCTGAAACCCCATATGTGAGGGAAAACCACTGTTTGGGCACACGGCAGGGTTTGGAAGGGAAGGAGCGCCATTTGACTTTTTGAATGTAAAATTTGTTTGAATAATTAGCGTAGCGGACGCCATGTCACATTTGGGGAGCCCCTGATGTGCCTAAACAGTGGAAACCCCCCACAAGTGACACCATTTTGGAAACTAGACTTCTTAGGGAACTTATCTAGATGTGTGGTGAGCACTTGAACCCCCAAGTGCTTCACAGAAGTTCATAATATTGAGCCATAAAAATAAAATTTTCACATTTTTCCCACAAAAAATGTTTTTCATCCCCTAATTTTGCATTCTCATAAGGGTAAGGGTAACAGAGTAACAGGAGAAATTGCACCATGAAATTTGTTGTGCAATTTCTCCTGAGTACGCCGATACCCCATAGGTTGCAGACACCATGTCACATAGTCGCTGACATGCCGAAACAGCAGAAACCCTCACAAGTGACCCCATTTTATAAACTACACCTCTCAAGGAATTCATCTAGGGAAGTAGTGGGTATTTTTTAATTTTTAAATTTATACCATTGAGCAGCGAAGAAAAAATAATTATATTTTTACCACAAAAAAATTGTTTTAGCCTCAGATTTTACATTTTCACACAGGGCAATGGGTAAAAATGGAGCCAAAATGTGTCACACAATTTCTTCTAAATGTGGCAATACCCCATATGTGGCTGTACAGTACCGCTTAGTCATACGGCGAGACCCGGGAGGGACAGAGCGGTATTTGACTCTTGGAGAACAAATTATTGTAGAATAGTTTGCGGACTCCATATACACAGCCCCTAAGTGCTAGAAGAGCAGAATCCCCCCTCAAGTGACCCCATTTTGGAAATTATACCCCTTTGGGAATTTACCTTCAGGTGTAGTGACGATTTTGCGATTTTGGCTCCATGGGTCTTTTCCAGAAGAAAGCAGCAGTGGATGTTGCTGAGTGAAAATTTCAATCTGCAGTTGAAGTGACCAGTACGCTGTAGTAACCAGCACGTTGTGCCCAGCTCATGCTTCTGGAGACATGCATCTGTAAATTAGGCAAGCTCTCATCGCTACAGGAATACCAAACATGTGGACCCTAAATGTAGTTTAGGCTGTAGCATCGGCGTCTCTGCCTCCTGCAGGGCAGAGATGCCGTTCCCCTCACTGCCACAGTCCAGGTCCGGCACCTTCCCGCTCCCCTGCTGCGGCGCGCACTGCGCGCAGCTCCCCGGGTACTGTGCTTAGGGCGCGCGTGCTCCCTCCCTCTTAAAGGGCCCGCGCGCCATCCTATAGAGTCCCTGGCCAATGGCCGGAGGACTTCCCCTATATAAGGCACCTTCTCTAAAATGGAGGTGCCTGTTAAAGGTTGTTGTTCCGTATGCTAAACACTAGCTCCAGCCCTCAGGTCCCGCTGCCTGTCAGTCCTGCCTGCCAGCTTGTCTAACAGTTCTGTCCTCCAGTCTGTCTACAGTTGTGCCCTACCAGCCTGCTTACCTGGAGCACCTGTCCATTACCTGTTGTGCCCGCCAGCCTGCCTACCAGGAGCACCTGCCTGTTACCTGTTGTGCCCGCCAGCCAGCCTACCTGGAGCACCTGCCTGTTACCTGTTGTGCCCGCCAGCCAGCCTACCCGGAGCACCTGCCAGTTACCTACCGTGCCCGCTTGCTTGCCTACCCGGACCACCCGTCAGCCTTCCTGCCATGCTTATCCGCTGTACCGGTCAGTTCCTGCCATCTGACCCTGCTCTCACACAAGGTCGGTCCCAGAGTGGCACCTCGTCCACCTGCCCGGTCCCTCCCTGGTTCACGGAGTCGACTAAGCCACCGTGTGACCTTGGTCGGGCCGAGTAGGCACTTAGTCACGCCCCTCTGGTCCCTCCTTGCACCGAAGCACAGAGGTTCCCACATCCGGTCCCGTAACATAGGCACATTGTGGGGCTCCGAAGGGAGGGAGGCATTTTTATTTGGGAGCACAAAATTTTCTGAATTTCTTTTGGGGGGCAAGGGTTATTTTGCTTTTCCAGAGCCTTTTGCTACCAGAAACTTGGAAGTCCCTTATATTTTTAACAGTTGATGGACCTGAGTGGGGACTTTCTTCTTTTGAGGACTAAGTTGAAGCTTTTATTGGGAACATTTTACATAACGTTTATCAAGCGCTCTAGGCTGAGCACTTACATCGGGGTTTCCATCTCAATCTCCAAGTGATGTAATTCAGATGAAACCCTCACCGGATCCATTCACTATAATGAGACAGCAGAGTTACTCTGGACTCCGTCTGGCCTCTGTTTAGCGGTGTCCTTTTTTTCAGAAGTGCACAAAACTGTGGCCAACCGCACTTTTATGCACGCCTAAAAAAATTGACACCGTGGGATCACAGGCCAGATGGCATCCACAGTGCCTCCATCTGCCTCATTACAGGGAATGTTCTGCCAGGGGGTTCTGTCTGAATCACGTATTTCAGAGATTTACACGGAAACCCCGGTGTAAGCGCTCAGCGCAGAGCGCAGGATAAATGTGAGCCGTGTCTTACTGCGATCTTTGGGAGACATAGTAAATCAGCAGCAGAAGAAGAATTGGTTTTATTTATTTTTTACGCCATTCCTCTTGCGGTATAAGGCGACTTTATTCTTCGTGTCGGTGCGATTACAGCGATACCAGATTCATATTGGGTTTTTATGATTGACAGCTGTCACACACTAAAATACTTTTTTTTGCAAAAACTAATGTTTGCATCGCCAGATTTAGAGAGCTACTATAATTTTTCCATATTTTGGCCGACAGAGTCATGTAAGGGCTTGTTTTTTTGCGGGACGAGTTGACGTTTTTATTGGTACCATTTTTGGGTACGTGACATTTTTTGATTGCTTTCTATTCCGTTTTTTGGAAGGTAAAATTAACAAAAAACAGAAATTCGGGATTTGTGTTTTGAGTTTTTTTTTATGCCGTTCTGGGTGTGGTAAAAGTGATAAGACAGCTTTATTTTTCAGGTCAGTACGTTTACAGCGATACTACACATATAGTTTTTTTTATGTTTTGGCGCTTTTACACAATAAAACTATTTTATATAAAAAATGGGGGTTTTTTTGCATCGCTTTATTCTGAGAGCTATAACTTTTTTATTTTTCGGCTGATGGAGCTGTATGGCGGGTTTTTTTTTTGTGGGACAAGATGACGTTTTCAGCGGTACCATTTTTATTTCCATTTGGCTTTTTGATCGCATTTTATTCCACTTTTTGTTTTGCGATATGATGAAAAAGCATAGTTTTTTTTGCTCCATTTTTTTTTTACGGTTTTATAGATCGGGTTGTTCCGGATGCGGCGATACCAAATATGTGTACTTTTTTTTGTTTTGTTTTGTTTTTGCATAAATATACGGATTTATTGGTTTCATATTTTTTTTATATATATATTTTTTTTTTATTTTGTGATTTTATTTTTTTTGTTGTGAGGTTTCAAAACATGAAAAATATCAATGAGGGTGAATACTTTTGCAAGCTACTGTATGTGAAGAATCCTAGCCCCTCTGTGAACTAGACATGGGTTAGGCTAATATTAAGTTAAACTACTTTTTTTTTGCTAGCGTATTTTAACCCAAATGTTGTTTTGCAATGAAACCATATTTGAACAAGTTAGTGTTGCAATTTCACACTATTTCAAGTCCTGACTTTTGACTGTTAGCAAAATTTTCTCTTAAGAAGCACTGTGAGAACTTGTATAATGTTTGAGATATCTGTCCCATCTAATTTTTACAGACTGTTGGATATTTTGGAATCCATATTGCCTTTTGGAGAACTATAAACATCAGAATAAATTCTACAATAATTCAGATTTATGATATTTTGCCATATTTCACTTTGTGTATTTAAAGAAAAGAAGAGACCATTTCATTCTAAATCCTTGTATTTTAAGTGAAGGCTAACTTTGTCAAGAGGGTTTGCTAAAAGAACAGTTTAAAGGGAACCTGTCAGCAGTTTTTTGCTGTGTAACTGTGAGCAGAATTATGTAGGGGCAGAGACCTCAATTCCAGTGATTTATCTCGTACTGGGTTGCTCGCTGTGGTTTATTGTAAAATCTGTTTCATCAAAAGAAGATTATAACTATAGGACTAGTCAACCTGCTACAAGGTAGTCAAGCAAATTCATGTGTTCTGTATCACCTGGTCCCCACCACTAATTGGCAGTTTTCTGTGTACACTGTACATGGGCGGAAAGTTGCTAATCAGTGGGGTGGTCAGGGTTATACAGAGATCACCACCAGTTCAGTGCACTGATGGATCTGCAGCAGAGAAAACAATGATTTTTTCAGTATAAAAGCTGCAAGCAAATAAAGTGACACAATACTGGAATCTGGGTCTTTTATCCTACATCATGCAGCTCTCTGATGGGGTAGCAAAAACCTGGTGACAGATTCCCTTCAGTTGCATACAAGAGATGCAAGTCATGTACTATGCACTGCTCAGAATTAACCCCTTTACCCCCGAGGGTGGTTTGCACGTTAATGACCAGGCCAATTTTTACAATTCAGACCACTGTCACTTTATGAGGTAATTACTCTGGAACGCTTCAACGGATCCCCCTGATTCTGAGATTGTTTTTCGTGACATATTGTACTTCATGATTGTGGTAAAATTTCTTCGATATCACTTGCGTTTATTTGCAAAAAAAAACGGAAATTTGGCGAAAATTTTGCAATTTTCAAAATTTGAATTTTTATGCCCTTAAATCAGAGAGATATGTCACACAAAATACTTAATAAATAACATTTCCCACATGTTTACTTTACATCAGCACAATTTTGGAACCAAAATTTTTTTTTGTTAGGGAGCTATAAGGGTTAAAAGTTGACCAGCAATTTCTCATTTTTCCAACAAAATTTACAAAACCATTTTTTTAGGGACCACATCACATTTGAAGTCACTTTGAGAGGTCTTTATCACAGAAAATACCCAAAAGTGACACCATTCTAAAAACTGCACCCCTCAAGGTGCTCAAAACCACATTCAAGAACTTTATTAACCCTTCAGGTGCTTCACAGGAATTTTTAGAATGTGGAAGAAAAAAATGAACATTTAACTTTTTCCACAAAAATGTTATTTTAGACCCAAATTTTTTTATTTTTGCAGGGGTAACAAGAAAAAATGGACCCCAAAATTTGTTGTGCAATTTCCCCTGGGCACGCATATACCCCATATGTGGGGAAAAAACACTGTTTGGGCGCACGGCAGGGCTCGGAAGGGAAGGAGCGCCATTTGACTTATTGATTGTAAAATTTGCTTGAATAATTAGCGGACGCCATGTTGCGTTTGGAGAGCCCCTGATGTGCCTAAACAGTGGAAACCCCCCACAAGTGACCCCATTGTGGAAACTAGACCCCCAAGGCACCTATCTAGATGCATAGTGAGCATTTGGAACCCCCAGGTGCTTCACAAATTGATTCATAAAAATGAAAAAGTGGAAAAAAAAACACTTTTTCATTTTTACGAATCAATTTGTGAAGCACCTGGGGGTTCCAAGTGCTCACTATGCATCTAGATAGGTGCCTTGGGGGTTCTAGTTTCCAAAATGGGGTGACTTGTGGGGGAGCTCCAATGTTTAGGCACACAGGGACTCTCCAAACGCAAAATGGCGTCCGCTAACAATTTGTGCCGATTTTCCATTCAGTTTGTTAGCGGACACCATGTCGCATTTGGAGAGCCCCTGATGTGCCTAAACAGTGGAGCTCGCCCACAAGTGACCCCATTTTGGAAACTATACCCCTCAAGGATTTTATTAAGGGGTATAGTGAACATTTTGAACCCAGAGGCACGACACAGAATTTGATAACATTAGGTCATCATATTGAATAAGTTGTCAGTAGTCTTGAGCGCAAGTGCTCGCTACTTGAGTTTGCATCGGGTACTCAGGTATGCACCATGTACTGCATGTGCTCGAGTGACATGCTCGAGTCCCTGCCCCGCATGTTTCACGGTTATTAGACAACCAAAAAACAACATGCGGGGATCGCTCTTGCATGGCAGGCAATCCCCCAAAGTTTTTTTGGCCGCGAAGCATATGGGGCGGAGACTCGAGCATGTCACTCAAATACCCACGATACTCAATGCATACCAGAGCACCCGATGCAAACTCAAGTAGCGAGCACTTGCGCTCAACACTAGTCGCAATATCGTCATCTTTTTTTCTTACTTTTGAAAAAAATCCCTACCCCATCACAACCTTAACCCCAAGCCCAGCCCTAACCCTAGCACAAACCCTAACCCTAGCACAAACCTAACCCGAGAGTTTATTTTTTACGCCGTTCCTCGTGCGGTATAAGTGATTAGACGACCTTATTCTTCGGGTCGGTGTGACTACAGCGATACCAGAATCATATGGGGTTTTTATGATTGACAGCTGTCACACACTAAAAGACGAATTTTTTGTAAAATCTAGTTTTTGCATCGCCATATTTTGAGAGCTATAATTTTTCCAGATTTTGGCAGACAGTCATGTGATGGCTTGTTTTTTTCGGGATGAGTTGACGTTTTTATTGGTGCCATTTTCAGGCACGTGACATTTTTTGATCGCTTTCTATTCCGATTTTTGGGAGGCAGAATAAACAAAAACCAACAATTCAGGAATTGTTTTTTTTTTGTTTTTTTTTTATTCTGTTCCGCATGTGTTAAAATTGATAAGGCAGCTTAATTCTTTGGGTCAGTACGTTTACAGCGGTACCACATTTATATAGTTTTTCTATGTTTTGCACTTTTACATAATAAAAGCAATTTTATAGAAAAAAATATTTTTTAGCATCATTTTATTCTGAGAGTTATAACTTTTTTATTTTTCGGCTGATGGAGCTGTATGGTGGCTTGTTTTTTGTGGGACGAGATGATGTTTTCAGTGGTACCATTTTTATTTACATTCGTCCTTTTGATCGCGTGTTATTCCATTTTTTGTTTGGCGGTATGGTGATGAAGCATTGTTTTTTGCTTCGGTTTTTTTTTTTTTTTTTTTTTTATACAGTGTTCACTGAAGGGATTAACTAGTGGGACAGTTTTATAGGTCAGGTCGTTCCGGACGTGGCGATACCAAATATGTGTACTTTTATTGTTTTTTTATAATAATATTTATTAATGGGTACATTGTATTTTTATTTTTGGTGGATTATTATTATTTTATTTTTTTTTAACCCCTTAAGCCCCGAGGGTGGTTTGCGCGTTAATGACCAGGCCAATTTTTACAACTCTGACCACTGTCACTTTATGAGGTAATTACTCTGGAACGCTTCAACGGATCCCCCTGATTCTGAGATTGTTTTTTCATGACATATTGTACTTCATGATTGTGGTAAAATTTCTTCGATATCACTTGCGTTTATTTGTGAAAAAATCGGAAATTTGGTGAAAATTTTGAAAATTTTGCAATTTTCAAAATTGTAATTTTTATGCCTTTAAATCCGAGAGATATGTCACACAAAAGAGTTAATAAATAACATTTCCCACATGTCTACTTTACATCAGCACAATTTTGGAACCAAAATTTTTTTTTGTTAGGGAGCTATAAGGGTTAAAAGTTGACCAGCGATTTCTCATTTTTCCAACAAAATTTACAAAACCATTTTTTTAGGGACCACATCACATTTGAAGTCACTTTGAGAGGTCTTTATGACAGAAAATACCCAAAAGTGACACCATTCTAAAAACTGCACCCCTCAAGGTGCTCAAAACCACATTCAAGAACTTTATTAACCCTTCAGGTGCTTCACAGGAATTTTTTGATTGTGGAAGAAAAAAATGAACATTTAACTTTTTTCACAAAAATGTTACTTTAGACCCAATTTTTTTTATTTTCACAGGGGTAACAAGAAAAAATGGAGCCCAAAATTTGTTGTGCAATTTCCCCTGGGCACGCAGATACCCAATATGTGGGGAAAAAACACTGTTTGGGCGCACGGCAGGGCTCGGAAGGGAAGGAGCGCCATTTAACTTTTTGATTGTAAAATTTGCTTGAATAATTAGCGGACGCCATGTTGTGTTTGGAGAGCCCCTGTGTGCCCAAACATTGGAGCTCCCCCACAAGTGACCCCATTTTGGAAACTAGACCCCCCAAGGCACCTATATAGATGCATAGTGAGCACTTGGAACCCCCAGGTGCTTCACAAATTGATTCGTAAAAATGAAAAAGTGTTTTTTTTTTCACTTTTTCATTTTTACGAATCAATTTGTGAAGCACCTAGGGGTTCCAAGTGCTCACTATGCATCTAGATAGGTGCCTTGGGGATTCTAGTTTCCAAAATGGGGTCACTTGTGGGGGAGTTCCAATTTTTAGGCACACAAGAACTCTCCAAATGCAACATGGTATCCGCTAACAAATTGAATGGAAAATTGGCTCAAATTGTTAGCGGACACCATGTTGCGTTTGGAGAGCCCCTGTGTGCCCAAACATTGGAGCTCCCCCACAAGTGACCCCTTTTTAGAAACTAGACCCCCCAAGGCTCCTATCTAGATGCATAGTGAGCACTTGGAACCCCCAGGTGCTTCACAAATTGATTTGTAAAAATGAAAAAGTGAAAAAAAAAACACTTTTTCATTTTTACGAATCAATTTGTGAAGCACCTAGGGGTTCCAAGTGCTCACTATGCATCTAGATAGGTGCCTTGGGGGTTCTAGTTTCCAAAATGGGGTCACTTGTGGGGGAGCTCCAATTTTTGGGCACACAGGGACTCTCCAAATGCAACATGGTATCCGCTAACAAATTGAATGGAAAATCGGCTCAAATTGTTAGCGGACACCATGTTGCGTTTGGAGAGCCCCTGTGTGCCCAAACATTGGAGCTCCCCCACAAGTGACCCCATTTTGGAAACTAGACCCCCCAAGGCACCTATATAGATGCATTGTGAGCACTTGGAACCCCCAGGTGCTTCACAAATTGATTCGTAAAAATGAAAATGTTTTTTTTTTTCACTTTTTCATTTTTACGAATCAATTTGTGAAGCACCTAGAGGTTCCAAGTGCTCACTATGCATCTAGATAGGTGCCTTGGGGGTCTAGTTTCCAAAATGGGGTTACTTGTGGGGGAGCTCCAATGTTTGGGCACACAGGGACTCTCCAAATGCAACATGGTATCCGCTAACAAATTGAATATAAAATCGTCTCAAATTGTTAGCGGACACCATGTTGCGTTTGGAAAGCCCCTGTGTGCCCAAACATTGGAGCTCCCCCACAAGTGACCCCATTTTGGAAACTAGACCTCCCAAGGCACCTATCTAGATGCATAGTGAGCACTTGGAACCCCCAGGTGCTTCACAAATTGATTCGTAAAAATGAAAAAGTGAAAAAAAAAAACACTTTTTCATTTTTATGAATCAATTTGTGAAGCACCTGGGGGTTCCAAGTGCTCACTATGCATCTAGATAGGTGCCTTGGGGGGTCTAGTTTCCAAAATGGGGTCACTTGTGGGTAGCTCCAATGTTTGGGCACACAGGGACTCTTCAAATGCAACATGGTATCCGCTAACAAATTGTCGGCTCAAATTGTTAGCGGACACCATGTTGCGTTTGGAGAGCCCCTGATGTGCCTAAACAGTGGAGCTCCCCCACAAGTGACCCCAGTTTGGAAACTAGACCCCCCAAGGCACCTATCTAGATGCATAGTGAGCACTTGGAACCCCCAGGTGCTTCACAAATTGATTCGTAAAAATGAAAAAGTGAAAAAAAAAAACACTTTTTCATTTTTATGAATCAATTTGTGAAGCACCTGGGGGTTCCAAGTGCTCACTATGCATCTAGATAGGTGCCTTGGGGGGTCTAGTTTCCAAAATGGGGTCACTTGTGGGGGAGCTCCAATGTTTAGGCACGCAGGGGCTCTCCAAACGCAACATGGCGTCCGCTAACAATTTGAGCCGATTTTCCATTCAATTTGTTAGCGGACACCATGTCGCGTTTGGAGAGCCCGTGATGTGCCTAAACAGTGGAGCTCCCCCACAAGTGACCCCATTTTGGAAACTATACCCCTCAAGGATTTTATTAAGGTGTATAGTGAACATTTTGAACCCAGAGGTACGACACAGAATTTGTTTACATTAGGTCATCATATTGAATAAGTTGTCATTAGTCTTGAGCGCAAGTGCTCACTACTTGAGTTTGCATCGGGTACTCAGGTATGCACCATGTACAGCGTGTGCTCGAGTGACATGCTCGAGTCCCTGCTCCACATGTTTCACGGTTATTAGACACCCAAAAAAAAACATGCGGGGATCGCTCGTGCATGGCAGGCAATCCCTGTAAAGTTTTTTTGGCCGCGAAGCCCATGGGGCAGAGACTCGAGCATGTCACTCAAATACCCACAATACTCAATGCATACCAGAGCACCCGATGCAAACTCAAGTAGCGAGCACTTGCGCTCAACACTAGTCGCCATATCGTCATCTTTTTTTTCTTTTGAAAAAAATCCCAACCCCATCACAACCCTAACCCCAACCCTAACCCCACCCCAGCCCTAACCGTAGCACAACCCTAACCATAGCACAACCCTAACCGTAGCACAACCCTAACCCTAGCACAACCCTAACCCTAGCATAACCCTAGCCCCAAACCCAGCCCTAACCCTAGCCCAATCCTCACCCAAGAGTTTATTTTTGACGCCGTTCCTCGTGCGGTATAAGTGATTAGACGACTTTATTCTTCGGGTCGATGTGATTACAGCAGTACCAGAATCAAATGGGGTTTTTATGACTGACAGCTGTCACACACTAAAAGACGCATTTTTTGTAAAATCTAGTTTTTGCATCGCCATATTTTGAGAGCTATAATTTTTCCAGATTTTGGCAGACAGTCATGTGACGGCTTGTTTTTTGCGGGATGAGTTGACGTTGTTATTGGTGCCATTTTCAGGCACGTGACATTTTTTGATCGCTTTCTATTCCGATTTTTGGGAGGCAGAATAAACAAAAACCAACAATTCAGGAATTGTGTTTTTTTTGTTTTTTTTTATTCTTTTCCACGTGTGGTAAAATTGATAAGGTAGCTTTATTCTTCGGGTCAGTACATTTACAGCGGTACCACATTTATTTCGGTTTTCTATGTTTTGCACTTTTACATAATAAAAGCAATTTTATAGAAAAAAATATTTTTTAGCATAGCTTTATTCTGAGAGCTATAACTTTATTTTTCGGCTGGTGGAGCTGTATGGTGGCTTGTTTTTTGCGGGACGAGATGACGTTTTCAGCGGTCCCATTTTTATTTATATTTGTCTTTTTGATCGCGTGTTATTCCATTTTTTGTTTGGCGGTATGGTGATAAAGCATTGTTTTTTGCTTCATTTTTTTTTTTACCGTGTTCACTGAAGGGGTTAACTAGTGGAACAGTTTTATAGGTCAGGTTGTTCCGGACGCGGTGATACCAAATATGTGTACTTTTATTGTTTTTTTTGTTTTTTTTTTATAATAATATTTATTATATTTATATTTTTATTTTTGGTGGATTATTTATTTTTTTATTTTTTTGCAATTTTTTTTTAATTTCTTTTTTCACTTTCTGGGTGTTTTTACACTTTTTTACTCTGTCCCACTCTGGGACTTTCATTTTTTTTTCTCTGATCGCCTGCATGGCACAGGAATGCAGCACCATCCCTGTGTCATGCAGGCTGTCAGCGCTGGACGGGGAGAAGATTGTTTGGAGATGCACTGTGCATATCCAAACAATCTTCCTGCTGCCTGGTGACCCGGATGTTGTCATGACGACATTGGGTCGTCATGGCAACACCCGGGAAGCCTTTCCAGACAGCGCTGGAAGCCGGAAGAGGAGGTGAGTATCTGCGATCACCTCCCCTTGCCCCCGCAATGCTGCGATAGACTTCGATCGACTTCGATCGCAGCATCGCGGGGGTTAATGTGCTGGGAGTGGTGCAGGGCCACTCCCTTCACATAGTATCGGGTGTCAGCTGTGACAATCAGCTGACACCCGGCGGCGATCGCGCCCGCACAGCCTGTGTGCAAGCGCGATCGCCATGACGTACTAATACGGGTCTGGCTCTTAAGTCCCAGGGCACAGACGCGTATTAGTACGTCAGATGTTGTTAAGGGGTTAAATATTTTTACAATTTTTTTTTTCACTTTATGGCAGTTTTTTTTACTTTTTTACTTTGTCCCACTATGGGACTTTCACTTTTTTTTCTCTGATCGCCTGCATGGCACAGGAATGGAGCACCATCCCTGTGCCATGCAGGCTGTCAGCGCTGGACAGGGAGAAGATAGTTTTGGAGATGCACTGCGCGTGTCCAAAAAATCTTCCTGCTGTCTGGTGACCCGGATGTTGTCATGACAACATCGGGTCATCATGGCAACATCCTGGAAGCCACGGCAGACAGCGCTGGAGGCCGGAAGAGGAGGTGAGTATCCCGATCACCTCCCCTTAGCCACCGAAATGCTGCGATCGACTTCGATCGCAGCATTGCAAGGGTTAATGTGCCGGGAGCGGTGCGGGACCGCTCTCTGCAAATAGTACCGGGTGTCAGCTGTGACAATCAGCTGACACCCGGCGGCGATCGCGCCCGCACAGCGGGTGAAATCGCCAGGGCGTATAAATGCGTATCCGGTCCATAAGTCCCTGTGCACAGATACGAACTAATACGCCCTATGTCGTAAAGGGGTTAAGGGGAATCTGTCAGAAGGTTTTTGCGATGTTATCTGAAGACAGCATGCTGTAGGGCTTAACACACAGATTTCAGGGATGCCTGTCATATCAAGATCCATGTTATTGTTTACTTGTAATGAATGTTTTAGCACCAGGAGCTTATCATTGTTGGACTAGAGCAGCTCCTGCTCTGACTCCGCCCCTTCTGTGATAAGCAGCTCTCTGTCTATAGACATTGTATATACAGGGCCTGGTGGGGCGGGGTTAGCTTTCTCAGCTCTGCTGCATTGCTAAATTTAAAAACTCTGTGTCAGAATGGCTGCACCATAAAATAAGTCATACATTGTTGGATTCAGGGTGTCTACATCTTTCATTAATGTGCCACACTCCGCTGTGATCTTCTAATCTCAGATGTACCACAGGTCCCAGCAATTAGCTGAGCATAGACCCTCTTTAAATCTACACGGTCATTCATGAGTTAACAGGTTTCTTGTGGCATGGAAAGGGTTTAGAGTTCCTTGTGGTCTATTGGCTGCGTTGCTTATTGGAACCGCACCCTTCCATTATATAAACCTGGGTCTGGCTTCCCTCCATGCAAGCAATAGAATCTTCATTCTGTTCATGGGTTTATTGGAGAAAGTGTTCTGGATAGTCACTCTTGTCGTCATGCGATTTGTTGTGAACACCTCTACCATCCCCTTTTGGCGTTATTTTGTGTTGCTTTTCAGCCTCTTTACTATGCAGCCATTTTCCCTTTGTATTTTATCCTGTTTGTCTGTGGTTTGAAGGTGCCTTGGTTTCCCCCTGTCTGTACAGTCAGTGTTACCCTTTTACTCTGGCCTCTTTTTTCCCTGAGGGGAGGGTGGGAGTAGCGTAGGATTTTGTATGAGCTCAGAGAGGTATGAGACCTGGCATCAGACTAGGGCTCCCCTAGATTAAAGGACAGTATAGGGTCCCTCTTCTCCGGCTTTCCTATGGTCACAGCATAACAAAAACTGCTCTCAGATGAGGTAGCAAAAAACCTGCTGACAGATTTCATTTAAGCCAGCTAAACAAGAGATTAGTGCCTACTAGCCCAAGAAGCATAATCACATAGCTGGTATTACTATAGACACATCCTGTAACCAGACAAAACTCCCTAGAGCTTTCTCCTTTGTTTTGCTCTGGCTTTTTGTTGGATTTTGAGACTTGGCAACGTTACACATTTTATAAACAGAATGGTAATTAGGTTAATTCCAATGGATTGCTGTATGTCATTCTGGACTTCTAGATATTTACTATATATGGATAGGATATTTAAATAGTTGTTCTCATGATTGATTTTCAGGAGCAGACCACTCCATGGCCTCCCAAGTTTGCTGGGGAACATTGTACTCCTGAATGAGTGACAGTTCATTGTCATGCCACTGGACAGAACTGTGCCCTCTCCGAAGCAGAGGCAACTTTACCTCTATAGCAGTGATGTCAAACTCGAGCACACAGAGGGCCAAAATGAAAATCTTGGACAAAGTCGTGAGCCTACCTGTATAGAGTATAATGGACACCACAAAGTCTTCCATACCGAATAATGGGCCCCACATAGTCCTCCATACACTATTAAAGGTACCACATAGTCCTCCATACACTATTAAGGGCACCACATAGTCCTCCATACAGTATTACGGGCACCACATCGCCCTCCTTAGTGTATTACGGGCCCCACATAGTCCTCTTTACAGTATTACGGGCCCCACATAGTCCTCCTTAGTGTATTACGGGCCCCACATAGTCCTCTTTACAGTATTACGGGCCCCACATAGTCCTCCTTACAGTATTACGGGCCTCACACAGTCCTCCTTACAGTATTACGGGCACCACACAGTCCTCCTTACAGTATTATGGGCACCACACAGTCCTCCTTACAGTATTATGGGCACCAAATAGTCCTCCATAGAGTATGATGGGAACCACATAGTCCTCCATACTGTATTATGGGCACCACATAGTCCTCCATACAGTATTATGGGCCCGACATAGGGGTGGTGGTTCTTGTGTTGCTGGCCAAATAAAATCACCCTGCTGGCCAGATTTGGCCCACGGGTCAGAGTTTGACCTGTATTCTCTACAGTATTGGAGGAGCACACTGGAATTAAATCTGGCTGGATCCAGTCAACTTTAGTGTAGAGCTTTCAAGCTTTATAACAAAGAACTTACAAGTGCACACTCCTTGCCTAGGAAACCAGCCACCTCTGATGGACTGCTGAAGTGGCCTGTAACCTTGGCAGTATGTAATAGAATAAGAAATCCCTCTATTCTGGAGCATGGAGAGGATTTTTAATAAGAGTTGAAATGCAATGTTGCTTGTTTTTTGAAAGCACTTTGCAATTTTACTCATTTATGATGATAAGAAAACGCTTTTATGGTTTTTGAGACACATGTTTCTATGTATATATATTTTTTTATCTATACACATATTATTCTTACAATATTGGTTAAATCTTATCTACGTATAGCATAAAAAATTAAAGAGTCAGCCGGTTACTTCACTTGATTTTTCTTTTATTCTATACTAATGTTAAATATACCTGGTTTATTCTTTATTTTTATTTAACTGTAAATGTATGGACTTTATTTTTATCTGATAACACGTAACCTTTCGTCTGCAATGTTTGTGAGCCAGGTTATGTATTCTGTGGCAATACAGATCTAACACTCTATGCATTGTATATGTCCCACTAGCTGTAGGCTATGCAGAACAGCATTACTGGTCACTTACAGTATCGGCAAACTTTAATGACTCATTGCCGCCAGTGAAGTATATTCACTGAAATATTGAGCCTTTCAACCTGCGGGGATGGAGCAGTTTCTCTGTGCATTGGGGAGAATAAACTTCATGATTCACTGCTGCATGGCATAGAGAAGCAAATGCTGGATCACCAGTGTAAGCAGAAGGATATGTGCTTATTAAGAGATATGGCGAAAGCTATTGACCACTGTGACAGCTTGTACCGTTCATAGTTTGCTGCCTTTTTTCTAAACAGAAAAGGGGTGGTAAAAACTGCACTGCATGCAACCTGAAAGCCCACACTCCTATTATTGACTAATGTCACCATAAAACTTCCATATTTGTATTGAAAATTCTTGTAAATTATGTAATTGCATTATTCTGGCCCTGTGAAATAGTCAATTTAATGTCAGCATTGATCAAAAAATGGATGTGCCTCATTGTAGTACGCTTTTTTTCCCATTAAAGAGTTACTAAACCTTTGATATAATTTTTTAGATTCTTTTGTCCTCTTAATTGCAAGCAGATCAATGGGGATTCTCCATTAATCAGCCTGCAATTAAAAGGATGAAAAAATATAAAGAATTGTATCAAAGGATTAGTTGCTCTATTAAACTGGTCAGAGTGCAGCTAATGCTATCCAATCTACTGTAAGAAGGCAATAATTAATATAAAAGATCATGTTCTAGATGGTCAGACTTACCAACAGAGTAAGTGCAGCTCTTTCGTGACAGCTCCCCACTCTGCGACTCACTTCTAAGCTGGGGTATAGAAAGGGGTTGTTAATATAAAACAACCACTTTAAAGAGGACCTTTCACTTGCATAAAAAAATGAATTAAATGCATTGTAAAAATCCTTGGGCTTCCCCGATTTTGCCACTTTTTACCGTTTTGTTCTGCAGAGATATTTACATTATTTACTTTTGGAAAGCAATAGGAGAAATTTCGGCTTGTAGTTAAACTGAGCATTTCTTCAGAGTTTTCTCTCAGCGCATAGACTTGCACCCCTCCCAGATGCTGCAGATTAGGTTGCTAATTTGTGAAATAGGGTGTATGTAATTCATCACAGAATGAGCATACTGCAGATGGGAAAATCTACAACATAACCTGATTTTTGAGCAGATTTTTTTTTACAACATAAGGATGGGTTTTGAAAATCCCATTCACTTGCGCTGAAAATTGCAGCAAATTTGCGAAGTGGCATCAAAAATTGTCAATCTGCAGGAAATCCGAAGGCTTGTTCCCAACAAAGGGTGAACAATATAGTTCCTAATCATTCAATTTTTCTTTAGCTCAAGAATTAGATTTATTTAGCAAGAGGGAATATTAAAGTGAACCTGTCAGAATATGTTTTAAATATAGGAGTAGTGGTATTGGCATTTGTCTTCAATAAATGTTATATTTCTTCTGTTGAAAACTGATGTGCCAGTCCTGAGAAATCTAGCATAGAAACCATTTGCAAATCAGCCTGAAAGTGCTTTGCAGTAGATCATTGCTTTTGGTAAAAGCATTCCAAGTGCTTTGCTACCCTCCCAGAGCACCTCCAGACTGATTGGCATATGGCTTCTACTCTAGATTTCTCATCACCGGCACGTCATATCATTACAAAAAAGGTGTCATTTTATTGAGGGGACAAGTGCCTAAACAGTCTTACTACAACTTGGCTCTGTAGAAACATGTTGAAAGTTTCCTGTTACACTGACAGAAGATGAACATCATGAGAACTAGAAGATGATGATGATGATGGCTGTGAAGCGCTGTGGAATTAATGGCGCTATATAAGTGAATAAATAAATAAATAAACTAGTATGGCTGCCAGGAAGCTGCTTATGCTTTTATTAGAAAACAGGAACATAAATGGCTGATCTGACTAGGAAAGGACTGCAAACATTTACCAGTTATAAAGCTCCAGAAGCACAAGTTTTCATTTTTGGCAGAAGGTAAGCTTTAAAGGATTATTCCCAAGATAGTAAGTTATCTCCTATCTACAGGATAGGGAATAATTATTGATTGCATGGGGTCTCATCGGTTGATCCTCCAGCGATCAGTAAGCTATCCCATAGTCTACTATTAGAAAGCCAATTACAGCGCTCGGCTATTTCCAGCAATCCCATAGACAATGAATAGCGTTAATCTTGAGCATTAACATCTGTGCTCCATTCAAAATGGGCCAATTCCGGCGCTCCAAAGAGCCATTTTCAGAATTGCTAGGATGCCAGCTGTCTGACCTCTGCTAATCAGTAAGTTATCACCTATCTGATAGCTATACCAAGAATGTGACTCTGGAACCCAGAAACTGGCCAATTTTGAATGGAGTGGCGATGTCCATGCTTGTCCTCCACTCCATTCATTTTCTATGAGACTGCTGGAAATAGCGGATTGCTGTACTCGGCTTTCTATCAATAGATTAGAGGACCCACGTGATCAGTAAGAATCAGTGGGAATAACAGTTCAACAACAGCTGAGGCGGAGGACAGTGAGGTTTTCTAATTAACTTATATTAATAGAAAGAGTATTCGTGTTAGAAACATATTTTCTGTAGGAAAAAGATCTCATTATATCATTACTGGAGTTAATAATTTTATTTATGATTACCTTGCAGATTTTTCATCACTGTATTGTGCACAGACAGGCTCTAGCCAGTGTACTGTATGCCACATTTCTTAGATCTACAGACGTATTATGCAGCGCTTCTCCGCCTTAATACACTGTAATATAATTTACAGTTTCTGGCAGGAAAATGAGGTTTGATTATTATGTGCCATCCAGAGAAACACATTAGTGAAGAGGCAACATGGAAACAGTAAAATATTGTAATTATAGACATAAGCTTATGAGACTTGTGATGTTGGGTACTATATATTCTGTGACTATTTAGGCTGAGGTAACACTGCAACTTTTCTTTTTTTAATAAATTTGCAAAAATTTCTACATTTCTGTTTTATTTCAGTCAAGATGGGGTGCAGAGTGTACTTTAATGAGAAAAAAAATGAACTTTTTAGAATTTACCAAATGGCTGCAATGAAACAAAGAGTGAAAAATTTAAAGGGGTCTGAATACTTTCGGTACCCACTGTAAAAGTGGGTGGTGTCAGCCACTTGTGGTGTCTCTTCAGGTGCCAGTATGGAGGGCTGCTCTATGAGAGCTATTGTGGACTGAGGCATGTATATGTTATATTTTATTTAAAATGTTAACCTAATTGGTGCCTCCTACAGTGATAGGAATAATCAGGCATATAGAATCAGCTTAGCACTGCACCGCTTTTTAATAATGTATTGTCCTCAGAAAGCAATGATTGTTTTTTTATATACTGTACATGAGATAAAACAAAACCTTTATGATTATATGGAAAATTTCCTCCAACAAAGAATTGTGGTGTGATATCACAATGGACATAGAGTTGTGTTGTGCTGGATGACACACAACTATGTCCAGATAGAATATAATTTACTTTAATAGCTGCTGGTCAGGACACAAACTACTTATTATACATGTACTCCTCTGATTTCCCTGATTAAATAAAGGTTTAAACCCACATAGGAAATCAAAGGGGTTTTCCCACCAAAAAAATTTATTTTAATCAATAGATCTTGGAATAAAAAGTTCCACAATTGGATGTGTTTTAAAAAAATGTTCCTGTGCTGAGATAATCTTATAAATGTGTCCCTGCTGTGTCCTGTGTAATTGCTGTGTCTGACCGTACAGGAACATGGTCTGATCATACCACATCTCCTGGGCAGGGGAAGAAGCAAAAGAATATACAGATATTACAGCATGGGATCACAGCTGATTCTTTCTGTGAGGTAAAACATTGCTTAAAAGCAGGCAGAGATGTTTTACCTCACAAAAAGAATCATCTGTGAGCCCATGCTGTCCTGTCTGTATAGCCTCTTTTGCTTCCTCCCCTGCCAGGAGCTGTGGTATGATCAGACCATGTTCCTGTGCTGAGATAATCTTATAAATGTGCCCCTGCTGTGTGCTGTGTAATGGCTGTGTACGAAACATGGTCTGATCATACCATAGCTCCAGAGCAGGGGAAGATGCAAAAAAGTGTAAAGAGAGGACACTATGGAATCTCAGCTGATTTTTTTCCTGTGAGGTAAAACCTGTTTAAAAACAGGTAATGAAATATGTTACCTCACAGTAAAAATCAGCTGTGATCCCGTGCTGTCTTGTCTGTATTTTCTTTTGCATCCTCCCCTGCCCAGGAGATGTGGTATGATCAGACCATGTTTCTGCACGGTCAGACACAGTTATTACACAGCACAGGAACATTTTGTTTAACATCCAAATGTGGAACTTTTTATTCCAAGATATATTAATTTAAAATAAATTTTGTTTGTGGGAAAACTCATTTGATTACTTAGGTGTATTGCACGTGGACCAATGTTAGTCTAAGGAGCTGTGCACATGTTCGACTTTTTCCTTCGACAAAGTCTGTCCAAAGAAAAAAACGGCTGCATACCCAAGTTTGATCCAATATTCGGATCACACTTGGTCATGCAAATCAATGAGTTGGTGAAAATCATCTGTCTGCATTCATATGACATCTTGCAGACTCAATGGAGAAGATGGAGAAAAGTTGTTCTCCATCTTCTCCTCACCGTGTGCTCCGATTCTCTCATCTGAGAGAATCAGATCATACTAATGTCACACTATGCTGACACTTTAATCACAGTGTCATTTGCATAATCGGCTCGATTCTCTCAGATGAGAGAATCTACGGCCGTCTGCATGAGCCCCAAGATTTATTAAGTAAAACGTACTGCACTTTGTTTACGGGATAACCCTTTTAACGGCATACTTCTAATATGTATCTTTATGTAATAATTGCTGGGGGTAGCAACCTTCGGGCCAGCACCTATCTGAAGATTGAAAGGGGGCTGCAGTTTTGCATTTCATTACTGCCCCAATCCTCCATTACAGTTAGTTTTTTTTTCAAAAGAATAACCTACACGGTAGCTTCGCTCCATTCAAGTCCTTTGCACAAACGAGAGGCTCGAAGAAGTGCTGTGCATGGAAAAAGGGGATGCAGCGTGGAATCGCTAGATCATGAGGTTCCTAGAGTTTAAACGCATTAGGTATATTCTACTCTTAAGGTTTATTTTTGCACTGATGTTCTCATTGAAAACCAGTGATATAATTACAATCCCCCATTATAGGAATGTATGTGCACTAAAATAGTCACACAGAATTTGCGCGTGTTTATGGTTAAAACTATTTCCTGACTTTCTGTTACTGAGATTGTTTGTTCATAAAGATGACAAATCCTTCAAAATCTCTCAATGTCAAAAGTCATCTGTGCGAAGAAAGGAGGCTAAAGGGCAAAAAAACTCTTGTTTCCTTGCTAACCCTTCCTCAGCAACATGACACTTTAATCTATAAGTGTTAAATCAATAAAATTATTTAAATATAAACTTTAAACTCATGCTCAGTTTGGTCCAACTGTGCTCTTCATAGGAAATATAAGTGCCCTAATTGTTCTTTCCATTTACAAATAGGTACAAACCAAGTACGATCTCTTAGCCTCTCCACATGTCCTAGGCTTTGTCATAACGGCCATTTTTTCTGCTTAAAATGGATTGTTACAAGTCTTTGTCCACAGGGGTCATGGCAATAGATCATCATTAATCATAATACTTGTGCTGTCTTGACTCGGGCACAAACTACCTGAAGACTGAAAGGGCATTTCCCAGCATGAGGTATTTCAATTCCTGCGAATAAAGCTCAATCCCTCACAAGATCTTAGTCATTAGAAGGGATCCTTCACTATTTTCTTACACAGTTTAAAAATCTATTTGATGATCCCACAGGGGCATCCCTTATTACATGAGATGTCTGATAAGAGCCCTTATATACCATGCAGCTGTGGGCTGACAAAACTGCACCCAACCTTCCAGCAAATTACAGGGGGTTTGTAATGCAGTTTTAGGCAATGTGTATTAGACTGTTTAAAGCATATGGTTTCAATGTGCTTCACTTGTATAAGCAGCGTTGCTGAAACTGCAATGGAAAATTGCAGAAATTTGTACTTAAACTGTATGGTTTCTACCTTGTTGCAGCTTCAACATGTGTAGTTACCCATATCAGTTTTAAATATGTTGGTATATTGTATACTGTGCCTTTAATTACTTTTTAATTCATTGTGTTCATGTTAAGTGATATATATATATATATATATATATATATATATATATATATATATATATAATATACAGTCCTGCTCATCGTTATTGGCAATAACTTAAAACAAAAATCAATGGGAGGGAAAAATAGAAAAACCTAAAGCTTGCTGCGACACTGGTGTTGGCACCCTTTACATTAATTTAGTATGAAAACACATTTTGACTCGCCTGTGGCAAATCACAAAAGAGATTCACCTGTGATTAATTGTCGGTGCTCATGTGAATGAATCAGCCCATGAATGATGACTTTAGTTTTTTAAAAAGCCACATAGTAGGCCCTGTTCCTTTGCCACAATGGTGAAGACAAAGGAGCTGTCTGAGGACATCAGAACTGCTATTATTAGCAAATACAAACCTTCCAAAGGGTATTAGGCCATCTCCAAAGACCTTGGTATCCTCTTAGGTGTTCTTAGGCTTCCAAGCTTCTCCCTTTTTCCTCCAAACATAGCAATGGTCATTATGCCCAAAAAGTTCAATTTTAGTTTCATCAGACCACAGGACATGTCTCCAAAAATTAAGGTATTTTTTCCTGTGTGCATTTGCAAACATTAATCTGGCTTTTTTGTGTTTCTTTTGGAGTAATGGCTTCTTCCTTGCAGAGTGGGCTTTCAGCTCATGTTGATACAGTACTCCTTTCACTGTGGTTATTGACACAATCTTACAATCTTTGTCATCATATTCACAAGGTCGTTTGCATTTGTCCTTAGGTTGATATGAACATGTTGGACCAAAGCACGTTCCTCTCTGGGACACAGAACCCATCTCCGTCCTGAGCGGAATGATGGCTGGACATTCCCACCTTGTTTGTACTTGCATATAATTGTTTGTACAGATGAACAAGGCATATTCAGGTATCTTGAAATGCATCCAAGGATGAGCCAGACTTATGCAAGTACACAATTCTCTTCCTGATATCTTGGCTGATTTCTTTAGACTTTCCCATGATGCCACACTAAGAAGCAGTATGTCTCAGGTGTGCATTAAAATACATCCACAGGTGTGTCTTTAATTAACTCAGATGTTGGCAAAAAAAAACTCAGAAGCTTCCAAACACATGACATCATCATATGGGCAGTCCAGAATTGTTTAAAGGCTTAGTAATCTTAGTTTATGTAAACTTTTGACTTTGCAGTAAGTAATAAAAATACCATAAAACATTCTCTCTGTCTCATTATTCTGGCATTTGGCAAATATTAAAAATTATGGTAATCCTAATTGACCTAAAATGGGAAATGTTTATTCTGATTTTGTGTCAGATATTGCAAAAAACATGCATATGTGTATTTTTATATAGTGTATGTAAACTTCTGGTTTCAACTGTATATGTCTATATATACATCTAGATATATATGAAACAAGATAAAAAGCAGCACAAGCAGAAAGTTAGGGGCAAAGCCCCCTAGGTACATATCAGTCCTGTAATATAATCCCAAAAATATGGAGACAGCACACAATTGAGGTAGAAAAAATTTACACTATTTAATAGCCCATGTGGCGACATTTCGGTCCAGTATTGTGAAAAAAGTTTAACCATACTGGACCGAAATTTTAACACATGGGCTGCCTCCATATTTTTTGGATTATATATGTTGGTACCTCTCGTTTAATGATAGAAAAACCCACAATGGTCACAGAAATAACATGAATCTGACAAAAGTAATAATAAATTAAAAATCTTTGAAGATGAACAAATGAAAGTCAGTCATTGCTTTTCAACCCTGCTTACACAGAATTTTTAAAAAAATTAAACTCATGAAATAGGCCTGGACAGAAATGATGGTTCTTCTTAACTTATTTTGTTGAACAACCTTTTGAGGCAATCATTGCAATCAAACGATTCCTGTAACTGTCAATGAGACTTCTGCACCTCTCGACAGGTATTTTGGCCCACTCCTCATGAGCAAACTGCTCCAGTTGTCTCATGTTTGAAGGTTGCTTTTTCCAGACTGCATGTTCCAGCTCTTTCCAAAGATGCTCAATAGGATTTAGGTCAGGGCTCATAGAAGGCCAGTTCAGAATAGTTCAGTGTTTTCCTCTTAGCCATTCTTGTGTGTTTTTAGCTGTGTGTTTTGGGTCATTATCCTGTTGCAAGACCCGTGACCTGCGACTGAGACCAAGCTTTCTGACACTGGGCAGCACATTTCTCTCTAGAATCCCTTGATAGTCTTGAGATTATATTGTACCCTGCAGATTCAAGACACCCTGTGCCAGATGCAGCAAAGCAGCCCCAGAACATAACAGAGTCTCCTCCATGTTTCACAGTAGGGGCAGTGTTCTTTTCTTGATATGCTTCATTTTTCCGTCTGTGAACATAGAGCTGATGTGCCTTGCCAAAAACTTCCATTTTTGTCTCATCTGTCCATAGGACATTCTCCCAGAAGTTTTGTGGCTTGTCAACATGTAGTTTGGCAAATTCCAGTCTGGTTTTTTTTTCAACAATGGTGTTCTCCTTGTTTGTTTCCCATGAAGTCCATTTTGGATCAAACAACAACGGATTGTGCGATCTGACTCTGATGTTCCTTGAGCTTGAAGTTCACCTTTAATCTCTTTAGAAGTTATCCTGGGCTCTTTTGTTACCATTCGTATTATCCGTTTCTTTGATTTGTCATCAATTTTCCTCCTGTGGCCACGTCCAGGGAGGTTGGCTACAGTCCCATGGATCATAAATTTCTGAATAATATGTGCAGCTGTAGTCACAGGAACTTTAAGCTGCTTGGAGATGGTCTTATAACCTTTACCTTTAACATGCTTGTCTATAATTTTCTTTCTAATCTCCCGAGACAACTCTTTCCTTTGCTTCCTCTGGTCCATGTTGAGTGTGGTACACACCACGTCACCAAACAGCACAGTGAGTATCTGTAGCCCTATGTATAGGCCCACTGACTGATTACAAGATTATAGACACCTGTGATGCTAATTAGCAGACACAACTTGATTTAACATGTCCCTTTTGTCATATTATTTTCAGGGGTACCACCATTTCTGTCCAGGCCTATTTCATGAGTTTATTTTTTTTTTAAATTCTGTGGAAACATGGTTGAAAAGCAATGCCTGACTTTCATTTGTTCATTTTCATAGATTTTTAATTTATTATTACTTTTGTCAGATTCAAGCTATTTCTGTGACCATTGTGGGTTTTCTTTCATTAAACGAGGGGTACCAACAATTTTGACCGTGTGTGTGTGTGTGTGTGTGTGTGTGTGTGTATATATATATATATATATATATATATATATATATATATATATATATATATATATATATATATACACACATATATGCAGTATACCTGTGTATCTATATTGTGTGTGTGTGTGTGTGTGTGTATGTGTATGTATATATATATATAGATTTATATATATACATATATATACACAGTACAGGCCAAAAGTTTGGATACACCTTCTCATTTAAACATTTTTCTGTATTTTCTTGACTATGAAAATTGCACATTCACACTGAAGCAATCAAAACTATGAATTAACACATGTGGAATTATATACTTAACAAAAAAGTGTGAAACAACTGAAAATATGTCTTATATTCTAGGTTCTTCAAAGTAGCCACCTTTTGCTTTGATGACTGCTTTGCACATTCTTGGCATTCTCTTGATGAGCTTCAAGAGGTAGTCACCGGAAATGGTCTTCCAACAATCTTGAAGGAGTTCCCAGAGATGCTTAGCACTTGTTGGCCCTTTTGCCTTCACTCTGCGGTCCAGCTCACCCCAAACCATCTCGATTGGGTTCAGGTCTGGTGACTGTGGAGGCCAGGTCATCTGGCGTAGCACCCCATCACTCTCCTTCTTGGTCAAATAGCCCTTACACAGCCTGGAGGTGTGTTTGGGGTCATTGTCCTGTTGAAAAATAAATGATGGTCCAACTAAACGCAAACCGGATGGAATAGCAAGCTGCTGCAAGATGCCTTCAATTTTCAATAAATCCCCAACAGTGTCACCAGCAAAGCACCCCCACACCATCACACCTCCTCCTCCATGCTTCACGGTGGGAACCAGGCATGTAGAGTCTATCCGTTCACCTTTTCTGCGTCGCACAAAGACACGGTGGTTGGAACCAAAGATCTCAAATTTGGACTCATCAGACCAAAGCACAGATTTCCACTGGTCTAATGTCCATTCCTTGTGTTCTTTAGCCCAAACAAGTCTCTTCTGCTTGTTGCCTGTCCTTAGCAGTGGTTTCCTAGCAGCTATTTTACCATGAAGGCCTGCTGCACAAAGTCTCCTCTTAACAGTTGTTGTAGAGATGTGTCTGCTGCTAGAACTCTGTGTGGCATTGACCTGGTCTCTAATCTAAGCTGCTGTTAACCTGCGATTTCTGAGGCTGGTGACTCGGATAAACTTATCCTCAGAAGCAGAGATGACTCTTAGTCTTCCTTTCCTGGAGCGGTCCTCATGTGATGGTTTTTGCAACTGCACTTGGGGACACTTTCAAAGTTTGCCCAATTTTTTGCACTGACTGACCTTCATTTCTTAAAGTAATGATGGCCACTCATTTTTCTTTACTTAGCTGCTTTTTTCTTGCCATAATACAAATTCTAACAGTCTATTCAGTAGGACTATCAGCTGTGTATCCACCAGACTTCTGCACAACACAACTGATGGTCCCAACCCCATTTATAAGGCAAGAAATCCCACTTATTAAACCTGACAGGGCACACCTGTGAAGTGAAAACCATTTCCGGTGACTACCTCTTGAAGCTCATCAAGAGAATGCCAAGACTGTGCAAAGCAGTCATCAAAGCAAAAGGTGGCTACTTTGAAGAACCTAGAATATAAGACATATTTTCAGTTGTTTCACACTTTTTTGTTAAGCATATAATTCCACATGTGTTAATTCATAGTTTTGATGCCTTCAGTGTGAATGTGCAATTTTCATAGTCATGAAAATACAGAAAAATCTGTAAATGAGAAGGTGTATCCAAACTTTTGGGCTGTACTGTGTATATATATATATATATATATATATATATATATATATATATATATATACATACACACACATACTCCTAGATATATGAATATATATATATTTATGTATGTATGTGTATATATACATATAGATATTTGATCTTGTCTCTCTTGGCAGAATGGCCGCTAGATAGTGTTACCCCAAGCACATATCAGTTTTTTTCCTTTGGTATCCTAGTGATCATGTTCTTTGGAAATTCAGCTGCACTAGAATGGTGAGCTATGGCTTTCCGATGGGTGAAACTATGAGTAGAAAAATTGACTCAGTTGGTGCTGAGAGGTAGTTGGGCTTACTGGTTCAAAGTCCAGGGAAAAATATAGCAAGAAGGAGTAGCTTTAGAGAAGCATGACAAAGTTCTGACATTGTGCTCTGAGCTACATGACTACTGCCAGGGAAGGTAAAGTGCTAGACGTGTCAGTCCATAAGCATGCGGAAGGTCCTAAGAGGTTTTAGAGAAAAACAGAGAAGTGTCATTATTGCCAGAGAGATTTGAATGACCAGACGGATAGCTGCCATTTCTGCTGTTGCAAGTCACCTAATTGTAACATGTTGATTGTTGGTTCCAAAGTATTGGGTTCCTGAGAACTAAGGCTATCTTTTCCTGGAATTTTCCTGGAGAGTGCACAAACTTTTGAGCAAAATGTAGTGGATTGCCTTTGGCCAATCAAACTGGACACTGTTACAGTTCCCTCCTATAGTCACAGAATATTTACTATATGAACAAAACTATTGGGTCACCTACACATTACATCTACTGGAGCTCTTATGACATCCCATTCTAAATTCATTGGGATTTATATGGAATTGGTCTATCCTTTGAATACAATAATCCTAAAAGTCTCAGTATAGTACCGCATTAATATTTCCCTTCACTGGAACTAAGCTATGCCTGAAAAACAATCTTAGTGCAGTATCTATTCTCTACCAAATTTTATAGCTGGCACAGTGCAGTGAGGCAGTTAATGCTCTCCTGACATTTGTCATCATTCAAATGGAGAAGTGTGATTCATCACTCTACAGAATATGTTTCCACTTCTCTAGAGTCCCGTGGATTTGTGCTCTACAGCACTCCATCTGATGCTTGGTATTGTGATTGTGCTCATGTTAATGGCAGAGGAGGTTTGGTTTCTGCATTTATTGAGTCAGCGGTGCGTTGGTGACTTTTATGCACTATGCACCTCAGAGCTGGGCAGTCCTCTACGTAACTTTTCATGGTTTGCCAACTGGTGACTAAGTTGTTTTCCATTTTCAATGATACCATTCACAGCTGATTTGGATTTCATGGACTGACTTTTTGTAACTCTTGCATCCTATTACTGTACAAGGACTGAATCCAGTGAACTCTTTAGAGCAATCCATTCTTTCACAAATGTTACTATTGGCAGACTGCATGGTTGGTGCTGGATCTCCTACATAAGAGGCAATGACAAACCTGAATTCAATGAATAAGAGATGTGTCTCAATACTTTTGTCCATAAAGTGTATATGTTTTCCATTAATAAAAGAAACAAGAGAATAGATAATGAAAAGATGTTAGTACTTTTTGGTTATGGCAGTTTTTGTTGAGGCAACCCAAAACATTTTCCAGCTGATAACTTTTCAAATCCCTATGATGAAACACCGTGTCTGCAAATTGAGATTCTGATTTGGCTTTTATCCTAAGTCATATTGCACGACTCGTTATAGGGTTGATTGTGACTTGTAGGATTGCTGCTGCCAATAGGTGGCGCTATAGATTACAAGTCCTCTTTTTCTCTGAAGAGGCAATTTGCATATTAAATTTCCCAGAGGAGCATTGCATGGCGAATAAGCCTCCTTACCTTGACGTGCCAGAGCTGGTGTGTCACTCTCCTTAAGGAGAAACGCTACCCCTTAGACATTTTTCATCATAGGGATTTGAAAAGTTATCCAAAGTCATATTGCACGACTCGTTAAAGGGTTGATTGTGACTTGTAGGATTTCTGCTTCCAATAGGTGGCGCTATAGAGTACAAGTCCTCTTTTTCTCTGAAGAGGCAATTTGCATATGATGAAAGACAGTTTTAAAGCACATTTTGTGTTTATTGGCTAGACACTTATGTGTTGGTTTTATATTAGCACTATACAATTCAATATTTGTACTATACAATAGTATAGAATATTGATTCTGTATTTGTAAGAATTTACTCCAAAACTGAACTGAACATCACTTGTCAATTTGCATACATCCTGCATAGCGCCAAGAAGGTTTGAGGTCAGCATACCTTTTCGGTGCTCATTTCTACATATAAAGGCAACTAATATCTGGTTCTTGATCGTGATATATAAGTATTCGAAAGCTTATTGCAAAATATTTTGGTTCACAAGGGAATTGGAGTTTCCTTTATTTATTTTTGCTCATTGTAGTATAGAAATGTATAATGAATTAAAGACAGTAACCTCGTAAGAACAGTAACAGTAAATGTGTTACAAGCTCCATATGTTCAGTGCTCTCGTAAACCGACAAGAAGCTTCAGTTACTGATAACCAGTTTGGGAGAGTGCTGGAAGCAGATGTAGAGAGAGAACAGGATTACATTGTATCTTGGACGCGTCTGACAGTGCGTACAGGCCAATGCTGGTCGTCATAGTAACTAAAGGAAGAGCCGCAGACCGAGAGTAAGAGTACAATGTTTCATCTGTATCAAGAATAAGCACAATATCGAAAACAGATTAGAATCATTTAAGAGTCACAAGTTATTTAGTTGAATTTCAAAATAATTATGTATAGAATGTGTGAAATCGCAAATATTCATTGTACTGGGCAAAATAGCAGCAGCATATTATGCTACTCTGTACAGAAATTGTTCCTGATTTCAGATTTTTTTAAACTGATTTTAAGAGAGAATATCTCCCAATACATTACCCAATAGAGCCCTGTATGACTCTGTATGCCACTGTGCAGCATCCTCCCATGGTCTCATTTTGTAATGGGATTAGAAAAACAGTTTTGAGGCCTTACTGTACCTTGCATGCTTCTGATTTTTCTTTTTTACAGTACCTTGTATGCATCGAATTTTATTTTATTGTACCTTCTATGCATCTGATTTTTTTACCTCTTCCATTAGTTATTGTACGATCTTGCAAAACGAATGTAGCGCCTGACATAGTCTGATATGGCAGCAACACATGGAATCTGTGTAACTTCATAGTACATAACCTCATAATTCATTGGCTTTACATTGGTTCCTGCACCCTTTTACTTTTATGCAGGAGGCCTCAATAAAATATACATTTTTAGAGTGGGTCTTTTATAATAACTTTCCTATGTGTGATTTTCTTCTGATATATAAAAAAAGGGAATCTTAAAAGCATATCTTTTTAATATCCCAGAAAACTCAGTCTATGGGTAGTTTCACTCAAGCGAATAAAAAATCATTCATGCAGAAAAGTTGGACTATTTTTTCCTCACTTGTCATCCGTGTGTAATAAGTGTTCTGTCCGTATACAATCCGTTTTTTTTTAGCAGCAGCTATTAATCATTTATAAGACCATTTACAGTTTCCTATGTTACAGAATTGCAATGTATCAGTAAAAATTGGATGCTGTACTGTCTCCATATGACATCCAATTATTTTTACGCACCCATAGACTTGAATGGGTGTCTCATCCGATTTACGGAAGAAATTAGTGCATGCTGTCATTTTTTTCAGACACAGATTTGGTCAGTGAAAAAAATCGCTCATCACTGCCCCATTGCATAAGATCCGAATACTGTCTGTTTTTTTTTTCATGGATAGCATTCAGACTGAGAGTATGGTCGTGTAAACGAGCCCTATGAGTGATATTTGTTAATAATAGAGAAATTACTGAAGTCTTTGATTGAATGTCAATTATGAATGCATAGTCCAGAATTGTCTATTTAAACCAAATCATTTCCTCTTTGTTTCTTTAATCTATTGAAGACTACGCTAAATATATGGGAAAACGTGAAAATCTACCTTGGTGCCACATGGAATATTTAGCAACAGTTTTTTTCATATATTTTACTAATGCTAATAAATATTTACCTGTTAACAATAGAGATTGCAAGTATAATCAGGAGTCTTATACATGAAGTGACCATGGGAGCTTTTGCTACCAAAACCAGTATAGAAGTGACAAAGGATGCATCTTATTTGTAGAATATAGTACATGAACCTCTGTGTGAGCCCTTTTATAAAGCTGTGTGCACGAGTTCACCAAGCTTGTTCAGCAGTCCATAAAGCTCATACAGAGTCGGTTGGATCATGACACAAATTATTACTGAAGGATTCTTATGAGCTAAAAAAAAAATTCCTCAATATGAAATCAAAAGCATGGAAAGGTAGAAAAGCTATAGTATGGGTCTCAGGAAGTTTTATGGACACTTGCAAACTTTTGAGAATTACAGTACCTTAGAGATTTATCTTTTGGGGTCAAACCACACCCCTATTATGACCACCCCCATTTCTACAATCTCATTTGACCAATATAATAAAAGCAACCGTAGCCAAAAGTCACATTACTCTGTAATTTTCAGTCTTATATACTGTAGATACAGAGAACACAGTTATAACGAACTGAGTACAGATAATATATTAGATGTTATCTGTAATCCCATATAACACCACAGATAACCCAGCAACCACCGTGAGTGCAGATAATGTACTAGATGTGTTCTGCAGTCCTATGTAACACTAGTACTACTATCATGTGACCATATATTTGTACTGTTGAGCTCAGTTGTACCCAGGCATTCTGCAGACCATACATAGCACTGTGCAAAAGTTTAAGGCACATGTGTAAAATATATAGTTAGGAATTCTATGTGCTAAACAGCAAATTCATGCATTCAATGCTTATATTCATGAAGCCCATAAATATATGGACACTGGAAAAGCCAGGGAGATTGGTTGAAATCATTTGCTTGTGTATTTCTCCTATTTTCACCAGCTATAAATCAGAATCTGAATCCCAGAAACTTGTAAGTTGGAGTGGTTTTTACTCTATAATGTACCTATTTATGAAATGAGCAAGGGACAGTGCGACTTTCTGGAGAGACGCACATTTAACATATTCAATGGCACACTGCTCTGTTCTCCCCTCCTAGAACTAGCAGATAGATGTATCAGAATGAAAGAATATTGGAGGTGATAGACATAGGCTACCAAAAAAAGAGGATAAAGAGACCAAGCTACATTACTGTGCAAAAGTTTTAGGCAGGTGTGGAGAACATGCTGTAAAGTAAGAATGTTTTAAAAAATACAAGTGTTAATACTTTATTTTTATCAATTTACAAAATGCAAAGTGAATGAACAAAAGATTTAAATCAAATCAATATTGTGTGTGACCTTCCTTTGCAGCAATTCTAGGTACACTTACACAACATTTTTGAAGAAGCTCAGCATGGACGTTGTTCCAAATATTATGGGAAAATAATAACAAATCTATGAATGTAGGCTTGTAGAAATCCTCTGTCTCTGCATACAATTTCAGACTGACTTGATGATGTTGTGTTCAGGGCTCTTTGTGGGCCATATCATAATTTCCAGAGCTGCTTATTGTGCTTTATGCTGAACATAATTTTTAATGACACCAGCTGCATGTTTGGATTTGTTGCCCTGCTCCAAAATACATTTAGAGCCAATCGGATCCTTGCCCAATGGTTTTGCATAATGGGTAAGTATCTGTCTGTATCAATCAACATTGAGGGCACCATTAATCTTGACCAAATCCCCAACTCCATTTGCAGAAATGCAGTCCCAAACTTGCAAGGAACCTCCACCATGCTTCACTGTTACCTTCAAACACTCATTATTGTACTGCTCTCAAAACACTGTATTGAAAAAGTGCCTTCTGTTATAGAAAAATATTTCACATTTAGTTGAGTCATTTGGCCTTGTTAACATATCAAAACTATGGTTTCTGGAAAACAATAGTTCTCTGAAAAGTAGATGGGTGAAGTTGGATGCCACTCGTAGCTGCCATTTCTGATCTGATGGTACTGCTGAACGTTTCCAATTTTGAAGGGAAGTAACATGATGTGTTGCTGCACTAAGTTGGCCAATTACTGCGTCTTCATTGTAGCTCATTGTTTGGTGTACTCAATTGTGAGAAATACATGCAGATACTTATCCATCATGCAATCTGATTGGCTCAAAACTTTTGTAGAAGGTCAACCATCCTAAACATGCTGCCAAAGTCATTGAGAACTATCTTCATCATAAAAAAAACATGGAGACCAGGAAGTTATAATATAACCCCTCAACAGCATTGAGTCTGTATGGGATTACATGAAGGATTCAAGAAAGTCTGCATTCACACATCTGTGGTTAATTCTCCAAGATGTTTAGAGCAACCTCCCTGCCAAGTTCCTGCAAAAATTATGGAAGTGTACCTAGAAGAGTTGTTGTTTTAAAGGAAATCTTTCAGTAGGTTTTAGCTAAGTAATCTGAATACAGCATGAGGTAGGGGTTAAAACACTGAACTCAATGATGCAGGGCCGGCTCCAGGTTTTTGTGGGCCCCGGGTGAAAGAGTCTCAGTGGGCCCCTTTAACACATACCACGATTCATAATGCCCAGATACAGCGGAGAAATATAGGTATATAACACAGGGCATAGCCTGCCCCCTCATCCTTTACATATGCAGACATGCATGCACACACACATACAGTACACAGACATGCCCACACACACATACAATACGCAGACATGCACACACACACAGTAAGTACGCAGTCATGCACACACACAGTAAGTACGCAGTCATGCACACACACATACAATACGTAGACATGCACACACATGCAGTACGCAGACATGAACAAAGTACGCAGACATGCACACACAATATGCAGACATGCACATACATACAGCACGCAGACATGTATACACGGTACTCAGACTTTCACACATACGCAGACATGCACACATACACACCTTACACATGCACACATACAATTCGCAGACACGCACGTACACAAACATATACAAAGATACGTACACATACAGGCATACGTACATATACATATTTAAAGACAAATTCACAAACCACATATAACCAGACATAAATATATATACACAGTCATACACACTGACATACATAGATATACACATCATACATGCACACACACAAACATACAGACACATTAGAAATATTTTTAATATGGGGACGCTGTCAACAAGCCTAACTCACCTCCTCCTATCCAGCTCTTCTGGAATGTGGTTGTGGGGGCCGCGCTGCTTGATTGCCGTCACTTAAACAGACATGGCCACGTGCAGTGCACTGTGCGGCTGTGTCTGCTAGTAGTGACGCAGCCGGGTTGGCACTGATCCTTTAATTTTCTTTGTATGTCTCCCCGGCCATGCTAGGAAATGTTGTTTTATTTGCTTGTGTGGTAAAATTACATGAGATTTTATATGCCATGATTTTATATTTGCCGTCTGCTTCACTATTACTCCCAACTAGAAAAAAACAATGTACATTTTTACCCAACACTGCAGGCATATAGTACAATGCATACATCCCATGATAGATTATACTTTACAGCTGTCTGTATCTTCCTTGTACTGAGCAAACTCCTCCACACATGTTTCATAGGAGCTAATATATCTTTATGGACGCCGGCAATCAGCCTCGCTCACCTGCCCCCAGCTTGTCTCCCGTCTAGCTCCTCTGGCATGTGGCTGTGGAGGGTGCGCTGCTTGAGTTGATTGCCGTCACTTAAACAAACATGGCCACTCGCAGTGCATTGTGCGGCTGTGTCTGCTAGTAATAATGCTGCCGGGGTGACACACAAGCAAATTAAAGACGCCATGTCGCCCCGGCAGCATCATTACTAGCAGATACAGCCACATAGTGCACTGCGCACGGCAAAGTTTGTGTAAGTGATGGCAATCAATTCAAGCAGCGCCAGCTGCCCTGCACAGCTGCTGGGGGATTGGGCCAGGCACTAATGGTGAGTGGGCCCCCCCCCTTTGTCCAGGGCCCCAGCACTTGCCCAGGTGCTGACGCCGGCCCTGCAATGATATGTCAAATATCTGGCTGTGTGGTGTTGTTTACTTAGACTGAAGATTTAATCACCTTGTGATTAACATTGCTGTGACTAGCTGGTCCTGTAAGATATGGTCCAACTCCGCCCCCTTCTGTGATAAGCAGATCAATGTCTATAGAGAGAGTCTGGTGTGTGCAGGGCTAGCTTGCTCAACTCTGCTGCATTGGTAAATCTAAAAACTGTATGTTATAACCACTGCACCCAGTAAACTTAGTGATACGTAATTGCATTCAGGGTCTCTTTGCCTACATATGCTGTTCTCAGATGCGGTAGTAAAGACCTGCTGACAGATTCCCTTTAATGATGTTGTGAAGGCAAAGGGTGGTCACACCAAATATTGATTTGAATTAGATTTCTATTTTGTTTATTCACTTTTCATTTTGATAACTCTTAAAATGAAACTATTAACACTTCTATTTTTGAAAGCATCCTTACTTTGCAGCATTTTTTCCCACCTGCTTAAAACTTTTGCAAAGTACTACAAGTTGTATATGTCCATTGAAAGGAGACAATCTGATGAAATTCGAGGGGATCTCAAGGCTCGAGATATCCCTTGCTCAGCTGAAGGGAGACTGCTGGATTGCTTGTAAACCACACTTCAAGTGTCAAGCAGACTGCAGTGTCTGCTGTAGGTGGCGTACTTACTGTTCCCCATCATGCGTCTCTCAAGCTGGCGTGATGATGACAGCTGTTCCTAGTGGAGGTCCATTAGGTCAATATCCTTTGCGGGAGTGTTCTCCCATAGATGCCCCTCTTCGTGTCGCTCACAGGATGTTTGAGTAGTGGCGCGCTCCGGCCCGAAGCTCTGCTGGTAGATGGCAGCAAGAGCATGGAGCATGTAAAATGGTGACGTCACAAAAACTGAGGCTACGGGACCTTGGTGGAGTCAATAAAGTGACGCGTTTCGAAGGAGACGCAGTCCTTCATCAGGGTATGGCCCGTCCAGGTACAGCAGGATTAAATAGCCCAGTTACCCAAGAGTTCCCAATGCAGCCAGGTGGGAGTGCATAAGAGGAGGGAAAATTATTGAACCCCACCGCCACTTCCTGAGAATAAAATGGCAACTGAGAACCTCTGGATAACGGATATTCGAAATTCAATTCATATCAAATTTATTTGATGCAAATCGAATGTTCCTTATTATGCTCTGGGTTGTCTTCAAACCCTAGAGCAGTGTTCCCCAACTCCGGTCCTCAGGAGCCACCAACAGGTCATGTTTTCAAGATTTCCTTAGTCACCTGATGCTTTATGCAGTAATAGTCTTTTGTGCCTCCACATAATAAGAGTGCCACCTTTGTATCTTTCACAAAGTAATACTGTCCTCACAAGATACTTGTGCTCCCTCACAGTAATTGTCACTGTGACCTCTTGTGCAGCCCCTTTAGTACATACATATGGAAATAGTGACCCTTTTCTGCTCCAACACAATATTCATATTGCTCTTTGTGCTCCAACACAGTAATGTCCCTTACAATTATAATAGTGGCCAGACAATAGTAAGAGTGCCCCCACAGTATTATTAGTGCCCTCACATAGAAATGTCCCCATCTGTACCCCCTTACAATAGTAATAGTGCTCCCCACAATTGTAAGAAAGCCTCCACAACAGTATTTTTGAGGCTACCACCCTTATGTCCCCCATCCTGCTAGGCCCCATTCGTGCCATTAAAAAAAAAATTCAACTCACCTTACCCCTCAAAATGAACATATTTATTTTGTCCTGCAGTTTGTAGTGGGCACAGGGGGAGCCGTGACACTTCATCATCGTGCCATCTGACATCCTCCAGCATTCAGGCAGGCTGCAGACCTAAAGCAGCCTGTGGCTTGCCAGAGTAAGTGGTGGATCAGGGATCCATCCTTACTGCTTTGTGTTCTGTCTGATCAATTTGTAAACACTTATAAGACTCCAGAAGGTATCCCCTATGTCTGGTAGTCTATCAGACAATCCCGAAGAGTTTGCAAGTATGCTTTTATGACAACCCTGTTATGGATATTTACAAAAGCAGGCCATGATATGACTTTTTGTTTTTGTTTCCACCTTAAATTAAGTGCTTCGCTGTTTTTTTTTATTTGTACGTATAATTTTGAATTCACTGCTGCACTCGTGGTATTTTATTACGTTATATCTTTCAGGCAACATATATTTTGTAGTTAGTATACAGTAAATTTTCAAAAAATTACATATTTTTTTAAATCAGCAAAGTTTCTTCTCGTTACAGGAGACAATATAAATAATGATTTCTTGAACTTAAACATTTTGATACTGTATGTTTAGTCTGAATAAAGAGCGAATGGATGGAGATGCTGTAATAAAACAAAAGAAAAGACAAATGAAAGGCTGCACAGACAATACACTGAGCAGTAATGTAGTTACGATGATTTTGAACTTATATACAGGTCGATTCTAGTTGCTATGGCAGCGAGAGGAAAGATAATGGCTAAAAGTACGAGATTGAGACTCACATATTAAGATGTACCAAATAATTCACCAGAAAACATGGCATGGTCGGAAAACACAAAATGACAAATAATAATACTGAACTTTTAAAGATCATTGTCAAGCATTTTTATAAAGAGGGACTGAGTGCAGTGATCATCTACTTCATTAGGGCAACATAGGTCAAACTGACCTTGCCTTATCCAGTTGGACTTTTTACTACATCTCCCATCATTTAAAATGAACAGGACTTGTCCAATGTAAAAAGTAGTTGAACTGTCTGCTGTATTATGAAGTTGACCAAAAGGTATAACCAATGGGACTACTACTTTCTAGCCTACCATGTAATTGACAGTGGGAACAGCTGAGGCTTTCATTCTTGCTAGTTGACTCATATAAAGGTATTGGCAGAACAGATTTTTCAACAGTGCTGCAAAGACAAGTTCTGGCACTATATAATAACTGTCAGTTTGAGTGATGCCTTTGTCTTACTCATTAAAGTGTCACAGGAACCATGGTAAATGTTTACAGGGCTAAAAAGAACTGCAAAATAGGCACAAGCTCTGCAGAAGGTCTTGGCGTGTATGTGTGCTTCTTTTCTATAAGACAATGTTATAGCTTTAGAGATTGATAAAAATGTCTGACAGTTCATATTAACAAGTCATGCAGCTATCTAACGCCATGATACCTGTCCTTTTGAAAAAAATAAATAAATCTCATTCACATGAGGTTTAACTACCCTCCTTATTCAAGCTGACACTCTGTAACATGCTGATAGTTGGTATTAGATTTAACAGGTGACATATATTAAAATAATATTATAAATTATAGCAACTGTTCTTTAGTTTTGATCGAGTCTAATATCGAGATCCCACTGATGGCTCAAAAGAAATGCTAGAAGCAAACATATCCTTGGGCTCAAGCGGAGCAGTGTACAGACCTATAGACTTTCTATTGTGCCAGTTAATCTCTCTCCATGTACTCAGGAATAACCTAAGTGCTGCAGTCTCTTCCTTGATCAAGTAGTAGGGACTCCTAAAAATCAACACTACTGATAATGACTGTAAAATATCAAAAGGTTTTGTAAAGTTTTGCTACCCTTTAAAATATGTTTATCAATGTCTAAAAACAGAATATTGGCTTCCAAGGACAAAGCCCATGAACAGCTCTGACACTTGCCTTCTTGCTTTTTTTCAAACAGTATGCGATACTATGTAGGTAGTCACATTAGCTGTTTGTATATGTAATATGATAGACTGCCATACACTGGGCTCACAGTTATTAGGCAATTTGTATTTTTGATGATTAATTTTATTATTGAACAACTACAGTGCTATCGGTTAATCCAGAATGGTAATAAACCTGACATCTGAATATTTAAGAAAGTAAAAATGAGGTTTTGTCTTTCTTAGGAGAATATCTATGTGGGCAGAATTATTATGCCTCTAAATGAAAAACATACATTTTCCCATCCCAATGTTTTATTTTCATCTGTTAAAGTGAGAATAATAACCAAGCAACTCAAATTGTACAAAAATGAAAATACATTTCTGACATTTCAAAAAATATATTAGTGACCAATATAGCCACCATTCTTTTCAATAACAGTCATAAACCTTCCATCAATGGAGTCTTGCCAGTTTCTTAATCTGTTCATTATCAATCTTTTGGCAGCACCAACCACAGCCTCCCAGACAATGTTCAAGGAAATGAATTGTTTTGCTTCACCATAAATCTCCTATTTAAGAAGGGCCCGCAAGCTCTCTATATGATTTAGGTCAGGTGAGGCAGGTGGCCATGTCATTATTCTTTCATCTTTATGTCATTTACTGGCTAGCCAAGCAGTGTATTACTTCAGTGCATACGATGGAGCATTGCCAACATAAAAATCATGGTTATCTTGAGATATCCCAAATTTTTCCTGTACCCCTACTTGAAGAAAGTGTCTTCTAAAAACTGGCCATGAGTTTGGGGGTCAATTTTGAGTTAACCTTCAACCTGAAAGGGTCCAACTAGCTCATCTTTAATAGTACCAGCCCATAGTCATTTCCACCTTTACTTTGCTGACATCTGAGTCGAGGTGGAGGTGTGTGCCCATTACTGTTTTCACCATGTGCCCATCCATATGATCGTTCAAGAGTCACTCTCATATCATCAGTCCATAAAACATTTGAAAAATTTTCCTTCAGATATTTCTAGGGCCTGTTTAGATGTTTCAACATGTGTTTGTTCAGTGGTGGTCAGATTTCAACCTTCCATACCTTGTCCATGTCTCTGAGCACTGAACACCTTGTACTTCTGGGCACTCCAGGGAGGTTGCAGTTCTGAAATATGACAGCACTGGAGGGTAGTGGGTTCCTAGTCACTTCACATTTGTTTATTCTCAAATCTTTGGCAGTTAATGTATGTCTTTTTTTTCTCAACACATTTTTTGCGACCCTGTTGACTATCTGTAACAAAATTTTTAATGGTTCTGTGATCACGCCCCAATATCTTAACAATTTCAAGAGTGATGCATGCCTTTATTAAGACTTGTAACAATTTTTGACTTTTTCAGAGCCAGTTTTTTTGGCCCATTTTGCCTGGGGAAAACAAGCTGCCTAATAAATCTGTACACCTTGATAAGGGAAGTTGATATCCTTAGGACACATCCTTCTTCATTATACAAATACATCTGATCTACTTCATCCAATAAGGATTCAAGTTTCTACACTTGGAGTTGAAAAATATGCATAAAAAATGATATGGTCAAAATACAAACCTGCCTAATAATTTGCACACAGTGTAGAATATTTTTATTGTTTACAGTGTTTTATATTTTATTTATTTTAATTACTGTATATATCTTTTTAATCTACAGGAGCTGGAGTAGCTTATCTGGAGATCTGAGGCCGGCATGATCGCCACTGGAGGTCTGTTAAGGATCTCTGCACGGAAACAGGATCCTCTTAGAACAAAAAGTCAAACTCCAAAACGCAAGCGGAAAGCAAAAAAGAAACGCAAGAATGATGTGGTGGTAGTGAAAGGAAAACTTAAACTTTGTTCTATTTCTGGGTTAATTGCGTTATGTGGAATTTTAGTACTTCTTGTTGGAATTGCCATGGCTGTTATGGGATATTGGCCAAAAAGTCATACAGTTTATCATGGAAGTCCAGGGACGAATAAAGCCAAATTTTCATCAGGGGATACAAATATAAGCACTGCTAACAGAAACCTATCCTGGAGCCATCACAACAGTCAAGGAGCTAATACCTTCAAAGAAAATAACACAAGCATAAAAAGCCGTCAGCAGAAAACATCTTCTGGGTCTTCTGGTTTTCTTGCAGGTCTGTTTTCTGGATACCTACACTCAGATAATCTTAAAGTTTTTGGCCCTCTAATAATGGGTATTGGAATATTTCTATTTATTTGTGCAAATGCAGTTCTGCATGAAAATAGAGACAAGAAAACTAAGATTATTAACCTGAGAGATCTCTACTCTACAGTGATTGATGTTCATGGCATGAAATGTAAGGATGGAGCTCCACTAAATGGCTTTGTAAATTATGTGCAATCACGGAGCATGGATGGGAAAGCTGGTGGAGACTCTTTTGGAGCTGCAATGTTAGCTAAGAGCTCTTGGCATTCTGCTCTTGGTGGTACAATTACATTTTCCCCTCCGAATCCTAGGGAAACAAGGACGTCTTCTCCAAAGGTACATCGTCATACAGCAGAGAACTCCAATATGGATGAGGCCGTATACAGTATTTACAGGGAGAGGTCAAACTCTGCATTACCATTTGACAGGATTTCTGGGAGGGGGCATGAAAATTATTCTCTTTCTGAATCACCTGATTTAAGGTGGGATAGAAGCAGCACAAGTTCCATTGTTGGCCATTCCCTTAGTGCATTTACATTGCCCATTGTGAAGTTAGATAACTGTCTCTTGGAAAAGAAGGAAGAACGCGGGGAAGGTAAACGTGCCAAAGAAGTACAGAACAGAGATATCGAATTGAGTTTGAAAAATTTTAGCCATGTAGACTTAAATTGGGAAATTCCCAAAGCCCATAGAAAACTACCCATAAGGCGTCAGAGCACAAGCTGTCTGCCAGACTTCAGGAGACCTATGTCACCTGGTCTTCTGTCAGACTTGGGTAGCCAATCTCTAAGTAGCACAGATTTAGACTGTAGCCTTTTGGTGAGATCCTCCCCATTTGGCAAAACGAAACCTGCAGTTCTTGTGGATACTTTTACAACAGCACCATTAATAAGAAGAGATTCGCAGAGCTCAGGGTCTGACCAATCAAGCAATAAGGGCTATGTTCATCTGGAGGAGGCAGGAACCTCCTTTGAATCTATAGACACCTCAGCCAATAAAACCCAGGAGGAATGTGAGGATTCCGAAACCATAGACATTCCCTTGGAAGGTACCAGCACAGAACATGTAGTGCATCTTAAGAGGCAGTACACTAATAAAGAAAAACTGTTGATGCTCTCCAGGTCACATGCTATGTCTGAAGAAGATGATCTAGATGACACAACTATTTAAGGCACAAATGCAATTATAGCAAAGTTTACTCTGAGATTTATTCACACAAAGTTCCGGAATATGCTGTTTTACATGGAGCTTGCCAATATCCAAAGATCTGCAGTGTCAACAGTTGTCATACGTATTGATAACCGTCACCAACATCTGATTGTAACTGTATGTATGATTGAAGCCAAACTGTATTAATAAACTTTGAAATAGCCCGTCTTAAACACTTAATATGAAATGAGATAGATTATTTTGAAGATAGCTGTGCACTTCATTTTCGGCTATGGTAGATCTTTTTTCCTTGCTGATGGCATGTCAGTACTGTAATTGCTTTATTATGGCAATTTAGTTTGGCTTACTCAAACGCTTAGGCAGCAAGTCTGTCTACCTACTGGATTAACTGAATTTTATTTTTGGAGAAGCTATTTTAGAAGTTTTATCTTTACTTTGTTGACAAAAATATTCAAATACATTTTCAAGATGGACAAAGAACAGATTTCAGCTGATTTTTTGGGACTGTTAGATTTATTCAGATTTTTATTTTTAAATATTTTAAACCCTCCAGTAAATCATTATATTGGCTGTTATGACTATAAAATTAATGACAGCACTAATAATAATAAAAAATCTTTTAAAAAATGTTTACATTTAACTATATCACATGCACCAAAATGTATTTTGTTTTTATTTTTCTTAACCTATTGCAGTATTTTAATATTGGCATGCAAACAATTGTGCTTCAAAAAAGCAGACTTGAAATGCAGAGTATACAATAAAATATAAATCTATTTGCTAGCTACCATAGACTTTAATTTCTTTAAATGGAAATTAAGTGAACTGCATGATAAAAATGTATTTTTGCTACATTTCATATCTATTCAATGTAGATTTGCATCACTGGCCCATTTGTCAGAATGTTAGCCTTTGGATGTTTTCTATTATCAAGATTCTTTATAATAACAATAAAGAAAATAAAATAAATCATTTTACTACTAAAATGTATAACAGCGTTATTAGCACATTTTGCTTTGCAAATATTTTTCCTAAAGCTACATTTTATGGGAAATATATATACATGAAGTTGTAGATTAAGATTGTCAATTTGTGGAAATAGATTTTCATTGTTTGTATGATAGTTTATTACAGGTGGTATGGATTATTTAACCAATCAGGTTTGTAAAGTGGTTGCATGTGGCAACCCTTTTTTTAGGTCTTGTAAAATGTCAGGTTTCTGGTGTATTTGTTGGAAACATACCATGGTCATTAGTGTTACTATCATGAGCACCAAAAAACCCATAATGGCTGCTTTTGTAAATCAAAGAGTTCTACCAACATTGGTCAAGGTCCATTAGAAAATTCATCTACAAGTCCAGTTCTAGTTATTTTAAAATAAATCTGTCACCAGATTTATGCTTTTCAGTTTGAAAGCAGCATAAAAATGAGACAGAGACCCTGATTCTAGTAATGTGTCACTGGGCTTCTTGCTATAATGTTTATAGTGTTTTATTTACTGCAGCTCTGTTAGTCTTTTCAATGATGTGCTTCTTCTAAACCTGTCCACATAATTGCTTGGAGTTTTCTATCTATACTATGTATAGGGAAAAGGCTGCCAATCAGTGAATGGTTAGGGGGCAGGGATAGCCAGAGCTCATGAATATTGATGACTACATAGCAGACGCTCATCAGTGAGAGGACTAGCAGAGCTGCAGCAGATAAACCTTTGTTTCATCAAAATTACAGCAAGAAGTCCAATACGTGAACCGACATTGGAATCAGGATTTCTGACCCTACTTTATGTTGCTTTCAGATGGGACCAAAAATTTTACACAGTTTGTCTATGTAATCTTCATCAACTGTGATAGTGTCACACAGTTATAATGTAGGTGATCACAGTTCAGCCTCCCGCTAATGTAGGGGAATATGGAGGAAAGGATAATCACACTGTTACCACAGCATGCAGAGATGATTTTGGGGCTAGCTGGTCATGTGATGCTGTGCTTATGCATCAGTTATTGTTACCAGAGGACAGAGGAGAAAGAAGCTGAGTGAAATTTGAAATTGATGGAGTCTGAGGAGGAGAAATCAGGGGATCGAAGTGCATTGAGGTAAGTACAATGCAAGAGGAGTGGAGAGCATGATAAACAATCAGGTGGGGGGAAGTGCAAAGATGCAAAATAAAAACCCTTGCATGCTGTTTAATCTAAATATTCTCATTCTCAGTTTAGGGATTTATAAGACTGTACAAGGAGCAGACTATTTCCAAGATCCTATCCCAATATGTAGTAGGTGTAATAATAATAATATTAGCAAATACCTCCAATTAGAAATGTAGTATAGTTTTTCTGATTCGCTACGTCTCTTTCCACATGTGCAGGGCATTGCAGGACCTTAGGTATCCATGGTTCCGACCACTAGCAACCAGCTAACTAACTGTCACTGTGTCAGTGGTCATAACCATGGATACCTAAGGTCCTGCAATGCCCTGCACATGAGGAAAGAGACATAGCGAATCAGTAAAACTATACTACATTTCTATTTGGAGGTATTTGCTAATATTCTTATTATTATACCCACTACAAATTGGGATAGGATCTTGGAGATAGGAATACCCCTTTAAGTTCCAATTATTGCAAGTTAGGTCACGTTCACATGTTCAGTATTTGATCAGTATTTTACATCAGTATTTGTAAGATAAAAAACAGGAGCGGAACAATCAGAGGAAAAGTCTAATAGAAACACGTCACCACTTCTTCATTTTTGACCCAATCTTGGTTTTGGCTTACAGATACAGATGTAAAATACTGACCAAATACAGAACATGTGAACATGGCCTTATTCTGATTTTTTTCACATTTCTGTATATCAATCTGTTACATTTTTGCTGCTCTGTAACCTGCTCCCATTAATTAGATTACATGTTAACATAACAGGTTACCTTTTAAAAAAAAAAAGTACATCTGGATAACGTAATCAGCATTTCAAACCGACAAAATATTTGATCTAGGATAAAGTAAGCATTTGTGTAAAGTCATATCAGGGTCATTTTGTTTTTAAACTAGTTCTTATCCTAAATGTATTGAATTTTTAATATTCAGCATAAGTTGAGACCCCCTTTGATGTAGGCACAGTTAATTTCAGTTAGTTGGCAATTTACTTAAAGTTTAACAGTCTGTTTGCAATTGAAAGAGAAGTGTTATGGCATGGCATGACTGCTGCTAATCCTTTACTCCATTTAGCTGTAGGCAGTGGCATATTTAAAGTGCGATAAGCCTGGTGCCAAATATGCACCCGGCCCCTTCCCCCCCTGCATGTTGGTCAGATATATGGGCATACGTGTTGCTCCCCTCCCCCATTATGTAGTAATGTCCCCCATCCTACACTTATCTTCCTGAGCCCCTCCCAAGTATATATGTCCCCCATCCTGATATACATGTTTCCTATACGGGTATATATGTCTCTCATCTGGGCCCATCCTGGTATAGATGTCTTCCATCCTGGTATACATTACTCTCATTCTATTATATGTCTCCCATCCTGGGCCCATCCTGGTATATATGTCCCCCATCATGGTATATATGTGGCCCATCCTGTTATATATGTCTGCAATCCTGGTATATATGTCCCCCAATTGGGCCCATCCTGGCTTAGATTTCTCCCATCCTGGTATATACAGGTGCATCTCACTAAATTAGAATATCATCAAAAAGTTAATTTCTTTCAGTTCTTCAATCCAAAAAGTGAAACTCATATATTATATAGAGTCATTACAAACAGAGTGATCCATTTCAAGTGTTTATTTCTGTTAATGTTGATAATTATGGCTTACAGCCAGTGAAAACACAAATTTAGTGAGATGCACCTGTAAGTCTTCCATCCTGGACCCATCCTTGTATATGTCCCCGATTTTCATATATAAATTCCCTATCTGGACTCATCATCGTATAGATGTCCCCCATCCTGGTTCCATCCTCGTATATATGTCCCCCCCGTCCTGCCGCTGTTTAATGCATAAACCAAAATAAACAATTCTACTTTCCTTCCCCCACTCCCCCGCCGCAAGGTGTCCTCTTGTGCAACTGGCAGCTGACTTCAGTGAAGCTGCTGGCCTCTGATTGACTGGCGGCGTATATTGCAGTGCAGGAACTGTAGGGCCTCTGTGCCGAGATATAATTCAGCTGCATGTGTATTCTCAGATGCACATCCAGCTGTAGTATGTGGTTGCACCGATGGGACTCCCCCTCCCGCACGGGCCCGGTTGCGGTCGCACCATCTGCAACTGCGATCATTACGCCACTGACTGTATGCAGAGTTGAGATGAGTCATGTTTGACAGACTTGTTGCTATGGTTTGCAGTGTGTAATGGTATGGCATGGCACTGCGAAACTAGATTTTTCATTTACTGTATGCACAGTTTCAATTAAACTAAGCCGAACTCCTGAATCTGGCTGTTGTTAAGCTAGTAATGAGCCAAGAGGCCATTGGAGTGTGTGTGCCATCTGAAGTCCATGCCTCATAATAGATTTGGCTCGCCACGTGCCAGAAAACTAGATTTGCTCAAGCAGGAACAACTTACACCATTTTTACAAAATACTAAATTTGTACAACATTTGGCCTTGCTCCTTTTGTTAATTTCTTCAAAATTTTAAGTGTTGATTTTTGGAGAAAATACTCCTTGCATAGAGGAAATGATTAATTCATCCCTTTACAGTGTCCATTTTAGGACTTGATCACATATCAAAATCAAACATCAGAATTATGTCAGTTTGAGGCTAAATACCCTGTCTGAAAACTGACTTTGATATGTGACTTCTGACATCTGAGTTTGGTATGTGACTTTGACAACTGATAATAATAAAAAAAAAGTTCACTGTCTGCTGCTAGGACTTGAACCTAAAACTTTGTCTAGAAGCTGGTACCTTTTCATAATTTCTTAGGAAGGGGGCTAATTATCAAATTTCTTTATTGTAAATTTTTCTTTCAAATGAACTATATATTTGTTAAAAAAAATGGGAGCAGACAACACTTGAAGAAAAAAAGGAAGCGAGAAGCAGTAGTTGACACAGAAGAATAATATATGGGCTCTTAGAAGTCAAATAGCTCATCATAATGCACAATTCCACCTGTTTTGGAGGCATAAGGCTATGTGCCCACGATGCAGAAATGAAGCAGAAAATTTCTGCAGCATTTCTGCATCTCCCTGGCAGAAAAAATGCGTTTTTCCTGCAGAATACATGCGGATCCACATGCGTTTCCGCATGCAGATTGACAAGTGCTTTCCAGGCGATAGCATCACTTGGAAAGTGCTTGACAACTAGGTCACACTGTATAAATCCATGCAAACAGCATGGATTTATACAGTGTGAACCGTAAAAATTAAAACAAATAAAGCTATACTCACCCCCGAGGCCCCGGCGTGGCTGCAGCGCTGCTTCCTGGCTGGTTCCCGGCTGCCGGCATATCGCGAGACAGAGCGGTGAAGGGCCTGCGGTCACATGACTGTGACGTCACCGAAGGTCCTTCAGCGCTGCTGGCATTCAGAGAGAAGACGCCGGACAGGTGAGTATAAACTTTATTTGTTATTTTATTCTTTTTTTACAGGTACAATGGTACCCAGGTCTGGATGAGAGTCTCCTCTCCTCCAGAACTGGGTACCATCCGCACATAGAGACGCATAGAAGCCGCTTGTAAAACTGTACAGTCGCGGTTTCTGTGCGTCTCAATGCAAGTCAATGGCGGGAGTTCCGCTGCACTTCCGCAAAATTAAATGACATGCTGCGGATTTTTGTACGCAGCATAAACGCTGCGGAAAAATCCGCAGCATGTGCATAGAACATGCGGAATCTCCTTGGGGACCATGGGGTGCGGATTACCTAGCGTTTTACAAGCGTTTCCGCTGCGGAAATTCCGCAGCATAAACGCTTGAAAAACGCTACGTGGGCACACAGCCTTAATGGGCCTCCTTACCTCTTAGGCTGTGTGGCTGCACAGGTTGCACCAATCTGTATGTTCACCCCTGGGCAGGAGACAACTCTATAGCTAGAGCAGCTGTCACCACATTTTTTGTGTCTTTGAACTGTACCTAGAAAAAAACAACTTATTTTTATTGAGCACAACGTGAAGCACCATATAATCTAAAATGTAGTTAGGTATGTTAAGTATAAAGTTCCCTTACATGTGACCTTTTTTTTTGATGTTTTGTTATAGAAAGTTTAACGGTTATTTATTTATAAATAAAGTTTACTTGATGCTGAGGATTAACTTCCTTATTTGCAGGTGAAATCAATTTTAGTTTCCATCTGTTATTATGTAGCTACATTTGCTGAATCCTAACCATATATTCTACCTCAACCACCTGCTGGATTAAGTATATGCTTCAAATTAATTCCTTCCCTAAGTCCTCGGCCCTTAGCTGCAGACTTGAAAATAAACCGCTTACAAGAAAACATTTTACAATGTTAATCTAAAACACAAGATATTAAAAAGCTGAGTGGGTTTGAAACACTTTTTTAGATTTTGTTAAAATAGTTTTCTTAAATTTCATTGCATGTCCTTATAATAAGCCTTTATTATTTCCTTTATTATTTCTGGGGTTCCAGCCCCCATCAATCAGTGTAATGAAGGGTTTCCTTGTTTAATTAAACACAGTGGTTTAGCTGTGCATTGTTATAAAACTCAATTCTTTTTTCTCCTTAGGCAACGCTCCCATGGTGAGCTTTTGGTGAGTTTTTGACGTTGCAGATTTTCTGCACCTATTAAGTAAATTAGGTTACTTACGTGTTTTTTTCATTGTGTTATTTTAGTGCGTTTTGTACCTGCGGATTTTCCATATCTAATGTAAGTCTATGGGAAAAATCTTCACATTAAACTCAGCAAGAGAAATTGACATGTTGCAGATTTGAAACACACACCGCAGGTCAGTTTGCACTGTGTAAAAAAGACACAGTGGGCATGAGATTTCGATAAATCCCATCCACTTTGCTGGAACTGTAAGGCTCTGCATTTTTGATGCAGTGAGAATATGCAGCATTAAAAACTCACCATAAACTCATCGCTTTGTCGGCACACAGTCTTACAGTCTCCTCACTTCCTGGTTTCTAGCAGGGTGGGTACTCCACCTTGAGTGACAGATCTGTTGAATTGTAGTATAAGGCCGGGGTCCCACTAGCGTATCCCATCTGATGCGAGGGTGAGCCGAGTGTCCATGTGCTGTGCTCTGATTCTCTCACATGAGAGAATCACAGCACAGCTGCGGAGGAGACCGAGAAATTAATTTCTCAATCTCCTCTGTTGCCGGCGTCGACGGGAATCACACTGCACTCGGGTGATATCCGAGTGCAGTGTGATGTTTCACACACACTCAGACTTATATGGGTGTGTGCGATCAAATTTGCGTACGTGACCTGCACCATACGGTAACGTTGGGGCGATTTTTTTTTTATCAGATTGCATTCATCCGATTGCATCACAAGTGGGAGCGAACCCTTAGTAGAGCTATAAAGCTCACTCCAATTTCTGCTGTAACACATTCAGCTTTTCGTGTTTTTTCAGAGTCTACACTGTTATCACTATATTTACACGTTGCTTGAAAAAGGCTGTGTTCAGCCGAAACGTTGCCACCATTTTTGATGGGCGAATAAAGTCCTCACTTTTGCTAATATTAATGGAGTGCTGCCTGCTTTTCTTCTGATATATATTTACATGTAGAGATACACATAGAAATAACAGGGCATTTGAACAAGCACACAGCTCCAGGAAGTGAGACCAATCATTTTGCAAAAATTTATGACAGCAGCATGTCAGAAACTGAGAGGGAGGGGAGAGAGTTGAGCAGCTAACAACTGCGGTATAGAAATCAATGGGGTGGAGAGAGGTCACTGGGGTGTTAATCCTCCTGAAATGTAACAACTGCTTACACTGGGCCAAGGTCTGGGCAGGGACTAGTGGCTGGGCTCCATGGAAACAAGCTGTACACTGTGAATGAGAAAAGATCTCATTGCAGGAGATAGAAAAATCAAGTTAATTGCAAAATTGCTTATTTTCATGCTGTGTAGCTGTGTAAAGCAATTTAATAACTTAAGAATACCTCTTTCATCTAGCCCCGTGATGAAACAAAATATTGATTTATTTCCGCTGTTCAGCTATTCAGCTTCAATCTTCTTGTAACTCACAACTCTGTGGAAAATGTTTTTAAAATGTATATTGTAAGTTTATTAATGTAGTAAACTTTAGTGTTTCTGCGTTACTTTACAAACCATACATAACATTGTCAATTAAACTGTAAATAAATGTTTACTCTAAGTCTGCTGCTTAATAGTTCAATATATTGTTGTATGCTTAAATTTATATAAAAACACCCACTTAGTTGTGTCACTAGTATAAAAAAACTCTGTAGAAACAGATTTGAGTTTTAACAAAATTTTCACTGTATTTACTATATATCTGCAATGTTTTTAATTATTGATCATAAAATATAATCTAATGCAGGTTGTGAGTCATAATGTTATTTGAAGTAAATACTGTATACTTATGTAACTACAGTAATTACACTAGCAAACTACATTTATGGTCAATCCAACAATATCTAAGTCTGTAACTCTGTAATGTAAACTTCTTTTTTATTTGTTTTTTTTCACAAATAGCTCTGCCCATTTTCAGAAAATGTGGGTTACCACTGATATCTACAGCTGCTGCTGTTAGAAAGTATTAGAAAATGCTGATAATTTTTTTTTTAGCTGTCCACACAATTCAAGCAATTCTTCAAGACTATACTGTAAATATGTTTTGCCAATGCACGTAGCGTCCGCTAGAGTTGGGTGAATTTATTAGAGTGGAAATTAATTCTATTTGAATTTTACAAAAATCTCTATTCTTAAGAATGCGGACTTTTGTAATTCACTCTGCTTGAGTTCAGCAAAATGGTGGCCAACTGGATGCCTTTTTTATTAACTGCAGAGGGTCATGAAAAGGAGAAAATAAACTTCTCTCACTTCTCACCTCTCCAGCCTGTTCGCTCTCCCCCATACAGCCCTTAGCAGATCTTGTTCCTGCCGCCATGTGCATCTTTACACTAGGCCGGGATTTCCGGCCACGACATGGCGCGGGTCAGTCCTGTGGCTGGAAGTCCTGGCCTGGAGTGCATGTTGTAAAGTTGTGGCACAACATCGGGACTAGACCTTGGACGTCTCTGCACATGCACATTGAAATGCACATGCACTCTGTGACCGAAAATCCCAGCCTATTGTGAAGAGTCAGCATGCAGCGGTGGTAGGAAGATGTGCTGAGGACCATATTGGGTAGAGCAAGCAGTGGAGGTGAACGGTGAGGTGAATATTAATCTTTTCTTTTTCCACATCTTATGTCTATTATGTCCTGACGTCTCTACTGACCCCAGATAATAATAAGGGACATTCAATTTGCTTCAGGACTGACTGTGATACCAACAAGTCAATCAATGCAGGATAATTTTTGTAGATACATTTTAACCCCTTTCTGACGTATGACCTAATAGTACGTCTTGGTGACCTGGGCCTATTGGACCAATGACGTACTATTAGGTCATATGGCAATTGCGCCCGCACACAAGCGGTGCGGGGCGATTGCCGCCGGGTGTCACAGCTGACACCCGGTACTATGTGCAGGGAGCGGTCCCGCATTAACCCCCTCAATGCTACGATCGAAGTCGATCGCAGCATTGCGGTGGCAAGGGGAGGTGATCGGAATACTCACTCCAGCGCTGTCTGCTGCGGCTTCCCAGATGTTGCGATGATGACCCGATGTCGTTATGACAGCATCCGGGTTATCAGACAGCAGAAAGATTCTTTGGTCATGCGCAGTGCATGACCAAACTATCTTCTCCCTGTGCAGCACTGACAGCCTGTATAGCACAGGGATGGTGCTGCATTCCTGTGCTATACAGGCGATCAGAATAAAAAAAGTGAAAGTCCCAGATTGGGACACAGAATAAAAGTCCAAAAAGTGTTAAAAAATTAAAAAAAAAAATTGTAAAAATATAAAAAAAAAAATAATAATAATCCACCAAAAATAAAAATATAATGTACCCATCAATAACTATTATGAAAAAAAACAAGCGAAAATAACAATAAAAGTAAACATATTTGGGATCGCCGCGTCCGGAACGACCTGACCTATAAAGCTTTACCACTAGTTAACCCCTTTAGTGAACACGGTAAAAAAAATAAAAAAAAACACTAAGCAAAGAACAATGCTTTATCATTATGCCGCCAAACAAAAAATGAAATAACACGCGATCAAAAAGACGAATATAAATAAAAATGGTACCGCTGAAAATGTCATCTTGTTCCACCAAAAACAAGCCACTATACAGCTCCATCAGCCGAAAAATAAAAAAGTTATAGCTCTCAGAATAAAGCGATGCAAAAAAATATTTTTTTCTATAAAATAGCTTTTATTGTGTAAAAGCGCCAAAACATAGAAAAACAATATAAATGTAGTACCGCTGTAAACGTACTGACCCGAAGAATAACAGAATAATGCTGCCTTATCAATTTTACCACACATGGAACAGCATAAAAAAAATTCTGGAACTACTGGTTTTTATTTAGTCTGCCTCCCAAAAATTAGAATAGAATGCGATCAAGAAATGTCAAGTACCTTAAAATAGCACCAATAAAAACGTTGAGTCATTCCGCAAAAAACAAGCTGTCACATGACTCTGTCGACCAAAATATGAAAAAATTATAGCTCTCTAAATATGGCAATGCAAAAACTAAATTTTGCAAAAAAATGCATCTTTTAGTGTGTGACAGCTGTCAATCATAAAAACCCGATATGATTCTGGTATCGCTGTAATCGCACCGACCCGAAGAATAAAGTCGTCCAATCACTTATATCGCACGAGGAACGGCGTAAAAAATAAACTCTAGGGTTAGGGTTGTGTTAGGGTTAGGGTTGCGATGGGGTTGGGATTTTTTTCAAAAGTAAAAAAAAAAAAAGGATGACGATATGGCGACTAGTGTTGAGCGCAAGTGCTCGCTACTTGAGTTTGCATCGAGTGCTCAGGAACGCACTGGGAATCGCGGGTGCTCAAGTGACATGCTCGAGTCTCTGCCCCATATGCTTCGTGGCCAAAAAAAACTTGCGGGGATTGCCTGCCATGCACGAGCGATCCCCGCATGTTTTTTTTTGGGTGTCTAATAACCATGAAACATGCAAGCGAGGGACTTGAGCATGTCACTCGAGCACCCGTGATACATGGTGCATACCCGTCTACCTGATGCAAACTCAAGTAGCGAGCACTTGCGCTCAAGACTAATGACAACTTATTCAATATGATGACCTAATGTTATCAAATTTTGCTTTGATGACTGCTTTGCACACTCTTGGCATTCTCTTGATGAGCATCAAGAGGTAGTCACCCGAAATGGTTTTCACTTCACAGGTGTGCCCTGTCAGGTTTAATAAGTGGGATTTCTTGTCTTATAAATGGGGTTGGGACCATCAGTTGTGTTTTGTGCAAAAGTTAGGTGGATACACAGCTGATAGTCCTACTGAATAGACTGTTAGCTGCTTTTTCTTGCCATAATACAAATTCTAAGTAAAGAAAAACGAGTGGCTATCATTACTTTAAGAAATGAAGGTCAGTCAGTCTGAAAAATTGGGCAAACTTTGAAAGTGTCCCCAAGTGCAGTTGCAAAAACCATCCAGCGCTACAAAGAAATTGGCTCGCATGAGGACCGCCCCAGGAAAGGAAGACCAAGAGTCACCTCTGCTTCTGAGGATAACTTTATCCAAGTCACCAGCCTCAGAAATCGCAGGTTAACAGCAGCTCAGATTAGAGACCAGGTCAATGCCACACAGAGTTCTAGCAGTAGACGCATCTCTACAACAACTGTTAAGAGGAGACTTTGTGCAGCAGGCCTTCATGGTAAAATAGCTGCTAGGAAACCACTGCTAAGGACAGGCAACAATCAGAAGGGACTTGTTTGGGCTAAAGAACACAAGGAATGGACTTTAGACCAGTGGAAATGTGTGCTTTGGTCTGATGAGTCCAAATTTGAGATCTTTGATTCCAACCACCGTGTCTTTGTGCGACGCAGAAAAGGTGAACGGATGGACTCTAGATGCCTGGTTCTCACCATGAAACATGGAGGAGGAGGTGTGATGGTGTGAGGGTGCTTTGCTGGTGACACTGTTGGGGATTTATTCAAAATTGAAGGCATACTGAACCAGCATGGCTACCACAGCATCTTGCAGCGGCATGCTATTCCATCTGGTTTGCGTTTAGTTGGACCATCATTTATTTTTCAATAGGACAATGACCCCAAACACACCTCCAGGTTGTGTAAGGGCTATTTGACCAAGGAGAAGAGTGATGGGGTGCTACGCCAGATGACCTGGCCTCACCAGTCACCACACCTGAACCCAATCGAGATGGTTTGGGATGAGCTGGACCGCAGAGTGAAGGCAAAAGGTCCAACAAGTGCTAAGCATCTCTGGGAACTCCTTCAAGATTGTTGGGAGACCATTTCCGGTGACTACCTCTTGAAGCTCATCAAGAGAATGCCAAGAGTGTGCAAAGCAGTCATCTAAGCAAAAGGTGGCTACTTTGAAGAACCTAGAATATAAGACATTTTCAGTTGTTTCACACTTTTTTGTTAAGTATATAATTCCACATGTGTTAATTCATAGTTTTGATGCCTTCAGTGTGAATGTACAATTTTCATAGTCATGAAAATACAGAAAAATCTTTAAATGAGAAGGTGTGTCCAAACTTTTGGTCTGTACTGTATCTCTCTGATTTAAGGGCATAAAAATTCAAATTTTGAAAATTGCTAAATTTTCAAAATTTTCACCAAATTTCCATTTTTTTCACAAAGAAACGCGAGTGATATCGAAGAAATTTTACCACGATCATGAAGTACAATATGTCACGAAAAAACAATCTCAGAGTCAGCAGGATCCGTTGAAGCGTTCCAGAGTAATTGTAAAAATTGGCCCGGTCATTAACGTGCAAACCACCCTTGGGGGTAAAGGGGTTAACAAATAGATTACAGAAAATACATAAATATTCTTGTCATTTTTCCATGTATAAGTTGTAACCAGCTGCACTTTAAAAAATGTTTTCAAGATATGAAATCTGATGGTTTCAATTCGTGTAGCTAATAGATTTCTGTCGAAAAGAATGATAAGAGGTCACACAGTATTTTTCAAGTTCATACTCATTGTAGAACATACTGTACATTATTGCATTGACGATATAGTATTTTTTTTTATCCATGTGACATGAGTATTTATTAAAATGGTAAGTGCAAACAGCAATGGTAAAAAAAACACCTTATAAACACCAAATTAGGGAAATGTGTTTAAACTCTTTGAAAGAAAGAGTAGTTGTAAGTGGTAGCCAATCATATTCCAACTAAGAGGTACCTAATATTTTTTAAAACGTTTGAAATATCTGAAGTTTTCATTTGTGGGGTTTTGGATTCTGAGACCCTCACAATCCGTGAAATCAAACTCAAAAGTAGTTAGCTGAGATCTGTGCCTTTGACTCTGATTGGTTCTGCTTGGCTCTTCACGCTACAAAAAATGGTCTTTTCCATGAATCTGCTCACTCTTCTTTTTAAGGGGCAGTAAGGGACACCCGCAAAGAGGTACATCGCTCAGCTAAGTGCTACTGTCTCTTCATTTTAATGATTGGTGGGTGAATCAGCACAGTGACCCACAACAATCGAAAATCTTGACTTATCACAGGTATGGGACTGTTAAATGGAAATTCTTAATATCACTTTAGAGGGAAGATAATCTTTAAAAAAAATGCACTTTTAAAATAGGTTTCTTACAGATGAAAGTTATATTTTTTAGCATTATCTAAAGAGACTTTAATGTATATCTTAAGGTATTGTTCCTATATGGAAAACTTAAAGGGGTTGTCCAGTGAAAACAAGTTATCTCCTATTCACAGAATAAGTCATACCTTATTGATCGGTGGGGGTCTGATTACTCGGACCTACACTGATTGGCACAACAGGAAACTTTTATCCCCGTTAGATGGAGCAGCAGTACACATTGGTGACCTGTGCTCTATTCATTCCCTGGGAGGCTGCCGAGCGCTGCATTCTGCTTTTTCCGGCAGCCCCATAGAGAATATATGGTGATACACTAGCGTCCAAAGGTTTTGCATTTTTTTCAAAACTGTGAATACTTCTGTCTGGTTGTTGTGATGCCATTCCCTTGGTGATGAATTGAAAGTGAGTGAAGTTGTCATGATGCAAGACCTTCATTTTAACCAAAATGCTTTTGAATATAGTGTTGTTCTCAAAAGTTTACATACCCGGGCAGAATTTTTGCTTTTTTAGCCTTGTTTCAGAGAATATGAATGATAACAAAAAAACTAGACAGCCCAGGAATTTACAGGAACTGGAGTTTTTTTGCCAAGAAGAATGGGCAGCTTTACCATCTGAGAAAATAAAGAACCTCATCCACAAGTACCAGACTAAAGACTTCAAGCTGTCATTGATGTTAAAATGGGCAATACACTGTATTAAGAACCGGGGTATGTGAACTTTTGATCAGGGTCATTTGAATGTTTTTGGTTGTCATTAAGATTTAAAAAGAGAAAACATAGTAGTTTGACAATAAATGGCTTCACCCAACCAATAGCCATGAGTGGAGAAAAAGTTGTTTTGATATCATTCATATTCTCTGAAACAAGGCCAAGAAAGCAAAAATTCTGCCGGGGTATGTAAACTTTTGAGCACAACTGTAGGTATGGTCATTTAATTAAAGAAAACGGACTGCCAAAAGTTTTGCGTACACTATTTATTGATCACAAACTAGAGAGTAATTCATTGTTTACAGTGCCATAACTAAGTATATTATAGCATAACCTCTTGCTTTAATTACCGCACCATACTGATGGGGCATTGAAGTCACTAGAGCATTAAAGAGGGATCTTACTTCATTCTACTTGCAAATCTGCAAACAATTCATCTTTATTGCTATGGGTATGGGCCCCAACTCGTCGCCCTAACTCATCCCAAAGGTGCTCTATAGGGTTTAAATCAGGTGATTGTCTTGGCCATTGCAACAGGCGAACATTTTTTTTTGTTAACCAATTTTTTGGCTAAATTAGATATGTGCTTAGGATCATTGTCTTGCTGGAATTTCCATTTCCTACCTACTCTGGTTTTACCATGTGTAGTGTTGAGCGATACCTTCCGATATCAGGAAATATCGTATCGGATTGGATCGGACCGATACTCAAAAAGTATCGGATATCGCCGATTCCGATACCGGAAACCAATGCAAGTCAATGGGACACAAATATCGGAATGAAAATAAACCCTTTCTTTCCTTGTAGGTTAATTCTACATGAAGTAAAACAACTAAGAATAATGTAGAATGTATTATGCGAAAAGCCGGCAATTCATCAGCGGCATACACCGGTACCCGACAATTTACTACAGAAAGAATAGAACAACACACATAGATTAGATAGATAGAAACATGTCAGTCACATATATAAGAAGTACAGTGACAGTGTTGCTTACTGTACTTGTCATTTAGCGTAAAGGATTTATTTAAAAAAAATAATAGTGTTTTCATGCACCGTCTCTTTAAAAAAGCCGGCCGGCAATTCAGCAGCGGTACCCGACAATTTATAACAGACAGAATAGAGCTTCACACATAGATTAGATAGATAGAAACATGTCAGTCACATATATAAGAAGTACAGTGACAGTGTTGCTTACTGTACTTGTCATTTAGCGTAAAGGATTTATTTAAAAAAATAATAGTGTTTTCATGCACCGTCTCTTTAAGAAAGCCGGCCGGCAATTCAGCATCTGTACCCGACAATTTAGAATAGAAAGAATAGAGAATCATACATAGATTAGATAGATAGAAACATGTCAGTCACATATATATGAAGTACAGTGACAGTGTTGATTACTGTACTTGTCATTTAATGTTAAAATAAAGGATTTATTAAAAAAAAAATTGGTGTGGGGTTCCCCTTAATTTTAGTCTCTAGCGGAGGTTAAGCAGACAGCTGGGGCAGATGTTTGAAGCCTGGGAAGGGGGTAATACCCACGGAGCTTCCCAGGCTACTAATATCAGCCCCCAGCTGAATACATAGCCTTTACTAGCTATTAAAATGGGGGACCCCCCCAAAAAAATGACGTGGGGTCCCCCCTAATTTAATAGCTAGCAAAGGCTAGGCAGACAGCTGGGGGCTGATATTAATAGCCCAGGAAGGCAGCCATGAATATTGGCCCCCTCCCAGGCTAGAAACACCAGCCGTCAGCCGCCCCAGAAATGACGCATCCATAGGATGCGCCAATTCTGGCACTTAGCCTTGCTCTTCCCACTGCCCTGTAGCGGTGGCAGTGGGGTAATAGGGCTGGGGTTGATGTCAGCCCAGATAGCAGAGCTGAAGCTGTCGTGGGAACCATGGAAAGGTAAGGATGATGTTGGTTTATTATTTTTCTTTTATTGCAGGAGATCGTTGGCTTCAGCTGGAATGGGCGTGATGGTAAGTATAGTTTAATTTAGAACAATAAAGAATTGTGTCTTTATTTCAATTAAAGGACTTTATTCTGGATGTTGTGTTTTTTTTAAATACTTTACTAGAAATTCATGGTGGTCATGTCTAATATTGGCGTGACCCCATGAATTTCGGGCTTAGGGCCAGCTGATAATGCCAAGCTGGCCTTAACCCCTTTATTACCCAGTGAGCCACCGCACCAGGGCCCTGGATGAGTTGGGTACAGCGCCAGAAGATGGCGCTTCTATGAACGCGCCATTTTCCGGGGCGGCTGCGGACTGCAATTTGCAGCGGGTGGGGCCCAGAAAGCTTGGGTCTCCCTGCGCTGCAGATTCCAGCCCCCAGCTGCCTAGTTGTACCTGGCTGGACACAAAAATAGGGCGAAGCTCCACGTATTTTTTTTTTTTAATTATTTCATGAAATTCATGAAATAATTAAGAAAAAAAGGGCTTCCCTATATTGTTGTGTCCGGCCAGGTACAAATAGGCAGCTGGTGGTTGGGGGCAGCCCGTTCCTGCCTGCTGTACCTGGCTGGACCCAAATATAGTGCGAAGCTCCACGTCAATTTTTTTTTAATTATTTCATGAAATAATTTTTTATAAAAAGGGCTTCCCTATATTGTTGTGTCCGGCCAGGTACAAATAGGCAGCTGGTGGTTTGGGGGCTTGGGGGTTTCCTGAAATAATTAAAAAAAAATTGACGTGGGGCTTCGCACTATATTTGGGTCCAGCCAGGTACAGCAGGCAGGAACGGGCTGCCCCCAAACCACCAGCTGCCTATTTGTACCTGGCCGGACACAACAATATAGGGAAGCCCTTTTTTTCTTAATTATTTCATGAATTTCATGAAATAATTTAAAAAAAAAATACGTGGGGCTTCGCCCTATTTTTGTGTCCAGCCAGGTACAACTAGGCAGCTGGGGGATGGAATCTGCAGCGCAGGGAGGCCCAAGCTTTCTGGGCCCCTGCGCTGCAAATTGCAGTCCGCAGCCACCCCGGAAAATGGCGCGTTCATAGAAGCTGGATGCTGTACCTGGCTGGCATACAAAAATATAGCAAAGCCCACGTCAAAATTTTTGGGAAAAATTAATAAAAAAATAAATAATAATTTAGGGACTGCATCTTTATTAACACCTCAAATGTCATTTAGTGTTAAAATAAAGGATTTATTTAAAAAAAAAATTGGCGTGGGATCCCCCATAATTTTAGTCTCTAGCGGAGGTTAAGCAGACGGCTGGAGCAAATGTTTGAAGCCTGGGAAGGGGGTAATACCCACGGAGCTTCCCAGGCTACTAATATCAGCCCCCAGCTGAATACCTAGCCTTTACTAGCTATTAAAATGGGGGACCCCCCCAAAAAAATGACGTGGGGTCCCCCCTATTTTAATAGCTAACAAAGGCTAGGCAGACAGCTGGGGGCTGATATTAATAGCCCAGGAAGGGTGCCATGAATATTGGCCCCCTCCCAGGCTAGAAACACCAGCCGTCAGCCGCCCCAGAAATGACGCATCCATAGGATGCGCCAACTCTGGCACTTAGCCTCGCTCTTCCACGCTGCCCTGGTGCAGTGGCAAGGGGTAATAGGGCTGGGGTTCATGTCAGCGCCAGCTGCCATGAAGCCCAGGTTAGTAATGATGGGCGTCTATAAGACACCCCCATTACTAACCTACAAAGTGTTAAAAATAAAAAACACACTACACCCAGAAAAAAATAATTTATTTGAAATAAAACACACCATTTTATTTAATTCTTAGTTTACTAAAAAAAAAAAATAGTTACCTGTCCACGTTCCTGCGCTGATCTCCCATGCACAGCTGTCACATCTGGAGATGGTGACAGCTGTGCATGGCTGCTGTAAGCTCACGCTGCCAGGAACACGTCTGAGGTCACCGGAGTGCATTCAGTCAGCGCTGCTCCGGAGACCTCCTTTACGGCACTGCTGTACCGTGGGAATTTATCACGATACAGCAGGGCCGTAAAGGAGCTGACCGGAGCTGCGCTGCCTGAACTCCGGTGAACCCGCTTATGCAGTGACGGGGCTGCTTTACCGCCCCGTCATTCTAGCGGCGGCGGCGGTTCAGAGCGGTCACATTCTATGTGGCTGCTCTGAACTGGAGATCTTCGTGGGACACTCGTGGACTACTACGGAGGGGTAAGGATAAGGTTGTGGTTTATTATTTTATATTTTATTACAGGAGATCGATGGCTTCGGGGAATTAGGTGTCTAGGTGAGTAGGTGAGTATAGGTGTAGTTTTTTATTTTTTACTTTATTTTAGGTGGCGATCGGCGGGGACAGGTAATGTATGAACTAATTTATTGTAGGCAACCACTGGCCACCAATGACATGTATTTAACATTTATTGGGGACACAGTAGGGCAATTTAAATAGCAGGATCAGACTGATGGGAACTACTGCTCCCATCGAGCTGATCCTGCTGGCAGGAGTGGACGGGGGACAGACATAGGCCGATGGGAGTAGTAGTGTCACATCGGCCTATGTCTGCCTGCACGCACACACCCGCACACATCGCACAGACACCGCGCACACCCGCAGACATCGCACAGACACCGCGCACAGACACAGCGCACACCCGCACACATCGCACAGACACAGCGCACACCCGCAGACATCGCACAGACACCGCGCACACCCGCACACATCGCACAGACATCGCGCACACCCGCAGACATCACACAGTCACCGCACACACTCGCAGACACCCACACACACCAATCATGACCGGTCTGGGACGTGAGGCTGACCTATGCGGCCGTGGGAAAGTTCATGTGAGTTCATGCAATGCAGTCAAGCATGAACTCACATGAACCCTCTGAGGGCACCGCGGCGACTTCAAATGAACAGCTGATCGGCATCACCTGATACCTCAGCTGTTCATTTGAAATAACCGGCGGGAAAGCGCAGCACAGAACGGTAAAGCCGGCGGTGAAGTCTTTTCTCTACCGGCTTCCCCACCCGGGTCCTTCGCTCCCCGCTCCTTGGTGCTGTGCTCCCCGCCCGGTCCTAACTTACGATTGGGATTGGAGGTGGCGAGAGGAGCGGAGGATCGAGGTGGGAGGCTGCCGGGAAGCAGTATGGGGCCGTGTGATTGTTTAAAAGCCGGCGGCTTTTTACCGCCCGCCGGCTTTTAAACAATCAGGAGAATTCTCCCACGCTGGGATGGCATTCTGATGACAGGCTGGATCTCAGCTGAGCGCTGCCATCCAGCTTGTCATCCTTCAGAGACACTGCAGAGCGCAGGCATTATGGGAACTTCCGGTATTCGATATTGTAAAAGTATCTGAATTAAGTATCGGAATTCCGATACCGCGAATATCGGCCGATACCCGATATTTCAGTATCGGAATGCTCAACACTAACCATGTGACAGCATTACATTCTCCAGTATATCCTTGTGTTACGGATCCAGGTGGTGGAATCTCTGTGCTGCGGTGCAAGGACGGACCAGAGGGGCGTAACTAGGTATTAACTCGGACTGACCAAGGTCGCACGGCTGCTCAATCGACTCCGTGAACCAGGGAAGGACCGAGCAGAGGGACCAGGTGCTACTCTGGACCTGTCCTTGTATGAGAGCAGGTGACTTCCACGGGTCAGAAGGCAGGGACTGACCAGTACAGCAGAAGAGCACGGCAGGCAGGCTGACGGGTGATTCGGGCAGACGGACCGGCAGACATCACGGATAACAGGCAGGAGCTTCCAGGTTGGCAGGCTGGTAGGCATGGTAGGTAACAAGCAGGAGCCTCCAGGTAGGCTGGCTGGAGGACTGGACTGGTAGTCAGGCAGGCGGACTGGACTGGCAGTGAGGCTGGTGGACTGGACTGGTAGTCAGGCTGGTGGACTGGACTGGTAGTCAGGCTGGTGGACTGGACTGGTAGTCAGGCTGGCGGGCTGGACTGGTAGTCAGGCTGGCAGACTGGACTGGAAGTCAGACTAGCAGCGGGACCTGAGGGCTGAAGCAGAGTTTAGAACACAGAGCTGCAACCTTGCACGGGCACCTCCATTTTGGAGGAGGTGCCTTTTATATGAGAAGTCCTCCGGCCATTGGCCGGGGACTCCTTAGGACGGCACGCATGGCCCCTTTAAGAGGGAGGGAGTGCACGCGCGTCCTATGCACAGTGCCCGGGAAGCTGCGCGCGCCGACAGCAGCAGCAGGAGAGCAGGAAGATGCCGGGACAGGAGCGCGGCGGTAAGGGGGGAAGGTACATGGGAACATTCATATTTCCATCAATTCTATGCAGAGGGCCAATGGCAGATGCAGAACAGCAGCCCCAAACCATGACATTGCCAGCACCATGTTTCACTGTAGGTGTTTGGTACCTTACATCATTACTTTTTTCAATTTGGCAGTATATATAGTGCTTGCCATCACTACCAAACAGATTGAACTTGGATTCATCCGACCACAACACCTTAGACCAAGCTGTCTCTTTCCATTGGCTGTATTCTTTGGCAAACCCAAGTTGGACCTTCCGGTTCTTTGCAGAGATGAAAGGCTTCTTGACTGAAACTTGTGCATTTACCCCTGCTGCTCTTAGCCATTGCACCACAGTTTGGCGACTCACTTTGACCCCATATTCTTCGTTCATTTCGTGCAAAATCTGTACAGCACTTTTATGGATATCAGATACTGACTTTTTCTTAATAATGTGATCAACTCTGGAGGAAGTTTTCCGTGGTCGTCCACTTCTAGATTTGTCATCTGTTCCATAACCTTCTTTTTCTTTCTTTAATATACAGGACACTTGACTCTGAAAACAGTTGAATTCCATAGCTACCTCTTTTTGGTTTTTGCCTGACTTCATTCTCAGAATAATAAGCTTCCTGATATCTGGTGATAAATTTGGCTCTGCCTTTGCCATGTTTTAACCTAAAAACATACAGTATATTAAAAAAAATTAAGGCAAAATTTGACTACCCATGACGAAATATGCAAAATATTTGGCCAGCAAATGTTGAAAACTAACACATAAAGGGATAATACAATGTCAAACACAATTTTCGTCCTTATAGCTGACCACCATTTGCTTCCAGTTTACTAAAATCACCAGGAAAATGGCATCACAGCTAGTGTTGAGCGAATTTTTCGGCATTTCAAATTTGGGTTCGTGTTCGGGGTTCCGGCTTGTTCGCGCCAAAAAAATCGGCTCCGCCCACAAATATCCCTGATTCGTGGACGGAGCGATTTTTGGGCGCGTACAACTCGGAACCTCGAACCCGAACTTGAAATGCCGAACAAATTCGCTCAACACTAATCACAGCAACCAGACAGAAGTAATCACATTTTTAAAAAAATGCAAAACTTTTTGTCGCTACTGTAAAAGATCACCTTCAGAGATAAAAATTCCCCAATCTGTCTATCGGTGCAGATCCCAGGCGTAGATAACTCCTTAACATTGGTGTTGTACTTGAATACACCGTTTCAGTTAAGTCATTACCCACCCAAGCTGTTAAAGTCAGACAAAACTGCATCAACAACTATTAGTGCTCTTTCACATGACCGTATAAAGTGGTCTAGTATTATCTGATATTTTATTGAATAGCACTCGGTCTAATGTTATACTATGGGGCAGTGCAGATCTGCAGATGCTGCGGGTACATCCGATAATCTGATCACGTGCACACATACAAGTCTATGGGTATGTGTGAAACATCTGCGGACAGAAACAATGGAGAAAATGGATAAATTAAGCATTCCATCTTAAAGAATTGCAAACTATCGGTTGAAAAAAAAAAAGATGCTATACGGAGTCACCATATGGCATTTGATTTTTTTTCCTCACAAATAGGCTGATGGACAATTCTCATCCGACACACAAAAGAAACTAGTGCATGCTGCAATTTTATTCACACACAGATTTGGTCAGTTAAAAAAAGAAATCTCTAGTCTGCACTGTCTCATTGAATAACTTTTGTCCATGCGCTGTCCATCATTTCGCGGAAAACACTCAGACCGAAAATACGATTGTGTGAACAAGCCCTAATCCTAAATTAAGAAATATCCTTTATTATAAACCAAAAGATTGACATCAAAATGTGAAACAGAAATAAAAAAATGTATGTATAATAATAATTGTTCAAACTTCTTGGCAGGAAAATAGTGAAATGTATAAATAAGGTAGATAGCTATAAACCCAGGATTCAAGTGCTAAGGTTATACACAATCTGCTTGGTTGAATTGGTCCCTTACAGAAAGCACATATTTCATTTAACACCCAACTAACTTTCCATTTTTGTAACTTTGAAGCCTGAACAATGTTTATGTCTCTTCTCCTCTTTCCTCAGACTTACTGACTCTGGTACTGTCAACATTATTACTTTGTCATACTTTGTATTCACTGGATCTCAGATTGATATTTTCCATATATGAATAGTCTTTAAAGGGAATGAATGTATGTGTAAGCATATATGTATATACATACAGTGGCTTGCGAAAGTATTCACCCCACATGGCTTTTTACCTATTTTGTTACATTAAAACCTGTGTCTAAATATATTTATAATCTGATTTGTGTGTGATGCATCAGCACTAAATAGTCTAAGTTGGTGAAGTGAAGTGAGTAAAATATAGGCATAATTCAAATTTATGGAATCAAATAACTAAAAATTGGCATGTGCACATGTATTCACCCCTTTTGCTATGAAGCCAGTAAATTTATGGTGCAAGCAATTGGCTTCATAAGTCACATGTTTAGTGATAGGAAGTCCACCCGTGTGCAATCTAAGTGTCACGTGGTCTGTCAGTATATACATACCTTTTCTGAAAGGCCACAGAGGTTGCAACACCATTAACCATGAGGCATCACTAACCAAACAACACCATGAAGACCAAGGAGATCTAGAAAAACAAGTCAGGGGCTAATGAGATCTCCAAACAAGTCAGGGACAAAGTTATTGAGAAGAACAAGTCGGGGTTGGGTTATAAAAAAATATCACAATCTCTGATGGAGCACCATCAAACCCATTCTCATCAAATGGAAAGACGTACCACAACAAACCTGCCAGGAGAGGGCCGCCCACCAAAACTCTAAGCCCGGGCAAGAAGGGCATTAATCAGAGTATCAGCTCAGAGACCAAATGTAACCATGAAGGAGCTGCAAAGTTCTCAAGGAAGTACTGGAGTATCTGTACATACGACCATAATAAGCCGTATACTCCATAGATGTGGCCTTTATGGAAGAGTGGGCATAAAGAAGCCTTTACTTGCACACAATAATTGTATGGCTCGTTTTGAGTTTGTGGGAACAGTTGTAGTTTTGAATGACACATTTCATTTTACCATGCAATGTACTAAAAGGGGGGAAAAATTTCCAACTGCAGTGAAATTGCAAAAAAAAAATGCAATTCCACTATTCTTTTTGAAGCTTTGTTGTTACGGTGTCCATTGTATTGTAAACATGACCTGGCACATGATTTTCCAAGTCGATACAATTACAGTGATTCCAAGTTTTTACATTTTTTTAATGATAAAAAAATAATGAATTAGTAAAATAAACAACAAAGTTTCTGTCGCAATTTTCTGAGACCTGTAACTTATATTTTTCCATTTACGAATCTGTGTGAAGGCTTGTATTTTTGTGCACCGAAATGACATTTTTATTGATACCATTTTGGGGTACGTATTACATTTTGAATGATTTTTATTACATTGTTCAAGAGAAAGAGTGCTGACAGAAAAATGGCAACTCTAGCATTCATATTTTCTTTATGTCCCTCAATGTGTGGTTTAAATAATTTTATATTTGGATATATTACATTTTTTGGGACTTAGCAATTGCAAATATGTTTTGTTTTTTTAAACAAAATGTAATTTGAATATTGTACACTCGGGTTTCACAATAACTTATTCACATGGTTAGTTATTCTGTGAAGGTTCATTTTTTTATGGATAAACATTGGGAATGTTTGTACAGTAACTTTACAGACTGAAATTATTTCAATGTCAAATCTTCATGTACTGACTGTCTTATTAACAAAGTGCAGCACACATTCCAGTTTTGTCTGATCAGCCAGATGATCCAGTCTAGTTATCATCGCAATGTCACTTTTTCAGCTGATTAAGTTAGATAATACTTTTTGCTAGACAATCTCATTTATGTCACATTAAGCAAAATATCCAAACATACTGTAATATGTTATCATTAGTGATGAACGAGCACTAAAATGCTCGGGTACTCGTTGTTCAAGTCGAGCAAATTGAAATACCGAGTGCTTGGATCGAGTAACGAGCCCAATGTAAGTCTATGGGAAACTCGAGTATTTTTCAGGTGACCCCCCCCCCCCCCGGGGGTCTGCAGAGGGACTAAAAATTGCACAAATCGATGGGAACAGTGCTCAAATGACATGGGAACAGCATGGGGAAGACCCCTGGAAGCATTTCTGACTCCCAGGTCACTGCTGTCAACAATTTTTTCAGAGGTATTACGCCACTTTTACGGACTCACATTAAGACATACAAAAACAAAACCAAAATGGATTTTCTTGGGAAATATGTTAAGGAACATCCTTTCCAGGATAATGACTTGTATATAACACAGAATAAATAACCAAAAACAAAAATGCTCCTGAACATCTTGGGCTATGTTCACACGTAGCGTTTTTGATGCGTTTTTGCACTTTTACATTGCTTTCAACCAAGACAAATGCATTCACCAGGAAATGCCATTTTAACATTTTACTACCTTATCTGGCTATGTGATGTGTGACCCATCATCAGACACATCCTGTTTCATTTATGATGGAGGGACTCTGAAAGTCACAAAGACTATTTTTTACTTTTCTTAAAGGGTCAGCAGTCGGCTATGCTTTGTTGTTCCCATTATTAACGAGTGGGTCTCCTATACTGTTATTGCGTATGCAGTGACTGCAATGGCTGCCAAAAATTTGGAGGAACTCCAATGCCCCTTGCAAGAGACATAGAGGTCGGAGGGCCTCCTGCAAAAAATGCTTCCATTATTAGGAACTCCAATGCCCCTTGCAAGAGATGTAGAGGTCAAAGGGCCTAATGAAAACAATGCTCCTATTATTAGGAAGTGTGTCTCCCATACGGTTTGCCTCTGCAGTGAATCAACGGCTGCCAAAAATTTGGAGTAACTCCAATGCCCCTTGCAATGTCCGAGGTCCTCCTGAAAACAATGTTCCCATTACTAGGAAGTGTGTCTCCCATACGGTATGCCTATGCAGTGACGCAACGGCTGCCAAAAATTTGGAGCAACTTCAATGCCGCTTGCAAGAGACGTAGAGGTCAGAGGGCCTCCTGAAAACAATGTTCCCATTATTAGGAAGTGGGTCTCCCATGCTGTTTGCCTGTGCAGTGAAGCAACGGCTGCCAAAAATTTGGAGGAACTCCAATGTCTCTTGTAAGAGACGTAGATGTTATGATCTGCAACATGTACTAAGGAAACATAGGGGAAAGCTGTCCCTACAGTAAGACTAAGCTGAATCCCTACAATGTAGCGGGCTGCCTGTTCCTAGCGAACAGACCCACCTTAGTCCTCGGCTTGTCTGAACGAAGACCTATAGCATCAAGGGAGGGGTCCCTAAAAGAACTAAGGACTGGGACAAAAATGTGACACCTCCTAAACTGAGAAGTTGTTGCAGAACACAAAAAGACAAACTGACAAAAGGTACTAGAGGTCCCAGAAGGACCAAGCAAACTGACAGAGAAAGGAACCGAAGCACCTGGCTAGAGAGACAATCAAACACTGAAGTCCAGCACAGTCAGGAGGGCGGAGCTGGAATATAAAGGCAGATGGTCACGTGACCTCAAAACATAAGATGAAAAAAACAAACAGGAGGGTTCTAACAGTACCCCCTCTTTTATGAGGATGCTCCGGATTCCTCCAGGCCCATGCCTATCTGGAAACCTCCTATGGAAAGCTTTAACAAGCCTAGGAGCAGAGACATCATCCGTCCTTACCCAGGAGTTGTCTTTGGGACCGAAACCCTTCCAGGAGACAAGATACTATAATCTCCCTCTATGCCATCTAGAATTCAAGATACGAGAAATTTCATATTCGCCATCTTCCACCACAGGAGGAACTGTGACAGTGGCATCCCTATCAGATACATCAGCCTTTTTCAACAAGGAACATGAAACACAGGAATAATCTTCCGGGAAGTAGGGACATCCAACCTAAAAGCAGACGGGTTAACAACCTGAAGCACTTTAAACGGACCCACAAACTTAGGACCCAGTTTTTTAGAGGGAATCCTCAACCGCAGGTTCTTTGAGGACAACCAAACCATGTCACCCACAGTAAACAAAACCTCCTTACGTTTCCTGTCAAAATACTTCTTGGACTTCTTGTTAGCCTCTTGAAGGTTGCAACGTACATTAGTCCAAACTCTCTCCAAATCACCGGAAAAATTCTCCTCCTCCGGCACCGCCGACCCCAATTTGGAGAACGAACCAAAAGACTGATGTCTCCCAGTACAACAAAAAAAAGGAGAACACCCAGCAGAGGAGGATGTATGATTGTTAAGAGCAAATTCTGCGAGAGGCAGAAACTCAGACCACACCTCTTGATTGTACGCCACAAAACAATGCAAAAACTGTTCAACATCCTGGTTCTTTCTTTCAGTCTGTCCATTAGACTCAGGATGATAACCAGACGAAAATGACAAATGCACGCCAAAAGCGAGCCACAAACTGAGGTCCTCTATCAGAAAAAATATCCGTGGGAACGCCATGGAGCTTGACAATCTCCTTAACAAACGCCTTAGTGAGTGTATTGGCACAGGGCAACTTAATGAATGGAACCAAATGACACATCTTACTAAAACGGTCCACGACCACCCAGATGACAGTAAAACCCTCGGACACAGGAAGATCAGTTATAAAATCCATTGTGAGATGCGTCCAAGGCACACTAGGAACCTCCAGAGGGCAAAGCAACACCGCAGCAGGAGTATGTGAAGCCTTTGACCTAGCACACACAGTACACTGATGCACCCACTTGATGACTTCCTTCTGCCATCCAGGCCACCAAAAACTGCGACTGATAAGTCTCTTAGTCTCCGAAATTCCTGGATGACCTGCCAACCGAGACTCATGACTAGAGATGAGCGTTGTTCGACTCGAACTGTTCGCCAATCTCAAATTCGAGTTGTTTTGGGCGGTGTTCGAGCCGTTCGGCGAACACGAACGATTTGAAAAAAATTCGGCTGTTCGAGGTTATGTTTGATAACTGTTCGTGCACCAAAATCATAACTGGATTTTTTCTCAGTAATGATGAAAATTAATGTTAATACGCAGTTTGAGTGTACAGCGGGGCGGGGGGAGGGGCAGGGGATGGATCTCTACAGGAATAATGAATATCTCCATTTTTTTTTCTCTTTCCCGCATTTACAGTGGGGAGGTGAAATCTGTCAGCCTATCAGCAGCGCACACACGGAGCGAAGTGCTTTTTTTCACACAAGCAAGGGCATGTGTCATTGGCAGTGTATGTCACATGTCCTTGCCCTATAAGACCCAGCCATTTTCCCCGTCGCCACCATTTTCTCATTGCTGCAGCTGCATGTTAGACGGCACCGCTGTTGCTGTGTGCGCTATACCTTGTTAATTTCAAGCCAATTTTCGCACAAATCTACAGATTGCTTGGGAGTAGGGAATAGTTGTGATTGCAGTCCTTTTAAGGACTAGGTTACAGCATTTCCTACGACTTTTATCAGGCAGGTCTGAGCTCTTAAATAGATAGGTTGGGAGTAAAGACTAATTGTAATTGCAGTCCTTTTCAGGACTAAGTTACATCAGTTCCTATCAGTTTTTGCCAGGCAGGTCTGTGCCAGTGCTGTGCAAGTTTTTTTCACAGCATTTGGCTAAATCTAGCAAAGCTAATCCTTTTTGGCCTATTGCAGAGTGTGTTAGTCAGTGGAGTAGCCTATCTGTGTTGCAAGCTACTCCACCTGTGTATAGAATACCAATTTTTTTACTGCACCTAGTGAAGTAAAACCTTTTGGGCATAGCATCATTCTGTTAGTCCATCTATACTGACCTCCATCAGGTTGCAAATTGAATATAATTTTTTTCTGCATCTAGCTCTGAAAAAATATTTGGGCTTCTAGCAGTGTGTGGGACTTGGTCTATTAGTCCATCTATACTGACCTCCATCAGGTTGCAAATTGAATATATTTTTTTTCTGCATCTAACCCAGCCAATAGTATTGGCCTAATACCACAGTTTGGCCACTCAGCTCTGCTCGGTTCCCATCCATTGTTTTTTTGTGCAAACAACTCCAGAGTTGTGAATTAGTTAACCACCAAAATGAGTGGAAAAAGGCCTGCTGCTGGTGGAAAGGGGAATAGGCGTGTTGGGAAGGGGAAAAAAGGTTGTGTCCGTGGGGTAAGTGTTAAAGCAACAGTAACATCTGCAGAAGAAAGACCATCTTCCAGCCAAACTAAAATGTCTACTTCTTTTAGCGGACAATGTGATAAGATCCCTTTCTTACGGCCACGCCAATTGCTACAAATTCCAGATGAGGCACAAAAACAGCAGGTGCTTCAACGGATATCAAGTGCTCCTTTAAGTGGGCTCTCCTCCACATCAACTTCAACATCACAAATACTCCAGTCCTCAAAGGTGTCACCCCAATCGCACTTGCTTCCTCACAGCTCCCAAATCTCCAGCTGCCCGTCTGAGTATGAGGTAGAACAGATGGTTGAGTCTGCAGAGCTGTTTACTCATACTATAGCCTGGGAATCAGAGGTCGGCTCCAGCACTTCTGTGAATCCAGACGAGGAAATGATCTGCACTGATGCCCAGAATCTTTGAGTCGGATCCAGGACCAGACGCTGAAGGTTCTGACCATAATGTAGACCCTCATTCCCAAACTGTAACTCCTGTTGGTGGAGACAATGAGGAAGACGATGATGAGACTCAAATACCTGATTGGAGCGACAACTTTAGTTTTTTGTCAGGGCAGGAACAGGTTGGCTCTGAGGACGACGGGTGTGATAACGCACAGGGTGATGATGATGAGGTTGGAGATCCCACTTACTGTCAACCCACAGTCAGCCAAGAGATGAGGTCAGCAGAGGAGGTGGAGGAGAATGCTAGTGACGACGAGGTCAGGTTGCGCCTTCCTGGACAGAAATGTAGTACTGGAAGCACGTCAACAACTGCATCCTCAAACACAACTCTGCCTCTCACCACAAGTCGTGGTGGCTCTTCAGGTCGCATGGGTGCTAAGCCTTGCATAGCCTGGGCATTTTTTCAGATCGATAAAGATGACCCAACTCGTGTTATCTGTAACATTTGTCAGCAAAAGCTAAGTAGAGGCCAAAAAATACATAGTTTGAGTACTTCATGCATGAACCGGCACATGGACATGAAGCATAAGTTGCAGTGGGAAGCTCACTGTGCTACAAAGCTGCCTAGCCGGCCGGGCCAACTACCGTCTGCCATATCTTGTGCATCCGCGGCCTCTTCATCCTCTGTGACTGGGGGGACAGCAGTCACACCTGTTTTGGAACCCAGACCTGACACCTCTTTACCCGCAACAGCCAGCGTGATTGGCAGGTCATCATTTTCTTTGGAGGTGGTAACACCAGCTGGTGTTGAGCGCTGTCTGACATCGATAGCACCACCTTTGGATCAAGGCAACCTAACATGTCCGCCTGCATCTTCCTCACAGACCGGCAGTTTGCCGGGGACACCCTTATCAACCCCGTCTAAGCACAATAGCCAGCCCTCGGTCCCTCAGATGTGGACAAGTAAAAGACCATTTCCTCCTAGCCATGAACAGCTAAGAGGTTGAATTTCACCATCTGCAAGCTCATGGCTACAGAAATGCTGCCTTTCTGCCTGGTGGACACAGAGGATTTTCGAGACCTTATGTCCGTCGCAGTGCCCCAGTACCAGATGCCCAGTCGGCACTACTTCTCAAAGAAAGGTGTGCCTGCGCCCCACCAGCTTGTCGCACACAACATCACCGCTTCTTTGAGAAACTCTGTGTGTGACAGGGTGCATTTCACCACAGACACTTGGATGAGTAGGCATGGACAGGGGCGTTACATGTCGCTGACTGGGCACTGGGTAACTATGGTGACAGCAGGACAAGGGGCTGCTGTCCAAGTCTTGCCATCCCCACGAGTTGTGCGTCAATCCTCTTTATCTCTAAGTTCCTCCACTGCTTCTGCCTCTTCAACCTCCTCTTGGTCCTCCACCTGCACCCAAAACCTGTCTGGTCATGCCACAAGCTTTCTAACTGCGCAGAAGGGATCCTGCACACCTCCTTACTATGCTGGCTGTAGGGCTCAACGTCATCAGGCGGTTTTTACTTTGAAATGTCTGGGAAATGTGAGTCACACAGCTGAGGAGTTGTGGTCAGCTCTGGAGAACCAATTTCATGAATGGTTGTCTCCACTGGACCTGAAACCAGGGAAGGCCGTGTGCGACAATGCTGCAAATCTGGGTGCGGCCCTTCGCCGGGGCAATGTCACACACGTGCCTTGTATGGCTCACGTGTTGAACCTGGTTGTCCAGCAATTTTTAGCCCACTATCCCTGACTAGATGGCCTTCTGCAGAGGGCACGGTCACTGTGTGCTCACGTCCGCCGTTCGCATCCCGCAGCTCAGCGACTTGCATCTCTACAGAAGTCGTTGGGCCTGCCACTTCACCGGCTAAAATGCGATGTGCCTACCCGGTGGAATTCAACTCTGCACATGTTGCAGCGACTGTGGCAGCACCGACAAGCCCTGGTGCAATAAGTTCTGACGTATAGCCTGGGCCAACGAGATCCAGAGGTGGGGCAAATCACGCTGGAGGAGTGGTCTCAGATCAGGGACCTATGCACCCTTCTGCACAGTTTTGAAATGGCGACGAAGATGTTTAGTGCTGACGATGCCACTATCAGCATGACTATTCCGGTGATTTACATGCTGGAGCACATGTTAAACAGAATTCGGAGTCAGGTGCTGGCACAAGAGGAGGTGGAGGAAGTAGAGGAGGAGGAGTTGTATGCGGAAGGGCTAACATCTGCAAGGTCCAGACGGTCGGCAGCACCAAGGCGGCAGGCATGTGAGGGTGGGTGAGATGGTTTTACCAGGGCGCATGGTAGCAGCCAAATTAGTGAGGAAGGTGCAGGAGCCCAGGAAGAAGTGGAGGACGAACTGATGGAAGACTCATCAGATGAGGGAGACCTTGATCACATTTCTGTTGTGCGAGGTTGGGGGAAGAGGACAGAGGAAGGAAGCATGATTGTTACCTCGCCACCAACACAACAGGGACTTGGTGCTCCTGGATGTGCAAGACACATGAGTGCCTTCTTGCTGCACTACCTGCAACATGACCCTCGAATTGTGAGAATTAGAAATAATCCTGACTACTGGGTTGCCACACTGTTAGATTCCCAGTACAAAAGTAAATTTGCAGAAATTATTCCTGCCATAGAAAGGGATGCACACATGCAGGAGTATCAGCAGAGACTGTTGCAGAATCTTACATGTGTTTTTCCACAAAACACCAGTGGTGCACGTAGTGAATCTCACAGTTCCAACTTGCCAACCGTGGGACCGTCGAGTGTTCAGCACTCAAACCGTAACAGAAACACAGTATCTGCTGTGTTTATTTTGCGCAATAATTTCACCACTTTTTTAGCCCATCCTTTGCAAGGCCACAGGAGACAAGAAGTCTGACACATAGTCAACGCCTAGAGATGATGGTACAGGTGTATCTCCAAGTAAACATTGAAGCCATGACTGTGTCACTGGACCCTTGCTCTTTTTGGGCTTCCAATCTGGATAAATGGCCGGAGCTAGCCACTTACACCTTGGAGATCTTGTCATGCCCAGCAGCCAGCGTTCTGTCTGAACGTGTGTTCAGCGCTGCTGGTGGTGTGCTGACAGATAAGCGCACGCGGCTCTCCACTGATAATGTAGACAGACTCACGTTCATAAAGATGAACAAATCATGGATCCGAAACGACTTTTCTACCCCTGTGTCATCCTGGGGAGAGAAAAAGCTTGATGATTGGTTAAAATCACCTCACCAACCGTTTTAAGCTTTCAAATTACTAATCAGGTTTATCTGTATCTTGGCTGGAAAATAATTTGGGCTTTGTAGCAGTGTGCAGTACTGATCCTATTAGGCCATCTATACTAAGCTCCACCAGATTTAAAATTAATAATAATTTTTAGCTGCATCTAGGCCGGAAAATAATTTTGGGGCTCCGAGATGCGCAAGACACATAAGTGCCTTCTTGCTGCACTACCTGCAACATGACCCTCAGATTGTCAGAATTCGAAGTAATCCTGACTACTGGGTTGCCACACTCTTAGATCCCCCACACTCTTCGATCAACCTTTTCATTTTAATAAAGACCAAAAAAATGGTCATTTTTGAAATTATAAGCATTAGCAGGTTATTAGAAACTGAAATCAAACAGTATTCAACTCAAAACTTTATTCTAGGTGATGTTACATTTGCACATAGGACCCCTTGTTCGAAAGGAGCTTCTGAACTCTCTCGTCCATTGAATTTGTCAGGTTTTGGATGGTTTCTGCTTCAATTGTTTTGCATGAGGACAGAATACCCTCCCAGAGCTGTTGCTTAGATGTGAACTGCCTCCCGCCATCATAGACACTCCTTTTGATGATGCTCCAGAGGTTCTGAATGGGGTAGAGGTCAGGGGAGCATGGGGGTCACACCATAAGTTTGTCCCCTTTTATGCCCATATCAGCCAGAGATGCAGATGTGTTATGTGCAGCATGAGACTGTGTATTATCATGCATAAAAAATGATCTTGCTGTGGAATACACGGTTCTTCTTCTTGAACCATGGCAGGAAGTGCTGTTTGAGAAACTCCACATACATTATGGAGTTCATCTTTACCCCTTCAGGGATCCTAAAGGGGCCGACAATCTCTCTCCCCATGATTCCAGCCCAAAACATTACTCCACCTCCTCCTTGTTGGCGCTGTAGCTGTGTTTGCGTGGGGTGTCCATCAACCAGCCATCCTCCACTCCATCCATCTGGACCATCGAGCGTTGCACGGCACTCATCCGTGAACAAAACAATTTTGAAATCAGTCTTCATGTAATGTTTGGCCCACTGGAGCCGTTTCTGCTTGTGTGAAGTGGATAGAGGAGGTCGACAGGATGGCGTACGCACAGCTGCAAACCTCTGAAGGACCCTGCATCTTGTTGTTCGGGGGACGTTGGAGGCACCAGCAGCTTCAAAAACTTGTCTGCTGCTATGACAAGGCTTTTTTGCCGCTGCTCTTTAACCTGACGTAATTGCCTGTAGGAAAGAGTCCTCAATTTGCCCTTATCAGCACGCACACGTGTGTACTGTGAATCAGCTACATACTTCTTGATTGCCAAGACACTTCATCCTGATCATTGCACAATGTTGATTGTAGTCATGCCTTGACCTAAACACTCCACAATTTGTTGCTTCTCAGCAGCCGACACATCCTTTTTCTTTCCCATTTTGGCAGAAAATGTAGGCTGCTTAATAATGTGGGACAGCCTTCTTAAGTAGTCTTGCCTTTCATTGGACACACCTGCCAAACTAATTAGCACAGGTATCTGCAATTGCTTACAGTGATATAAAGAGCCCTGACACACATCACCATCAATGAGTTTAACTGACAAACAAACAAATTCTTCCCTTATCACTCCTAAACACTTTTTGCATAATAATTTGGAACACAGTGTACATGTGCTTTTCCACAAAACACCAGTGGTTCACGTAGTGAATCTTACGGTTCTAACTTGCCAACCGTGGTCTGTATGGAGTTGTTCAATAAAGGGCCCAAATTAAGATAACATAGACGGGAGAGGTCTCTATGAATAGGAATTCCTAAGTATTTGATACCCTGTGAGGGCCAGGCAAAGGGAAAGTTGGACTGGATGGAATCCTGTATGGATTTGGGGAGGGAGACATCGAGGGCCTCAGACTTCGCTGCACTGATTTTAAAATTTGACCATGTAACAAAGTGATCTATTTCAGCCATAACAGCAGGGATGGATATATGTGATTGAGTGATATATACTAGGACATCATCAGCAAATAGAGAGCACTTGTACTCGGTGCCTCCCACCTCCATCCACCTAATATTGGGGTTATGGCGAATTGATGAGAGCAGGTGCTCCGTCACTAGGATGTATAAGAGAGGGGACAGAGGACATCCCTGCCTTGCCCCATTGGTGATTATGAAAGGTGATGAAAATGTTCTGACACGCCACCTGGGCCTTGGGACACCCGGAGCCGGACCCTTTTTAGTGGATGCTGGTGGTTGTAGTCTCCGTGGCGGCGACCCGGTTCCGTGGCTCACAGCGGTCAAACCAGTGGCGGAACTATTTATGTGGTTTTGATGTTTAAATGTCCGACTACGTCACCCACAGTGAACCGCCGCTGCAGGGCAGACCGCTGAGGCTGGTGTTGTGGGTGCAGCAGAGCGTAGCATAACTCCCCACGGGAGGAGTATAGCCTCAGGGCAGTGTATGCGGAGGATGGGGGTGATCGTGCAGGGCAGCAGCAGTAACGACACGGAGTCAGTGATTCAGTCCAGGGCCTTTACTCACAGTTCTTATTATCCAGACCACTTCTGCAGTTAACGTCGGCCCACGTCGTACTGTGCTCACCAGGTGAGGGGCTCAGATATCTCCCAGATAACTTTTGAGCGCTTCACAGGACCCCCTTTGTGTGTCCTTTGTCCGGCTGCCTCGGGCCTCCTCTTGGTAAACTTGGCGCCAGTTTCCCTGACCCTATGTGGTGCCTTCCTAGCGGGTGTAGCGAGGGGCTGCGCCACATAAAATGTCACAGCCTCCGGTTTCTAGCTGAGGGTTGTTTCCCGCCTCCACTAGTTTCGGGGACCGGTCTCCCCCTTTGGCCTGACCCCTCCACGCAGGTGGATTCGGGCGTGCGGTGGCGACTCGCCCGTCCGCACCCCTGGGATCCCTTCGTTCCTCGTTCCTGGAGCCTTCTCCGCTCCTCTTCCTTCCTTCTCCCTCTTCCAGGCCTGGGCCTCTGTTACTAAGCCCGCCTCCAGAGCAGAGCTCATGCAGAGCCCCTGCTCCCTGTCACTTCTGCTCAGACTTCTCTGCACTGAACTAAGATGGTGCCCACCTTTTATACTCCCTTCTCAATGCACCCAGGAACTGCTTCCTCCCTGCTCCTGCACTACAGGGTTCCCCTTCCTCAGTGTTCCCTCCCCCCACTCCAGCCAGGGACAGGGACTGTCGTGCCCATCTCAGGGGCATATTGGTCGCCCTGCCCCACGGCAATGTGATGTAATGCATGCAGGTGTCGGGTCCTGATCCACACTCCATCCTTACCAGAGAGTGAGATATCACACCTCTGGGTGAGGTGCAATACCTCTGTAGCAACCAAGCCCTCAGGGTGCTACAGTTCCATTTATCTTCAGCCTAGGTGACGTATTGCGATACAGGGCCGTGATTTTGGCTATAAAAGGGTCCCCTAGACCCCTACCCCAAGCTTTTTAAGAGAATAATATATGGCGTGCCAGGAGACTCTATGGAATGCTTTCTCAGCATCCAACGAGAGTATCTAATTACAAATTTTTAACTGCATCTAGCCCAGGAAATACTTTGTGCCTAGTAGCAGTGTCTGCTAGTCAGCGGATTATCCCGGCTGTTAAGCAAGCTACACCACCTGTAGTTTGGACACTTAATTTTTTCAAAGGAAATGCATCGGGACCACGGGATACTCAGTGAAGAGCATCAGGAGGCACCCCAAGGCATAGGGGCTGGGACTGGCGGTAGGATGCCTTGCGGTGGACAGCCGAGCTCGAGCCTTATAAAAGCTTTTTAACTGCAGCAGCTTTAGTGGACGCTACTGGAGCTGGAATTACGCGACTGCTGGCATGAGACTTGCCCTCCAATAGATCCTTGTAAAAGGATTTAAAGTGTATTCATTCAAATTAGAGAGACAATTTAAATTAAAAAGCTTAGAGCTGCCTCCACCACAGGGGGGCTCGCTCGACCCACCAGCGGACAGGCACCAGTATTGGGAGAGGGGGGCTGGCCGTCAGGGTCCACCGCGGCTCTGGCACAAACCCGGCGACACGGAGGTGGCACGGGCAGGAACGGACTGGCCGTGTCGGCTTCTCACTTTTTGGATTTTAGAAGGGCATGACATGCCTATATCTGTGTCTCCCCCTCCTTTTACTCCTCCACCTCTTTTCTTTTCGCATGACTATATGTACTTGTCACTTTTCCATGTGTTAGTTATGTCTTCTGAGCAGTTTGTCAGCTTTTGGACACCTTTGAAGGTGTTTTCTATGTGTTTCTATGTGTTTTTGTTTGCCTGCCATTGGTTTTAACGGTGTTCGAAGGTGTTCGACGAACAGTTCGGCGAACACACGGGTGTTCGACGAACCGAACCGAACTCGAACACTACGGGGGTGGCTCAACACTACTCATGACGCTCCACAAACTAATCTCTCCTAAAGGCTTTAGGCACGAACAACCTCCCATGGGGAGTGTTAGATGGAGCATCATCTTGAGCTTTCAGAATCCCATTCTCCAAAACGGAGTCCAATGCCACCACCACAACTCCTTTCTGTAAAATGCTCTCCTCCTCGGCACCGACCGTAGGAGAGAAGCTGCGAGATAAAGCATCGGCTTTAACATTCTTAGTACCAGGGATATAGGTAACAAAAAAATGAAACCGAGAAAAAAAAAGTGCCCACCTAGCTTGACGGGCATTCAAGCGCTTGGCAGCATCCAGATAGATCAAATTCTTATGATCTGTGAAAACCTGAATAGGAAATCTAGCTCCTTCCAAAAAATGACGCCAATGTTCAAACGCAAGTTTAATAGCCAGCAACTCCCGATTTCCATCATCATAATTCCGAAAATGTTTTCGAAAAGAAGGCACAAGGATGTACTCCACCCTTGTTCTCCTGAGACAAAACTGCTCCGACCCCCACCGATGAAGCATCGACATCGACCAAAAAAGGCTTGGTCTCATGAGGCTGCATAAGGATAGGGGCAGAATTGAACCTCTCTTTGAGATACTCAAACGCTTCAATAGCCTCAGTAGTCCACTGGTTAGTATTCACACCTATCCTGGTGAGATCGGTTAGAGGTTTAGCAATTACAGAAAAATTCTTAATGAATTTCCTGTAATAATTGGCAAAACCCAAAAATCTCTGTATAGATTTCAAACCAATAGGCCTAGGCCATTCCTGCACAGCCTGAACCTTCACAGGGTCCATCTCAAAGCCTTTGCTGGAGACAATGTAGCCCAAAAAACTAATTTTCTGCACAACGAACTCACATTTTTCCAGCTTAGCAAAGAGTGAATTATCACTCAATAACTGCTAAACTTCACGTACACTCTGCCAATGGGACTCTAGATCTGGTGAGTAAATCAAAATGTCATCCAAATACACAATCACATTCTTACCAATCAAAGGTCTCAGGATGTCATTAATAAGGTTCTGAACAAATGCAGGTGCATTGGAAAGACCAAAAGGCATCACCAGATTCTCAAAATGACCTACCGGAGTGTTGACAGCAGTTTTCCATTCATCACCCTCCTTCACTCGTAATGAATTGTATGCCCCCCCCGGAGATCAATTTTAGAGAACCACTTGGCCCCCACCAACTGGTTAAACAAGTCAGGAATTAACGGAAATGGGTAGGAATTGCGTATGGTAATCTTATTAATTTCACGAAAATCCAGACATGGACGTAAACCCCCTTCCTTTTTTTCAACAAAGAAAAATCCAACTGCCATAGGCGATTTAGAAGGTCTAATGTGACCAGCAGCCAGGCTAGTCTGTATGTATTCCTCCAAGGCCTTTCTTTCAGGGATAGTCCCATTAAACAAGCGACTCTTGGGAAGAGTAGCTCCCGGAACTAACTCAATTGAGCAATCATAATCCCTATGAGGAGGTAAATCTTGCGATTCCTCCTCCGAAAAACCCCTCCAAAAATCTTCAATAGGTACAGGTAATTCCCCTTTTTCCACAGCCGCAATGCGACCATTACTACATTTATCATAGCACTTCGGACTCCAAGACTTAATCACATTAGTAGACCAGTCCAGTAATGGATTGCGCAGTTTTAACCAAGCCAATCCTAGAACAACCGGAGAGGGTAAATTATCTAAAACAACCAAGTCCAAAATTTCTTGGTGAACTCCATTGATAGTGAGGGGAAATGCAGCAACCTTGTGAGTAATACATCTCAAGGGAGTGCTATCAATAGCAATCACAGAAATATGTGATGACAAAGGTTTGGATTTCAATTTAAGTTTTTCCAAAAACCCTTTATCAATCACATTAAGTGTTGGACCACAATCCACAAATACCTGAAATTCAATCAAATCTCCCTGCAAAGTAGTACTCCCAGAAAGAAATACTCCTGCAGAGCATAAACAAGCTATACGGGCATAACTGACCTTTTTTTTTTCTTTACTTAAATGACGCTCGCAATACTTAATCAAATGATCAGCTTTACCACAATAAAGACACAATCCCTCGGCGAACCTCCGGTCTCTTTCCTGAGAGCGGAGTGACATCGCCCCAACCTCCATTGATTCTCCGCCGTCTGAGCAGATTTTCTGGGGACTAGGACCTGACATTACAGGAGTTTTTACCTCATTAAGCCTGCAACTCAGCCTCCTGTCCACACGAACAGCTAACTGCATGACATCTTGCAGAGTATCAGGTGCATGGAATGCAATTAGCAGATCCTTAACCCTTTCACTCAGACCAGCAAGAAATAAACATCTCAGCGCAGGATCATTCCATTTATCTTGTGAGGCCCATCTCCTGAAGTGTGTGCAATAGTTTTCAACATCACCTGACCCCTGATTCAAACGCCTGAGTTCTGCTTCAGCAGATCAGATTCGATCAGGATCATCATATAATAGCCCCATAGCAGAAAAAAATTCTTCAACAGACCTTAAACACGGATCATTAGGTTGGAGAGAAAAGGCCCACCTCTGTGGTTCATTGCGAAAAAGTGACATAATAAAACCAATGCGCTGTGATTCATTCCCAGAGGACCTTGGTCTCAAATGAAAATATAGCAAACAACCATTTTTAAAGGAAAAAAAATCTTGCTGTTTACCATAAAAAACATCAGGCAGTCCTACCTTGGGTTCGACAAAATGCGCTCTAGAACAGCTACTCACGTGTTGCTGAAGCTCTGCCACCTCCAGAGACAATCCCTGCAGGCGTTGAGCCAAATCCTGGATGGAAACAATACTGATCCCCGAATTTCTTTCCTTTTAGTTTTTTGGGCTGGACTTACTGTTATGATCTGCAACAAGTACTAAGGAAAGATAGGGGAAAGTTGTCCCTACAGTAAGACTAAGCTGAATCCCTATGATGTAGCAGGCTGCCTGTTCCTAGCGAACAGACCCACCTTAGTCCTCGGCTAGTCTGAACGAAGACCTATAGCATTAAGGGAGGGGTCCCTAAAAGAACTAAGGACTAGGAAAAAAATGGGACACCTCTGAAACAGAGAAGTTGTTGCAGAACACAAAAAGACAAACTGACAAAAGGTACTAGAGGTCCCAGAAGGACCAAGCGAACTGACAGAGAAAGGCACCGAAGCACCAGGCTAGAGAAACAGTCAAACACTGAAGTCCAGCTCAGCCAGGAGGGCGGAGCTGGAATATAAAGGCAGATGGTCACGTGACCGCAAAACACAAGATGGAAAAAACAAACAGGAGGGTTCTAACAGTAGATATGGTACATATGGTGGTGATATGGTGGTGGAGGATGAAGATGCGGAGGATGACAAGAGCAAATAGACAAAATCAGGAAGCATATACCCATCTCTGGGCGTGAAGACAGAGGTGCATGGGAATAGAGTTAGACCTCCCAAAAAAAAAGACAATGTATTTGAGTTTATGACAGTCAGCCTGTCAGCATTTTCAGTTGACAGGCAGATGCGCCTATCGGTTATAATTCCACCAGCGGCACTAAAAACCTGCTCTGACAAAACACTAGCGGCAGGGCAGGCCAGGACCTCCAAAGCGTAGAGAACCAGTTTAGCATCCAGCTTGGATGCCCAATAATTATAAGGCACAGAGGAATCACAGAGTACATTGGCACGGTCGGCAAGGTACTCCCTCAACATTTTCCGCAACTTTTCCCTCCTTGAAAGAGTACCCCGCGCATCAGGGCTTGTGCGATGAGAAGGTTTGAGAAAACCGTCCCAGAAGTTTGAAAGTGTTCCTCTGCCTCTGCTTGATTGCATTTGTGTCTACCTCGTCTGTACTTCTTGGTTGTTTTATTAGGCCTGTCCTGCGCGGGAATAAGAGACAAAAAGTTCTCCTTGTAGCATGGGTCTAGAAATGTCACCAACCAATAATGACTGTCACACAAAATTTGGACAACGCGAGGGTCACGGGAAAGGCAGCGTAACATTAACTCAGCCATGTGTGCCAGACTACAAGACCATGCTCTCTTCATCATCCTCCTCTTCTTTCTCCTCCTCCCTGTCCTCAGGCCATCCACACTGAACAGATGGTATGACAGTTGTGCAAGTAGTACCGTCTATAGTGCAGGAAACTAGCAGATCTACCTGCTCTTTCGGAGCTGTCCACAACTCTTCAGCATTGTGCGGTTTGTCACCTCAGCATATTAGTTTCAGCATGGCCTGTTGCTGCTTGGCCAAGGCAGTGCTGCAGTGCTTTCAGCTTGAGACTGATGTGGTCATTTCAGAGATGGATGCTGAAGAGGAGGAGGAGGTGCAGGAGCTGTAGAATGTGGGGGCAACCCTGATTGACCCAGGGCCCGCAATCCTCGGCATCGGGAGGATGTGTTCCATCCCAAGGTCTGACTGGGTCCCGGCTTCCAGTATATTAACCCAGCCGTCAGCGAGATATTGAGGGCACGTCTAATGTTGTGGGACACATGCTCGTGTAATGTGGGGACGGCACACTGAGAGAAATAGTGGTGGCTGGGAACCGAGTACCAAGGGATGGCCACCGCCATCAGGTTGTGGAAAGCTTCCGTCTCCAGGAGCCTAAAAGGCAACATTTTGAGCTGAAGCATTCGCAAAATGTGCGAATTTAGTAGTGTGGCCTGTGGGGTGTTGGCTGCATATTTGCATTTGCGTTCCAAGGACTGGGGTAGGGACAACTGAACGCTGTGCTGGGACAAGGACGTGAACATGCTTGCTGATGGTGCTAGTTGAGAGTGTGCAATGACAGGTGCAGGGCGAGAGGCATCTTGGCATGCGCCACGGACAGGGGATTGGCGTGCATGCACAACAGCGGAACAAGAAGTGGTGACACCCGCAGACATTGTTGCTGGACCCTGGGGTTCGGCATACTTGGTCAGGTGCTTTGCTGCCATGTGCCTGATCATGCTGGTAGTGGTCAGACTGTTAGTTCTGCTACCCCTGGTGATGCAGGCCTGGGAGGTGGTGCGAATGGCCTTTTTGGGGGTTATCTGCAGAGTCTTTAAAAAAATAACCAGACTTGGGAAGACCTAACAGTTTTACTGGCAACTTCTGTCGTGTTGGCGTTACAAGGAACGCTTTCCCGCCTTTGTCTGCGGCTTCCACTGCCTGGAGTGGTGCTACGCCTCCCTCCCTCTGTGTGCTGCTGTCCTCTCTCTTTATGTCCCCCTGTCAGGTTGGGTCAGTTACTTTATCATCCACCACCTCATCTTCCACTTCAGCTCCCTGGTCCTCCTCCTGACTTTCTAGCAATTGTGTCTCATCATCATCCACGTCTTGCGACAGTAATTTCACTTTCCCACCGGCGCCTTCGTGTGACCGTGGCTACTCCAATATTTGGGCATCGCTACATGCATTCTCCTCTTGACTCGCTTAAAACTGGCCGGGTGAGAAGTCCGAATCTACAAATGGAAAAGTGAACAGCTCTTCTGATTGTCCAAGAATGGGATCAGTTGTCTCCGAGCACTCGGCATGGTGGGAGGAAGGAGGATCAGGGTGAAGAATATGCAGTCCAGACTTATGGCTACTGAGATTTGTCCATATGGAAGACATGGTGGTGGTGGTGGCTAAGTAACTGGAAGCATTATCTGCTATCCAACCAATAACCTTTTGACACTGCTCTGTGTTCAATAGTGGTGTTCTTCTGTCCCCTAGTAATTGGAACAGAAAGGTTGAGTGACAAGATGTGGGTGCTTGTTGTGGCACAATTTCAGCTTGCCCACAGCTATGTCCTCAGCCTCTGCATGCACCATCACCATCACATCCACTTCCCTGTCCCTTGCCACGCACCTTGCCCATTTTTAATGCAGAACAATATTTTCCACGTTCACAAGAAATGGCTGATTTTGGAACACTCTTATAGGTGTTATGTCTAACAGAGAGCCACGGTTTTAAATAGCAGGCCTGTAATTTGCTAATACTATCCTTCACAGACACCTAGTGTGAATAGCTTGACCGACTCTGCAACGGAATGAAAATGGAGGAAATGTCTGACTTTGGAACACTCTTATAAGTGTTATGTCTGACAGAGAACCACAGTTTTAAATAGCAGGCCTGTTATTTTCTAATACTATCCTTCACAGATACCTAGGGTGAATAGATTGACCGACACACTGCAACAGAATGGAAAAGGAGGCCAATATTTTCCACGTTCAGTTTAAATTTCTGAATTTTTATCGCTGAAATATGGAACAGATCTGGCTTTATTCTGGAGTGAGAACAAGCAAATGGAGCAGAAAGATGGTGTACTCTGGATTGCTTTTTAAGCAAATAACCAGGATTAAGATAAAAAAAAATTTCCCTGGCCCCTGGTATCTGGGGTTATGTCTACAAATATCTGTGAGAACAGCAGCAGCAGGAACATTCAATGGACCCTTATGCACTTTATGCACTGCAGTCTGCCACATACACTGCCTGCCTGCCTAATTCCTGCTATCACCACTGAATATATGCAGCTGGATTAGTCCTCAGAAGGACTGTTAGTTCAGATGGATATAATATATATATACAGTACAGACCAAAAGTTTGGACACACCTTCTCATTTAAAGATTTTTCTGTATTTTCATGACTTTGAAAATTGTACATTCACACTGAATGCATCAAAACTATGAATTAACACATGTGGAATTATATACTTAACAAAAAAGTGTGAAACAACTGAAAATATGTCTTATATTCTAGGTTCTTCAAAGTAGCCACCTTTTGCTTTGATGACTGCTTTGCACACTCTTGGCATTCTCTTGATGAGCTTCAAGAGGTAGTCACCGGAAATGGTTTTCACTTCACAGGTGTGCCCTGTCAGGTTTAATTAGTGGGATTTCTTGCCTTATAAATGGGGTTGGGACCATCAGTTGTGTTGTGCAGAAGTCTGGTGGAAACATATCTGATAGTCCTACTGAATAGACTGTTAGAATTTGTATTATGGCACGAAAAAAGCAGCTGAGTAAAGAAAAATGAGTTCCCATCATTACTTTAAGAAATGAAGGTCAGTCAGTGCGAAAAATTGGGAAAACTTTGAAAGTGTCCCCAAGTGCAGTTGCCAAAACCATCAAGCACTACAAAGAAACTGGCTCACATGAGGACCGCCCCAGGAAAGGAAGACCAAGAGTCACCTCTGCTTCTGAGGATAAGTTTATCCGAGTCACCAGCCTCAGAAATCGCAGGTTAACAGTAGCTCAGATTAGAGACCAGGTCAATGCCACACAGAGTTCTAGCAGCAGACACATCTCTTCAACAACTGTTAAGAGGAGACTTTGTGCAGCAGGCCTTCATGGTAAAATAGCTGCTAGGAAACCACTGCTAAGGACAGGCAACAAGCAGAAGAAACTTGTTTGGGCTAAAGAACGCAAGGAATGGACATTAGACCAGTGGAAATCTGTGCTTTGGTCTGATGAGTCCAAATTTGAGATCTTTGGTTCCAACCACCGTGTCTTTGTGCGACGCAGAAAAGGTGAACGGATGGACTCTACATGCCTGGTTCCCACCGTGAAGCATGGAGGAGGAGGTGTGATGGTGTGGGGGTGCTTTGCTAGTGACACTGTTGGGGATTTATTCAAAATTGAAGGCATACTGAACCAGCATGGCTACCACAGCATCTTGCAGTGGCATGCTATTCCATCCGGTTTGCGTTTAGTTGGACCATCATTTATTTTTCAACAGGACAATGACCCCAAACACACCTCCAGGCTGTGTAAGGGCTATTTGACCAAGACGAAGAGTGATGGGGTGCTACGCCAGATGACCTAGCCTCCATAGTCACCAGACCTGAACCCAATCGAGTTGGTTTGGGGTGAGCTGGACCGCAGAGTGAAGGCAATAGGACCAACAAGTGCTAAGTGACGCACCCCCTGGGCCATGTTCAGGGGATACCCGGAGCCGGATCTGGGTAGGGGTAGTAGTCCTTGTGGCGGTGACCCGGTCCGTGCCCAGGGTGTCAAACTAAGTGGCAGTCTAAGGCAGTAGATGTTAACTTGATCGACTACGCCACCTGTTGAGTGCGGCTTTGAAGCCGCCGCTGCAGAACAGTCCACTGAGGCCAGGTGTATAAGGATGTGCAGCGTGGTGGTATAACCCCCAACGGGAGGGGTATGGCCTCAGGGCAGCAGGTGAAGATGAGGGGGGTTGTGACGGTGCAGTAAGAAGAGTCAGAGTCAGGAGATGCAGTTTCAGGGGTTTTACTCACAAGTGTTCTCTCAGTCACTCTGACCTTGAGTGACCACCCGAGCCGTGCTGCGTCCACCAGGTCCTGGACTCGGCTAACCCCCAGGCAGTTCTGGAGCGTGGTCCTGAGCTCCCTTCTCCCTCTCTGTCTCTGGCCATTCCCACCAGGGATCCACCTTTGGCCGGCTCCCTCGGGTCTCTTAGTGGTCAAACCTCCTCTGGGTTCCCTGACCCTATGCTTGGTGTGCCTTTCTGGTGGATTTGGTGAGGGTCGTGGCAAATCTTGACCACGACCTCCGGTTCCTGGCTGAGGATAAGTGGCCTCCACCAGTTCGGGTTCCGGTACCCGTGTCCGCCAACCCTTCACCCTTTTTGGTCTGATTCTGGGTTCTTAGGGTAGCCTCTGGTCTTCCACTCTGGGCCTTTCTTTCTCCTCTCTCCTCTGCAGGCTTGGCTCTGGAGCTGGGCCCAACTGGAGCCACAGCTCCCAGTCAGCCCTCCTGGCTGAGCTCCCCTGCTCAAAAGACCCTGTCCTAAGATGGTGCCCACCATATATACTCCCTCTATGTGTGAGCCCAGGTGACTAGCACCCAATGAGCTCCTAGCTTTACCCAGAGTACTCCCCCTATCTGCCCCTACACTACTGGGATGTTCCACCCCCCTCCCACTCCAGCCAGGGACAGACGCTGTCGTACCTGCACATATACTTGGTGGGAGTACCGTTGTTCTGTCCCCCGGAAATGGGATGTATGTAGTGCATGCAGCCTACTGAGCTCAGTCCCACACTCCATCCTTACCCGGGAGTGGAATACCACACCTCTGGAGTGAGGTGCAATACCCCTGTAGCAGCCGAGTCCTCAGGGTGCTACATTCCCCCCTGGTAAATCACAGCACGTCCTCGGGCTGTAAAAGAGCAAAACATAATAAAACATACAAAATTTTTGCAAAAACATACACAACAGGTATAAAACACTATAACATTATCAGACTTAAACAAGATAAACTTTTTCTTTCATATAAAACTCTTTCATAATAATGTTCTTTGAGTTACTGGCCACTGTGCGCTTGTGACCAGGTAAAAGTGCAACAGTCAGTTTAAGAAAAAACAGTTTTCCTATAAAACCAGTAGGGGGCGCCTTAGAAAGCGCAACTATATACAAGGGGAGGTGGCCGCTCTCAGTCCTCGGCCAGTGGGGAAAAGGAATGGCTGTTCACAGTCCTCAGCCTGTTAAGGGATAGGGGACTCACGGGTTTAAGTTCACACTTGTCCCAACGGGGAACATATTTAAATTAGCAGCAGTTCTTATACCCTTACGGGTAACTATGTACAGTTCTTTTTTTACCGTACTCTAATAACGGCGTCCTCCTGATGCTTCCTCCCTGTATTCTTCAGACCTGTCCGGGTCCTCTTGCTCCTCCTGACACCTCAGCTCTTCCTCTGTCAACCGGTGTACATAAAGGGCATAGGGTCCTTTGGCACATTGGTGCCGGGTAAAGGTGACCTCGTCACCCAGGTATAGGTCACGACCTCTGTGTCCCTCCGGCAGGTGGGACTCGACATCTCTGCGGGTCACGAAGACGTCGCCTGGCGTGTGGTGATCCCGGATGAAGCCCCAACCGTGCTGCAGTTGGAATTTGATTACAGTCCCGGTGGCACGGGGACCGTGAGCTGCACGGGGGTTCCGTCGGGTCCGGCTCTTCTGCTCTGCACTCTTCACTTGCAGCCGCTCCTCACGGACCCGCCTCTCTAGCCGTTCCCGGTCGAAAACCTCTAACTGCTGCCGGCAGCACTCTGCACGCTCCGCTGCAGCCGCCCGGGTCTCTTGAGTGAACCCGATGAGGTCTCCTCCAGTGGGGTCCCACGCAAACTGCGCTTCCTCCAGCGAGAGTGGGGTGATCTTGGCGGGCGCCGGAGCCGGGATCAGGGGCGCATCCAGGGGCCTTTCCTTCCGGAGTCGGGGATGGTAGTACTCCGGTGGCCACTCAAAAGGCTGCCCATCCGGGCAAATATGCTGGGTTACCAAGTCTTCACCCAGGTGCGGCACTGTGGAGGTTGAGGGCGCGGTGGTGGCAGCGGCACCCGGGATCACTAGGCCTTGCGACCAGGCTTGGGGTACCCTGAAGGTAAAGGGCACCGTGAAGACGGCGGCGCCCGGGGGTACTTGACTTTGCGACCAGGCCGGTGGCTCAGTAGAGGGCGCTGTTGGTACTGCGGCGCCCGGGGGCACTCGGCCCTGCGACCAGGCCGGTGGCGTCTCCTGCTTGGCCGCGCTCAGGGTTGAGGCACGTGACGTCACAAGGGGCGTGGTCGCGGCTCCTGCTTGGGGCCTAGTCTGGAGCGGTAGCGGTGCGGCATAGGGCACGATCGGTGGGATTTCGGGCTCTGCGACGGGGAGCGGGGGTAGGCTTACGGTGGCTGGGCTTGGGGTAGTGACGTCCCCTTTACTTGCCTCCGTCTCTTCAGCTCCCTCTGCGGCATCGTCTCCGGCCTCCGTCCCTTCTGCATCCTCTTCAGGGGCAGGCGTGCTCCTCGTTGCGGGTGGTGTGCTCCGCTGGCGGGTTCCAGCCTGCTGGGCCATCTCCCTGCTCCATTCCGTCAGCGTTTCTCGCTGCACCTGGGCCATCCTCCGTGCGAGGCCCTCCAGCGCGGTCTGTGCACGCTCCCGGTCTCGGGGGAGCTGGGCCAGGATCTCCACCAGGTCTTGTGGGGTGGTGGCTTGCATCAGGCTCCTGACCACAGGGTCGGTGCTGCCTGCCTCTCCCTCCATCTCCGGGTACGGCTCCTCCAGACTCCTCCAGGCTGCACCCATCTTCGCTCTTTTGTTCTGTATCCGCCCCCATTGAGGGTGGTCCTGGGGCAACTTGGTGATTGTCAGTTCCAGGGGCCGACCCCCCACGCTGATGGACATCTCAATCATTGCAGTCTCTGCTGGTGGGGGCGGTCTTCGTTTTTGGCGCCATTCTTGGTCCTGGCCCACGATGGGAGGTAGCCTCTTGCCACCCTCTGGCACGCCCATAATGGCGTCCGCTCTGCCAGGGCGGGAAATCTTCTCAGATGGCGGGAACCGCTTCCCAATGGCGGGAAACTCTGTGGATGGCGGGAAAAGACTGCAGATGGCGGGCAAACGGCGGGAAACGATCCGAGATGGTGTCCGATGGCGGGGACCCTCCGGAATTGGCGGGAGACTTCTTTTTACGGTAAATATGAACTTTTCTTCAGGCACGCAGTACCCGGTGGTTGCGGGCACGTTATCCTGCCGACTACGCCAAAGTTGACGCACCCCCTGGGCCATGTTCAGGGGATACCCGGAGCCGGATCTGGGTAGGGGTAGTAGTCCTTGTGGCGGTGACCCGGTCCGTGCCCAGGGTGTCAAACTAAGTGGCAGTCTAAGGCAGTAGATGTTAACTTGATCGACTACGCCACCCGTTGAGTGCGGCTTTGAAGCCGCCGCTGCAGAACAGTCCACTGAGGCCAGGTGTATAAGGATGTGCAGCGTGGTGGTATAACCCCCAACGGGAGGGGTATGGCCTCAGGGCAGCAGGTGAAGATGAGGGGGGTTGTGACGGTGCAGTAAGAAGAGTCAGAGTCAGGAGATGCAGTTTCAGGGGTTTTACTCACAAGTGTTCTCTCAGTCACTCTGGCCTTGAGTGACCACCCGAGCCGTGCTGCGTCCACCAGGTCCTGGACTCGGCTAACCCCCAGGCAGTTCTGGAGCGTGGTCCTGAGCTCCCTTCTCCCTCTCTGTCTCTGGCCATTCCCACCAGGGATCCACCTTTGGCCGGCTCCCTCGGGTCTCTTAGTGGTCAAACCTCCTCTGGGTTCCCTGACCCTATGCTTGGTGTGCCTTTCTGGTGGATTTGGTGAGGGTCGTGGCAAATCTTGACCACGACCTCCGGTTCCTGGCTGAGGATAAGTGGCCTCCACCAGTTCGGGTTCCGGTACCCGTGTCCGCCAACCCTTCACCCTTTTTGGTCTGATTCTGGGTTCTTAGGGTTCCCTCTGGTCTTCCACTCTGGGCCTTTCTTTCTCCTCTCTCCTCTGCAGGCTTGGCTCTGGAGCTGGGCCCAACTGGAGCCACAGCTCCCAGTCAGCCCTCCTGGCTGAGCTCCCCTGCTCAAAAGACCCTGTCCTAAGATGGTGCCCACCATATATACTCCCTCTATGTGTGAGCCCAGGTGACTAGCACCCAATGAGCTCCTAGCTTTACCCAGAGTACTCCCCCTATCTGCCCCTACACTACTGGGATGTTCCACCCCCCTCCCACTCCAGCCAGGGACAGACGCTGTCGTACCTGCACATATACTTGGTGGGAGTACCGTAGTTCTGTCCCCCGGAAATGGGATGTATGTAGTGCATGCAGCCTACTGAGCTCAGTCCCACACTCCATCCTTACCCGGGAGTGGAATACCACACCTCTGGAGTGAGGTGCAATACCCCTGTAGCAGCCGAGTCCTCAGGGTGCTACACTAAGCATCTCTGGGAACTCCTTCAAGATTGTTGGAAGACCATTTCCGGTGACTACCTATTGAAGCTCATCAAGAGAATGCCAAGAGTGTGCAAAGCAGTCATCAAAGCAAAAGGTGGCTACTTTGAAGAACCTAGAATATAAGACATATTTTCAGTTGTTTCACACTTTTTTGTTAAGTATATAATTCCACATGTGTTAATTCATAGTTTTGATGCCTTCAGTGTGAATGTGCAATTTTCATAGTCATGAAAATACAGAAAAATCTTTAATGAGAAGGTGTGTCCAAACTTTTGGTCTGTACTGTGTATATATATATATATATATATATATATATATATATATATATATATATACACAGTACAGACCAAAAGTTTGGACACACCTTCTCATTTAAAGATTTTTCTGTATATATATGTGTGTGTTGTGGAATACCTATACTAACTATGAAGAAGCACATCTCTCCCTGACGCTGCAGCAGCTCTCCCTACTCAGCCTGATTCCGGAGTAGACTGTGACGAGCATGTTGGCGCCCGATCTTATATACTCCTGATGATGCTGTGTGGCCAACCGATCACTGTAATGCCCACAACCAACATGGGTAGGGCATTACAGTGCATGGCAGGCAATCCCTGCATATTCTTTGGTTCTCTAAAGAACGCCAAACATGCAGGGAGCGGACCCGAGTTCCCGCCCTAGCACCCCGTTAATACTCGCCGAGCGCCAAGCTCGTCGAGCACAGTGATGCTCGAGCGAGTACTGAGCAGTGGCGAGCATGTTCGCTCATCACTAATTATCATCAATCTTTCTTCACTTGCTAGGCTGTTCTGATTAAGCTATGTCAGGCACAGATAAATACAATGGATGTAAAAAGTCTACACACCCCTGTTAAAATGTCAAGTTTTTGTTATGTAAAAAATCATACCAAAAAGAGTACTTTCAGAACTTTTTCCACCTTTTATGTCACCCATAATTATGTCAATAATATACAATTCAATTAAAAAACAAACTGAAATCATTTCTGGTGTAAAAAGAAAAATAACAAACTAAAATAATGTGGTTGCATAAATACGTATCCCCTTAAAACTAATACTTTGTTGAAGTACCCTTTTAATTTATTAAAGTGGTCTGCCTCATAAGTATGTGGCTCCCCATCTGCACAATCACTGTGTATATCTCCTGACTGTTTGGCTTTTCATATTGTATCTGTCTGTCATTGTATGTGGCTCCCCATCTGCTTGTTTCTCACCTCTGTTCTTTGATGGCAATACACACTTGCTTTTATCTGTCCATTTGAAGTTGTCTATTTCCTGAAGGCCTTTTAGCCTCTGTCTCCTAATTATCCCCTCCTGTGTTTCTGCCACTCACCTCCATGCGGCCCCTCCCTCCAGCTCACAACTGGGCCAGTCCATGTGCTGTTAAGCCCTATACATTCAGAGACCCAGGTCTGTCAATGGCTGTAGTCTGTCTCATAAGTATGTCTCTTAAGTAATCTTCAGAAATATGCCAGAAATTGGCTAGAAGTGACCAGAAGGTACGAGTAACTATTTACTAATTGTGCTTAGCTTCTCTTTCTTACTCACACTTAAACTTTCACCATGCTTACATATGCCCTTACAGTTTTTGCTCCACTAATCCTCACTCCTGTTCGCTATCCCCAAGCCCCAGCATCCTCAAACCAAATCATCTCTCCTTCCCTCTTACCTCCCCACCTGACCTCATCTGAAGACCTGTTCCTCAACTTCAGATCTGCCCTACTCAAACATAAAACAAGACGGCCACTCTCCTTCTCCCACATGCTCTCTCTCTCTCTGCTTCTTCTCACTGCCGGCGACATATCTCCCAATCCTGGACCCCCACAGCTTACGCCCTCCACTAACTCCCCCTCCTATCACTCCCAACCAAATACAAACTACCACAATCTCTCCTGCGTTAAACCTGTGCCCTTGATGACCACCGCCTGCTCTATCTCTTTGAAGCACTTTGGAATGCCCGCTCTGTCTGCAATAAGCTACATGTTATTCATGACCTCTTTACCTCTCGTAATCTCTCCTTCCTGGGCATCACCAAAACATGGCTGACACCCTATGATACTGCCTCCCCTTCTGCGTTGTGTTACAATGACTTGCACTTCACCTACACTCCTAGCCATGCCATGGTAACAGACATGATGGAGGCATGGGTCTTCTCCTTTCTACCAACTGCACCTTTAACCCTGTCCCACCTCCACCTTCCCTCAACCTCCCTTCTTTTGAAGTCCACTCTGTCCGCATCTACTCCCCCTCCAACCTCCAAGTGGCTGTCACATACAGACCTCCGGGCCCGGTCACTCACTTTATTGACCAATTCCCCACCTGCCTTCTTCACTTTATCTCCGCTGACATTCCCACCATCATCATGGGCGATTTCAACATCCCCGCTGACACACACCACTCAGCAGCCTCCAAACTCCTGTCGCTCACTTCATCTTTTGGACTTACTCAGTGGTTCTCCTCAGCCACTCACACAGACGGACATACACTGTACCTTATCTTCACCTGACTCTGCTCCCTATCTAACCTCTCAATCTCCCCCCTCCCCCTATCTGACCACCATCTACTCACTTTCTCATCCCTGTCCTCCTCAACGGTTACCCATGTCCAGCAACTAGCACACCCACGTAGGAACCTTGCACATCTAGACACCCACAGACTCTCTGATTCTATTCTACCACAGCCATAACTTCACTCCACGACACAGACAGCGCCACTGCTTTCTACAATGCCACTCTCACATCAGCTATTTACTCGGTCACCCCTCTTGTGTATGGCAGAGTGTGACGAATCAATAGACAACCCTGGCACAATAACCTCACTAAAAAGCTTTGGCAAGTGTCCAGTGTTGCAGAGCAGCATTGGATGAAAACACATTCGCAAGAAGACTTCACTGCATTCAAACAAGCAACACTCGCATTCAAATCCTCTCACCTCTCATCAAACTCTCTCTTCGACAACCAACAATATGACTTCCGTCCCTACTATTCCACTGAAACTGCCCTTATCAAAATTACTAATGACCTACTTACAGCCAAAGCTACCAGACAATTCTCCATACTCCTCCTTCTAGACCTGTCCTCTGCCTTTGACACACTTGACCACTGCCTCATACTACAGATTCTCTCTTCTTTTGGTGTCAAAGACCTTGCCCTATCCTGGATCTCCACATACCTTTCCAATTGCACATTTAGCGTCTCCCACTCCCACTCTACCTCCACATCCTGCCCTCTCTCTGTTGGAGTCCCTCAAGGCTCCGTTCTAGGACCCCTACTTCTTCATCTATACCCTTGGCCTGCGATAGCTCATAAAGTCCCATGGTTTCCAGTACCACCTGTACGCCGATGACACCCAGATCTATCTTTCTGGCCCAGATGTCACCTCTCTGCTGTCCAGAATCCCAGTGTGTCTATCAGCCATATCCTCCGTCTTCTCCTCTTGCTTCCTAAAACTGAATGTGGACAAATCTGAACTTATCATCTTTCCTCCATCTCGCGTAAATTCTCCATCTGATCTATCTATCACAATAGATGACATCACTCTTACCAGAAATCCATTGCCTCGGTGTAACCCTCGATTCTGCTCTGTCCTTCAAACCACACATCCAAGCCCTCGCCACCTACTGTCACCTCCAGCTGAAAAATATTTTCAGAATCCGTCCTTTCCTCAACCATCAATCTACTAAACTGCTTGTGCATGCCCTCATCATCTCCCGCCTCGACTACTGCAACATCCTCCTCTGTGGCTTACCTGCTAACACTCTTGCACCTCTCCAGTCTGTCCTTAAGTCTGCCGCCCGACTAGTTCATCTCTCTTCTTGCTACTCCTCTGCTACCCCCCTCTGCAAATCTCTTCACTGGCTCCCAATTGCCCAGCGTACCCAATTCAAACTACTAACACTGACCTACAAAGCCATCCATAACCTTTCTCCTCCATACATCTCTGAACTAGTCTCCCGATATATTCCCTCATGTACTCTCCGGTCCTCCCAAGACCACCTCCTCTCCTCCACACTTATTCATTCCTCACCCAATCTCCTCCAAGACTTCTCCTGAATATCCCCCATCCTCTGGAATTCTGTGCCTCAACATGTCTGAATATCCGCCACATTTGGATCCTTCAGAAGGAACAGGAAAACCCACCTCTTCAAGAATGCTTACAACCTGCAATGACTATGCTGTCTCCTCAACACCACTGGAGCTGCTGCCTTACCAACACCAGACCTGCACCTCACCACCACCAGAGCTCTGCAACCCCCCAAACCACTGTCCCTTTTCCATCATCCTGTAGAATGTCAGCCCACAAGGACAGGGTCCTCTTCCCACTGTACCACTCTATCATTGTTTATTTGTTACTGTAAGTGATATCTTATTTTGTATTTAACCCCCTCTTATGTACAGCACCATGGAATCAATGGTGCTATATAAATAAATAATATAATCATTTATGATAACATTCAGCCTTTTTGGGTAGGAGTTTATCACCATGGCACATCTGGAATTGGCAATCTTTGCCCATTTTTACTTACAGTAAAGGTACCGTCTCACATAACGACGCACCAGCGATCCCGACAACGATGTGACCTGGCCGGTATCGCTCACCAGCGATCAGGGGAGCAGCGACATCGTGGAAAGAATCTTTCCACAATGTCCTGCTCCTGGTTACCAGCCTGCTGCTGAAGCAGGAGCAGGCTGGTAACCATGATAAACAGCGGGTTGCTAGGGGTACACGCGCACCTAGTAACCCGCTGTTTATCATGGTTACCACTCTGCTACGGTGAGCAGGAGGTTACCGCTCACCGTATCACAGTGATAACCATGATAAACAGCGGGTTACTAAGTGCGCATGTGCCCCTAGTAAGCTGCTGTTTATCATGGTTACCAGCCTGATCGCTGGTCCCGCTGGTCACACACAGCGATGTGTGCTGACCAGCAGGAGGGCAAGGACCAAAAAATGGTCCAGGACACTTTGCAGCGATCAGTGACCTCACAGCAGGGGCCTGATCGCTTCAAAGTGTCACACATAACGACATCGCTGGTGAGGTCGCTGTTGCGTCACCAAAACCGTGACTCAGCAGCGATCTCGTAGCGATCTCGCTATGTGAGACGGGGGCTTAACACTCCTGCTGATTAGGAGGGTATCTCCTGTGTACAGCCTTCATCAAGTCAAACCACAGATTTTCAATTGGATTTGGATTCAGGCCTGGACTTTGGGCTGGGCCATTCCAAAACTTTGGTTTGATGGCAAAGCCATTCTTTTATTGATTTGGGCACATGTTTAACGTTCTCACGCAGAAATACCTCTTCCTCTTTAGCTTTTTAACAGAAGCCTGAAGGTTTTGCAAAATTAACTGATATTTGGAACTGTTCATATTTCCTTCCACCTTGACTAAATCCCCAGTTCCAGCTGCCAAAATACATCCTCAAAGCATAATTCTGCCTCCACTATGATTTATTGTGAATATAGTGTTCTTTTGTGATGCTCAGTGTTGGCTTTGCACCAAACCTACCTTTTTGGAATTATGGCCAAAAAAGTTCAACCTTGGTCTCATCAGACCATAGAATGTTTTCCCACATGTGTTTGGTAGACTTGATGTAGTTTTTTGTGAAACACAGAGTTTGGATGATTTTCTTTGTGAGAAAAGACTTCCATCTTGCCACTCTTCCCTACAAACATATAAAAAATATGATAGATTGTTGCCAAATGTAATATACAACCAGTACTTACCTAAAATTCCTACGCCTTCTTTAATGTTGCTGTTGGCATCTTAGCAGCCTTGTGGACCAGTTTTCGTCTTAACTTTTCATAAATTTTTGAGGGACGTCCAGTTTTAAGCAACTTCTTGATGATCGTCTTCACCATGTTACATGGAATATATAATGTCTTGGAATAATTTTTGTACCCTTTTCCTGACTGATAACATTCAACAGTGAGATCCCTTTGCTGTGTTGTTAGCTATTTACAGACCATAGCTTTTTCTGTAAAATGCAACTAAGAAATTGTCAGGAAAATCCTACTAGAACAACTAAACTATATAGGTCGTTAATCAGAATCACTTTAAATGATGGCAGCTGTGTACGGATTACTATTTATCATAAATTTAAATCTGATTGGCTAATTCTGAACACACACATCCCCAATTATAAGATGGTGTTCACACTTACACAACCACATTATTTTAGTTTTGTTATTTTCATTTCTCCACTCAAAGTGATTTCAATTTGTTTTTTTTAGTGGATTCATACAGATTATATTGCCTGCTTTGGTCTTTAGTTAGTTGATTATTTGTTTAACGAGGTAAATTGAGCCTGGATCTTAGCAGATACTTCCCAATATATTAAGATTTGACCTAGGGAAAGCACGTGTGCTGGGTGAACATGTGCAATATCATTGACATTTATGCAGTTTAACTTGGCAGTTGGACAGGGCTGGAGACAGGTAAGCAATGTTAGATATCCAAACAAATCTCTAGCTCAATTGTCTCATAATGCATTTTCCATATCTCTTTGCTACATCTTTAATCTAGCTACTGGTTTCATTCAAAACTATTGCCCTTTTACACATTCTGTGCACTCTCTCCACAACAGTCCTTTTCACATTTACAGCTCTCAAGTTCTGCTGCCATTTCTGAAACACTACAAACCATCCACTTCCACCATAGAGCAACAAAATGCTTATACAAATCACTTAACCACCCGCTCATTCTCTTTATTCTCCTTCTTTTAATAGCTAGCGACATCTCCCCTAACCCTGGCCCTCTTTCCACTAGTAAATATAACTCTCTTCATACCACATATATTGCTAGTCTCATTAATATTCTTTGCATGCCTTCCCCTCTCTCTCTTAATTGTGTCCTGGAACTTACAGTCAGTGTGTAACAAACTCCCTTACATCCATGACTTCTCCTTTTCTAAATCTCTTAACATTGTGGCTCCCACTGAAACCAGGATCCAGCAGTGAGACACCACCGCCGCTGCAGCTCTCTCATATGGTGTCCTACAATTTCCACATACCCCCAGACCTGAGAGAGACAAGGTGGAGCTGCTGGTCTTCTTCTTTCATCACAGTGTGTTTTCCACGTTATCCATGTTTCCATGCTAACTTATGCTTCCTTCCATTGTCTCCTGTTACCCTTCTGAAAATAAAAAAAATTGTTGCTAAAAGAACATTTTTGTGAGAAAGACGTGATTTTTTATTTTCACGTCTCCTCTTTATAAACTTCTGTGAAGCACCTGGGGGTTCAAGGTGCTCACCACACATCTAGATACATTCCTTGAGGGGTCCAGTTTCCAAAATGGGGTAATTTGTGGGGAGTTTCCATTGTTTAGGAACATCAGGGGATCTCCAAACGCGACATGGCGTTCGTTCTCGATTCCAGCCATTTTTGCGTTCAAAAGTCAAACGGTGCTCCTTCCCTTCCAAGCCCTGTTGTGTGCCCAAACAGTAGTTTTACCCCACATTTGGGGTATTGGCATACTTGGGAGAAATTGCACTACAAATTTTCAGGTTCAATTTCTCCTGTTACCCTTGCGAAAATAAAAAAATTGTGGCTAAAGTACCATTTTTTTGAAAAAAAGTAAAATGTTAATTTTTGCTTTCCACATTGTATTAATTCATGTGAATCACCTTAAGGGTTAATAAACTTCTTTAATCTGGTTTTGTGGACTTTGAGGGGTGCAATTTTAGAATGGTATCACTTTTGGGTATTTTCTGTCATACAGGCCACCAGAGTCACTACAAATGTGATGTGATCCCTAAAAAATGGTTTTGTAAATTTTGACCCTTCTAAAAATTATGTTTAAAAAATTGTGCTGATGTAAACTAGACATGTGGTAAATTTTATTTATTAACTATATTATGTGACATAACTGTCACGGGTGTGTCAGAAGTGACAGACAGTCACCCTGCAGTTGGTTGCAGGAGATCTCTTTGGCATTACAGACAACTTATTAGAAGCTGTATCCCTAGGACCCAGCGGCTACCTTCCTGTGGCTAATTAACTCCCTGGCCTGGGTGTATAAATGCCTGCTGTGTGCAAGAGGGAGGTGCTGGCGATATTCATTACTCCTTGTGAAGGCTTGAGCAAGAGCAGTACTTCTTCCTCTCTGGTGCTAGAGGACGTGTGCACATTTGTCTGGAGTCAACTAAAGCTAAGTGATTTTCCCTTGTTTGTCTCCCCTTGTTGTCTTTAGTGTTAAGCGGGGATCGACTAACGCTCATCCCCTCCCTTCAATAGCCTGAGACTAATGCCAGGGAAAGACAGGGCGAGGTACGCGTGTGGCGATTGGTGAAGAACCAATATAGGGACGTTAGTGGAGACAGGGTGACACTAGATTAGCCTAGGAGGTCTCCACTCCTCCCTTTCCCTAGAGTCTGGGCTCCCTTTCCCTCTTCCCTTTGTGTTGCACTTAGTCTTTCCCACACCTTGCGTGACATTAACTCTCTAGTTTAAGGACATTAGTATTACAAGTTTGAAAATTGTGAAATGTTCTAAATTTTCGCCAAATTTCTGATATTTTCACAAATAAACGCAAGTCATATAGAACAAATTTTAACATCATGAAGTATAATATGTCACAAAAAAACAGTCTTAGAATCACTGGGATCCGTTGAAGCGTTCCAGAGTTATTACCTCATAAATTGATACTGGTTAGATTTAAAAATTGAGGCCCGGTCATTAACCTGCCAAGTGGCTCGGTCCTTAAGGGGTTAATGGGGAGCACAGCACTAGCTAATAAGTTTATATTTTGAATGGTAAGAAGAAACACAATATGCACTTAAAAATAACTAATAGTCACTTGTAGCCTACCTTTACTTCTGTGTAAATGTAGTCCAAATGTACCATCCTGTCCTGGATGATAATTCTTTGCCGGGAAATATGAAGACGTAGTGTGTCCGATATCTTGAATCTGTGCTTGAGACTCCACTCAGAAAAGACATTTACAATATAAACACAGACTCACAAAAGTGTCTTTCTTCAGTTTTGCTTCAGACAGTCCCTGAAACTTTGTTACATGCACGCCGCTAGGTTCAGATAGGGGCGAGACTGGTTACATGAATTCTTTGGAATCCTGGGGGAACCGTTACTCAGGGCAACCATAGATCATGTGCTGCAGTTTCTCTCAGGCACACAGGGGTATTAACCCTCAGGCACAGACACGTAGGTTGTTTCACTTGCTGACCAGGCACACTTGACAAGAGTCCTCATAAACGGTAGAACAGTAGCATTTAATAAGAATCCGCGCAGCCAGTGCAAGTTAAGTCTTATGAGCAGCACACTCCAGTGACAAACAGTACAGTACAGTTTCCTAAGCAGCACAGCAGTTCACAGTCTTCCCAGTAGTACAGGACAGCACAGTTCTAATGCAAAAGCACATTAATGAACACAGCATTCTTTACAGCACAGTGAGATGGAGGAGAGGGGGAGGGTTCCTGAGGGAGATAATCCCTGTGACACCATTTCTTACAGTCCTTATCTTTCTGCTTGAGAATACTCTGCACTGCTAGTTCAGAAACTCTACCTGACCTGTGCTTAGCTTCACTCCTGACTTGAATCCTTTTCACTTGCAGGGGCGCTTCTGTGAGATACAGAACATACACACCACCTTTCTCTACAGCTCCAGTCAGACAGTAAACAACTTCCCCACAATCCCCCTGGGGCTCTGCTAAAACACTCCCCTTCTACTGTGATTGTGTTAGCCCCTCCAGTTGCTGGATGCTTCTGGAGCACAACACTTCCTGTCTCATGTGCTTGTGTTACTTCTAATAGTTGCTGAATGCTTTTAAAGCAACAGAACTACTTCTGCATGTCACAACTTGGTACACAGGTACTTAAAATTCTCTCCTTTTTTTCGGTAGAGCTTTCACAAACTGCTTCATCAGTCCAAGCTTAATGTGGAGTGGTGGCAGCAGAATTTTAATGGGATCAACTAAACTTTCTACAACTATGTTCTTGAGTCCAGGTTGCAAAGATAATCTCGTTGGCCAACTTTTTTGGCTCCAGTGATGAGTTCTATCCCAGCTGTCTCATTCACACAAAAAGCATGGGTACTTTCAGATCACAACATATTGACCATCCTTGATCCTCGTAGTTAAGTTTCTTGAGAATAAAGTCTAAATTCTCATAGCTTTCCTTGAACTACACAGAATACCCTATAGGCACTGAAGTATGTTTGCTGCCATGCTGTCATTGTGCAATAGCACAGCTTTCAAACTTTTTTTGGATGAATCAATAAAGAGTCTCCACTTGCTCACATTGTACTCAATGTTACATTTTTCCATCAGTCCAGGAACACCACTGCAATACACTAGAGCACCATCTGGAGAAAAGTATGGATGGAGTTCCTTTTCTTTGCTTCTGTACCATAAAAACATTTCTAACCAATCTGATGATACCAAAATCATCCACCAAAGGTCACGCAAAAGGGGTTAAAGTATGGTACAAGAAAAAGCCCATGGAGTCAGTGTTTGTGAAAAAACTGTACATGATGGATTTTTTTCAATATTTTTACTGTATTCAGAGATCAAAAGTATAAAAAAACCACCTCTTATTTTTCAAATAATTTTACCCTTGCAGTCATGTGTTACAAGCAGCTGTATATAAATTAGGAGAAATCTTTTCATTATGATAGGTCGAATGTCCCATGATCAAATTTGACATATAACGTTATACAGTTAGTTCAAGTTACCAGTGTCAAAAATCATTATGCTACATGGTTTAGATTATTCCTGTATGTATGATTTCATATTTATCTATTATAACAGCCTATCAATCATGTACCATGGAAGTCTTGTGCACATACAGTACTTATAATAACAGAACATTTACTAGTCTGTGATATTTCACGTCTGTATAAATGTATATATTACCTTGCATATGAGTTTCATTCAGTACCAGCTTCCCCCGTGTTATTTACCAACGTTTACTTTGCTGCTGAAAGAAAGTAATAAAATGTAGAATTTATTAGGGAGCATTAATACATTCCCAACATTCCATCTTAATCCAATGTAATTTTTTTGGTTGCTAAATATAATTGATCTTTAAATTGAAGCTACCCTTGCTGTGGGCAATTTATGTATTTTCAAATATGCTTTATCGGTGCTTTAATAACTATGCAATATTCAAAGATTATTAAAACTGGAATAGAGCAGTTACATATTGAATCTGTAAACACAGTAATTACTCAGCAAGAAACAGAATAGTGCGGTCGATTACACCAACTACAAACATGTATCCTATATAAAAAATACAAGATATGCCATATAAAAATTATGGTATGCCAGACCAAGCAGGAGGAGACAGTACAATGTAAATGCAAAATGCACATATATAGAAATGTATACTATTAAACCACTAAAATGCGACAAAAGTACCAAAAGCAAGTTATTGAAACCATCCACCACCAACCTATATAACCAAAATTACAGTATGTACAATATACATGTGTATGCATATAAAAGTCACAAGCAAGCAATAGCTATGTTGTAAAAAATGTAATACATGGGCTAATGAGAGATCTATAAATTAGCAAAGCAGTAAATATAGCAAGAAATAATAAGCGTAAGACTATTGTAGCATAACTGGAAAGGACAGGGTTAAATCCCAGCTCTGCAGGGTCTTGATTAGAGGCACATGTAGGGTTTTGATAAGAACCAGGAAGTAGCCTCATTAAATGGCAGTCTCCTGAGGGAGTTTTAGTCTGCTGTATATTGAGCAGAGTTGAGGATGCAACCGATGAGTGACCAGCCAAAATGTGAGCTGTAGCTGAGAGAAAGCAAGACATGCCAGGGTCTCACTCTAAATGGAGACTGCACTAAGTAGTCTGTAAGAGCTACAGAGAACCGTGTGGATGCTGCAGCCTGTTCAGTGTGCCGAGTGTTGCACCCCTACCAATCAGATATTGATAGAGTATCATAAGGATAGGCCATCAATAAAAAGTAGTGGCCAACCTCTTTAAGTTACACCTCAAGATTTATTATATGGGATTAGGGAAAATAGAGTGTGACCTGTTTTCCATTTAGTTTTAATGTCAATATTTCACAGATCAGTCAAGATGTGTAACTATCTTTATATATTTTGAAAAATAATGCTATCTGAATGTACTGTAAAAGCCTTGCAGGCTGAAGTGACCTGGTTTTGTTCATACCACTAAACAAGAAGAGTGTATGTGCAGATAATCCTGCTTATACTATTTCCAGCTCGCTATGGCATTGCCAATTATAAAAGATTTCTAAATTATTTAGGTTTTTAATCTTGGCTAGCAATCTATCTTCATTCAAATGTAACTACTGTATTGTACTTACATATTGTAATGGATTGCTTTCAGAAAAAAAAAATAAAAGCTTCAGTGCATCTTTTAAAAATGGATTGAACAAAGAAATTGTGTTTTTAAAGTGGCCCTTTCACCAGTTTGAGCATGATAAACTGGGCACATCATGGAATAATGGTTGCAATGATGAATAAAATGTAGTTTTTAATTTTTAATTACACATCTTTGTTGTGGAGATATTAGCTTGTAAAGTTTAGGATATAATTTATGATAAGTCCAACTGAGCATTAACAGAGATCTGCGGGCATTTATTTCTTCCCCTGCATGACACTGGCCAATCATGCAGGCAGCAACATGCAATGGAAAAAAGAACACGCCCCCACAATAGTTTATATCAGGTTTCTTAGTATGAGTCATGCAATGACAGACAGTCTGCTCTCCTCACTGGTTTCACTAACATAAGTGTGATTAGTGACATTTTTTGCACTCATCTCATGGCAGTCACTGGGGGGGGAGGGGTTAGGGGGATACATTAGACTTGACATCACTGAGAAAATAGATGCAAAAGTGTTTGTAATTAGACAATGATCAACTCTGCTATTCTCATTTTACCCCCTCACAAACTGCCATGAGATAAAAGCTGAAGGGTGTATGTAACCACACTCAGCTATCCTCTGATCCCAGCTTTTGTAATCACACACAGCTATTCAGTGTGCTTGGCCGTATGATTGCAGCCAGTTATGTTTTTACCTGAAACATTTTGGGTTTTCAGAAGATACACTGCTCAAAAAAATAAAGGGAACACTTAAACAACAGAATATAACTCCAAGTAAATCAAACTTCTGTGAAATCAAACTGTCCACTTAGGAAGCAACACTGATTGACAATCAATTTCACACGCTGTTGTGCAAATGGAATAGACAATAGATGGAAATTATTGGTAATTATCAAGACACCCTCAATAAAGGAGTGGTTCTTCAGGTGGGGACCACAGACCACATCTCAGTACCAATGCTTTCTGGCTGATGTTTTGGTCACTTTTGAATGTTGGTTGTGCTTTCACACTCGTGGTAGCATGAGGCGGACTCTACAACCCACAGAAGTGGCTCAAGTAGTGCAGCTCATCCAGGATGGCACATCAATGCGAACTGTGGCAAGAAGGTTTGCTGTGTCTGTCAGCGTAGTGTCCAGAGGCTGGAGGTGCTACCAGGAGACAGGCGAGTACACCTGGAGACATGGAGGGGGCCGTAGGAGGGCAACAACTCAGCAGCAGGATCGCGACCTCTGCCTTTGTGCAAGGAGGAACAGGAGGAGCAGTGCCAGAGCCCTGCAAAATGACCTCCAGCAGGCCACAAATGTGCATGTGTCTGCACAAACGGTTAGAAACCGTCTCCATGAGGGTGGTATGAGGGCCCGACGTCCACAGATGGGGGTTGTGCTCACAGCCCAACACTGTGCAGGACGCTTGGCATTTGCCACAGAATGCCAGGATTGGCAAAGTCGCCACTGGCGCCCTGTGCTCTTCACAGATGAAAGCAGGTTCACACTGAGCACATGTGACAGACGTGACAGAGTCTGGAGATGCCGTGGAGAGCAATCTGCTGCCTGCAACATCCTTCAGCATGAGTGGTCTGGCAGTGGGTGTGGGATAGCATTTCTTTGGAGGGCCGCACAGCCCTCCATGTGCTCGCCAGAGGTAGCCTGACTGCCATTAGTTACCCAGATGAGATCCTCAGATCCCTTGTGAGACCATATGCTGGTGCGGTTGGCCCTGGGTTCCTCCTAATGCAGGACAATGCCAGACCTCATGTGGCTGGAGTGTGTCAGCAGTTCCTGCAAGATGAAGGCATTGAAGCTATGGTCTGGCCTGCCCGTTCCCCAGACCTGAATCCAATTGAGCACATCTGGGACATTATGTCTCGCTCCATCCACCAACGTCACGTTGCACCGCAGACTGTCCAGGAGTTGGCGGATGCTTTAGTCCAGGTCTGGGAGGAGATCCCACAGGAGACTCTCCGCAACCTCATCAGGAGCATGCCCAGGTGTTGTAGGGAGGTCATACAGGCACGTGGAGGCCACACACAATACTGAGCCTCATTTTGACTTGTTTTAAGGACATTACATCAAAGTTGGATCATCCTGTAGCGTGTTTTTCCACTTTAATTTTGGGGGTGACTCCAAATCCTAATGCATCCTCCTCTGTGGCCTACCTGCTTACACTCTCATACCTCTCCAGTCCTTCCTAAATTCTGCTGCCCAACTAATTCATCCCTCACCTCACTACTCCTCCACTTGTCCCTCTGCAAATCCCATCACTGGCTCCAAATTCCCCAGTGTATCCAGTTCAAACTTCTAATACTGACCTACAAGCCACCCATAACCTGTCTCCTCCGTATATCTCTGAACTAATCTCCCGATATCTTTCCTCACGCGATCTCCGATCCTCCCAAGACCTCCTTCTCTCCTCCACACTTATTCGTTCCAAACCCAATTGCCTCCAAGACTTCTCCTGAATATTTCCCATCCTCTGGAATTCTGTGCCTCAACATGTCTGATTATAATGTTGGATAATTATCCACCACATTCGGATCCTTCAGACGGAACTTGAAAACCTATCTCTTCAAGAAAGCTTACAACCTTCAATGACCCAGCTGCCACCTCACCACCACCGGAGCTGCTGTCTCACCAACGCCGGAGCTCCTGCAACCCCAAACCTACTGTCTCTTCCCCATCATCATGTAGACTGTAAGCCGACAAGGGCATGGTCATCTTCCCTCTGTATCAGTCTATCATTGTTAGCTTGTTTACTGTAAATGATATCTGTATTTGCCTTCTCATGTACAGCACCATGGAATCAATAAATAATAATAATAATATTACAAAATCCTCATTTGCCAAAATGTGGACATAACAAATGGTGGCTCGCTGATCATTTTATTAAACCGTTAAAGGCCATAAAAAGGTTAAAAACTGAAAAAAATACTTTTACTCACTTTACCGCTCAACTCTCCAGCCCATCCACATGTCATCTTCACCTGACTAGTCCTTGGTGCACCTTATTATCATTGTCACCGAATGCTGAATCCCTGGGCCTCCTCAACTCCAGGCTGGGACTTCAGCTGCCCGGCTGCAGTACTGAAAGTTTGGCACCCGAGAAGGTGAACTTTGCTTTTCCTGGGAGCCACTGGCTTTAAGTCATACAGGCGTGCCTGGAGCTATTACATTGACCGCTCACAGCATTATGAATGGTGGCTGTAAGAACACCCTCCACTGATTGAAAATCGCCCAGCAATTGTAATGCAGCGGCTTGCGGCATTACTGTAATGGTCCAGGGCGTGTTTTGGCTGACCACGTACCTCCCTCTCAGGTGACTGATCACATGACTGTGACATCAGCACAGGTCCTGTGTGTGCACTGGAGGATATATAAACCCTGGTAGTTTTGAGACAGGGTGTGAAAGGCGTGAGGCCTGTTCCCGTGTGGGATACTGCTAGAGTGTGAGGCCTAGTGAGGCCTAGCGAAGCCTGAAAGGCAGAGGCTGGATCCTTATCTGTAAGCGATGCCAGTAGCCTTGGAGGGCAAGAGGCTTGGGAGGCAAGAGTCCCGGAAGGCAGAGGCTGGATGTTAGGTGTGAAAACATACCAGTAGCCTTTGAAGGTACGAGGGCTGGAGACCCCCATCTGGGAAGCCGTAAAGCCACAGCTGTGGCAGAACAAGTCTGAAGCAGCTAAAACCCGGCAAAGGTAAAACACTGCATTATATGGACGTTGATATAAGTGACTTTGCTGAAGACTGTAACTGGAGCCAAGTAGTCCTGTCTGCCACTTGAAAGGCTCCTGGACATTATATGTGTAAATGTTGGCGAGCCATTGAGTTGGACTCGATTTTAAGCAGTTATGAAGAGTAATAAACTGCCGGATTGTGAAATACTGGAAAATGTGGCTGGTGTGCTTTAATTGACCTGGTGCAGCGAGTGTCCCCCAGCATGATGTTGAGCGCTGCCTTACATGTGGTTGGAGAATGCGGGCAACTGCAGCGCGGTTGCTAGGGGCAACTACAGCCCGGTTGCTAGGGGCAACTTCAGCCTGGTTGCACAGGACGACGAGTGTGGATACAAGCATCTTGCTGTGTCTCGGTGGGGTCACGAAGATTAAAGCATCTTGCTGTAACTCGGCGGGGTTACAAAAATTGTCTTCGCACTCAAACCTGGTTTGCTGTAACTCGGCGGGGTTACGAAAATTGTCCTCGCACTCAAACCTGGTTTGCTGTGGCTCGGCGGGGCCACGAAAATTTTCCGGGGAGAGCGGTGTGAAGGGTCTAGTGTGAATAGTGTGCCGCGATGGCTGTGAATGGAGCAGCAAAAGAAAATGAAGCTATTGAGCGATTAAAGTGCCGGTTAAAACCGCAGCAGGTATTTGAGAAACGTCTAGAGGACATGGTGCAGAAACGGCAGGAACTGTGGGCACCGTATAGAATGGCGGCAGTGGACCATTCTGTGAACTCTCTGGGGGCGCCAGTATTGTCCCAGAGTGCCTGGGGAGGTGGTAAGAGATGTTGTGAACTGGGTCCTAAGACTATTGTTGATTTTTTTTGTAAAATTCCCCCTACAGGTGTGTGTGTTCAAAAGGGGGCAGAGTCTCAAAAGGGGGCGGATTTTCAAAAGAGCATGGAGTATAGAAAACCAAAATTTGTTACTGGTTGTGGGTTGGTACCGCCTAAAAATGACAAATTGACCGTTGATAACTGGGTAGCTCCAGTAGAAGGGGTTGACGTCAAAGTGGGAGGTGACCTGTTAGTCCACAAAACCATGGGGAGTGAAACAGACCCCGTAGCTGACGGTGACACTACGAAAGTAGAAGGAGAGTTCAGTCAGGAGGAGCTAGACGAGGAGAGAAAGTCCCCCTCTCGTCGTCAACGGCGCAAGGGCCACAAAAAGGTTGCTCCTGTAGTCTCTGTTGCAAGTGAAAATAAAGAAAATGTAGTACTGTGTGCCTTTGTTCTAAGTGTGGATCCTCCTTTAGAGACAGAAGAGGAGGTGATGTTGCCAGTAGCAACCTCCGGTACAGTACTGAGACAGAAGGATCAGGATCTGACAGCCCTGAAAGAGGAGGTGGCCAGTCATGACCAAGAGCTGGAGCCTATCAGGCAGCAGTGTCAGAGTGACGTGCAGCAACTATGGGAAAACCTGGAGAACGTGTCCTCAGACCAGCGGAGCCTGGAGTCTGAACGGCATAAAATATACCATGTTGTGAGGAATTTACAGCGAGACCTGGAGGGAAGCAACGAGGAAATTAACCAATGGAAGGAAATGTTCCAGGAAATTAAGGAGGACCGCTGCAAAACCAAGGAGGAGGTTTTGCAGTTGAAGCTTGAGAAGGAGGCGCTGCAGGATGAAGTTTCTGGGCGTGAACAAAACCTAGAACGACTGCGCGAACAGTTCAACCGGGAGCTGTGTGAATCCAAGTAGGAATATGGTGAACGCAGTGGGGAACTGCAACAAATTAAGAGAGACTATGAGGATCTCCTCAGGGTTAAAGAAAAACTAGAGGATGATAAGGCGGATGCAGAGCACATGCGCCAAGTGGTTGAGACCACTCTACAGGACACCCGTGAAGAAAATGATGATCTCCGCAGAAAGACCCTAGGACTGGAAGCTCAGGTGAAGGAGCTGCAGACGTTCTGTGATAATCTCCAGAGGGCAGAGATGTGCCTTAAGGAAAGAATCAGCAAGATGGAAGCTGAGCGGACAAAGATGGAGGAGTCTATTGGAGAAGCTACAGACCAGGACCAGGAGTTGGCCACTGGAGATGGGAGGTATGAAACAAATACCTACTCGAATAATGCGAGCTCGGATGATTCAGTGGATGTAGGAGCCGAGATCAAGGAGCTCAAGGAGTCGCTACAAGTCCATTTGAAGCAAGAGAAGCTTGAGAGACTGGCTGTTGAGAGCGGAGTGGGCGCATTGGAGACAGAGAGGTCTGAGAGAACTCTACTGTTAAAGGAGCAGTTGAAGCAGGAAGAGCTTCAGAGATGGGCTGCTGAGAGGCGAGTAGCTGAGCTAGAGGAAGAAGTTTTCGAGCTCAAAGGTCGCCTAGCAAAGTATCACTCAGTGAACGAGGCCTCCTTGGAGAAGGAGAAGGGCAAACAAGTTGCACTCACTCCCTTATACCATGAGAAGGTGGACCTGAGGAGAGCTAAGAGAGTGTTAACAGAAGATAAGTATGAAATGGGAGTGGTCAAGACGAAAATTCTTGAATTTGTAGCTGTGAGTCAGCTCAGGGGAAGCATACAGGGTGAAGAAGCTGAAAGTTAGTTGCCCCTGAAACTTGAGCCAGATGATCGTTTGGAGACCACTGGTGAGACCGAAACGTCTCGGTACAAGTGCCTCAAAGATGTACCCGAGGATTTGAGAGAAGAATACACCAGTGAGTCCATGCATGAAGAGTTTAAGAAGGCCGTGGGAGCCTGTAAGGTGTACTCGACCTCAGAAGCTAAACAGCTGCTGGTCCTGTCCACAACCGAAGTCACAGTGAAGAGGGTGGCTATCCTAAGTGACATGCACTGGCGATGTATTTGCATGAAGCGGTTTCTCCGGTTGAAGATGGAACAAGCCGTTAGACAACTGGAGCTTATGAAAAAAGCTCAAAGTCTGCATGAAGAGGTCATCCGGGTGCCTCTGGCTCTGGTAAGAAAGCTTATTGGGAGAAATGGCCGAGCCATGCAGATGATGGTAAAGAAGTCTGGTGTGATGAAAGTAAGCAGTCCACGTGATCGTCAGGACTGGATACCAGATGAAGACGACATGGTGTCATTCTCCGCTGTAGGAACGGAAGAAAGTCTTGCATATATACACATGCTGATGGAGTACCGAGTGACCTACCTGCGAGAGGTAGAACAGTTGAATCTTGCTAGACTGCGAGTGGAAAGACAGCATCATCGGAGCAGCAGAAGATGGCAGCCGTCTAGAAATTGTGAAACCAGACAGAGAAAGGGCCCCCTAAATAACAGAACAGCTACAGCTGAAGTTAGGGACCTTTCAAGATGTCCTGAGAGTAGTGGGCTTGGGTTTAGAGGTAGTGAGACCTCCAGTAACTCAGGTTTGAGAGGCCCATACAAACGACCCAATAGAGTGCGGGACTGTACAGAGTCTAACCGGACCTTAGATACCATGGCATGTGAGTCACACTGCTGTATTGACCGCTGGGAGCGGGGGAGGTCTGACAAGGTTACGACTGACCACTGGGAGCGGGGGAGGTCTGACAAGGTTACGACTGACAGCTGGGAGTGGGGGAGGTCTGACAAGCTTACGACCCCGAAATGTGACTTGGCGAAGTCAGTGACAATGACAGATGGTAGGTCCCTAAAGAATGGGCTAATGTCAGTGACTAATGTTCCAGGGGCTGAGCAGCGCAATTGTCAAGTACATGGTCTCTGTGTGAACCATGGGTTATAATGTGATTGTGTATATTATGTGTTCAACCCCACAAGTTTGAACAGAGGGGGGGATATGTAATGCAGCGGCTTGCAACATTACTGTAATCGTCCAGGGTGTGTTTTGGCTGACCATGTACCTCCCCCTCAGGTGACTGATCACATGACTGCGACATCAGCACAGGTCCTGTGCACACAGAAGGTCTGATCACATGACTGTGACATCAGCACAGGTCCTGTGTGTGCACTGGAGGATATATAAACCCTGGTAGTTTTGAGACAGGGTGTGAATGGCGTGAGGCCTGTTCCCGTGTGGGACACCGCTAGAGTGTGAGGCCTAGTGAAGCCTGGTGAAGCCTGAAAGGCAGAGGCTGGATCCTTATGTGTAAGCGATACCAGTAGCCTTGGAGGGCAAGAGGCTTGGGAGGCAAGAGTCCCGGAAGGCAGAGGCTGGATGTTAGGAGTGAAAACATACCAGTAGCCTTTGAAGGTATGAGGGCTGGAGACCCCCATCTGGGAAGCCGTAAAGCCACAGCTGTGGCAGAACAAGTCTGAAGCAGCTAAAACCCGACAAAGGTAAAACACTGCATTATATGGACGTTGATATAAGTGACTTTGCTGAAGGCTGTAACTGGAGCCAAGTGGGCCTGTCTGCCACTTGAAAGGCTCCTGGACATTATATGTGTAAATGTTGGCGAGCCATTGAGTTGGACTCGGTTATAAGCAGTTATGAAGAGTAATAAACTGCCGGATTATGAAATACTGGAAAATGTGGCTGGTGTGCTTTAATTTACTCGGTTCAGCGAGTGTCCCCCAGCATGATGTTGAGTGCTGCCTTACACAATGCATTACTGCAGAGCGAGCTGACGGTCCTCCGTCACCCACAGTCCTAGTCGCAGTTGCACACTCTGCGACCATGATCATTACTCCCCTGCTGCAAAGTAAGAATGCTAAAAGTGCCAAGTGTACCTAGAAGAATTGATGCTGCTGGGAAGGCAAAGTGATCATATCACATATTTTGCTGTTAATAACCCAGAAATAAACCACTTCTGTTCCAGTAGAGAAAAATAATCCACGACCCTCACCAATCTGCTTTTAATCAATAAAAGTACTCTTTATTTTGTGCACTTACAGCATTGGGTTAACAAACAGAACAGACTGCTTTTATCTTCCCCTCAGGGTCCATGGCTATGTCTGACAGCCAAAGACCCAACCTACTGCTGCTTTAATCTCAGTCAGTACATTTAAAATAGCACTGGATTGAAGCTGCAGCACTTGTTCGTTATCAGATTAAATTAATTACATCATATTGTGATACTCCCATACATTTCTAACCATTCCTATCTACTATTCCTACATGCATACCAACCCTGGAAAGAACTTTGCTATCCCTCCCTAATATAACCCTCTCTTTACCCACCATTTGGTTCCATTGTGTTCTATAGGCTGTTTCATTTATTATTCTTTGACTCAAATGTAATATACAGTGAAATATTATCTTCGTTTGGAGACGTCAGATTACACCATAAAGGTAGTAAATATACCTGAGATGCCCAATTAGAGCAAACTGAACCTTACCTTTCTGTATTTCTACAGGATCTATACTATTATCTGTTGCAGTTCTGCCAATAACCTTCACTTGACTGACGTTCTTTGTGATCTATACCATTGTTATAATGCTTTACTGTATGCCGCTTGTATTGCTCTATGCATTCAATAAAAATAACATTGAAAAGAGAAGAAAATAAAAGCCTAGTAGAAAACATATTCTTTTCTTTAACAATAACTTGTGATGAGCAATTGCTTGTTGCAGTAAGAAAATGTTACTGCATTGCAGGCAGCCAAGAGTTTGTATCTAAATATGCAGTGCAGAAAGATGTTCCCATGACTGCACTAGAAGTCTAGAGAGATCTTGTTTTTGTGCCAAACAGGCCGTGTCTAGAAATGCACAGATTTCTTTCCTTAAAAAAAAAAAACAACAGTACACCCTGCGCATCACAGTTATTTTACATATTTTCAAAATGCTGCAAACATCTTGCAATTAACCCAGATATATCTAGCCAACTCCATGTAGTATTTATTTTCCTCCAATTCTATCCTGCTAAGTAAGAAACCTAAATAATAGCATATACAGTATGTTTCCATGTCAAATGACCTCTCAGAATGCTTTCAAATTCACATAGGCATTGTAAAAGACAGATCTCAGCGGAGGGTAGAGGAAAAGTAAAACAAGTCTACATATTCCTCTAGGATCGTTCTTCAATAGTGATGAATTAACACGTATTACTTTCTCTGGATTCATTTAGTGCAGTTGCTTTACATTAGTGTGTGTTTCTATGTGATGTTTTGCTTTGAATATATCAAACTCCAGAATAAAAATAAACTATTGGGTTTTTTAAAAAAAATTTCAATTAATTTTGCAGTCAATAACCAACTGTCACTATAAAAGTGTAGCATTTCTTATCAGTAATTTGTTAGCATTTTGCCAATAATTAAAGGTGTCCATACTCCTTGGATAGCTGTTGGCCCAACTTTGCTCAGTCGAAATGTATGTCTCCCTACTACACCATAAATATGAAAGCTTTGTTCCGCCAAGTCAGTTTTGTTGACAGCTCATTTCTCAGGAGAACTAGAGAATCTAGCACTGGAATTATAAATGCCTGATTCATAGCTCCCAACTGTCCCGGATTCAGTGGGACTATCCTGATTTGACAGCTCAGTCACGCCGTCCAGGCATTTTCAGGTCTTTATCCTGGCTTCTAATACTCAGCTCTCTCCAATGTCTTCATAACTCCATTGCTTCACGTCATCGGGGAGGAGGAGGAGCAGGGCCGCATCTCTCTGCATAAATTAAATTATAATATTCACCCCTCTCCATGGTCTCACCAGGTCTCAGACTCACGTCTCCATGTTCTCAGGCTGAAACTTTATCTATGAGTCACAGCCCACAATGATAACTATAAGAGAATTTGGTAATCTTGACCTACAAAATTAGAATATCATCAAAAAGTTAATTTATTTCAGTTCTTCAATACAAAAAGTGAAACTCATATATTATATCAAGTCAATACAAACAGAGTGATCTATTTCAAGTGTTTATTTCTATTAATGATGATGATTATGGCTTACAGCCAATGAAAACACAAAAGTCATTATCTCAGTAAATTAGAATTAACAGAAAAACACCTGCAAAGGCTTCCGAAGCATTTAAAAAGGTCCCTTAGTCTGTTTCAGTAGGCTCCACAATCATGGGGAAGACTGCTGACTTGACAGATTTCCGGAAGGCAGTTATTGACACACACCACAAGGAGGGTAAGCCACAAAAGGTCATTGCTAAAGAAAGCTGGCTGTTCACAGAGTGCTGTATCCAAGCATATTAATGGAAAGTTGAGTGGAAGGAAAAAGTGTGGTAGAAAAAGGTGCATAAGCAACTGGGATTACCGCAGCCTTGAAAGGATTGTTAAGAAAAGGCCATTCAAAAATTTGGGGGAGATTCACAAGGAGTGGACTGCTGCTGGAGTCATTGCTGCAAGAGCCGCCACACACAGACGTATCCAGGACATGGGCTCCAAGTGTCGCATGCGTTGTGTCAAGCCACTCATGACCAAAAGACAATGCCAGAAGTATCTTACCTGGGCCAAGGAGAAAAAGACCTTGACTGTTGCTCAGTTGTTCAAGGTGGTGGTTTCAGATGAAAGTAAATTTTGCATTTCATTTGAAAATCAAGGTCCCAGTGTCTGGAAGAAGAGTGGAGAGGCACAGAATCCAAGCTGCTTGAGGTCTAGTGTGAAGTTTCCACAATCAGTGATGGTTTGGGGAGCCATGTCATCTGCTGGTGTAGGTCCACTGTGTTTTATGAAGACCAAAGTCAGCACAGTAATCTACCATGAAATTTTAGAGCACTTCATGCTTCTCTTTGCCGACAAGCTTTTTGGAGATGGAAATTTCATACTCCAGCAAGACTTGGCACCTGTCCACACTGCCAAAAGTACCAGTACCTGGTTTAAAAACAGCAGTATCACTGTGCTTGATTGGCCAGAAAACTCACCTGACCTTGTATTGTCAAGAGGAACATGAGAGACACCAGACCCAACAATACAGACGAGCTAAAGGCTGCTATCAAAGCAACCTGGGCTTCCATAACACCTCAGCAGTGCCACAGGCTGATCGACTCCATGCCACGCCTCATTGATGCAGTAATTGATGCAAAAGGAGCCCCGACCAAGTATTGAGTGCATTTACTGAACATACATTTCAGTAGGTCAACATTTCAGATTTTAAAAACATCTTTAAAGATGTTGTTATAAAGTATTCTAATTTACTGAGATAATGACGTTTGTGTTTTCATTGGCTGTAAGACATAATCATCAACATTAACAGAAATAAATTCTTGAAATAGATCACTCTGTTTGTAATGACTTTATATAATATATGGGTTTCACTTTTTGCATTGAAGAACTGAAATAAATTAACTTTTTGATGATATTCTAATTTTGTGAGAAGCACCTGTATATTGCAGGCAGCGAACCCAGAAACAGATTATACATGTCCATAGAGACACATTGTATATAACAATGTTTTGCTATGTCCCTTGTATACTAGAGGTGAAGAAAAAGTCAGATTAAAAATATTAAAAAGCAATTACAAAAATGCAATTTTTTCTTTTTTGTGAGTCTCTCCAAGTCTCAAATAAGGATAAGTGGACCCGTGGAAGTTCGGGTTTGGTACCCAACCCAAACTTTATTCCAAAGTTTGGTTCGGGTAACAGAACTGTACCCGAAATTCAACCTGAACCCGAACCCCATTGAAAACAAAGGGGACCTGGAAAATTCTCTCTCTGCAATGGATTTCCCCCGGAACTCCAAACATTGCAACGGACTTCCAGGAGAAGTCCATGTTCTGCATTTAGCACAGGACACGAACTGTCATCTCATCTCTAGTCTTGAACATACAACCTTCCACATTACAGGCAGGAGCTAAAGCTACTGAGCCACCGTCTCTGGTAATGTAACGGAGAATCTTGTATACTTGATCTGTATTGCAGGCTTTGACTCCACAGGCAGAATTTACAGATAAAAAACACTGCTGTGTACAATTTATGCATTTGTATTACAGAGGAAGAATAAAATAATTTTTTTCATCTTATAAAATTACTAAAAAACAATAAAAAACACTTGATAATGAAAAAAATGTTTTGCTTAATGCATTGTTTTTTAAATAATAAACAGCACAAATCAGCAAATAACATGGACATACAGTATTTGGTGTCTTCGTAATCGTAACGACCTGTGCAACACAGTGATCAGATTATTTACAGGGATTGGTAAATGGCAGGATTGATATTTTTTCTCTATTAAACCTATTAAAAATGTAATAAAAATGTAATGCTGAGGCCGTGTTCACATGTAGCATAAATGCTGCGTTCATTCTACTGCTTTTTCCTGCAGGTGTCCTCACCACACAACACAATAACAATCTTTTCTGATTATTGCATGTTTGCAACTTTTCTTTTATGCATTTTCCCTCTTATTTGGTGCGATTTTGGTGCAGATATGAATCAGAGTTTTTAATGCCTTTTTAATAGTACAGAAAAACTTTGATTCTGCGCTTAAAAATGCAACGGTTTTTTTATTTCATGTTTTTTGTTTTTTTTTCAGAAGAAGCATCTAGACAAAAAATGCATGGAAACCGCAGAGTTCAACAACGTATTTAGATGCACAGGGGGCGGAGATTTCATGATATCACATCCGGTTTGCGTTTAGTTGGACCATCATTTATTTTTCAACAGGACAATGACCCCAACACACCTCCAGGCTATTTGACCAAGAAGGAGAGTGATGGGGTGCTACGCCAGATGACCTGGCCTCCACAGTCACCAGACCTAAACCCAATCGAGATGGTTTGGGGTGAGCTGGACCGCAGAGTGAAGGCAAAAGGGCCAACAAGTGCTAAGCATCTCTGGGAACTCCTTCAAGATTGTTGGAAGACCATTTCCGGTGACTACCTCTTGAAGCTCAGCAAGAGAATGCCAACAGTGTGCAAAGCAGTCATCAAAGCAAAAGGTGGGTTCTTTGAAGAACCTAGAATATAAGACATATTTTCAGTTGTTTCACACTTTTTTGTTAAGTATATAATTCCACATGTGTTAATTCATAGTTTTGATGCCTTCAGTGTGAATGTACAATTTTCAAAGTCATGAAAATACAGAAAAATCTTTAAATGAGAAGGTGTGTCCCAACTTTTGGTCTGTACTGTATTACAAACATTTGTTCATAGGACCCTAATGAAGGCATGCTGAGGAAACGCGCGTTTGGGAAGTGGCATCATCGCTTGGCTCAGGTAGTACCATCATGCATTTGTATTTACAGCTCACTGCATCTTTACGCAACTGTTTTTTTTTGCAGCATGTTTCATAAATTTTGTGACTTACGCTCTATATGTACTAAGCACTTTACTATTTAGTAGCGTAGTAACTTTTTGTTGTTCTGACATGTTTATATATTATCCACTTATGGATTTATTCTACCATTACTGTAATTCAATATGACCTGCCAATCTGTGGTGCCACTACCATGTCCAAACTTACCATTTTTTATTGCTGGCCTAAAAAATTTTTAATGTTTGTCTTTTAACAATGAAATAAAAACTATTTACTTTATAAAGTTCTATGCAATCTTTTTTTCATATATGCTCCAGTTTCAGGCGTCTCCTTAATGTCCCTCACTGCCACCGCCCCACTGACAACTCCTCCTGCCAGAGTAGAAAGAAATAGTAAATGGTCGTGGATTGGGGTGTGGCCAGGGACATGCCCACAATTTGCCGTGGTGCACTACACGCACCGCAGAATTTGTCCCTCTTTATATTCGTCAAAAGTTGAGAGGTATCCTGATCCATCTCTTGCTGATATCATCTGTTGAGGAAAATTCTGATACCCCATTTAAACCGGATGGTTGGCTGATTCTGCTGGAAACAGTGGGTTCAGCCAACATTGCAATAATGTATATGGCCAATAGTAGGTACTGTAATTACTTTATTTTAAATCTGTGATGTCAGTGATTTGAAATTGAATTTGTGATTCCAGTTTCTTTACAGATCTGTGTTTGCATATTACATACAGTGGGGAAGAGAAGTATTTGATACATTGCTGATTTTGCAAGTTTTCCCACCTACAAAGAATGAAGAGGTCTGTAATTTTTATGTTAGGTACATTTCACCTGTGAGAGACAGAATCTAAAAATAAAAAACAGAAAATCACATTGTATGTTTTTTTTTTAAATAATTAAATTGCATTTTATGGCATGAAATAAGTATTTGATCATCTACCAGCAGCATAAATTCTGGCTCTCACCTATCTGTTAGTTTTTCTTTAAGAAGTCCTCCTACTCTGCACTCATTACCTGTATTAATTACACCTGTTTGAATTTGTTACCTATATAAAAGACCCCTGTCCACACACTCAATCACTCACACTCCAACCTCTCCACCATGGCCAAGACCAAGAGCGGTCTAAGGACACCAGGGACAAAATTGTAGACCTGCACAAGGCTGGGAAGGGCTATAGGACAATAGGCAAGCAGCTTGGTGAGAAGGCAACAACTGTTGGCACAATTATTAAAAAATGGAAGAAACACAAAATGACTATCAATCCTCCTCTGTCTCGGGCTCCATGCAAGATCTCACCTCATGGGGCAAGGATAATTCTGAGAAAGGTCAGGAATCAGCACAGAACTACACAGGAGGACCTGAAGAGAGCTGGAACCACAGTCTCAAACATTACCATTAGTAACACACTACGTCGCCATGGATTAAAATCTTACAGGGCACTCAAGATCCCCCTGCTCACGCCAGCACATGTCCAGGCTCATTTGAAGTTCACCAGTGACCATCTATATGATACAGAGGAGGCATGGGAGAAGGTCATGTGGTCAAATGAGACCAAAATAGAACTTTTGGTATCAACTCCACTCGCCGTGTTTGGAGAAAGAAGAAGGATAAGTACAACCTCAAGAATACCTTCCCAATTGTGCAGTATGGTGGGGGAAACATTATACTTTGGGGGTGCTTTTCTGCAAAGGGGACAGGACAACTGCATTTGACGAGTAGCAGTTGCCCCTGCTCTGCCCAATTTGTCAAATCTGAACGAATATGGCAATGAACACCAAAAGTTGCAAGATTTTGGCAAAGCCTCAAATTGAGCCAAATACGAGCATAAAAGCTTTGATGAATAAACCTAAATGGTCATATATTAGCTGGAAGCTCAAAACACAGCAAGCCTACAAAGAATACTTCCATACAGAAACTCATTTAAATAGTTAATCTTTATTTGTATTCAAAGAAATGATAAAAGCAGGTAAAAAGATATACTGCAGAATGAAAACAGCTGGTATACAAAACCTATGCGTGTCACATGCATAGGATAAATTCAGATTAAATACCATATAAATATGTTCACTTATATGCAGAGAGACATATATGCACACACATGCCCCCTTAATATATACAGGTAAATATAAATAAATCAATATAAATACGACATCAGTAGAGAAAAAGAATGTATATTAATGGAGATTGTAACTCTGCTATGCAGAAGAAGATCTCTTGAACATTTTGCCTAGGTATTTTAATTTGGTAAACAAAAATGCAAGTACAAATACAAATAAATTCTAAGGAAACCACAAGTGCTTCTTGGTAAAGCAGATAAATATATATACACACATGTGAGAAGGTCCACACTATAGTTACCAGACATAGCCCTCTAACGTACGTTTCGCGTGTCTTGCTTCCTCAGAAAGGGCGTATATGAATCGGGCTCTATGTGTACTGCTGCACAGATCTATCAATATACTATTTCAGTGCACAAGAAAAGGAAAACAATGTTGAATATTAGAATCTCTACGTCTGTTTCTTTTGTCTTACAAAAAATGTTTTGCTTTCTGAATTGCATGTGAAAAAGTGATATGCACTTGAACTAATACATACAAATTAGCTATATACAGTGGTGGCCAAAAGTATTGGCACCCCTGCAATTCTGTCAGATAATACTCAGTTTCTTCCTGAAAATGATTGCAATCACAAATTCTTTGGTATTATTATCTTCATTTAATTTGTCTTCAATGAAAAAATACAAAAAGAATTGTCCTAAAGCCAAATTGGATACAATTCCACACCAAACCTAAAAAAGGGGGTGGACAAAAGTATTGGCACTGTTTGAAAAATCATGTGATGCTTCTCTAATTCGTGTAATTAACAGCACCTGTAACTTACCTGTGGCACCTAACAGGTGTTGGCAATAACTAAATCACACTTGCAGCGAGTTAACATGGATTAAAGTTGACTCAACCTCTGTCCTGTGTCCTTGTGTGTACCACATTGAGCATGGAGAAAAGAAAGAAGACCAAAGAACTGTCTGAGGACTTGAGAAACCAAATTGTGAGGAAGCATGAGCAATCTCAAGGCTACAAGTCCATCTCCAAAGACCTGAATGTTCCTGTGTCTTCCGTGCGCAGTGTCATCAAGAAGTTTAAAGCCCATGGCACTGTGGCTAACCTCCCTAGATGTGGACGGAAAAGAAAAATTGACGAGAGATTTCAACGCAAGATGGTGGATAAAGAACCTCGACTAACATCCAAACAAGTTCAAGCTGCCCTGCAGTCCGAGGGTACAACAGTGTCAACCCGTACTATCCGTCGGCGTCTGAATGAAAAGGGACTGTATGGTAGGATACCCAGGAAGACCCCACTTCTTACCCCGAGACATAAAACAACCAGGCTGGAGTTTGCCAAAACTTACCTGAGAAAGCCTAAAACGTTTTGGAAGAATGTTCTCTGGTCAGATGAGACAAAAGTAGAGCTTTGTGGCAAAAAGCATCAACATAGAGTGTACAGGGAAAAAAAAGAGGCATTCAAAGAAAAGAACACGATCCCTACAGTCAAACATGGCGGAGGTTCCCTGATGTTTTGGGGTTGCTTTGCTGCTTCTGGCACTGGACTGCTTGACCGTGTGCATGGCATTATGAAGTCTGAAGACTACCAACAAATTTTGCAGCATAATGTAGCGCCCAGTGTGAGAAAGCTGGGTCTCCCTCAGAGGTCATGGGTCTTCCAGCAGGACAATGACCCAAAACATACTTCCAAAAGCACTATAAAATGGTTTGAGAGAAAGCACTGGAGACTTCTAAGGTGGCCAGCAATGAGTCCAGACCTGAATCCCATAGAACACCTGTGGAGAGATCTCAAAATGGCAGTGTGGAGAAGGCACCCTTCAAATATCAGGGACCTGGAGCAGTTTGCCAAAGAAGAATGGTCTACAATTCCAGCAGAGCATTGTAAGAAACTCAATGATGGTTACCGGAAGCGGTTGTTCGCAGTTATTTTGGCTAAAGGTTGTGCAACCAAGTATTAGGCTGAGGGTGCCAATACTTTTGTCTGGCCCATTTTTGGAGTTTTGTGTGAAATGATCAATGATTTGATTTTTGCTTCATTCTCTTTTGTGTTTTTTCCTTGCAAGCAAATTAAATGAAGATAATAATACCAAAGAATTTGTGATTGCAATCATTTTCAGGAAGAAACTGAGTATTATCTGACAGAATTGCAGGGGTGCCAATACTTTTGGCCACCACTGTATTGAGGTGTCTCAAACATTTATTCCCTAAAAAGATGTTAGACTTGCTGATTTTTAAAGTGTCTTGTTTTTGGATTTACACAGTGGGACCAATTGGCACTTAGCTTCTTGAAAATAATATTATGTATAGAATCTGATAATTTGTTGTACATTAAACAATGTAAACGAACAATACATTATATAGGAAACTGTGAGCATACATAATTTTGAAGTTTTTTTTTAAGTTCCTTCGTCTGATTTTATATGAATGGTAAACTTAAACAACAATGTTTTTCTTAAAGGGAATCTGTCAGTAATATCCTCTTAAGCGTTTACTGTATATGAGCATGTAGGTCATAGAAAGTTGAATAAAATAATACCTTGATATCTGCGATCTGATGCCTTTTTCCAGAGAAATCCACTATTTTTTTTATTATGTAAATGAGCTGTTCAGATCTATGAGCTGTACATAGATCCCCCGAACAATCTTCCTGCAGAGTTCATTTTAAATAAAAGGGGGAGTTACCAGTGTGAGACAAGTAATGACTGACAGTCTGGTCTCCTGATTTTCATGTCTCACACTAGTTATGCCTTCTTTAATTTAATATAAGGTAGATTCTCAGGGAGATCTGTATCTGGCACACAGATCTTAACAGCTCATTTATACAGTATATTAAGAAAAACATGGATTTCTCTGGAACAAAACACCGGGTTGCAGATACCAAGGTATTATTTTATTGAGCTTTCGATTACCTGCATACCCATGTAGACGGCTTAGGAGGTTTGATCTCACTGACAGATACATTTAATGCTAGAATTGTTTTTGAACAAAATTGAGAAATGTATCCATTTAAGTGTAAATTCACAAAAAAATCATTATATTTCTCAACCGTAAAAAATAATTATTTCTGTAGCAATCCGTCCATAAATCCTCTGTCTTTAATATCGCCTTTGACATATATTTTCACTTATGATAGACAAAGACATAGAGGATTATTAACCCCTTAATAACATCTGACGTACTAATACGCGTCTGTGCCCTGGGACTTAAGAGCCAGACCCGTATTAGTACGTCATCGCGATCGCGCGCGCACACAGGATGTGCGGGCGCGATCGCCGCCGGGTGTCAGCTGATTGTCACAGCTGACACCCGGTACTATGTGCAGGGAGCGGTCCTGCACCGCTCCCAGCACATTAACCCCCGAGATGCTGCGATCGAAGTCGATCAAAGTCGATCGCGGCATTGCGGGGGCAAGGGGAGGTGATCGGCGATACTCACCTCCTCTTCCGGCTTCCAGCGCAGTCTGCAAAGGCTTCCCGGGTGTTGCCATGACGACCCGATGTCGTCATGACAACATCCGGGTCACCAGATTGCAGGAAGATTGCTTGGACATGCGCAGTGCATCTCCAAGCAATCTTCACACTGTGCACTTCTGACAGCCTTCATGGCATAGGGATGGTGCTCCATTCCTGTGCCATGCAGGCGATCAGAAAAAAAAAAGTGAAAGTCCCAGAGTGGGACAAAGTAATAAAGTGTATAAACTGTGTGAAAGTGGAAAAAAAAAAAAAAATGTGCAAAAATATTATAAAAAAATAAAAAAAATAATACACCAAAAATAAAAATATAATGTACCCATCAATAAATATTATTATAAAAAAAATAAAAAAAAAACAATAAAAGTACACATATTTGGTATCGCCGCGTCCGGAACAACCTGACCTATAAAACTGTCCCACTAGTTAACCCCTTCAGTGAACACGGTAAAAAAAAAAAAAAAAAAACGAAGCAAAAAACAATGCTTTATCACCATACCGCCAAACAAAAAGTGGAATAACACGCGATCAAAAAGACGCATATAAATAAAAATGATACCGCTGAAAACGTCATCTCGTCCCGCAAAAAACAAGCCACCATACAGCTCCATCAGCCGAAAAATAAAAAAGTTATAGCTCTCAGAATAAAGCGATACTAAAAAATATTTTTTTCTATAAAATAGCTTTTATTGTGTATAAGCGCCAAAACATAGAAAAATGATACAAATGTGGTACCGCTGTAAACGTACTGACCCGAAGAATAAAGCTACCTCATCAATTTTACCACACGCGGAACGGAATAAAAAAAAATAAAAAAACAATTCCTGAATTGTTGGTTTTTGTTTATTCTGCCTCCCAAAAATCGGAATAGAAAGCGATCAAAAAATGTCACGTGCCTGAAAATGGCACCAATAACAATGACAAGTCATCCCGCAAAAAACGAGCCGTCACATGACTGTCTGCCAAAATCTGGAAAAATTATAGCTCTCAAAATATGGCGATGCAAAAACTAGATTTTACAAAAAATGCGTCTTTTAGTGTGTGACAGCTGTCAGTCATAAAAACCCCATATGATTCTGGCATTGCTGTAATCACACCGACCCGAAGAATAAAGTCGTCTAATCACTTATACTGCACAAGGAACGGCGTCAAAAATAAACTCTTGGGTTAGGATTGGGCTAGGGTTAGGGCTGGGTTTGGGGCTAGGGTTGTGCTGGGGCTAGGGTTGTGCTAGGGTTAGGGCTGGGGCTGGGATTTTTTTCAAAAGTAAGAGAAAAAGATGACGATATGGCGACTAGTGTTGAGAGCAAGTGCTCGCTACTTGAGTTTGCATCGGGTGCTCTGGTATGCATTGAGTATCGTGGGTATTTGAGTGACATGCTCGAGTCTCTGCCCCATATGCTTCGCGGCCAAAAAACTTTACGGGGATTGCCTGCCATGCACGAGCGATCCCCGCATGTTTTTTTTTGGGTGTCTAATAACCGTGAAACATGCGGAGCAGGGACTCGAGCATGTCACTCGAGCACACGCTGTACATGGTGCATACCTGAGTACCCGATGCAAACTCAAGTAGCGAGCACTTGCGCTCAAGAATAATGACAACTTATTCAATATGATGACCTAATGTAAACAAATAATGTGCCGTACCTCTGGGTTCAAAGTGTTCACTATACACCTTAATAAAATCCTTGAGGGGTATAGTTTCCAAAATGGGGAAACTTGTGGGGGAGCTCCACTGTTTAGGCACATCACGGGCTCTCCAAACGCGACATGGTGTCCGCTAACAAATTGAATGGAAAATCGGATCAAATTGTTAGCGGACGCCATGTTGCGTTTGGAGAGCCCCTGTGTGCCCAAACATTGGAGCTCCCCCACAAGTGACCCCATTTTGGAAACTAGACCCCCCAAGGCACCTATCTAGATGCATAGTGAGCACTTGGAACCCCCAGGTGCTTCACAAATTGATTCGTAAAAATGAAAAAGTGAAAAAAAAAACACTTTTTCATTTTTATGAATCAATTTGTGAAGCACCTGGGGTTCCAAGTGCTCACTATGAATCTAGATAGGTGCCTTGGGGGGTCTAGTTTCCAAAATGGGGTCACTTGTGGGGGAGCTCCAATGTTTGGGCACACAGGGACTCTCTAAATGCAACATGGTATCCGCTAACAAATTGAATGGAAAATCGGCTCAAATTGTTAGCGGACACCACATTGCGTTTGGAGAGCCCCTCTGTGCCCAAACTTTGGAGCTCCCCACAAGTGACCCCATTTTGGAAACTAGACCCCCCAAGGCACCTTTCTAGATGCATAGTGAGCACTTGGAACCCCCAGGTGCTTCACAAATTGATTCATAAAAATGAAAAAGTGAAAAAAAAAACACTTTTTCATTTTTATGAATCAATTTGTGAAGCACCTGGGGTTCCAAGTGCTCACTATGAATCTAGATAGGTGCCTTGGGGGGTCTAGTTTCCAAAATGGGGTCACTTGTGGGGGAGCTCCAATGTTTGGGCACACAGGGACTCTCCAAATGCAACATGATATCCGCTAACAAATTGTCGGCTCAAATTGTTAGCGGATATCATGTTGCATTTGGAGAGTCCCTGTGTGCCCAAACATTGGAGCTCCCCCACAAGTGACCCCATTTTGGAAACTAGACCCCCCAAGGCACCTATCTAGATGCATAGTGAGCACTTGGAACCCCAGGTGCTTCACAAATTGATTCATAAAAATGAAAAAGTGTTTTTTTTTTCACTTTTTCATTGTTACGAATCAATTTGTGAAGCACCTGGGGGTTCCAAGTGCTCACTATGCATCTAGATAGGTGCCTTGGGGGGTCTAGTTTCCAAAATGGGGTCACTTGTGGGGGAGCTAAAATGTTTGGGCACACAGCGGCTCTCCAAACGCAACATGGTGTCGCTAACAATTTGAGCCAATTTTGCGTTAAATTTGTTAACGGACACCATGTTGCATTTAGAGAGCCGCTGTGTGCCCAAATATTGGAGCTCCCCCACAAGTGACCCCATTTTGGAAACTAGACCACCCAAGGCACCTATCTAGATGCATAGTGAGCACTTGTAACCCCAGGTGCTTCACAAATTGATTCATAAAAATGAAAAAGTGTTTTTTTTTTCACTTTTTCATTGTTACGAATCAATTTGTGAAGCACCTGGGGGTTCCAAGTGCTCACTATGCATCTAGATAGGTGCCTTGGGGGGTGTAGTTTCCAAAATGGGGTCACTTGTGGGGGAGCTCCAATGTTTAGGCACACAGGGACTCTCTAAATGCAACATGGTGTCCTCTAACAAATTTAACGGAAAATCTGCTCAAATTGTTAGCGACACCATGTTGCGTTTGGAGAGCCGCTGTGTGCCCAAACATTGGAGCTCCCCCACAAGTGACCCCATTTTGGAAACTAGACCCCCCAAGGCACCTATCTAGATGCATTGTGAGCACTTGGAACCCTCAGGTGCTTCACAAATTGATTCATAGAAATGAAAAAGTGTCTTTTTTTTCACTTTTTCATTGTTACGAATCAATTTGTGAAGCACCTGGGGGTTCCAAGTGCTTACTATGCATCTAGAAAGGTGCCTTGGGTGGTCTAGTTTCCAAAATGGGGTCACTTGTGGGGGAGCTCCAAAGTTTGGGCACACATGGGCTCTCCAAACACAACATGGCGTCCGCTAATTATTCAAGCAAATTTTACAATCAAAAAGTCAAATGGCGCTCCTTCCCTTCCGAGCCCTGCCGTGCACCCAAACAGTGGTTTTTCCCCAAATATTGGGTATCTGCGTGCCCAGGGGAAATTGCACAACAAATTTTGGGGTCCATTTTTTCTTGTTACCCCTGTGAAAATAAAAAAAATTGGGTCTAAAGTAACATTTTTGTGAAAAAAGTTAAATGTTCATTTTTTTCTTCCACATTCAAAAAATTCCTGTGAAGCACCTGAAGGGTTAATAAAGTTCTTGAATGTGGTTTTGAGCACCTTGAGGGGTGCAGTTTTTAGAATGGTGTCACTTTTGGGTATTTTCTGTCATAAAGACCTCTCAAAGTAACTTCAAATGTGATGTGGTCCCTAAAAAAATGGTTTTGTAAATTTTGTTGGAAAAATGAGAAATCGCTGGTCAACTTTTAATCCTTATAGCTCCCTAACAAAAAAAAATTTTGGTTCCAAAATTGTGCTGATGTAAAGTATACATGTGGGAAATGTTATTTATTAACTCTTTTGTGTGACATATCGCTCTGATTTCAGGGCTTAAAAATTCAAATTTTGCAAATTGCTAAATTTTCAAAATTTTCGCCAAATTTCCGTTTTTTTCACAAATAAACGCAAGTGATATCGAAGAAATTTTTCCACAATCATGAAGTACAGTATGTCACGAAAAAACAATCTCAGAATCAGGGGGATCCGTTGAAGCGTTCCAGAGTAATTACCTCATAAAGTGACAGTGGTCAGAATTGTAAAAATTGGCCCGGTCATTAACGTGCAAACCACCCGCGGGGCTTAAGGGGTTAAATTACTATTTTAGAATGTCAAACAGCCACGTGGAAAATATATGGTGGTGATAATTGTCCCTGTTCCAAAGAAGAATCGTAGACAGACTGCATTTAATGACTGATGTGTTAACTAATAATAGCAGTTCACTTATCTCTGAAGGAACATTATAAGGCTGAGAGCTTTGGCTGAAACCCATATGGATAATTTACTGACCTACATTTGTATTAGTTTCAGAAGAATAGTGCCGTTTTTATCCTTTGATACCAACAGTCTCTTCTTAAGTAACAATATTGTATAAAGGAATGTATTGTTCTGATATTTCTACTCTCATTTGTTGCTTGAGATGCTATGTTAAATTCTGATCAGTATTCATTTATAAAAAATAATAACTTGCCTATATGTTACAAAACACCATAGTATTAAGAACAGAACAGTTGTATAGGAAATCAAGCCGATGCCTACTCTGAAAACTAAATATGAATATATGAATGTGAATTAAAAACCCTGCATGAAAATACTTGATAGTGTTACTTGTGGTGAATGTTTAGCTGCAGAATAAGGTTTCCAGGGATTATTAACAATTGTGTTGTATAACACACATAAGACAGTAGTTCATGGAAGTGCAATTGCCGAGCCAGGAAACCATAAAAGACTGTTATGATTAATAAAATATTTTCTCATTTCTTTTTATTACAACAAGGAATATTATAAAAATATATTAATGCAAACTGTGAGGACATATAAAGAAAGTTTGCATATTTTTTGTTGACTAAATTGCGATTAGGAAAAATATATATTAAAACACATAGCCCCTGTGGTTCAGTGGGCAAATGCTGAATCTTTTACACCACTGTATGAAGGATGCAGGGCTGGTTTAAAATGTCATTTATAGAATGTATAGTGTATAGAACACTTGTGAGTTCAGCTCTGAAGCCCATAGGGTGACAAGAGCTTTGCCATCAATAAAGAGAAGTGATTGGTTGCAAAACAGAACCTCTTTCCACCTCTAACTAATGAAAGGCAACTCCTTTAGCTAATCGGATGTTTTCTTTGGTGTAGTAAAGGCACCCCGCCAACTGCTGAGGAGCACATAACTAATGTGGGGATGGAAACACAGCTATGATAGGAATACATTATCTTCTCTCTTTACTTTACCAGTATGATACTAACTGCAGGGTGAATAGGGGGAATGTTTAATGTTGTAGGACCGCCACAAGATTATACATACCACTACACCCCCTCAGTCACTCATACATTGAGTTCTAACATGGCCTTTTAGTAGTGGCTGATTAGGGAATACTATATTCCGGACTATATATTATCTGTGTGACTGCAAGGCCCTTGCTCAACCCTTACCTGTGCTTCCTAGTAACTAAAGGGTGATGTTGTGGCGGTCATTCTCAACCTGCATCCGAACAATAGACACTAGCAGTTACTCTTCGGGTTTCCTTCAGTGCTACTGATATAACTAACATGACTCCGGAAGGTGAAACTACTAGATCTCAACAAAATAAATCACCAAAAGAAGCATAAAAACTTGATAAACTCTGCATAACAACGACCAAATCAAAAGAAGAGACAAACTATACCAACCATATACTTGCCGACAAGAATCTTCAGCAGTCCACACGTGTCTTCCCAGACAAACCATGAAAAAGTCTTCTTGGCTATCCATCTGTGCCTGACTGCCATGAACACTTACCAGAATTGAAAAATTAAAGAGGATATATCCCTTTTAAGACAAGATGCACAGTAGATGATTGAACATGTTAAAGAAGTGGAGCAAAGAATTAGTTCTCTGGAAGACCGCCTTACCCCAAAGAAATCGAATGTCTCAACTGTGAAGAACCGTATAGCTTCTCTGCATGACAGAATGGAAGAGCAAATCTGTAATGTATGATTTGTGGAAAACCCGGAAAGAATCAGGTCATGAACTGTAACTCTTCCTAGAAAATCTTCTGCTATGTATGTACAGGCGAGACAACTTCTTTGGCACATTTGAAGTTGAGAGATCACATCAAAGTGCTGGCACCTGTCACTCTGTCGTGCACCATCATAGCAAAATTCCTAAATTACTGAGACACAGACACTCTACTGCGACTGTCCTCTCTTGGCTTTTGACCTCGAACCTCTTGACTACCCAGCCTCACAGCTTATCTGTGAATAGTGACTAGCGTCACAATTACATACCCTTGTAGGATACCTGGATACATTTAAAAATGTGGCACAAATCTAAAATAAGGTGTTCTAAATATTTCAGTCTCGTCATCAGCAAAGAAAATTGATCTGAAAAAGATTTTATCAAAGCTAGTGCTCTGCAGGCACCGACTGTATTAATCACATGTAGAAAATCTATGCTAATGTTAACATATTTTTACTACAGCTATATATATTTTAAAAGTGTAGCGCATGCTGCACTTTATTATACTTTTAAAAAGAAAAGTATATTCGGAGTAACAAAAAAAGTCAGAAGCATACGTATATTATTGTCTGATCGTTACAGTCTAAGGCTCAGCTATGCAATACCTTTAAATCTTATTTGTATTGTTTCAAATGTACAATGCCAGATTGTAATGTGAGTAGCACCTAAGTAAAGTGAATGTCACATTTGTGTTAGGGAATTCCATTTGTCCTTACTGTTTTAGGAACAGACAAAAGGAATTAATTTTCAGAGCAGATCTGGCAATGTAACTAATAGAAACGGAAGAAGAGAGACTCCATTGATTATTATATGGTCAGTCTGGGTTTTGTTATGTGTCTGTTTTCAGAACAAAGAAGAAAAGTTTTGCATTCCAAACCTTTTATCCATTCTAAAAATTAAATAATGACACCCAGACAGACCACACAATAATCAATGGGGTAACTTTGCTACCCTTTGCTTCATTATGCAACAGATCATTCCATTTGTCTATTCCTAAAACAGAAAAGATGAACAGAATTCACTAACGAAAATGTGAATGAGCCCTTACAGGTTTAGTAAATACACTCCAAACATTCCAAACAGTGGTGCTTGAAAGTTTGTAAACCCTTCAGAAATTCCCGGATTTTTGTATAAATTTGACCTGAAACTATATCAGATTTTCACACAAATAGTGAAAGTAGATTAAAAGAGCCAAATGAAGAAAATGAGTAAAACATTTTAGATCTTGTAATTTTTTTACATGGGGAAAATAATCCAATATCACATGTCTGTGAATGGTAAAAGTATGTGAACCTTTGTTTTCAGAATCTGATGTGAACCTTTGTGCAATAGCTACATCTAAATGTTTCCTGTAATTTTGATTAGTGTTGCACATCGGCTTGCAGGAATTTTAGCCCATTACGCTCTACAAAAAAGTTTCAATTCTGTTATGTTGGGAACTTTTCTCTCATGACCTGCCGACTTTAGGTCTTTTTAAAATATTTCTATAGGAAAAAGGTCAGGACTTTGACTTGGCCATTCCAACATTTTAACTTTATTCTTCCGTAACCATTCTTGTGTAGACATTGTCTTGTTCTCTTGAGATTCAGCTTATAGACATATGTCCTGACATTTTTCCTTTAAATTTGCTTATAAAATTCACAATTCATTGTGTTTTTAATGGTCCTTAAAGATTTCTTTTGTCCTTCAAAGATTCTATTCCACACACATGTATTGTGGAGATCAGACTGATAAATCCCTGTTCTTTAAATAAAACAAGTTGCCTACTCACCCCTGATTGAAAACATCAAACTCTAATTACACTTTCAAATTATCTGCTAATCCTAAATGTTCACATGCTTTTCGCACTCACAGACATGTGATATTGGATCATTTTTTCTAATTTACAAAATGATTAAGTCTAATAGTTTGACTCCTTTGTTTGATTTGGTTATCTATATCTAATTTTAGGACTTTGGGAAATCTGATGCAGTTTCAGGTTAAATTTATGCAAAAATATGAATAATTCTGAAGGGTTCACAAACTTTTAAGTACCATTGTATATATACAGTACATTTCTAACCACATGTGTATTCACTTCACAATCGATTATAACATACACACGGTTGTACATCATATAAACCCATGTGCATACAATTCCACAAATTATATAGATATATATTATATATTGGAGTGTCGTTACATATAAATTGTGGGGCAAACAGCCACACAGCACTAACCTTACCTTTGTCCACAAGTTTGAAGCTCCTCTTCAGTGGATAGATGCAATTCCAGGTGCGCTGCATGATATTACTGTAGACGTGGCTGTGCAAAGAGTTCTGAATTCATGTCTGCTGTACTGTGATGCCACCAGGCCAGCACTTCCACACTTTCTAAGGTGCAATGTTGACTGGCGACAGTAAAAGCAGCAGGGGACCCTAGATAGTTGTTGGAAAAATGGCCCAAGAGGTGCATCTGTTCCATGCCTAAGCTGCCGCTTATGACTTTGTGGTTTATGGTCTGTCTCTCCATCTTCCTGAAGACTAAGAGAGTGCAAGTGTTAATTTGCTTGTAATGTGTTATCTATGTGTGGAGACTAAGTATGTCTGCATGTGTTAATCTGTTAAGTGACAAAACTATGTAATGCACTCAACTTCCATGGCTATATGCACTCTCACCAAGCAAGACTGCATTGCTGAACAAAAAGCATGTTCAAGCACGTTTAAAGTCTGCTCAACAACATTTAGAAAAGCCTGTGAAATACTGGGAGAATAAAGTCTGGTCAGATGGCCACAAGCCACTTCATATTACCCCAACAACACCATATCAACAGTGAAGTTTGGAGGTGGGAACATCATGGAGTGGGGCTGTTTTTCAGCATATGGCACTGGCAAACTTCATATCATCGAATGAAGGATGAATGGATAAATATACCAAGACATTCTTGATAAAAATCAGCTGTCATCCACTATGATGATGAAGATGAAACGAATTTGGACATTTCAGAAAGACAATGATCCCAAACGCACAGCCAAGTAAACTCTCAATTGTTTTCAGAGGAAGAAAATAACGTTTCTAGAATGGCCCAGCCAATCACCTGACCAGAATCCAATAGAAAATTTATGGAAGGAACTAAAGCTCAGAGTTCATAGAAGGAGCTCAAAAAACATTCAGAATTTGAAGAGTGTGTGTGGAAGAATGGGCCAAAATCACACCTGAGCAATGCATGTGGCTAGTTTCTCCTTACAAGAGGCATTTTGAAGCAGTCATCACCAAAAAAGGCTTTTATACAAAGTAATCAATTTCAGTAAGCGTGTTCAATACTTTTTCCCTGTGTCATTTCTCATTATTACATATAACTTAATTTATGGACATCAACGGTTTGATTTCTTTGACTGTGGGGATTGAATGGGTTGTTACCGACATCTGGTGAGAATTTCATGTCAATAGCACCTTTAGAAAAATATTTACGTAGAAAATTGATGACGTTTTCAATACTTATAGTAGTGTTGGCATCTATGCCTCCTGATCTTCTCCCCCGGCAGAGATGCTGACCTCCTTACCGCCACGGGCCCCGGCCAGGGTGTCATGCTCCTCCATCCTCCCTCCACGCCGACTCTGCCCAGGGTACACGCACTGCGCGCAGATCCCCGAGCACTGTGCTTAGGGCACGCACAAGTGTGCTCCCTGCCTCTTAAAGGGGCTACGTGTGCCATCCTAAAGTGTCCCCGGCAAATGGCCAGAGGACACTAGCTACTTAAGGCACCTCCGCCAACATGGAGATGCCTGTGCATATTGGAAGCTTGTTGTCTAAACACACTTTTCAGTTCTCAGGTCCCAGTGCACGAATTGCCATTTACCAGCCTGTCTTCCAGCTGTGCCCGCCTGACTGTCTACTAACCATGCCGGTCTGATTGTTTACCAGCCGTGCCAGTTTGCCTGTCATGCCAGCCTGCGCTTGCCCCCTGTCCTTTGGGGGTAAGCTGCTGTCTACCCGAGGTCAATCCCGGAGTAGCACCTGGTCCACCTTCTCGGCCCCTTTTCAGATCACTGAGTCGTCTAGCTGTCGTGCATCTGAAGCCAGATTTGACGAGGTCCCTATTTACACCCCTCGGGCTCTTCTCTCACCACGACACAGTGGTTCCACCACCCGTCTCATTACAGTTTGCACAGGCCATGGAACCCGTTGGCTCCCAGGTTCCTTCCATCTCAGACCTATACCAGAAGATCTCCCGCCAGAGATCCCAACTGGACGCAATCCTGTCCATTTTGCAAACTGTAAACACCTGCCTGGATGCACTGACAACACCGGCTGCACCCACCTCTATCCGAGCAGTAACTACTTAGACAGCATCTCCACCCTGTGGCAGTGCTGGACCACGACTGTTTGATCCTCCACGTTATGGCAGGAATCATGCTCTATGTCGTGGATTCGTGAATCAGTGAACACTGCAATTTGAGCTCTTGGCCCATCAATTTACTTCAGACCAGGCCAAAGTGGCCTTCATCATGTCACATCTCACTGATGAAGAGTTGGCATGGCTCAATCCCCTATGGGAGAGAGGGGACCCTCTGGTGTCTAACCTTCCGGCTTTCCTAGACGCCTTCCGGAGAGTTTTTGATGAGCCCAGCTGTGCATCCTCAATGGCCTCATCTCTCCTCCAACTGTATCAAAGGAACCTAACAGTGGGCAAGTACGCTGTACGTTTCCGTACCCTCTCGTCTGAACTCGCCTGGAACAACGAGGATCTGGTGGCTACCTTTTGGGAGGGCCTTTCTGGGTGAATCAAAGATGAGCTGGCTGGTCGTAACATACCCACCTCCCTAGACGACCTAGTGTCTCTGGCCACACGGATTGACATCAGGTTCCAGGAGCGTTCCAAGGAAGAGGCCCATGAGTGAAGACCTCTATGCCTGGCACCTACCTTTCAATTGTTAGCCTCACAGAAAGCCTCTGACTCGGCATCCTCCCCAGAAGCCATGCAAGTTGACAAGGTGATGATAGTCAAAAGCCACCAGGAGATCTGTCATGCCGAGGGAAGGTGCTTTTATTGTGGCAGTTCAGAGCATATAATCTGCTCCTGTCTGGAGAGACCTGGAAACTCCAGATCCTAAGGTCGCTTGGAGAGGTCACCCTGGGCAAGAATCAGTCTTCTCCATCACTGACCCTGTCAGTGTCCGTATCCTGCAGCAACACCCATTTTGTAGATTCTGCTTATCTGAACTCCGGCGCTGCAGGTAATCTCATCCAACAGGCCATGGTGCTGTGGTATCAAATCCCGATCCAATGTCTCTCGAATACGTTGGTGGTTTCTTCGGTGGATGGGAGACCCCTTTCCGAGACAATCCTGTTTGCCACCGAACCCGTGGTACTCCAGGTAGGAATGCTCACCCTTTGCTACTAGGTCCACCATGGTTGCAGAGACACGAACCAGTTTTGAACTGGAGTTCCTGAGAGGTGCTCCATTGGGGTCAGGAGTAGTGTTGAGCCACCCCCGTAGTGTTCGAGTTCGGTTCGGTTCGTCGAACACCCGTGTGTTCGCCGAACTGTTCGTCGAACTGTTCGTCGAACACCTTCGAACACCGTTAAAACCAATGGCAGGCAAACAAAAACACATAGAAACACATAGAAAACATCTTCAAAGGTGTCTAAAAGCTGACAAACTGCTCAGAAGACACAACTAACACATGGAAAAGTGACAAGTACATATAGTCATGCGAAAAGAAAAGAGGTGGAGGAGTAAAAGGAGGGGGAGACACAAATATAGGCATGTCATGCCCTTCTAAAATCCAAAAAGTGAGAAGCCGACACATTCAGTCCGCTCCTGCCCGTGCCACCTCCGTGTCGCCGGGTTTGTGCGAGAGCCGCGGTGAACCCTGACGGCCAGCCCCCCTCTCCCAATACTGCTGCCTGTCCGCTGGTGGGTCGAGCGAGCCCCCCTGTGGTGGAGGCAGCTCTAAGCTTTTTAATTTAAATTGTCTCTCTAATTTGAATGAATACACTTTAAATCCATTTACAAGGATCTATTGGAGGGCAAGTCTCATGCCAGCAGCCGCGTAATTCCAGCTCCAGTAGCGTCCACTAAAGCTGTTGCAGTTAAAAAGCTTTTATAAGGATCGAGCTCGGCTGTCCACCGCAAGGCATCCTACTGCCAGTCCCAGCCCCTATGCCTTGGGGTGCCTCCTGATGCTCTTCACTGAGTATCCTGTGGTCCCGAAGCATTTCCTTTGAAAAAATTAAGTGTCCAAACTACAGGTGGTGTAGCTTGCTTAACAGCCGGGATAATCCGCTGACTAGCAGACACTGCTACTAGGCACAAAGTATTTCCTGGGCTAGATGCAGTTAAAAATTTGTAATTAGATACTCTCGTTGGATGCTGAGAAAGCATTCCATAGAGTCTCCTGGCACGCCATATATGATTCTCTTAAAAAGCTTGGGGTAGGGGTCTAGGGGACCCTTTTATAGCCAAAATCACGGCCCTGAATAACAATACGTCACCTAGATAAATGGAACTGTAGCACCCTGAGGGCTCGGTTGCTACAGAGGTATTGCACCTCACCCAGAGGTGTGATATCTCACTCTCAGGTAAGGATGGAGTGTGGATCAGGACCCGACACCTGCATGCATTACACCACATTGCCGTGGGGCAGGGCGACCAATATGCCTCTGAGATGGGCACGACAGTCCCTGTCCCTGGCTGGAGTGGGGGGAGGGAACACTGAGGAAGGGGAACCCTGTAGTGCAGGAGCAGGGAGGAAGCAGTTCCTGGGTGCATTGAGAAGGGAGTATAAAAGGTGGGCACCATCTTAGTTCAGTGCAGAGAAGTCTGAGCAGAAGTGGCAGGGAGCAGGGGCTCTGCATGAGCTCTGCTCCGGAGGCGGGCCTAGTAACAGAGGCCCAGGCCTGGAAGAGGGAGAAGGAAGGAAGAGGAGCGGAGAAGGCTCCAGGAACGAGGAATGAAGGGATCCCAGGGGTGCGGACGGGCGAGTCGCCACCGCACGCCCGAATCCACCTGCGTGGAGGGGTCAGGCCAAAGGGGGAGACAGGTCCCCGAAACTAGTGGAGGCAGGAAACGACCCTCAGCTAGAAACCGGAGGCTCTGACATTTTATGTGGCGCAGCCCCTCGCTACACCCGCTAGGAAGGCACAATAGAGTCAGGGAAACTGGCGCCAAGTTTACCAAGAGGAGGCCCGAGGCCGCCGGACAGAAGGGTTGGTAAGAAAGGCCAGACAAAGGACACACAAAGGGGGTCCTGTGAAGCGCTCCAAAGTTATCTGGGAGTTGTCTGAGCCCCTCAAATGGTGAGCACAGTACGACGTGGGCAGCCGTTACCTGCAGACGTGGTCTGGATAATAAGAACTGTGAGTAAAGGCCCTGGACTGCATCACTGACTCCGTGTCGTTACTGCTGCTGCCCTGCACCATCACCCCCATCCTCCGCATACACTGCCCTGAGGCTATACTCCTCCCGTGGGGAGTTATGCTACGCTCTGCTGCACCCACAACACCAGCCTCAGCGGTCTGCCCTGCAGCGGCGGTTCACTTTGACCGCAATCCACGGGTGGCGTAGTCGGACATTTAAACATCAAAACCACATAAATAGTTCCGCCACTGGTTTGACCACCCTGAGCCACGGAACCGGGTCGCCGCCACGAAGACTACAACCACCAGCATCCACCAAAAAGGGTCCGGCTCGGGGTGTCCCAAGGCCCAGGGGGTGCATCAGAACATTTTCTTCACCTTTCACAATCACCAATGGGACAAGGCAGGGATGTCCTCTGTCCCCTCTCTTATACATCCTAGTGACGGAGCACCTCCTCTCATCAATTCACCATAACCCCAATATTAGGTGGATTGAGGTGGGAGGCACCGAGTACAAGTGCTCTCTATTTGCTGATGATGTCCTAGTATATATCACTCAATCACATATATCCATCCATGCTGTTATGGCTGAAATAGATCACTTTGTTACATGGTCAAATTTTAAAATCAATGCAGCGAAGTCTGAGGCCCTCGATGTCTCCCTCCCCAAATCCATATAGGATTCCATCCAGTCCAACTTTCCCTTTGCCTGGCCCTCACAGGGTATCAAATACTTAGGAATTCCTATTCATAGAGACCTCTCCCATCTATGTTATCTTAATTTTGGGCCCTTTATTGAACAACTCCATACAGACCACGGTTGGCTAGTTAGAACTGTAAGATTCACTACGTGAACCACTGGTGTTTTGTGGAAAAGCACATGTACACTGTGTTCCAAATTATTATGCAAAAAGTGTTTAGGAGTGATAAGGGAAGAATTTATTTGTTTGTCAGTTAAACTCATTGATGGTGATGTGTGTCAGGGCTCTTTATATTACTGTAAGCAATTGCAGACACCTGTGCTAATTAGTTTGGCAGGTGTGTCCAATGAAAGGCAAGACTACTTAAGAAGGCTGTCTCACATTATTAAGCAGCCTACATTTTCTGCCAAAATGGGAAAGAAAAAGAATGTGTCGGCTGCTGAGAAGCAACAAATTGTGGAGTGTTTAGGTCAAGGCATGACTACAATCAACATTGTGCGATGATCAGGATGAAGTGTCTTTAAATCAAGAAGTATGTAGCTGATTCACAGTACACACGTGTGCGTGCTGATAAGGGCAAATTGAGGACTCTTTCCTACAGGCAATTACGTCAGGTTAAAAGAGCAGCGGCAAAAAAGCCTTGTCATAGCAGCAGACAAGTTTTTGAAGCTGCTGGTGCCTCCAACGTCCCCCGAACAACAAGATGCAGGGTCCTTCAGAGGTTTGCAGCTGTGCATACGCCATCCTGTCGACCTCCTCTATCCACTTCACACAAGCAGAAACGGCTCCAGTGGGCTAAACATTACATGAAGACTGATTTCAAAACTGTTTTGTTCACGGATGAGTGCCGTGCAGCGCTCGATGGTCCAGATGGATGGAGTGGAGGATGGCTGGTTGATGGATACCCCACGCAAACACGGCTACAGCGCCAACAAGGAGGAGGTGGAGTAATGTTTTGGGCTGGAATCATGGGGAGAGAGATTATCGGCCCCTTTAGGATCCCTGAAGGCGCTAAAGATGAACTCCATAATGTATGTGGATTTTCTCAAACAGCACTTCCTGCCATGGTTCAAGAAGAAGAACCGTGTATTTCACAGCAAGATCATTTTTTTGCATGATAATGCACCATCTCATGCTGCACATAAAACATCTACATCTCTGGCTGATATGGGCATAAAAGGGGACAAACTTATGGTGTGACCCCCATGCTCCCCTGACCTCTACCCCATTCAGAACCTCTGGAGCATCATCAAAAGGAGTGTCTATGATGGCGGGAGGCAGTTCACATCTAAGCAACACCTCTGGGAGGGTATTCTGTCCTCATGCAAAACAATTGAAGCAGAAACCATCCAAAACCTGACAAATTCAACAAATTCAATGGACGAGAGAGTTCAGAAGCTCCTTTCGAACAAGGGGTCCTATGTGAAAATGTAACATCACCTAGAATAAAGTTTTGAGTTGAAAACTGTTTGATTTCAGTTTCTAATAACCTGCTAATGCTTATAATTTAAAAACTGACCATTTTTTTGGTCTTTATTAAAATGAAAAGGTTGATCGAAAAGTTTGGGGGATCTAAGAGTGTGGCAACCCAGTAATCATGATTACTTCGAATTCTGACAATATGAGGGTCATGTTGCAGGTAGTGCAGCAAGAAGGCACTTATGTGTCTTGCGCATCTCGGAGCCCCAAAATTATTTTCCGGGCTAGATGCAGCTAAAAATTATTATTAATTTTAAATCTGGTGGAGCTTAGTATAGATGGCCTAATAGGATCAGTGCTGCACACTGCTACAAAGCCCAAATTATTTTCCAGCCAAGATACAGATAAACATGATTAGTAATTTTAAATCTGGTGGAGCTTATTATAGATGGCCTAATAGAATCAGTGCTGCACACTGCTACAAAGCCCAAATTATTTTCCAGCCAAGATACAGATAAACATGATTAGTAATTTGAAAGCTTAAAACGGTTGGTAGGGTGATTTTAACCAATCATCAAGCTTTTACTCTCCCCAGGATGACACAGGGGTAGAAAGTCGTTTCGGATCCATGATTTGTTCATCTTTATGAACGTGAGTCTGTCTACATTATCAGTGGAGAGCCGCATGCGCTTATCTGTCAGCACACCACCAGCAGCGCTGAACACACGTTCAGACAGAACGCTGGCTGCGGGGCATGACAAGATCTCCAAGGCGTAAGTGGCTAGCTCCGGCCATTTATCCAGATTGGAAGCCCAAAAAGAGCAAGGGTCCAGTGACACAGTCATGGCTTCAATGTTTACTTGGAGATACTCCTGTACCATCGTCTCTAGGCGTTGACTATGTGTCAGACTTCTTGTCTCCTGTGGCCTTGCAAAGGATGGGCTAAAAAAGTGGTGAAATGATTCCGCAAAATTGATGTTACCAGCAGATACTGTGGTTCTGTTATGGTTTGAGTGCTGAACACTTGACAGTCCCACGGTTGGCAAGTTGGAACTGTGAGATTCACTACGTGCACCACTGGTGTTTTGTGGAAAAGCACATGTAAGATTCTGCAACAGTCTCTGCTGATACTCCTGCATGCGTGCATCCCTTTCTATGGCAGGAATAATTTCGGCAAATTTACTTTTGTACCGGGGATCTAACAGTGTGGCAACCCAGTAGTCAGGATTATTTCTAATTCTCACAATTCGAGGGTCATGTTGCATGTAGTGCAGCAAGAAGGCACTCATGTGTGTTGCGCATCCAGGAGCACCAAGTCCCTGTTGTGTTGGTGGCGAGGTAACAATCATGCTTCCTTCCTCTGTCCTCTCCCCCCAACCTCGCTCAACAGAAATGTGATCAAGGTCTCCCTCATCTGATGAGTCTTCCATCAGTTCGTCCTCCACTTCTTCCTGGGCTCCTGCACCTTCCTCACTAGTTTGGCTGCTACCATGCACCCTGGTAAAACCATCTCCCCCACCCTCACATGCCTGCCGCCTTGGTGCTGCCGACCGTCTGGACCTTGCAGATGTTAGCCCTTCCGCATACAACTCCTCCTCCTCTACTTCCTCCACTCCTCTTGTGCCACCACCTGACTCCGAATTCTGTTTAACATGTGCTCCAGCATGTAAATCACCGGAATAGTCATGCTGATAATGGCATCGTCAGCACTAAACATCTTCGTCGCCATTTCAAAACTGTGCAGAAGGGTGCATAGGTCCCTGATCTGAGACCACTCCTCCAGCGTGATTTGCCCCACCTCTGGATCTCGTTGGCCCAGGCTATACGTCAGAACGTATTGCACCAGGGCTTGTCGGTGCTGCCACAGTCGCTGCAACATGTGCAGAGTTGAATTCCACCGGGTAGGCACATCGCATTTTAGCCGGTGAAGTGGCAGGCCCAACGACTTCTGTAGAGATGTAAGTCGCTGAGCTGCGGGATGCGAACAGCGGAAGTGAGCACACAGCGACCGTGCCCTCTGCAGAAGGCCATCTAGTCTGGGATAGTGGGCTAAAAATTGCTGGACAACCAGGTTCAACACGTGAGCCATACAAGGCACGTGTGTGACATTGCCCTGGCGAAGGGCCGCACCCAGGTTTGCAGCATTGTCACACATGGCCTTCCCTGGTTTCAGGTCCAGTGGAGACAACCATTCATGAAATTGGTTCTCCAGAGCTGACCACAACTCCTCAGCTGTGTGACTCACATTTCCCAGACATTTCAAAGTAAAAACCGCCTGATGACGTTGAGCCCTACTGCCAGCATAGTAAGGAGGTGTGCAGGATCCCTTCTGCGCAGTTAGAAAGCTTGTGGCATGACCAGACAGGCTTTGGGTGCAGGTGGAAGACCGAGAGGAGGTTGAGGAGGCAGAAGCAGTGGAGGAACTTTGACATAAAGAGGATTGACGCACAACTCGTGGGGACGGCAAGACTTGGACAGCAGCCCCTTGTCCTGCTGTCACCATAGTTACCCAGTGCCCAGTCAGCGACATGTAACGCCCCTGTCCATGCCTACTCGTCCAAGTGTCTGTGGTGAAATGCACCCTGTCACACACAGAGTTTCTCAAAGAAGCGGTGATGTTGTGTGCGACATGCTGGTGGAGCGCAGGCACACCTTTCTTTGAGAAGTAGTGCCGACTGGGCATCTGGTACTGGGGCACTGCGACGGACATAAGGTCTCGAAAATCCTCTGTGTCCACCAGGCGGAAAGGCAGCATTTCTGTAGCCAAGAGCTTGCAGATGGTGAAATTCAACCTCTTAGCTTTCTCATGGCTAGGAGGAAATGATCTTTTATTTGTCCACATCTGAGGGACCGAGGGCTGGCTATTGTGCTTAGACGGGGTTGATAAGGGTGTCCCCGGCAAACTGCCAGTCTGTGAGGAAGATGCAGGCGGACATGTTAGGTTGCCTTGATCCAAAGGTGGTGCTATCGATGTCGGACAGCGCTCAACACCAGCTGGTGTTACCACCTCCAAAGAAAATGATGACCTGCCAATCACGCTGGCTGTTGCGGGTAAAGAGGTGGCAGGTCTGCGCCCCAAAACAGGTGTGACTGCTGTCCCCCCAGTCACAGAGGATGAAGAGGCCGCGGATGCACAAGATATGGCAGACGGTGGTTGGCCCGGCCGGCTAGGCCGCATTGTAGCACACTGAGCTTCCCACTGCAACTTATGCTTCATGTCCATGTGCCGGTTCATGCATGAAGTACTCAAACTATGTATTTTTTGGCCTCTACTTAGCTTTTGCTGACAAATGTTACAGATAACACGAGTTGGGTCATCTTTATTGATCTGAAAAAATGCCCAGGCTATGCAAGGCTTAGCACCCATGCGACCTGAAGAGCCACCACGACTTGTGGTGAGAGGCAGAGTTGTGTTTGAGGATGCAGTTGTTGACGTGCTTCCAGTACTACGTCTCTGTCCAGGAAGGCGCAACCTGACCTCGTCGTCACTAGCATCTTCCTCCACCTCCTCTGCTGACCTCATCTCTTGGCTGACTGTGGGTTGACAGTAACTGGGATCTCCAACCTCATCATCATCACCCTGTGCGTTATCACACCCGTCGTCCTCAGAGCCAACCTGTTCCTGCCCTGACAAAAAACTAAAGTTGTCGCTCCAATCAGATATTTGAGTCTCATCATCGTCTTCCTCATTGTCTCCACCAACAGGAGTTACAGTTTGGGAATGAGGGTCTACATTATGGTCAGAACCTTCTGCGTCTGGTCCTGGATCCGACTCATAAAGATTCTGGGCATCAGTGCAGATCATTTTCTCGTCTGGATTCACAGAAGCGCTGGAGTCGACCTCTGATTCCCAGGCTATAGTATGAGTAAACAGCTCTGCAGACTCAACCATCTGTTCTACCTCATACTCAGATGGGCAGCTGGAGATTTGGGAGCTGTGAGGAAGCAAGTGCGATTGGGGTGACACCTTTGAGGACTGGAGTATTTGTGATGTTGAAGTTGATGTGGAGGAGAGCCCACTTAAAGGAGCACTTGATATCCGTTGAAGCACCTGCTGTTTTTGTGCCTCATCTGGAATTTGTAGCGATTGGCGTGGCCGTAAGAAAGGCATCTTATCACATTGTCCGCTAAAAGAAGTAGACATTTTAGTTTGGCTGGAAGATGGTCTTTCTTCTGCAGATGTTACTGTTGCTTTAACACCTACCCCACGGACACAACCTTTTTTCCCCTTCCCAACACGCCTATTCCCCTTTCCACCAGCAGCAGGCCTTTTTCCACTCATTTTGGTGGTTAACTAATTCACAACTCTGGAGTTGTTTGCACAAAAAAACAATGGATGGGAACCGAGCAGAGCTGAGTGGCCAAACTGTGGTATTAGGCCAAAACTATTGGCTGGGTTAGATGGAGAAAAAAATTATATTCGATTTGCAACCTGATGGAGGTCAGTATAGATGGACTAATAGAACAAGTCCCACACACAGCTAGAAGCCCAAATATTTTTTCAGAGGTAGATGCAGAAAAAAAATATATTCAGTTTGCAACCTGATGGAGGTCAGTATAGATGGACTAATAGAGAAAGTCCCACACACTGCTAGAAGGCCAAATATTTTTTCAGAGCTAGATGCAGACAAAAAATTATTTTGAATTTGCAAGCTGATGGAGGTCAGTATAGGTGGACTAATAGAACAAGTCCCACACACTGCTAGAAGGCCAAATTTTTTTTCAGAGCTAGATGCAGAAAAAAATTATATTCAGTTTGCAACCTGATGGAGGTCAGTATAGATGGACTAATAGAACAAGTCCCACACACAGCTAGAAGCCCAAATATTTTTTCAGAGGTAGATGGAGATAAAAATTATTTTTAATTTGCAACCTGATGGAGGTCAGTATAGATGGACTAATAGAGAAAGTCCCACACACTGCTAGAAGGCCAAATATTTTTTCAGAGCTAGATGCAGGTAAAAATTATTTTTAATTTGCAACCTGATGGAGGTCAGTATAGATGGACTAATAGAGAAAGTCCCACACACTGCTAGAAGGCCAAATATTTTTTCAGAGCTAGATGCAGATAAAAATTATTTTTAATTTGCAACCTAATGGAGGTCAGTATAGATGGACTAAAAGAGAAAGTCCCACACACTGCTAGAAGGCCAACTATTTTTTCAGAGCTAGATGCAGAAAAAAATTATATTCAGTTTGCAACCTGATGGAGGTCTGTATAGATGGATTAATAGAACAAGTCCCACACACAGCTAGAAGCCCAATATTTTTTCAGAGGTAGATGCAGAAAAAAAATATATTCAGTTTGCAACCTGATGGAGGTCTGTATAGATGGATTAATAGAACAAGTCCCACACACAGCTAGAAGCCCAATATTTTTTCAGAGATAGATGCAGAAAAAAATATATTCAGTTTGCAACCTGATGGAGGTCAGTATAGATGGACTAATAGAGAAAGTCCCACACACTGCTAGAAGGCCAAATATTTTTTCAGGTCTAGATGCAGATAAAAATTATTTTTAATTTGCAACCTGATGGAGGTCAGTATAGATGGACTAATAGAGAAAGTCCCACACACTGCTAGAAGGCCAAATATTTTTTGAGAGCTAGATGCAGAAAAAAATTATATTCAGTTTGCAACCTGATGGAGGTCAGTATAGATGGACTAATAGAACAAGTCCCACACACTGCTAGAAGCCTAGATATTTTTTCAGAGCTAGATGCAGAAAAAAATTATATTCAATTTGCAACCTGATGGAGGTCAGTATAGATGGACTAATAGAATAATGCTATGCCCAAAAGATTTTACTTCACTAGGTGCAGTAAAAAAATTGGTATTCTATACACAGGTGGTATATCTTGCAACACAGATAGGCTACTCCACTGACTAACACACTCTGCAATAGGCCAAAAAGGATTAGCTTTGCTAGATTCAGCCAAATGCTGTGAAAAAAACTTGCACAGCACTGGCACAGACCTGCCTGGCAAAAACTGATAGGAACTGATGTAACCTAGTCCTGAAAAGGACTGCAATTACAATTAGTCTTTACTCCCACAATCTATCTATTTAAGAGCACAGACCTGCCTGATAAAAGTCGTAGGAAATGCTGTAACCTAGTCCTTAAAAGGACTGCAATCACAACTATTCCCTACTCCCAAGCTATCTGTAGATTTGTGCGAAAATTGGCTTGAAATTAACAAGGTATAGCGCACACAGCAACAGCGGTGCCGTCTAACACGCAGCTGCAGCAGTGAGAAAATGGTGGCGACGGGGAAAATGGCTTGGTCTTATAGGGCAAGGACATGTGACATACACTGCCAGTGACACATGCCCTTGCTTGTGTGAAAAACAGCAGTTCGCTCCGTGTGTGCGCTGCTGATAGGCTGACAGACTGCACCTCCCCACTGCAAATGCGGGAAAGAGAAAAAAAAATGGAGATCTTCATTATTCCTGCAGAGATCCATCCCCTGCCCCTCCCCCCACCCCGCTGTACACTCAAACTGCGTATTAACATTAATTTTCATCATTACTGAGAAAAAATCCAGTTATGATTTTGGTGCACGAACAGTTATCGAACATAACCTCGAACAGCCGAATTTTTCTCAAATCGTTCGTGTTCGCCGAACGGCTCGAACACCGCCCAAAACAGCTCGAATTTGAGATTGGCGAACAGTTCGAGTAGAACAACGCTCATCTCTAGTCAGGAGTGTCACAAACCTGCCTGGCCTCCATTCACCCTGCTCGACCTCCTGCTTCTCCATCTAACCTACCTGGCTTGCCATCATCTTACTGGACGTACCTGGACGTCTTTGATAAAATGGAAGTTGAGATTATACCTCACCATAGGCCGTATGATTGTGCTATTGATGTTATTCCTGGTGCTTCTCCTCCTCAAGACCGAATCTTACCCCTGTCGCAGGCTGAGACCCGTGCCATGACTGAATATATAGAGAAGAATCTTGCTAGGGGATTTATCCAGAAATCCACCTCTCTAGCTAGTGCAGGATTCAAGAAGAAGGACAATTATATTCGGCCCTGTGTCTACTAAAGGGGACTGAATCAAATAACTATAAAGAATAAGTACTCTCTGCCTCTCATCTCCGAGCTGTTCGATCACCTTTAAGGCTCTAGAGTCTTCACTAAACTCGACCTTCAAGGGGCGTATAACCTGATCAGAATTCACCAGGGAGATGAATGGAAGACGGCATTCATTACTCAGGATGGCCACTATGAGTATCGTGTAATGCTGTTTGGACTCTGCAATGCACCAGCAGTCTTTCAAGAACTGGGGAATGACATCTTCTGGTACCTTCTCTACACGTGCGTAGTAGTGTACCTGGTCGATATCCTGGTGTTCTCTCCTGACCTGCTCTCACACAGAAGAGATATTCGCCAGGTTCTGCAGAGGCTTAGGAAGAACCGTCTGTATGCCAAATTCAAAAAGTGCGTTTTTGAGCAGACTTCTCTTCCATTTCCGGGGTACATAATCTTGGAGACTAGCTTGAAAATGGATCTCGAAAAGGTGTCTGCCATTCTAAAGTGGCCTCGGCAAGATGGTCTGAAGGTGATTCAGCCGTTTCTCGGTTTTGCAAATTATTACCCCCTGTTCATTCCCCATTTTTCTTCTTTGACCGCTCCCATCTCAGCCCTGACTTGCAAGGGTCGCATAGTGACTTCCATGGTGACTCTCGGTTACTTCCTTTGCCAGCATCTTCCGCCCCCTGGCAGCATATTGCATTGGATTTCATCACAGATTTCCCTGTATCGGCCGGTTGTGCCATCGTTTGGTTGATTGTGGACTGTTTCTCCAAGATGGCTCACTTCATTCCTCTGTCCTGTCTTCCATCCATGCCAGTGCTTGCTGACAAATTCATTCTTAATATTTTCCGCCTCCACAGCCTGCCTCTTCATATTGTCTTGTATAGAGGTGTCCAGTTTACTTCACGCTTCAGGAGGGCCACATGCAAGCTTCTGAATGTCACATTGGATTTATCATCGGCTTATCATCCGCAGTCCAATGGCCAGGTAGAGCGAATCAATCAGAACCTCACTAACTTCCTACGGCAATTCGTCAACGCCCACCACAGTGACTGGGTCGAACTCCTTGCTAGAGATGAGCGTTGTTCTACTCGAACTGTTCGCCAATCTCAAATTCGAGCTGTTTTGGGCGGTGTTCGAGCCGTTCGGCGAACACGAACAATTTGATAAAAATTCGGCTGTTCGAGGTTATGTTCGATAACTGTTCGTGCACCAAAATCATAACTGGATTTTTTCTCAGTAATGATGAAAATTAATGTTAATACGCAGTTTGAGTGTACAGCGGGGTGGGGGGAGGGGCAGGGGATGGATCTCTGCAGGAACAATGAAGATCTCCATTTTTTTTTCTCTTTCCCGCATTTGCAGTGGGGAGGTGCAATCTGTCAGCCTATCAGCAGCGCACACACGGAGCGAAGTGCTTTTTTTCACACAAGCAAGGGCATGTGTCATTGGCAGTGTATGTCACATGTCCTTGCCCTATAAGACCAAGCCATTTTCCCCGTCGCCACCATTTTCTCACTGCTGCAGCTGCGTGTTAGACGGCACCGCTGTTGCTGTGTGCGCTATACCTTGTTAATTTCAAGCCAATTTTCGCACAAATATACAGATAGCTTGGGAGTAGGGAATAGTTGTGATTGCAGTCCTTTTAAGGACTAGGTTACAGCATTTCCTACGACTTTTATCAGGGAGGTCTGTGCTCTTAAATAGATAGATTGCGGGAGTAAAGACTAATTGTAATTGGAGTCCTTTTCAGGACTAGGTTACATCAGTTCCTATCAGTTTTTGCCAGGCAGGTCTGTGCCAGTGCTGTGCAAGTTTTTTTCACAGCATTTGGCTGAATCTAGCAAAGCTAATCCTTTTTGGCCTATTGCAGAGTGTGTTAGTCAGTAGAGTAGCCTATCTGTGCTGCAAGATATACCACCTGTGTATAGAATACCAATTTTTTTACTGCACCTAGTGAAGTAAAATCTTTTGGGCATAGCATCATTCTATTAGTCCATCTATACTGACCTCCATCAGGTTGCAAATTAAAACTAATTTTTATCTGCATCTACAGTACCTCTGAAAAAATATTTGGGCTTCTAGCTGTGTGTGGGACTTGTTGTATTAGTCCATCTATACTGACCTCCATCAGGTTGCAAACTGAATATATTTTTTTCTGCATCTACCTCTGAAAAAATATTTGGGCTTCTAGCTGTGTGTAGGTCTTGTTCTATTAATCCATCTATACTGACCTCCATCAGGTTGCAAACTGAATATAATTTTTTTCTGCATCTAGCTCTGAAAAAATATTTGGCCTTCTAGCAGTGTGTCGGACTTTCTCTATTAGTCCATCTATACTGACCTCCATCAGGTTGCAAATTAAAAATAATTTGTATCTGCATCTACAGTACCTCTGAAAAAATATTTGGGCTTCTAGCTGTGTGTGGGACTTGTTGTATTAGTCCATCTATACTGACCTCCATCAGGTTGCAAATTAAAAATAATTTTTATCTGCATCTACAGTACCTCTGAAAAAATATTTGGGCTTCTAGCTGTGTGTGGGACTTGTTGTATTAGTCCATCTATACTGACCTCCATCAGGTTGCAAACTGAATATATTTTTTTCTGCATCTACCTCTGAAAAAATATTTGGGCTTCTAGCTGTGTGTGGGACTTGTTGTATTAGTCCATCTATACTGACCTCCATCAGGTTGCAAATTAAAAATAATTTGTATCTGCATCTACAGTACCTCTGAAAAAATATTTGGGCTTCTAGCTGTGTGTGGGACTTGTTGTATTAGTCCATCTATACTGACCTCCATCAGGTTGCAAACTGAATATATTTTTTTCTGCATCTAACCCAGCCAATAGTTTTGGCCTAATACCACAGTTTGGCCACTCAGCTCTGCTCGGTTACCATCCATTGTTTTTTTGTGCAAACAACTCCAGAGTTGTGAATTAGTTAACCACCAAAATGAGTGGAAAAAGGCCTGCTGCTGGTGGAAAGGGGAATAGGCGTGTTGGGAAGGGGAAAAAAGGTTGTGTCCGTGGGGTAGGTGTTAAAGCAACAGTAACATCTGCAGAAGAAAGACCATCTTCCAGCCAAACTAAAATGTCTACTTCTTTTAGCGGACAATGTGATAAGATCCCTTTCTTACGGCCACGCCAATCGCTACAAATTCCAGATGAGGCACAAAAACAGCAGGTGCTTCAACGGATATCAAGTGCTCCTTTAAGTGGGCTCTCCTCCACATCAACTTCAACATCACAAATACTCCAGTCCTCAAAGGTGTCACCCAAATCGCACTTGCTTCCTCACAGCTCCCAAATCTCCAGCTGCCCGTCTGAGTATGAGGTAGAACAGATGGTTGGGTCTGCAGAGCTGTTTACTCATACTATAGCCTGGGAATCAGAGGTCGACTCCAGCGCTTCTGTGAATCCAGACGAGGAAATGATCTGCACTGATGCCCAGAATCTTTATGAGTCGGATCCAGGACCAGACGCAGAAGGTTCTGACCATAATGTAGACCCTCATTCCCAAACTGTAACTCCTGTTGGTGGAGACAATGAGGAAGACGATGATAAGACTCAAATACCTGATTGGAGCGACAACTTTAGTTTTTTGTCAGGGCAGGAACAGGTTGGCTCTGAGGACGACGGGTGTGATAACACACAGGGTGATGATGATGAGGTTGGAGATCCCACTTACTGTCAACCCACAGTCAGCCAAGAGATGAGGTCAGCAGAGGAGGTGGAGGAAGATGCTAGTGACGACGAGGTCAGGTTGCGCCTTCCTGGACAGAGACGTAGTACTGGAAGCACGTCAACAACTGCATCCTCAAACACAACTCTGCCTCTCACCACAAGTCGTGGTGGCTCTTCAGGTCGCATGGGTGCTAAGCCTTGCATAGCCTGGGCATTTTTTCAGATCGATAAAGATGACCCAACTCGTGTTATCTGTAACATTTGTCAGCAAAAGCTAAGTAGAGGCCAAAAAATACATAGTTTGAGTACTTCATGCATGAACTGGCACATGGACATGAAGCATAAGTTGCAGTGGGAAGCTCAGTGTGCTACAATGCGGCCTAGCCGGCCGGGCCAACCACCGTCTGCCATATCTTGTGCATCCGCGGCCTCTTCATCCTCTGTGACTGGGGGGACAGCAGTCACACCTGTTTTGGGGCGCAGACCTGCCACCTCTTTACCCGCAACAGCCAGCGTGATTGGCAGGTCATCATTTTCTTTGGAGATGGTAACAGCAGCTGGTGTTGAGCGCTGTCCGACATCGATAGCACCACCTTTGGATCAAGGCAACCTAACATGTCCGCCTGCATCTTCCTCACAGACCGGCAGTTTGCCGGGGACACCCTTATCAACCCCGTCTAAGCACAATAGCCAGCCCTCGGTCCCTCAGATGTGGACAAGTAAAAGACCATTTCCTCCTAGCCATGAGAAAGCTAAGAGGTTGAATTTCACCATCTGCAAGCTCTTGGCTACAGAAATGCTGCCTTTCCGCCTGGTGGACACAGAGGATTTTCGAGACCTTATGTCCGTCGCAGTGCCCCAGTACCAGATGCCCAGTCGGCACTACTTCTCAAAGAAAGGTGTGCCTGCGCTCCACCAGCATGTCGCACACAACATCACCGCTTCTTTGAGAAACTCTGTGTGTGACAGGGTGCATTTCACCACAGACACTTGGACGAGTAGGCATGGACAGGGGCGTTATATGTCGCTGACTGGGCACTGGGTAACTATGGTGACAGCAGGACAAGGGGCTGCTGTCCAAGTCTTGCCGTCCCCACGAGTTGTGCGTCAATCCTCTTTATGTCAAAGTTCCTCCACTGCTTCTGCCTCCTCAACCTCCTCTCGGTCTTCTACCTGCACCCAAAGCCTGTCTGGTCATGCCACAAGCTTTCTAACTGCGCAGAAGGGATCCTGCACACCTCCTTACTATGCTGGCAGTAGGGCTCAACGTCATCAGGCGGTTTTTACATTGAAATGTCTGGGAAATGTGAGTCACACAGCTGAGGAGTTGTGGTCAGCTCTGGAGAACCAATTTCATGAATGGTTGTCTCCACTGGACCTGAAACCAGGGAAGGCCGTGTGCGACAATGCTGCAAACCTGGGTGCGGCCCTTCGCCGGGGCAATGTCACACACGTGCCTTGTATGGCTCACGTGTTGAACCTGGTTGTCCAGCAATTTTTAGCCCACTATCCCAGACTAGATGGCCTTCTGCAGAGGGCACGGTCGCTGTGTGCTCACTTCCGCCGTTCGCATCCCGCAGCTCAGCGACTTACATCTCTACAGAAGTCGTTGGGCCTGCCACTTCACCGGCTAAAATGCGATGTGCCTACCCGGTGGAATTCAACTCTGCACATGTTGCAGCGACTGTGGCAGCACCGACAAGCCCTGGTGCAATACGTTCTGACGTATAGCCTGGGCCAACGAGATTCAGAGGTGGGGCAAATCACGCTGGAGGAGTGGTCTCAGATCAGGGACCTATGCACCCTTCTGCACAGTTTTGAAATGGCGACGAAGATGTTTAGTGCTGACGATGCCATTATCAGCATGACTATTCCGGTGATTTACATGCTGGAGCACATGTTAAACAGAATTCGGAGTCAGGTGGTGGCACAAGAGGAGGTGGAGGAAGTAGAGGAGGAGGAGTTGTATGCGGAAGGGCTAACATCTGCAAGGTCCAGACGGTCGGCAGCACCAAGGCGGCAGGCATGTGAGGGTGGGGGAGATGGTTTTACCAGGGCGCATGGTAGCAGCCAAACTAGTAAAGAAGGTGCAGGAGCCCAGGAAGAAGTGGAGAACGAACTGATGGAAGACTCATCAGATGAGGGAGACCTTGATCACATTTCTGTTGTGCGAGGTTGGGGGGAGAGGACAGAGGAAGGAAGCATGATTGTTACCTCGCCACCAACACAACAGGGACTTGGTGCTCCTGGATGCGCAACACACATGAGTGCCTTCTTGCTGCACTACCTGCAACATGACCCTCGAATTGTGAGAATTAGAAATAATCCTGACTACTGGGTTGCCACACTGTTAGATCCCCGGTACAAAAGTAAATTTGCAGAAATTATTCCTGCCATAGAAAGGGATGCACGCATGCAGGAGTATCAGCAGAGACTGTTGCAGAATCTTACATGTGCTTTTCCACAAAATACCAGTGGTGCACGTAGTGAATCTCACAGTTCCAACTTGCCAACCGTGGGACCGTCAAGTGTTCAGCACTCAAACCGTAACAGAACCACAGTATCTGGTGGTAACATCAATTTTGCGGAATCATTTCACCACTTTTTTAGCCCATCCTTTGCAAGGCCACAGGAGACAAGAAGTCTGACACATAGTCAACGCCTAGAGATGATGGTACAGGAGTATCTCCAAGTAAACATTGAAGCCACGACTGTGTCACTGGACCCTTGCTCTTTTTGGGCTTCCAATCTGGATAAATGGCCGGAGCTAGCCACTTACGCCTTGGAGATCTTGTCATGCCCCGCAGCCAGCGTTCTGTCTGAACGTGTGTTCAGCGCTGCTGGTGGTGTGCTGACAGATAAGCGCACGCGGCTCTCCACTGATAATGTAGACAGACTCACGTTCATAAAGATGAACAAATCATGGATCCGAAACGACTTTTCTACCCCTGTGTCATCCTGGGGAGAGTAAAAGCTTGATGATTGTTTAAAATCACCCTACCAACCGTTTTAAGCTTTCAAATTACTAATCATGTTTATCTGTATCTTGACTGGAAAATAATTTGGGCTTTGTAGCAGTGTGCAGCACTGATCCTATTAGGCCATCTATAATAAGCTCCACCAGATTTAAAATTAAAAATAATTTTTAGCTGCATCTAGCCCGGAAAATAATTTTGGGGCTCCGAGATGCGCAAGACACATAAGTGCCTTCTTGCTGCACTACCTGCAGCATGACCCTCATATTGTCAGAATTCGAAGTAATCATGACTACTGGGTTGCCACACTCTTAGATCCCCCAAACTTTTCGATCAACCTTTTCATTTTAATAAAGACCAAAAAAATGGTCATTTTTAAAATTATAAGCATTAGCAGGTTGTTGGAAACTGAAATCAAACAGTTTTCAACTCAAAACTTTATTCTAGGTGATGTTACATTTTCACATAGGACCCCTTGTTCGAAAGGAGCTTCTGAACTCTCTCGTCCATTGAATTTGTCAGGTTTTGGATGGTTTCTGCTTCAATTGTTTTGCATGAGGACAGAATACCCTCCCAGAGCTGTTGCTTAGATGTGAACTGCCTCCCGCCATCATAGACACTCCTTTTAATGATGCTCCAAAGGTTCTGAATGGGGTAGAGGTCAGGGGAGCATGGGGGTCACACCATAAGTTTGTCCCCTTTTATGCCCATATCAGCCAGAGATGCAGATGTTTTATGTGCAGCATGAGATGGTGCATTATCATGCAGAAAAATGATCTTGCTGTGAAATACACGGTTCTTCTTCTTGAACCATAGCAGGAAGTGCTGTTTGAGAAAATCCACATACATTATGGAGTTCATCTTTAGCGCCTTCAGGGATCCTAAAGGGGCCGACAATCCCTCTCCCCATGATTCCAGCCCAAAACATTACTCCACCTCCTCCTTGTTGGCGCTGTAGCCGTGTTTGCGTGGGGTGTCCATCAACAAGCCATCCTCCACTCCATCCATCTGGACCATCGAGCGCTGCACGGCACTCATCCGTGAACAAAACAGTTTTGAAATCAGTCTTCATGTAATGTTTGGCCCACTGGAGCCGTTTCTGCTTGTGTGAAGTGGATAGAGGAGGTCGACAGGATGGCGTATGCACAGCTGCAAACCTCTGAAGGACCCTGCATCTTGTTGTTCGGGGGACGTTGGAGGCACAAGCAGCTTCAAAAACTTGTCTGCTGCTATGACAAGGCTTTTTTGCCGCTGCTCTTTCAACCTGACGTAATTGCCTGTAGGAAAGAGTCCTCAATTTGCCCTTATCAGCACGCACACGTGTGTACTGTGAATCAGCTACATACTTCTTGATTGCCAAGACACTTCATCCTGATCATCGCACAATGTTGATTGTAGTCATGCCTTGACCTAAACACTCCACAATTTGTTGCTTCTCAGCAGCCGACACATCCTTTTTCTTTCCCATTTTGGCAGAAAATGTAGGCTGCTGAATAATGTGAGAGAGCCTTCTAAAGTAGTCTTGCCTTTCATTGGACACACCTGCCAAACTAATTAGCACTGGTGTCTGCAATTGCTTACAGTGATATAAAGAGCCCTGACACACATCACCATCAATGAGTTTAACTGACAAACAAACAAATTCTTCCCTTATCACTCCTAAACACTTTTTGCATAATAATTTGGAACACAGTGTACATGTGCTTTTCCACAAAACACCAGTGGTTCACGTAGTGAATCTTACAGTTCTAACTTGCCAACCGTGGTCTGTATGGAGTTGTTCAATAAAGGGCCCAAAATTAAGATAACATAGATGGGAGAGGTCTCTATGAATAGGAATTCCTAAGTATTTGATACCCTGTGAGGGCCAGGCAAAGGGAAAGTTGGACTGGATGGAATCCTATATGGATTTGGGGAGGGAGACATCGAGGGCCTCAGACTTCGCTGCATTGATTTTAAAATTTGACCATGTAACAAAGTGATCTATTTCAGCCATAACAGCATGGATGGATATATGTGATTGAGTGATATATACTAGGACATCATCAGCAAATAGAGAGCACTTGTACTCGGTGCCTCCCACCTCAATCCACCTAATATTGGGGTTATGGCGAATTGATGAGAGCAGGTGCTCCGTCACTAGGATGTATAAGAGAGGGGACAGAGAACATCCCTGCCTTGTCCCATTGGTGATTGTGAAAGGTGATGAAAATGTTCTGACGCGTCCCCTGGGCCTTGGGACACCCGGAGCCGGACCCTTTTTGGTGGATGCTGGTGGTTGTAGTCTCCGTGGCGGCAACCCGGTTCCGTGGCTCAGGGCGGTCAAACCAGTGGCGGAACTATTTATGTGGTTTTGATGTTTAAATGTCCGACTACGCCACCCGTGGATTGCGGTCAGAGTGAACCGCCGCTCCAGGGCAGACCGCTGAGGCTGGTGTTGTGGGTGCAGCAGAGCGTAGCATAACTCCCCACGGGAGGAGTATAGCCTCAGGGCAGTGTATGCGGAGGATGGGGGTGATGGTGCAGGGCAGCAGCAGTAATGACACGGAGTCAGTGATGCAGTCCAGGGCCTTTACTCACAGTTCTTATTATCCAGACCACGTCTGCAGGTAACGGCTGCCCACGTCGTACTGTGCTCACCAGGTGAGGGGCTCAGACAACTCCCAGATAACTTTGGAGCGCTTCACAGGACCCCCTTTGTGTGTCCTTTGTCTGGCCTTTCTTACCAACCCTTCTGTCCGGCTGCCTCGGGCCTCCTCTTGGTAAACTTGGCGCCAGTTTCCCTGACCCTATGTGGTGCCTTCCTAGCGGGTGTAGCGAGGGGCTGCGCCACATAAAATGTCACAGCCTCCTGTTTCTAGCTGAGGGTCGTTTCCTGCCTCCACTAGTTTCGGGGACCGGTCTCCCCCTTTGGCCTGACCCCTCCACGCAGGTGGATTCTGGCGTGCGGTGGCGACGACTCGCCCGTCCGCACCCCTGAGATCCCTTCGTTCCTCGTTCCTGGAGCCTTCTCCGCTCCTCTTCCTTCCTTCTCCCTCTTCCAGGCCTGGGCCTCTGTTACTAGGCCCGCCTCCGGAGCAGAGCTCATGCAGAGCCCCTGCTCCCTGCCACTTCTGCTCACACTTCTCTGCACTGAACTAAGATGGTGCCCACCTTTTATACTCCCTTCTCAATGCACCCAGGAACTGCTTCCTCCCTGCTCCTGCACTACAGGGTTCCCCTTCCTCAGTGTTCCCTCCCCCCACTCCAGCCAGGGACAGGGACTGTCGTGCCCATCTCAGGGGCATATTGGTCGCCCTGCCCCACGGCAATGTGGTGTAATGCATGCAGGTGTCGGGTCCTGATCCACACTACATCCTTACCTGAGAGTGAGATATCACACCTCTGGGTGAGGTGCAATACCTCTGTAGCAACCGAGCCCTCAGGGTGCTACAGTTCCATTTATCTTCAGCCTAGGTGACGTATTGCGATACAGGGCCGTGATTTTGGCTATAAAAGGGTCCCCTAGACCCCTACCCCAAGCTTTTTAAGAGAATCATATATGGCGTGCCAGGAGACTCTATGGAATGCTTTCTCAGCATCCAACGAGAGTATCTAATTACAAATTTTTAACTGCATCTAGCCCAGGAAATACTTTGTGCCTAGTAGCAGGGTCTGCTAGTCAGCGGATTATCCCGGCTGTTAAGCAAGCTACACCACCTGTAGTTTGGACACTTCATTTTTTCAAAGGAAATGCTTCGGGACCACGGGATACTCAGTGAAGAGCATCAGGAGGCACCCCAAGGCATAGGGGCTGGGACTGGCAGTAGGATGCCTTGCGGTGGACAGCCGAGCTTGATCCTTATAAAAGCTTTTTAACTGCAGCAGCTTTAGTGGACGCTACTGGAGCTGGAATTACGCGGCTGCTGGCATGAGACTTGCCCTCCAATAGATCCTTGTAAATGGATTTAAAGTGTATTCATTCAAATTAGAGAGACAATTTAAATTAAAAAGCTTAGAGCTGCCTCCACCAGAGGGGGGCTCGCTCGACCCACCAGCGGACAGGCACCAGTATTGGGAGAGGGGGGCTGGCCATCAGGGTTCACCGCGGCTTTGGCACAAACCCGGTGACACGGAGGTGGCACGGGCAGGAGCGGACTGGCCGTGTCGGCTTCTCACTTTTTGGATTTTAGAAGGGCATGACATGCCTATATCTGTGTCTCCCCCTCCTTTTACTCCTCCACCTCTTTTATTTTCGCATGACTATATGTACTTGTCACTTTTCCATGTGTTAGTTATGTCTTCTGAGCAGTTTGTCAGCTTTTGGACACCTTTGAAGGTGTTTTCCATGTGTTCCTATGTGTTTTTGTTTGCCTGCCATTGGTTTTAACGGTGTTCGAAGGTGTTCGACGAACAGTTCGACGAACAGTTCGGCGAACACACGGGTGTTCGACGAACCGAACCGAACTCGAACACTACGGGGGTGGCTCAACACTACTCCTTGCTTGGGCCAAATTTTCCTACAATAACTATGTGAGCAAATCCTCAGCCAAATCTCCGTTTCTTTATGGTATATGGTTAAGTATTCCGTTCTCTGTCTCTACTTCCTCCAACACTCCTGCTGCTGAATCCCCCGTAAAAAGCTTCTCTGAGATCTGGGAGAGCACCAAATCTGCTTTACTAAAATCCTCTGAGTTGATGAAGAGACAAGAAGACAAGAGACATTTGGATCTGCCTCTGTTTTGTCCTGGGGACAAGGTCCGGTTGTCTTCCTAGTATGTCCATCTCAAGGTAACTTCATACAAACTGGGCCCACGTTTCATTGGTCTCTTCAAAGTTCTGAAACAAATTATTTGGTGGCTTTCAAACTTAAACTCCCTACCTCGTTACAAATCCCCAATTCCTTTCATGTGCCTCTGCTCAAGCCTATTGTCCTCAGTCCTTTTTCAGAAGACCTGGGTACCACTCCTGCTCCAGTCAGCACTGAAGACATTTTTGAGGTAGAGAGTATTCTGTCTACCAAGAGGCAAAACCTACAAAAGACAAAAGACAAAAATATATCTCATACCCTACCATCATTATATATAAATGTAAAGCAAAGTTGCATAATAAATATAGGGTACTTAGTGAACTATTTTTGATCAAAAAAAGTATACAAGCCGTCCCACCAGCGGCAAGGTGACCCTAAATTGGGACGGTACCTATACTGCCTATATTAAAAACCTTACTGTATATCAAAGTTGAAGTAATGCATATAAAAGGGTAGACAAATAGGACCGGGTCCCAATTGCTGTGCAATTTAAGGGTGTGGCATCCCCTTTGTTGAGCTGACTGGTATATATGTAGCTTACCACGGGCCTGGGTGGTCTGGAGTTGGGACCCGGTCCTATTTGTCTACCCTTTTATATGCATTACTTCAACTTTGATATACAGTAAGGTTTTTAATATAGGCAGTATAGGTACCGTCCCAATTTAGGGTCACCTTGCCGCTGGTGGGACGGCTTGTATACTTTTTTTGATCAAAAATAGTTCACTAAGTACCCTATATTTATTATGCAACTTTGCTTTACATTTATATATAATGATGGTAGGGTATGAGATATATTTTTGTCTTTTGTCTTTTGTAGGTTTTGCTTCTTTTTGCTAGTGTGAACATGCTCCTAATTCTTGCATGTCTACCATCTTAGACCTCAGTTCACATTGCTTGGTTTTTTATCTTGTTTGCATTCTGTGCAATTTAAGGGTGTGGCATCCCCTTTGTTGAGCTGACTGGTATATATGTAGCTTACCACGGGCCTGGGTGGTCTGGAGTTGGGACCCGGTCCTATTTGTCTACCCTTTTATATGCATTACTTCAACTTTGATATACAGTAAGGTTTTTAATATAGGCAGTATAGGTACCGTCCCAATTTAGGGTCACCTTGCCGCTGGTGGGACGGCTTGTATACTATTTTTGATCAAAAACAGTTCACTAAGTACCCTATATTTATTATGCAACTTTGCTTTACATTTATATATAATGATGGTATGGTATGAGATATATTTTTGTCTTTTGTCTTTTGTAGGTTTTGCTTCTTTTTGCTAGTGTGAACATGCTCCTAATTCTTGCATGTCTACCATCTTAGACCTCAGTTCACATTGCTTGGTTTTTTATCTTGTTTGCATTCTGTGCAATTTAAGGGTGTGGCATCCCCTTTGTTGAGCTGACTGGTATATGTGTAGCTTACCACGGGCCTGGGTGGTCTGGAGTTGGGACCCGGTCCTATTTGTCTACCCTTTTATATGCATTACTTCAACTTTGATATACAGTAAGGTTTTTAATATAGGCAGTATAGGTACCGTCCCAATTTAGGGTCACCTTGCCACTGGTGGGACGGCTTGTATACTTTTTTGATCAAAAATAGTTCACTAAGTACCCTATATTTATTATGCAACTTTGCTTTACATTTATATATAATGATGGTAGGGTATGAGATATATTTTTGTCTTTTGTCTTTTGTCTTTTGTAGGTTTTGCTTCTTTTTGCTAGTGTGAACATGCTCCTAATTCTTGCATGTCTACCATCTTAGACCTCAGTTCACATTGCTTGGTTGTCTACCAAGAGGGTAAGAAGAAAGACTTTTTCTCGTAGATTAAAAGGGGTTTGGTCCTGAGGAGAGGTCTTGGGAGCCCAGAGAGATCATCCATGACCCTCTCCTCCTGGAGAGATTTCTTGTGGGCTGTCACTTGGGGATCAGCTGCCATCTACCCAAGGTCAGTACCGGAGTAGCACCTAGTCCACCTTCCCGGTCCCTCCTCAGATCACAGAGTCATCTAGCGGCCATGCATCTGAGGTTGGATTTGGTGAGGTCCCTATTTACGCACCACTGGGCTCTCCTCGCACCACGGCACAGTGGTTCCAACACCCATCCAGTTAAAAATATACAATGAGTGAAATAAGTGTATGTGCTCAAATCCTTTGCTTCATTGTAGGTGTTGTGTGAATGTTTGAAAACTGAATATTTATCATCTATCAGGATGACTTCACACATTGCTTCTTCATTTTTTTTCAAATGATAACAGTAAAAAGCGATTTAATTGTTAGTGTCCTCACAATGTAGTATGGACACAAGAGCTTATAACTACTTGCAAACTGAACCAAGCTATATGTCAGTTGTTTCCCTCTCACCAAGGCAGTGGCTCAGTGTGGTCTGTCAGTGCCCAGGCCAATGCAATTATTTTGCGCCCCTTAACTCATGAACCATTATCGCTCCCGGAGTCCCTTCTAACAGGTCAGTATTGAACCACTTATGCCCTAGGCACAATTATTGTAATTTGAGAAATATACTGATGTAATTATAGTTTTTGCTTTTACCGCCTTGTTTTTCTTCCTTTTGATAAAATTTCACAAATAAAAAGTGATACGTTGTTATTATTTTGCTTTTTTTATAACTTTTTTTAATAGCATGGACAGCTTCCATTGGAGTTGGTGATGGCACAGCATGTGTCGCTATCGACAATAAAATGTTCAATCTATATTCATTACACAATAATTTATAAAAGAACAGCAGAGTCATAAAAACATAAAACAATAAATTGTCACACAGAGACAGGGACCACACACATTATTAATCACCTTAGGTAAAAAATAGTAGCCACCAAAATTAATTAGAGTATGGTATGCTGTTGCCAGTTCAAATCTCCAATATGTTCTCATGGGGCATGTTAAAGGGGTATACCCCAAATGAGAAAGTTAATATAAACCTATACACAGTGGATAAATTCCTACTATAATTTTTTACTTACTCATTGGTTTGAACAGAAAAGAAGTCATAGATTACCTTGTTTACCATAACAGATCTTGGTAATTATGTCTCTATGTCATGTGCAGAGTATACTATGCATGATACATGATCAGTGAACTCATTTCTATGCCTAGCATGTAAAATCTAGGTGAAATACTTCATTTCAAAATAGAGGTTTGTCCCTGTGGGATAATAAAAGAATATAAATTTTTTTGCTAAATATTCCCACTGCAAATATGTAGCAATGACTTCAATCATGCAAATATCTTATCTATAGATGTTAATATGTCAACATGAATATAATGTAAGTCTTTCAATTGTGAGATAAGAAGGTCATAAATCATTAAGATGCATGTCGTTCATTTATTTACTATAGTATCAGAGAGCAGGTGTCAGAATGAGTGCGCAGATGTTCATGTCACCAAGGGTAAATGTACTGCAGCTTTGTACTGTGTCTGGGTCCCTGACTAGAGAGCATATTTTCAGTACTATGAAGCGGCTACAGAACATAATATTTATAAAAAAAAAGAGCTGAAAATGAATTCTTGCCAAAATTACTAGGCAAAATATCAAGTAAACTGTATAAATCTAACAATATACAGTGGCTTGTAAAAATGTGGGCACCCCTGGTCAAAATTGCTGCTATCGTGAACAGTTAAGCAAATTGAAGATGAAATGATCTCTAAAAAGTCTAAAGTTAAAGATGACACATTTCTTTTGTATTTTGGGCAAAAAAAAATTGTACTTTTTTACAATTTAAAAATTACAAAAAGGAAAGTGGGCTGATGCAAAAGTTTGGGCACCCTGCATGGTTAGTACCTAGTAGCACCCCCTTTTGAAAGAAATTGAAAGACAAGAGTCTTTCATTTCTTGTTTGAAGGATTTTCCTCCATTCTTCCTTGGAAAATTCTTCCAGTTCTGTGAGATTCCTGGGTCGTCTTGCATGCACTGCTATTTTGAGGTCTAGCCACAGATTTTCAATAATGTTGAGATCAGGGGACTGTGAGGGCCATTGTAAAACCTTCAGCTTGCTCCATTTTTAAGTAGTCTATTTTGGATTTTGATGTGTGTTTAGGATCATTATTAGTGATGAGCGAGTATGTTTGGTTAATCCTTTCACCGAGTATACTCGGCCGAGCACTGAGTATTTATAGAATGCTCGGGCTTTAAGTTTTCGTCGCTCCGTGAACATGATTTGCGACTGACAGATTTAATACATGTGAGGAATGCTTGCTTTTCCAGCATTCCTCACATGTATTAAATCTGTCAAACAGTTGCAAATCATGTTCACGAAGCGACGAAAACTTAAAGCCCGAGCTTTCTATAAATACTCGGTGCTCGGCCGAGTATACTCGGCGAAAGGGTTAACCGAACATACTCGCTCATCACTAATCATTATCCATTTGTATAAGCCATCCTCTATTCAACTTCAGATTTTTTTATAGATGGTGTTATGTTTGCATCAAGAATATGTTGAAATGTCATTGAGTACACGATCAGAGCCGTCCTGGTTGGACAGTTCCTCAGGATGAGGAGGATCTGCTCATCGGACTTGGACTTCGAACGTCAGGCCCAGGATCTGAGGCATAGCTTCGAGCAGCGGGGCTATAGCCGTAGATGTATTAAACATGGCTATGAGAGAGCCAGGAGAACATCACGCAATGCTCTACTCCATCCTCCCAAAAGGAGGGAGGCTGAGAAGGATAAGATAAGATTTATTTCTGCTTACAACCATGAGTGGTTGAGTATGCGTCAGATCCTGGCCAAGCATTGGGACATATTGATGACGGAGCCCTCCCTGAGAACCCACCTAGGTGATTATCCTTCAATGACCCCCAGGAGATCCAAAAACCTAGGTGACCACTTGGTGAGGAGTCATTACATTCATGAAAAACGCAGTCCTTTTGGCTCAAGGGGACCCACACTGGGCTGCTATAAATGTGGACATTGCCTGGCTTGCCCCAATGTCCTTCGTTGTACTTCATTTATCTCAGCGGACAGTTGAAGGACCTTTGACATAAGACACCATATTTCCTGTAGCACCTCGAACGTAATTTACTATGCCACATGTGGTTGCTCCCTGATTTATGTGGGTCAGACGTCGAAGGAACTTCGAGTCCGTGTCCGTGAACACGTAAGAGACAATGGGGCAGCCCGGACGACATCTGACCCCTCCCTTTTAAAGACCATTCCATGCCACTTTAAGGACAAACATAACTGCAAACCCTGCTCCTTACTGGTTCGTGGGATTGACGTGGTGAATTTGGGGATTCAGGGTGGTAACATCAGGAAAGCTCTTGCACAACGGGAAGCCCAATGAATTGTGTGACTCAATACAGTCGCGCCTTTTGGTCTTAATGAGTCCTTGAGTTTTTCTCCATTCCTGTAGATTTTAATTGGCATTCCTTGTATAAATCCCTGTCCACTTAATTGTTTTTAATATTTTGTTTATGTGGTGTTCTTTCTGATTATTTTTATTCTTTTTTTACCTCTATCCCTATAGTCTAACCTTCTGCATGATTTTGAATCTTCGGCCCACCAAAAACACGACAAATGGAAGTTCTACTAACCACAGATATATATATTGTGTAGTCTAATAATATGACGTTGTGATTATCAAACTTAACTGACATGTACAGTACAGACCAAAAGTTTTGACACACCTTCTCATTTAAAGATTTTTCTGTATTTTCATGACTATGAAAATTGTACATTCACACTGAAGGCATCAAAACTATGAATTAACACATGTGGGATCATATAGTTAACAAAAAAAGTGTTAAACAATTGAAAATATGTCTTATATTCTAGGTTCTTCAAAGTAGCCACCTTTTGCTTTGATGACTGCTTTGCACATTCTTGGCATTCTCTTGATGAGCTTCAAATGGTAGTCACCGGAAATGGTTTTCACTTCACAGGTGTGCCCTGTCAGGTTTAATAAGTGGGATTTCTAGCCTTATAAATGGGGTTGGGACGATCAGTTGTGTTGTGCAGAAGTCTGGTGGATACACAGCTGATAGTCCTACTGAATAGACTGTTAGAATTTGTATTATGGCAAGAAAAAAGCAGCTAAGTAAAGAAAAATGAGTGGCCATCATTACTTTAAGAAATGAAGGTTAGTCAGTCCGAAAAATTGGGAAAACTTTGAAAATGTCCCCAAGTGCATTTGCAAAAACCATCAAGCGCTACAAAGAAACTGGCTCACATGAGGACTGCCCCAGGAAAGGAAGACCAAGAGTCACCTCTGCTTCTGAGGATAAGTTTATCCGAGTCACCAGCCTCAGAAATTGCAGGTTAACAGCAGCTCAGATTAGAGACCAGGTCAAAGCCGCACAGAGTTCTAGCAGCAGACACATCTCTTCAACAACTGTTAAGAGGAGACTTTGTGCAGCAGGCCTTCATGGTAAAATGGCTGCTAGGAAACTACTGCTAAGGACAGGCAACAAGCAGAAGAGACTTGTTTGGGCTAAAGAACACAAGGAATGGACATTAGACCAGTGGAAATCTGTGATTTGGTCTGATGAGTCCAAATTTGAGATCTTTCTTTCCAACCACCGTGTCTTTGTGCAACGCAGAAAAGGTGAACGGACGGACTCTACAAGCCTGGTTCCCACTGTGAAGCATGGAGGAGGAGGTGTGATGGTGTGGGGGTGCTTTGCTGGTGACACTGTTGGGGATTTATTCAAAATTGAAGGCATACTGAACCAGCATGGCTACCACAGCATCTTGCAGCGGCATGCTATTCCATCCGGTTTGCGTTTAGTTGGACCATCATTTATTTTTCAACAGGACAATGACCCCAAACACACCTCCAGGCTGTGCAAGGGCTATTTGACCAAGAAGGAGAGTGATGGGGTGCTACGCCAGATGACCTGGCCTCCACAGTCACCAGACCTGAACCCAATCGAGATGGTTTGGAGTGAGCTGGACCGCAGAGTGAAGGCAAAAGGGCCAACAAGTGCTAAGCATCTCTGGGAACTTCTTCAAGATTGTTGGAAGACCATTTCCGGTGACTACCTCTTGAAGCTCATCAAGAGAATGCCAAGAGTGTGCAAAGCAGTCATCAAAGCAAAAGGTGGCTACTTTGAAGAACCTAGAATATAAGACATATTTTCAGTTGCTTCACACTTTTTTGTTAACTATATAATTTCACATGTGTTAATTCATAGTTTTGATGCCTTCAGTGTGAATGTACAATTTTCATAGTCATGAAAATACAGAAAAATCTTTAAATGAGAAGGTGCGTCCAAACTTTTGGTCTGTACTGTATATGTAATTTATGTGGGATGTGTTCTTCTCATTTTCTGTGTTCTGTCACCTTTTCTAGTACACCATTATCTTTGGTGGTGCATTCAATGGATATGTGGTGCGCATGCGTCCCGCCGTGATCATTCCCCTCGCGACCCCATCTATCTCTATGCTGCCCTGCGCTTTTGTCCCCTGCGCATGAGCGGCTTGATGGCTGGGGAGCGCGTTAGAGGGTTGGGTCGCGGCGCGCATGCGCCATGAAACACCATATCCCTGCGATCATGTGATGCCAGTGACGCATTTCTGGTTGCCGCGACCGCGCTTCCGGTGCTCCCGGGCACACATGCACATCCACGCTGCACATATATATAAGATGGGTCATATCTCCCTTCACCATATACTCACCGCCCTTGACAAAGCGGTCTGCCGCACCGCGAAACGCGCGTCGGGCGCTCTTCTACCTTTACCACCCTCCCTCCATCCCTGGTAAGCAACATGCTAATGGGTTCATAGGTATCAAGGGGGGGGGGGTTCTGTTACCCATATAATTTGGCATAGTCATTTTACTTGTTGATTGCCTGTCCAACTTTGGATTTTTTTGCTTATTGCACTATACCTTCCCTATTGCCATAGAATCTGTGGGGCCACTGGGATCTTATAAATTGGTCATTAAGATAATTACATTAATTATCTATGGATAGGTTAGGTGTAAGTTCTTTTTGGCCACAGGGCAAATTGCAATAAACAGTGGCTATGAATATTACTTAGCGCTAACATCATATTTCTCCCCCGATATCAACCCATATAGTAGGTGATATACATTGTTTTATGAATTGATATTGCACACACCCTGCTTATTGTCTTTTTATTACTCTTTATAATATACTACAATAAAATGAATTTGCATATTTATACCAGTTTATTTATCTGTTTCTCCAATTTATCTTCATGGTTAGTACCTAGTAGCACACCTTTTTGAAAGAAATTGAAAGACAAGACAAGAGTCTTTCATTTCTTGTTTGAGGGATTTTCATCCATTCTTCCTTGGAAAATTCTTCCAGTTCTGTGAGATTCCTGGGTCATCTTGCATGCACTGCTATTTTGAGGTCTAGCCACAGATTTTCAATGATGTTGAGATCAGGGGACTGTGAGGGCCATTGTAAAACCTTCAGCTTGCTCCATTTTTAGGTAGTCTATTTTGGATTTTGATGTGTGTTTAGGATCATTATCCATTGGTATAAGCCATCCTCTATTCAACATCAGCTTTTTTTTACAGATGGTGTTATGTTTGCATCAAGAATATGTTGAAATTTCATTGAATCCATTCTTCCCTCTACCCATGAAATGTTCCCCGTGCCATTGGTTGCAACACAACCCCAAAGCATGATTGATCCACCCCTATACTTAATGGTTGGCGAGATGGTCTTTTCCTGAAATTTTGTGCCTTTTTTTCTACACACATACCTTTGATCATTGTGGCCAAAGAGTTCTAGTTTAACCTCATCGGTCGACAGGACTTGTTTCCAAAATGTATCAGGCTTGTTTAGATGTTCTTTTGCATACTTCTGATGCATTTTATGGGAAGGATGCAGGAGAGGTTTTCTTCTGTTGACTCTTCCATTAAGGCCATATTTATGCGGGTGTCTCTGAAGAGTAGAACAATGTACCACAACTCCAGAGTCTTCTAAATCTTTCTGAAGGTGTTTTGCAGTCAAGTGGGGGGTTCTGATTTGTCTTCTATGAATCCTACAAGCAGCTCTCACTGAAATTTTGCTTGGTCTTCCAGATCTTATCTTGACCTCTACTGTTCCTGTTCACTGACATTTCTTAATTTTATTTCAAATTGAGGAAAGGGCCTTCTCCTGCTTTGTGGACCTCCACCATTTTCATTTTCAGAGAGCTAGGCAGCTGCTTGGAAGAACCAATGGCTGCAGCTTTTTGGCACAAGGTTAAATGAGGCTGGGTTTTTATAAAGCTGGGAAATTTGCATCACCTGGCCTTTCTTAATGATGATGGTGAACAAGCCATAACCCTAACTGGCTAATTTAAAGTGTCTGTTGTCCATTTTTTCATTTGGGATGATAGCATCCATGCAATCATGGGGACCAGTCATACAATCGCTGTGTACTGTTTTAATTCCCCAATTATGTAGCTCTGTTGCACCATAGAGTTCTGACCATGCATTCTCCTACACATTTTAAGGCATTATCCTCTGGATGTCCTCTAGTTTGACCTTGGACTGTCTGACTGCTCTAGCTCTGATTATTCTTAACTAGAATTCTGACTTGGCTATTTTTGTTTACGTTTCTGGATATGTTTTTGGCTTCTTTATTGATTCTCTAGTTCTGACCACAGCTGACTCTCTCATCTTGCACTAATGAGTAGTGGTTATTTTTCAGATCCAAATTGAAATTGTTTCTTCATTTGTAGAACAAATCATCTTATTTCAAGAATAGAGTGTATTTTATAAGTTATTTAACATTCATATATCTTGTACATTTATGAATAAGCTTTAGTTTCTACATTACAGTTTGTTTTAACTGAATCTTAAATGGGAACTGTTCTTTCAACAAACATTGCACAAATCAATAGTACATTTGAATATCAGAAACATTGTAATATATATCATTAGACAATACTGCTTTTTTCCACTTATACGACCCTCCCTGTCCCCATCCCACCTACCTCTGGAATTCACCATCCACTCTGAAAAAATCTGTGAAACTCCATCTTGTTCAATTGGAGACTGAGTGCCATGAGGTGTTAGAGTATAATATAGGCTGTGTAATCTATGGAGATGAGATTGGGAGGAGGATTGAATAGCAGAATGAGAAAACAGCAGAGGGAGACACAGAAAGATTGTGCTGAGCTCTCCAACAAGTTTTTTTCCTCACTTAATTGCTGGAATCACATCTTCACTACACATCAGCAGTCCAGTATATTCTTCTTAATGCTTGTGCTACTTTTTCTGTGTGCTAAAAAAGGAATGAAGACCACTAATCTACTCTTTCTGCGCATGCTGTGTATAAGAAACATCACAACACATAGCCTATTCACACCAGCTCAGTGTTATGACTGAGCCCTAACACTCACATGGGGATGAACAAACCAGGGGAGATGTTAAACGTGCACACCACAGGTTAGTAAACTTAGTATACATACCAGGAAAAACCTAACCTGACCCTGATTTGACCCTACCTGACTACGGAGGTTGGCACCGAAAAATTATGCAATGGCGCCCCCACTTATTGTCGGCTGACCTCGAGTGTCCTTAACTGCACTCTCAACTATACACAGAGTGTAACCCAGATCAACAACAGGATGCAGTGCACACAGACTGAGGGTGAGATGCAGGGCTAACGATATGTTCATACAGTCATAGATGAAAGACGGAAGAAATAGAAAGGAACCCCAAAAGAGCTTCAGTATACATGAAAACCCCCAGACCCTGAATGTAACAAAAAGGGAAAAGTGCCGAGAAGGGGAACATGCAAACAAATTGCAGGAGAAGCAATCGAGTAAACCACATAAAGATAATCCTTCACTGGAGAGCTGGGACTCCAAACATACGTCTAACTTGAAATATAGCCAGCAAAGACTGCATGTGCCAGGAGAGAATAGATAGCTCCTCCCAAGATGTGATAGGACAAACCAAAACAAGGAAGTGAAAACACCTGCATAGATGCATCACAGCAAAGAAAAGAAGATTATCAGCAGTTGGACAGAGACAAAACAGGCTGTGGTCCAACAAAGAGAGAAACCGACCAACAGCTAGATGTCACCGGAACAAGCCCCAGAGTCGAGTCATGACAGTACCCCCCTTCTATGAGGTGCCACCGGACCCTCAGAAGCCCCCATACTTTGATGACACCGTTGGAACTCTCTTATTAGGTGATCTGCATGAATATCCTATAAATTAACCCAGGAGTTAGCTTCCAAACCGCAAACCTTCAATTTGACAAGATACTGCAAACGGCTCCTGGCCCGCCTGGATCCTAGTACTAGCTCTATTTCATGCTCCCAATCCCCCTTGAGATCCATCTCAATAATGTCTCAGGGACCAGGTGTCCCTTCAAATTTAAAATGGAAAATGGAAGGAGTTGTTGATTTTCAAAGCTACAGGGAGTTGAACCTTAACAGTTACGGGATTCAAAATTTTGGTAATCCTGTAAGGACCTACGAATTTAGGAGCAAACTTCCTAGAAGCCACCTTAAAATATGAATTCTTAGAGGATAACCATGCAAACTCCCCCACCCTTTAGCACATTTGCAATTTGCTTCAATTTTGGCCCAGACACTAGTCATCAAAAGAAACCTCTTGACCTTCCTCCAGACTTTTATCAATCGGGAAAAAAATTCTCCTCTTCTGGCATGGAGGGCTGCAACCCAGAACAATTGCCAAATACAGGATGCAAACTCCCACAATAAAAAAAAAGCGAGGTACCAATAGCTTTGGAGGTGCTATTATTTAAAGAAAATTCAGTAAGGGCCAGAAACTCTACCCAATGTTCCTGATTAGAAGAACTAAAAAACTCTCAAATATTGCTCTGTCTCTTGGTTCATCCTCTCAGTCTGTCCATTAGTCTCTCGGGATGGTACCCTGGTGAAAACGGCAATTTGATACCCGATATGGAGCAAAAACTGAGAAATGAACAACGCAGCTAAAATCTTAGCAGTAGGCAACTTTTGAAGTGGAACCAAATAAACCATTTTGCTGAAACGGTCCACCACCACCAAACACAATAGTATTACTGCCAGAATTAGGTAAATCAGTGACAAAGTCAATGGACAAGTGGGTCAAGGGCTGTGACGGAATCTTATTAGCCAACAGTTAACCTGCTAGGGGCATGATAAGAGGCTTTAGACCTGGCACAGACTCTGCATTTATGAACATACTCATCAACATCCTTGCGAGCATTCTGCCACCAGAAGGACCTAGAAAGAGATCTTCAAGTGGTAGAAGAACCCGGAAACCCAGCTAAAATGGAATCATGCACATTGATAAGAAGATCCGTGAGTAAAGAGGACGGTCCATAGATTGTTTAAAGACAAGCCCTCTGGTGCACTGTCCTGAGCATCCTGAATGAGCTGTCTAAGATCTTACCCCAGATGTAACCCCAGGGCACCCACTACCACCTCCTCTCTAAGAATCTTGTCAAGATTCAACTCTGGAACAAAACTACGAGCCAAAGCATTAGCTTTAGGATTCTTAGATCAGGGGAGATAAGTAACCAAGAAATTAAACAGGGCAAAGAAAAGTGCCCACCAGGGCTGTCTAGTGTTTAAACACTAAATCAACATAAAAAAGGTTTTTAGGATCAGTAAAGACCGCTACCTTATGTCTAGCCCCTTCCAACCAGTGTCTCCATTCCTCAAAGGCTCTTTTAACTGCCAAAATCTCAAGGTCACCAATATCATAGGTACAGTGGCTTGCAAAAGTATTTACCACCTTGGCTTTTTTCCTATTTTGTTACATTACAATCTGTGTTCAAATATTTTTGTGATCTGATTAGTGTGTGATGCATCAGCAGTAAATAGTCTAAGTGTGTGAACTTCAGTGAGAAAAATGTAGGCATAAATTTAATTTATGTGATCAAATAACTAATAATTGGTATGTCCATATGTATTCACCCCCTTTGAAATAAAGCTTCTAAAAATTTCTGGTGCAAGCAATTACCATCATAAGTCACATACTTAGTGAAAGGAAGTCCACCTGTGTGTAATCTAAGTACCACATGATCTGTCAGTATATACAAACCTTTTCTGAAAAGGCCACAGAGGCTGCAACACCATTAAGCAAGAGGCAACACGAGACAAACAACACCATGACGATCAAGGACATCTCCAAACAAGTCAGGGACAAAGTTGTTGAGAAGTACAAGTCAGGGTTGGTTATAAAAAATATCCCAATCTCTGATGATCCCTCGAAGCACCAACAAATCCATTATCATCAAATGGAAAGACATGGTACCACAACAAACCTGCCAAGAGAGGGCCGCCCACTAAAACTCTCAGCCCGGGCAAGGAAAGCATTAATCATAGAGGCAGCACAGAGACCAAATATAACCCTGAAGGAGCTGCAGAGTTCCCAAGCAGAGACTGGAGTATCTGTCCATATGACCACAATAAGCCATAGAAAAACCTGTTTGTCTGTCAGTGATTTGAGACTGGGATGGAGGTTCACCTTCCCACAAGACTATGACCCAAAGCATACTGCTAAAGCAATACTGGAGTGGTTTAAGGGGAAATATGTAAATATTTTGGAGTGGTCTAGTGAAAGCCCAGACCTTAATCAAATTGAGAATTTGTGGTCAGATTTGAGGATTGCTGTTCACCAGAGGAAACCATCTAACTTGAAGGATCTGGAGCAGTTTTACGTTGAGGAATGCGCAAAAATCCCAGTGGCAAGATGTGGAAAGCTCAGAGACTTATCCAAAGCGAGTTTCTGCTGTAATTGCCACAAAAGGAGGCCCTACTAAGTACTGACATTAGGGGGGTGAATAGTTATGCACACTGAAGTTCTCAGTTATTTTGTCCTATTTGCTGTTTGCTTCACAAAAAAAAGAAAACCAAATGTTCACAGTTGTATGCATGTTCTTTAAATGAACTGATGCAAACCCTTAGAAAAACAGTGAAATTCCAGGTTGTGAGGTAGCAAAACATGAAAAATGCCAATGGGGGTGAATACTTTTGCAAGCCACTGTAGATTTGTCTTGAGAGAACTTCTTGGAGCAAAATGCACAGGGATGAAGGTATCCATCTTTTCTTTGAGAAAGCACAGCCCCCATCCCCACAGCAGAAGTGTCTACCTCCACTACAAATGGAAGATCAATATTGGGTTGACTGAGAACAGGAGCTTCAGAAAAGGGCAGAAAAAGCATTAACTGCCTCGGCTGACCAGTAGAAAAAGTCTGTTCCCTCCGTGATCATGTCAGTTAAAGGCTTGGCTATGACCAAAAAGTTCTTAATAGACTTCAGGAAATAATTTCAAAGCCTAGAAATGTCTGCAGTGCTTTAAGGTTACTTGGCTGCACCCAATGAAGGACGTCCAGTACCTTAACAGGATCTATCTTACACCCTGATACAGAAACCAGATGACCTAAGAACTGAACTGTTGCACCTCAAAATGACATTTCTCCAGTTTAGCAAATAAACGGTTGTCACAAAGAATCTGGAGAACCTGCTGGACATGCTTCCGTTGTTCCTCCGGAGTACTTGGGTAAATTAATATGTCATCTAGATAGACCACCACAAATCTCCCCAGCCGAGAGCAAAAAACATTATTTATAAAATTCTGGACAATCACTCGAGCATTGGTCAACCAAAACGACATAACCAGACTTTCATAATGATCCTCAGGTGTATTAAAAGTGGTTTTCCATTTGTCACCCTGTCGAACACCTGTGAGGTTATATACCTCTCTCAAGTCAAGTTTAGAAAACCATTTAGCTTGAGCTAATGATTAAACAGGTCCAGTATAAAAGGTAAAGAATAGGGATTGTGAACCGTGATTTTATTAATCTCTCTAAGCATGGACTCAACCCTTCATCTTTTTTCTCATCAAAGAAAAACCCCAGGGCGACTGGTTAAGCAGAAGGGCGTTTATGACCCTTGGCCAGACTTTTTTTGTTTATACTCTTTCAAAGCCACGTGACCATGATGTCACCATAGGTCCTTAAGCGGTTTTAACCTCAGAATAGAAATGTAAGGGCCCCCTTAGAGAGTGGAGGCTCTGAGAAATTGCTCAGTTTTCTCTCTCTCTTCCCGCAAATGCCAGCCCTGCATGCCAGTCTGTCTTCTCTTTAGTTCCTCTAGACTCCATTAGTTATAGGACTTTTGGTGACATCATGGTCACATGACTATAATGTTCCCAAAGGTCCTTAAGCAGTTTTCACCTTAGAACAGAAATTCTGGGGGCCCCTAATACCCTAATAGAGTGAGGGCCTTGGGCAATAGATCAGTCGCCCCCCCACCCTCCGCCAAACGCCGGTCGTGACTTTACCTAGGGCTTATATTTGGAGTAGGGCTTATATTTCAAGTATACTGGGCAGCACAGTGGCTCAGTGATTAACACTGCAGCCTTGCAGCACTGGGGTCCTGGGTTCAAATCTCACCAAGGACACTTTCTGCAAGGAGTTGTTCTCACTGTGTTTGTGTGGGTTTCCTCCGGGTTCTCCAACTACCTCCCATACTCCAAAGACATACTGATAGGGACTGTAGATTGTGAGCCCCAATGGGGACAGTGCCAACATTGTCTGTGAAGTGCTGTGGAATTAATTGCGCTATATAAGTGAGTAAAATAAATAAATAAATATACTCCAAAAAATCTGTAAAATCATGCTAGGGCTTATTTTTAGGGTGGGTCTTTTTTGGGGGGAAACATGGTAATATGTATGGGCCCTTTCACTGTACAAGTAAAACAGCAATGAACATCAGAACACCAGTTTTCACAATGTTATTTTATCCCATTAAAACATACTCAATACTTTTCGACTTATAAAGTGCAGTTGACCATATAAATTTGCAGTTGACCATAAAAATCAGAAGTAATTTTAAAAAACTGTTGGGAGTATTATTCTTTTCTAAATACAATGCAGATTGACAATCATATTTTCTGCCATTGAAAATATTAGCACAGTCCGATATAGACACTCCCTAGTGCCAAGAGTGAAATTACCACAAGACGAGGCATTTGCCATCTAGTTATCTACACTGAAAATTGCATTTGTACCTCTTGAAGCATTTCAGCCTATGTGGAATAGGATGAAGATATGAGCTCAAGATAGACAGTTTCAGTGTGATTTATAGCTCATAGCATTTATTTTTTTACTGTGAAGTGTAATGAAGCAATTCAGCATTGCAAGTAATGTGCACCATAAATATTCATAGGCTCTATCTCAGAGACTCAGTCTATGGAACTTCAGTAACAATCACAGAAGCAAAGAAATTAAATACAGATCTGTTATAGGGACCTTTAGTATAACAATGAATGGCATGTATAAATTAATTCCAACAAACAATTATTTTTAGCTGTATATTATAGTGCATAATGCACACAATAAATGAAATAACTGGATACGAGTGAGGCAAAACAGGACAACCTTTTTGTAATAGCACTGTAGCAATAGTTGGATCAGCATAGTTTAGCAAAGGGTCCAAGTCCACATTTTGGGTACGTGCTCTTCATAGCAAACCTTTGGTAAGATTCCTCTTGTTATTATAATTTGATTGAATCCAGAATCCGTCCTTTCCTCAACCCTGAATCTACTAAAATTTTAGTGCATGCCCTCATCATCTCCCTCCTTGACTACTGCAATATCAATCTCTGAGGCCTCCCAGCTAACACTCTCGCACCTCTCCATTCTGTCCTTAACCCCATTCTGGCCCAAGGCGTACTAATACGTATCTGTGCCCTGGGCCTTAAGAGCCTGATACGTATTAGTACGCCTTGGCGATATCGCCCGCACACAAGCGCTGCGGGCGAGATTGCCGCCAGGTGTCAGCTGATTGTCACAGCTGACACCCGGTTCTATGTGCAGGGAGTGGTCCAGCACCACTACCTGCACATTAACCCCCAAAATGCTGCGATCGAAATCAATTGCAGCATTGCGGGAGAAAGGGGAGGTAAGAGCGATACTTACCTCCTCTCCGACATCCGAGTCCGGTCTCGGATGTTGTCATGGTGACCCGATGTCATCATGACAACATCCGGGTCACCATGAGGCAGGAAGTTACTTTGGTCATGCGCAGTGCATGACCAAAGTAACTTCTCCCTGTGCAGCGCTGACAGGCTGCATAGCATAGGGAGCTGCAGTTCTCTATGCAATACAGCCGACCAGGTTGCAAAAAGTAAAAGTCCCATAATGGGACAATGTGAAAAAGTAAGAAAAATGTCAGAAAGTGAAAAAAAAAATTGTAAAAATATTTTAAAAAAATAAAAAAAATAAAAAATAAAAAATAAAAATATATTGTACACATAAATAAATAATCTTATGAAAAAAAAACAATAAAAGTACACATATTTGGTATCGCCGCGTCCAGAACGACCTGACTCCTAAAACTGTCTCACTAGTTAACCCCTTTAGTGAACACGGTAAAAAAAAACAAAAAAAACCCAATGCTTTATCATTATACCGCCAAACAAAAAATGGAATAAAACGCAATCAAAAAGACGAATGTAAATAAAAATTGTACTGCTGAAAACGTCATCTCGTCCCACAAAAAACAAGGCACCATACTACTCCAACGGCCGAAAAATAAAAAAGGTATAGCTCTCAGAATAAAGCAATGCAAAAACAATTCTTTTTTCTATAAAATTGTTTTTATTGTGTAAAAGCTAAAAAACATAAAAAAACAATATAAATGTGATACCGCTGTAAACATACTGGCTCGAAGAATAAAGCTGTCTTATCAATTTTACCACACGTGGAACGGCATAAAAAAAATAAAAAAAACAATTCCTGAATTGTTGGTTTTTGTTTATTCTGCCTCCCAAAAATCGGAATAGAAAGCGATCAAAAAATGTCACGTGCCCGAAAATATTACCAATAAAAACGTCAACTTGTCCCGCAAAAAAAACAAGCCATCACATAACTCTGTCGGCTGAAATATGTAAAAATTATAGGTCTCAAAATATGGCGATGCAAAAACTAGTCTTTGCAAAAAAAAAAAGATTTTTAGTGTGTGACAACTGTCAATCACAAAAACCCGATATGAATCTGGTATCTCTGTAATTGCACCGACCCGAAGAATAAAATCGTCTAATCACTTATACCGCACGAGGAACGGCGTAAAAAATAAACTCTAGGGTTAGAGTTAAGTAGAGTTGTGCTAGGGTTAGGTGTGTGCTAGAGTTAGGGTTGTGCTAGGGTTAGGGTTGGGCTACGGTTAGTGTTGAGATTGTATTAGGGTTGGGATTGGGGTTGTATTAGGGTTGGGGTTGTATTAGGGTTGGGATTTTTTCAGAAGTAAAGAAAAAAAAATGATGACGTTATGGCGACTAGTGTTGAGCGCAAGTGCTCGCTACTTGAGTTTGCATCGGGTGCTTGGGTATGCACCGAGTATCGCGGGTGTTCGAGTGACATGATTGAGTCTCCGCCCCATATGTTTTGCAGCTGTTATACAGCCAAAAAAACCTCACGGGGATTTCCTGCCATGCACGAGCAATCCCCGCATGTTTTTGGATGTCTAATAACCGTGAAACATGCGGGTGGGGACTCGAGCATGTCACTTGAGCACCCGCGATACTTGGTGCATACCTGAGTACTCAATGCAAACTCAAGTAGCGAGCACTTGCACTCAAGACTAATGACAACTTATTCAATATGATGACCTAATGTTATCAAATTCTGTGTCGTACCTCTGGGTTCAAAATATTCACTACACCCCTTGATAAAATCCATGAGGGGTGTAGTTTCCAAAATGGAGTCACTTGTGGCGGGGTTTCCACTGTTTAGGCGCATCAGGGGCTCTCCAAATGCAACATGGCGTCCGCTAATTATTCAAGCAAATTTTACATTCAAAAAGTCAAATGGCACTCCTTCCCTTCTGAACCCTGCAGTGCACCCAAACAGTAGTTTTCCCCCACATATGGAGTATCAGCATGCTCAGGAGGAATTGCAGAGCAAATTTTGGGGTTCATTTTTTAATGATACCCTTGCAAAAATAAAAAATTGGGGTCTAAAGTAACATTTTTGCGAAAAAAAAATAAATGTTCATTTTTTTCTTCCACATTCCAAAACTTTCTGTGACGAACCTGAAGGATTAAAAAAGTTATTGATTGTGATTTTGAGCACCTTGCAGGGTGCAGTTTTTAGAATGGTGTCACTTCTGGGTATTTTCTGTCATAAAGGCCCCTGAAAGTCACTTCAAATGTGATGTGGTCCCTAAAAAAAATTATTTTGTAAATTTTGTTGTAAAAATGAGAAATCGCTGGTCAATTTTTAACCCTTATAGCTCCCTAACAACAAAAAAATTTTGATTCCAAAATTGTGCTGATGTAAAGTAGATATGTGGGAAATGTTATTTATTAACTATTTTGTGTGATATCTCTCTGATTTAAGGGATTGGAAATTCAAAGTTTGAAAATTGCAAAATTTTCTAAATTTTTGCCAAATTTCCATTTTTTCACAAATAAACGCAAGTGATATCAATTTTTTTTTACCACTATCATGAAGTACAATATGTCCCGAAAAAACTATCTCAGAATCAGTGTGATCTGTTGAAGCGTTCCAGAGTAATTACCTCATAAAGTGACACTGGTCAGAATAGTAAAAATTGGCCTGGCAATTACCGTGCAAACCACCCTGGGGGGTAAAGGGCTTAAAGAGGTTGTCCTGTCTAAATTGACCAGCGAATCCCCACAGTCCACAGTGACAGTGTGTGCACTGGGGGATTCATAAGTCTGCAGTCACACAGAGTCACTGCAGACTTATCAATTTAGACCAGACTTTAACTCTGCTGCCCGACTAATCTACCCCTCTCCACGCTCCTTTGATTCTCCCCTATGCAAATCCCTTTATTGGTTCCCAATTCCCCAGCATATGTAGTTTAAACTACTCACGCTGACCTACAAAACAGTCCATAATCTGTCTCCTCAGTATATCTCCAAATTACAAGCAATCTCTGGTCCTCCCAAGACCTCCTTTCCTCCTCCACATTCATATATTCCTCACCCAATCGCCTACAAGTCTTCTCCCGAATATCCCCCATCCTTTGGAATTCTGTGCCTCAACACATTTGATTAATTGCCACACTCCGAACTTTCAGACAGAACTTGAAAATCTACCTCTTCAAGAAAGCTTACAGCCTGCAATGACCCTCCCGCCACCTCACCACTACTGAAGCAGCAAACCCTCAACCTACTGTCTCCTTTCCCATTATCCTGTAGAACTTAAGCCCACAAGGGCCCTCTCTTTTCTTTACCAGTATGTCATTGTTAGTTTGTACACCGTTTTTTATATTTGTGTCTCGCATGCATCCCCTTCTCATGTACAGCACCATGGAATTAATGGAACTCTAAAATTAATATTAATAATGACTTATCACATTTAAGTGTAATTTGGCATTATGTTTTATATTATGACTAGAAAAACATGATGTCCTTCTTCTGAAAGCAGTGCTACCCCTGATAACAAGTTATATGTGGTATTGCAGCTCTGCAAAAGTGATTGGTACAGAACTGCAATACCATGCACAAACTGCAAACGGAGGTGGCTCTGTTTGTGGAGGAAGAAAGCCATAACAATATTAATCTATGCCCTGTTCCTCATGCATGATAAAATATATGTGGGTGTTATTCTTGTGTACCACAATAATGTCTACATAGTTGAATTTGAATATATGATGAGTTTTGATTAGTAAATACTACTAAAATACTAAATAATACTAAAGAAGAGAGAGGGAGAGGATTCAAAAAGATCTAAACAAACGGGAACTGTGGACAGCAACTAATAGAATCGTATTTAACAGGGAGAAATGCAAAGTGCTACATCTGGGCAAGAAAAATGAAAAAAGCATATACAGAATGGGAGGAATAGGGCTAAGCAACAGCACATGTGAAAAAGACTAATATATCACAGACTGAACATGAGTCAACAGTGTGATGCAGCAGCAAAAAAGGCAAACACAATTCTGGGTTGCATTAACAGAAGCATAGAGTCTAGCTCATGTGAAGTAATTATTCCCCTCTACTCCTCTTCGGTCACATCTCATCTGGAATATTGTGTCCAGTTCTGGGCACCACATTTTAAAAAAGACATAGAAAAATAGGAGCAAGTTCAGAGAAAAGCTACCAGGATGATGACCAGTAGTGTTGAGCGAGCATGCTCGACACTGCTCGGTACTTGCCCGAGCATCACGCTACTCGGGATGTTTGGCGAGCACCGAGCATTTCCGGGTTACTCGGGCGGGAGCTCGGGTCTCCGCCCTGCATGTTTGGCGCTCTTTACAGAACCAATGAACATGCAGGGATTGCCAACCAGTCACTGTAATGCCGCAGCCATGTTGTTTGTGGGCATTACTGTGATTGGCTGGCCGCACAGCGTCACCTCGAGTATTTAAAAACCGGGCGCCGCCATCTTGGACACAGACGCTCCGGATCAGACAGTGTAGGAACAGCGCTGCTGAACTAGGGAGAGATTTTTCCTGCAAAATAGTTAGTGTAGGGTCTGTAAAGGCTGCCAGAGCAAACAAACAGTCCTTCTCAGGACTAATATCCATCCCAGATATCAGGCAGGCAGGCAGGTAGGCTGTATAGGAGACGCAGTGGTTATACCAGCAAACGCTGCATTACAGTCCTGTGTGCTCCTGTTTCTGAAATTGCTGGACTTAGCTGCAGGTCTCGGGGGCCAGTAAAAATCCTTTTTTTTTCATCTAAATCCTCTTTTTTTTTTTCCTCCTACACACTGTACAAATACCCATCTTATTAACCTATTGGTGTCCCCCCCCCCCCCCCCCCAAAAAAAAAAAAGTGTGTCTCTGATTTTTCAGACACAAATATATCTGTTGAAAAGAGTCTGGTATAGGCCACAGAAACAGAAGTGCGGTTTTGCAGTTCCACGGGTAAAATCTCTGTAGTATCCAGTTTTGGGCCTTTGGTATCTAAAAAAAAAACAGTTTGAGTGTGTCGCTCACTGTTCAGCCGCAAATCTATATTTTTAAAAAAGTCTGGTATATACACCATTAAATTAAAACTGTGATTTTGCTGTTCCACGGTAAAAAATCTCTATTATTCAGGTTTTGGTATTTTTTCCGTAAGGAAAAACAGTAATAGTTTCTCCCTGATTGTTTAAAAGAGTCGGGTGTAGGCCAGGGAAATAGAACTGTGGTTTTCCTCTTCCACGGTTCTAATCTACTTTTTATTACCCTTTTTCCATTGATAGTGCGAGTGTAAGCTATTTTACTTCCTTTACAATTTGCAAGGCGCGTGGCAAGGGCCGTGGAAGTGGATCTTCTGGTGATGGTGCATGCAGAGGACGGGGCCGTGGCCAAGGTGAAAATGTGCCACAACCAACAGCCACATCTTCTCGCTCCCACTTCTTGACCGAATTACTAGGGAAGCACAGAACAACACCAGTATTGCGAACTGATCAGTGTGAACAGGTTATTAATTGGATAACAGATAATACTTCCAGTTACCTGGGCACCACCACCTCCGGTCTGTCTTCCACACGGTCAACTCTTAGTAGCCGTGAGTCTCAACCGCATACTCCTCCTCACCCTGATGCTCCTTCCTCCCACCATGCCGAGTGTCGTCAGACAGCAATTGATCCCACACTTGGACACTCTGAAGAGCTGTTCACTGGTCCATTTCCATATTTGTGTCCCTCATCTGCTATGCTTGAAGTGGTGGAAGAGGAGATCCTATGTAGCGATGCCCAAATATTTGAACAGCCATGGCCACAGGAAGTCGACGCTGGCAATCTGTCACAAGAGGTGGACGATGACGAGACACAATTGCCAGGAAGTGAGGAGGAGCATCGTGGTGCGCAAGTGGAAGAGGAGAAGGTGGTGGATGATCTAGTAACTGACCCAACGTGGCAGGAGGACATGCAGAGTGAGGCCAGCAGCACACAGGGGGAGGGAGGCAGAGTACCCCAACAGGCAGGAAGAAGCAGTGTGGAGGCCGCAGACAGAAGGCGGGCAACCATTCCCCGTAACACCAACACGAGGGACGTTGCCAGTACAAGCGGTAGGTCTTCCAGAGTCTGGAATTTTTTAAAGACTCTGCTGATAACCCCAAAAAGGCCATTCGTACCACCTGCCATGCCAGCATCAGCAGGGGTGACAAAACTACCAGCCTGACTACCACCAGCATGATCAGGCACATGGCAGCAAAGCACTCGACTTTGTGGGGCGAAACCCAGGGTCCACGACCAGTGTCAGCGGGTGTCACCACTGCTTCTTCCGCTGTTGTGCGTGCAGTAGAACCCCCTGTTGTGTGTGCAAGGCAATCCCCTGTCCATACTGCATGTAAAGATGCCCCCTCCTCTCAGTCTTCACTTGTTATGGCAGTTTCTCAAGAAACAGCATCAACGTCCACGTCCCACCATCCAGGCATGGTCGTGTGTGACAATGGCCGTAACCTGGTGGCGGCTCTGAGGTGAGGCGAGATCACACACGTACCATGCCTGGCTCATGTGCTTAACTTCGTGGTTCAGCGGTTTCTTAAATCGCACCCCGAGTTGCCAGATCTGCTTGTCAAAGTACGCCGCCTGTCAGCTCATTTTCGCAAGTCGGCTACAGCTTCCGCCGCCCTTGCTGTGTTGCAGCAGCGTTTGCAGCTTCCAGCACACCGACTGGTGTGTGATGTCCCTACACGTTGGAACCCTACCCTCCACATGTTGCAAAGGATTTGTGAGCAGAAGAGAGCAGTTGTGGAGTACCAGATGCAACAAGGCCGTCGATATTCAGGTCAGACTCCCCACATAAGACCTCAGGAGTGGACCTGGATGTCTGACATATGTACCATCCTGACAAACTTTGAGGAGGCCACCAAGATGGTGAGTGGCGATGACGCCATCATTAGTGTCAGCATCCCACTTGTCTGTCTTTTGCAATGCTCTCTGCAGAGAATTAAAGAGGAGGCATTGCAGCCAGAGTATGATGAGATGGATAAAGAAGCCGTAGTGGGCGATTACACACAGCCCAGCCTCATCTCATCTCAACGTGCATTGGGGGACAATGAGGGAGAGGAGGATGAGGAGGAGGAGGAGGAGGAAGAACAGGAGCTGTTATCATGCGCTGTAGACGGTAGTACCTGTACAAGTGTCATACCGTCGGTTCAGCATGGGTGGCCTGAGGACAGGGGGGAGGAGGAGGAGGAGAGCATGGTCAGTCGTCATCTTGGTGAGGACACGGAAATCTTGCCCGTTACCAGTCTGGCACGCATGGCTGACTTTATGTTACGCTGCCTTAACCGTGACCCTCGCGTTGTCAAAATGTTGGGTGACAGTCATTACTGGTTGTTGACACTTGTAGACCCCCGCTACAAGGAGAACTTTCACTCTCTTATTCCTGAGGTGGAGAGGTCTACAAAAATGGGGCAGTACCAGAAGGCCCTTGCTGAAGAACTGTTAAAAAAATTCCCATCTGAACACGCTAGCGGCAGAGGTCACAGTTCGTTGACCAACCAAAGCGTACAAGCGAGAGAGAGGCAACTCCAATCCAGCAGAGGCAGGGGAACACTGTCAACATTCTGGGACAGTTTTCTCAGACCCTCCCTTCGGACAGACCCTGAGGCGCGGGGTACTCTCACGAGGAGTGGAAAGTTTCAAAAGATGGTGAAGGAGTACCTTGCCGACCGTACCAGCGTCCTCCGTGATTCCTCTGTGCCTTTTAATTATTGGGTATCCAAGCTGGACACTTGGAATGAACTCGCTCTCTACGCCTTGGAGATCCTGGCCTTCCCTGCCGCTAGCGTGTTATCGGAGCGTGTTTTTAGTGCCGCTGGGGGAATTATAACTGATAAGCGCACTCGCCTGTCAACTGACAATGCTGGCAAGATGACCCTTATCAAAATGAACAAGGGCTGGATTGGGCCAGACTTCTCATCACCACCAAATGACAGCAGAGTAACATAAAGTCAAATCCACTGTGTTATTTCGAGAGGTGTATTCACATGCACCGCTTCACACCCACACATGGGTATACGCTTCATTTCGGCTGTTTTATGTTCTTCTCCTTATCCTCTGCCTCCACCACCACTATACCACCAGGGTGACCGTGGTCCGTGTTGCCATTATTGAAAGTTCCTCCGTCCTTATTTTTGTCAGCTTTTGCTTGGAAGGCATAAGCAAAGACTGTGGGAGACCCACTCCCCAATAATGGGAATAATATTTTTAAGATGCTGTACTGTATGGCTCTTGTAAGGGGCATTAAAAGTGTCTTGTTATACCACTCTGACCTCCACGTCTCTTGTAAGGGGCAATAAAAGCGTCTCGTTATACCACTCTGACCTCCACGTCTCTTCTGACGGGCATTAAAAGCGTCTTGTTATACCACTCTGACCTCCACATCTCTTGTAAGGGGCATTAAAAGCATCTTGTTATACCACTCTGACCTCCACGCCTCTTGTAAGGGGCATTAAAAGCGTCTTGTTATACCACTCTGACCTCCACGTCTCTTGTAAGGGGCATTAAAAGCGTCTAGTTATACCACTCTAACCTCCACGTCTCTTGTAAGGGGTATTAAAAGCGTCTTGTTATACCACTCTGACCTCCACGTCTCTTCTGAGGGGCATTAAAAGCGTCTTGTTATACCACTCTGACCTCCATGTCTCTTGTAAGGGGCATTAAAAGCGTCTTGTTATACCACTCTGACCTCCACGTCTCTTGTAAGGGGCATTAAAAGCGTCTTGTTATACCACTCTGACCTCCACGTCTCTTCTGAGGGGCATTAAAAGCATCTTGTTATACCACTCTGACCTCCACGTCTCTTCTGACGGGCATTAAAAGCGTCTTGTTATACCACTCTGACATCCACGTCTGTTGTAAGGGGCATTAAAAGCATCTTGTTATACCACTCTGACCTCCACGTCTCTTGTAAGGGGCATTGAAAGCGTCTTGTTATACCACTCTGACCTCCACGTCTCTTGTAAGGGGCATTAAAAGCATCTTGTTATACTACTCTGACCTCCACGTCTCTTCTGAGGGGCATTAAAAGCATCTTGTTATAACACTCTGACCTCGACGTCTCTTCTGACGGGCATTAAAAGCGTCTTGTTATACCACTCTGACCTCCACGTCTGTTGTAAGGGGCATTAAAAGCATCTTGTTATACCACTCTGACCTCCACGTCTCTTGTAAGGGGCATTGAAAGCGTCTTGTTATACCACTCTGACCTCCACGTCTCTTGTAAGGGGCATTAAAAGCATCTTGTTTTACCACTCTGACCTCCATGTCTCTTGTAATGGGCATTAAAAGCGTCTTGTTATACCACTCTGACCTCCACGTCTCTTCTGAGGGGCATTAAAACCGTATTGTTATACCACTCTGACCCCCACGTCTCTTCTGACGGGCATTAAAAGCATCTTGTTATACCACTCTGACCTCCACATCTCTCCTGACTGGCATTAAAAGCGTCTTGTTATACCACTCTGACCTCCACGTCTCTTCTGACGGGCATTAAAAGCGTCTCGTTATACCACTCTGACCTCCACATCTCTTGTAAGGGGCATTAAAAGCGTCTTGTTATACCACTCTGACCTCCACATCTCTTGTAAGGGGCATTAAAAGCGTCTTGTTATACCACTCTGACCTCCACGTCTCTTGTAAGGGGCATTAAAAGCATCTTGTTATATCACTCTGACCTCCACGTCTCTTGTAAGGGGCATTAAAAGCGTCTTGTTATACCACTCTGACCTCCACATCTCTTGTAAGGGGCATTAAAAGCGTCTTGTTATACCACTCGGACCTCCACGTCTCTTCTGAGGGGCATTAAAACCGTCTTGTTAAGCTACTGGGAACTCTACGAGTCTTCGAACGGGCATTGCATTTCCTCCTAATTTTTGGAGCTTTTGCTTGGAAGGCATAAGCAAATACTATGGGAGACCCACTCCCCAATAATGGGAATAATGTTTGTAATATGCTGTACTGCATGGCTCTTGTAAGGGGCATTGCAAGTCGCTCCGTCTTAATTTTTGGAAGCTTTTGCTTGGAAGGCATAAGCAAATACTATGGGAGACCCACTCCCCAATAATGGGAATAATGTTTGTAATATGCTGTTCTGTGTGGCTCTTGTAAGGGGCATTGCAAGTTGCTTCATCTTAATTTTGGGAAGCTTTTGCTTGGAAAGCATAAGCAAATACTATGGGAGACCCACTCCCCAATAATGGGAATAATATTTTTAAGATGCTGTACTTTATGGCTCTTGTAAGGGGCATTAAAAGCGTCTTGTTAAGCTACTGTGACCCCCACATCTGTTACAAGGGGCATTCAAACCGTCTTGTTAAGCTACTGGGACCTCCACGTCTTTTCCGAGGGGCATTAAAACCGTCTTGTTAAGCTACTGCGACCTCCACCACTTTTCCGAGGGGCATTAAAACCGTCTTGTTAAGCTACTGGGACTTCCACGTCTTTTCCGAGGGGCAATAAAACAGTCTTGTTAAGCCACTCTGAACTCCACAGCTCTTCCAAGGGGCATTGAGATGTTGTTTTTAATTACCTCTAACCTACTTGACTCTTCCAACGGGCATTGCATTTCCTCCTAATATTAGTCAGCTTTTGCTTTTCAATGCAAAGGCGAAAACTAAGGGAGACCCACTCCCCAATAATGGGTAGAAGGTTTTTAGTACGCTGTAATCCACGTCTGTTTCAAGGGGCATTGCAGTTCCTCATAATTTTTGGAAAGCCTTCCATTCACTGCTTAGGCTAACCGTGTACAAGAGACCCAGTTGCTATAAATAGAAAAAACGGTTTAGTTAAGGCCCTCTGACCTCCATGTCATTTCCAAGGGGCATTGGAGTGCCTCAAAATTTTTGGTAGGCATTGCACTCGCTGTATGCCCTATAATTGTGTAACCGAACCGCTCCTTTTGTTACAGAAACATATCCTACAAGACATATGTGGTTGACTGGCCTGATATTGATGTGAATGGTCCCTGTTCCTCCTGCTCTTTCTCCTTTGCCACTACCTCATCCATCATTTATCACCTGAAGCTTTGTTTTAATGGGAGTCAAAGAACTGGAATAGTAGCAGGAAAACATCCAGCAATCCTCGGAGGAGGTAGAATATGCGCCAAAACGCTGACCACCTCAGGCCTAGCCGCTACTACATACATGCGCTTGCATTCCAAGAAAACAAAGCAGAAGCTAACTTGTATCATCATCATGGTCCTCACCTTGGTACTCTCAACTCCCCTGATGGAGAAGCCAGGGCCCACCTGAGGAGTCTGGTTCTCTGGTGGTCTCGTCCAATGCTGCCCTTAAGCAGGCCGGGGTAAGAAAAGTGTGTGAGTATGGACACCCGGCCGCCCCCTGGCGGCTGGGGACCGAGTGTGGACACCCGGCCGCCGGGTGTCTGGGGACTGAGTATGGATTCCAGGCCGCCAACGCAGCCATGACGTGGTGGCCAGATTCCGCCTCCACATGCCTAAAAGGCCCAATTTAAAGTGCAAGCGCAAGTATGCAGCCTGGGGGTGTGTGGGTGGGAGGCTGCATACTTGCGCTTGCATTGCAAGGAATGGGAGAGGTACAATTGAACACTGCCCTGGGACAAGGACTTGAACGGGGATAGTTGCAAGTCTGCAACGACAGGTGCAGGGTGGGCGGCATCTTCGCATGTACCATGAACAGGGGTTTGCCATGCACACACTACAGCGGAATAGGCTGTCCTTCCCACTAAATGCACTGGGGAGGGCACAGGTAATGTTTTGGTATACGTGCTTAATCTTATGTATAAGGCACACCGGGACAAATAGGGGCAGCTGGGGACTGAGTATGGATACCTCGCTGCTGAAGCAGCCATGAGGTAGTGGCCAGCTTCGGCCTCCTTTAAACTAAAAGGCCCTATTTCAAGTGCAAGCTAGCAGTATGGCTTTGCAGCCTGGGGGTGGGTGGGTGGCAGGCTGCACACTAATGCTTGCATTAAAAGAAAACAAAGCAGATGCTAACTTCTATCATCATCATCATGCTCCTCACCTTGGCACTCTCAACTCCCCTGATGGAGAAGCCAGGGCCCACCAGAGGAGTCTGGTTCTCTGGTGGTCTCGTCCAATGCTGCCCTAAAGCAGGGCGGGCTAAGAAAAGTGTGTGGGGGGAAGTTGACAGGGGAAATAGGGGCGGCTGGGGACCGAGTATGGACACCCGGCCACCCCCTGGCAGCTGGGGACCGAGTGTGGACACCCGGCCGCTGGACGGCTGGGGACTGAGTATGGTTCCAGGCAGCCAACGCAGCCATGACGTGATGGCCAGATTCCACCTCCACATGCCTAAAAGGCCCAATTTCAAGTGCAAGCAAGCAGTATGGTATTGCAGCCTGGGGGTGGGTGGGTGGCAGGCTGCATACTTGCGCTTGCATTGCAAGGAATGGGGGAGGTACAATTGAACACTGCCCTGGGACAAGAACTTGCACGGGGATAGTTGCAAGTCTGCATCTTCTGATGCGGCAAGGATGACTTCTGATGGGCACACTTTTAGGCAGTGACCTGGGTGTCAGAGATGCTTCCAGGGGTCTTCTCCATGCTGTTCCCGTGTCTTTTCAGCACTGTATGCATGTGTCACACAGCACATGGCCAGATATGGTTGTAAATTGTTAAAATGACATTTCCCGGTGAATGCATTTGTCACGGTTGAAAGTAATACAAAAGTGCAAAAACGCACAAAAAATGCTACTTGTGAAAATAGCCCAAGGTGTGGAGGAGTATTTTTTTGGGGGGGGTATTTATTTTACCTTATACACAAGTCTTCTTTACCCTGAAAAGGAAGTTCCTTAACATATTTCACAGGAAAGCAGTTTCAGTTTCGTTTTTGAACGTTTTATTGAGAGCCCGTAAAAGTGGCTTAATACCTCTGACCACGTTGTTGACAGCAGTGACCTAGGGGTCAGAAATGCTTCCTGGGGCGATCCCCATGCTGTCCCCATGTCATTTGAGCCCTGTCACTATCGTTTTGGGCACTTGTTAGGCTTTTAAAAGACTGCCGGGGGTGCCGCCGCAAAAATGCTCGGGTCTCCCATAGACTAACATTGAGCTCGTTGCTCGGGTCGAGCACCCGAGTATCACGGCGAGCTCAGCCCGAGCTTCGAGCACCCGAGCATTTTAGTGCTCGATCAACACTAGTGACCAGTCTACAAACAATGTTTTCTGAGGAACGGTTAGAGGATTTGGGAATGTTTAGCTTGCAAAAGAGAAGATGGAGGGGAGACTTAATAGCTGTCCACAAATATCTGAAGGGATGTCACACTGAAGAGGGATCAGCTTTATTCTCATTTGCACAAGGAAAGACTAGAAACAATGGGATAAAACTGAATGGGAGAAGACACAGATTAGATATTACAAAAAACTTTTTGACAGTGAGGGTGATCAATGAGTGGAACAGGCTGCCATGAGAGCTGGTGAGTTCTCCTTCAATGGAAGTCTTCAAACAGAGGCTGGACGGACATCTGTCTGACATGATTTAGTGAATCCTGCATTGACCAGGGGGTTGGACAAGATGACCCTGGAGGTCCCCTCCAACTCTAACATTTTATGAAAATATTCATTTCATCCACTTAACAAGTAATCTGATATCCTTTTTATCATTACTGCTTAAAAAATGTAATATAATAACTGTATTGGGGACTTGTTGTATATCTCGATGCGGGATGTTGTATAATATTTATTTCTCAAATGTATCTTTATTTTTTTCTGCAATGTATTATACTTTGTTAGAAATTGCTTCATTTAATTTCCAAGATATCATCACCATTGTCTTAACTTCAATAGGTTTACATTGTCTGTCTGTTGCTTTCCTTCTGTGCTGCACCAAGACTTCCTATGAATAAACCATTGTTCTTATATATACTATACACTGCTCCTATACACAGTACCATGAAAAAGTTGTGGAATTGTGGAAATCATAGGATCAATAGATATATGTCAATGCTATGAAAAATGGAAACAACATTTTTGAAACATCTCTATTTATTCATTAAATATGAGCTCCATACACAGATATACACACACGTCTTGGCATGTTATCAATGAGGTAATCAATGGTTGTCTGAGGAATGTTCTACTTCACTGAATTCACTTGTGCCCCCAAATCATCAAGATCCGTTGCTGGTAGCTCCCTTTGCAATTGCCCCAATGTAGTCAATGGAAAACAAGTCTGGAGATGCTGCAGGTCATGCTAGCACAGTTCAGCCACTCAGACAGTAGCCCGAATAATATGCGCCTGGTGTTGTTGTGTTGAAAAACGACTCATGGGACACTTTCGTGAATTGTCGGTACCACTGATTTTACAACTGATCTATTTTGTACTGTAAGAGAAATTGAACGCCACATAAAATTCCACGACTTTTCCTTCTTGGTGGTGCAATAGCAATGTTGAGGAGTATATTTAGTGCAAAGAAAGAGTAGAGCAGTTGCTCTAAGCAATCAACCAGATTCCCCTCACTTTTTTAGAGGCCCTTAACAAAATGAAAGAAAGGCCTTGATTGTTTGTAACTGCTCCTCTTTTCATTTACACCATTTCCAATAAAACTTCCTAATGTCATCGTATTGCTGAAAGATGAGCTCATGTACCCCAGCCTGACACTAGCAGCCACCTATAGCCTTGTGTGCTGAAAAGTGCCAGAGCTGATTTTAAGTCCCAAACCAGCTCTGATGTAAGCTTTGGTTCTACGAGAGGCTGATATAAATAATTCAGGTCTCTGTAACACTTTGTAACTGCCTTTTGCTGTAATAAACACAGTAGGTCAAAATGACAACATGAATTGGCTAATTGGATTAAAATAAGTCCCAAGTAAAACGCAACAGTGCAATGACTCATTTTTCAGATGATGCTTGTGAATAGGAATAGCTTGTGCTTGGAATCAAATGTAAATGAGCATGGCACCTGCTGACTATCCATTTCACAAACACCATGTGGGTATTCAGTTCACCTTGCTGAATGATTGACAGCCAATTCTTTGAGTAAAGGCTCCAATACAAGTTCTAACTTACATTAGGACACAAGAGATGTAATTACTAGGGTGACTATATGAATTCTTCCCCAAGGAATAAGTGATATATTATGAAGCAAGCTTAAAATGTCTCTGGAAATACGTGACATATTGCACCAATAGATAAGTTGTATTTATTCATTGAGACATAATGCATCAAGCAGTAATCATTTGCTATCTGCACTATTAGCTTAATTAAAGGTGTGGTTTGGGTACCTAAAATGACCTTTCTAAATATCTATCTTTACACCCTAACCACTTTTGTAATTAGCTTTATTATAAACTATTCCACACTTCTCCTTATCTAGCTAATCCCTAAATTTGTTTTTTTTCTTCACTTCCTGTGACATTTCATTCGGGAGGTGTCTCAAACCGGACATCATCGGAGGCTTGGGCTGCAGTTACTTCTCTTCAATGTTTATCGCATCTCCTGGAACAGGATGTCATCAGGGGGCAGCGTTACAGTTACTTGCTACAGTTTCTTGTATCACCACCCTCTGAAGACATCCTTGATCAATCCTGATAGAATCTGTAAGAGAGGTGAGTGCAGCGCTCGAACTCTGCTTCTATCTCCACCAACATATCTTCTAAGTGTGAAACAAGACATCATCAGGGGGCTGAGATAGAACCAGTGAGTGACACCAGTGTCGTCCTACAGCTTCTAGCACCAAATTGTTATCAGGGGGTGGAGTTTTTGTCACTCAAATAGCTTCTATCACTGTTCCCTGATGAGGATTCATTTAAGGGTGGTGCTAAAAGCTGTGGGGCAGCACTGGTGTGACTCACTGCTTCTATCTCCGCCCACTGACAGCGTCTTATTTAATAGTTGGAAGATGTGGTGACGGAGATAGAAGCAGAGCGCAGGCGCTGTGCTCGCCTCTCCTACAGTTTATATCACCATGACCGTGGATATAGGATGTCTTTAGTGGGCAATGATGCAAAAAAACTGTAGTAACTGCAGTACTGCCCCCCTGATGATGTCCTATTCTAGTAGATGTGATAGACGCTGCAGGGAAGTGAGTGCAGCCCCAGCTTTCTTAGACATCTTATTTGACGTTCTCAAACAAAACATGCACTTAATAGCGTGTGTCAGGACTGTACACATACTGGCTGGCGACCAGTCCATGTACTATTATTTATCCTATTTAGTATATTAAGGCTGCATTATAGAATATATGTACATTTTACCTTTTGTGTCTCCCCCATTTCCTCATAGACTATATGCTTGCGAGCAGGGCCCTCACTCCTTTTGATTTGAGATATGCTTATTCTGTATTGTTTGTATAAGTGCCCCCTAAAATTGTAAAGTGCTGTGGAATATGTTGGCGCTATAAAAATAAAAATTATTATTATTATTAAAACATCACAGGAAGTGAAGTAAAAAACACATTTAGTGATTATCTTGATAGTAGGGTATTTTATAATAAAGTTAGTTTCAGTGCAGGGGGCATGACTTTTCATGAAATCACATTTACTTTGCTTGAACTGTTAAAAGCCACAAAAAAACATAGTCCAACAGATGTAGAATTTCGAATTCATAGGAATATGACCTTAGGGTTCAACAATCTGCAGTCACATAGAGGCATTGCAAAAAAATTATTTTAAGCACGGAAACCCTCCTTAACTTCTGAAACATGGCCACAGCCAAGGAAAAGATGACTCCATCACAACTGCAAACACTGTAATCCTACTAACAGTATTGTGCAACTGAATGATCAGAAAGAGCCAGTGCAAGAGCCTATTAAAGTCCCATCAAAGTTAATATGCCACGCTTGATAGCAGCCATTTTGTGAAGGCCCTAATAATAGTTCTAGCTGGCTGTTTATCCTTTATTAGCCAAGTAGTAGGTTTCTTGTAGTCTGTAGTTGATATCTAATTGTTTTTCTATCAAGAGATTTATGTGTAATGTATTCCTGATGTCATGGACATTTTTTATTAAATTACAATTGTTAATATAACTTTGCTATCGCTTTTACATTGACTTACAAACATTGAATTGGAGAACTCTCCAGCGTTGTGACAAATGCAATTTACCAGTGTTACATCCGACATATCAGTGATTTTCACATAAAATGAGCTGTAATCTGTAACATTCTCACCTTATATTTTTATAGTCTGGCAATGTGGCAATGACCCAGGACAAGTTTAAATACATTAAAAAGTGACATACGTTAGCTTTTTCATCACTTTAGAGGATCATTGCATATTGAGTAATGACGATTTTGAGCTAGGTTTGCAATTTTCTATTCTACAAGTAAAGCAGAAATATATTTGTGTTTCTGTTCTCTATTAACAGAAGCATTGTTACTTGTAGAACCGTTGCCAGTTTTTATTGGATATCTAGAAACCTTTTTCATAACTCACAGCTTTTGAAGAAGATAAAGAGGGACAAAGTATGTGACACGCGTAGCAAATTTTAGAGCCTATCCATCCTCACCGACTATATTGAGCTCTGTCAACTTTCTGTTACATTTCAAATCTAAGTTCTTGATCCTGATCCGATCAGTCCATTCTCAGGCCATCTCCTTAGTGCTCTTCTGTCCTCAGTTCGTCTGCTCAGCACTTCTCTCTGTTCTTAGGTCACCTGCTCAGACTCTTCTCTACCCTCAGGCCATCTCCTCTCTGTCTTCAGGCTGTCTACTTGGCTCCTTAACCCTACTCTCTGCCCTCAGGCCATCAATTTGTCATTTCTAGATAGATAACAATCCCCAAAAAAAGAGCTTTAAATAAAGGCCAAAGTTTTAAAAGATTACATTTTTATTAATAGATTTTATAAGACACATTAAGAAGACATAAAACAAGCAAGAAAACCACTGGTAAGACACTTGGTGGGCACACCCGTATGGTAAAGAAATGGGTATGTGGTTGACAACAGACTATCCTTACAATATACAGTGGGGAAAAAAAGTATTTAGTCAGCCATCAACTGTGCAAGTTCTCCCACTTAAAAAGATGAGAGAGGCCTGTAACTGACATCATAGGTGAACCCCAACTATGAGAGACAAAATGGGAAAACAAATCCTGAAAATCACATTATCTGTTTTGGAAATAATTTTTTTTTCAAATTGTCACCTGGGCATTCTACATATAGGCGGCTTAGACTACGAGCTTTTGTCCGACTGCTAATCTGTGTGATAGAGGAAGAGGGGGGATGAATGTCCCTGCACTACAGTGGCTGCAGAGATTTTTAATATTTTCTATGACAGTTAAGGCTCTGTGCACACGGTGTGTTTTTTCCAAGCGGAATTGGCCCCAAAAACGCATTAAAAACCTTATGCCATCAATGTTTGATAATTCTGAAGTGCTGTCCACATGATCAAGAATTTTCCTGTTAGGATTTGCACTGCGTTTTAATCTGCAGCATGTCAATTCTTTGCGCGTTTTTACTTGCATTTTACCTATTGAATGCATTGGCAAAAACGCACCAAAAACGTGTGGAATTTCCACAGCGTTTTTGCTGCCAAGAGGTGCAGAAGTGCTGCAGAAATTTCTGCACAAAATATTCATTGTGCGCACATACCCCAAAAGTACACACATATAAGACATTCTTGCTCTCCTTGTAGCACATGTTCATAAGTAACAGAAACATTGCGCACTTTATAGAGCAATACTGATTAGTGTAGTGAATCTAACAATAAATAGGACAGGTGCACAATACCTGCAGATTGCTGGTTTCTGCAGACATGATGTCTTTGGCATCACTCATCTACCTTTGGGGAAGTGTGCCGAGTTGGAATGCCCCTTCAAAGAGCATCTGTCACCAAGTCAAAAGTGTCCAGCTTTTGTTCTAATTATATTTCTACTGCTCCTCTGAGCATTCTGTTTTTTTTTGTTTTGATTTTATTTTTAAATTCACCATACAGTTCTATAGATATGGGTCTTTTTATTTAGTGATAATTTTTATGGTATTTACCAATGGGGCATTGCTCATAGGATTCTTCGTACTGCTTCTTCATTTAGCAAGAAAAAAGCTATTGATATTCCACAGGTATAATTTTTCAGAGTGAAAAATCCATGGCTACTTACATTTGCATTGCCTGTGTATAAACACAAGCAAAGCAGGGATCTTCCTCCAAAAGGGATCATTTTTGGACCATTTATACAATTTAAGTGGCATACAAAGTCTAAAATTGCAGTGTGTGGTTAAATAGGATGCTGGTTACTTCTCGTTACCATCCATTTTACCAAACCAGATAGGTAAACATTAATAAGGTTATGCATGCTTTACAGCATTCAAAACAGGTTCAATGCACACCTAGATTAACTTAGTGTTATACTTGTATTTTCCGGGCTATTAGTGGCTTTTCAGTATTGTGATTTGCTACAAATTTATTCACCACAAAAAAATATTTGGGAATCATTTGGCAAAGCCAGTGAATTTGAATTTTAAAAATCCACTAATCTCTAGTAAACACATATGACATACAATCATTATGATTTCCTAGAGTTTTCCAATTGTCCTGTAAAAAAGTAAAGTTGTCCAATCTTTATTAATAAATTGGTCAGAAAACAGAAATAATCAGTGTAATAATAATTCGATTTTCTAGAATTTTTATTTTAAAGCTACTATCATTTGATAAGTTGGAATTTTAAGTCCCAGTTCATCAAGCAGTTTTCATCATAATTTTGGCATAAAACAACTTGAAATGACACAGATATTTTGGTGCAAAAATGTTGTGATTTATGGCATTTTTCGACAGTCACAGTCATCTTTTAAAAAAGTGGGTGTAGCTTCATGGAAAGGGGCATTGCAGCAAATTCATTATAATATGCACCTCAAAGGTTCCATAAATTATAACAGAAAAGTACTCCAGTCCCTGAGTAGCCTACATTTCTTGCAGAGGTGCCCGGCAGCTAAAAGATGCACAAAATTCATTAAAAGGAGCAGGCCTAATGAAATTTACACATTTTACTCAAGCTCATTGTTCATATAGACGGGAGGACTAAACCCCCAGTTTTGGTTCAAAAAACACTCCCATCAATTTATCCTCTAAATATATTGCAGTCATATTATATAGCACTGTGTACCTACAATTGCTCATGTTGCCTTTCTACCCATCAAATTCTTCATTTTTTTTCTGCTCTATGTAGAAACAGGAAGTCTCTTGTCCCTGCATTTATCATTTTATCATTCCCCTCTTCAACTCCTGACCCAGCTGTTCCATTCCACCACCCCCCCACCTGGGACTTTTGCAGTGACTTATGACTCATACAGGGAAAATGTACTTCTATTTTTCTACATAGAGCTTAGATGGATTCAGATAGTCAGTTATTAATCATGTGATGTCATAGACCTAAAGGAAAAGACAAGAATTAACTGGATAGAAAGGCAAAATGAGCAATTGTAAGTACCCAGTGCTATATAACATGATAATTGTAATATATTAAGAGGATAAAAAGGTTGATGGGCGGAGTGCTTCTTTAAATGGGTCCTTAGTCTCTCATCTTTTTTTGGACATTAGTTTGGTATCAAAACTATAAAATAGCATTTAGAGGAGAACGATTTAAATGGATTGTTCAGGATTAGAAAAACATGGCTACTTTCTTTTAGAAAAAGCACCTACCCTGACAATGGGAAGGGTCCAGTATTAAAACTTAGCCCCATTAAAAGGAATAGCGCTAAGCTGCAATACTATGTACAATCCATGTTTACAGGTGGCACTGTTTCTGAAAAAGAGCAGCCATTTTTCCTACTCCAAAACAACCATTTTACGCTATATGGTAAAATTGTTTTACAAGAGAAATCCGAAAGTAAAATATTTTACCAAACCCTTTGCAACTATATTTTCTAAATCTGCACTAAAGGTTAGCTTTCACTGCTTCTGAATTTCTCCCGGTCCTGTCTGTACGCAATATCCATATAATTAGTTTGAATTGACTCGCCCCCTGGGCCGTGGGGCATGCGGATCCGGGCGATAGGGGAACGATGGGGGTAGTAGTGGCAACCCGGTTCCGCGGCTCAGGGTGGTCAGGCCAGTGGTAGTCTGCTACGTGCTTCAGATAATGTCCGACTACGCCACCCGTGGATTGCGGTTATTAGGAACCGCCGCTGCAAGGCAGTCCGCTGGGGCTGATGATGAATGCAGCTGGAATGGTGTGACTCCCCACGGAAAGAGTGCGGCCCCAGGGCAGTGTAGTGGATGGTGGGAGTGATGGTGGTGAGAGTCCCAGTACCGGTAGTGCTGGAGGAGCGAAGGAGCACACAGACAACAAGTTACAGTCCAGGGTCTTTACTCACAGTTCATTTGTTCCGGGTCACTTCTGTCAGCAGTGACCGCCCGAGCCGTGCTGCGTCCACCAGGTGTGGGGCTCGGTCAACTCCCAAGCAGTTCAGGAGCATGGCCCAGGACCCCCTTTAATCCTTTCTCTGGCCTGCCTCACCAGTGACCCACTTTTGTCCAGCTGCCGCGGACTTGTGCGGTTAAACGTGGGCCCCGTCCTCCGCTGTCCTATAAGGTGCCTTCCTAGCAGGTTTGATGAGGTGTCGCACCAATAGATGATCACGACGACCGGTCTTTGGCTGAGGGTAGTTTCTCCTCCACCAACTTGAGGTCCGGTACCCTTAATCTGCCTGACCCTTCACCCTGGATTCTCGTGGGTTCTTAGGGTCCCTTCCACCTTCTTGTTCCTGAGCCCTTCTGTTTCTCTGTCTCTGCTTCTCCCTTTCCGTTCCTTCCTGTTCCTTTCTGTTCCGTTCTCTTGGAGCTGAGATGAGCCAGAATCTCAGCTCCCCTTCACCTCCTCCTCGGCCTCTCACTAGGCCCTCCTGGAGTAGAGCTCCTACAGAGCCTCTACTCCTTGTCTTCTACTCTGACTGAACGAACGAACCAACCTAGATCTAAGATGGTGCCCACCTCTTATACCTCCCTCTGACCATGAGCCCAGGTGACCAGCAACCAATGGGCTCCTTCCTACGCTCAGGAACCAACCCCTATCTGCCCCTACAGCACTGGGTGTTCCACCCCCCTCCCCACTCCAGGCAGGGACATAGTCGGTCGTGCCTGCACTTCTGTCTAGTGGGAGCACCGTTGAGCTGTCCCTCGGAAATGGGGTGTGTGTGCTGTATGCAGCTAACTGAGCCCTGGTCCATACTCCATCCTTACCTGGGAGTGGAATATCACACCTCTGGGCTGAGGTGCAATACCCCTGTAGCGGCCGAACCCTCGGGGCGCTACATTATCACCCTTTAATACAGAAGCACCGGTACCAAAAATAACTAAGCTGCTCAATGTTTCCCAGCAGATTTCAAAAAATAGAAAGAAGGAACTGATCTATTTTTTATCATGTAAAATAAATTTCAGTGCTCTAGTGATTTATACAGGTAATCTTACTAAATAATAACTCACATTGCACTAATATTTTTAACAAACAAAGACTGACATACAGACAGACTTTAGTATTTTAGCTTTCCAAAATCCAGAATTTAATTTACCTCATGCTATAAAAACTTGGTGCCTGATTCTTCAGTTACATTTTCGCCAGGTTTTTGCTGTGAATACCTCTCAATAAGTATCCTCATGATTTGTGACAAATTCTTCAAATGACTTGTGCCTTAATTAAAGCTGTCTTTTGGTGTATAGTTAGTTTGCTGATTTTGACATTTGTGTGGCTTTTCCAGATTTTTTTGCCTTATTCATCAAATGCAACTTTTTAAAAAGTTCTTGGAGTGATTTTATGTATGTCAGCTATTTAGGCACAATTTTTGGACCATTTTGTGAAACGTCACTTTTGCTTTTAAAAAGTCATAGAACAGGTCAAAGACTAAAAAAAAAGGGCATTTTGAATTTTGCGACAAATGGCAACGAATCCCATGAAACAGAAAAGTAGCTTAAAAAAAACGCAAATAATAAATTATGGCTTTGATTCTTAGACACCTGATTAGAGTACCCTGTATATTCACATAACTGGAAAAGAAGACAAGGGACTTCACATAAGGAATTGATTATGAAAATAGATAACTTGGTGAAAATAGAATCACTTATGACTGAGGCCTACTATTCGCTGTAATAAGTCAAGTAGACATGTTAATGCATGATTGACATCAAAGTTTTATGCCAGCCTCATGCGAACTACACAGCCTCACTGAGCACGCGCAGGAACATAGCGCATGCGCAGTGAAGCTGGTAATCACACAGCCTCACTGCGCAGGTGGCCGGACATGTACAAATGAGCATGCGCTCCACAATATCAGTGCTTGCCGTGAGAAATATTCAAATACGTGGGCGGCGCCAGCAGTGACTGAATGCGGTGCCGCCCATGAAAGAATGTGAGTATCAAACCTGTTAGAAGCCTCCTGTTTGTTTTTTCCATCTTGTGTTTTGCGGTCACGTGAACATCTGCCTTTATATTCCAGCTCCGCCCTTTTGGCTGTGCTGGCCTTTAGTGTTTGACTGTTTCTCTAGCCAGGTGCTTCGGTGCCTTTCTCTATCAGTTCGCTTGGTCCTTCTGGGACCTCTAGTACCTTTTTGTCTGTTTGTTTGTCTTTTTGTGTTCTGCAACAACTTCTCTGTTTAGGAGGTGTCCCATTTTTGTCCCAGTCCTTAGTTCTTTTAGGGACCCCTCCCTTAATGCTATAGGTCTTCGTTCAGACTAGCCGAGGACTAAGGCGGGTATGTTCGCTAGGAACAGTCAGCCCGCTACATCATAGGGATTCAGCTGAGTCTTACTGTAGGGACAGCTTTCCCCTATCTTTCCTTAGTACTTGTTGCAGATCATAACAGTAAGTCCAGCCCAAAAAAAACTAAAAAGGAAAGAAATTCGGGGATCAGTATGGTTTCCGTCCAGGATTTGGCTTAACGCCTGCAGGGATTGTCTCTGGAGGTGGCCGAGCTACAGCAACACGTGAGTAGCTGTTCTGGAGCGCATTTGGTGGAACCAAAAGGTAAGACTGCCTGATGTTTTTTTATGGTAAACAGCAAGATTTTTTTTCCTTTAAAAATGCTTGTTTGTTATATTTTCGTTTGAGACCAAGGTCCTCCGGGAATGAATCACAGTGCATTGGTTTTATTTTGTCACTTTTGCGCAATGAACCACAGGGGTGGACTTTTTGTCTCCAACCTAATGATCCGTGTTTAAGGTCTGTAGAATAATTTTTTTCTGCTATGGTGCTATTATATGACGATCCTGATCGAATCTCATCTGCTGAGGCAGAACTCAGGCGTTTGAATTAGGGGTCAGGTGATGTTGAAAATTATTGCACACACTTCAGGAGTTGGGCTTCAGAAGTTAAATGGAATGATGGAATGATCCTGTGCTGAAATGTTTATTTCTTGCTGGTCTGAGTGAAAGGGTTAAGGATCTACTAATTGCATTACCCGCACCTGAGACTCTGCAGGATGCCATGCAGTTAGCAGTTCGTGTGGACAGGAGACTGAGGTCCAGGGTGAATGAGGTAAAGACTCCTGTAATGTCAGGTTATAGTCCCCAGAAAATCTGCTCTGACGGCGGAGAACTGATGGAGGTGGGGGTGAAGTCACTCTCTTCTCAGGAAAGAGACCGGAGGTTCGCCGAGGGATTGTGTCTTTATTGTGGTAAAGCTGACCATTTGATTAAGTATTGTGAGCTTCGTTTAAGTAAAGAAAAAAAAAAAGTCAGTAAAGCCCGTATAGCTTGTTTACGCTCTGCAGGAGTATTTCTTTCTGGGAGTACTACTTTGCAGGTAAATTTGAATGAATTTCAGGAAATCCAGACCTTTGTCATCACCTATTTCTGTGATTGCAATTGATAACACTCCCTTGAAATCTATTACTCACAAGGTTGCTGCATTTCCCCTCACTATCAATGGAGTTCAAGAAATTTTGGACTTGGCTGTATTAGATAATTTACCCTCTCCGGTCGTTTTAGGTTTGCCTTGGTTAAAACTGTACAATCCTTTACTGGACTGGTCTACTAAAGTAATAAAGTCTTGGAGTCCGAAGTGCTATGATAACTGTTGTAATGGTCGCATTGCGGCTGTGGAAAAAGGGGAATTACCTGTACCTATTCAAGATTTTTGGAGAGTTTTTTCAGAGGAGGAGTCGCAAGATTTACCTCCTCATAGGGATTATGATTGCGCCATTGAGTTTGTTCCTGGAGCTACTCTTCCTAAGAGTCACTTGTTTAATCTGACTATCTCTGAAAGAAAGGCCTTGGAGCAGTACATACAGACTAGCCTGGCTGCTGGTCACATTAGACCTTCTAAGTCGCCTGTGGCAGTTGGATTTTTCTTTGTTAAAAAAAAGGACAGGGGTTTACGTCCATGTCTGGATTTTTGTGAAATTAATAAGATTACTGTGTAGCATCGGCGTCTCTGCCCCCTGACAGGCAGAGACGCCGTCCCCCTTACCGCCGCGTTCCTGGCCCGGCGTCTTCCAGCTCTCCTGCTGCTGCCTGCATGCTCAGCTTCCCGGGCACTGTGCTTAGGGCGCGTGCGCGCTCCCTCCCTCTTAAAGGGGCCACGCGCCGTCCTAAGGAGTCCCCGGCAAATGGCTGGAGGACTTCTCATATAAAAGGCACCTCCTCCAAAATGGAGGTGCCTGTGCAAGGTTGTAGCTCTGTGTACTTACTCTGCTTCAGCCCTCAGGTCCCTCTGCCAGCCTGACTACCAGTCCAGCCCACCAGCCTGACTACCAGTCCGCCAGCCTACCAGTCCAGTCCGCCAGCCTGACAACCAGTCCAGTCCGCCAGCCTGACTACCAGTCCAGCCCGACAGTCTGCTCATGGCCCAGCCCGCCAGTCTGTCTATGGGCTTGGCCAGTCCGCTTATCCGGAGCCTTTACCTGCTGTGCCTACCAGCCAGCCTACCTGGAGGCTCCAGCTGGTTACCTGCTGTGCCTACCAGCCTGCCTATCTGGAGGCTCCTGCCAGTTAACCGTGGTGTCTGCCAGTCCGTCTACCTGCCTGCCATGCTCATCTGCTGTACTGGTCAGTCCCTGCCTTCTGACCCGTGGGAGTCACCTGCTCTCATTCAAGGACTGGCCCAGAGTAGCACCTGGTCCCTCTGCTCTGTCCTTCCCTGGTTCACGGAGTCGATTGAGCCGCCATGTGACCTTGGTCAGTCCGAGTGGATACCTAGTTATGCCCCTCTGGTCCCTCCTTGCACCGCAGCACAGAGGTTCCACCACCCAGATCCGTAACATACTGTACGCAATTCCTACCCATTGCTGTTAATTCCTGACTTGTTTAACCAGTTGGTGGGGGCCAAGTGGTTCTCTAAAATTGATCTCCGGGGGGCATACAATTTGTTACGAGTGAAGGAGGGTGATGAATGGAAATCTCCTTTTAACACTCCGGTAGGTCATTTTGAGAATCTGGTGATGCCTTTTGGTCTTACCAATGCACCTGCATTTTTTCAGAACCTTATTAATGACATCCTGAGACCTCTGATTGGTAAGAATGTGGTTGTGTATTTGGATGACATTTTGATTTATTCACCAGATTTAGAGTCCCATTGGCAGAGTGTACGTGAAGTTTTGCAGTTATTGAGTGATAATTCACTCTTTGCTAAGCTGGAGAAATGTGAGTTCGCTGTGCAGAAAATTAGTTTTTTGGGCTACATTGTCTCCAGCGAGGGCTTTGAGATGGACCCGGTGAAGGTTCAGGCTGTGCAGGAATGGCCTAGGCCTATTGGTCTGAAATTTATACAGAGATTTTTGGGTTTGCCAATTATTACAGGAAATTCATTAAGAATTTTTCTAGAATTATTAAGCCTCTGACCGATCTCACCAGGAAAGGTGTGATTACGGTCCAGTGGACTACTGAGGCCATTGAAGCATTTGAGTATCTCAAAGAGAGGTTCAGTTCTGCCCGTATCCTTATGCAGCCTGATGAGACCAAGACTTTTTTGGTTGAGGTCGATGCTTCATCGGTGGGGGTCGGAGCAGTTTTGTCTCAGGAGAACAAGGATGGAGTACATCCTTGTGCCTTGTTTTCGAAAAAAAATTCGGAAACCGAACTGAATTATGATGTTGGAAATCGGGAGTTGCTGGCTATTAAACTCACGTTTGAACATTGGCGTCATATTTTGGAAGGCGCTAGATTTCCTATTCAGGTTTTCACAGATCATAAGAATTTGATCTATCTGGATGCTGCCAAGCGCTTGAATGCCCGTCAAGCTAGGTGGGCACTTTTTTTTTCTTGGTTTCATTTTTCTGTTACCTATATCCCTGGTACTACGAATGTTAAAGCTGATGCTTTATCTCGCAGCTTCTCTCCTACGGTCGGTGCCGAGGAGGAGGAGAGCATTTTACAGAAAGGAGTTGTGGTGGCGGCATTGGACTCCATTTTGGAGAATGGGATTCTGAAAGCTCAAGATGATGCTCCATCTAACACTCCCCATGGGAGGTTGTTCGTGCCTAGAGCCTTTAGGAGAGATTTGTTTGTGGAGTGTCATGAGTCTCGGTTGGCAGGTCATCCAGGAATTTCGGAGACTAAGAGACTTATCAGTCGCAGTTTTTGGTGGCCTGGATGGCAGAAGGAAGACATCAAGTGAGTGCGTCAATGTACTGTGTGTGCTAGGTCAAAGGCTTCACATACTCCTGCTGCGGGGTTGCTTTGCCCTCTGGAGGTTCCTAGTGCGCCTTGGACTCATCTCACAATACATTTTATTACTGATCTTCCTGTGTCCAAGGGTTTTACTGTCATCTGGGTGGTCGTGGACCGTTTCAGTAAGATGTGTCATTTGGCTCCATTCATTAAGTTGCCCTGCGCCAAGACACTCGCTAAAGCGTTTGTTAAGGAGATTGTCAAGCTCCATGGCGTTCCCACGGATATTGTTTGATAGAGGACCTCAGTTTGTGGCTCGCTTTTGGCGTGCTTTTTGTGACAGGTTGGGAGTCCTTCAAGAGGCTAACAAGAAGTCCAAGAAGTATTTTGACAGGAAACGTAAGGAGGTTCTGTTTACTGTGGGTGACATGGTTTGGTTGTCCTCAAAGAACCCGCAGTTGAGGATTAACTCTAAAAAACTGGGTCCTAAGCTTGTGGGTCCATTTAAAGTGCTTCAGATTGTTAACCCGTCTGCTATTAGGTTGGATGTCCCTACTTCCTGGAAGATTAATCCTGTGTTTCATGTTTCCTTGTTGAAAAAGGCTGATGTATCTGATAGGGACGCCACTGTCACAGTTCCTCCTGTGGTGGAAGACGGCGAATATGAAATTTCTCGTATCTTGAATTCTAGATCGCTCCTGCCAAACAAACCTGATCGCCTTCTACGAGGAGGTGAGCTCACAGCTGGACCGGGGAGAGTCAGTAGATGTTGTATACCTTGACTTCTCCAAAGCGTTTGATACCGTGCCACACAAAAGATTGGTATATAAAATGAGAATGCTTGGTCTGGGGGATAATGTGTTCAAGTGGGTAAATAGCTGGCTGAGAGATAGAAAGCAGAGGGTGGTTATCAATGGAGTAAGCTCATGGTGTGTCAGGGTTACTAGCGGGGTGCCTCAAGGGTCTGTCTTGGGCCCTATATTATTTAATATATTTATTAATGATCTAGTGGAAGGGTTGCATAGTAAAATAGCAATATTTGCAGATGATACTAAACTTTGTAAAGTAGTTAATACAGATGAGGATAGGGCACAGATACAGGAGGATTTAGATAAATTGGGGAGTTGGGCCAAAAAATGGCAAATGGGGTTCAATGCCGATAAATGTAAGGTCATGCACATGGGAAAGAAAAACAGCAGTCACCCATACATATTAAATGGGAAACTGTTGGGGAAATCTGACATGGAGAAGGGCGTCTTGGTTAATAGCAAATTAAATTGGAGTGCCCAGTGTCAGGCAGCAGCTGCGAAGGCAAATAGAGTCATGGCATGCATCAGAAGAGGAATAGGGGCATATGATGAGAACATTGTTCTTCCTCTGTATAAAGCGCTGGTAAGGCCGCACTTAGAATATTGTGCACAGTTCTGGGCTCCGGTGCTCAGGAAAGACATATTGGAGCTAGAGAGGGTACAAAGGAGGGCGACTAAGGTAATAAAGGGAATGGAGGGACTAGAATACCCAGAGAGGTTGTCAAAATTAGGCCTATTTACGTTGGAAAAGACAAGGCTTAGGGGAGACCTCATAAACATGTATAAATACATCAGGGGGCAGTACAGAGATCTCTCCCATGACCTGTTTATACCAAGGATGGTGACAAAGACGAGGGGGCACAGTATGCGTCTGGAGGAAAGGAGGTTCCTGCACCAGCATAGAAGGGGATTCTTTACGGTCAGAGCCATGAGACTCTGGAACTCTCTGGGAGAGGAAGTGGTGATGGCTAACTCACTTAATGAGTGCAAGAGAGGCCTGGGCGCCTTTCTTGAGAACAATAAAATTACATCTTATGCTTAGTTAATTAATCCAGGGATTTAATCTGACTGCCAGATTGGTGTCGGGAAGTGAATTTTTCCTCAATGATGTAAATTGGCCTTTACCGCATGTTTGTTTATTTTGCCTTCCCCTGGATCAACGCTGCGGAATAGCTGCAGTGCACAAGAAATAGGCTGAACTGGATGGACGCTTGTCTTTTTTCGGCCTTATAAACTATGTAACTATGTAACTATGTAGATGGCATAGAGGGAGATTACAGTATCTTGTCTCCTGGAAGGGTTTCGGTCCCAAAGACAACTCCTGGGTAAGGGCGGATGATGTCTCTGCTCCTAGGCTTGTTAGAGCTTTCCACAAGAGGTTTCCAGATAGGCCTGGGCCTGGAGGATCCAGAGGATCCTCATAAAGAGGGGGTACTGTTAGAAACCTCCTGTTTGTTTTTTCCATCTTGTGTTTTGCGGTGACGTGACCATCTGCCTTTATATTCCAGCTCTGCCCTTTTGGCTGTGCTAGACTTCAGTGTTTGACTGTTTCTCTAGCCAGGTGCTGCGGTGCTTTTCTCTGTCAGTTCGCTTGGTCCTTCTGGGACCTCTAGTACCTTTTTGTCTGTTTGTCTTTTTGTGTTCTGCAACAACTTCTCTGTTTAGGAGGTGTCCCATTTTTGTCCAAGTCCTTAGTTCTTTTAGGGATCCCTCCCTTTATGCTATAGGTCTTCGTTCACACTAGCCGAGGACTAAGGCGGGTCTGTTCGCTAGGAACAGTTAGCTCGCTACATCGTAGGGATTCAGCTTAGTCTTACTGTAGGGACAACTTTCCCCTATCTTTCCTTAGTACTTGTTGAAGATTATAACAACACCCCAATGACTGAAAACGAGCAGGTAGGACAAAGTATATCAAAGGTTATAAAATCATTATACTACCACCAATTTTAATGAAAAAGGCTTGTTAGTGATGCACGTTGCATCACTAACAATGCTATGAGGGCAGTGTAGATAGTAGCTAGGATGTGACAGGTTCCCTTTAACTTGGCTTCCAAATCATACATCAGTGATATACAGAAATAAGTCCAGTCCATGGAGACCCATCTTGTAACTTACAGGACAAAGTATCTGACCTGCTGCTAATGTCTTAGTGCCAGATAACACAAAGCACCTTCAGAGATCTTGTAGAGTCAATGCTTTCATAGGTCAGAGCTGTTTGTCTTTGGGCATCATGATGGGCCCAAACTAGAGATGACCAGATCAGGCAAAATTAGAATTTGCCTGTTTGTGTGGATCTTCAAAGGAAATTCAGTTTATTCTTTGTGGATTTAATGTCCCTTTATATACTCTGGGGTCTCTCCAGAAAATAATAACCATAAAATGTAAAAAAAAAAAAAAAATCCTTATACTCACCCTTTGCTCATCTCTGTGGCCTCTCCTCACCTTCACCCATCTGGTTCTCAAGGAATCTTCAGATCACCGCCACTTGCACAGAAATATTGGGCCTCTGATACTATGCTGGAACTTCTGGCTTTTATGGGTCCTGGAAGGGTTCTGCACATGCAGAAACAAGTTCACGGCGCATGCTGTAATGTTATGACACTGTGACCTTTCGCATGCTTGTGCAGAACCTTCTTGGGCCTCCTCAAAGTCAGAAGTCCCAGCCCCATTTGAAAAGCCTAGGAATTTCAATGTGAAGGGCATCTTTTTTTAAGATGCCCTGACTATTGAATGCATGATGCTAAAGGGACAAAAAAGGGAGCTATAAGGTGAGTATAAGGATTTTTTCATTTTTGAACATTTTAATGGCTTTTTACAGTTCAGGAGAATGGAAGCTACGAGCTAAGTACAAAAAAATCTGCAATTTGTTGAATGTGGATATTTGTAAAATTTGAGTAGAATTCAAATCCACTAAAATGTATTCACTTATCTCTATCCCCAAAATAATATTAGTTAGTATTAATATTATGGATGACTCGAGTACGCAGAATAGGTTTCAGACCTTAGCCTGTTAGGGTTATGGCTTGTTTACTATCATCATTAGGAAAGGCCATGGGATACAAATTTCCCAGCTTTATAAAAACCCAGTCTATTCTAACCTTGTGCCAAAATCAGCAACCATGGGTTCTTCTAATGTGCTGCCTAGAACTGTGAAAATAAAAATGATGGAGGCCCACAAAGCAAGAGAAGGCCATAAGAAGATAGCAAAGAATTTTCAAGTTGCCCTTTCCGCAGTTCTAAATATAATTAAGAAATAGTTAACAGCAAGAGTGAACATCAAGATAAGGTCTGAAAAACCAAGCAAAATTTCAGTGAGAGCTGCTCATAGGATTGGTAGACAGGCAAACCAGAACCCCTGCTGGACTTTCAGAAAGAATTATCAGACTCTGGAGTTGTGGTACATTGTTCTACTGTTCAGATACACTTGCACAAATATGGCCTTCATGGAAGAGTCAACAGAAGAAAACTTCTCTCCTCACCGTAAAATTCAGCCTCAATAGTATGCAAAAGAATAGCTAAACAAGACTGATACATTTTGGAAACAAGTCCTATGGATTGAGGAGGTTAAAAAAGAACTCTTTGGCCACAATGATCAAAGGTATGCGTGGAGAAAAAAGGGCACAGATTTTCAGGAAAAGAACATTTTGCCAACCATTAAGCATGGGGTTTGGGATTGTGTTGCAGTTAGTGATGAGCGAGCATGCTCGCTACTGCTCGGTGCTCGCCCGAGCATCTCACTTTCCGGGGTTGCTCTGCGGGAGCTCGGGTCCTCGCCCTGCTGAACATGCAGGGATTGTCTGCCACACACTGAAATGTCGCAGCCATGCTGGTTGTGGCATTACAGTGATTGGCTGGCCGCACAGCGTCATCAGGTCTATATCAGACCATCTGCCGCTATGCTCGTCCCAGTCTACTCTGGAATCAGGCAGCGTAGGGAGAGGAGTTGATGAGCTAGGGAGAGATTTGCTTCTTTCTTAGTTAGTGTAGGTATACCAGCATATATTATTCACATATCCATCTCAACTAACAGTCCTTCTGAGGAGCATAGATATCAGTGCTAGGCATGCAGGCAGTGTATGTGGCAGACTGCAGTACACATAGCAAGAGGGTCCATTCTAGTTCTGTCTGCAGCTAGTGATTTTACAGATATTTCTAGAAATAGCCCCAGGTATCAGGGGCCAGGAATAATTTTCTTTTGGATATTAATCCTGATTATTTGCTTAAGAAGCAATCCAGAGAACACAGTTTTTCTGCTCCATTTGCTTGTTGGCACTGCAGAATACAGATAGATCCTTTCCATATTACAGCGCTAAAAATCCAGCAATTTAAAACTGTGGTTTGTCCGTCACATGGATCACATATAAGTGCGCTGAAAATTCAGCCATTTCTGTCCTGCAAATTTTGTTGCAGTGTGTTAGCAAAGTTATTGACACCAGTTCACTGTTAAAAATAGTTACCTACAGGCCAGCTATTTAAAACTGGTTTTCCGTCACACGTATCACACTGCGGTTCAAATCCAGCCATTTGTAGTGAACGTGGAAAATATTGTCCTACATTTAAAATGGGCAAGGCCCGTGGCAAGAGACAGGGAAGTGGACGTGATGGGGATGATGGTGCATGCAGAGGACAAGGCCGAGGCCGTTGGCTAGCTGAAATTGTGTCACAACAAACACCCACATCTTCTCGCTCGACCTTCCTGTCCCAATTAATAGGAGACCGCAGAACACCACTATTGAACACAGAGCAGTATGAAAAGGTTATTGGTTGGATAGCAGATAATGCTTCCAATCACTTAGCCACCACCACCAGCCTGTCTTCCACACGGTCAAGTTTCAGTAGCTGTGAGTCTGGACTGCATATGCCTCACCCTGATCCTCCTTCCTCCCACCATTCCAAGTGCCCGAAGACAACTGATTCCACACTTGGACACTGCGAAGAGCTGTTCACTTTTCCATTTATAGATTCGGGCCTCTCGCCCGGTCCACTTGAAGCGGGGCAAGAGAAGATCGCATGTAGCGATTAGCGAAGCCCAAATATTTGAGCAGCCACGGTCACACAAAGGTGACGGTGGGAAACGGTCACAAGAGGTGGACGATGATGAGACACAACTGCCAGAAAGTCAGGAGGAGGACCAGCGTGTGGAAGTGGAAGACGAGGTGGTAGATAATACATTAACTGACCCAACCTGGCAGGGGGACATACAGAGCGAGGACAGCAGCACACAGGGGGAGGCAAAGTACCACAACGTGCAGGAAGAAGCAGTGTGGTGGCCGCAGACAAAGAGAGCAACCGTTCACCGTAACATCAACACAACGGAAGTTGCCAGTACAACTGTTAGGTCTTCCCGAGTTTGGTTATTTTTTAAAAACTCTGCCAATAACCCCAAAAAGGCCATTTGCACCACCTGCCAGGCCAGCATCAGCAGGGGTAGCAAAACTACCAGCCTGACCACCACCAGCATGATCAGGCACATGGCAGCAAAGCACCCGATTAAGTGGGCCAAACCCCAGGGTAGAGGAACAGTGTCTGCTTTTTAAGCTGTTGTGCATGCAAGCCAATCCTCTGTCCATGGCGCAAGTCAAGATTCCTCCTACCGGCACCTGTCGTTGCACACTCTCAACTAGCACCATCAGCAAGCACGTCCACATCCTTGTCCCAGCGCAGCGTTCAGTTGTCCCTACCCCAGTCCTTGGAACGCAAGTGCAAATACGCAGCTAACGCCCCACAGGCCACACTACTAAATTCACACATTTCGCCACGGCGCCCGAAATATTGCCTTTTAGGCTCGTGGAGATGACAGCTTTCCGCAACTTGATGGAGGCGGCCGTCCCTCGGTACTCGGTCCCCTCCACCACTATTTCTCCCGCTGTGCCGTCCCCGCATTACACGAGCATGTGTTCCACAACATTAGACGCCCTCAAAAATGCAGGTACTGGGAAAGTCCACCTAATCACGGACACGTGATCAAGTGCTTGTGGGCAGGGACGGTACATCTCGCTGACGGCACACTGGGTTAACATAGTTGAAGCTGGGACCCAGTCGGACCTTGGGAAGGAACATGTCCTCCCGACGCCGAGGATTGCAGGCCCTAGGTCAATCAGGGTTGCCCCCATATTCTACAGCTCCTGCACCTCCTCCTCCTCTTCAGCATTCATCTCCGAAATGATCACATCAGTCGCAACTGGAAGCACTGCAGCACTGAAATGGCCAAGCGGCAACAGGCTGTGCTAAAGCTAATATGCTTAGGTGACAAACCACACAACGTTGAAGAGTTGTGGACAGCTCTGAAAGAGCAGGCAGATCTGTGGCTGATACCGCTGAACCTACAGCCAGGCATGGTCGTGTGTGACAATGGCCAGAACCTGGTGGTGGCTCTGAGGCGAATCGAGCTCATACACGTACCATGCCTGGCCCATGTGCTTAACCTTGTGGTTCAGCGGTTTCTCAAAACCTACCCGGAGCTTCCGGATCTGCTTGTCAAAGTACACCACCTGTGTGCCTATTTTAGAAAATCACCTACAGCTTCTGCTGCCCTTGCCGTGTTTCAGCAGCATTTTCAGCTTCTGGCTCACTGACTGGTGTGTGATGTCCCCATGCATTGAAACTCTACATTGCAGATATTGGTTATGATTTGTGAGCAGAAGAGGGCAGTTGTTGATTACTAGCATCAACAAGGCCGTCGGTATTCAGTTCAGACTCCACACATAAGACGTCAGAAGTGGACATGGATGTCAGACTTATGTGCCATCCTTCAAAATTTTGAGGACTCCACCAAGATGGTGAGCGGCAATAGCGCCATAATTAGCTTCACCATCCCGCTTCTCTGTATCTGCTCACAATCAAAGAGGATGCATTGCAGGCGGAGCACGATGAGATGGATCAAGGAACCATACAGGGTGATTACACACAGCCTAGCCTCATCTCATCCCAACGTGGATTGGGTGACAATGAGGAAGAGGAGAAGGAGGAGGAGCTAGTTTCATGCGCTATAGACAGTTCTGCCTGCATAACTGTCATACCGTCTGTTCAGTGTGTATGGCCTGAGGACAGGGAGGAGGAGGAGGAGAGCATGGTCAGTCGTCCTCTTGGTGAGGACTCGGAAATCTTGCCTGTTAGCAGTCTGGCACGCATGGCTGAGTTTGTGCTACGTGACCCTCTCATTTTCCCAATTTTGGGTGACAGTTATTACTGGTTGGTGACACTTCTAGACCCATGCTACAAGGAGAACTTTATATCTCCTATTCCCGAGGCGGACAAGTCTACAAAAATGGGGCAGTACCAGAAGGCCCTTGTTGCGGAATTATTAAAAAAATTCCCATCTGAAAACGCTGGCGGCAGAGGGCACTCTTCATTGGACACCCAAGGAGTACAGGCGAGAGAGACACAACTCCAGTCCAGTAGAGGCAGGGGAACACTGTCAAAGTTCTGGGACAGTTTTCTCAAATCCTCCCATCTTACAGGCCCTGAGACGCGGGGTACTCTCACAAGGAGTGCAAAGTTTGGAAAGATGCTGCGGGAGTACCTTGCCGACCGTACCAATGTCCTCCGTGATTCCTCTGTGCCTTATAATTACTGGGTATCCAAGCTAGACACGTGGAATGAATTGGCCCTCTACTCCTTGGAGGTCCTGGCCTGCCCTGCCTCTAACGTTTTATCAGAGCGGGTTTTTTGCGCTACCGGTGGACTTATAACCAATAAGCGCATCCGCCTGTCAACTGAAAATGCTAACAGGCTGACTCTTATAAAAATGAACAAGGGCTGGATTGGGCCAGACTTCCCAACACCACCAAATGATTGCAGCGTAACATAAACTGAAATCCAGTGTCTTTTCTTGGGAGGTGTATTCCCATGCACCTTTTCACACCCACACATGGGTATACACTTCCTGATTTTGGCTATTTACTCTTGTCCTCCTCCTTCTCCTCATCCTCCACCACCATATCACCAGGGTGACCGTGGTCCATGATGCAACACCCACATAATTTTTTTAAAGGGTGTTTATGATGCCCGTAAAAAAAAAAATGTATACAGTATGTTCATGTATACCCCCCAGGGGTAAATGTTTGTCAGCCCATACACTTAGTGCATGGGCATTACAAGTATAGGAGGCCCGCTCCTTTCTAATAGGAATATTTTTTTATGAGGCCCTCCTCCACGTCTCTTCCAAGGGGCATTGAAGTGCCTCCAAATTTTTGGCAGCCCTTGCAATCACTGCATAGGCCAACACTATGGGAGACTCTCTCCTTTCTAATGGGAATTTGTCGTTACTGTGGCACTGCTCTGTGTGCCTTTAAATTCTTAAGGGTGTTTTTCCTAAAATTGGCCAGCCATTGGACTCAGTACATACCCTATAACTGTATAGCAGACCCTCTCCTTTCTAATGGGAACATGTCGTACCTTGTTACTGTGGCCCTGCTCCGTGTGTCTTTAAATTCTTAGTGGGGTTTTTCCTAAAATTGGACAGCCGTTGGACTCACTGCATACCCTATAACTGTATAGCAGATCCTCTCCTTTCTAATGGGAACATGTCGTACCTTGTTACTGTGGCCCTGCTCTATGTGTCTTTAAATTCTTAGTGGGGTTTTTCCCAAATTTTGGCAGCCCTTGCAGTTACAGCATGGGCATTACCACTATAGGAGAACCGCTCCTTTATAATGGGAACATTTTTTTTTACTGAGACCCTCCTCTATGTCTCTTCAAAGGGGTATCGGGTTGCGTCCAAATTTTTGGCAGCCCTTGCAGTCACTGGATACGCAATAACAGTATAGGAGACCCACTTGTTAATAATGGGAACATCAACAGCATAGCCGGCTGATGGCTCTCTAACAATAGCTAGGGCTGACTGCTGGCCTTATAAGAATAGTAAGGGCCGTCTGATGTCCCTATAAAAATCGGCTTTAGGACTTTCAGAGTCCCTCCATCATAAATAAAAAAGGATGTGTCTGATGATGTGTCACACACCTCATTGCCAGATAAGGTTGTAAAATGTTAAAATGACATTTCCCGGTGAATGCATTTGTCTTAAAAAATAACATAAAAATACAAAGCCATAGGATCTTTTTTGAGTATAAAAAACAGCGTCAACCCCTTTTTTCCTTTCCAGCATTCTTGTCAAACACTTGCCATTAATGAAAAATGCCACAGTCTTCAAGGTATATATCATGTAGAACTATATTGTTGGGAACATGTATTGTAACATTACAAAGTGCAAGTTACAAAAAAAAATATTTGCCAGCTCACCGTTTGAAGATAAATAAAGTTCAATAAGCCTGATCTGACCAGTCGTTGCTTCTCTTTTCTCTTCGCCATGCTGCTATTGTAATGGATTTTAAAAATTCTCAAATAAAATAAAGTGGAATTTTTAATCAGGAGCTGAAAACAACACTGTTTTATCACAACATTACAAAGTGACATAGTTTGCAAATGGGCAGAGTTTGTCTTCATAAGGCAACCCTTTTAAGTACTTGGGGCCTGCTCTGTTTATTTTGTTAGGTCCCAAAGCTAAAAGAATGAGCCAGACATTTATTATCTAAGATTGTGATTTAAAGGCAAGATGTAAGATTTCTCATTTCTGCAGGAAATGTTTAAATGTCACATATTTTAAGCAGGATATTCAAATAAAATAGTCATTAATGTCTGCCCTATGTCATTTGTTTACAGAACATGAGCTATTGTTGATGATGACTGTAACTCTTGGAGCCAGAAAGTTCTCCAAAAGTATTCAACATTACCATGAAATTACAAAACACATTTAGATTTAAGGAATTCTGTAAATGTCTTAAAATGTATAAGTAAATTGTCTAGTGTGAGCTAAAGACAAACTATTAAAAATATAATAAAAATGTCAGTATAAAGTTATTGTGCAAATGCCAAACTGCTGCTTTCAATTCTTTTTAGGTGTGCAGAGTGTACTTTAACCCCTTAAGCCCTGCGGGTGGTTTGCACGTTAATGACCGGGCCAATTTTTACAATTCTGACCACTGTCACTTTATGAGGTAATTACTCTGGAACGCTTCAACGGATCCCCCTGATTTTGAGATTGTTTTTTCGTGACATATAGTACTTCATGATTGTGGAAAAATTTCTTCGATATCACTTGCGTTTATTTGTGAAAAAAACAGAAATTTGGCGAAAATTTTGAAAATTTTGCAATTTTCAAAATTTGAATTTTTAAGCCCTGAAATCAGAGCGATATGTCACACAAAATAGTTAATAAATAACATTTCCCACATGTCTACTTTACATCAGCACAATTTTGGAACCAAAATTTTTCTTTTGTTAGGAAGTTAAGGGTTAAAAGTTGACCAGCGATTTCTCATTTTTCCAACAAAATTTACAAAACCATTTTTTTAGGGACCACATCACATTTGAAGTCACTTGGAGAGGTCTTTTTGACAGAAAATACCCAAAAGTGACACCATTCTAAAAACTGCACCCCTCAAGGTGCTCAAAACCACATTCAAGAACTTTATTAACCCTTCAGGTGCTTCACAGGAATTTTTTGAATGTGGAAGAAAAAAATGAACATTTAACTTTTTTCACAAAAATGTTACTTTAGACCCAATTTTTTTTATTTTCACAGCGGTAACAAGAAAAAATGGACCCCAAAATTTGTTGTGCAATTTCCCCTGGGCACGCAGATACCCAATATTTGGGGAAAAAACACTGTTTGGGCGCACGGCAGGGCTCGGAAGGGAAAGAGGGCCATTTGACTTTTTGATTGTAAAATTTGCTTGAATAATTAGCGGACGCCATGTTGTGTTTGGAGAGTCCCTGTGTGCCCAAACATTGGAGCTCCCCCACAAGTGACCCCATTTTGGAAACTAGACCCCCCAAGGCACCTATCTAGATGCATAGTGAGCACTTGGAACCCCCAGGTGCTTCACAAATTGATTCGTAAAAATGAAAAAGTGAAAAAAAAAACACTTTTTCATTTTTATGAATCAATTTGTGAAACACCTGGGGTTCCAAGTGCTCACTATACATCTAGATAGGTGCCTTGGGGGGTCTAGTTTCCAAAATGGGGTCACTTGTGGGGGAGCTCCAATGTTTGGGCACACAGGGACTCTCCAAATGCAACATGATATCCGCTAACAAATTGAGCCGACAATTTGTTAGCGGATATCATGTTGCATTTGGAGAGTCCCTGTGTGCCCAAACATTGGAGCTCCCCCACAAGTGACCCCCATTTTGGAAACTAGACCCCCCAAGGCACCTATCTAGATTCATAGTGAGCACTTGGAACCCCAGGTGCTTCACAAATTGATTCATAAAAATGAAAAAGTGTTTTTTTTTTCACTTTTTCATTTTTACGAATCAATTTGTGAAGCACCTGGGGGTTCCAAGTGCTCACTATGCATCTAGATAGGTGCCTTGGGGGGTCTAGTTTCCAAAATGGGGTCACTTGTGGGGGAGCTCCAATGTTTGGGCACACAGGGGCTCTCCAAATGCAACATGGCGTCCGCTAACAATTTGAGCTGATTTTCCATTCAATTCGTTAGCAGACACCATGTCGCGTTTGGAGAGCCCGTGATGTGCCTAAACAGTGGAGCTCCCCCACAAGTGTCCCCATTTTGGAAACTATACCCCTCAAGGATTTTATTAAGGTGTATAGTGAACATTTTGAACCCAGAGGTACGGCACAGAATTTGTTTACATTAGGTCATCATATTGAATAAGTTGTCATTATTCTTGAGCGCAAGTGCTCGCTACTTGAGTTTGCATCGGGTACTCAGGTATGCACCATGTACAGCGTGTGCTCGAGTGACATGCTCGAGTCCCTGCTCCGCATGTTTCACGGTTATTAGACACCCAAAAAAAAACATGCGGGGATCGCTCGTGCATGGCAGGCAATCCCCGTAAAGTTTTTTGGCCGCGAAGCATATGGGGCAGAGACTCGAGCATGTCACTCAAATACCCACGATACACAATGCATACCAGAGCACCCGATGCAAACTCAAGTAGCGAGCACTTGCTCTCAACACTAGTCGCCATATCGTCATCTTTTTTTCTTACTTTTGAAAAAAATCCCAACCCCAGCCCTAACCCTAGCACAACCCTAGCCCTAGCACAACCCTAGCCCTAGCACAACCCTAGCCCCAGCACAACCCTAGCCCCAGCACAACCCTAGCCCCAAACCCAGCCCTAACCCTAGCCCAATCCTAACCCAAGAGTTTATTTTTGACGCCGTTCCTTGTGCGGTATAAGTGATTAGACGACTTTATTCTTCGGGTCGGTGTGATTACAGCAATGCCAGAATCATATGGGGTTTTTATGACTGACAGCTGTCACACACTAAAAGACGCATTTTTTGTAAAATCTAGTTTTTGCATCGCCATATTTTGAGAGCTATAATTTTTCCAGATTTTGGCAGACAGTCATGTGACGGCTCGTTTTTTGCGGGATGACTTGACGTTGTTATTGGTGCCATTTTCAGGCACGTGACATTTTTTGATCGCTTTCTATTCCGATTTTTGAGAGGCAGAATAAACAAAAACCAACAATTCAGGAATTGTTTTTTTTTTTTTTTTTATTCTGTTCCGCGTGTGGTAAAACTGATGAGGTAGCTTTATTCTTCGGGTCAGTACATTTACAGCGGTACCACATTTGTATCATTTTTCTATGTTTTGGCGCTTATACACAATAAAAGCTATTTTATAGAAAAAAATATTTTTTAGCATAGCTTTATTCTGAGAGCTATAACTTTTTTATCTTTCGGCTGATGGAGCTGTATGGCGGCTTGTTTTTTGCGGGACGAGATGACGTTTTCAGCGGTATCATTTTTATTTATATGCGTCTTTTTGATCGCGTGTTATTCCACTTTTTGTTTGGCGGTATGGTGATAAAGCATTGTTTTTTGCTTCGTTTTTTTTTTTTTTTTTTACCGTGTTCACTGAAGGGGTTAACTAGTGGGACAGTTTTATAGGTCAGGTTTTTACGGACGCGGCGATACCAAATATGTGTACTTTTATTGTTTTTTTTTTTTTTTTTTTTTTTATAATAATATTTATTGATGGGTACATTATATTTTTATTTTTGGTGTATTATTTTTTTTATTTTTTTATAATATTTTTGCACATTTTTTTTTTTTTTTTCCCACTTTCACACAGTTTATACACTTTATTACTTTGTCCCACTCTGGGACTTTCACTTTTTTTTTTCTGATCGCCTGCATGGCACAGGAATGAAGCACCATCCCTATGCCATGCAAGCTGTCAGAAGTGCACAGTGTGAAGATTGCTTGGAGATGCACTGCGCATGCCCAAGCAATCTTCCTGCTCTCTGGTGACCCGGATGTTGTCATGACGACATCGGGTCGTCATGGCAACACCCGGGAAGCCTTTGCAGACTGCGCTGAAAGCCGGAAGAGGAGGTGAGTATCGCCGATCACCTCCCCTTGCCCCCGCAATGCCGCGATCGACTTCGATCGCAGCATTGCAGGGGTTAATGTGCTGGGAGCGGTGCAGGACCGCTCCCTGCACATAGTACCGGGTGTCAGCTGTGACAATCAGCTGACACCCGGCGGCGATCGCGCCCGCACAGCCTGTGTGCGCGCGCGATCGCCATGACGTACTAATACGGGTCTGGCTCTTAAGTCCCAGGGCACAGACGCGTATTAGTACGTCAGATGTTATTAAGGGGTTAATAAGAAAAAAAAATTAACTTTTTAGAATTTACCAAATGGCTACAATGAAGCAAAGAGTGAAAAATTTAAACGGGTCTGAATACTTTCTGTACCCACTGTATATGCATTTGAACTAACATTGTTTCTGAGGACTAATCCAGCTGCATATATTAATCCTGATAGCATGAGTTATATGGCACAATAGGGTCCATTGAACGTTCTCTGTCTGCTGCTGCTGTTACAGATATTCACATAAGCCTACATATCCTGGCTAATTTTTTTTTTTTGCTCTCAATCCTGTTATTTGCTTAAAAGCAATCCAGAGTACACCATTTTACTGCTCCATTTGCTTTTTAGCAGAATATAGCCAGGTTTTTTGGATTATATTTGCATTACTGTTTCTCTGCATCCACAGTACTTTTCCATGATCACACGTGATCCCATATTACTGTCGTAATAATACAGACATTTTGTGGAGAATGCCAAATATTACACTCCATTTAAAGTATGGCAGTTGTGTGTTCAAACCTATTCACAGTTGGTCACTGACAAATACCATACTATTAAGCGACTGCCTGAAACCGTGGCCATCAGACGTGCTCCCATATTAAGGCCATAATAATACAGAAATTTTTGAGAACTTGTCAGATATTACACTCCATTTAAAGTCTGGCAGTGGTGTGTTCAAACCTATTCACAGATAGTCACTGACAAATAGCATATCTGTGAACAATGTTGCGATAGTATTATGCCACTTTTAAGGACTAACAATAAAACATACAAAAACCAAGCTAGAGTGGATTTTCCTGGAAAAAATGTTAACAAACATTCTTTCCAGGGTAATGACTTGTATATAAGGCCAAAGAACTAGTAAAAAAAGTTATGGACTGTGGAAGAGATTTATGCGACCAGAATGAACAGTCATCTTGAGCTGATGATCCCACCTAGCACCTGTCCCTATTGTAAATGTATCTAACAATGTTATCAATAGGGAACAGAATAGATTTTTTTTTTTTGGAAGCACCAGCAGCATGCAGTATAAAGCCATAATACTTGGCTGGATTGGTGTAAAATGCTATCCATACTGCAATACCTCACCCGTAAATGAATTTCAGATAAGACAGGTAATATTCTAGAATATAGAATATATTGAATTGTCCTTCCCATTATTAAAGAGTGGGTCTCCTATACTGTTATTCCATGTATACAGCAATTAGAAGGGCTGGCAAAAATTAGCAAGCACTCCAAAATGCATTTGAAGAGGCATAAAAAAACAAACAAAAGTATACATAAAAACACAGCAGAATCTTTAGTATAAAAACCAGACTCGCCAATGTAACCTCAATGTAATAATGTAATCACATTGTACAGCTTCTGCTCCAACTCCTCCTCCTCTTCGACCTCCATCTCCGAAATGACCACATCAGTCACAAGTTGGAATCACTGCAGCACTGCCTCAGCCAAGTGGCAACAGGCTGTGCGGAGGATAATATGCTTATGCTTATGTGACAAACCGCACACCGCTGAGGAGCAGGTAGATCCGTGCTCTCACCGCTGAACATACAGCCAGACATGGTCGTGTGTGACAATTTACGGAACCTGGTGGTGGAGAAATTACAGCTGGATACGGTTTCCCTCTATGCCAGTACTTTTACCGAGCTAAAGAATATGGCTGTGATGAAATACAACTCTCACCGAGAAGCAGTGTCAGACTGAAGAATATTGGACCCACCAGAAGATTTGGTTCTGAGGGTCCACCTTTCTCCCCTGCTAAAGAGCCCCATAGCAGCTGCAAGGTTTGCGCTATGAACTCTTCTGAAGGGGAAGCCAGGGCCCACCTGAGAACTGGAGAATCCTCTACCAAGAAGCAGCCCTGGCTAAGAAAAGTCTGTGTGAAGGTTAGTCCTGTAGCCTCAGGTTAACGTCTGGGATGAACTCTTCACAAGGCTTGTCAGTATCCTCTCAATGTGAATGGCACCGGACCCCTTCTCTCCTCTCGCAGTCACTCACTGTTTTCCAGACCACTGACCACGCGCTACGTCACAGAGATGATATCCTAAGTCTCTTTCCCTCTCACTCGACACTTGGCTTCTTCAGCACAAAGTCTCTAGTCACTCAGCATGGACTTCTACAAAGCTCCAAAGAGCCACACAGCTTTTCCCAGCTCAGCACTTGTTCTTAAGCAGGGACACAGCTTCACCAGGGTTATCAACCCCCACAGGAAAGCTTGTAGAGAGAGAGTTTGTTGCAGTTCAGTCCTTGCAGTTCTCCTCAGACGCCCTGTCCTGTGTCTCACACAGCAGACACCCTCAGAACACAGGGTCTCCTGCTCTGCCCCTGCTCTGAGCTCAGCCAGGCAAAACTCACAGGGTCCTAATGCTCTCCTGCTGCTATCACAGTTCACACTCTCACACTGGGTGCCAATACTAATCCACTGGAAATATTCCAGGCTGGTTGGAGCCAAGCTGATTCCCACAGAAAAGTACCAGCAGCAAGCTAAGGAGATAGTAGCCTCTATTATCATCAGGACCTGCAAGGTTTGCACTGTGAACTCTCCAGAGGAAAAGCCAGGGCCCACTGGAGGAGTCTCCTGGTCTCTGGGTGGCCTGTCCAACCCTGCCGAGAAGCAGCCCTGGCTAATAAAAGTCTGTGTGAAGGTTCCCAGACACTCGATGGCTGCTTTTTTACCGTGGACTGGCTCCAGCAATCAATAAGATTGCAATCTATAACATCCCTTCACTGGCTCTCATTTGCCCATCGTGTCCAGTTCAAACTACTAACACTGACCTACAACGCCTTCCATAACCTTTCTCCTACGTACATCTCTTAACTAATCTCCAAGACCTCCTTCTCTCCTCCACACTTATTTGTTTTTCACCCAATCGCCTCAAAGACTTCTCCCGAATATCCCCCTTCCTTTGGAATTCTGTGCCTCAACACGTCCGATTAGCCACCACATTCGGATCCTTCAGACGGAACCTGAAAAACCATCTCTTCAAGACAGCCTACAGCCTGCCATTACCTCGCTGCCACCTCAACACCACCGGAGCTACTGCAACCCCCTCCAGCCTTCTGTCTCCTTCCCCACCATCCTGTAGAATGTAAGCTTGCAAGGGCATGGTCTATAAGACTTAGGATGCAATATGGCACCTTGGCAAAGCCAAGTTCTGTTCTCCCTCTGATATCTAACAATAACAAGCCGGTCATGCTGGAGAAACTTGCACCTACTGGCACTCAGTATCTTCAGCTCCTTTGTGAGAAACAAATGTATTTGGGCAGCCACTCAGTCTACCAAATAAAATTCCTGAGAAGGAAATAGTGGATGGCTTTTCTTCTGGTACTGAGTGAATTGCTAACACCTTGGCGTGCCATAATTCACTGGAAACATTCCTGGCTGGTTGGAGACAAGCTCATTCCCACAGAAAAGTACCTTAAAGCTAAGGAGATGGTGGCCTCTATCATCATGAATAATTTGCTTGTTGTCTAGGAGACGACCACTGCTGCTGCCTACCTTGTGAACATTGTATAGAACAAGTTCCAGAATATCATCCTTAGCTTATAATCCATGGGCTAGTGCCCTAATTTATAGCTAACTCTCCAACTATTGAGAAAAAAGAGAGCACACAGAGTTGAAGCTAAAAATATATATATAATTTTTTTCATTAAAAATTTATATTGCATGATTACACACAAAATAATTTGATACCAATAATTATATGAGGCAAAACAGTGTTGAAAGTCAGTGGTAAAGCTGGAAAAAATCCCCCCTACACCAGACCAACAATAAGGGATCATATCAAAGTATATGTAACTAGAAGGGTTAAGTAAATAGATTCCCTCTTATCTAAATATCGTAGTGGTATATGCTAGAAAGTAGATACTGTGGTAGGTCTACTGTGGCCAGAGATGGATCAGAGGCTGTATCACAATTATAATTGTCAAGTGCCTCCTCCGCCTAGACCCCTCTCCACTTATAATGACATATGCCAGATAACACAGGGGGAATGAATCTCTAATAGAAGTGTATTACCGGATCCCTAACCATATACCCAACCCCACACAGTCTATATGTATAGACACAATGTGTCAGAAAGGTTTCTTACCCATGGTCTGATACAGAGGTGGATCTCCAGCTCGAACCCCAAACGCACGCTTTTGCTGCTTGCTTCCTCAGGGGACAGATTTTTTTCCAGCTTTACCACTGGGTTTCAACACTGTTTTGCCTCATAAAATAATTTGATACCAATAATGAATGAAATAAAATTAAATATTTTTAGTTTCAACTCTATGTGCTTTGTTTTTTCTCTTGTGAACATTGTGATGAAGCTTGATTGACCCAAGGCACTCAATCCTATTCGTCGGGAAGATGTGTTCAGTCCCAGGGTCCGACTGTGTCCCGGCTTCCACAATATTAACCCAGTGATGTGTCAGTGAGATGTACCATCCCTGGTCACAAGCACTTGTCCATGTGTCTGTGATTAGGCGGTCCTTCCCACTAACTGCGCCGGTGAGGGTACTGGTAATGTTCTAGGACCCCTTCTTGTATAAGGCGGGGACAACACCGGGAGAAATAGTGACGGCTTGGGACCGAGTACCGAGGACCAGCCGCCATGAGGTTGCAGAAAGATTACGCCTCCACGAGCCTAAAAGGCAAAATTTCTAATCCAGCAGTTTAGTATTGTGGCCTATGGGTGGTTGGTTGCGTATTTGCGCTTACATTCAAAGGACTGGGGTAGGGACAACTGAATGCTGCGCTGGGACAAGGACGTGGACCTGGTTGCTGATGGTGATGGTTGCAAGTATGCAATCAGAGGTCCAGGGAGGGAGGCATTTTCGCCTGCATCATGGACGGAGGCTTGGCGTGCATGTACAACAGGAAAAGAGGCAGTGGTGTCACCCACAGATGCTGTTTCTAGACCCTGGCGTTCGGCCCATTGACTTCATCGTCCAACACCTCGTCTTACACTTCCGCACCCTGGTCCTCCTCATCATCCACTTCTTGCAACAGTAATTGCACCTTTGAGTGACCATGGCTGCTAAAATATTTGGGCATCGCTACATGCGATCTTCTGTTGCCCTGCTTGAAGAGGGCCAGGCCGAATCTATGAGCAGCTCTTGGAGTAAACTTGGACTCTAATCTCTCCTTCAAACCACATATCCAAGCTCTTTCCACTTCAGAGTGGACCGAGAGAGAGGCCAGAATCTATAAATGGAAAGATGTACAAAACTGCTCTTCAGAGTGTCCAAGTGTGGGATCAGCTGTCTCAGGGCACTCGGAATGGTGGGAGGAAGGAGGATCAGGATGAGGAATATGCTGACTCCAAGTAAAAAAAAAAAATCTCACAGATCCGCACATTCCTCAAACAAGAATCTGCAAATACACATGCCCTCATACTGCAAATAGTGCATGCCCTCATCATCTTCCGCCTCGACTACTGCAACCTCCTGCTCTGTGGCCTTCCTAACAGTCTCGCAGCCCTCCAATCTATCCTAAACTCTGCTGCCTGACTAAACGACCTGTCCCCTCGCTATTCCCTGGCCTCTCCTCTCTGTCAATCCCTTTACTGGCTCCCCATTGCCCAGAGACTACAGTTCAAAACCCTAACCTTGGCACACAAAGCCATCCACAACCTGTCTCCTCCATACATCTGTGACCTAGTCTCCCGGTACTTACCTGCACGCAACCTACGATCCTCACAAGATCTCCTTCTCTACTCCCCTCTTATCTCCTTTTCCCACAATCGCATACAAGATTTCTCCCATGCATCCCACCTTCTCTGGAACTCTCTACCCCAACATATCTGACTCTCGCCTACTGTTTAAACCTTCAAAAGCAAGCTGACGACCTACGACCCACCTCTTCTGACAAGCGTACAACCTGCAGCAACCCTCGCTCCACCATACCGCTGCAGGACTAGCTCTACCCTACCTACTGTATCCATACCCATCCCTTATAGACTGTGAGCCCTTGCAGTCAGGGTCCTCTCCTCTCCTGTACCAGTCACCGTCACATTTTTGTTCAAAATTATTGTAATTGTTTTTGCGATGTATACCCCTTTTTCACATGTAAAGCGCCATGGAATAAATGGCGCTATAGTAATAATAATAATGGGGTCTAGACGCACGGCTACGGAGACTGGACTGTGTGGAAGACAGGGTGGTAGTGGTAGCAAACTGACTGGAAGCATTATCTGCTATCCAACTAACAACCTTTTCACACTGCTCTGGCTTCAATAGTGGTGTTCCGGGGCCCACATTAAATTGGGACAGGAAGGTAGTTCGACTTGATGTGGGTGTTTGTTGTGTTGCCTCAGCAGGCACAGTTTCATCTTGCTCACGGCCTCAGGCTCTGTGTGCACCACCACCATTACATGCACTTCCCTGTCCCTTGCCACGAAACCTTGCCCATTTTAAATGGAGTTTAATATTTGTCACGTTGCCAAAAATGTCTGTATTATTACCGCAGTAATATAGGATCACGTCTGATGACCACTATTTTAGGCAGTGACCTGGGAGTCAGAGATGCTTCCAGGGGTCTTCACCATGCTGTTCCCATTTCTTTTCAGCACTGTATGGATGTGTCTGATCATGTCTCACACACCACATGGCCAGATAATGTAGTAAAATGTTAAAATGACATTTAGTGGTGAATGTATATTTCACCGTTGAAAGCAATGCAAAAGCACAAAAACACATCAAAAACGCTATGTGTGAACATAGCCCAAGGTGTGGAGGACCATTTTTGTTTTTGCTTATTTATTTTGCCATATATACAAGTCATTACCCTGGAAAGGATGTTCCTTAACATTTTTTCCAGGAAAATCCATTTTGGTTTTGTTTTTGTATGTTTTATTGTGAGCTCGTAAAAGTGGCGTAATACTCTGACAACAAGGGTCTTCCCCATGCTGTTCCCATGTCTTTTCAGCACTGTTACCATTGATTTGGGCAATTTTAGGCCCCCTGCAGACCGCCGGAAAAATGCTCGAGTTTGCCATAGACTTATATTGGGCTCGTTGCTGGGTCAAGCACCCAAGCATTCGAATTTGCTTGACCCGAGCATTTTACTGCTCGCTCATCACTTCTTACCGCCTTCACCTAGAGATACACGGAGGATCACATCTAATTAATGACATAGCTCCTCACCTACAACCCACAACAAAACTAATGGCTAACCAAAAGCAACTGGTATAGTACATAGGGTCTAAATCCTAAACCTCAGATGCTGACCACCACTGTACAAGGTAAGATAATCCTCTAGATGTCATAGTTGCAGGGCATTATGGGGAAGGCCACTCAAGCAGACAATAGCTTACTTTCTGCTGCTTCAACAGTGTGGGAACGATGAAATTCGACTTGAACATGATCCTTCACAAATCGATCTGTTCATTTCTAGTCTCGTCTGATTAGAGTCCTTTTCTTTTATTTCTCCTTCATCTGGTCAGATTTTCATGTCGACTTGTTCAGACATGATTCATCTTTCTGCATTGATCATCAGGGTAGAAAATAAATCAAATTAAATCTTCCACACTGTGCCCCTGAATACAAATATAGATTGCACCATTAAATACAATTAGTCATGCATAGTGTTGAGCATTCCGATACTGAAATATCGGGTATCGACCGATATTCGCGGTATCGGAGTTCCGATACTGAGTTCCGATACTTTTAGAATATCGAATACCGCATTCGGAAGTTCCCATAATGCCTGCGCTCTGAAGTGTCTCTGAAGGATGACAAGCTGGATGGCCAAGAATAATGTAGAATGTATTACATGAAAAGCCGGCAATTCAGCAGTGGCATACACCGGTACCCGACAATTTAGAACAGAAAGAATAGAGCATCACACATAGATTAGATATATAGAAACATGTCAGTCGCATATATAAGAAGTACAGTGACAGTGTTGCTTACTGTACTTGTCATTTAGTGTTAAAGGATTTATTAAAAAAATAATAGTGTTTTCATGCACAGTCTCTTTAAAAAAGCCGGCCGGCAATTCAGCATCGGTACCCGACAATTTATAACAGAAAGAATAGAGCATCACACATAGATTAGATAGATAGAAACATGTCAGTCACATATATAAGAAGTACAGTGATAGTGTTGATTACTGTACTCGTCATTTAGTGTTAAAATAAAGGATTTATTAAAAAAAAAATTGGCGTGGGGTTCCCCGTAATTTTAGGCTCTAGCGGAGGTTAAGCAGATGCCTGGGGCAGATGTTTGAAGCTTGGGAAGGGGGTAATACCCACGGAGCTTCCCAGGCTACTAATATCAGCCCCCAGCTGAATACCTAGCCTTTACTAGCTATTAAAATGGGGGACCCCAAAAAAAATTATGTGGGGTCCCCCCTATTTTAATAGCTAGCTTAGGCTAGGCAAACAGCTGGGGGCTGATATTAATAGCATGAATATTGGCCCCCTCCCAGGCTAGAAACACCAGCCGTCAGCCACCCCAGAAATGGCGTATCCATAGGATGCGCCAATTCTGGCACTTAGCCTCGCTCTTCCCACTGCCCTGTAGCAGTGGCAGTGGGTTAATAGGGCTGGGGTTGATGTCAGCTTATAATGCCAGCTGACATCAACCCAGGTTAGTAATGGAGAGGCGTCTATAAGACACCCCCATTATTAATCCCATAGTCAAAGTTAAAAAAAACACAAACACCCAGAATAAAGTCCTTTAATTGAAATAAACACACAATTCTTTATTGTTCTAAATTAAACCAGGAGAATTTTCCCACGCTGTCAGTGACGTGCATGAGGTGAGCCAAGTTCATTGGACATGACCTCGGCTCATCTTTATGCCGTCACAGCCAGACACTGAGGAGCTCAAGCATGCCAGCGCTTCTCAGTGTCTGCGGCATGGCAAGCTGGATGGCAGCTTTCGTCTGCGATCCAGCCTGTCATGTGAATGTAGCAGAGCTGGAGCCGTCCTGGGAACCATGGAAAGGTAAGGATGATGTTGGTTTATTATTTTACTTTTATTGCAGAAGACATTGGCTTCAGCTGGAATGGGCGTGATGGTAAGTATGGTTTAATTTAATGTTCTAAATTGTCAGGTACCGGTGTATGCCGCTGCTGAATTGCCGGCTTTTCATGTAATACATTCTACATTATTCTTAGTTGTTTTTATTCTTTTTTTTCACTAAATTGGTCACACTATATAAAATCTATGCTGGTTGCATGGATTTATCTAGTGTGACCAAGTTGTCAAGCACTTTCCAAGTGATGCTAAAATCGCTTGGAAAGCGCTTGACAACCCGCATGCGAAATCGCATTTTAAAAACACTTCATAAACGCTTGTCCCTGGCTGAAAAAACGCATGTAAAATCCACATGTGTTTTTTCTGCCAGGGAGATGCAGAAACGCTCAGGAAAAATCCGGAGCATTTCTGCATCGTGGGCACATAGCCTTAATGGAGAAACATATGACCAGACCTGTCCTTCAGTCTCCTCCAATTAAACAGAAAAGCTGTTATTCAATTGAAACATTTTAAACATCCAGTAACCAATAATAAACTAGTGCAATTCAATTCTGAACATTTATAAAACATCTAGTAATATATTAAAAATGCCGCAAACCTTAAAATCATTCAGGTAGTGTAAATCCTAATACCACTATCATAACTGATTAACCCTTATTCACGCAAATCAATCATTATTCGCGAGAGTCATGGTGATCCAGAATTATTCAGGAACCTTAAAATGATCATTTATCCAAGTCTGCTGCAATTATACTCAATTCTGTGTGTCAAAAATTAGCAATTTAATTTCCTTAGTGCCCAGTGTAATTGCCCTTAAGAGATTCTTGCTGGGAAACAGAAATAACTATGCACTTTTTTTCAGCTTCTGGTTTTCCCTACAGCTCTTCAGAGATCACCTTAAAGAGAATAAGGAAGAGAAATTGTGTATATCCTCCCAGAGCACACATTTGTGAAAGGATCTGCAAAAATAATTATAACATTGGACTAGTTTCAATTATTTATGTGTAGCAAATGTATGGGATTTATCACACAATAATTGTTTTAATCTACCCCATAGACGGAAGGGAGAAGCAAAAATCAAAAAAGGACTTCTAAAAACCTCTGTGACTAAATGTATTAACTTGTTATGTAAAATTTTTAACATTTTTGGGTCCAAAGGGAACCTGTTTGAACAATCTGCATGCATTACGTTCCAAAGCAGAAGAATTTTAGCAGATTGATATATTTATTTGAAGGATAAGATTTGGTGTATATGAGTCCAACATGAACAAAAGTTTAAATTGTTTTAAAAAATCTGTAAATTTGGGCTGTCCCTGCACCAGAGAGTGAAATCTGTTACAGATCCAGGTGGTGGGACCTCTGTACTGCGGTGCAAGGAGGGGCCAGAGGGGCATGGCTAAGTATCTACTCGGCCCGACCAAGGTCGCACGGCGGCTCAGTCGACTCCGTGAACCAGGGAGGAACCGAGCAGAGGGACCAGGTGCCACTCTGGGACCGACCTTGTATGAGAGCAGGTGACTCCCATGGGTCAGAAGGCAGGAACTGACCGGTACAGCGGAGGAGCTCAGCAGGAAGGCTGATGGGTGGTCCGGTAGACAAGCAGGCTGATTAGACTGATAGTCAGGCGAGTGCTCCGGGTAGGCAAGCTAGCGGGCACAACAGGTAGCTGGCAGGTAACAGGCAGGTGCTTCCAGGTAACGCAGGCTGGCGGGCACGGCAGGTAACAGGCAGGTGTTTCCAGGTAAAGCAGGCAAGCGGGCACGGCAGGTAACAGGCAGGTGCTTCCAGGTAAAGCAGGCTGGCGGGCACGGCAGGTAACAGGCAGGTGCTTCCAGGTTAGCGAGTGGGCAGAGCGCATAGACAGACTGGCGGACTGGACTGAAGACAGACTGTCGGGCTGGATAGTAGTCAGACTGGCAGACTGGACTGTAGAACAGGCTGGCGGACAGGACTGACTTGCAGAGGACCTGAAGGCTGAAGCAAAGTAAATAACACAAAGCAACAACCTTGCAGGGGCACCTCCATATTGGAGGAGGTGCCTTTTATAGGGAAAGTCCTCCGGCCATTGGCCGTGGACTTTTTAGGACGGTGCGCGCGGCCCCTCTAAGAGGGAAGGAGCGCGCGTGCATCCTAAGTACAGGCCCAGGGAAGCTGTGTGTACTAGCAGCAGCTGCAGGGAGGCTGGAAGACGCCGGAGCAGAACCGCAGCGGTAAGGGGGACGGCGTCTCTGCCTGGCAGAGGGCAGAGATGCCGATGCTACAGTACCCCCCCTTTTACGCCCCCTCTTTTTCAGGCCTGCAAGAAATTCTTTAAGAAGAAGAGGGGCATGGATGTTCTCCCTGGGTTCCCAAGACCTCTCCTCTGGGCCAAACCCCTTCCAATCCACCAGAAAAAAAGTTTTTTCCTCTTACCCTTTTGGTGGCCAAAATGTTCTCTACCTCATAGACATCCTCAGCGGAGACTGGAGCTGGAGTGGTACCTGGATTGTCAGAAAAGGAATTAAGAACAACTGGTTTGAGGAGAGATACGTGGAAGGAGTTGGGAATCCATAAGGTGGCCGGGAGTTTTAGCTTGTAAGCCACGGGATTGATTTGCTTGAGAACCTCAAATGGGCCGATGAACCGCGGACCCAACTTATACGATGGTATTTTGAGCCGAACATGTTTGGAGGAGAGCCAGACTCTGTCTCCCGGACGGAATAGAGGCGGATCCATATGTCTCTTATCGGCATGTTTCTTCATCCGTTCAGAGGACTGAAGAAGTGCAGATCTAGTGTCTTCCCAAATAGTAGAAAATTCGCTGACCAGAGACTCCGCAGCATGATTGTCCACAGAAGCAGAGACGGGAAACGGGATCCGGGGGTGTTGACCGTAGACCACAAAGAACGGGGATTTGGAAGAAGACTCACTCTCATGGTTGTTATAGGAGAACTCGGCCCTTGGTAGGAGCTCAACCCAATCGTTATGGTGAGCATTGACGAAATGCCGGAGAAAGCTGGTAAGGACCTGGTTGACCATTGGACTGAGGATTATAAGCAGAGGAGAAATCCAGGGTGACATCCAGCAGCTTACACGTAGCTCTCCAGAAGCGCGAAGTGAACTGGACCCCATGATCAGACACAATGTGGAGGGGTAAGCCGTGGAGACGAAAGATGTGAAGGATGAAGTCCTTAGCCAACACAGATGCAGACGGGAGACCAGGCAGAGGGATGAAGTGAGCCATTTTAGAAAAGCGATCAGCGACCACCCAAATGACTGTACAACCGACAGAAACAGGGAGATCCGTAATAAAGTCCATAGCAATGTGTTGCCATGGAGCGGAAGGTACGGGTAGAGGCAGGAGACGGCCAGCGGGAAGATGCCTGGGAACTTTGTTACGGGCAAAGGAGGAAAAAGCCGAGACGAAATCTGCAACATCCTTGCGTAGAGAAGGCCACTAGTAATGCAAGGCGATGAGCAGGAAGGTATTCTTCTGGCCAGCATGGCCGGCTAGTTTGGACGAATGACCACAGAGAAGAACCTTCTTACGATCTGGAACAGCTAAAAAAGTCTTACTGGGTGGAAGGCGAGACAGGTCAAAAGGGGCCATAGTCATTACTCTGGAGGGGTCGATGATATGCAGAGGCTCCTCCTCTTGGTTGGACGACAGGAAAGAGAGGGATAGAGTGTCGGCTTTAATGTTCTTGTCCGCAGGGCGGTAATGTAGAGAAAAAGCACAATCGAGCAAAGAACAGAGACCACCGGGCCTGACGCGGATTGAGTCTCTGGGTGTTTTGTAGATAGGCCAGGTTTTTGTGATCTGTGTAGATGACCGGGTGCAGAGCCCCTTCCAGCAGGTAGCGCCACTCCTCCAGCGCCAATTTGATGGCAAGCAGCTCACAATCTCCTATGGAGTAATTGCGCTTGGACGAGAAGAGGAGCTTGGAGAAGAAGCCGCAGGTTACAATTTTCCCGGACGGGGATTTCTGGGTGAGCACTGCTCCGGCTCCGGAGGAGGAAGCATCAACCTCCAGGAAGAAATGTTTGTTGCAATCCGGACCGTGCAGCACAGGGGCGGAAGTGAAAGCTTGTTTTAGGGAGACGAAGGCCTCCTCCGCTTCGGAAGTCCATTCCTTGGGATTTACTCCCTTACGGGTGAGCGCGGAGATGGGAGCAGTCGGAGAGGAGAAATGAGGAATGAAGAGGCGGTAATAATTTGCGAAGCCCAGGAATCGCTGAATCGCCTTCAACCCCTCCAGTTGGGGCCATTTTAAGATGGCAGAAACCTTCTAGGGATCCATCCGAAGACCAGTCTCGGAGATAATATATCCCAGGAATGGAAGGGAAGTCTGCTCGAAGAGACATTTTTCAAAATTTACATAGAGATGATTCTGCCAGAGCCTTAGCAGAACCTGACGAACATTCCTCTGTTGTGAGGGCAGATCCGGAGAGAAGACCAAGATATCGTCCTGGTATACCACTATGCAAGAATACAAGAGGTCACGGAAAATGTCATTAACTAGCTCCTGAAAGACGGCTGGGGCATTACAGAGACCAAAGGGCATGACGCGGTATTCATAGGGACCGTCCCAGGTGTTGAATGCCGTCTTCCACTCGTCTCCCTGGTGGATCCGGACCAAATTGTACAGCCCACGTAGATCGAGCTTGGTGAAGACCCTCGCACCTTTAAGACAGTCAAACAGCTCCGAGATGAGAGGCAGGGGGTACTTATTCTTGATGGCAATTTGGTTAAGCCCCCTGTAATCGATACACGGCCGTAGCAAGCCGTCTTTCTTTTTAACGAAGAAGAATCCTGCTCCAGCCAGGGAAGTAGATTTCTGAATGAACCCCCTAGCAAGATTCTCCTCGATGTACTCAGACATGGCCTGGGTCTCAGCCAGCGACAAGGGGTAGATACGCCCGTGGGGAGGAGAAGCACCAGGTACCAGGTCGATGGGGCAATGATACGGCCTATGAGGCGGTAGTGTCTCAGCCTCCTTCTTGTCGAAGATGTCCGCATAGGACCAGTAGGGTGCCAGCAGACCAGATAGATTAGCCGGAGTAGATGGAGGTTGAGCCGGGCGTACCGGAACCAGGCAGGTCTCATGGCAATCCTGCCCACAACGGAGCACCAGATCGCCAATTCAGGACGGGTTCATGTTTCTGTAGCCAGGGTAGACCTAGCAAAAGAGAGTGAGAGAGACTGGATAGCACATGGAAGGAGATCCTCTCCGAGTGCAGCATTCCCACCTGAAGGGTTACAGCCTCTGTGACTAGCAAGATGGTCTCCAGAAGGAGTCTCCCATCCACAGAAGCGACTGCCAATGGTTCTGCCAGATGTTTGGTGGGAATCTGATACTGCTCCACAAGGGACTGAGAAATGAGATTCCCAGCGGCTCCGGAATCCAGGTGGGCGGTCTCAAAGAAGCGGGTCACACCACTGGAGATAGAAACAGATAAAGTCAAGGACGGAGAGGATTTACTCTTGCCTAGGATGACCTCTCCGAGCGATCCTAGACACTGGAGTTTCCCGGCTTCACCGGACAGGAACGGATCAGATGCTCCTTACTGCCACAGTAGAAACAGCTCCCCCCGGCTCGGCGCATCTCTTGGCGAGACTTGACCATCTTGGTCTGGTCAATCTGCATGGGTTCGGGCAAGCGTGCCTGGGGAATTGCTGGTTGGGAGGCAGGCTTCTGGAAAACAGGAGCGAGACGAGGAAATCTTCTCTCCCCGGTAGTCTCCTTAACTCGTTACAAGAAACGGATGTCAATCCGGGTAGCTAGTGACACCAGGTCGTCCAGGGTGGAAGGAATGTCCTGGCCGGCTAGCTCGTCCTTGATCCGTCCGGAAAGACCCTCCCAGAAGGTGGACACCAGGGACTCGTTGTTCCAGGCAAGCTCAGATGCGAGGGTACGGAACAGTATGGCATACTGGCCCACGATGAGACTCCCTTGGCAGAGACGGAGCAGTGAGGATGCAGTAGAAGTCCTTTGTCTGGGCTCATCGAAGACCTTCCAGAAGGCAGAGAGGAAAGCCAAAAGATCGGACACCAGGGGATCCCCTCTCTCCCATAGAGGGTTTAGCCATGCCAATGCTTCCCCGGTGAGGTGAGACATGATGAACGCCACCTTGGCCCGGTCGGAGGGAAACTGATGTGCCGGGAGTTCAAAGTGCAGCGTGCACTGATTCAGAAAACCCCGACATAAGACGGGGTCACCACCAAAACGTGGAGGCGCAGAGAGCCGGGGTCCAAAGCTGGATGCCATTGCACTAATAGGCTGAGGTGCCGCCGGAGCGGGTGCCGCTCGACTCGAGGCGGACACAGGTAGAATGGACAGCGTGTCCGGGCAGGAGTTGACAGACCGCAGGTAGGTCAGGATAGTTTCGTGTTGGGATCTCTGACAAGAAACTTCCTGGTACAGGTCAGCAAGCGAAGTGGCCTGGTGGCCACCGGGTTCCATGGCCCTTGCAAACTGTTACGGATCCGGGTGGTGGAACCTCTGTACTGCGGTGCAAGGATGGGCCAGAGGGGCGTGACTAAGTATCTACTCGGCCCAACCAAGGTTGCACGGCGGCTCAGTCGACTCAGTTAACCAGGGAGGAACCGAGCAGAGGGACCAGGTGCCACTCTGGGACCGACCTTGAATGAGAGAAGGTGACTCCCACTGGTCAGAAGGCAGGAACTTACCGGTACAGCGGATGAGCTCGGCAGGCAGGCTGACGTGTGGTCTGGGTAGACAAGCAGGCTGATTAGACTGATAGTCAGGCGAGTGCTCCGGGTAGGCAAACTGGCAGGCACAGCAGGCCGCTGGCAGGTAACAGGCAGGTGCTTCCAGGTAACGCAGGCTGGCGGACAAGGCAAGCAACAGGCAGGTAACAGTCAGGTGTTTCCAGGTAAAGCAGGCTGGCGGGCACGGCAGGTAACAGGCAGGTGCTTCCAGGTAAGCGAGTGGGCAGGGCCCATAGACAGACTGTCAGACTGGACTGAAGACAGACTGTCGGGCTGGATAGTAGTCAGACTGGTGGACTGGACTGTAGAACAGGCTGGCGGACAGGACTGACTTGCAGAGGACCTGAGGGCTGAAGCAAACTAAATAACATAAAGCAACAACCTTGCATGGGCACCTCCATATTGGAGGAGGTGCATTTTATAGGGAAAGTCCTCCGGCCATTGGCCGGGGACTTTTTAGGATGCCCGCGGGGCCCCTTTAAGAGAAAGGTAGCGCGCACGGAAGACGCCAGAGCAGAACCGCGGCTGTAAGGGGGACTGCGTCTCTGCCTGGCAGAAAGCAGAGACGCCGATGCTACAAAATCTACTATGAACTGATGTAGATTTCTACTACGATTTACATTCCTTTTTCTGGCTTCAATAATAGTAAATTTATCAGGCGGAGGTTGGATGGGGCCCTTTTTGGATTGCACCCTTTTATAGAAACCCCTTGTGCCAAGTTTAGCATTTATTTTTTTACACCAGTTGTCATAGAGGGAATGTTAAATTCCTCCCAAGAAGTATAGATTTACTGTAGTATTTGCAGCACTTTTTTAAAGGGTTGATACAATACCTAAAAAGTCCTTTCTAACTGTCTATTTTTACTCCCAAAGCACTTTTGTAATTTACTTTATTATAAAATACCCTTTAATTCTCCCTATCCTGCTAATCTCTAAATATTATTTTATTTAATTTCCTGTGACATTTCGTTTGAGAGGATTCTCAAACGGAATGTCACAGGAGGCTGGGGCGGCACTAGAGTTATTTAAACTTTTTTTTCCCTAATTTTAAAAAACGTTTAACTGTATTTATTACAGTTTATTTAGCCAATGAATGATGACTTTAGTGTTTTAAAAGTCACATGGTAGGCCCTGTTCCTTTGTCTCAATGATGAAGATAAAGATGCTCTCTGAGCACATCAGAACTGCTATTATTAGCAAACACAAGACTTCCAAAGGGTATAAGGCCATCTTCAAAGACATTGGCATCCCAGTTTCAACAGTGTGCAATGTTATTAAGAAGTTTGCAAAGCATGGAACCATTAAGAACCTCCCCGGACATGGGGGAAAGAGTAAAATTGAGAACAGATGTCTTTAAAGGTTGGTGCGAATGGTGGAAAAAACACCATGTCAAACATCCAAAGACCCGAATTTCAACCTGAGGTCCTGGTTTCAAGAAGTACCATACACCACACACTAAACCAAGCAGAGCTTTATGGGCAAAGGCCAAGGAAGAAACCATTGCTGAAGAAAAGACTAAAAGGATTGACTGATCTTTGCCAAAGAGTACCATCTGGGAAAATGTTCTGTGGACAGATGAAACAAAAATATAGTTTTTGCCAATGCAAAGCAACAGTTTGTTTACAAGGCGCAATGAACCTTAAAAGGAAAAGAACACCTTACCAACAGTTAAGCATGATAGAGGATCCATAATGCTGTGGGGCTGCTTTGCTGCATCCGGTACTGGAGGTCTTGACCGTATCACAGGAATCATAAACTCAGAGAATTATCAAGAGATTTTAGAGGGAAATGTCCTACCCAGTGTAAGAAAACTTGGTTTGAATTGAAGATCATGGGTCCTCCAGCAAGACAATGACCCAAAGCACACATCCAAAAGTACACAGGAATGGTTGAAAAAGAAAAACTGGACTGTTTTAAAATGGCCAGCAATGAGTCCTGACTAGTGATGAGCGAGCACTAAAATGCTCGGGTACTCGTTGCTCGGGTCGAGCAAATTGCAATGATCGAGTGCTCTGTCCGAGTAACGAGCCCAATGTAAGTCTATGGGAAACTCGAGCATTTTTCAGGTGACTCCCCCCAGCGGTCTGCAGAGGGCCTAAAAATTGCCCAAATTGATAGGAACTGTGGTCAAATGACATGGGAACAGCATGGGGAAGACCCTTGGAAGCATTTCTGACTCCCAGGATCCTGCTGTCAACAACGCTGTCAGAGGTATTATGCCACTTTTACGGACTCACAATAAAACATGCAAAAACTAAACCAAAATGAATTTTCCTGGGAAATATGTTAAAGAACATCCTTTCCAGGGTAATGACTTGTATAGAAGGCAAAATAAATAAGCAAAAACAAAAATACTCCTCCACACCTTGGGCTATGTTAACACGTAGCGTTTTTGATGCGTTTTTGCACTTTTGCATTGCTTTCAACCAAGACAAATGCATTCACTGGGAAATGTCATTTTAACATTTTACAACCTTATCTGGCCATGTGGTGTGTGGTGTGTGACACATCATCAGATACATCCTGTTTCATTTATGATGGAGGGACTCTAAAAGTCACAAACCTATTTTTATAGGGCCATCAGGCAGCCTTTACTATTCTTAAAGGGCCAGCAGTCAGCCCTCGCTATTGTTAGAGAGCCATCAGCCGACTATGCTTTGTTGTTCCCATTATTAACGAGTGGGTCTTCTATACTGTTATTGCATATGCAGGGACTGCAAGGGCTGCCAAAAATTTGGAGACACTCCAATGCCCCTTGCAAGAGACGTAGAGGTCAGAGAGCCTCCTAAAAACAATGTTCACATTATTAGGAACTGGGTCTCCCATAGTGTTTGCCTATGCAGTGAAGCAACGGCTGCCAAAAACTTGGAGGAACTCCAATGGCCCTTGGAAGAGACGTAGATATGTTCATATTGTACATATGGTGGAGGATGAGGATGAGGATGTGGAGAAGGAGGAGGACAAGAGCAAATAGACAAAATCAGGAAGCGTATACCCATGTCTGGGTGTGAAGACAGAGGTGCATGGCAATAGAGTTAGAACTTCCAAAAAAAGACACTGTATTTGAGTTTAGGTTACGCTGCTATCATTCGGTGGTGTTGAGAAGTCTGGCCCAATCCAACCCTTGTTCATTTTTATAAGAGTCAGCCTGTCAGCATTTTCAGTTGACAGGCGAGTGCACCTATCGGTTATAATTCCACCGGCGGCACTAAAAACCCGCTCTGACAAAACGCTAGTAGCATGGCAGGCCAGGACCTCCAAGGCGTAGAGAGCCAGTTCATTCCATGTGTCCAGCTTCGATACCCAATAATTATAAGGCACAGAGGAATCACGGAGGACGTTGGTACGGTCGGCAAGGTACTCCCTCACCATCTTCCGAAACTTTGCACTCCTTGTGAGAGTACCCCCCGCCTCAGGGCCTGTGCGATGGGACAGTCTGAGAAAACTGTCCCAGAACTTTGACAGTGTTCCCCTTCCTCTGCTGGATTGCATTTGTGGCTCTCATTCTTGTACTCCTTGGTTGTCCAACAAACTATGACCTCTGCTGCCAGCGTTTTCAGATGGGAATTTTTTCACTAATTCCGCAACAAGGGCCTTCTCGTACTGCCCCATTTTATTAGGCCTGTCCTGCAAAGGAATAAGACACATAAAGTTCTCCCTGTAGCGTGGGTCTAGAAGCGTCACCAACCAGTAATGACTGTCACTCAAAATTTGGAGAATGCGAGGGTCACAGGAAAGGCAGCTTCACATAAACTCAGCCATGTGTGACAGACTGCAAAGGGGCAAGACTTCCGTGTCCTCACCAAGAGGACGACTGACCATGCTCTCCTCCTCCTCCCTATCCTCGGTCCATCCACGTTGAACAGATGGTATGGCAGTTGTGCAGGTAGTACCATCTATAGCGCAGGAAACTGGCTCCTATTCTTCTTCCTCCTCCTCCTCCTCTTCCTCATGGTCACCCAATCTACATTGGGATGAGATGAGACTGGGCTGCGTGTAATCACCCTGTATGGTTCCTTGCTCCATCTCATCGTGCTCCGCCTACAATGCAACCTCTTTAATTGAGAGCAGAGAGCATTTTAGAAGACAGAGAAGTGGGATTGTGATGCTAATTATGGCATCATCGCCGCTCACCATCTTCGTGGAGTCCTCAAAGTTTTGGAGGATGGTACAGACATCCATGTCCACTCCTGAGGTTTTATGTCTGGAGTCTGAACGGAATACCGAAGGCCTTGTTGGTGCAATGTAGAGTTCCAACGCGTGGGGACATCACACACCAGTCAGTGAGCCGGAAGCAACAAAAATGCTGCTGAATCACGGCAAGAGCAGGGAAGCTGCAGCTGACTTTCTAAATTGGGCACACAGGCGGCGAACTTTAATAAGCAGATCCGACAGATCCGGGTAGGTTTTGAGAAACCGCTGAACCACGAGGTTAAGCACATGGGACAGGCATGGTACGTGTGTGAGCTCGCCTCGCCTCAGAGCCGCCACCGGGTTAAGGACATTGTCACACACGACCATGCCTGGCTGTAGGTTCAGCAGTGTCAACCACAGATCTGCCTGCTGTTTCAGAGCTGTCCACAACTCTTCAGTTTTGTGTGGTTTGTCACCTAAGCATATTAGCTGCAGCACAGCCTGCGACTGATGTGGTCATTTTGGAGATGGATGCTGAAGAGGAGGAGCTGCAGGAGCTGTAGAATGTGGGGGCATCCCTTATTGACCCAGGGCCCGCAATCCTCGGCGTCTGGAGGACTTGTTCCTTCCCAAGGTCCGACTGGGTCCCGGCATCCACTATGTTAACCCCTGTGTGCCATCAGCAAGATGTACCGTCCCTGCCCACAAGCACCCGTCCACGTGTCTGTGATTAGGTGGACTTTCCCAGTATCTGCGTTGTTGAGGGCACAGCTAATGTTGTGAGACACATGCTTGTGTAATGCGGGGATGGCACACCAGGAGAAATGGTGGCGGCTGGAGACCGAGTACCGAGGGACAGCCGCTGCCATGAGTTGCAGAAAGCTTCTGTCTCCACGAGCCTAAAAGGCAACATTTCGAGCGCAAGCATTGGCAAAATGTGTGAATTTAATAGTGTGGCCTGTGGGGCGTTAGCTGCATATTTGCGCTTGCGTTCCAAGGACTGGGGTAGGGACAACTGAACACTGCGCCGGGACAAGGACGTGGACATGCTCGCTGATGGTGTTAGTTGAGAGTGTTCAACGACAAGTGCAGGGTGAGAGGCATCTTGGCATGCGCCATGGACAGGGGATTGGCGTGCACGCACAACAGCGGAACAAGCAGTGTTGTCACCAGCAGACACTGTTGCTGGACCCTGGGGTTCGGCCCACTTAATCGGGTGCTTTGCTGCCATGTGCCTGATCATGCTGGTGGTGGTCAGGCTGCTAGTTTTGCTACCCCTGCTGATGCTGGCCTGGCAGGTGGTGCAAATGGCCTTTTTGGGGTTATCGGCAGAGTCCTTAATAAACAACCAAACTCGGGAAGACCTAACAGTTGTACTGGCAACTTCCGTCGTGTTGATGTTACGGGCAACAGTTGCCCGCCTTCTGCCTGCGGCCACCACACTGCTTGTTCGTGCCTGTTGTGGTGCTACACCTCCCTCCCCCTGTGTGCTGCTGTCCTCGCTCTGCATGTCACCCTGCCAGGTTGGGTTAGTGACTTCATCGTTCACCACCTCATCTTCCACTTCCACACCATGGTCCTCCTCTTAACTTTCTGGCAATTGTGTCTCATGATCATCCACCTCTTGTGACAGTTTCCCACAGTCGCCTTCGTGTGACCATGGCTGCTCAAATATTTGGGCATCGCTACATGCGATCTCCTCTTGCCCCTCTTCAAGTGGACTGGGCGAGAGGCCCGAATCTATAAATGGAAAAGTGAACAGCTCTTCGAAGTGTCCAAGTGTGGGATCAGTTGTCTCTGGGCACTCGGCATGGTGGGAGGAAGGAGGATCAGGGTGAGGAATATGCAGTCCAGACTCACGACTACTGAGACTTGACTGTGTGGAAGATAGGGTGGTGGTCATGGTGGCTAAGTGACTGGAAGCATTATCTGCTATCCAACAAATAACCTTTTCACACTGCTCTGTGTTTAATAGTAGTGTTCTGCGGTCCCCTATTAATTGGTACTGGAAGGTCGAGCGAGATGATGTGGGTGTTTGTTGTGGCACAATTTCAGCTTGCCCACAGCCTCGGCTTCGTCCTCTGCATGCACAATCACGTCCACTTCCCCGTCCCTTGCCACGCGCCTTGCCCATTTTAAATGGAGGCCAATATTTTCCACGCTCACTACAAATGGCTGGATTTGAACCGCAGTGATATGTGTGACGGAAAACCACAGTTTTAAATAACTGGCCTGTAGGTTACTATTTTTCACAGCGACCTCGTGTCAATAACTTGACTGACACACTACAACGAAAATGAAATGGAGGCCTGAAATGCCTGAATTTGGAGCACATTTATATGTGATACGTGTGATGGAAAACCACAGTTTTAAATAGCTGGCCTGTAGGTTATTAGGCGATGGTTATGTAGGGGGCCTGCGCACAAGTGATATGTGATATCTTACCCCATGACGCAGTTCATCCTTTCTGTGAATGGTAATCCTGTGCGCAGTCGCAAATAAGAGGAGCTTCCGCTGCTGTGCGCAGGCGCATATGAGACTATGGATACCTGTGTGATCTCTCTAACACATGCGCCATTGTTGTTCACCTCATGCATATTGTAATTATCGATCCAGCTGCCCATCTCAGCTGAACTCATCTACATACCTGCGCCATGATTGGATGTTGTGTGTAATCAATTGTTGGGCTCTTATTACATTGTGCACCTGCGCATAAGTGATGCGTCCATAGACACAGTAGATATCCTTTCCCTATGACGCAGCTCACCTTTGTTGTGATTGATTTCTGATAATTGTGTGATTTCTCTAACGCATGCGCCGTTGCGGTTTACGTGATTTCTTTAACACATGCGCCATTGCTGTTTACGTCATGCAGATTATAATCGTTGATCCGACTGGGCGCATGCGCAGTTGTCACTTCCAGGCACTGTTCTGAGCCATCGTTCACTCACCTATCCTGACACACAGTAATGATTATTTAGTTATCTTATAGACATGTATAAATAAAAGAGACTTTTGACTCTTTCCCGCCATCACCCCCGAGGAAGCCACATGATGTGGCAATACGCGTGGGGTTCCTGCTCCATATTGCATGCCGCATAAAGGTCCCACTATGCATGATTTCATCATTCACTTGGTTGTCAGTCATCTGATTGCTTACCCTGGGTTTACATATTATGCCAACTTACACATTTGCGCTAGGTTTTATATTGAGCAATTTTGATTTACTATGGTCTTATTACTTTCTATAGCCCAATTTTTGTGTCTCTTGGTCTAGCAACCTTATTTTTGCACATGTGCACATCACTGAATGCAAATTTGCACATTTGTGCCAGAATTTTTGTGTAGCTTTCACTCAATTGGGTCTAATAGTCTTTCATTGATTATTCTGTATTCTGGTCTAGCTACCTCATTTGTATTTGCACATCATATTTTATCATTCTTTTTGTATACTTATAGAACGAGTTGTAAAGTTGTTACATTTTTCTAGGGTATTACATTTAAATTCCTAGACATCCGATATAATATTAATTTTTTGTGGGTTACCACAGCGAGAATATTGGAATATTGTTATTAGTCCTTACATGGACATTACTGGTGGTTATTTGTAGCGGTTTGGCTTTTTAATTGTTTTTAATCATTTCTTTTGTCTGTTATATCAATAATGATTGGTTGATATTTTATAACAGGTGATCCTGGCTACTTTACCGATTTTTTTTCATATGTACTTTTAATTTGGAATATAATTGTACGAACAACAATTAAATCGTACCCAAAACTTTTATAGTTATTCAACATTAATTGACCTCATATTGTAAAGTACTCAGAAATAAGACATATTGATCCTCTAGAGGAAAGGAAAATGTTTTTACTTAAGAGTATTCTGTAAAAGCAAATAGAACCATTACACAAGGGTGGATGATTGATGGATGCAACTCTACAATTTATTTTGTGTATAATATTCTGTCTAATTTCATATACAGCTCAGTTGTCTGCAGGAAATTCCGCATACTATTACATAATGAGATTTATGGCTTTAAAGCCAATTTCTCAATAATGTGTTCTGTATAGTGGTGCTCTGTTACTGATCAGTGGAGATGAAATATAGATTGCAGTGAAACATATTATATGTCTATTTCAGAAATTTCCTGTTTACTTATATGAAAATTAGACCCATCATTTAAAATAGCAAAAAAGAAGTCTGTATATAATCGCAAACTAATTCTTACTCGGTCATTATTTTATTCAAATTAATTGTAATTCATTCAAAATATACATTCAGCAAGCAAGAGTCCAGTGTTACGGAAATAGGGTAGCACGGTGAGCTGTAGCACCCATTCATTTCTATAGGAGTTGCTCTCGTTGATTCCATCACTCAACCTTTTGTGTTTTGAGCTAAGCAGAGACATTCTGGTTTCAACCATGAAAGGCTGAGATGTGAGTAACCCTTTCAATAATTTCTAAGAACAAAACAGCAAATGCCTATGGAAATGTATAGCAAATAGTGATGAGCAAACGTGCTCGCCACTACTCAGTACTCGCCCGAGCATCATGGTGCTCGACAAGCTCGGCGAATATTTCCGGGTTGCTCGGGCGGGAGCTCGGGTCCCGCCCTGAATGTTTAGTGTTCTTTAGAAAATGCAGGGATTGCTTGCCACTCACTGTAATGTCGCAGCCATGTTGGTCGTGGGCATTACAGTGATTGGCTGGCCGCACAGCGTCATCAGGTCTATGCAAGACCTGGCGCCACTATGCTCGTCACAGTCTACCCTGGAAACAGGCAGAATAGGGAGAGCTGCTGCTGAGTCAGGGAGAGATTTGCTTGTTTATAGTTAGTATAGGTATTCTACAACATATATATATATATCCATCTGAACTAACAGTCCTTCTGAGGACTAATCCAGCTGCATATTTTCAGTAGTGAAGGTGATAGCAGGAGTTAGGCAGGCAGGATATGTGACAGACTGAAGTGCATGATACAGCACAAGATGGTCCATTGCACGTTCAACTTCGCGAGGGCTAATTTTCTTTTATCTTAATCGTGATTATTTGCTTAAAAAGCAATACAGAGTACACCATTTTAGTGCTCCATTTGCTAGTTAGCACTGCAGAATACAGCCAGATCTTTTCCATATTACAACGATAAAAATCCAGAAATTTGAACTGAACAAGGAAAATATAGGCCTACATTTCTATTTTGTTGCAGTGTGTCGGTCAAGCTATTCACACGAGGTCTCTGTGAAGGATAGTATTGGTAAACTACAGGCCTGCCATTTAAAACTGTGGTTTTCTGTCAGAAATATCACATATAACTGTGTTCCAAAATCTGTAATTTCTAATGAACTTGAAAATATTAGCCTCCATTTAAAATGGGCAAGGTGCGTGGCAAGGGACAGGGAAGTGGACATGATGGTGATGGTGTATACAGAGGCCGAGGGCAAGCTGAAATTGTGCCACAACAAACACCCACATCTTGTCGCTCAACCTTCCTGTTCCAATTACTAGGGGACCGCAGAACACCACTATTGAACACAGAGCAGTGTCAAAAGGTTGTTGGTTGGATAGCAGATAATGCTTCTAGTCACTTTGCCACCACCACCACCCTGTCTTCCACACGGTCAAGTCTCAGTAGCCGTGAGTCTGGATCACATATACCTCACCCTGATCCTCCTACCTCCCACCATGCCGAGTGCCCGGAGACAACTGATCCCTCACTTGGACACTCAGAAGAGCTGTTCACTTTTCCATTTATAGATTCGGGCCTCTCGCCCAGTGAGAAAGTGCACTTATTGTCGCAAGAGGTGGATGATGATGATGATGAGACACAATTGCCAGAAAGTCAGGAGGAGGACCAGGCTGCGGAAGTGTCAGACGAGGTGGTGGATGATATAGTAACTGACCCAACCTGGCAAGGTGACATGCAGAGCGAGGACAGCAGCACACAGGGGGAGGGAGGTGTAGCACCACAACAGGCAGGAAGAAGCAGGTTAAGGTCAGGCGAGTTTTCTGGCCAATCAAGCACAGTGACACTGTTGTTTATAAACCAGGTATTGGTACCTTTGGCAGTATGGACAGGTGCTAAGTCCTGCTGGAGAATGAAATTTCCATCTCCAAAGAGCTTTTTGGCAGAGAGAAGCATGAAGTGCTCTAAAATTTCCTGGCAGACGGTTGCGCTGACTTTAGTCTTGATATAACACAGTGGACCTACACCAGCAGATGACATGGCTCCCCAAACCATCACTGATTGTGGAAACTTCACACTAGACCTCAAGCAACTTGGATAGTGCGCCACTCCACTCTTCCTCCAGACTCTGGGATCTTGATTTCCAAATTAAAATTGGAACTCTTGGATCTTGTGGAGTGTGTCAATGACTGCCTTCTGGACATCTGTCAAGTCAGCAGTCTTCCCCGTGATTGTGGAGCCTACTGAATCAGACTAAGCCTTTTTAAATGCTTAGGAAGCCTTTCCAGGTGTTTTTTGTTAATTATTTAATTTACTGAGATAATGACTTTTGCGTTTTCATTGGCTGTAAGCCACAATCATCAACATTAACAGAAATAAACACTTGAAATAGATCACTCTCTTTGTAATGACTCTATATAATATGGGAGTTTCACTTTTTGTATTGAAGAACTGAAATAAATTATCTTTTCAATGATATTCTAATTTAGTGAGATGCACCTGTATTTATCCATCCATCTATGTATCTATCTATATATACATACACTGCTCAAAAAAATAAAGGGAACACTTAAACAACAGAATATAACTCCAAGTAAATCAAACTTCTGTGAAATCAAACTGTCCACTTAGGAAGCAACACTGACTGACAATCAATTTCACATGCTATTGTGCAAATGGAATAGACAATAGATGGAAATTATTGTCAATTATCAAGACACACTCAATAAAGGATTGGTTCTGCCGGTGGGGACCACAGACCACATCTCAGTACCAATGCTTTCTGGCTGATGTTTTGGTCACTTTTGAATGTTGGTTGTGCTCTCACACTCGTGGTAGCATGAGACGGACTCTACAACCCACAGAAGTTTCTCAGGTAGTGCAGCTCATCCAGGATGGCACATCAATACAAGTTGTGGCAAGAAGGTTTGCTGTGTCTGTCAGCATAGTGTCCAGAGGCTGGAGCCGCTACCAGGAGACAGGCCGGTACACCAGGAGACGTGGAGGGGGCCATAGGAGGGCAACAACCCAGCAGCAGGACTGTTACCTCCGCCTTTGTGCAAGGAGGAACAGGAGGAGCACTGCTAGAGCCCTGCAAAAGCACCTCCAGCAGGCCACAAATGTGCATGTGTCTGCACAAACGGTTAGAAACCGACTCCATGAGTGTGGTATGAGGGCCCGATGTCCACAGATGGGGGTTGTGCTCACAGCCCAACACCGTGCAAGACGCTTGGGATTTGCCACAGAACACCAGGTTTGGCAAAGTCGCCACTGACGCCCTGTGCTCTTCACAGATGAAAGTAGGCTCACACTGAGCACATGTGACCGACGTGACAGAGTCTGGAGACGCCTTGGAGAGCAATCTTCTGCCTACAACATGCTTCAGCATGATCGGATTGGCAGTGGGTCAGTAATCGTGTGGGGTGGCATTTCTTTGCAGGGCCACACAGCCCTCCATGTGCTTGACAGAGGTAGCCTGACTTCCATTAGGTACCAAGATGAGATCTTCAGATCCCTTGTGAGACCATAAACTGGTGGGGTTGGCCCTGGGTTCCTCCTAATTCAGGACAATGCCAGACCTCATGTGGCTGGAGTGTGTCAGAAGTTCCTGCAAGATGAAGGCATTGAAGCTATGGACTGGCCCGCTCGTTCCTCAGACCTGAATCCGATTGAGCACATCTGGGACATTATGTCTCACTCCATCCACCAACATCACCACAGACTGCACAGGAGTTGGCGGATGCTTTAGTCCAGGTCTGGGAGGAGATCCCACAGGAGACCTTCTTCAACCTCATCAGGAGCATGCCCAGGCGTTGTAGGGAGGTCATACAGAAACGTGGAGGCCACACACAATACTGAGCCCCATTTTGACTTGTTTTAAGGACATTACATCAAAGTTGGATCAGCGTGTACTGTGTTTTTCCACTTTAATTTTGGGGGTGACTCCAAATCCAGGCCTCCATTGGTTAATAAATTTGATTTACATTGATGATTTTTGTGTGATTTTGTTGTCCGTACATTCAACTTTGTACAGAACAAAGTATTCAATGCGAATATTTCATTCATTCAGTTCTAGGATGTGTTATTTGAGTGTTCCCTTTCTTTTTTTGAGCAGTGTATATGGATAGCTAGATATGTACAGGGTGGGCCATTTATAGGGATACACCTAAATTAAATGGGAATGGTTAGTAATATCAACTTCCTGTTTGTGGCACATTAGTATATGGGAGGGGGAAAACTTTTCCAGATGGGTGGTGACCATGGTGTCCATTTTGAAGTCGGTCATTTTGGATCCAATTTTATTTTTTTCAATGGAAAGAGGGTCATGTGACACATCAAACTTATTGAGAATTTCAAAAGAAAAACAATGGCGTGCTTGGTTTTAACAAAACTTTATTATTTCATGAGTTTTTTACAAGTTTATGACCACTTATAAAATGTGTTCAAAGTGCTGCCCGTTGTGTTGGATTGTCAATGCAGCCCTCTTTTCCCACTCTTGACACACTGATAGCAACACCGCAGAAGAAATGCTAGCACAGGCTTACAGTATCCGTTGTTTCAGATGCTGCACATCTCGTATCTTCACAGCATAGACAATAGCCTTCAGATGACCCCAAAGATAAAAGTCTAAGGGGGTCAGATCAGGAGACCTTGGTGGCCATTCAACTGGCCCACGACGACCAATCCAGGAAACTGTTCATGTAGGAATGCTCGGACCTGACACCCATAATGTGGTGGTGCACCATCTTGTTGGAAAAACTTAGGGAACGTGCCATCTTCAGTGTATAAAGAGGGCAACACATCATCATGTAGCAATTTCAGATATCCAATGGCATTGAGGTTTCCATTGATGAAGAATGGCCCCACTATCCTTGTACCCCATATACCACACCATACCATCAAGATACGAGATGTGCAGCATCTGAAACAACAAATACTGGAAGCCTGTGCTAGCATTTCTTCTGCGGTGTTGCTATCAGTGTGTCAAGAGTGGGAGAAGAGGGTTGCATTGACAATCCAATACAATGGGCAGCACTTTGAACACATTTTATAAGTGGTCATAAACTTGTAAAAAACTCATGAAATAATAAAGTTACGTTAAAACCAAGCACACCATTGTTTTTCTTATGAAATTCTCAATAAGTTTGATGAGTCACATGACCCTCTTCCCATTGAAAAAAATCAAGTTGGATCCAAAATGGCCAACTTCAAAATGGCCACCATGGTCACCACCCATCTGGAAAAGTTTTCCACCTCCCATATACTAATGTGCCACAAACAGGAAGTTGATATCACCAACCATTCCCATGTAATTTAGGTATATCCATATAAATTGCCCACCCTGTAGATAATAGATAGATATACAGATAGATATAAATATGTGATATATATATATATATATATATATATATATATATATATATATATATATATATATATATATATATATATATATAATCCATGCTTTGCATGTATACCTTACTGTTCATGTAATTTATTAATAAATGAGTACATTTCTGGGGAAAAAATAACTTGCAGAGGGAAAGCGGACAACTGGGGTGGATGTTTTTAACCTGGGAGGGGTGTAATACCCATGGAGCTTCCCACGCTACTAATATCAACCCCTAGCTGTAAAAATAGCCTTTACTGGCTATTAAAATGGGGGACCCCCAAAAAATAAATTTAATCTATAAGACGCCCCCATTACTAACCCATAGTGAAGGTGAAATGCAAAATAAAGGCGTCAACTGATGGTGGTAGTAGTACCATCAGCCGGCGCCTATGACCCGTGGTAAGCTTTTTACCGCGGGTCACCGTCACAGCTGTGGCATCATGCTGACGCCTGTCAGCATGATGCCACAGCGCTCTGACCGCTGTAATGCCATTATCGCCGATCAGAGCCTGTGTTTACCGCGCTGTCATGCAAGTGGCAGCACGAGAAACAAGGGATATTCAGCTCCCCCATTCACATTCGGGTTAGGGGTTCGGGTACTGTTCTGGTAACTGAACCCGAACTTTTAAAAAAACTGTTCAGCGTTCAGCTCAATTAGCCGAACCCAAACAGTCACGGGTTCGCCCATCACTAACTACTAGTAACATTGGCTCTGGAGGGCCCCTATTACATTACCCTCTGTCACAAACCTACCTGTGTGTCTATATAATAATAAACTGAGTCATTTATTAAATGAATGATGAGATGCTGCTTTTGTCTATACATAAAGAATCAATTGTAATGTACCAACTACTGCTCATGTTGGGGGGGGGGGGGTAAGTGGCTTACTCATGCAAAAGGGCCCATTGGGAATTTCCCTGTTTCCCTGTGGGCCATTAGGAGTCTGTTCTCAAATCTTCCAGCTATCTTCTGAAGTGCTTTGGGGATGTTTCCAGTGATCTAGCTATGCTTCTCATACCGTGACTAATAGCGGTTTAGCAAGCATTGAATTATTAGGACCTCATTAGTGGGGGCAGAGACTATTGCCTTAATTTCAGTGGTTCACATTAGATTTTATAACTTCACATGTCATACAAGTGTAAAATACATTTCTGTGCAGTGATGCATAATTTTGTATTGTTAGACAGCAGGAAATATTTTGCTAGATGTGAGAAGCCAAATATATCTTCTGCAACACAACATGAAATCCTTTTTGCATTAGTGCCATCTAATGGCAAAAAGATATTGTACATTCTGCTTGCTTCTTGCACATTATGATTAAAGATTTAAAAAAACATTACCGGTAACAATTTGACGTATACTTTAATATACACTGACAGTGATGATCTGGTGTGCTTGTAAAAAAAAGTAAAATCATATCAATGAGTGCTTCCAAAAGGAAAAAGAATCCCTTGTGAAGTGAAAAGTTTGATAGCATTTACAAGGATGACTAAAATGAAAGAAACACTTTAGGGAAAACAATTCACTTTGTTATATTAAGAGTATGGTCTGAGTTATCCTTCATAATTCAGAAAAGAAAATAATGACAAAAAGATAACCTAGTATGCAGAGCATTGAGTATCTCTCTCTCTCTCTATATATATTTATATATATATATCTCTAATTAAGGCTGGAAATATACAGTGTTTTAATTTTTACTGAACTGAGACCTTTAGGCATATACTGTATTTTTTTAAACAAAACCAGTCAGTTCTCCTGACAGGTCTGCATTAGTGAAGATTTTTATTCTCATAAAATAATTCTAGATCTTCTTTTTTCCTTTGTTGGGTGAAGAGAATGGGGCATCAGACTGCGCTGCTCGCTTGTCATTATAAAGCACCAGAGGAATCCAAATCGATGTAATGATGAAATAGACTTTATTATTTTTATTATTGGGGTATACTTCTCAATGATCGCATATTGGGGAGGCTTCTACCCAACAATCCCCTGATAACCTTCCGAAGGGCCCGACGTTAAAAAATATGTTGGCGCCAAGTCGGCTAAAGAAAAAAGAGGATTTTTATCCCTCTGTAGAAAAGCCCAGACAAGGCTCCTATAGATGTGGCATCCCGAGATGCCTATGTTGCTCCAGCATCATTCATAATGCAAAAACTTTTTCATCAGACAGTGAAAATTCTGATGAGTTCCAAATCAAATATCATTTGACTTGCCAATCCAGATTCGTCATCTATGTCATTATATGCGAATGTAAGAAATGATTTGTGGGAAGGACAACGCAACAGCTACATAAAAGAATAAACTCACACAGGTATAATATAAAAGAAGGATTTTTACAATATGGCCTTTCTAGGCATTATGCGATATATCACAATAAAAGGATCTCCTTTAGGGTGATCCTCATTGACCATGTCCCCCATGAGACCTCCAACCGAATCCAGACTCTTAACAGGAAAGAGATCTTTTGGATTCATAAGCTGAACACTATAAATCCACATGGACTGAATGAAACAACTGATTTGTTCAATTAATTGAGATATATCTATGGATTCTTTTCTCTGTATTTTGTAATGATGAATGTTACTGACAAACATCTGCTCTTTCTATGAAGGGGTCTCATCCCTTCATTGTGGTTTGTCTTTGCTTACTTTGTTCTAACCCCCATTTTTTCCATTAGTTTTGACCCATCAATTGCTACGTGATTTTTATTAGGATCACCGAACTGCAATTTCTCATAATATTGCTTATTCCTTCTTTTAAACTAGTCTAAGAGCTTTGGAGCTTCTTTTATCCATTATTATTATTTATTTTATTTTTTTGATCTCATAGATGCTTGTGAAACCATTACCAAATAAAGAGATCAAATCAAATTCACCCATGGCTCAATGGTTTAAAACACCAGCAGCAGGGTGCTGACAAAGAACGAATAGGTCAATATCATAGGTTCAAGCACTCCCCTAGCTTGTAAAATTTGTTTATTCATTTAACTACTTTTTTAAAATATTTAAAAAAAAAATAAAAAAATCTGCTTTTATATTTTTAAATGTTTAAGTGAAATACTCTATGCTTTATGATTGTTTTGTGTGTGCTTTACGGTGTATACATGCATTTAGTCTGATTCCCCACCCACTGGGTGTGGTGATTTTTTTGAAGGGAGGCGTCTCCATGTGCATTCTTTTGCTATAAATAACAGACCCTGTATGTGTATGTGTATAGACTGTCCTGAGGAAGTGGTGTGATCACCACGAAACGCGAGAAATAAAGTCTATTTCATCATTACATCGATTTGGATTCCTCTGGTAGATTATTCTGACAGGCGAGCAGCGCAGTCTGATGCCCCATTCTCTTCACCCTACAAAGGATCATTGCTTCGGGGTTTGCAGCAGCAGCCAAAGCTAAGTACAGTGGTTGTGTCTTACACAACCCTAATAGGTGAGTGAATTTGAATTATCTTTCACAAATATTCCTTTTATCTCGGATAAGACCCTTTGTGCGCTCTATATTCCTTCTAGTTACCTAGATCTTCTTTTTAGAATTCTACATTGTGCAGTTTTTATTTCAACTTGGCATTATAAAGTATGTTCCTATACAGTCTGGCATAGTCCTATCAAACCTGACAGTGGCAGAAAGTGCAGGAACCCATCTCTTTGAGAGAAAAATGGTAATGTCCAATTCATAAATTTTTAGGCGTAATAACAGAGAAATGGCACAATGTAGAGCTAGAAGAAGTTATATGGAAGTATGCTCTAGAAATGTAATTTCATGAGAATTGTAAGCATTTATTAAAATAGATGTCAGGAGAGTTAATGGGTAGAAAGGAGCAAATCTATTTGTGTGGAATTTAATTCTACAAATATCTGCATTTGTCAAAATGCAATTTTTTTGTAATTCACTTCCACGCAGATTCAGCAAAGTGGCAGCAGATTTCTAAACCACAAAGGGCAATCAAAAGGTTAAAAAAATACTTATGCTCCCTTTCTAGCACCTCTGCTCACAACCATGTCCTGCCTGGTCATGCTGAAATCCACAGCTCTGTGCAAGCACATTCAAGATAACATCCAGGGCCAGGACAAGGTATTTTGGTGCCCTAGGCAGATGAAGCTAATGGTGCCCCCCACACCAAAGCAAAGGAATGGGTTAGAGATTAAAGTAACAGGACCCCTAAGCACCTCATCCTCCGCCACCAATGGGTTAGGCAACAAGCTTGGATGACCACTTCCACTAGAATTGTTACCTTTTTCACCCAGAAATGCCAGCAAAAGTAAAAAAAAATGATGCACTTTAGGGATATGACTTAACAGGGAGTGCAATTTTAAAGTTAGATATAAAATCAATCATTTTTTGTGGACCATTTACACAATATAAGAGAAAAATGGCGATATTTATCCCTGACGTCTTATATTTTTAATGTCAAACCTAAGGATAGTCATGAAAACTAATGGAGCTTAACAATAATGGGGCTGTTTTGTTTCAATAAAGGTGCCCAGCATTTGGAAGATACCTTGATAGAAAATAAACCGACATCCATTACAGCTAAAGGAATACGTTTGATAGATTTTGCGTCCGTCATGGGACAAATACAGCTTGCACAAAACTGATGGTGGTTCTGCTGGTGTATTTATTTACTGTCACCAGAACCACCTTTAGTACATGAATGCATCCTTAGAACCAACCTCAGTACATGAATACATCAACAAACCCACCATCAGTACATTAATACTTTATGAGAAATACAAGTACATGAATACATCACCAGAACCACAAGTACTTGAATACAAGAAACAAGCTTAGTACAGAGATCAATTGTATGTCAAGTCAGCCCATAAACAATTGTCTCCCATGAACCTACAATCCCAAAACTCCCAGTATGTCCTTAACAATGGTAAGGAGATACTGGGAGTTGTTGTTACCAGTCATCATCAGACTGCGGACCATACATGAACCACAATACTGATGAGATGCAGTCAGTATCACAAATAAATATTTACATCTATGTACCTTAAAGATTACACCTTCTCTGGAATTCTCTTTCTTTGCATCTCCATCTTGTCTAGATGCCATGATGACTTTTTACATCCACAGTTGGACTCTGCAGACCTCCCTCTACTCCGGTCTTCTGCAACACAACCCCAAACAGTGCCCTTAAAATTACAAGTGTTATTAAAATGCCTTCTGCATAAAAATATCTGTCCATACTATACCCTAAATAACCCTCCTATGGCAAATGGCCCCACACAATACACCTTAATGATCTATAACCACCCCACTGTCTACCATTATCAGCTATAAACAACCCACTGTCAGCCCTTATGAAACATGGCCTATACCATGGCTGTCTCCGCTCTATTTTTCCATTACACTTTCTAAATCTCCACACAGTCTCCCTGCCATGCTAACCTCTCTTCATATGGTGCCCCCATTTCATGCTTTCCCCTCTTCACACTATGCCCTCATATTGCCCAACATGCTGTCCTCTTGAATCTGTAACCACTCCTCACACTGTTCCCGTATACAATATGATAGTCACCAAAGCCGCCCATATGGTATAATATCTACAACAACTCCCCAGTATACAGTATGGTCACTACAGCCCCCCACATATAGTATTATGTCCAAAACAGCCCCTTATGTATACTATGATGGCTTCCAGGGCACCCCATACAGTATTATGGCCCCCACAGCACCCTACATAGTATGATATCCACCACATTCCCATATCTAGTAGGGTTACCACAGCCTTCAGTATAAAGTCCTCCACAGCCCCAAATATAGTATGGTCACTGTAGCCCCTCATATACTTTGCTGTCCCCTGCACAGACCCTAATTTCATGCCTCCCTGCACAGCGCCTCACGCCCCTCTGCACTGACCATCATCTCATGTCCCCCCCTGCACAGCCGCCATTTGCTGTCCCACTTGCACAGCCCCTCATCTCATGAACCCCCTCACATAGTCCCTCATTTCATGGCCATCTGCACAAATCTCATTTCATGCCCCCCTGCACAGCCTCTCATTTCATGGCCCCCCGTGCACAGCCCCTGATCTCATAGCCCCTTCTGCACAGCCCCTCATAATATAAGAATAGAGAAAAAAAAGAAAAAACTTATACTCACCTAATCCAGGCTCCCCATCCACCATTTTCTCTGTGCAGCAGTGGACGCTTGATGGCGCGATGGCATCACTGCATTACGCCATTCGACGTCCCCTGGGTGCGCCTTCTCCAATAGGGCACAGACCGGAAGTGGCCTGCATCTTGCTGGAGATCTCAGCGGAGCAGGGAGTTGCTTTACTCCTGTGCCAGTGGCACCACATCAATTGTATTCACGTCTTACTGACACGAATACAACTGAATGCAGGGAGGGAGTAACAGCTGCGGAGCAGGCAGACACTGACACTGCTCACCTCTGTGCCTGCACCCCAGCCATCAGTGTGCTGAATGTCTGCAGCCGGAGGAAGGATGTCAGGTGGCTGCAGGCATTCAGAAATCTTTTCCAAAGTGCGCCCCCCTCAGGAAGGCAAGAGGTAGCACCCTAGGTGGGTGCCTAGCCTGCCTTGTACCGGACCAGGTCACATTGTGAAATTATGTCGCTTTGATGTCGTGCATGTGTGAAATCCTTCAGGGCCTCAACAAAGCCACAAGCCATGGCTCAGTGTGAGAGGCCTAGGGATTTCAGAGCGATAGTGGGTATCAGAAGATGCGATAAGGATGAGAGTGGCAGTGAGCAGTGTGGGGTCCGGAGAGGTGAGTGATGAGGTAAGAGGATTTTTTTTATTTTGTACCATTATGCCCTGCGTTTCAGGAAGGCACCAGAGCATAATAAGGGGCATTTGATTTGCGAAGAAATTATTCTCCGTAAATTTTAACTTCCCATGAAAATCCTCGCAAACAGGTGAATTCGAATTTTGCCTAATCCGTTCATCTATAGTGACGGGTCCTTGTTAATAAGCATGGATTTATTAGTAACACATTTTACAAAATATGGCTAATGGGATAGTAATAGCACCTGTTCACATTTGCTGCATTTTGTTAGGGCATGATGGTCAGATTTATTTTTGTGACCTATATATTTGAAGGTGGTGATTGCCTTCATATTTGGCTGAGCATGCTTACCATTATTCTAAAGCGGGTTTTAAAGGGGTTGTCCACAACTAGGACAACCCCTTCTCAATCTCAATGTTGTAAAAAGTGCAATCTACTTTTTTGATGTGAATTTAATGCAATAGTAAGAGAAAAAAAATCTCCTATGAACGTCTTTTCAAATATTTATTGGTTGTTCCTCATTTTAAATGAGAATAAAGCAACTTTACAGTTTTAAACAAAAAAACTTTTTTACTTCTCCTATACAAACATGTGTCGCTATGGCAACAGACTACAAATAAATCCTGTGTAGTCTGATACTGCTGTTACACTCCAATGTGTGTACTACTCGTATCTAATCGTTCAACTGCACCATTGTCTAGATCTATACATTTACATACATTGCAGCAGTAGAAATCACCCATTTGTACAAACAAAAATATAAACAGGGATGTCTGGCTACTGAAACAAAAACAAAAATCAAACAGTTTTTAACGGCAGAGAATGCTATAATAAAATGCTTACTCTCTTTCTGTCACCCCTATTTCAGTAGCCAGCACTGCGAAAGAAAACATTGATGTCAAGTATTTCGGTCATCAGACCATTAAGACAAGTGAATGGCTGCAATGGTTAGGTGACAGGAACAGGACATAGTTGGATGTACCTAGTATGACATTCTGTTGCAGTCACCTATCCACTGTATTCAATCTCTGGCCTTTAGTGGTCAGGTAACCTAAAAATAGGACACAATTGCTTTCCATCTGCGCACAGACCATGGACCAGCATAGCCAGTTTGGGACCCACAGGAGTTCGATCAGGTAAGTATGCTTCATTTTATTATGATATAACATACTCTGCCATTAAGTTGTTTTTTGTTGTTTGCTTTAAACCAGACAACACCTTTTAGGCACTTTAAATCACAAATATCACATTATGCAATAACTGGCAATGCAAAACAGAAACACTATTCAAAAATTAGCCCAAATTATTATTTTTTGACTGAAAAAGTAAAGTAAGCAAACATTTAGATATTTCGTTAAAGTTCAGTGAAATTATGCCAATGTTCTTTAAAGAAGCATTCCCATCAAAGTTTTTATCCTCTTAATATATTGCAGTCATATTATATGGCACTGTGCACTTACAATTGCTAATTTCGCCTTTCTACCCAGTTAATGCTTCTCCTTTTTCTCCTCTATGTAGAAACAGGAACTTTATTTTTCCTGCAAAAATCATTCCCTTCTTCAACACCTGATCCAGCTGCTCCCTCCTCCCCCCCCTGCCAGGGACTTTTGCCATGACTTATGAGACATACAGGGAAATTTGACCTCATGTTTCTACATAGAATTTAGAAGGATTCAGCTAGTCAGTTTTTAGTCACGTGATGGGCAAAATGAGCAATTGTAAGTGAACAGTGCCATATAATATGGTGATTGCAATATATTAAGAGGATAAAAATGTTGATGGGAGTGCTTCTTTAACTGCGCTGCGTAAAAGAACATCATCTTCTGTTCTATTCAGCTCTGTTGATTTACCTAAACAAAATCTCATTTATTAAGTCAAATCTAACAAATCAGTGATATATTGAACCAAGTTTCCAACTAGCAACAACATAAAAATGTGAAAAGAAGAGGATATTTCTCTACGGACGTTCCCAAAGGAATTTAACCCAAACTTCAGTCTCAGAAAATTCTTTTCTTCATTAATTCTTTTTTTCATGGTCCTAGTTATACTGGTAGCTCATTTCTGCCATTCGTAAAATGATTTGATGAAGAGAACATGCCATCTGGCTTTGTGATACTTCGGGGAGCTGCGTAAAAACCAAGATTGCTATTGTAGCTGACAATCTACATTTCTTTCTAACCTTTGTAATGCAGCTCTTGATATGTTCTCATTAGTTGGCATTGTACCATTAAACACTGAATTCTCTTGCAGCAGAACGCCTGATTTCCTCCTGATCTCCATGTTTTTTTAAACTCTCTGGACATTTCTTTGGCAGCAATTTTTTATCTGTCACTTTTGCTTTTCAGGTCCATCATCCACAGCTGTTGATGCTATTGGTTCTGCTGGAAATAGATCAGGTGCTGACTGGGAGCAGGATTTTTCTCCCAGTTTAGTGTTTGATGCTTCAGGTTGTACATCCGTCTCTTTGATTACTTCTTTTTTGCTTATGGTTAATGCATCAGCAATGTCTAAACTTATTTTGTCAGCATTTTTTTCTAGAGAATCTGTATAAGTTTCTCCCCCCGCTACAGGATCATTAGATTCTTCTTTAAACTCAGGTATTGATGCTGTCTCCTCAGATGGCATTGCACCATCTATAAAAATAGAGCTCTCACAGTAGTAGTATCCGGATTCCTTATTCTTTTTGTGCATAGAGCAGAGGTCTATTCTACTAAACATCTCAGTCCCAAAAGAACAATCTTCATATTCCTTGTATAGCTCACTACATATTTTTCTGAAGCCCTGTGGAGGAAGCAATATAAGTTAAATATAAATACACTTCTTCTCATCCTATACTTCTCAATATGCCTGAAAACTTCATAGATGAGTTAGAGAAGGTCTTAAAGGGCTATTAGGTAAATGGTTATGCTAATGGTTCCTCATTTTGTTAGTAAAGTTAAAGGATTTGTAAAAGATTAGAAAAGTATGGCTGCCTTTATAAAAAAAAAAGTTCCAAATCTCTCAACAAATTGTATGTTGAATTTCAGCTCAGCCTCATTCACTTCAACAGACCTTAGCTGCAATACAAAAAGATACAATCCATGGACAGATGTGTTGCTGTTTATTTTGGAAGAAAGCAGCCAGGTTTCCTAATCCTGTACAAACCCCTTTAACTGAATCAAGCTAGGTTCAGGTTCATATTTTGTACATTTTCCAAATTTGTCTCTGAGTACAAATGATGTGGTTCACAGTTGTGGGTACAGTTCGGTACATTTTCATTACAAAGTATTTAGGGAGTGGCCCATGGAAAAGTAGCCTGCCTCCATAGTGCCACGCTCTTTGGAGATGGCCGCAGCCCCTTGCTCTCTGTCTTACAATGTGATGTCACCCCTTGTGCAGCGTTCCAGATTTATTTTGCCTTGTTGTTCAGTCCTTCTGTGAACATAATGACAGAAAGATGGTGATCTCCTTGGTACAGTGAATATTGATTGTGGAAGGCCATGTGTGAAGTGGTTAGATTACAGAAACGCAAGAGGCCTTTACCAACAAGTACCTATGAACAAAACCACCAGGTAAATGTTGTGTTCAGAGTCTGATTCGGAAATGGCATCAAAATAAGAAGACAGAGGCCTCTATCGGTCAGAACAAGCAAAGTCTTTGCATGAACAATCCACAGGCTCATTCATCTGGTTATACCATCAATGGACCTCCCTGAAGTATGCCTGTATTATAGAGTGTGGTTGGTTAACGGATACTACAAAAATTAAGAAAAAATAAAAAAACACAAGGAAACCTTCTAGTGGAACAATAATCATGTAGAGCTAAAGTATATGTATTAATTTTCTATTTAAAAAATTGCTGTTCAAACATTTCATGAACGCATAATTAACTGTTAATTATCAATGATAGAAGATAGCGCTTTTGAATCTAGCAGTTATCTCTACCTGTGATGTAGCGTCTAGCAGGATTTCACTAAGTAATAAAATTACCAGTAAAATAATGAGAGTATGAGATGAAATAAAAGGCAGGGTGATCTTATATTTATAGGGAATTTGTCAGCAGGATTTCACCTCCCAAACTATTTGTATAAGTATTTAGTTCATTCAAAGACCAGTAATACCTTTACATGGCCAGTCTGCTCCACTGTTACTGAGAAATCAGCATTTGAATTAATATGTAAATGAGGCTGAAGATTTATTGTAGACCTGAAGCCTCTGTCAGTCCAGCTCTATTTCCCACAATAATATCCAAACCACCACCTTTAGCCAACACTTTTGAAATACAGTCAAGTTATCAGTGTGCTGTGTCCTCAGTAAAGCCCATGCTGTTTAATACACAAATTTTTTCAGCAGTTAGTTAACCTTATTTTCAGGAGAACTTACATTTTTTAAAGCACTCTAGGAAAGGTGCCATATCACATGTTAAATGCGGATTTCTGTAAATCCCCAAGGAAATGACATTGAAAGAATTGACATGCTGCAGATTTCCAACATCACACCACAGGTCAATTTATATAGAGGATATATCTACAGCGTGGAGATTTTTTAAATTTCATTTTCTTAGCTATGCATTTACATTACAACATGGGAGGACACTTACAGCAAAGGGACCTTGTACAATACATATGTCTGGGTCCATCTCACGCATACACACAAAAAAGCAAAAATAACATACAGTGATGAGTAAAAAGGTAACAATGTTTTGAACTTTTGACTTTCAGGCTCCATATCTCACCATTCAGTACAGATTCTAATGTGAGACTATTGTCATTTTATAGACAATCATCTTGGCTATCTCATATATACATTTGACTTCCAACTATTTAGCATATGATTAGTTATGTAGATTCTTGTCATTTCACTGCATTGTTACGGTTTTGCTCCTGGTGGTGGAAAAATATTTTTCTTCCTGTATACTACAAATTACTCAGTGTGTTATTATGTTGATTCCCAAGTTAAAGGTCACTGTATCAAATCAAGAAGCAGCCAAGATTTCCCAAGAAAAAAAGAAACCGCAGTATCCAATAGCGGTCTCTTGGCCAAAAAAAATGTCAAACTGCATCATGTCAGTGCCATGACAGTTGGAAGAATACAAAATGAAGTCCATCCATCCTTTCAAAAGCCAAGAGGTGGACATCCAGGCAAAATATCGGAGTCAACAAGTAGGCTCATCACAAGGTCTACACTGTTTGCAGAATTATTAGGCAAATGAGTATTTTGATCACATTATACTTTTTATACATGATGTCCTTCTCCAAGCTGCATAGGCTTGAGAGCCAACTACCAATTAAGTAAATCAGGTGATGTGCATCTCTGTAATGAGGAGGGGTGTTGACTAATGACATCAACACCCTATATAAGGTGTGCTTAATTATTAGGCAACTTCCTTTCCTTTGGCAAATGGGTCAGAAGAGAGATTTTACAGGCTCTGAGAAGTCCAAAATTGTGAGATGTCTTGCAGAGAGACGCAGCAGTCTTGAAATTTCCAAACTTTTGAAGCGTGATCACCGAACAATCAAGCATTTCATGGCAAATAGCCAACAGGGTCGCAAGAAGTGTGTTGGCCAAAAAAAGCGCAAAATAACTGCCCATGAATTGAGGAAAATCAAGTGTGAAGCTGCCAAGATGACATTCGCCACCAATTTTGCCATATTTCAGAGCTGCAACATTACTGGAGTATCAAAAAGCACAAGGTGTGTGATACTCAGGGACATGGCCAAGGTAAGGAAGGCTGAAAAACGACCACCTTTGAACAAGAAACATAAGATAAAACGTCAAGAATGAAAAATCAGTCTTAAGATATTTCTTGGCCCAAAGGTTTTATGGACTTATGAAATGAGAGTGAGTTGATGGGCCAGATGGATGGGCCAGAGGCTGGATCAGTAAAGGGCAGAGAGCTCCACTCCGACTCAGATGCCAGCAAGGTGGAGGTCAGGTACTGGTATGGGCTGGTATCATCAAAGATGAACTTGTGGGACCTTTTCGGGTTGAGGATGGAGTGAAGCTCAACTCCCAGACCTACTGCCAGTTTCTGGAAGACAACTTCTTCAAGCCGGGGTACAGGAAGTAGTCAGTATCGTTCAAGAAAAACATGATTTTCATGCAGGACAATGCTCCATCACATGCATCCAACTACTCCACAGCGTGGCTGGCCAGTAAAGGTCTAAAAGAAGAAAAAATAATGACATGGCCCCCTTGTTCACCTGATCTGAACCCCATAGAGAACCTGTGGTCCATCATAAAATGTGAGATCTACAGGGAGGGTAAACAGTACACCTCTCAGAACAGTGTCTGGGAGGCTGTGGTGGCTGCTGCACGCAATGTTGATCGAAAACAGATCAAGCAACTGACAGAATCTATGGATGGAAGGCTGTTGAGTGTCATCATAAAGAAAGGTGGCTATATTGATCACTTAATTTTTGGGTTTTTGTTTTTGCATGTCAGAAATGTTTATTTCTAAATTTTGTGCACTGATATTGGTTTACTTGGTGAAAAGAAACAAGTGAGATGGGATTATATTTCATTTTTAACAAAATAGTTGTGCTTAACCCCTTTCTGGCTGAGCGTTTTTTTTTTTGCATATTAACAAAATTGGGAAACACCACACCAATCCTGGTGCTGTGGAGTACCCAAAGAAGCCAACTCAAAATAAATAACATGATAAACCAGAGGAAACAGAGTTTGTAGGTATAAAAATAGAAAATATTTCTAATCATAAGTTAAAAATTGTTTCTATAGAGGTCAAGACAGGTAAACAAAATGTCAGCCATAGTACATTCAAGACCACATATTATAATACACAGCAAATGCAATTCAGGCAAGAGAAACCCCCTCAGATAAAAAGGACCGTAAACTATTTTTTTGACAGCTCGAAAACATGTTAAGGGCTTCTATTTATCAGTGATGAGTAACTAGGAGAGGTTAAGTTTACCAGGGTGGAAATATTAGTACAGGCTGGCAGATGGGTGGATAGTAACAGACCCGACCCGCGTTTCGCATGTTTGAATACCACTTTTCATTGTGCTGTATCTCTGTGGTGTCTAACAGGACCTTTAAGTCCCACAGGTAATGTGTCACATGTCCCATCACGTGACCGGAAACACGTCACATGACAGGACATGTGATAGAAGGAGGTGCTCCAATGGCGAGTGTGCAGCGCAATCAGCGCAACACCCACACAAGCCCAATCCATCAGGCGCATCACGCATGCCAAATATGTATAGGTTATTTAATTTAAGTGGTGAAAAAAGCTTTGGAAATTACTAAAGAATACATTTCTCATGTGTCGCCATTTTCTAAAGCTCATAACGTTTTCAACTTTCAGTTGAACAATGTGAAGGCTTGTTGTTTGTGTGGTGAGCTAAAGTTTTTTTTATTGATATCATTGTGGGATAGATATAATGTTTTGTTTGCTTCTTATTGCATTTCTTCGCATTGTTATGGCAGCCAAAAATCCCAATTCTGGCATTTAGATTTGTTTTCTTGTTACAGCTTGTACTGATCCAGTTAATTAATTTTATATTTTGACAGAGCCGACTTACATATGTAGAGATACCATAGAGTTTGCGTGTATAAGAAGCTAGCTAGAGCAGATGCAGAAGAGAGTGACCAAGGTTACTGAGGGAATGGGTGGACTGCAATTCAAAGGCCGATTATCAAACTTCGGGTTATTCAGTTTGGAAAAATGATAGCTTAGGGGCGATCTTATTAAAATGTAAAAATATATCAAGGAACAGTACAGAGGTCTTTTTAAATGATCTTTTGACACCTAAACTTGCAAGGATGACAAGGTGCCATCTTTACAGTTTGAGAAGTGAGACTATGGAACTCTCTTCTACAACATATTGGTATGGTCGAATCACCGAACAATTTCAAAACGGGCCCAAATGTTTGAAAAATATATTAAGAGTTATGGGTTCTGGATACTGCAGTGGGATATTGATCCAATGAACTAGTTTGATTGCCATATTTTTCCCATAACAATGTTAATATAGCAACTGCTTCAGAGTTAATTTTCCTTTCTGTGTAACAAGTTAAGATTATAAATTAAACATGATGGATTTTTGTCTTTTAATCATATATTTTATTTTACCTTAAAAGCTATGCAACTTTGGCATCAACTCCAACTACTTCTTGCTTACAAGAATCCACATAAAAAGGGTTAGAAACCCTGCTTGAAACTTTACACAATAAGGCTGTGTGCACACGATGCGTTTTTAATGCGTTTCCGCGGCGTTTCTGCAGCTGCGGAAACGCATTAAAAACGCATGGTAGAAGGGCAGCAATGTTCCACAATGGAAATCCGCATGTGCTGTGCCCATTATGCGGATTTTTCTGCAGCATAAATGCTGCGATCAAAAATCCGCAGCATGTCCATTAATTTTGCGGAAACGCTGCTTTTTCGCCACCATTGACTTGCATTAGAACGCATGGAATCCGCATCACTGTATATGTAGATGCGCATTCCATGCATTCTAATGTGCGGATGGTACCCGGGTGTGGATGAGAGGACTCTCATCCAGACCCAGGTACCATTAAAAAAAAAAAATAAAATAAAAAGAATATATATACTCACCTTCCGGAGTCCCGCGCTGCGTCCTCCTGTTTTCCCGGGCACTTCGCGGTTGAATGAAGGACCTACGCTGACGTCAGAGTCATGTGATGGGTCACGTGACGCTGACGTCGGCTGGTCCTTCAGTCTTGCACTGCCGGCAGCCGGGACGGTGGGAAGCAGGACACCGGGGGCCATCGGAGGGTAGTATATATTTATTTTTTTATTTTTTTACATTCACACACTATATAAATCCATGCCAGTTGCATGTATTTATATAGTGTGAAGTTGACAAGCACTTTCCAAGTGATGCTAAAATCGCTTGGGAAGCGCTTGTCAACCCGCATGCGGAAATGAAAGTGAAGACCGCTTCACATCCGCATGTCCCTGGCAGGAAAAAGGCATGTACAATCCGCATGTACAATCCGCATGCGTTTTTTCCTGCCAGGGAGATGCAGAAACGCTCAGGAAAAAATCCTGAGCATTTCTGCATCGTGTGCACAAACCCTGAATCTACATTTACATTGAGAATCATGGGGTGAGCTTCATTTTACACATCTGCTTCACCTGTGATGAATCAAATGAGTATGGAGAAACTTAAATTTTGGCAAAGGACTTCTGTGAGTGAACTTTTACTTCTTGAAACAGTTTTTTATGTTGGATTTGTGTCAGTATAAATAAACCCAATGGAGATTTTTTCAAACTACAGAAGACTATACTGCATTAAGTGGCCCTTTGTTTTCAAGCAGGGAAACCTCTAAAACCAAGAACATTTGGATTGGGGTACTAAAACCTTTTCCTCTTAGTTGACATTTATTCCTGTAGGACTAAATTCACTTGACCACATTTTTAGTCCGAGTTCTGTTTGAGAAAAAATTGATATAACAGGGACAGCACTAGGACCAATGTTTTTCAATTAGGTTATTCAGATGAGTGGGTTTTTTTTCTTTGCCCATATCTGCGTGTGAAAAAAAATTGCAGCATGCACTAGTTTCTTTCATGTGGTAGATGAGACTCGCCTGTCTTTATAAGTGTGTAAAGAAAAAAATTGGATCCCATGTCGATCATCCGTATAGCATGTGATTTTTACAGATACAGTTCAATTCAATTAACATATGAAACTGTATTTGGTCTTGTAAATTTTAATAACTGCTAGTCTATAAAAACAGATGCCATATGGATGACAAGTGAAATGAAAATCATTCGTTTTTGCTGGATGAAAATCAGATGACCTTTTATATATGCTCATATGAACTTAGGCTACAAGTGAGTGAAAGGAGGATTGTTGACCTTTACTAAAGTTAAACTCAAACTGTTTTGCTCAGTAGCAGACACAGACAGAAGAGGGAACCCTGTTTAAGAATAGTAAAATTTTGACGTGGGCTTCGCCATATTTTTGTATGCCAGCCAGGTACAGCATTCAGGAACGGGCGGCCCCCAACCACCAGATGCCTATTTGTACCTGGCTGGAAACAAAAATACAGGGAAGCTCTTTTTTTTTTTTTTAAATATTTCATGAAATAAGTAAAAAAAAAAAAATATGTGAGGCTTCGCCCTATTTTTGCGTCCAGCCAGGTACAACTAGGCAGCTGGGGGCTGGAATCCGCAGCTCAGGGAGGCCCAAGCTTTCTGGGCCCCCCCCCCGCTGCAAATTGCAGTCCGCAGCCACCCCAGAAAATGGCGCGTTCTTAGAAGCGCCATCTTCTGGTGCTGTACCCAACTCATCCAGGGTCCTGGTGCGGTGGCTCACTGGGTAATAAAGGGGTTAGGGCCAGCTTGGCATTATCAGCTGGCCCTAAGCCCAAAATTCATGGGATCACGCCAATATTATACATAACCGCCATGAATTTCTAGTAAAGTATTTAAAAAAACACAACACCCAGAATAAAGTCCTTTAATTGAAATAAACACACAATTTTTTAATGTTCTAAATTAAACCATACTTACCATCACGCCCATTCCAGCTGAAGCCAATGTCTTCTGCAATAAAAGTAAAATAATAAAGCAACCTCATCTTACCTTTCCATGGTTCCCAGGACAGCTTCAGCTCTGCTACATTCACATGACAGGCTGGATGGCAGCTGAAAGCTGCCATCCAGCTTGCCATGCCGCAGACACTGAGAAGCGCTGGCATGCTTGCGCTCCTCAGTGTCTGGCTGTGACGGCATCCAGATGAGCCGAGGTCATGTCCAATGAACTCAGCTCACCTCATGCACATCACTGACAGCGTGGGAGAATTCTACTGCGCATGCAGTGAGCACAGGAGAATTCTCCCATGCTGTCCGTGACATGCGTGAGGTGAGCTCATGTCCAATGAACTCAGCTCACCTCATGCACGTCATTGACAGCGTGGGAGAATTCTCCTGCGCTCAGCGCTTGAGCAGGAGAATTCTCCCATGCTGGGATGGCATTGAGATGACAGGCTGCATCGCAGCTGAGCGCTGCCATCCAGCATGCCATCCTTCATAGACACTGCAGAGCGCAGGCATGCAGTGCTCAGCTGCGATCCAGCCTGTCATCTCAATGCCATCCCAGCGTGGGAGAATTCTCCTGCTCAAGCGCTGAGCGCAGGAGAATTCTCCCACACTGTCAATGACGTGCATGAGGTGAGCTGAGTTCATTGGACATGAACTCGGCTCATCTGGATGCTGTCACAGCCAGACACTGAGGAGCGCAAGCATGCCTGCGCTTCTCAGTTTCTGCGGCATGGCAAGCTGGATGGCAGCTTTCGGCTGCGATCCGGCCTGTCATGTGAATGTAGCAGAGGTGGAGCCGTCCTGGGAGCCATGGAAAGGTAAGTATGATGTTGCTTTATTATTTTACTTTTATTGCAGAAGACATTGGCTTCAGCTGGAATGGGCATGATGGTAAGTATGGTTTAATTTAGAATAATAAAGAATTGTGTGTTTATTTCAATTAAAGGAGTTTATTCTGGGTGTTTGTGTTTTTTTTTTTTTTTAACTTGGACTATGGGGTTAGTAATGGGGGTGTCTTATAGACGCCTCTCCATTACTAACCTGGGCTTGATGTCAGCTGGCATTATAAGCGGACATCAACCCCAGCCCTATTACCCCACTGCCACCGCTACAGGGCAGTGGGAAGAGCGAGGCTAAGTGCCAGAATTGGCGCATCCTATGGATGCGCCATTTCTGGGGTGGCTGACGGCTGGTGTTTCTAGCCTGGGAGGGGGCCAATATTCATGGCACCCTTCCTGGGCTATTAATATCTGCCCCCAGCTCTCTGCCTATCCTTTGCTAGCTATTAAAATAGGGGGGACCCCACGTCATTTTTTTGGGGGGTCCCCCATTTTAATAGCTAGTAAAGGTTAGGTATTCAGCTGGGGGCTGATATTAGTAGCCTGGGAAGCTCCGTGGGTATTACCCTCTTCCCAGGCTTCAAACATCTGCCCCAGCCATCTGCTTAACCTCCGCTAGAGACTAAAATTACGGGGAACCCCACACCAATTTTTTTTTTTTAATAAATCCTTTATTTTAACACTAAATGACAAGTACAGTAATCAACACTATTACTGTACTTCTTATATATGTAACTGACATGTTTCTATCTATCTAATCTATGTGTGATGCTCTATTCTTTCTATTCTAAATTGTCGGGTACCGTTGCTGAATTGCCGGCCAGCTTTCTTAAAGAGACGGTGCATGAAAACACTATTATTTTTTTTAGTATATCCTTTAACACTAAATGACAAGTACAGTAAGTTGAGCGCTGCCATCCAGCTTGTCATCCTTCAGAGACACTGCAGAGCACAGGCATTATGGGAACTTCTGATTCCGGTATTCGATATTCTAAAAGTATCGGAACTCCGATACCGTGAATATCGGTCGATACCCGATATTTCAGTATCGGAATGCTCAACACTAGTGGTGACATGTTTCTATTATACTTTTCCTCTGATTGTCCACTCCTGATTTTGACTTACAAATACTGACCAAACACTGAACTTGGCCTAAGAGGTAGTCAAGGGTGAGGGCCAGACATTATGTTCCCATAGGGCATTGCCATGAAAATAAGTTTCCTTAGAGATGTTAGTTTATTCAATCAGATCCAATACTCCCTGAATTGTGTCTAAGGCATCTCATTCAGTCAACCAATTCCCGTTTCTGTACAGATGAGGGGCAAAAATGCCCAAACAGTGTTGTTTATAGATGGGTCCCTGATTTGTCTGTATGAGCGACTCTGCACATTAGTTTGTAATCTAAAATGTAGCTAGATAAGACATACAATCTTCCTAGTACTTAGAGGTGAGAGTCAAACATCATTTGCGTTGTAGCAGTCCATTTCATGCTTCAAATAAAACTCTATATAAAAGTAAAACTGTTAGCTATAATTGAATATATTCGAGTAGAACTGAATTCTACTCTAATTTTACAAAAATTCAACATTCGCCAAAATTTGTATTTTTCTGTATTTCGTTTCTGCTTTCTGAACCTTTAATTGCCATCAAAATGTTAAAAAAAAAAATCCTTATACTCACCTTACCCCTTCACAGTCACCAGTCCTCGCTGCATCTTCCTATTACCGCATCTTGCGCTGAAATCCCCAGGGCTCTCATGCAAGCCCTGGACTTCCAGCACCGGTGATACCCGGCACTTTTCATGGCACACTTCATGACGTCAAGATGCGGTGATCTATCATGCACTTGTGCAAAACCCTCCCAGATCTCAACAGAGCCTAAAGTCACAGCCTAGTGCGAGAGGCCTGGGGATTTCAGCATATCACTAATTTAATAAAACTGTACTAATCCCAACTTCTATCTCAGGTGACAGACAGTACCAAGACATTATGGTTTAAACTTGGGACAATACTGCTGTACCTGCTTTTCACTAAAAACGCAGCAAAACTGATACATGTGTTTTTTGCTACATTTTTGCACTTACAGGGAAGGAAGCAGAGTTCGCTGATAAAAAAAAACTTTCAATATATCTGATCATCCGTACTATGTATTTATGCAAAGTTTTTTGACAGTGCAGTTCCTTTTTAACACCTCAACATCAGGTACAAAAAAATAAAATTGGGAATTAAAATTTGTTACTTATTTACAAAAATGTACATTATTAGAATAATGAATAAATAGATACATAAATGATTGAATACAGACTCTTGATTTTTTTTATGAGATGTCACAGTCAGTGTTGTTGAAAGAGTTGTTTTGTAATTTTATAGCCCTTACTACATGTACAGTGCATTGTGAAAGTATTTGGCACCCTTGAACTTTTCTACTTTTCATTTTTTACTTTTTTTAAAAAAAAAAAAGTTTAAAATATCCAATAAATTTCGTTCCACTTTACGATTGTGTCCCACTTGTTGTTGATTCTTCCCAAAAAATTTTAGAATTTTATATCTTTATGTTGAAGCCAGAAATGTGGCAAAAGGTAGAAAAGTTCAAGGGGGCCAAATACTTTCACAATGCACTGTAGACAAATTTGTGTTGATCTCAGAAAAATCTCTTTGACCTCTTTATGGCCAGGCAATTTTCGAGTTGTGCACTTCTGTTCCCCCTATCTCTCGGTTTCCTCCAAGATCCATAACTTTTATAGTTTTTGCTTTTTTTAAAAAAAAAATAATTAAATCATTAAAAAAATAAAGATGTAAAATCAGTACTTTGTAATGTAATATATTGTGATGGCAGTGTCCTTATACGAGGGTGCATGAGTGCTCCTGTGTCGGGGAGCTACATTTCATTAATGGTATAATGAATTCACAGATACACAGCTCTATATTGAAAGAAAAGTTGCTACCATCACTCCATGCCCTTCGTAGACATGCACTTTTCCAACAGGACAATGATCCAAAGCACACATCTTTTTCATTTCTTTAGAAGAACAGGGTGAAAGTGATTCAGTGACCAAGAATGTCTCTTAATTTGCATCCAACCGAACACGGATGGGGAATTCTGAAGAGAAAAGTTACTCCCCATCCAGCACTGAGGGTCTAAAAGAGTTCGTTCTTGAAGAATGGAAAAAGATGGATGTTGCAATATGTCACCAACTTGTTCATTTTACTGTATACCTAGAAGACTTAGTGCTGTCCTTAAAAATTATGGAGGTGACTCAAAATACTAGATGTAGTAGATTTTGATGTAGGGTTTATTCAATTTTTCCTCAACTATTTTGAGTAACACTGAAGATTTTGTATGTGTTGCGATTTTCTGAGACCCTTACTTCTTTATTTTTTCATAATGGTTAATTTGCTTTAATTTTGATTGCTCTGGCTTATTGTCACACAGATACCCAATGTTTTACCCCTACCTCGGAAAAGTAAACCTATGTGTTAGAACAGTGCCAGCACCCCTGCACGTCCCCTCCCTTCCTCCCCCTGCAGGGACGCCAGTTTGTTCACTTAGCAGTCCACAGTCCCCCAGTGTTGCTTTCCTCCCAGGGCCTGAACACAGCATGCAGGTCTCCTGGGAGAACGATTAGGGTGTGCATGCTTCTGAAAATGTCCCCAGCCAATGGCTGGGAGACATTAGGTATTTAAGGCACCTTCGTTTGCATCACTGAATTCCTGCTATCTAGTTGTAAGGTCCCTGAACCTGTGCGCTCTGAATTTGATCCTGTCCGTCCCGTTTACCAGTCTGCTCCTGTTCCAGTCTGTCCTGCTGTACCTATACCAGAACCCATCCTGCCTGTGCCTAGTCCTGTTCCTGATCCATCTGAACCAGCACCTGTGTACCTGCGCCTGTGATCCCGTACCTGTGGCCGCCTGGTGTTTCTGTAACTGTCCTGCCTTTGCCTGATTCCGCATCGATCTTCCAGCTGTATCCTTCCTGCTAAACCAGTTTCTGGCTGGTCCTGCTTCCCTGCCCCTTTGGGGGTCAGCTGCAGCTCCGGGGTCAGTCCTGGTGTCCACCTGGGTTCAAGTCTAACCACACCATCAGGGCTATAGTGAAGATCCAGGTGTTCACTTAGTTACACCCCTCCAGGCTCTCCCCAGACCGTGGCAGAGTGATTCCACAACCATGTGCGTAACATTATGATCATTTGATTGCCTATTCCATTACATTATTGCAATATACTGGAATCTCTACAGGATCAGATCCACAGAAGTACCAAAATGGCTGCAACAGGGACCTTCAACAGACCCCAGAAACTGACAGTAGCATTTAAATAGTTTAAGAGCAGTGATTGGAGCAACTCTGGCCCCTACTGTTAGAGGAAGTGTTGGCTGAAAAACACAGGAATGGAACTTCTGAGCCCTCTCCCTACACCTGAACCCCACATAGGATGTACCAGTTACCAAAATAAATCTGGAATTAAAGCATGAAATACTACAAGTTACTCAACAAATATTGTTGCTGAATGGGTTAAACTGCAGATTCTTTCACACTGGATCAATCAATACCAGATTGAAGTCATATAATATTTAGTGTAAGAGTACTTTGAATTATGCTGGTATGAAACTGATGCTTATTGAGCAGGAAAGGAACATCGAAATCCTGTGGTGTGTGTTCATGTGCAACCTGCTTTTCTCAGAGACTAAGTAGGAAGGCTTTAAATAACTTTCTCAAGAAAGTGTGAATGGATAAAAATAACACAAATGAGTTATTAATGAGCAGACATGAGTAATTGCTACTTTTTCTTCATAATATACACGTTTACATTTTGAAGTCATCATTATCAATTTGAATTTAGGGTTTATTTACATTCATTTATTCTAGTAATTTTAATATGTTTAGAATACTTACCACACCATAGGCATGATCAACACACTATATTCTGTAGTACAGCATTGCTAGTATGGAAGTAATTCTTAGTAAATTAACAATTGCTGCTAAGGTGGAAAAATATATGTGACCATTACATCTGAAATTGTCCTATATTTTAATATTACCCTTTCTCATCAATGTAAGAGGTTTTTTTTTGTTACCATTTTTTAATGACCGTAATGCTCAGACACATGATATGATTAAGTTCAGATTATGATGCCAGACCATTTAAGGGACCTCTATAGCATCTATAAATTTGAATTTTATTTCGGTATTTTTCTTCCCATACATAATGAGGACAAGAAACAAACCTAGGTTTTACTGCACTTGGGGCTAAAATTCAGTTTAGCGCCCCCTTCTATACATATCTTAGGTGGTTCGAGTAGTTGTCATGTGACTGCTCACATGCAGTTTGCATACTTGGTCACATGCAGACTAGCTGCTTTTGCTAATTCTCTTAATGTTCAGTGAAAAACTACAGACCCCGGTTTCATTGAGAGAAGCAGGAAGAGAAGCTAGTGGACATGTGACCATAAGTATGAAAATCACAGTTTTGTCATCACTGCTGGAAACAGCAAGCAGGAACTGAATCTTGACAGTGAGCATATTACACTCTGTTAGAATTTGGCATGCCATAGTGTTTAATCTTCTAAATAATGCTCCTAACAAATACAGGTATAGTAACCCGTAAACTGTGGAACGGCGCAAAACTTTATTAGCATAACCATGTATCAGATTATCTGACTAGTTTTCCACTGCTACATATGCACAGGATCAGAACAAAAAACATACAGGAATACAGCAGCAGAAACAACATAAGTACAAGAATACATTCTCAGAAACCCCATCTGTACATGGCATCATCACCATAAGCACCTTCAGTATGTGAATGCTCAATGGAACCATCAGTACAGGAATACACCAGAAACACAACAGTCCAGAAAAGCAGCATCATAACCATTTTCAGTACAGGAAGACAGCATTAGAACCATTATTAGTACAATAACACATCACCAGAAGTACAATCAGCACATGAACACATCACCATAGTGATTGACACAGACAGAAGAGGACCCTTGTGAAAGAACAGTAAAAGGGTACTTTAGAGTCCAATAACGTGTCTCTGACAGAAGCTGCTTTGGAGGTGTAAGTGAGCTCACCTTCCTCCTAGGCCACTGTGCGACTGTACAGATTGCACCAATGGTATGTCCATCACTGCATCACCAAGCTTAGTAAAGCAATCAATTCCAGTGTGAGGTCATATGCATATACAATTTTATTGCATGGACCACTCCCAGTATGTCATTAAAAATGGTATGGAGAAGCTGCAAGTTGTTATTAACAGCCATCATAAGACTACGGACCATACAGGAACCACTGTGCTGAGAAGACATAGTCAGTATCGCAAATAAACATTTACATCCAGGTACCTTATGTGACGCTAGTCACTACTCACAGACAAGCCGAGAGGCTGGGTAATCAAAAGATCCGATGTCATTAGCCAGGAGGGTACGTAAAAGACAGATGGGTGATACAAAAGAATAGTCAGGTCACGATCCAGGATTCAAAAGCCAGGAGGGTACATCATAAACAGAGGATGAGACGAAAGAATAGTCAGGTCCTTATCCAGGGGTCAAAATACCAGGAAGACAGTGGATCAAGCAAAGGGTTAGAGAAAACGGATTGTCAGAACGAGGTCCAAGGTTAGGCATCAGTAGATCAGAGTACAGAGCAACAAGGCAAACAAACACCAGTAAACATAAACTACAATTGGCACTCGTCTGAAGCAGAGAGCTGGCTATTAGTGTTGAGCGAGCATGTTTCATTAACCATTTCACGCTCTGATGTTCGCCGACTATTTTGGCGGGCTCGGCATTTCTTTTACTGTCGCCGTGGCTGCAAGTATCATGGCTGTTAGACAGCTGTGACACATGCAGGGATTGCCTGTTTGACACTTGAAGCCAGGGCGACAATAAAGAAATTCCAAGCATGCCAAAATACTCAGTGAGCACCCAAGTGTGCTTGCCTAAAGAGTTAATGCGACATACTCGCTCAACACTACTGGCTATATAGCCAGGTAATTATCTGAACAGTAGACACATGGATGAAGCTCAAGCAATACCCTACTCCAATTGAACGGCTAAACTGTCAATCAAGACACTGACAGCTCAGCACACCCCAGCATCCGATCAGGCAGCTGAGCTGTCCAAAAAATACTGACAGCTCAGCATGCTCCTGCTCTAGATTGAACAGACAGTTAATTCACTGTATCCAGAGACGCAGAAAGGTGGAATCATGACACCTTATAGATCGTCTCTGACTGGAGTCGTTCTTTATTTTCTTCCCAATACACCATGGTGACTTTTCACATCCACAGCTCATCTCTTCATACTTCAATTTTCTCCGGTCTCCTGCATCACATTCCAACAACGTGCTCTTAAAATTAAAAATGTGATTAGAATGCTCCTAAATAAAAAGTATCTGCCCATGCAGTGTCCTGGAATAAATATTTGCCCCTCAATGTGCTCTCTGCACATATTATAACCTTCACACTGTCCCTACTATAGTACATGACCTCAACACTGCCCTCTCCTATAAAAATAATGGAAAAATAAGACTCTACATCAATTACTGCTTTTCATGATAGTATACATCTGATTGCAGTTATTATTGACTGATTGTGATCTGCTATGAGGGGAGCAGTTGCAGGCCCCATATGGCCTTTTTAAGTGTTTTTAACAATTTTTTTTTGTGGTCCAATAAAATTTATTTCTATATCACTTTATATTGGAGGTGTGCTCATCAAATGTGTAGTTCTTTTTCTTCCCCCTTACAGTGTTTTTCGTCTTGGAACTCTTCCATGCATGCCATTTTTGCCCAGTCTCTTTCTCATGGTGGAGTCAAGAACACTGACCTTAACGGAGGCCTGCAGTTCTTCGGATGTTGTTGTGGAGTATTTTGTTACCTCTTGGATGAGTGGTCGCTGCGCTTTTTGGGGTAATTTTGGTCGGCTGGACACTCCAGGGAAGGAAGGTTCACCACAGTTCCATGTTTTCGCCATTTGTTGATAATAGCTCTCACTGTGGTTTGCTGGAGTGCTAAAGCTTTAGAAATGGCTTTATAACATTTTCCAGACTGATAGATTTCAATTACTTTGTTTCTCATTTGTTCCTGAATTTTTTTGGATCGCAGCATGATGTCTAGCTTTTTGTCTACTTCATTTGTCAGGCATGTCCAATTTAAATGATTTCTTGATTGAGAACAGGTGTGGCAGTAATCAGGCCTGTGTGTGGCTAGAGAAATTGAACTCAGCTTACCAAAAATGTGATAAACCACAGTTAATCTATGTTTTAAGGGGGCGGCAATCACTTTTTCACACAGGGTCCTGTAGGTTTGGATTTCTTTTTCCCTTAATAACAAAGACCTTCATTTAAAAACTGCATTTTGTGTTTGCGTTATCTTTGTCTAATATATAAATTTGTTTTGTGATCTGAAACATTTAAAAAGTGTGACAAACATGTAAAAGAATAAGAAATCAGGAAGGGTGCAAACACTTAATCACACCACTGTATATTGTGGATAGGTAATAAATATGCTCTCTGGTGAAAAGAAGTACTGTACATTTCTGCCACTGTGCAATAGTATGTCACAGGGCAAGGAAGGGTTGAATTTTTCAGTATTTAATCTCTAATCTCTAATGGATATAAAACAATCTTTTATTATTGATAGCAGCCAGAACAAGGTATCTCCATGCACAACACAATCCACTGCACTAATCCACTGAACAAAGTCCACTACACCAAGACCAGTTTACCAATAGTACCACATGCAAGGAACAAATACTGACACACTACGACCCAACTACATATCATCACCACACAGTGACCAAATAATACCATCATACTGATAATTAACAACAACTAAAAACACTAATATTACTACCAGTGTAGGCAGCTGACTGGGAGGATACTGAGCAGAGTGTAGCACTCTCCCAGAAAGTTAAGCTGGGCTAGATATTAAAAGCCAGGGAGTAGTGGTTTGTGCAGCAGTTTAGCTGCTCAACCATTTTAATCATGGTAGTTCTGGGCCGGTTTTTATTGGAGTGATGAGTAGGATTTGGCAGTAGGACACATCACTCCCACTGCCGCTGCCGTAGGGGTAGTACTGGAGGCTAAGCCGGCTCAGGTGAGCGAGATTGTTTCATTACAGATACAGAAAAGGCCGGAGGAACAGTTTCGTTAGGGTTAAAGCCTCTAGACTGAGATGGTGTATTTCTGGGAAGGATATGCATGGCGGTTAAATGTGCTAAACGTGCTATGGTATGTTAGTTAGCACCTAGCCGGGCAAGTATTTGTTTTTTGCTTCCTTTATTGTTTGCTGCATTTTGGCTGAAAATAAAAGCCCCACGTTTTCTTTATATGGACTGTTGCCATCTATGTTACTGCCATGCAACGTCCCTAGCGTGTTAAACCAGTTATACGTAGGAACTATGTAGACAGTATATTGTATTAGTGTACAGGTAAATCCTTTTCTTTTCTTCATTGCTTTTCTTCATCCGGTGAAGACTGCCATGACTTTTTCCAGCCAGGACTTACCTCTACAGAAGGAAATACTGAGATATCCAAGACTAAATGCTTCTAGAGCACCCTCCCCATCACCACCTGTACCAGATGAAGGAGAAGAAAAGTGCCATCGTGCCATCCTGATGCCCTTCACAGTAACATAATCTCTAGCGATAAGCAAACATGCTTGCTACTGCTCGCCTGAGCATCTCACTGCTCGAGATGCTCAGCGCTCGCCGAGTATTTCCGGGGTTGCTCGGCGGGAGCTCGGGTCTGCTCCCTGCATTTTTGGCTCTCTTTAAAGAGGCAATGAACATGCAGGGATTGCCTGACACTCACTGTAATGCCGCAGCCATGTTGGTTGTGGCATTACAGTGATTGGCTGGCTGCACAGCGTCATCAGGTCTATATCAGACCTGGCGCCGCCATGCTCGTCACAGTCACTCCAGAATAAGACAGTGTAGGGAGAGATACTGCTGAGCTAGGGAGAGATTTACTTATTTCTAGTTCGTGTAGGTGTACCAAACTATATTAGAGACACATATCCATCTCAACAAACAGTCCTTCTGAGGACTAATCCATCTGCAGAGATATCAGGCAGGCAGTATATATAGGCAGGTAGGTAGGGTTTATAGCAGACTGCAGTGCACATAGCACAAGAGGCTCCATTCCAGTTTTGTCTGCTGCTGCTGCCGTTAGATATTTCTAGAAATAGGTCCAGGTCTCAAGTGCCAGGAATAATTTTTGGGGGGATCTTAATCCTCAATATTTGCTTAAAAAGCAATCCAGACAACACAGTTTTTCTGCGCCATTTGCTTGTTGGCACTGCAGAATACAGCCAGGTCCTTAACATATTACAGCGCAAAAATCCAGCTATTTAAAACGGTTTTCTCCGTCACATGGATCACATATACGTTTTCAGAAAATACTGCCATTTCTGACCTCCAAATTTGTTTGTGTGTCAGTGAAGCAATTGATACCAGTTTGCTGTTCAAAATCGTTACCTACAGGCCAGGTATTTAAAACTGTGGTTTGTCCGTCACACGAATCACATATAAGTTTACTCCAAATTCAGTCATTTGTAGTGAGCATGGAAGATATTGTCCTCCATTTAAAATGGGCAAGGCGCGTGGCAAGGGACGGGGAACTGGACGTGATGGTGATGGTGTATGCAGAGGCTGAGGTGGTGGGCAAGCTGAAATTGTGCCACAACAAAGACCCACATCTTCTCGCTCGTCCTTCCTGTCCCAATTAATAGGGGACCGCAGAACACCACTATTGAACACAGAGCAGTGTGAAAAGGTTATTGGTTGGATAGCAGATAATGCTTCCAGTCACTTAGCCACCACCACCACCTTGTCTTCTACACGGTCAAGTCTCAGTAGCCGCGAGTCTGGACCGCATATTCCTCACCCTGAACCTCTTTCCTCCCACCAAGCCGAGTGCCCAGAGACAACTGATCCTACACTAGGACACTCTGAAGAGCTGTTCACTTTTCATTTATAGATTCGGGCCTCTCGTCCGGTCCACTTGAAGTGGGGCAAGAGGAAATTGCATGTAGCAATGCCCAAATATTTGAGCAGCCACGGTCACATGAAGACAACGGTGGGAAAGTGTCACAAGAGGTGGACGATGATGAGACACAATTGCCAGAAAGTCAGGAGTAGGAAGAGGGTGCGGAAGAGAAAGATGAGGTGGTGGATGATATAGTAACGGACCCAACCTGGCAGGAGGACATGCAGAGCGAGGAGAGCAGCAGAAAGAAGCAGTGTGGTGGCGCAGACAGAAGGCAGGCAACCGTTCCCTGTAACACCAACATGACGGAAGTTGCCAGTACAACTTTTAGGTCTCGCCAAGTCTGGTTGCTTTTTAAAGACTCTGCCGATGGCCTTTTTGGGGTTATTTGCACCACCAAAATTGCTTCTTCCGCTGTTGTGCATGCAAGCCAATCCCCTGTCCATGGTGCATGCGACAATGCCTCCTGCCCTGCACCTGTCATTGCACACTCAAGTAGCAGCATCAGGAAGCACGTCCATGTCCTTGTCCCAGAGCAGCATTCAGTTGTCCATACCCCAGTCCTTGGAGCGCAAGCGCAAATACGCAGCCAGCGCACCACAGGCCACACTACTAAATTCCCTCATTTTGCGACTACTTGCGCTAGAAATGTTGCCTTTTAGGCTAGTGGAGACGGGAGCATTCCGGAACCTGATGGCAGCGGCCGTTCCTTTGTCCCTAGCCGCCATTATTTCTCCCGGTGTGCAGTCCCCGCATTACACAAGCTCGTGTCCCAAAACATTAGCCGTGACCTCACCAACGCAGTTACCGGTAAAGTCCACCTAACCACGGACACGTGGACAAGTGCTTGTGGGCAGGGACGGTACATCTCACTGACGGCACACTGGGTTAACATAGTGGAAGCCTGGACCCAGTCGGACCTTAGGACGGAGGAGGAGAGCATGGTCACTCATCCTCTTCGTGAGGACGCGGAAGTCTTGCCTGATAGCAGTCTGGCATGCATGGCTGAGTTTAGGTTACACTACCTTTCCCATGACCCTCGCGTTCTCAAAATTTTGGGTTACAGGTATTACTGGTTGGTGACAATTCTAGACCCACGCTACAAGGAGAACTTTATATCTCTTATTCCTGAGGTGGACAGGTCTACAAAAAAATGGGGCAGTACCAAGGACTACAGGCGAGAGTGACAACTCCAATCCCTCAGAGGCAGGGGGACACTGTCAAAAGTTCCGGGAGAATTTTCTCAGTCTCTTCCATCGCACAAGCCCTAAGTCGCTGGGTACTCTCACAAGGATTGCAAAGTTTGGGAAGATGCTGAGGGAGTACCTTGCCGATGGTACCAACGTCCTCCTTGATTCCTCTGTGCCTTATAACTATTGGGTATCCAAGGTGGATGCATGGAATGAACTGGCTCTCTACGCCTTGGAGGTCCTGGCCTGACCTGCCGCTAGCGTTTTATCAGAGCGGGTTTTTAGTGCCGCTGGTGGAATTATAACTGATAAGCGCATCCGCCTGTCAACTGAACATGCTGACAGGCTGACTCTTATAAAAATGAACAAGGGCTGGATTGGGCCAGACTTTTCAATACAACCGAATGATAGCAGCGTAACAAACTCAAATTCAGTGTCTTTTCTTGGGAGGTGTATTCCCATGCACCTTTTCACCCGCTCCTTTTTAATGGGAACATTTTTTTTTATGAGGCCCTCCAAGCCTCTTCCATGGGGAATTGGAGTGCTTCCCAATTTTTGGCAGCCCTTGCATTCACTGCAAAGACCAACACTATGGGAGACCCTCTCCTTTCTAATCGGAATTTGTCGTTACTGTGGCCCTGCTCTATGTGTCTTTAAATTTTTAGTCGGGTTTTTCCTAAATTTGGTCAGTCGTTGGACTCACAGCATGGGCATTACCACTATAGGAGACCCGCTCCTTTATAATTTGAACATTTTTTTACAGAGACCCTCCTCTATGTCTCTTCAAAGGGGTATTGAGTTGCGTCCGAATTTTTGGCAGCCCTTGCAGTCACTGCATATGCAATAACAGTATAGGATACCCACTTGTTAATAATGGGAACAACAAAGCAGATGGATTTCTAACAATAGCGATGGTTGAATGCTGGCCTTTTAAGAATAGTAAAGGCCGCCTGGTGGCCCTATAAAAATAGGTTTTGTGACTTTCAGAATCCCTCCATCATAAATAAAACAGGATGTGTCTGATGATGTGTCACACACCACATTGCCAGATAAGGTTGTAAAATGTTAAAATGACATTTCCCGGTGAATGCATTTGTCTTAAAAAATAACGTGAAAAAAAAAACAAAAACAATAGGATCTTTCTTTAGTATAAAAAACAGAGTCACCAATGTAACCTCAATGTAATCACATTGTTCAGCTCCTGCACCTTCTCCATCTCTGGAATGACCACATCAGTCACAAGCTGAAAGCACTGCAGCACCGCCTTGGCCAAGCAGCAACATGCTGTGCTGAAGATAACATGCTTAAAGCTTAGGTGACAAACCGCCCAGCGCTGCAGAGTTGTTGAAAGCTGTAACACAGCAGCCTCATCTGTGGCTCTCACCGCTGAACATACAGCCAGGCATAGTAGTGTGTGACAATGGGCGGAACCTGGTGACGGAGAAATGACAGCGGGAGTAGATATGGTTTCCCTCTATGCCAGTCCTTTCACCGAGCTAAAGAATATGGCTCTGGTGAAATACAACTCTCAGCTGTGGACTGGCTCCATACCATCCATGGCCACATTCACCTGTCCACATGTTTGTGGTTAGGCGGTCCTTCCCAGTAAGTGCACTGGGGAGGGCACAGGTAATGTTGTGGGACCCGTGCTTGTGGATGGCGGAGACGATATAGGGAGAAATAGTGGCCGCTCGGGACCGAGTATGGACACCCGGCCGCCGCTGGCATGAGATTGTGAAAAGCTTCCACCTCCACGAGCCTAAAAGGCCACATTTCAAGTGCAAGCAGCTGTCAAAAATTTGGCAGTATAGTATTGCAACCTGTGGGTGGGTGGGTGGCTGGCTCCATACTTGTGCTTCCATTCCAAGGAATGGGGTAGGGACAACTGAACGCTGCACTGGGACAAGGACATGGAAGGCGATTGTTGCAAGTCTGCAATGACAGGTGCATGGTGGGAGGCATCTTCGTATGCGCCAAGGGATCACTTATGATGGGCACACTTTTAGGCAGTGACCTGGGAATCAAAGATGCTTCCAGGGGTCTTCCCCATGCTGTTCTCATGTCTTTTCAGCACTGTATGCATGTGTCTGATGATGTGTCACACAACACATGGACAGATAAGGTTGTAAAATGTTAAAATTACATTTCCTAGTGAATGCATTTGTCTTGGTTGAAAGCAATGCACAAAAATGCATCCAAACCGCCACGTGTGAACAGAGCCCAAGGTGTGGAGGAGTATTTTTGGTTTTGGTTATTTATTTTGCCTTATATACAAGTCATTACAAGTCATTACCCTGGAAAGGATGTTACTTAACATATTTCCCAAGAAAATCCATTTTGGATTCATTTTTGTATGTTTTATTGTGAGTCTGTAAAAGTGGCGTAATACCTCTGACAACATTGTTGACAGCAGTGACCTGGGAGACAGAAATGCTTCCAGGGGTCATCCCCATGCTGTTTCCATGCCATTTGAGCACTGTTCCCATGCCATTTGAGCACTGTTCCCATCGATTTGGGCAATTTTTAGGCCCTCTGCAGATCGCCGAGGGGAGCCACCTGAAAAATGCTCGAGTTTTCTATAGACTTACATTGGGCTCGTTGCTCGGGTCGAGCACCCGAGTATTCCAATTTGCTCGACCCGAGCATCGAGCATTTTAGTGCTCGCCCATCACTAATTATCTCCCTTTTGTTTCCCCCACAGTAACAGAATTACCAAAAATTACAGGTTTGACATTTATACCAGACATCACTTTCTGCTGACTAATGGACTTTGTAATACACTTTATCAATGATGTCAAAAAGTAAAAATGCATATTTTTTATATTTATTTCAGACAGTTTTTGTTGATCCTATTTTTACTACCCTATAAAGAGCTAAATATTCTTCTAACTATGTATACAGTGGGGGAAAAAAGTATTTAGTCAGCCATCAATTGTGCAAGTTCTCCCACTTAAAAAGATGAGAGAGGCCTGCAATTGACATCATATATAGACCTCAACTATGAGAGACAAAATGAGAAAAGAAATCCTGAAAATCACATTGTCTGATTTGGAAAGAATTTTTTTTCAAATTTTGGTGGAAAATAAGTATTTGGTAGTGTTGAGCGAGTATGTTCTGTTAACCCTTTTGCAGAGTATGCTCGGGCGAGCACCGAGTAGTTACAGCTGCTCGGTGTTATGTTTAAATCACTCCCGAGTGCATGATTTGCGACTGTTTGACAGCTTTATTACATCTGAGGAATGATTGTTTCTTTTGCATTCCTCACATGTAATAAAGTTGTCAAACAGTCGCAAATCTTGCACACGGGAGTGATTTAAACATATCACCGAGCAGCTGTAACTACTCGGAGCTCGGCCCGAGCATACTCGGCGAAACGGTTAACAGAACATACTCACTCAATTGGTGGCTGACTAAATACTTTTTTCACCACTGTAAGTATTTATTCTTACTGTATATAAACAATCTACAGATCTACAGATATCACTATCATGGATGTGAGAAACACTATTTTTATGTTTTTATATTTTGTAATCATTTATGATGCAAAAAGTATGCTTTTTATAGTCATCATTATAGGTTTTCAAATGCTAGAAAGGTTTGTAAATGGCTTCAAGGTAAACATTAACATTTTTTGTCCTGTCATATTTTTAGGATACATCCATGGATATAAAGAATGCCCTTGAATAGCCACTAGATGGCACTTACATAGCTGTTTATAAATATTGGAGCACAATCATAGCTTAGAAGTCCTTACTAGGATATTAAAATCCTTTTGATGCTGTACTATAAATTATGTGTATATTGGTGAGAATAGAAAAAACTGCTGAAATTAAGAAAAGAAATGTTAGAACATCATATTCTTTAGAATTTTATAATTATGGGAAGCTTTAAAACAAAATAAAAACATTTACATTAACCAATGTAAAACACTGTTTAATGTCCAATTGTCATACATTTATAAAGGATCCGGAGTCTAAGTGAGGCAAAATAGCCAAAAAAGTGAAATTCCTCAATTGTTTTTTAGGATTTTTTTTTATTTACAGCTTTCATTTTACAGTAAAAATTACATGGTAATAAAAGGTAAAGTGCTGAGGAATATGTTGGTGCTATAGAAATAAATATTATTATTAATATAATTATCCAGGTCAGTACAATTACGGGCATGCCAAACATGCATCCTTTTTCTTTTATTCATTGGTGGAAAAAAAAAATTCAGAAAGTTGAAAAAAAAAAAAAAAAATCTTTGCTTGTGATCTTGTGATGCTATTTTCCAAGAGCCACAACATTTTCAATTTGCAGAATATAAAGCTAGGTGAAGGATTTTTTTTTGAGACTCGAGCCGCTGTTTTTAGTGACATCACTTGTGGGTAAATATGAGGTTTTGATCACCTCTTTATTGCAGTGTTGTGATGGACAAAAAACAATTCTGTTTTGATTTATTTTCTCATTACAGTGTTAATTGATCGGATTAATTTATTTTATATTTTGATAAATCAGACTTTTATGAATGCAGCGATACTAAATATGTGTATTTTTTTATGTCTTTATTTTTAATGGGGAGAAAGAGGAGTGACTTGTACTTTTAGATTTTAGTTTTTAAAATATTTTTTAGCTTTCACAGTATTTCTTAGTCCCTTTAGGGGACTTGAACCTGTGATCATTTAATTGCTTGTACTATATACAGCAATATCATGGTATTGCTGTATATAGTACAAATCACAGTCTCTTATGAACGCCAGCCACAAGCTGGCATTCACAGGAGTACAGTCATGACATTCAAAGTGGTCTTCAGCGAACCCCTGGTCATCATGGCACACCAACGGCGTCCCTTGATAACATCACAGATGCACCGATGGGCACACAGAATATATTGTACCCCTGTCGGCATGCTGTCAATGTGGCTGTCAGAGATTGACAGCTGCATTTGACAGGTCAACAGAGGCAGATGCATCATTTGTAGGCAAAGATGCGGGCTCAGTGTACTTGCCCACATCAGACTCAGGGAGACTTCATATGACGTACCCTGTACATCATATGTTAAGGGGTTAAGGACTGGGTGATTCTTCATTCATTGCACTTCCATTTTTTCCTCCTCTTCTTCAAAGAGCCATATTTTTTTCCCCCATCGACATAGCTGCACAATGGCTTGTTTTTGCTGGACAAGTTGTAGTTTTGAAATATACCATTCATTTCACCATACAATGTACGGAAAAATGTGGAAAAATATTACAAGTGCGGTGAAATATATATATATTCGCGGTTAAAAAAAATGGTTTCTGCTCCCATTTTGAGATCCATAACTTCTTACTTTTCCATCAATAGACTGTATAAAGGGTCGTGTTTTTTCATCAAGCTGACATTTTTAAGGATTCCAATTTCAGATACTTTAATAGCTTTTAATTCAATTTTGGGGAAATTGGAGTAAATAAAAAAATGCAAATTCTGGCATTTTAATTCATTTTCCATATGAAATAAATATCTTTATATTTTATTATGTCTGGTGATTATGAATACAGAAACAGCAAATATGTTAATTTTTTATATATGTTTGATTTTGCCATTTACGTTTAAGGAAAAGGGAGAGGTCATATATACATGCATATATTATATCTCTGACCCTCTGTGTATATATATATATATATATATATATATATATATATATATATATATATATATATATATATATATATATATATATACACACATACATACACATATATACATATATACACACACATATATACACACACACACTACAGTACAGACCAAAAGTTTGGTCACACCTCATTTAAAGATTTTTCTGTATTTTCATGACTATAAAAATTGTACATTCGCACTGAAGGCATCAAAACTATGAATTAACACATGTGGAATTATATACTTAACAAAAAAGTGTGAAACAACTGAAAATATGTCTTATATTCTAGGTTCTTCAAAGTAGCCACCTTTTGCTTTGATGACTGCTTTGCACACTCTTGGCATTCTCTCGATGAGCTTCAAGAGGTAGTCACGGGAAATGGTTTTCACTTCACAGGTGTGCCCTGACAGGTGGATACACAGCTGATAGTTCTACTGAATAGACTGTTAGAATTTGTATTATGGAAAGAAAAAAAGCAGCTAAGTAAAGAAAAACTAGTGGCCATCGTTACTTTAAGAAATGAAGGTCAGTCAGTCCGAAAAATTGGTAAAACTTTGAAAGTGTCCCCAAGTGCAGTTTCAAAAACCATCATGCGCTACAAATGGAACTGGCTCACATGAGGACGGCCCCAGGAAAGGAAGACCAAGAGTCACCTCTGCTTCTGAAGATAAGTTTATCCAAGTCACCAGCCTCAGAAATCGCAGGTTAACAGCAGCTCAGATTAGAGACCAGGTCAATGCCACACAGAGTTCTAGCAGCAGACACATCTCTTCAACAACTGTTAAAAGGAGACTTTGTGCAGCAGGCCTTCATGGTAAAATAGCTGCTAGGAAACCACTGCTAAGGACAGGCAACAAGCAGAAGAGACTTGTTTGGGCTAAAGAACACAAGGAATAGACATTAGACCAGTGGAAATCTGTGCTTTGGTCTGATGAGTCCAAATTTGAGATCTTTGGTTCCAACCACCGTGTCTTTGTGCGACTCAGAAAAGGTGAACGGATGGACTCTACATGCCTGGTTCCCACCGTGAAGCATGGAGGAGGAGGTGTGATGGTGCGGGGGGTGCTTTGCTGGTGACACTGTTGGGGATTTATTCAAAATTGAAGGCATAATGAACCAGCATGGCTACCACAGCATCTTGCAGTGGCATGCTATTCCATCCGGATTGCGTTTAGTTGGACCATCATTTATTTTTCAACAGGACAATGACCCCAAACACACCTCCAGGCTGTGTAAGGGCTATTTGACCAAGAAGGATGATGGGGTGCTACGCCAGATGACCTGGCCTCCACAGTCACCAGACCTGAACCCAATTGAGATGGTTTGGGGTGAGCTGGACCGCAGAGTGAAGGCAAAAGGGCCAACAAGTGCTAAGCATCTCTGGGAACTCCTTCAAGATTGTTGGAAGACCATTTTCGGTGACTACCTCTTGAAGCTCATCAAGAGAATGCCAAGAGTGTGCAAAGCAGTCATCAAAGCAAAAGGTGGCTGGCTACTTTGAAGAACCTAGAATAGAAGACATATTTTCAGTTGTTTCACACTTTTTTTGTTAAGTATATAATTCCACATGTGTTAATTCATAATTTTGATGCTTTAAGTGCGAATGTACAATTTGGTGTGTCCAAACATTTGGTCTGTACTGAATATATATTATATATATATATATATATATATATATATATATATATATATATATATATATATATATAAATCTCTGCAAAAATGGAGGCAGCAGACAGAGTAGAATAAAGTGATAAGGTTTAATAGCCCATATGGCAACGTTTCGGTCCAAAATTGTGGACCTTTCTCAAGCATAAGTAAGGTGCAAGTGCAGAGTATTTAAGGCGATCTAATTACAATAGTAATCAGCAGCAATTACATGAAAAGTGCATAATATACATAATCTTTCAGGTAAATAATATTACAAGACATGATGGTGCATAATCAGTGTAAAGTGACATTGTTTTTTTGCACTATGTATACAGGCTTATAGCCATAACACTCATATCAATACATAATTGATCATATGCAGCAACTGTGTATACAGATAGGAAAACATGGCTCACCCCAATTTGCATTTGCATATAGCGCCAAAATCTCGGCGCTCCTGTAGCTAATACCACGCATGTCAGAACAGGAGGTAAGGACTTCCGCATCTGTGCACTAGAAGACCAGGTATAACGGCGCTATCTTGGAAAAGGGCATATTGCCCACAACATCTGTCACATGGTGATCACATGAACGCACCATAGAGCATCATGGGCGTCACATGATCTAGAGGCACAAAGCAGTATAAAGAGCACGGCCCACCATATTGGAGAAGGGAAACTTGCCCAATTTTCATATATCAGAGATATTACAAATAGAAGGACAGTATCCAAATAATAATAAATAAAGCATTAAAGCAAATGTCCTGTGGTTTAAAATAAGACATAGATCCAAGTAGCATGAGAATGCTCCCCATATAATGGAGTAAGCAACCCAGAGGCCAAAGGTATAGGGGAGATATGAACCTGTGAGGAACACATCTCTACTAGTGTTGAGCAAGCACTAAAATGCACGGGTGCTCGAAGTTCGGGCCGAGCTGACCGCGATACTCGGGTGCTCGAACCGAGCAACGAGCCCAATATTACTCTATGGGAGACCCGAGCATTTTTGCGGCGGCACCCCCGGCAGTCTGTAGAAAGCCTAAAAAGTGCCCAAAACGATAGTAACAGTGCTAAAATGACATGGGGACAGCATGGGGATCGCCCTATGAAGCATTTCTGACCCCCAGGTCACTGCTGTCAACAACGTGGTCAAAGGTATTAAGCCACTTTTACGGGCTCACAATAAAACGTTCAAAAACTAAACTGAAACTGCTTTACTGTGAAAGATGTTAAGGAACATCCTTTCTAGGGTAAAGACTTGTGTATAAGGTAAAATAAATATCCAAAAACAAAAATACTCCTCTACACCTTGGGCTATGTTCACAATGTAGCATTTTTTATGCGTTTTTGCACTTTTGTATTGCTTTCAACCGTGACAAATGCATTCATCGGGAAATGTCATTTTAACATTTTACAACCTTATCTGGCCATGTGCTGTGTGACACATGCATACAGTGCTGAAAAGACATGGGAACAGCATGGGGAAGACCCCTGGAAGCATCTCTGACACCCAGGTCACTGCCTAAAAGTGTGCCCATCAGAAGTGATCCTTGCCGCATCAGAAGATGAAGTCTTGCAACTATCCCCGTGCAAGTCCTTGTCCCAGGGCAGTGTTCAATTGTACCTCCCCCATTCCTTGCAATGCAAGCACAAGTATGCAGCCTGCCACCCACCCACCCCCAGGCTGCAATACCATACTGCTTGCTTGCACTTGAAATTGGGCCTTTTAGGCATGTGGAGGCGGAATCTGGACACCATGTCATGGCTGCGTCGGCGGCCTGGTATCCATACTCAGTCTGAGGGCGGCCGGGTGTCCATAAATGGTCCCCAGCCGCCCCTATTTGAAGGACCGCCTAACCACAAACACGTGAACAAGTGAATGTGGCCAGGGATGGTCCATCTGACTGACGCCGTCACACTGGGTTAATATTGTGGAAGCCGGGACACAGTTGGACACTGGGATGCAACACGTCCTCCAGACATAGAGGATTGTGGGTCCTGCGTCAATCAGGCTTCAATACAAAGTTCAGAAGGTAGACAGCAGCAGTGGTCAGCCTCCTACACAACGAGTAAATTATTCATGATTATGAGGCCATCCATCTCCTTAGCTTTCTGTTCCTTGGAATGCAAGCGCATGTATGTAGTAGCGGCTAGGCCTGAGGTGGTCAGTGTTTTGGCGCATATCCTACCTCCTCCGAGGATTGCTGGATGTTTTCCTGCTACTATCCAAGTTCTATGACTCCCGTTAAAACAAAGCTTCAGATGATGAATGATGGATGAGGTGGTGGCAAAGGAGAAAGAGCAGGAGGAACAGGCACCATTCACATCAATATCAGGCCAGTCAACCACACAAGTCTTGTAGGATATGTTTCTGTACCAAAAGGAGCGGTTCGGCTACACAGTTATAGGGCATACAGTGAGTGCAATACCTACCAAAAATTTAGAGGCACTCCAATGCCCCTTGGAAGTGACATGGAAGTCAGAGGGCCTTAACTAAACCGTTTTTTCCATTTATAGCAACTGGGTCTCCTGTACACTGTTGGCCTAAGCAGTGAATGGAAGGCTTTCCAAAAATTATGAGGAACTGCAATGCCCCTTGAAACAGACGTGGATTACAGCGTACTAAAAACCTTCTACCCATTATTGGGGAGTGGGTCTCCCTTAGTGTTCGCCTATGCATTGAAAAGCAAAAGCTGACTAAAATTAGGAGGAAATGCAATGCCCGTTGGAAGAGTCGTGGAGGTTAGAGTTAATTAAAAACAACATTTCAATGCCCCTTGGAAGAGCTGTGGAGTTCAGAGTGGTTTAACAAGACGCTTTTAATGCCCCTTGGAAGAGTGGTGGAGGTCACAGTAGCTTAACAAGACGGTTTTAATGCCCCTTGGAAGAGACGTGGAGGTCACAGTAGCTTAACAAGACGGTTTTAATGTCCCTTGAAAGAGTGGTGGAGGTCGCAGTAGCTTAACAAGACTATTTTAATGCCCCTTACAAGAGCCATGCAGTACAGCATATTCAAAACATTATTTCCATTATTGGGGAGTGGGTCTCCCATAGTCTTTGCCTATGCCTTCCAGTCAAAAGCTGCCAAAAATTAGGACGGAGGAACTTGCAATGCTGGCAACATGGACCACGGTCACCCTGGTGGTATAGTGGTGGTGGAGGCTGAGGATAAGGAGAAGAGCAAAATACAGACGAAATGAGGAAGCGTATACCCATGTGTGGGTGTGAAGCGGTGCATGGGAATACACCTCCCGAAATAACACAGTGGATTTGACTTTATGTTACTCTGCTGTCATTTGGTGGTGATGAGAAGTCTGGCCCAATCCAGCCCTTGTCCATTTTGATAAGGGTCAGCTTGTCAGCATTGTCAGTTGACAGGCGAGTGCGCTTATCAGTTATAATTCCCCCAGCGGCACTAAAAACACACTCCGATAACACGCTAGTGGCAGGGCAGGCCAGGACCTCCAAGGCGTACAGAGCGAGTTCATTCCAAGTGTCCAGCTTGGATATCCAATAATTAAATGGAACAGAGGAATCACGGAGGACGCTGCTACGGTCGGCAAGGTACTCCCTCACCATCTTTTGAAACTTTCCACTCCTTGTGAGAGTACCCCACGCCTCAGGGCCTGTAAGCTGGGCGGGTCTCAGAAAACTGTCCCAGAATGTTGACAGTGTTCCCCTGCCTCTGCTGGATTGGAGTTGCGTCTCTCTCGCCTGTAAGCCTTGGTTGGTCAACGAACTGTGACCTCTGCTGCTAGCGTGTTCAGGTGGGAATTTTTTTTAACAGTTCTGCAACAAGGGCCTTCTGGTACTGCCACATTTTTGCAGACCTCTCCACCTCAGGAATAAGAGAGTGAAAGTTCTCGTTGTAGCGGGGGTCTAAAAGTGTCACCAACCCGTAATGACTGTCACCCAACATTTTGACAATGCGAGGGTCACGGTTAAGGTTAAGGCAGCGTAACAAAGTCAGCCATGCGTGCCAGACTGGTAACGGGCAAGACTTCTGTGTCCTCACCAAGATGATGACTGACCATGCTCTCCTCCTCCTCCTCCTCCCCCCTGTCCTCAGGCCACCCACGCTGAACCAACGGTATGACAGTTGTACAGGTACTACCGTATACAGCGCATGATACCAGCTCATAGGGCCCAGTGTGAGAAAGCTGGGTCTCCCTCAGAGGTCATGGGTCTTCCAGCAGGACAATGACCCAAAACACACTTCCAAAAGCACTATAAAATGGTTTGAGAGAAAGCACTGGAGACTTCTAAGGTGGCCAGCAATGAGTCCAGACCTGAATCCCATAGAACACCTGTGGAGAGATCTCAAAATAGCAGTTTGGAGAAGGCACCCTTCAAATATCAGGGACCTGGAGCAGTTTCCCAAAGAAGAATGGTCTACAATTCCAGCAGAGCATTGTAAAAAACTCATTGATGGTTACCGGAAGCGGTTGTTCGCAGTTATTTTGGCTAAAGGTTGTGCAACCAAGTATTAGGCTGAGGGTGCCAATACTTTTGGCTGGCCCACTTTTGGAGTTTTGTGTGAAATAATCAATGATTTGATTTTTGCTTCATTCTCTTTTGTGTTTTTTCCTTGCAAGCAAATTAAATGAAGATAATAATACCAAAGAATTTGTGATTGCAATCATTTTCAGGAAGAAACTGAGTATTATCGGACAGAATTGCAGGGGTGCCAATACTTTTGGCCACCACTGTATGTCAGACATCCAGGTCCACTCCTGAGGTCTTATGTGTAGAGTCTGACCTGAATATCGACGGCCTTATTGCAGGTGGTACTCAACAACTGCTCTCTTCTGCTCACAAATCCTGAACAGCTCTTCAGAGTGTCCAACTGTGGGATCAGTTGCTGTCTGACGACACTCGGCATGGTGGGAGGAAGGAGCATCAGGGTGAGGAGGAGTATGTGGTCGAGACTCACGGCTACTAAAACTTGACCGTGTGGAAGACAGACCGGAGGTGGTGGTGCCCAGGTAACTGGAAGTATTATCTGCTATCCAATTAATAACCTGTTCACACTGATCAGTTTGCAATACTGGTGTTGTAGTGTGCTTCCCTAGTAATTCCGTCAAGAAGTGGTAGCGAGAAGATGTGGCTGTTGATTGTGGAACATTTTCACCTTGGCCACGGCCCCGTCCTCTGCACGCACCATCACCAGAACGTCCAGTTCCACGTCCCTTGCCACGCGCCTTGCCCATTGTAAATTAAGTAAAATAGCTTACACTCGCACTATCAATGGAAAAAGGGTAATAAAAAGGAGATTAGAACCGTGGAAGAGGAAAACCACAGTTCTATTTCTCTGGCTTACAGCAGAATCTTTTAAACAGATATATTTGTGTCTGAAAACTGAGCGCGACACTCATTTTTTTTATTTTTTATGTAAAAAAGGCAAAAAGGTGGATAATACAGAGATTTGAACCATGAAACTGCAAAACCAAAGTTCTAGTTATCTGGCCTACACCAGACTCTTTTAAACAGATATATTTGTGTCTTAACAGTCAGCGAGACACTATTACTGTTTTTTTTTAACGGAAAAACGGCCAAAAGCTGGATAATACAGAGATTTGAACCGTAGAACTGCAAAACCAAAGTTCTAGTTATCTGGCCTACACCAGACTCTTTTAAACAGATATATTGGTGTGGATAAGTCTAGCAATTTGACCAACAGGAGCACACAGGACTGTAATGCACTGTTTGTTGGTATAACCACTGCATCTCCTATGCAGCCTGCCTGCCTGCCTGATATCTGGGATGGATATTAGTCCTGAGAAGGACTGTTTGTTTGATTTGGCAGGCTTTAGAGACCCTACACTACCTATTTTGCACTATATATCTCTCCCTAACTCAGCAGCACTGACCCTACACTGTCTGATCCCGGGCGACTGTGTCCAAGATGGCGGCGCCCGGTTTTAAATACTCGAGGTGACGTTGTGCGGCCAGACAATCACTGTAATGCCCACAACCAACATGGCTGCGGCATTACAGTGACTGGCTGGCAATCCCTGCATGTTCATTGGCTCTGTAAAGAGCGCCAAACGTGCAGGGCGGAGACCCGAGCTCCCGCCCGAGTAACCCGGAAATGATCGGTGCTCGCCGAACATCCCGAGTAGAGAGACGCTTGGGCGAGTACCGAGCAGTGTCGAGCATGCTCGCTCAACACTGATCTCTACCCTAGAACCATACAAGGGTTATCATGTCATAGAGCTGTATAATCATATTGGATCATGGACTCCAAGGTAAGTGCATATAATGAAATTCACATTCCTAATCCAACATAGCGCAATATAAATAAAAGGTTTATGTATGATATATAATACATAACACATTATGATCTCAATAATATATATATGGGGATGAGTCATGTCCTCCGTTGTCCTACAGCATCAGCAGATCTAAAGAATCAAAGAAAAAAGAATATAAAAATTAATAAAAACACCTAAGATTTATACCATGTACGACAAACAAATTCACAAAGGAGAGAAAAATCAGGCAAGCGATTATTTCTAGAGGGTCACACTCAATTTATAGTCAACATTAAGGCCGTGTGGTTTCAAAGTATTAAGTCTCCTAATCCATACAAGTTCCCTTATCTTAAGGAGGCGCACCCTATCTCCTCCTCTTCTAAGTGGGGGTATATGGTCAATAATCCTAGATTTCAATTGTTTCTCAAGATGTCCCTTCTCTATGAAATGTTTGGAGACAGGTAAGTCGAGTCTTTTCTTCCTAATAGAGTGTTTATGATTGTTCATCCTAGTCTTGAAATAGGTAGTCGTCTCACTGATTTATAGTAAATTACACGGGCACTGCAGTAAATAGACAATATAATCAGAAGAGCATGTAAGATAGTATTTGATTGTATATATCACGCCACTTATTGGATGTTAAAATGTATCTCCTTTTAGCATATTTGGGCAATTTACACAATTGAGACATGGGAAACAGCCCAATCTTTGTCTCCCAGTTAGTGAACCCTGGGTTATTGTCTTCTGAGGACCAATATCCGCCGTATTAATCTATCTCTAATGTTCTTAGTCCGCTTATATGAAATTAACGGGGGCATTTTAAACTCTTTAATTTCCGGCAGACATCTATTAAGCATAGGCCAATGTTTTTTAACAATATTGGCCACATATTTGCTTTGTTCACAAAAGGTGGTAACCAATGGGATTCTCTCCAGAGTAGTATCCCAACAGGGTAGTACGATCTATTTTTTGAACCTTATTCCTCCATTTATTTATTACGATATGATAGCCATCACCCACGTAAAATGGTGGAATCCTTACCGTATAGTCAGTTCTTAAGAGTTAGGAGAATTGTTAGCAATGAAGATAGACTTGGGACTACTTTGGACTCTATGGTTGACAGATTTAGAGAGAGGAAGTGCCCCAAAAAACTTTTGAATAAATGGAGGGATAAGGTTGAAAAAAATAGATCGTACTACCCTGTTGGATAAAAAGCCAGTGGGGATACTACTCTGGAGAGAGAATCCCATTGGTTACCACCTTTTGTGAACAGAGCAAATATGTGGCCAATATTGTTAAAAAACATTGTACTATGCTTAATAGATGTCTGCCGGAAATTAAAGAGTTTAAAATGTCCCCGTTAATTTCATATAAACGGACTAAGAACATTAGAGATAGATTAATACGGGCGGATATTGGTCCTCAGAAGACAATAACCCAGGGTTCACTAACTGGGAGACAAAGATTGGGCTGTTTCCCATGTCTCAATTGTGCAAATTGCCCAAATATGCTAAAAGGAGATAAATTTTAACATCCAATAAGTGGCGTGATATATACAATCAAATACTATCTTGCATGCTCTTCTGATTATATTGTCTATTTACTGCAGTGCCTGTGTAATTTACTATAAATCGGTGAGACGACTACAGATTTCAAGACTAGGATGAACAATCATAAACACTCTATTAGGAAGAAAAGACTCGACTTACCTGTCTCCAAACATTTCATAGAGAAGGGACATCTTGAGAAACAATTGAAATGTAGGATTATTGACCATATACCCCCACTTAGAAGAGGAGGAGATAGGGTGCGCCTCCTTAAGATAAGGGAACTTGAATGGATTAGGAGACTTAATACTTTGAAACCATACGGCCCTAATGTTGACTTTAAATTGAGTTGTGACCCTCTAGAAATGATCGCTTGCCTGATTTTCTCTCCTTTGTGAATTTGTTTGTCATACATGGTATAAATCTTAGGTGTTTTTATTAATTTGTATATTCTTTTTTCTTTGATTCTTTAGATCTGCTGGTGCTGTAGGACAAAGAAGGACATGACTCATCCCCATATACATATTATTGAGATCATAAGGTGTTATGTATTATATATCATATATAAACCTTTTATTTATATTGCGCTATGTTGGATTAGGAGTGTGGATTTCATTATATGCACTTACCTTGGAGTCTGTGATCCAATATGATTATACAGCTCTATGACATGCTAATGTGACACCCCAGGGGTCTGGTTGTCACAGTGATAGAGATATTACGTCTGAGAGCAGGTGGGAGGTCCTTTGGTCAGGGATCCTGTGCATGCCACACCTCCTGCCCAGCCTTGGGAGGGGAAGAACTTCCCCTGTATAAACCCGGGGCTGAGGCAGGGTTAGTGAGTCCAGGAAGAGTAGAGACAAGAGCAGCATAGGAAGCAGCAGAGTCACAAGGAGTCAGGGGCTGGCAGCTAAAGAGCTCGCCCTGACTAAGAAGATTCTTTACCGGACCCGGAGTCCGAGGCTGTGGGGACTAACTCCTACCCAGCAGCAGAATCCGTCAGGCAGGGGATTTCAGGTCCCCTGGCCCAGAAGCCCGAAGGCCCGGTCACACGCGTGGGACCAGCACCGCCATCGTGGAGCAGAAGCCATTAGAAGGCCCCGAGTCACCGGCCATACGGGTGAGCACCACACGGTACACTCAGGGACGTGGGCTACTTACATCAGCTTCTAGCAAGGTAGCCAGAAGAGTACAGTCAGCTTGGGAGGCCTACAACTACGCCTGGCCAGGGGAGATCCCATCTGCTCAAGGACTGACCAGGCCCCGTTCGCTAGCAAGTACTCCGGGAGGGTCTATCGTTGTTACCAGTAAAGACCCTGAACGCTACCATACCGTCTCTGAGTGGTTCCTGCTACCCCCATCATCCACGTCGGCTGCCCTGAGGCCATACCCCTCCCGTTGGGGGTTATACTATCACGCTGCACCATCCTTCCACCGGCCTCAGCGGTCTGCCCTGCAGCAGCAGCCCCCTGGCTGCATTCAACGGGTGGCGTAGTCATCAACCATTTTCTACCGCTAACAGACTGCCGTCCAGTTTGACTCCCTGGGCACGGACCGGATCACCGCCACGAGACTACAACCCTAAACAGATCCGGCTCCGGGTAAGCTCCCGCGTGCGCAACGCAGCGCGACACAGGCCCAGGGGCGCGTCAACTTTGGCGTAGTCGGCAGGATCACGTGCCCGCAACCACCGGGTACTGCGTGCCTGAAAAGCAAAGACTGTTCAAACTTACCAGTGGTGAAGATTCCCGCCATCGGTGAAGATTCCCGCCATCCGGCGCCATCTTCAGCCTTCTTCCCGCCATCGGTGAAGTTTCCCGCCATCCGGCGCCATCTTCAGCCTTCTTCCCGCCATCCGTGGAGTTTTCCCGCCATTGGACGCCATCTTGAGGACGCCGCGCGGGAAGAAGAGGGGCGTGGACTCCGAAAGCGCGCGAGAACTGAAGCTCCGCCTCACGTCCGGACGTTGCGTAAGGTCCTGGAAGGAGCCCAGCAGACGCCGACGTCACAGGAGCGCGACGGAAGGTCCTCAACCCTGACGATCCACTGCGGAGCCGCGGCCTACGGAACAGGATCATCGCAAGGTAGGCCACGGTCCACTAGGGGGGAGGAAGATGTCGGATACGGAGGAGAGCTCCACTGCCTCAACCCCCGCCAGCGCTACCGCTGTTGCAGTTATGCCCTTCACCATGCCCTATATCCCGGGAGCAGCTTGGCTACCCCAGTACTCAGGGGAGTCACATACCCTGCATGACTTTAGAGAAAAGCTGGATAGCCTCTTCCAGGTGTACCCCCTCACAGAAGAGCAAAAAGTGAGCATCCTGGTGGCCCAACTAACTGGGGCAGCCAAAAGGGAAGTAAAATCCTGGCCACCTGGGAGGAAGACTGTCGCAGGGATACTAACCCGGCTGAAGGACACTTTTGATACCCGCACCTCAGCCGAGATTAAACTTAGATTCTACGGGTGCAAGCAGCGAGCGCATGAGAGTATAAGGGACTATGCACTCAACCTACAAGAGGCCCTGAGGGCCATTAAGCAGACCGACCCTAATGGAGTGGGAAACGAGGACAGGCTGTTGACCGAACAATTTATAGAGGGTTTATATTGCAATGCCCACCGCACCCAGTTGCGGGCAATGGCCTTACAGGACCCTCATCTAGAATTTGCACAGTTCAAGGACAGAGCCATCCGGGTGCTCCGAGAACCGGCACCAGGTGGCGTTGTGACCCACAGACGCCCCACTACCACTTACTACCAGGAGGCGGCGCCCTTGTCAGCAGGGCCTGTGGGAGCTGATGCGCAGGCTTTGGACAATGACTCGGCTCCAGACCTGCACCATCAGGTCCAAGAGCTAGCTAAAAGCGTTGCTGCGCTAACCCGAACTGTGCAGTCTTTACAGGTTTCCACTCCAGGGAAGATCCAGCTGGCATCCGGACCGGAGGACATCCCGTGGCGTCGACCAAGGAGGACCCCACCGGCCAGAGGAAGACCCAGTGACCAATACAGCGAGGACGGACGACCCATCTGCCGCCGCTGCAATCAACCCGGACATATGGAAAGGTACTGTTCTTTAAACGGGCACAACCTGGGGTAGAGGGCCAACCCCCAGGAAAAAGATCACCAGGCCCATCGAACTGGCGCGACAGATATGTGGGAGGACGTCCAGTCTTGCCTGTGGTACTGGATGGCATTCCCATGAGTGCCCTACTGGACACCGGGTCACAGGTCACCACCATCCCGTACGTGCTCTTCAAGCAGTACTGGAATGACTCGGATATTACCCGCTACCCTGACGACGACTTGAGTATCATCGCCAGCAATGGTCAGCCCGTGCCACAGATCGGATTTAAAGAGGTGACCATCAAAATTGGTAGAGTCGAACTGGCCGCACAGGGACTGATCATTGTAGATATTGATAAACATGAGAGTCACCCAAAAATAACTCTAGGAACTAACGTAATTGAAAATTGTCTTGCAGAGGTGATTTTCCTTTTACAGCAGGTTGCCAAGAACGCCAGCTCCGGCGAGCAGCGGGTGCTCCAGAAAGAGATCCGGGCACTGATGCAACGGCAACAAGTGGAACTCTCCGGCGGTGAGATTGGTAGCGTAAGAATGTGTGACCCTTTTCCTATTGCCATGCCCCCAAAAAGTGAAATGATGATTTGGTGCCGGGCAGCTATTGGTCTGAGAGGTAGAGATTACCAGGCAATGGTAGAACCAGTTTACTCAGACAGTAGGCCCACCATTTTGACAGCACGGGGGGTGGTCAATGTACGCCATGGGAGGGTGCCCGTTCGCATAATAAATATCGGGGAGAGGGAAGTGTACCTGCCCCGGTATGCCACGCTAGCCAAATTATATACCACTAATCAAAATTCTATACAATCTGTGGAACCCTTGCCTCCATCTCACCCGGAGGAAGGTAACGGCTCTAAGAAAGACATGGAGGACTGGTGTCAGCAACTACATCTGGGTACTGACTCCACTCCCTCACACCAGAAACAAGGAGTCTATCGGGTGGTTCAAGAGTATGAGAGAGTGTTTAGTAAACACCCGTTAGACTTCGGGCGAGTCAAGGGGGTAGAACACCGCATCCCCACGGGAGATCATCCTCCCATAAAAGAGAGGTATCGACCCGTACCCCCTGCACATTACCAACACGCCAAGGGGATGCTTAGAGACATGAAGGAGGCTGGGGTAATCCGGGATAGCTGTAGCCCCTGGGCAGCCCCACTAGTTTTAGTCAAAAAGAAAGACAACACCATGAGGATGTGTGTAGATTACCGGAAAATCAACCGTATCACACACAAGGATGCGTACCCCTTACCAAGGATAGAGGAGTCATTGGCTGCTTTAAGATCTGCTAACTTCTTCTCTACCTTGGATCTCACTAGCGGGTACTGGCAGGTTCCTGTAGCAGAGGCGGACCGGGAGAAGACCGCATTCACCACCCCGATGGGACTTAGCGAGTTCACCTGCATGCCGTTCGGACTCTGCAACGCCCCAGGAACCTTCCAACGATTAATGGAGTGCTGTCTGGGCCACAGAAACTTCGAGACGGTCCTGTTGTACCTGGACGATGTCATCGTATACTCCAAAACTTATGAGGACCACCTGAAACACCTGGCGGAGGTGTTCGAAGCTCTGGCGAGTTACGGCCTAAAGGTGAAACCCTCCAAGTGTCACCTCCTGAAACCAAAGGTGCAATACCTGGGACACGTGGTGAGCGCTGACGGAGTGGCTCCCGACCCCGATAAGATCACCGCAATCAAAGGATGGCCAAGCCCTTCCAGCGTAAAAGAAGTGCGGCAGTTCCTAGGGTTGGTAGGCTACTACCGAAGGTTTATTCCCGGTTTCACCAAAAAGGCGGCGCCTATGCAGGACCTCCTGATAGGCCAGTCCCGGAAGGCCAAGAACCAGAAGCCGCCCTTCAAATGGGAAGAGCTAGAGGAAGAGTCCTTCCGCCAGCTGAAAATGGCCCTCACGGGGGATGAAATCTTGGCGTATCCGGACTATAGCCAGCCCTTCATCCTCTACACCGACGCCAGTAACGTCGGGCTAGGAGCCGTACTGTCCCAGATTCAGAAGGGGAAAGAGCGAGTAATCGCCTATGCCAGCCGAAAACTGCGACCCACCGAAAGGAATCCCGAGAATTATAGCTCATTTAAGCTAGAGTTCCTGGCCGTGGTATGGGCAGTCACCGAGCGCTTTAAGCATTACCTCGCTTCTTCCCGGTTCACCGTATACACGGATAACAACCCGCTGACACACCTGGACACGGCAAGACTCGGTGCCCTGGAGCAGAGGTGGATGGCCCGTCTGTCCAACTACGAGTTCACAATTAAATACCGGGCAGGGCGCTCCAATACCAACGCGGACGCCCTGTCCAGGATGCCCAACCTGCCGGACGGAGGAGAAGATCCGGAGGGACTGGAAGAAGTTGAACTCCCTGCGTTCCACCGTCATGGGACTATCCAGTATTCCCACCGGGTAAGGAGTAAGCAGGCTGCTACGTTGAACCCCTTACCTCACTACAACTGGGCGGAAACGCAAGACAGCGACCCTGCCGTCCGACTGGTGAAGGAGATGCTGACTCGCCCGGAGGCTAGCCTGGAATCAGACGCTCCAGAGGAAGCCAAACAACTATGGGCAGAGAAGAGTCGACTGTTCCTTTACAAGGGGAAGTTGTGCCGCAGAATGGTTAACTCCAGGACGCATGAACTACTCTGGCAAGTAGTGGTGCCACGAAGAGACGCAGCCATGGTGATGGAGGCATACCACGACGGAGCTGGACACTTCGGGTGGAAAAAGCTGGAGTTCCTGCTGCGCGAGCGGTTCCACTGGGTAGGCATGAGGGGAACCATCGAGAAGTGGTGCAGAGACTGTGGCCCGTGCAATCTGAGAAGGAAGGACCGGGCCAGCCAGAAGACTCCCCTGCAGTCCATCGTCACCCGGCAACCGTTGGAACTGGTAGCCTTGGATCATGTAAAACTGACCCCCAGCAGAAGTGGCTACGTCTACGCGTTAACCATCGTGGATCATTACTCCCGGTTTCTGGTTGTCGTCCCCGTCAAGGACTTAACGGCTCGAACAGCAGCTAGAGCCTTCCAGCAGCACTTTTGCCGTCCACACGGGTACCCGGACCAAGTGCTGACGGACCAGGGACCTGCCTTTGAAGCGGAGGTCTTCCAGGAATTCTGCAATCTGTATGGCTGCCGGAAGATAAGGACGACACCCTACCATCCGCAAACTAATGGACTTTGTGAGAAAATGAACCAGGTGGTAATGGATCTTCTAAAAACGTTGCCCCTGGAAGAACGCAGTCTGTGGCCTGAGAAGTTGCCCGATCTGGTGGACCTATACAACCACATCCCGGTAGGTTCCACCAACTGTACCCCGGCTTACCTAATGAGGGCAAGACCTGGTAAGTTACCTGTTGACCTGGAAATGGGAGTCCTGACGCCCGAGGACACTTCACCAGAAACAGACTGGGACACAGAGAGGCAGCAGCAGTACCGGAAAGTACAGGAGAGCGTGGAGCGAAGTCTCTGTCAGGCTAGGGAAAGACAAGAGAAGACTTACAACCAGTATGCTCCCGCTGTTCCCCTGGTACCTGGAGAGCAGGTCTTGAAGAGGAAGAGACGGCTCCACAAGTTGGACGACCAGTGGGAGAAGGACCCGTACACCGTACTGCCCTCAAGCCACGAGAACCCGAAGGTCTGTACCATCAGTAAAGACGGAGGGGAAACCACAGCCATTGTATCCCGGGACCACCTGAAGAAGTGCCCCGAACAACTGAGGAACCCTGAGGAGGAACAGGAAGACCATCGACCCGTGGAAGAAAGGGAAGATATGGTTAGTACCGTGCTCGGGGACTTCCCTCGGTCTTGGACTCAAGTCAATGGTGCAGTTGTGGTACCCGTACTCACCTTCCTCCAACCATCATCCCAAGAACCTACGGAGCAACGGGTAGAGCTGGAAGAGCAGCCGGTCCAGGAGGCAGAAGACTCCACCCAAGCGGAACAGGAGAATCCACCCTCTGCTTATAGTGAGCCTGCCGTACCCCTAGTGAGACAAAGAGCCGGTAGACAGCTGCCCAGTTTACCCTTGACAGCTCCTACACCCTGTAGTTCAGGGCCAGACAGTCAGCTCCGTAGGTCCACTAGGGCCACTAGAGGCCAGTTACCCGCACGTTGGAGGATCTAAATGTTTAAGTTGTTTTACAATGTTTACCTGTTTATTGTTGCTTGTGTATAATTTTGTGTTTCTAGTTATTTTTAGGAAACCTTGGTGGATTTACCGGGAATCCTTTGTATATAGTTGGAGCGTAACCCAGGATGGACTAGAGACTGTTAAGGACTCGGGGTAGGACAGACCCCTACCTGGTTACGTCTCCCTGTGTTGGTGAAATGGACACCTTTGCTTTTCTTCAAAGACTGCACCCGGTTGCGGACATCCGTGACCATCTTATTGTGTTTCCTTATTGTATTTTATTGTTCTTTGATATACCTTGTTATATTTTTCTAAAAAGTGTTTAGTCCCGGAGTACTAAATTTCACTAGGGGGGAGTGTGACACCCCAGGGGTCTGGTTGTCACAGTGATAGAGATATTACGTCTGAGAGCAGGTGGGAGGTCCTTTGGTCAGGGATCCTGTGCATGCCACACCTCCTGCCCAGCCTTGGGAGGGGAAGAACTTCCCCTGTATAAACCCGGGGCTGAGGCAGGGTTAGTGAGTCCAGGAAGAGTAGAGACAAGAGCAGCATAGGAAGCAGCAGAGTCACAAGGAGTCAGGGGCTGGCAGCTAAAGAGCTCGCCCTGACTAAGAAGATTCTTTACCGGACCCGGAGTCCGAGGCTGTGGGGACTAACTCCTACCCAGCAGCAGAATCCGTCAGGCAGGGGATTTCAGGTCCCCTGGCCCAGAAGCCCGAAGGCCCGGTCACACGCGTGGGACCAGCACCGCCATCGTGGAGCAGAAGCCATTAGAAGGCCCCGAGTCACCGGCCATACGGGTGAGCACCACACGGTACACTCAGGGACGTGGGCTACTTACATCAGCTTCTAGCAAGGTAGCCAGAAGAGTACAGTCAGCTTGGGAGGCCTACAACTACGCCTGGCCAGGGGAGATCCCATCTGCTCAAGGACTGACCAGGCCCCGTTCGCTAGCAAGTACTCCGGGAGGGTCTATCGTTGTTACCAGTAAAGACCCTGAACGCTACCATACCGTCTCTGAGTGGTTCCTGCTACCCCCATCATCCACGTCGGCTGCCCTGAGGCCATACCCCTCCCGTTGGGGGTTATACTATCACGCTGCACCATCCTTCCACCGGCCTCAGCGGTCTGCCCTGCAGCAGCAGCCCCCTGGCTGCATTCAACGGGTGGCGTAGTCATCAACCATTTTCTACCGCTAACAGACTGCCGTCCAGTTTGACTCCCTGGGCACGGACCGGATCACCGCCACGAGACTACAACCCTAAACAGATCCGGCTCCGGGTAAGCTCCCGCGTGCGCAACGCAGCGCGACACAGGCCCAGGGGCGCGTCACTAACCCTTGTATGGTTCTAGGGTAGAGTTGTGTTCCTCACAGGTTCATATCTCCCCTATACCTTTGGCCTCTGGGAGGCTTACTCCAGCATATGGGGGGGGGGGTGTTCCCACGCTACTTGGGTCTATGTCTTATTTTAAACCACAGGACATTTGCTTTAATACTTTATTATTATTTGGATACGGTCCTTCTATTTGTAATATCTCTGATATTATATGAAAATTGGGCAAGTTTCCCTTCTCCAATATGGTGGGCAGTGCTCTTTATACTGCTTTGTTCCTCTAGATCATGTGATGCCCATGATGCTCTATGGTGCGATCATGTGATCACCATGTGACAGATGTTGTGGGCCATATGCCCTTTTCCAAGATGGCTCCAGTATACCTGGTCTTCTAGTGCACAGATGCAGAAATCCTTACCTCCTGTTCTGACATGCGTGGTATTAGCTACAGGGACGCCGAGATTTTGGCGCTATATGCAAATGCAAATTGGGGTGAGCCATGTTTTCCTATTTGTATACACAGCTGCTGCATATGATCAATTATGTATTGATATGTCACTTTACACTGATTATGCACCATCAGGTCTTGTAATATTATTTATCTGAAAGATTATGTATATTATGCACTTTTCATGTAATTGCTGCTGATTACTATTGTAACAAAACCTACAAAAGACAAAAGACAAAAATATATCTCATACCCTACCATCATTATATATAAATGTAAAGCAAAGTTGCATAATAAATATAGGGTACTTAGTGAACTATTTTTGATCAAAAGGGTAGACAAATAGGACCGGGTCCCAACTCCAGACCACCCAGGGTATGAGATATATTTTTGTCTTTTGTAGGTTTTGTTTCTTTTTTGCTAGTGTGAACATGCTCCTATTTCTTGCATGTCTACCATCTTAGACCTCAGTTCACATTGCCTGGTTTTTTTGTCTTGTTTGCATTCTGTGCAATTTAAGGGTGTGGCATCCCCTTTGTTGAGCTGACTGATATATATGTAGCTTACCACGGGCCTGGGTGGTCTGGAGTTGGGACCCGGTCCTATTTGTCTACCCTTTTATATACATTGCTTCAACTTTGATATACAGTAAGGTTTTTAATATAGGCAGTATAGGTACCGTCCCAATTTAGGGTCACCTTGCCGCTGGTGGGACGGCTTGTATACTTTTTTTGATCAAAAATAGTTCACTAAGTACCCTATATTTATTATGCAACTTTGCTTTACATTTATATATAATGATGGTAGGGTATGAGATATATTTTTGTCTTTTGTCTTTTGTAGGTTTTGTTTCTTTTTTGCTAGTGTGAACATGCTCCTATTTCTTGCATGTCTACCATCTTAGACCTCAGTTCACATTGCCTGGTTTTTTGTCTTGTTTGCATTCTGTGCAATTTAAGGGTGTGGCATCCCCTTTGTTGAGCTGACTGGTATATATGTAGCTTACCACGGGCCTGGGTGGTCTGGAGTTGGGACCCGGTCCTATTTGTCTACCCTTTTATATGCATTGCTTCAACTTTGATATACAGTAAGGTTTTTAATATAGGCAGTATAGGTACCGTCCCAATTTAGGGTCACCTTGCCGCTGGTGGGACGGCTTGTATACTTTTTTTGATCAAAAATAGTTCACTAAGTACCCTATATTTATTATGCAACTTTGCTTTACATTTATATGTAATGATGGTAGGGTATGAGATATATTTTTGTCTTTTGTAGGTTTTGTTTCTTTTTTGCTAGTGTGAACATGCTCCTATTTCTTGCATGTCTACCATCTTAGACCTCAGTTCACATTGCCTGGTTTTTTGTCTTGTTTGCATTCTGTGCAATTTAAGGGTGTGGCATCCCCTTTGTTGAGCTGACTGGTATATATGTAGCTTACCACGGGCCTGGGTGGTCTGGAGTTGGGACCCGGTCCTATTTGTCTACCCTTTTATATGCATTGCTTCAACTTTGATATACAGTAAGGTTTTTAATATAGGCAGTATAGGTACCGTCCCAATTTAGGGTCACCTTGCCGCTGGTGGGACGGCTTGTATACTTTTTTTGATCAAAAATAGTTCACTAAGTACCCTATATTTATTATGCAACTTTGCTTTACATTTATATATAATGATGGTAGGGTATGAGATATATTTTTGTCTTTTGTCTTTTGTAGGTTTTGTTTCTTTTTTGCTAGTGTGAACATGCTCCTATTTCTTGCATGTCTACCATCTTAGACCTCAGTTCACATTGCCTGGTTTTTTTATTACTATTGTAATTAGATTGCCTTAAATACTCTGCACTTGCACCTTACCTATGCTTGAGAAAGGTCCACTTTTTGGACCGAATCTTTGCCATATGGGCTATTAAACCTTATCACTTTATTCTACTCTGTGTGTTGCCTCCATTTTGCATGGATATCTAAAGGACTGGTATGTACATGGGGAGCTTTTTTTTGCACCAAAAACACAATTTTTGTGCTGTTTCCTATCTTTTTATAGGAGCATGCCATCCTTGAGAGACACTGCGGAGTGCAGGCAAGGTCTCTGAAGGAAGACAAGCTGGATGGCAGCGTTCTGCTACCATCCAGCCTGCCATCTCAATGCCGTCCCAGCGTGGGAGAATTCTCCTGCTCAAGAGGTGACGTCATTTGCCGGCACCGCATGCACAGGAGAATTCTCCCACGCTATCAGTGACATGCATGAGGTGAGCCGAGTTCATTGGACATGAACTCGGCTCATCTGGATGCCGTCACAGCCAGACACTGAGGAGTTTCACTGAGGAGCTTCTCCGTGTCTGCGACATGGCAAGCTGGATGGCAGCTTTCTGCTGAGATCCAGCCTGTCATGTCAATGTAGCAGAGCTGAAGCCGTCCTGGGAACCATGGAAAGGTAAGGATGAGGTTGGTTTATTATTTTACTTTTATTGCAGAAGACATTGGCTTCAGCTGGAATGGGCGTGACGGTAAGTAGAGTTTAATTTAGAACATCAAAGAATTGTGTCTTTATTTCAATTAAAGAACTTTATTCTGCGTGTTTGTGTTTTTTTTAACTTTCAGTATGGGGTTAGTAATGGGGGCGTCTTATAGACGCTTCTCCATTACTAACCTGGGCTTGATGTCAGATGGCATTATAAGTTGACATCAACCCCAGCCCTATTACCCCACTGCCACCGCTACAGGGCAGTGGGAAGAGAGAGGCTAAGTGCCAGAATTGGCGCATCCTATGGATGCGCCATTTCTGGGGCGGCTGACGGCTGGAGTTTCTAGCCTGGGAGGGGGCCAATATTCATGGCACCCTTACTGGGCTATTAATATCAGCCCCCAGCTGTCTGCCTATCCCATCGATTTGGGCAACCACTGTAATGCCACAATCACCATGGCTGTGGCATTACAGTGAGTGGCAGACAATCCCTCCATGATTGGTGCTCTAAATAGCGGCAGACATGCAGGACGGGGACCAGAGCATCTCGAAAGTACTCGGCGAGCTCCGAGCATCTCGAGTACTGAGATGCTCGGACAAGTACCGAGCAGTGACGAGCATGATCGCTCATCACTAATTAACAGTATTACTGTGAAAAAATCCAGTTACGCTTTTGGTGCACGAACAGTTATCGAACATAACCTCGAACAGCAGAATTTTTTGCAAATTGTTCGAGTTTGTCGAACGACTCGAATACCACCCAAAACAGCTCGAATTTGAGATTGGCGAACAGTTCGAGTCGAACACCACTCATCTCTAATCCTGAATTTCTCCATGATAGCCGTTCCCCTGACCAACCTTCTTAAGGGCACAAAGACATCAATGGCCAAAATGGCCTCTTGAAGCAGAGATGGCGTTCCAAGCCTAAGGCTTTGGGCAGACGGGGGGGGGGGGATTTGTGACAAAGTCACTGGCAAAGTACTGGAAGGGACATATGTAGCACAGAGATTGCTAGCTTCAGTAATTTAGCATAAGAAAAATGTTCCAGCACATGAAGAAATGAGGGGCTAATCAGCCATGTTTAGTGCTAGAGTGACTAAACATCTGTAGAGAGGGAGGAGGTCAGAGGATAAATTCCCAGCCTTTTAGACCATTTGGTGTGGGGTGGATATGGAGGCACAAGCTCTGGAGCGCTTTTGTCATGTGAAGGAAAGCTAAACCTTGGGTTGTTTGTTCCTGAAGCAGGTGGTTACCCATAGCAACAAGGACTGTGCCATACGTTATATTCTGTTTTTCCTGTTAGACCATGTTTGTTTTGCCAATGTTGCCATAGTTTATGCAGTGTTCTTAATAAACCACAGAAGATTTAAAGATACAGTGTTCCTGTGTCTACCTCTATGTGCAACCAAGTGAGCTGATCTACCACACTATCCAGAAGCTAAAGCCTGGAAGACACAGAGTCATGTGGTAGTACAATGATCTCAAGCACAACAGCAAATCTACATCAGGTTCGGATATGTTAAATCATAGAATTCTAAGAGGATTTATTTAGTTATTCCCATGACTAGATCTCCTGGAAAAAATTAATGAAAGTGCATGAAGGAAAATTGGTTGCAGCCATAGGAGTTTAAAAATGTCAGAGTATTCAGTCTTTTTGCTGCAGTTAAATTGCTGGAAAAAGAAAAACAAGGAATTATGGGTTTAGAGAGCAAAATTTACATTGTGACTTCATCAGAATCATAGGAATTAGGAGGGAAAGTAGCAACCAGGTGGTGCTAATCAAATTCCATTGAGCAATTGTTTATTAGAAAGTGTGACTACCTTAATAAAAGCAGATGTTTTGGCAGTTTGCTGTTCTGGAGCATTCAGGCATGTGCTAACACAATGCCAAGGAGAAAAGCGATTAATATTAGAGAAGCAATTGTTTCAATTAGAGAAGCATTTCTTGCAAAATTTAAATCGGAATTACCTCAGTTGCATGCAAATGGGAAAAACATACAAAAATCTATATCTTGCCAACACATACATACAAACCAGAGCATACATATACATGCACACAAACTCACAAATGCACAGACACAATGCACATGCAGGGAACATTATCACATGACCTCTATTTCTCAGGATTGTCTATATTTTTTCCAATATGTGTACTGTATTGTAATTGCCCTAAATATAACTGGTGAAATAGATAAACATGAACAATGAAGACAAGCAAATTATCTAATTTATATAATATATATATATATATATATATATATATATATATATATATATATATATATATATATATATATATATATATATACACACACACACACACACACACACACACACACACACACACACACACACACACACATTCATACATATACACACACATACATATACACACACATACATACACATTACATACACATGCACTGCTCAAAAAAATAAAGGGAACACTTAAACAGGATATAACTCCAAGTAAATCAAACTTCTGTGAAATCAAACTGTCCACTTAGGAAGCAACACTGATTGACAATCAATTTCACATGCTGTTGTGCAAATGGAGTAGACAATAAATGGAAATTATTGGCAATTATCAAGACACACTCAATAAAGGAGTGGTTCTGCAGGTGGGGACCACAGACCACATCTCAGTAACAAGGCTTTCTGGCTGATGTTTTGGTCACTTTTGAATGTTGGTTGTGCTTTAACACTTGTGGTAGCATGATACGGACTCTACAACCCACAGAAGTTGCTCAGGTAGAGCAGCTCATCCAGGATGGTACATCAATGCGAGATGTGGCAAGAAGGTTTGCGGTGTCAGTCAGCGTAGTGTCCAGAGGCTGGAGGTGCTACCAGGAGACAGGACAGTACACCAGGAGACATGAAGGGGGCCGTAGGAGGGCAACAACCCAGCAGCAGGACCGCTATCTCCGCCTTCGTGCAAGGAGGAACAGGAGGAGCACTGCCAGAGCCCTGCAAAATGACCTACAGCAGGCGACAAATGTGCATGTGTCTGCACAAACTGTTAGAAACCGACTCCATGAGGGTGGTATGAGTGCCCGACGTCCACAGATGGGGGTTTTGCTCACAGCCCAACACCGTGCAAGACGATTGGCATTTGCCACAGAACACCAGGATTGGCAAAGTCGCCACTGGCGCCCTGTTCTCTTCATAGATGAAAGCAGGTTCACACTGAGCACATGTGACAGACGTGACAGAGTCTGGAGACGCCGTGGAGAGTGATCTGCTGCCTGCAACATCCTTCAGCCTGACCGGTTTTGGCAGTGGGCCAGTAATGGTGTGGGGTGGCATTTCTTTGGAGGGCCGCACAGCCCTCCATGTGCTCGCCAGAGGTAGGCTGACTGCCATTAGGTACCGAGGTTTGATCCTCAGACCCCTTGTGAGACCATATGCTGGTGCGGTTGGCCCTTGGTTCCTCCTAATGCAGGACAATGCCAGACCTCATGTGGCTGGAGTGTGTCAGCAGTTCCTGCAAGATGAAGGCATTGAAGCTATGGACTGGCCTGCCAGTTCCCCAGGCCTGCATCCGATTGACCACATCTGGGACATCATGTCTAGCTCCATCCACCAACGTCACGTTGCACCACAGACTGTCCAGGAGCTGGCGGATGCTTTAGTCCAGGTCTGGGAGGAGATCCCACAGGAGACCATCTGCAACCTCATTAGGAGCATGCCTAGGCATTGTAGGGAGGTTATACAGGCACGTGGAGGCCACACACAATACTGAGCCTCATTTTGACTTGTTTTAAGGACATTATATCAAAGTTGGATCAGCCTGTAGTGTGTTTTTCCACTTTAATTTTGGGGCGACTCCAAATCCAGGCCTCTATTGGTTAATAGGTTAATAAATTTGATTTCCATTGATGATTTTTGTGTGATTTTGTTGTCAGTACATGCAACTTTTTACAGAACAAAGTATTCAATGAAGATATTTCATTCATTCAGATCTGCGATGTGTTAGTGTTCCCTTTATTTTTTTGAGCAATATATATATATATTATACACATATACATATATACATATACAGTACAGACCAAAAGTTTGGACACACTTTCTCATTTAAAGATTTTTCTGTATTTTCATGACTATGAAAATTGTTCATTCACACTGAAGGCATCAAAACTATGCATTAACACATGTGGAATTATATACTTAACAAAAAAGTGTGAAACAACTGAAAATATGTCTTATATTCTAGGTTCTTCAAAGTAGCCACCCTTTGCTTTGATGACTGCTTTGCACACTCTTGGCATTCTCTTGATGAGCTTCAAGAGGTAGTCACCGGAAATGGTCTTCCAACAATCTTGAAGGAGTTCCCAGAGATGCTTGTGCTGGTGACTGTGGAGGCCAGATCATCTGGCATAGCACCCCATCACTCTCCTTCTTGGTCAAATAGCCCTTACACAGCCTGGAGGTGTGTTTGGGGTCATTGTCCTGTTGAAAAATAAATGATGGTCCAACTAAACGCAAACCGGATGGAATAGCATGCCGCTGTAAGATGCTGTGGTAGCCATGCTGGTTCAGTATGCCTTCAATTTTGAATAAATCCCCAACAGTGTGACCAGCAAAGCACCCCCACACCATCACACCTCCTCCTCCATGCTTCACGGTGGGAACCAGGCATGTAGAGTCCATTCCTTCACCTTTTCTGCGTCGCACAAAGACACGGTGGTTGGAACCAAAGATCTCAAATTTGGACTCATCAGACCAAAGCACAGATTTCCACTGGTCTAATGTCCATTCCTTGTGTTCTTTAGCCCAAACAAGTCTCTTCTGCTTGTTGCCTGTCCTTAGCAGTGGTTTCCTAGCAGCTATTTTACCATGAAGACCTGCTGCACAAAGTCTCCTCTTAACAGTTGTTGTAGAGATGTGTCTGCTGCTAGAACTCTGTGTGGCATTGACCTGGTCTCTAATCTGAGCTGCTGTTAACCTGCGATTTCTGAGGTTGGTGACTCGGATAAACTTATCCTCAGAAGCAGAGATGATTCTTGGTCTTCCTTTCCTGGGGCGATCCTCATGTGAGCCTGTTTCTTTGTAGCACTTGATGGTTTTTGCAACTGCACTTGGGGACACTTTCAAAGTATGCCCAATTTTTCGGACTGACTGACCTTCATTTCTTAAAGTAATGATTGCCACTCGTTTTTCTTTACTTAGAATTTGTATTATGGCAAGAAAAAAGCAGCTAACAGTCTATTCAGTAGGACTATCAGTTGTGTATCCACCTGACTTCTGCACAACTCAACTGATGGTCCCAACCCCATTTATAAGGCAAGAAATCCCACTTATTAAACCTGACAGGGCACACCTGTGAAGTGAAAACCATTTCCAGTGACTACCTCTTGAAGCTCATCAAGAGAATGCCAAAAGTGTGCAAAGCAGTCATCAAAGCAAAGGGTGGCTACTTTGAAGAACATAGAATATAAGACATATTTTCAGTTGTTTCACACTTTTTTGTTAAGTATATAATTCCACATGTGTTAATTCATAGTTTTGATGCCTTCAGTGTGAATGTACAATTTTCAAAGTCATGAAAATACCTTCTCATTTAAAAATTTTTCTGTGTCCAAACTTTTGGTCTGTGCTGTATGTATATTAGTGATGAGCGAGCACTAAAATGCTCGGGTACTCGTTGCAAATTGGAATACTCGGGTGCTCGACCCGAGCAATGAGCCCAATGTAAGTCTAAGGGAAACTCTAGCTGTTTTCAGGCGGCTCCCCCCGGCGGTCTGCAGAGGGCCTAAAAATTGCCCAAATCGATGGAAACAGTGCTCAAATGACATGGGAACAGCATGGGGAAGACCCCTGGAAGCATCTCTGACTCTCAGATCACTGCTGTCAGCAACGTGATCTGAGTATTACGCCACTTTTACGGACTCACAATAAAACATACAAAAACTAAACCAAAATGGATTTTCCTGGGAAATATGTTAAGGAACATCCTTTACAGGGTAATGACTTGTATATAAGGCAAAATAAATAACCAAAAACAAAAATACTCCTCCACAACTTGGGCTATGTTCACACGTAGCATTTTTGATGCGTTTTTGCACTTTTGACTTGCTTTCAACCAAGACAAATGCATTCACCAGGAAATTTCATTTTAACATTTTACAACCTTATCTGGCCATGTGGTGTATGACACATCATCAGACATGCATACAGTGCTGAAAAGACATGGGAACAGCATGGGGAAGACCTCTGGAAGAATCTCTGACTCCCAGGTCACTGCCTAAAAGTGTGCCCATCATAAGTGATCCTTGGCGCATGCGAAGATGCCTCCCGCCATGAACCTGTCGTTGCAGACTTGCAACAATCACCGTCCACGTCCTTGTCCCACTGCAGCGTTCAGTTGTCCCTACCCCATTCCTTGGAATGCAAGCGCAAGTATGCAGGCAGCCACCCACCCACAGGCTGCAATACTATACTGTCAAATTTTTGACAGCTGCTTACACTTGAAATGTGGCCTTTTAGGCTCGTGGAGGCGGAAGCTTTTCACAACCTCATGCTGGCGGCGGCCGCGTGTCCATACTCGGTCCCCAGCTGCCACTATATTTCCCGGTATCGCCTCCGCCTTCCACAAGCATGGGTCCACCAAAACATTACCAGAGCCCTCCCCAGTGCACTTACTGGGAAGGACCGCCTAACCACAAACACGTGGACAGGTGAATGTGGCCAGGGACAGTACGGAGCCAGTCCACAACTTTTTTTGCTAACAGTTGCATTTAGCTCGGTGAAAGGACTGGCATAGAGGGAAACCGTATCTACCCTCCGTGTCATTTCTCCCAGGAAGTCCTCTAAAGCTGCTTGCACTTGAAATGTGGCCTGAACATTACTGCTGGTACTTTTCTGTGGGAATTTGCTTGCCTCCTACCAGCCTGGAATATTTCCAGCAAACTATGGTATGATGCCATGGTATTAGCACTGCCCCCAGTACCAGTAGTGAAGCCATCCCCAATTTCCTTCTCAGGAATTTTATTTGGTAGACTGATTGGCTGCCCAAATACATTTTCTCACAAAGTAGCTGAAGGTAAAGTGGCAGTAGGTGCAAGTTTCTCCAGCCTGTTAGCTATTAGAGGGTGAACGACATCACATTGGATCAGTGGTTAGCACTGAAGCTTTGCAGCGCTGGGATCCTGGGCTCAAATCCCAGCAAGGACAACATTTACAAGGACTTTGTATGTTCTCCCCGTGTTTGCGTGTGTTTCCTCCTCAGTAAAAAAGCAGCCATAGAGTGTTCGGGAACCTTCCCACACACTTTTCTTAGCCAGGACTGCTTCTCGGCAGGGTTGGACGGTCCCACCAGAGAATCCACTGGTGTGCCTTGGCTTCTACCTCAGGAGAGTTTATGATAGCGCTAACTTCGCAGCTGCTATGGGGCTCTTGAGCAGGGGAGAAAGATTAGCCCTCAGAATCAAATCCTCTGGTGGGCACAATGTTTTTTAATCTGAAATAGCTTCTCAGTGGGAGTTGTATTTCACCACAGCCATATTCTTTAGCTCGGTGAAAGGACTGGCATAGAGGGAAACTGTATCTACCCCGGCTGTCACCAGGTTCCGCCCATTGTCACACACGACCATGCCTGGCTGTATGTTCAGCGGTGAGAGCCACAGATCAGGCTGCTGTGTTACAGCTTTCAACAACTCTGCAGCGATGGGCGGTTTGTCAATTAAGCATTATGCATGTTGTTATCATCAGCACAGCCTGTTGCCACTTGGCCAAGGCAGTGCTGCAGTGCTGTCAGCTTGTGACTGATGTGGTCATTTCGGAGATGGAGAAGGAGGTGCATTAGCTGAACAATGTGATTACATTGAGGTTAAATTGGTGACACTGATTTTTATACTAAAGAAAGATCCTATTGTTTTGGCTTTTTTACGTTTTTTTTTTTGTTTTTTTTTTCAGACAAATGCATTCACCGGGAAATGTCATTTTAACATTTTACAACCTGATCTGGCAATGTGGTGTGTGACACATCAGACACATCCTGTTTTATTAATGATGGAGGGATTCTGAACGTCACAAAACCTATTTTTATAGGGACATCAGACGGCCCTTACTATTCTTATAAGGCCAGCAGTCAGCCCTAGCTATTGTTAGAGAGCCATCAGCCGGCTATGCTGTTGATGTTCCCATTATTAACAAGTGGGTCTCCTATACTGTTATTGCGTATCCAGTGACTGCAAGGGCTGCCAAAAATTTGGACGCAACCCAATACCCCTTTGAAGAGACATAGAGGAGGGTCTCAGTAAAAAAAATGTTCCCATTATAAAGGAGCATGTCTCCTATAGTGGTAATGCCCATGCTGTGACTGCAAGGGCTACCAAAATTTGGGAAAAACCCCACTAAGAATTTAAAGACACAGAGCAGGGCCACAGTAACAAGGTACGACATGCTCACATTAGAAAGGAGAGGGTCTGCTATACAGTTATAGGGTATGCAGGGAGTCCAACGGCTGACCAATTTTAGGAAAAATCCCACAAAGAATTTAAAGACACACAGAGCAGGGCCACAGTAATGACAAATTCCCATTAGAAAGGAGAGAGTCTCCCATAGTGTTGGCCTATGCAGTGAATGCAAGGGCTGCCAAAAATTTGGAGGCACTTCAATGCCCCTTGGAACAGACGTGGAGGAGGGCCTCATAAAAAAAATGTTCCCATTAGAAAGGAGAAGGCCTCCTATACTTGTAATGCCCATGCACTAAGTGTATTGGCTGACAAACATTTACCCCTGGGGGGTATACATGAACATACTGTATAAAAAAAAAAAAATTTCCGGGCATCATAAACACCCTTTAAAATAAATTATGTTGGTGTTGCATCACGGACCACGGTCACCCTGGTGATATGGTGGTGGAGGATGAGGAGAAGGAGGAGGACATGAGAAAATAGCCAAAATCAGGAAGCATATACCCATGTGTGGGTGTGAAAAGGTGCATGGGAATACACCTCCCAAGAAAAGACACTGGATTTGAGTTTGTTACGCTGCTATCATTCGGTGGTGTTGAGAAGTCTGGCCCAATCCAGCCCTTGTTCATTTTTATAAGAGTCAGCCTGTCAGCATTTTCAGTTGACAAGCGGATGGCTTATCAGTTATAATTCCAACAGCGGAACTAAAAACCCGCTCTGATAAAACGCTGGTGGCAGGGCAGGCCAGGACCTCCAAGGCATAGAGAGCCAGTTCATTCCATGTATCCAGCTTGGATACCCAATAATTATAAGGCACAGAGGAATCACTGAGGACATTGGTACGGTGGGCAAGGTACTCCCTCAGCATCTTCCCAAACTTTGCACTACTTGTGAGAGGACACCGCGCCTCAGGGCCTGTAAGATGGGAGGGTCTGAGAAAACTCTCCCAGAACTTTGACAGTGTTCCCATGCCTCTGCTGGATTGAAGTTGTGACTCTCTCGCCTGTACTCCTTGGTTGACCAACGAAGTGTGCCCTCTGCCGCAAGCGTTTTCAGATTGGAATTTTTTTAATAGTTCCGCAACAAGGGCCTTCTGGTACTGCCCCATTTTTGTAGACCTGTCCGCCTCAGGAATAAGAGATATAAAGTTCTCCTTGTAGCGAGGGTCTAGAAGTGTCACCAACCAGTAATGACTGTCACCCAAAATTTTGAGAACGCGAGGGTCATGGGAAAGACAGCATAACAAACTCAGCCATACGTGCCAGACTACTAACAGGCAAGACTTCCGTGTCCTCACCAGGAGGATGACTGACAATGCTCTCCTCCTCCTCGTTCTCTCTGTCTTCTGGCCATCCACGCTGAACAGACCTTATGGCAGCTGTGCAGGTAGTACCATCTATAGTGCATGAAACTAGCAGAGAGCGTTTCAGAAGACAGAGAAGCGGGATGGTGACGCTAATTATGGCGTGATCGCCGCTCACCATCTTGGTGGAGTCCTCAAAGTTTTGGAGGATGGTACATATGTCTGACATCCATGTCCACTCCTGAGGTCTTATGTGTGGAGTCTGAACTGAATACCGACGGCCTTGTTGATGCTGGTAGTCAACAACTGCCCTCTTCTGCTCACAAATCCTTCCCAACATCTGCAGTGTAGAGTTCCAATGCGTGGGGACATCACACACACACACCAGTCTGTGAGCCGGAAGCTGCAAACGCTGCTGAAACACTGCAAGGGCGGCGGAAGCTGTAGCTGACTTTCTAAAATGGGCACTCAGGCGGCGTACTTTAACAAGCAGATCTGGCAGCTCCGGGTAGGATTTGAGAAATCCCTGAACCACGAGGTTAAGCACATGGGCCAGGCATGGTACTTGTGTGAGCTTGCCTCGCCTCAGAGCAGTCACCAGGTTCTGGCCATTGTCACACATGACCATGCCTGGCTGTAGGTTCAGCGGTGTGAGCCACAGATCTGCCTGCTCTTTCAGAGCTGTCCACAACTCTTAAGCATTGTGCGGTTTTTCACCTAAGCATATTAGCTTCAGCACAAACTGTTGCCGCTTGGCCGAGGCAGTGCTGCAGTGCTTCCAGCTTGTGACTGATGTGGTCATTTCGGAGATCGAGGCTGAAGAGGAGGATGAGGCTGAGGATGATGAGGTGCAGGAGCTGTAGACCGTGGGGGAAACCATGATTGACTTGGGCCCGCAATCCTTGGCGTCGGGAGGACGTGTTCCGTCCCAAGGTCCGACTGGGTCCCGGCTTCCACTAGGTTAACCCAGTGTGCCGTCAGCGAGATGTACCGTCCCTGCCCACAAGCACTTGTCCACGTGTCCGTGGTTAGGTGGACTTTCCCGGTAACTGCGTTGTTGAGAGCACGGCTAATGTTTTGGGACCCGTGCTTGTGTAATGCGGGGACGGCACACTGGGAGAAATAGTGGCGGCTGGGGACCGAGTACCGAGGGACGGCCGCCGCCATCAGGTTGCGGAATGTTTCCTTCTCCATGAGCATAAAAGGCAACATTTCAAGCGCAAGCAGTCATGAAATGTGAGAATTTAGTAGTGTGGCCTGTGGGGTGTTGGCTGCGAATTTGCGCTTGCCTTCCAAGGACTGCACTGGGACAAGGACATGGACGTGCTTCCTGATGCTGCTACTTGAGAGTGTGCAACAACAGGTGCAGGACAGGAGGCGTCTTCGCATGCACCATGGACAGGGGATTGGCTTGCATGCACAACAGCGGAAGAAGCAATGGTGCCACCCGCAGACACTGTTCCTTGACCCTGGGGTTCGGCCCACAAAGTCGAGTGCTTAGTTGCCATGTGCCTGATCATGCTGGTGGTGGTCAGGCTGGTCATTTTGCCACCCCTGCTGATGCTGGCCTGGCAGGTGGTGCAAATGGCCTTTTTGGGGTTATCGGCAGAGTCTTTAAAAAACAACCAGACTCGGGAAGACCTAACAGTTGTACTGGCAACTTCCTTCGTGTTGGTGTTAGGGGGAACGGTTGCCTGCCTTCTGTCTGCAGCCACCACACTGCTTCTTCCTGCCTGTTGGGGTGCTCTGCCTCCCTCCCCCCTGTGTGCTGCTGTCCTCGCTCTGCATGTCCTCCTGCCAGGTTGGGTCAGTTACTATATCATCCACCACCTCGTCTTCCACTTCCACACCCTGGTCCTCCTCCTGACTTTCTGGCAATTGTGTCTAATCATCGTCCACCTCTTGTGACACTTTCCCACCGTCGCCTTCGTGTGACCGTGGCTGTTCAAATATTTGGGCACCTCTACACGCGATCTCCTCTTGCCCCGCTTCAAGTGGACCGGGCGAGAGGCCCGAATCTATAAATGGAAAAGTGAACAGCTCTTCAGAGTGTCCAAGTGTGGGATCAGTTGTCTCTGGGTACTCGGCATGGTGGGAGGAAGGAGGATCAGGGTGAGGAATATGCGGTCCAGACTCACGGCTACTGAGATTTGACCATGTGGAAGACAGGGTGATGGTGGTGACTAAGTGACTGAAAGCATTATCCGCTATCCAACCAAAAACCTTTTGACACTGCTCTGGGTTCAATAGTGGTGTGCTGCGGTCCCCTAGAAATTGGGACAGGAAGGTCAGGCGAGAAGATGTGGGTGTTTATTGTGGCATAATTTCAGCTTGCCCACGGCCTTGTCCTTGGCCTCTGCATGCACCATTACCATCACGTCCAGTTCCTCCTCCCTTGCCACGTGCCTTGCCCATTTTAAATGGAGGACAGTATCTTCCACGCTCCCTACAAATGACTGAGTTTGGAGTGAACCTATATGTGATCCGTGTGATAGAGAAAACTGAGTTTTAAATACCTGGCCTGTAGGTAAGTAGTTTGAACAGCAAACTGCGGTGAATTGCTTCAACGACACACTAAAGGAAATTTTTAATGGAGGCCAGAAATGGCAGTATTTTCTGACAACATATATGTGATCCGTTTGACGGAGAAAACACAGTTTTAAATAGCTGGATTTCTAGCGCTTTAATATGTAAAGGACCTGGCTGTTTTCTGCAGTGCCAACAAGCAAATGGCGCAGAAAAAATGGTGTTATTTGGATAGCTTTAAAAGCAAATAATGAAGATTAAGATCCAAAGAAAAGTATTCCTGGCCCCTGAGACCTGGGCCTTTGTATAGAAATATCTAACAGCAGCAGAAGGCAGAATTGGAATGGAGCCTCTTGTGCTATATGCACTGCAGTCTGCTATATACACCACCTGCCTGATATCTCTGCAAATGGATTAGTCCTCAAAAGGACTGTTTGTTAAGATGGATATGTGTAATGTACGTTTTTTCTCCCTACACTACCTAATATACGGTCAAATCTCTCCCTGACACAGCAGCAGCTCTCCCTACACTGTCTGATCCGGAGTGACTGTGACGAGCATGGCGGCGCCAGGTCTGATATGGACCTGATGACGCTGTGCGGCCAGCCAATCACTGTAATGCCCACAACCAACATGGCTACGGCATTACAGTGCATGGCAGGCAATCCCTGCATGTTCATTGGCTCTCTAAAAAGCGCCAAACATGCAGGTATGGGACCCGAGTTCCTGCCCGAGCAACCCAGAAATACTCGGCGAGCGCCAAGCATCGAACAGTAGTGAGCATGCTCGCTCATCACTAATATATATATATATATATATATATATATATATATATATATATATATATATATATATATATATATATATATATATATATATATATATATAATGCAGTGCTGGCCAAAAGTATTGGCACCCCTGCAATTCTGTCAGATAATACTCAGTTTCTTCCCGAAAATGATTGCAATCACAAATTCTTTGGTATTATTCTCTTAATTTAATTTGTCTTCAATGAAAAAAACACAAAAAGAATTGTCCTAAAGCCAAATTGGATATAATTCCACACCAAACCTAAAAAAGGTGGCGGACAAAAGTATTGGCACTGTTTGAAAAATCATGTGATGCTTCTCTAATTGGTGTAATTAACAGCACCTGTAACTTACCTGTGGCACCTAACAGGTGTTGGCAATAACTAAATCACACTTGCAGCCAGTTAGCATGGATTAAAGTTGACTCAACCTCTGTCCTGTGTCCTTGTGTGTACCACATTGAGCATGGAGAAAAGAAAGAAGACCAAAGAACTGTCTGAGGAAGCATGAGCAATCTCAAGGCTACAAGTCCATCTCCAAAGACCTGAATGTTCCTGTGTCTTCCATGCGCAGTGTCATCAAGAAGTTTAAAGCCCATGGCACTGTGGCTAACCTCTCTAGATGTGGACAGAAAAGAAAAATTGACGAGAGATTTCAACGCAAGATTGTGCGGATGGTGGATAAAGAACCTTGACTAACATCCAAACAAGTTCAAGCTGCCCTGCAGTCCGAGGGTACAACAGTGTCAACCCGTACTATCCGTCGGCGTCTGAATGAAAAGGGACTGTATGGTAGGATACCCAGGAAGACCCCACTTCTTACCCCGAGACATAAAAAAGCCAGGCTGGAGTTTGCCTAAACTTACCTGAGAAAGCCTAAAACGCTTTGGAAGAATGTTCTCTGGTCAGATGAGACAAAAGTAGAGCTTTTTGGCAAAAAGCATCAACATAGAGTGTACAGGAAAAAAAAAGAGGCATTCAAAGAAAAGAACACGGTCCCCACAGTCAAACATGGCGGAGGACTACTTGACCGTGTGCATGGCATTATGAAGTCTGAAGACTACCAACAAATTTTGCAGCATAATGTAGGGCCCAGTGTGAGAAAGCTGGGTCTCCCTCAGAGGTCATGGGTCTTCCAGCAGGACAATGACCCAAAACACACTTCCAAAAGCACTATAAAATGGTTTTAGAGAAAGCACTGGAGACTTCTAAGGTGGCCAGCAATGAGTCCAGACCTGAATCCCATAGAACACCTGTGGAGAGATCTCAAAATGGCAGTTTGGAGAAGGCACCCTTCAAATATCAGGGACCTGGAGCAGTTTGCCAAAGAAGAATGGTCTACAATTCCAGCAGAGCATTGTAAGAAACTCATTGATGGTTACCGGAAGCGGTTGTTCGCAGTTATTTTGCCTAAAGGTTGTGCAACCAAGTATTAGGCTGAGGGTGCCAATACTTTTGTCCGGCCCTTTTTTGGAGTTTTGTGTGAAATGATCAATGATTTTATTTTTGCTTCATTCTCTTTTGTGTTTTTTCCTTGCAAGCAAATTAAATTAAGAGAATAATACCAAAGAATTTGTGATTGCAATCATTTTCAGGAAGAAACTGAGTATTATCTGACAGAATTGCAGGGGTGCCAATACTTTTGGCCATCACTGTATGTATTTATATATATATATATATATATATATATATATATATATATATATATATATATATATATATAATATACACACACATATACACACACACACACACACAGTGCTCAGGATAGAGTAAATGAATACACTCCCTTTGAAAAGTTAAATTTTAAATCAATATTATCTCATTTCCTCAGTTATCCTTTTGACAAGACAGAGTTTCTTAGAAAAATATTCTAACCCATAACATGAAGGTAAGGTTAATAAAATAACTTTCATTACAAAATGTTCACTTTTACTCAAATGACAATGCAAAAATGAATACACCCCACATCAAAAACTATTACATCTAGTATTTTGTATGACCTCCATGATTTTCATGGACAGCATCAAGTCTTGTAGGCATGGAATGAACAAGTTGTTGACATATTAAAACATCTATCTTTCCCATTCTTCAAGATTGACCCGTTTTAGAGCCTGGATGCTGAATGGAGAGTGATGTTCATCCGATCGCTTCAGAAATCCCCATAGGTGTTCCATTAAGTTCAGATCAGAAGACATACTTGGCCACTACTCCTTACCTTTGTCACACAATACAGTTTTGAAGCCATCAATTCCAAAAACATTTTACTTGGTCTCATCACTCCAGATTAGAGTTCCAGTAGTCTTCATATTTTTCAGCATGGGCCCTGGCAAATTGTAGGTGGGCTTTCCATGCATAGGTTTTAGGGGAGGCTTCCTTCATGGACAACACCCATGCATGCCTGGTTTGGCTTTCTACTTTAGCTAACTGCAGTGAATTTGCTAATTTATTTTCTTCAACCTTTCTCATCAGAAGACGCTCGTGTTTAATTGTTAACTTCCATGTTCAGATTGAACATCTCTGTGAGATGGTTACAGTTCAGTCTTTGTTAAATTTTTTGTATTAATTATGCTAAAATATTCTGACTAATAAGTAAAGCTTCATTGTTCTTCTTGTAGCCTTCACCTTTCTTGTGTAAGGACATAATTTTCTTTCTTGGGTCTAGTGACATTTCTCTTCCATGTGGTGCTATTGCTGACAGCAAGAAATGGGAAGGGGTTTTTCTTTGTTAAGTAATGGATTTTTATAGTAAACTGTCTGCTGGAAACCTGTTTAATGATTTGACTCATCAGTGGTTGAATTCTTGTTAGAGTTTTATAGTTTAAACTTGAGTATTGCTCCTAAGACTTCCATTGAAGTGCACTCATTTTTGTATCATGGTCTTGAAAGGATTTATTATTAAAATTCCTTTTTTTACTTGTGCAAACTATCAAATCTTGTTTGTAATCAATGACCCATTGTGGGAACATTTTGTAGTATGGCATCCATAGAAAATGTTGATTCTGAAAGTAAACTAAAAAGGTTTTTGACAAATCTGTTGGGGTGTAATCATTTATGCTTCACTATGTATATATTATAGAAAAAAAAAACGATATACCTTTCTCCGAAGTGATGGAACTTTTGACAGCTTCAAAAATGTTAAATGTGGCTTAAAGTCTTTACTTCCAGTAATATTCACATCCTCATCCATGAAGCATTGTAGCACTACTTCTAATAAAGAAATAAAAGTTGTTTAGGATATAGATTTGTATTTTTGCCTCGTATATTCAGTTCCACTAAAAACATATTGTTTAGGTCAATAGCAGTATCTGAAATGATGATTAGAATTGGCTGTTGAATCTAATTTCGAGCATGAAAGTAATACTAGTGCAAGAACACCATAACCAAGTAACCTTCATATAAATTTGTGCTGTGGGGAAACACTTGTTTGACAATTTTCAGAACTCCTCTCTTTTTACAGTGGTTGTAAGATGACAGCTGGTTCTCCAGTGCACATTTATGGCATATCCTGCAGATATGTCATAAGTATTTAAGATGGGAATACCCCTTTAACTCAGTTTTAGTCTCATGCACATCATTCCCTCTCTTTTCAACTTCTTAAGTTACTGAAGAGATGGTAAATGGTCACAAACTCTCACTAAAAAGACTTTAATCATTAAAAATTATACAGTTATAGGAAAACCTACAATTAATCTTTATTATTGAGATCTGTAAAAGTTTATGATGGGTTATAATAAATAATATGTTCATAATTTACATGTTTAATATATTTTGTGAACTGGAGAAAAACATAGGAATATACAATGTGTGGAAAAACTTACAATTTTATTGAAAAACTGACATAACATACAAGTATAAATTTAAAAGATCAGGACAATAGTAGGGGAAATGACATACTCTGCACATTTAGTAAAGTACCAAGATGCATAGAAGTAAAAGGTAACCAGTAAGTTCCTATTTGAATTGTATGGGAAAATAGCACTAAGGCACATATACTGTTAGTAATAACCCTTGGTAACAGAGAGCTCAGAATGACAAAAGCACTGTATCTGTACAGAACTAACTCCAAGTGGCCAGTAATCATAATAGCATCCCGAACGGATCTTGATCTTACCAGGGCATGCGAGGGGGAGAGAAGAGTCAGGTCCCCACAGAATCCTCGACACGCGTTTCGCGTGCTTCGGCGTTGCTTTTTGATTGAACCACCTTTGCATTAAAAACAGCATCAAAGCACCAATTATTCTATGTACAATTGAACACGGTTATTGAAGGAACTGAGCACGAAAGTTGTTCCAAACATCTTGGAGAATTAACCAGCAATCTTTTGTAGATGTAGACTTGCGCAAATCATTTTGTCTCTTCATGAAATCCCACACAAACTCCATGTTGGGATTAGGGCTCAGTGTGGGCCATATCACTTCCAAGATGCCTTGTGCTTTTTTACACTGACGATACTTCTTAATGACATTGGCTGTATGTTTGGGCTCATTGTCCTGCTACAGAATAAATTTGGAGACAAAAACATACCTCCCTGATGAGATTATATGATGGAAAAGTATCTGCCTGTATTTTTCAACATTGAGGACATCAAGGAACGGTTAACATTAAGGAGAATCCGTCATCAGGCTTTTGCTATTTAGTCTGAGTGGAACATAATATAAGACACGACACCCTGCTTTCAGGGATGTGTCACTTATTAGGCTGGGTGCTGTCGCTTCAATACAAACAGTGTTTTATCATCAGGAGATTAACACCATCAGACTATATCTCACATGCAGAGCAGATCTAATCTGTTTGACCCCATCCTCACTATCAAGTAGCAGCTTGCACATAATGCAAAGTGTACACAGGAAGTTGCCAGTCAGGGGTGTAGGTAGAGTTATGTACACATCAGAAGATTTAGCTTTGCTACATCTACATCAAGCAAAACAGATATTCTATGAAAACTAACCCAAGCCGCCCAGTAAGTGATACATCCCTGGAATCAGGCTTTTTTTCCCTAGGTTATGCTGTTCTCAAATTACATAGCAAAAATCTGCTGACAGATCCATTTTAAGATCCATAGATACAGTGGTCGGCCACAGATAAAAATGAAGTAGATGAAATACTTCATGCTTATTTACCTTCAAAATCAGAATACGTCTGTCAGCTAAAAACCGTGGGACCCAGCTACTTTTCAGAGAAGTCTGGCCAAAAGTGGTCTTCATAGAAGATTTGTGACCAAAAACCATATATTTGATGTGCAGAAAAATGGTAGGAGATACAGTGAGTGAAAGTATTGAACATGTTGCCCATTTTCTAAGTAAATATATTTCTAAAGGTGCTATTGACATGAAATGCACACCAGATGTCATTAACAACCTATCCAATCCAAACAGGCAAAGAAATCAAACCATAAATTATGTGTAATAATAAGAAGAAATGACACAGGGGAAAAGTATTGAACAATACTTCATACAAAAGCATTGCCTGTGGATGATAGCTTTAAGATGCCTCCTGTATGGTACAATTTTGCTCCATCCTTCCACACAAACATTCTTCAAATCCTGAAGGTTCCGTGGGTCTTTCTATGAACGCTGAGCTTTAGGTCTTTCCATGAATTTTCTATTGGATTTAGGTCAGGTGATTGACTGCCCCATTCTAGCAGCTTTATTTTTTTTCTCTGAAACCAATTGGAGTTTCCTTGGCTGTGTATTTGGGATCACTGTCTTGCTGAAATGTCCACCCTCGTTTCATCTTCATCATCCTGGTAGATGACAGCAGATTTTTAACAAGAATGTCTCGGTACATTTGTCCATTCATTCTTCCTTCAACTACATGAAGTTTGCCAGTGCAATATGCTGAAAAACAGCCCAACTCCATGATGTTCCCACCTCCAAACTTCACTGTTGGCATGGTGTTTTGGTGTGATATGCCGTGCCTTTTAGCCTCCAAACATGGTGTGTAGTGATGAGCGAGTATGCTTTGTTAACCCTTTCGCCGAGTATACTCGGGTGAGCACAGAGTATTTATAGCGTGCTCGGGCTTTTAAGTTTTCGTCGCTCTGTGAACATGATTTGCAACTGTTTGACACATTTAATACATGTGAGGAATGCTGGAAAAACAGGCATTCCTCACATGTATTAAATCTGTCAAACAGTCGCAAATCATGTTCACGGAGCGACGAAAACTTAAAAGCCCGAGCACGGTATAAATACTCGGTGCTCGCCCAAGTACACTCAGCGAAAGGGTTAACAAAACATACTCGCTCATTACTAATGGTGTATATTATGGTATCAAAAGAGTTCAACTTTGGTCTCATCTGACCAGACTATATTCTCCCAGTATTTCACAGGCTTGTCTAAATATTGTTGAGCAAACTGTAAAATGAGGTTGAACATGTTTTTAGTTCAGCAGTGGAGGGGGCATGTATACAGGACATTGAGGTTGAGTCCATTACTTATTGTTTCCTTTGCAACAATTGTACCTGCTGATAGAGAGGAGCGAACATGTTCGGAAAAAGTTTGGTCATTTCAAATTCGTCACGGACATTGCACATTCAGATTCATGTTTGGATTGCTGAGCATTTTGCTCATAATCTGCAAAAGTTGGCCGAGCCCGTACCCTACCATCCTTGGTTTTCCACGCTGTCACGCAGATGAAACAGGGGCTCTGATCGGCTGTAACACTATTACCGCAGGTCAAAGTGCTACGGCATTATGCTGTCAGATGTCAGCTTGATCCCGTAGCTGTGAGTGTGACCCACAATAAAAAGCTTACAGCGGTTCACAGGCGCCGACTAATCAGACTACTTCTCCCATCAGCCAGCGCCTGCTCTCACTGTTAACAGCGAGTGCAGGTGCCGCTGATGGGAGAAGTAGTCTCATCAGCCAGCGCCTGTGCTCACAGGGTAAAGTTAAAATAAATAGATATTAAAATAAAAACCACATTATACTCACCTATCCGCCTTGATCGTGAGTGTCCCATGGCGTTCAGATCACCCAGCAGCACTCTATACACTGACAGGAGTGTGATCGCTCCCGGCAGATTATAGCGCTGAGGTGCCGGGAGAGAAGTCACATGAGTTAATCTGCTGATGAGCTCCAGTGACCTCACTTACTGCACCACTGAGTGAAAAAATTCTTACTCAGCGGTGGTGCAGTAAATGAGGTCACTGGAGCTCATCAGCTGATCATCAGCTTATGAACTCATTTGACCTCTCTCCCGCTCAGCGCTATACACTGACACATGAGCGAATACTATCCTCTCTCTCCCGCTCAGCGCTATACACTGACACAGGAGCGAATAACCAGCTGTCCTCTCGAACCGTCACATCAGTGATTGCTGATATCGCTGTTCTCGAAGTGACCGAGATCTTCGTGGGACACTCTGGAATATGTCATCACGTTGGACAGGTGAGGGATATGGTTGATTTTTATTTTTGTTTTTTTACAGGTGCCAATGGCTTCAGAGGATTAGGCTTTAGGAGAGTATACTGGGTTTTTTATTTTTAAATAAATGATAAAAAAAAGTGTGGATTTTTTTTCAAATAAAGGATTTTTTTTCAGGCCATGTGATTATTTAAAAACCTTTACTATGGGGTTAGTAATGGGGGCATCTTATAGATGCATCTCCATTACTAACCTGGGCTTCTTGTCAGCTGCCAATGCAAGGCTGACATGAACCCCAACCTGATTACCCCACTTGCTCATACATCAAGGCAAATGGGAAGAGCGAGGCTAAGCGCCGGATTCGGTGCATCTTATGGATGCACCATTTCTGGGGTCGCTGAGAGCTGACGGTAATAGCCTTGGAGAGGGTCATTATCCATGGCCCCTTCCCTGGCTATTAATATCAGCTCACAGCTGTCTGTTTAGCCTTTGCTGGTTATATTTTAGAGAGGGACCCTATGTCAATTTTTTTCAGGGGTCCTCCTGTAATCTAGCCAGTAAATGCTAAGCAAACAGCTGTGGGCTGTTAATAGCCAGGGAACATTTTTGGCTAATGGTCCCTACCCCTGCTATTAATATCAGCCCCCAGTGGTTGGCTTTACATTCGCTGGTTATGAAAATTACGCGGGAGCCCAGGCCATTTTTTTTATTTAATTCATTTTATTTCATAAACTCACCCACGGCATGTCAACTTGATGCTAGTCTACACTGCAGATTTTAACTGATTGAAATGCCATTACAGGTGTTGGAGCTGCATGTACTAACAAAACAAGTGGGGGTAATGGGATTAGGTGTCACTGACACCAATACCTCACTTTAGTAATGAATAAATGTCAGCCAAACACCCTCATTACTAAACCTGTAAATAAAGAGTTAAATAAAACACACACACCGAGAATAAAACACTTAATTTGAAATAAAACAGACACATTCTTTAATCATTTAAAATTAACCCAATATACTCACCCCAGTTATGACGGTAATCCAAGGGTTAAAGCAATGTCCCATGTTTCTTTTTTCAAATATATTTATTTAGCTCCAAAAATCATTCATTGCTGTACAAAAACACTTGAAGCGCACGCAAAAAAATGCACCAGAAAATTCTCAGGCAGTGGTGCAGTAAGTGAGGTCACCAGAGCTTATCAGCTGATCATCAGTTTATGAACTTATGTGACCTCTCTCCCGGCAGCTCATGGCTATACACTGCCAGGAGGGATCACGCTCCTGTCAGTGTATAGAGTGCTACTGGGTGATCTGATCGGTATGAGACACTCACGATGACGGTGGATGGGTGAGTATAATGTGTTTTATTTTAATATCTATTTATTTTAACTATTTTTACACTGTGAGCACAGACTACTTTTCCCATCAGCGACACCTGCACTTGCTGTTAACATGTGAGAGCAGGCGCTGGCTAATAGGAGAAGTAATCTGATCAGCCGGTGCCTGGGCTCACAGTGTAAAAAAAAAGTTAAAATTCTGCCCATTTTGCCAGAATTCTTTACCTTGGTGCATAGGCCTTCATAGATTGCACCATAAACTATATGTGATCCTGTATTATCTGGATAAAAAATATTTATTTATATATTTGAGTACTTACTCCCTTTCTTTAAACATTTGAACCCAGTGAGGAGCTATTTGTGGTCCCTAATGTGTGGCACATTAGCGCCTATCTCTTTTATCTAGTGACCATGGCAGCACAGGAACACACTACGTTTCAGAACAGGTCACTTCCGGCATTTTTCCAGAGTTGAAGCGCAATTGCGTTCCAGTTAGGTTCACTCCTGACATAATTTCCGGCGATGTGATACTAGTGTCTATACCTATGGAACGCAGCTAGTGTTCCACAGGGATCTGACGTGGCTTCCAGTGATGCGATACACTCAACCTGAGCATATACGAGGAGAATGCTACCTCCTGCAGAGTTTTAAAAGGGCATATCTTTGGTGAAATACATTCAGCGTTCCATTATACATGTGGCCAGAAGGGTAGGAGGCTCACTGTAGCTCTGCTCTCTACCCTATATTTTAAATGATCCCCGATGAACGCCTTGATTTGACACAGAGGGGGGGAAACGCATCGGGATCCTATATGGATTTGTATTAAACTGAATGCAATCAATGTTTGATGGTGTACCCATCAGGGCTGGCGTCACCACCCGGTGAACCCGGGCAAGTGCTGGGGCCCAGGACAAACAGGGGGGCCCACTCGCCATTGGGGACACCAGCATGCTATGAGCAAGGGAGTCGTGGGGCCAACCACCCCCCGCATCGTACTTTCAACTGTTTCGGCATCCTGGATACAGGGCACAGGTTACTGCATACAGCTGAAGACAATGATGGGAGAGGGAGCAGTCAGCGCCTCTCCCATCATTGCGCCCTCTTTGCTGAGCAGTGCAGAGTGTCAGAAGATGCTGAGGAGACTGGGGGAACGGGGAAAGGTGAATATTTGATTATTTATTTTTTATGTATGGAGCATTATATGGGGCCCATTATACTGTATGGAGCACTATGTGGTGCCCATAATACTGTATGGAGGCTTATACTGTCCGGTCCAAAATGAGAAGTCTGTAGTCACTGTGTGACTGCAGACTTTTGAAACCCCCCAGCACACACACTGTCCACTGCAAGGATTGGCCGGTTGCTGAGGTATTGTATAATTTACAATAGATATCGCTCATGTAATGTAGGAAGGGAAATGCATGACAAGTATCAGCAGTTATCTCTACTGTCTTTCCTTCACTACTCGCTCTTGTACCAAATACAAGTTATCCAGGACTTGACAAAGAATACTTTGAAGGATCTAAGAGAACTATGACCACAGTATTATGGCATATCACCAGAGAATTATCATAATATGCAAAACTCTGAAATGGAATCATTTGGGCAGCACGGTGGCTCAGTGGTTAGCACTGCAGCCTTGCAGCGCTGGGGTCCGGGGTTCAAATCCCACCAAGGGCAACATCTGTAAGGAGTTTTTATGTTCTCCCAGTGTTTGCGTAATTTATATCCTTTGTTAAGACGCCAACTATAACATGGAAATTCTTTGCAATCTATAGTAGTCATAATATTAAATAAAAAGCTCCCTGAAATGCAGTTCTTTAAATTTTATCAATTTTCCATTTGTTTTGGGTTTTTTGTGGGATTGTATGATGGCTAGTTAAGAGCTTGGTTGCAGAGTCTCTATTTAGTCAGGGGAGAGTTTGCAGTTGTACCTGGACCCTAGAGCCTATAAGACCAATATTACTAAAGACTCACGTTATTTAGGAACCCTGTTGGAGAATTTGCATTATGGCCAACAAACTTCTTGCTATGCCACTGTCTGCAGCTCAGATAACCAGAAGGGACAGAAACAGTAAAGTTCTCAAAGGGTTTATCCCATCCTATTTGTTATGGATTTCACAGCTTCTGAGCTAGCCAACTTACTGACTGCTGTGGACTGACCACTTCTGTTTGACTGTCAGTACAGATCAATGACTACAGCGGCTGCTGGCATGAACTGTACACATTCTGATGCTGCTATATGGAGCAACCTTACCTCTGCCGCATCAATAAGTAAGATAGTGTCACACGGGAGTTTTTCATTAATAGTTTAACATTTAAGAAGGTATTGTCTCTCTCAGATAAAATAAAAAAATAACTATAAAAAAATAGCATATACTCATCTCCTTGGTTGCTGCTGTTCCAGTGATGTTGGCAATTGTTTCCTAGAGGACACTTCCATCAGATGGAACAGTTATGTCTGACAAATTTGTGAAGGCTGCAGCCCGTCAGTGGAAGACAAAACTGATGAACAGCAGTGCTCACGTGACCACTGCCAGACACAGAACCCACATTCACTGGAATGGCCCCAGTCTGGGAGGGGAGTATATCTATTTTTTTTGTTTTTTTATCTGCGTAACTATAGCATTTAAAATGAGGGTTGTCCAGCTGCAGTGACCAGCCAAAAAACAAAATTAGCAATATTTTAGGAACAGGGAACATTTTAATATATAGTAAATTGCAAAGCAAACAATATCCATCATCAATTCAAATGGGACTAATCACTTTAATATAAAAGGACTTTCCAAGACACTATACCTGCAATTTTAGACAATAGTTCATGTTCTGTTATCTTTATGTATACAACTTGGTTATTAAACTGGCCTATTCCATGAAAAGGTAGTCCGAATGGTTTATCATGCAAAAACTTTTTAATTTCTTTCTTACTCTGCAACATAGCAGAGATAGCTCTACAAAACAGAATAATAGCAGATATTGTGAAGACAATCATAAAAAGAGGAAGTATTCAACGATTTTTAAATCTTACTTTCCACCTGCACTACTTATTTTTGAGCCCTTTGCATAATTTGCCCCCCATTGTTTATATCCTAACAAACAGCCCCCAATAGCTTCTGGTAGCATAACAGTTTCATGTAATGATTTACTACATGTGAAATATTGGTTTCACTGTCAAGAATAGTTCAAAAAAGAAAATTATATATACGGTACATAAGCACATACAAATCAACCATCATCTTTAAAATTAAACCCTTCTAATACTGCATTCAGTAGGTGCCCTTCGTGCTGGCAAAACCATTCTACTTACCTCTTGGACGGTCACCATTCCCCTCACAGAACGGAGTTCCGCTATAGTCATTAAAAATAAAAATAAAAAGTCCCATAACAACTGCAGCCTTCACTGTTGTGAAAGAGTGGAAGTTTTGATTGGTGAAGTCCGCTATGACAGATTAATGAAGTCTTCAGTGGATTAGCAGCTATTGATTGGCGGCAAATGACCGTGTCACATGACCAACGGGGTGGACAGAGGAATGGTGCTGGTCTGGGAAGTATGTAAATCATTTTTTGTATTGTGTGATGGCGATGAAATATGAAACAAAATATAATGTGGACTATTCATCTTTCTTCTCTTCTTACAGGTATATATTTTTCACTGCTTGTGTGATCTATCCTGAAAACTGCCTTGTATCTCCATGCAATGCTCTGCAGCCTATCAATTTCTGGTATATATTTTTTCACTCCTCTACGTTTTTTGTATTCCATGATACTTAAAGGTCATCACACTTACTTTAAGAGTTTATGATCCATGCGAGTTTGTTAGTCTGTTTTTTTTTGGTTTTTTTTCCCCTGCACTTTATGGTCTCCTGTTGTCTTTTAAGCTAGTGATTGATTGCTAACGAGTTAAATCTGTGTAGATCTAAGCAGATACGTCCCTATATATTGAGACTTAGTTAAGGGGCAGCATTTATGCGGGGGCATTTATGCATATAGCATTTATGCATACTTTATCGAAGTGGCATAATTTATCAAAGTGCCCTGGCAGTTAGAAAATGGCAGTTGGACAGGGCAGGAGATCGGTAAGACATGCAAGACAAACAAACAAACTTGCTTCCAGGTCATGTTCTTGGAAAACACTATTCACCATTTGTATCTGTGCCATTTATTTTCTGGTTGCTACAATCATACACATTCACCGTTCTCCCACAAATGCGGCACACTTCATCCATATTAATCCCTCTCTCCTCTCTTCTCCTATGTACAGTTGTCATGCTCTCTTCACAATGTTATACCACGCAGATCCATTCATTCCCACCATACAACGCAGGAAACGCTCTCACAAATCAATCATCTGCTCACTCTCTGTATCTTCCTTCTGTTAGTCGCAGGTGATATTTCTCCCAACCCAGGACCCTCCAGTTATAATAACACTAACTCTTTCCCTGTTACATTCAGAAACCCTGCTAATCTCATTAATATTCCCTGCATATCTTCTGTCTCATTCAACTGTGCCCTTTGGAATGCACGCTCAGCTTGTAATAAACTCTCTTACATCATGACTTTTTCCTCTCTAATTCCCTCAACCTTCTGGCTCTCACTGAAACCTGGATCCAGCAGTCGGACACCACCGCCGCTGCAACGCTCTCCTATGGTGGCTTACATTTCTCTCATACCCCGCGACCTGACAACAGATCAGGTGGAGGTGTTGGTCTGCTTCTTTCAACAAAATGTACTTTTCAGGTTATCCCCCCTGTACCCTCCCTTATCTTCTCGTCCTTTGAGGCCCACACAGTCAGACTCTACCGGCCCTTTTCCCTGCGAGTGGCGGTTGTCTATCGCCCCCCAGGTCCCCCCCGTCAATTCCTGGATCACTTTGCTGCCTGGCTTCCAAATTTTCTATCCTGCGACATCCCCACGATAATCATGGGAGACTTTAACATCCCAATTGGCGATCCTCTTTCCCCATCTGCCACGCATCTTTTATCACTAACCTCCTCCTTCGGCCTTTCACAGCTTGATAATTCTCCTACACATGAAGACGGGAACACATTGGACCTGATCTTCTCCCGGCTTTGCTCAGTACATGACTTTACTAACTCTCCCCTTCCACTCTCTGACCATAATCTTCTTTCATTCTATGTCAAGAACTGTGACTCTACTCAAGACACTCCCACCGTCCACACTTATAGAAATTTAGGCGCCATTAACACCCAGAAATTTATAAAAAGGTTGCAATCATCATTGGCCCCAATCTCCTCCCTCTCATGTCCCGACTCTGCATTGAAGCATTATAACAAAATAATGCTATGCTCCCTGGATGAAGCCGCACCTCCTACGCAAAGAACAATTCGGCATAGACGGCGACAACCCTGGCACACGCCTCAAACACGTCTTCTCCAGAGGTACTCCAGGTGCGCTGAACGGCTGTGGAGAAAATCAAATCTGCCCGAAGATTTCCTCCACTATAAATTTATGCTGAAAACATATAACTCTGCCCTTCACCTCTCCAAACAAACCTACTTTAACAACCTCATAATCTCACTTTCCAATAATCCTAAACGACTCTTTGACACGTTTCATTCTCTCCTCAATCAAACAGCACAGGCCCCGACCACCGACCTCAGCACTGACGATCTGGCCAATTATTTCAAAGAAAAAATTGACCATATCCGACAGGAAATTTTCTCCCAATCCCCAAATGTTATGCATGCTCCCCCCCGCCACATTGTATCTTGCTCATTTTCTGACTTCGAACCAGTCACGGAAGATGAAGTGATCAGGCTCCTTGCATCTTCTCGCCCTACCACCTGCACCAGTGACCCTATTCCCTCACATCTCCTTCAGTCCCTTGCTCCAGCTGTCACCACTCACCTAACTAAAATTTTCAACCTTTCCCTCTCATCTGGTATCTTTCCCTCTTCTTTTAAACACGCCAGCATACAACCATTACTTAAAAAAACATCCCTCGACCAGAACTGCACGGCCAACTACAGACCTGTTTCCAATCTTCCCTTTATCTCTAAAGTCCTGGAACGTCTGGTCCATTCCCGTCTAATCCGCTATCTCTCAGACAACTCTCTTCTTGACCCTTTACAATCTGGTTTCCGCTCTTTACATTCTACTGAAACTGCTCTCACTAAAGTCTCTAATGATCTACTAACAGCTAAATCTAATGGTCACTACTCCCTGCTGATTCTCCTGGATCTCTCTGCAGCATTCGACACTGTGGATCACCAGCTCCTCCTCACTATGCTCCGCACTATTGGCCTCAAGGACATTGTTCTCTCCTGGTTCTCCTCCTATCTCTCTGACCGCTCCTTCTCTGTGTCTTTTGCCGGCTCCTCCTCCTCCCTACTTCCTCTTACTGTCGGGGTTCCTCAAGGATCAGTCCTAGGCCCCCTTCTTTTCTCCTTATACACCGCTCCTATTGGACAAACAATCAGTAGATTCGGTTTTCAGTTCCATCTCTATGCTGATGACACCCAATTATACACCTCTGCTCCGGACATCACCTCTGCATTACTACAAAAGACCAGTGATTGTCTTTCTGCTGTGTCTAACACTATGTCCTCCCTCTACCTAAAACTGAATCTGTCAAAAACTGAACTACTCGTCTTTCCTCCCTCCACTAACCTACCTGTGCCCGATATTGCCATTTCTGTTTGTGGCTCCACCATTACTCCCCAGCAACAAGCCCGCTGTCTTGGGGTCATTTTTGGTTCAGATCTTTCTTTCACTCCTCACATCAATTCACTCGCTCGTTCATGTCATCTACACCTCAAAAACATCTCAAGAATCAGGACTTTTCTCACCTTTGACTCGGCAAAAACTCTTACTGTAGCTCTTATTCATTCTCGTCTTGACTATTGCAACGCTCTACTTATCGGTCTCCCTCTTACTAAACTCTCCCCTCTCCAATCCGTCCTGAACGCAGCAGCCAGGATCATATTCCTCGCCAACCGCTACTCAGATGCCTCTTCCCTGTGCCAGTCATTGCATTGGTTGCCCATCCAATATAGAGTTCATTTTAAACTCATCACGCTTACCCACAAAGCGCTCCATGCTTCAGTACCCCCCTACATCTCCTCCCTCGTCTCAGTCTACCACCCTACACGTGCCCTCCGTTCTGCAAATGACTTGAAACTAAAATCCTCCATAATCCGAACTTCCCACTCCCGTCTCCAAGATTTCTCGCGTGCTGCGCCAATTCTCTGGAATGCACTACCCAGGACAGTTCGATTAATTCCCAATACCCACAGTTTCAAGCGAACCCTAAAAACACATTTCTTTAGACTGGCGTATCACCTAAACACACTTTGTCCATCCCAGCTTTCCCCCATATTAAAATCTTCTTCAACTTCGGGTTCAAACCAACCATGCACATAAAAGCCTCTGTCAGGACTGCACACATACTGGCTGGCGACCAGTCAATGTATTATTATTTATCCTATTCAGTATATCAAGGCTGCATTATACAATATATGTACTTTTTACCTTTTGTGTCTCCCCCACTTTCTCATAGACTGTAAGCTCGCGAGCAGGGCCCTCACTCCTTTCGATATGAGATATGCTTATTCTGTATTGTCTGTACAAGTCCCCCCTAAAATTTGTAAAGTGCTGCGGAATATGTTGGCGCTATAAAAATAAACTATTATTATTATTATTATTATTCCTGCCAAATAAATTGAATGTAAGGGACTTCTGAACCCCTGCTTTTCCCTACTCTGTTTGTCTTCCTTCCCCTGCAGTGATATCAAAACTTATACATTTGTAGTACAGAAGATGGCAGTTAAAGATCAGCACCTGTCTCCACCTCTGCTTGTTGTACTTAAAAGTGGTTCATGGAGAATTGTTATAAAATAAACAAACAATACACAATTTATATATATTTTTTTTATAAAATACCTGTATTTAGCAAAAAAGGTATGCTTTATCTTGTGCACTCTGTCAGGATTTTAAAGATGGCAGCTGCCATAAATCAGTGACATTCAGAGGAGACGCAGTAGGACGGGCTGTGTAAAGAACATCTGCTCTAGACATGCGTCGGGTCAGAGCAGCGTCCTGTCAAGCATCCTGAACTCGCGTTCCTCTGTTTAGTCAACCTGACAGCACACTGAACAGAGTGGACTAAAGGAGAAGATAAACACCATTCATTAATGGGGTTGTTTTTGTTTTTGTTTTGTTTTTTGTTTTTTTACTGCAATGAAGACAATTTCCCTTATGAAGTAATCTGCATAAAGTGTTTATCTTTCCATGCTGGGCAAAATTATAAAAATGTTTATTTACCAGAAGACATACAGTAGTTGTAGATTTATTGCATTAAAAAGAAAGGTACAAATAATTTTACTATTTTAGTTAATGAAAATTGAAATAATTTTGCATGATTGTGACTGTAAAAATTGCAATATAAAAACACTATCATATTAAATTTCAACCTTTGGTAAAAGCAAATGCCAAAAAAGTCCGAGTGCTCTTTGCAACTCTAGTACTAAAAATAGTTTTACGATCTGAAACATTCAAGTGTAACAATTATTGTAAAAAATATAGAAAAAAAAAATGAGAAAGAGAGCAAATGCTTTATAACTGCATTTTATTACAGCTTTATTACAAAGTAAAGTTGAAAAAGACAAGTCTGAGGGATGGCAAAGGTCAACTGAGGAATGGCAAAGAAGAGTGGAAAGGGTTATAGGTAAATATAAAATGCATGACCCATTCTGCCCTAAAGAGCAAGTTTTTTTCTCCTGTCAATCAATTGGATCAACATTCAGAACAAGAATTTTATACTTTTACATAAAGTATTAAAGGGAGTCTGTCACCACATTTGACCTATATAAACTATTAATATGGGCATACAGGGTATAGAATGCTGAAAAATAGGATACCTGTATGCCTCATATCCGATGTCTTGTTGCTGAGAAATCATCTTTTAATCACTTTATTAAAATTACCTCTTTCAGGATATGAGGACGAAGTTGCCTGGAAGATAATATTTATTTTAAAAATAGAAGGGGAGTTACCAGTGTGATGTGTGATGGCCGCTCTCTGCTCTCCTGATCTCACTGCAGAGCTGTGTGTGATTATAACTGACTTCCATCTCACATGCAGACAGTGGTGCAATACAACAAGAGAGCTGCAAAAAATGTGTTGTTTGCAAGAACACAAAGTTAATTTCTCCTGTTCTGTGTTAGTTACATGTCTCACTGGTAATTCCCCCTTCATATAAAATAAGCTCTGGATGCAGAATTATCTTCAAGGCAACATCCTCCCCAGAGCCTGGAAGAGGTAATTTACATATAAGAAAAACATGGATTTCTCTAGAATAAAACATCAGATCACAAATATCAAGGAATCATTTTATTCAGCTTCCTATGACCTATAGACGGCTTAAAAGGATTGATCCTACTGACAGATGCCCTTTAAGGTTTTTAGAAGAAAATTAACCTCTTTTTGAAATCATTGACGGTTCTCGCTGTTATCAGCTACCGAGGTATGCTTTTCCAAAGATTAATAGTTTTCATGATAAGAAAGACTTGCCTCCTTTGGAAACCATTTTATCTCCAAATGGAGGGAGCGTTACTGTCACGGGTGTGTTGCCACGAAGATCGTCACGAGTACACAGCCTGACTTCTCGCAGCTGACTTGTTGGTGCTTTGTGTTTTCTCGGCAGTGTAGGAGTTAATTCTCTCTCTCTCTCTGGGCTAGCTGAGGTCCAGCCTCGCCCAGCTGCAATCAATGCTTCTTTAGTGAGACTCCTTTATATTCCTGCAGGTCTGTTTGGGAGGTGTCGGTGAAAGCTTTTCATTCAGACTTACAGAGCGGATCGTGGTGTTTGGAGTTGCTGAGATAAGTGTATTTGGAAGTGTTTTTTCCCTTTCCTCGCTTTATCATTTATCTCCTTTCCCGTTGGTGTTCCCTCTGTTGTAGTTGTGTAGAAGTTGTATGCAAGGTGGTTTTGTTTTTTCCCTTGTACTGTCTCGTTCGTCTAAATACGGTGTGTGGGCATATTATTTCTGGTTCCCTATTGTTGTGATCGGGGTCCTTCTCAGGACTAGATTACTTAGGTGCAGGGATCCTCAGGAGGTAGGGGTTACGCTGGCGGCCTGGACCTCTGTACCTTTAACAGTACCTCCAGGTTGAGGGGTTAGTCAGGGTCCCAGCTTAGGGTCAGCTTAGGCCCCCTACCTCCAGTATTCTGTGACAGTGTGACATTTTCACCGACCCACTTAGTTTTCTCCAGCTACCATGGATCCAGTAGCCGGTCTAGCTCGGCAGTTGCAGAGTTTGTCCATGGGGCTGGCGGACGTTAAGTCCAAGGTTTTGCATCCTCTGGAGCAAGCCGGACCAGAACCTAAAGTAGCTCTCCCTGACAAGTTCACTGGGGGGCGGGACAAGTTTTTTGTTTTCCGGGAGGCATGCAAATTGTACTTTCGGCTGCGGCCTCGGTCATCGGGCAGTGAAGAACAAAGGGTGGGAATTGTCATCTCGCTCCTACAAGGGGACCCTCAATCTTGGGCGTTCTCTCTTCCCCCAAGCTCCCCGGTTCTCCAGTCAGTGGATAGGTTTTTCGCTGCTCTGGGACTCGTATATGATGACCCAGATCGGATCTCCCTTGCTGAGTCTAAGTTACGTAGGATTCAGCAGGGAGATCGTCCGGCGGAGGAATTCTGTTCGGAGTTCCGTAGGTGGGCCACGGACACCCAGTGGAATGACCCGGCTCTTAGGAGCCAGTTTTGTCATGGTTTATCCGACAAATTACAGGATGTGTTGGCACAGTATGACTCTCCCGCGTCACTGGAAGCCGCTATGGCCCTTGCTATTCGTGTTGACAGACGGCTTCGGGAGAGGTGCGGGATAACTCTACCCCCTGTAATGTCTCCACCTCCTACAAGGTCCCCTCATATGGTGGTTCCCCTGGTCAGTCCGGAGGAGCCTATGCAATTAGGAGGGACATCATTTCGGGGAAGGGGACCGGTGGTGTGCCATAAGACAGGAAGGTGTTTCCTCTGCGGGAAAAAGGGACATTTTATTGGGGGGTGTCCATCCCGTCCCTTGCAGAGTAAAGAGTCGTCGAAAAAACTGTTGATCCCAGGTTGTGTGGTGGACGGCAATCTGGGAGTAGGTATTTCGTCCCTAGGTTCGTCTCAGTTTCTCGTACCGGCGGAGGTGGTGGTGGGTACGAGAACTGAGAGGATATCTGTTCTTCTGGATAGTGGGGCCGGGGCTAATCTGGTTGATGCTCGGTTTGCCCGGGTTCAAGGTATGCGATTGAGTGAGTTGGCTAAACCCATCCCCATATTCTCGATCGATGCCAGGCCTCTCGGTCAGGGAAGTTTTTTGCAAGCTGTGCATGGTGTAAAACTTCAAGTGGGGGCAATACATAAAGAACTGTTGTCTTGCTACGTGTTGGAGGGTCTTCCCACTCCTATAGTGTTGGGCCTTCCTTGGTTAGCTAAGCATAACCCGGTTATTAATTGGCAAACCAGAGAGATAAGCCAATGGAGTAAATTCTGTAATAAAAACTGCATGAACACGGTCATCGGTGCGGTTACTCCTTGGGTCTTACCTCCATTTCTGGCGGACTTTGAGGATGTATTCTCGGAGAATGGGTGTCAGGAACTACCTCCTCATCGCGAGTATGACTGTTCTGTAAAACTGCTCCCTGAGGCCAAGTTACCTAAAGCTAGGTTGTATAACCTTTCTGGTCCTGAGAGGCAGGCCATGAAGGATTATATTTCTGAAAGTCTGGCTAAGGGGCATATTAGACCTTCATCTTCACCGGTGGCCGCGGGGTTCTTCTTTGTTAAGAAGAAAGATGGAGGCCTACGCCCTTGCCTGGATTTCCGTGAACTTAATCGGATTACGGTCCGAGATCCGTATCCGCTCCCACTTATTCCCGATCTCTTTAATCAGATCGTGGGCGCCAAATGGTTCTCTAAGTTGGATCTCAGGGGGGCGTACAATCTGATTAGGATGAAGGAGGGGGATGAGTGGAAGACGGCTTTTAACACTCCGGAGGGGCATTATGAGAACCTTGTCATGCCATTCGGTCTGACTAATGCCCCGGCGGTGTTTTAACACTTTGTTAATGATATTTTTCGCCACCTGGTGGGACAGTTTGTTGTCATATATCTGGATGATATCTTAATTTACTCGCCGGATCTGGTGTCTCATCAGGAGCACGTTAGACAGGTGTTACAGATCTTGCGGGATAATAAACTGTATGCCAAGTGGGAAAAGTGTGTGTTCGCCGTACAGGAACTCCAGTTTTTAGGCTTCCTGGTTTCAGCGTCCGGTTTTCGTATGGACCCTGGGAAAGTGCGGGCAGTTCTTGAGTGGGATCGGCCGGAGAATCTTAAGGCACTACAACGTTTCCTGGGGTTTGCTAACTATTACCGGAAGTTCATTCGTAATTTCTCGTCCATGGTTAAGCCTCTCACAGACATGACTAAAAAGGGGACGGATTTTTCTAGGTGGTCTGACAAGGCTTGTCAAGCATTCTCCTCCTTGAAAAAATGTTTTGCCTCGGCACCCATACTCATTCAACCTGATGCGTCTCAGCCATTCTTTGTAGAGGTAGACGCTTCCGAGGTAGGGGTGGGAGCAGTATTGTCACAGGGTTCGTCCCCTGGTAAGTGGCATCCGTGCGCCTTTTTCTCTAAAAAGTTGTCGTCCGCTGAGAGGAATTACGATGTCGGCAATAGGGAACTCTTGGCCATTAAGTTAGCTTTTGAGGAGTGGCGCCATTTTTTGGAGGGGGCAGTTCATCCGGTCACCGTCATCACCGATCACAAGAACCTGCTATATCTGGAGTCCGCTAAACGTCTGAATCCCAGACAAGCTAGGTGGTCATTGTTTTTTACCAGGTTTAATTTCGTCGTTACATATCGTCCTGGGTCTAAAAATGTAAAGGCGGATGCCTTATCTCGCAGTTTCCCTGGGGCCGGGAATACGGACGACCCGATTCCTATTCTTCAGGAGGGGGTGGTGGTTTCGGCAGTATGCTCTGAGCTGGAGGAGGAGATATTGGAGGCTCAGGGGGACGCCCCTGTTGGACCTTCGGGGAGACTGTTCGTTCCAGATCAGTTGCGACAAAAGGTGATCGAGGCACACCATAACTCAGTTTTTGCAGGACACCCGGGGAGTAAAGCAACTGTGGATCTCCTCTCGCGTCGGTTTTGGTGGCCTAACTTACATAAAGAGGTGGTAACTTTTGTCGCGTCCTGTGGGGTTTGTGCGCGCTCTAAGACCTCACATACCCGTCCGTCTGGGGCCCTCTTACCTTTGAAGATCCCGGAGCGTCCTTGGACTCATCTGTCTATGGACTTTATTACGGACCTCCCTCCGTCTTCGGGTAAAACGGTCATACTCGTTGTAGTGGACAGGTTCAGCAAGATGGCACATTTTATCGCTCTTCCGGCTCTCCCTAATGCGAAAACTCTTGCGCAGGTGTTCATTGGGGAGATTGTGAGGCTTCACGGGGTACCCTCCGAGGTGGTGTCTGATCGGGGGTCTCAGTTTGTGTCCAAGTTCTGGAAGGCGTTTTGTGCTCGGCGGGGGATGCATTTGTCATTCTCGTCGGCTTTTCATCCTCAGACCAATGGTCAGACGGAACGTATGAACCAGAGCTTGGAGACATATCTTCGGTGTTTTGTGTCAGAGAACCAGGAGGACTGGGCTTCTTTCTTACCTCTGGCAGAGTTTGCTCTCAATAATAGGCGGAGCGAGTCCACTGGTAAGTCCCCGTTTTTTGGGGCATATGGTTTTCACCCCCAGTTTTGTACTTTCAGTAGGGGGGGCTCTTCGGGGGTTCCGGAGGAGGAACGATTTTCCTCATCTCTCGCTTCAGTATGGAGAGGGGTGCTGAAGAATCTGAATACTATGGGGAACCGATACAAACGTATGGCTGATAGGAGGAGAGTGTCTGGTCCGGACCTAAGTGTGAACGATCAGGTATGGTTGTCTACCAGGAATATTAAACTTAAGGTTCCCTCCTGGAAACTGGGTCCCAGGTTCATCGGGCCGTACAGAATCAGTTCTGTTATTAATCCGGTGGCATTCCGTCTTGACCTCCCCCCTACGTTTAAAATTCACAACGTGTTTCACAGATCATTGCTTAAGAGGTATGTGGCGCCGGTGGTACCGTCACCTTTACCTCCCCCTCCTGTGGTTGTCAATGGTAACTTGGAGTTCCAGGTATCGAGGGTCATTGATTCACGCTTTAATCGCCGGTCCCTTCAGTACTTGGTTCATTGGAAGGGGTATGGTCCTGAGGAGAGGATGTGGGTTCCTGCATCGGATATTAACGCAGACCGATTAGTTCGGGCCTTCCACTCGACTCACCCGGATAAACCTGGCCCTGAGGGTCCGGAGGCCCCTCGTAGAAGGGGGGGTACTGTCACGGGTGTGTTGCCACGAAGATCGTCACGAGTACACAGCCTGACTTCTCGCAGCTGACTTGTTGGTGCTTTGTGTTTTCTCGGCAGTGTAGGAGTTAATTCTCTCTCTCTCTCTGGGCTAGCTGAGGTCCAGCCTCGCCCAGCTGCAATCAATGCTTCTTTAGTGAGACTCCTTTATATTCCTGCAGGTCTGTTTGGGAGGTGTCGGTGAAAGCTTTTCATTCAGACTTACAGAGCGGATCGTGGTGTTTGGAGTTGCTGAGATAAGTGTATTTGGAAGTGTTTTTTCCCTTTCCTCGCTTTATCATTTATCTCCTTTCCCGTTGGTGTTCCCTCTGTTGTAGTTGTGTAGAAGTTGTATGCAAGGTGGTTTTGGTTTTTCCCTTGTACTGTCTCGTTCGTCTAAATACTGTGTGTGGGCATATTATTTCTGGTTCCCTATTGTTGTGATCGGGGTCCTTCTCAGGACTAGATTACTTAGGTGCAGGGATCCTCAGGAGGTAGGGGTTACGCTGGCGGCCTGGACCTCTGTACCTTTAACAGTACCTCCAGGTTGAGGGGTTAGTCAGGGTCCCAGCTTAGGGTCAGCTTAGGCCCCCTACCTCCAGTATTCTGTGACAGTGTGACATTTACATGAAACATCCATTGTCCATATTTTTTGGTCTACTTATATATTTGCACAAGTTAATCATGTCACCGTTTTTTGGCTCTTTTCAAAATTAAATAAATGTAATTCTTTTAAATGTTTCCTCTTAAAAAGGACCTTTCTCCAAAATTTTCATGCTGAACTGGACACACAATGTAAAAGGGTCGGCAGAATGGAAAAAAAGTTTTTGTTTTTAATTTGCTTCTCGTTGTGGATTTATTTGCAATCAAAGTATTTGACACCTAATGAGTTATTTTTTTAAAAAAAATTGGTGTCATCAGGCAGTTTTCACCGTGGGTGTGTACTTGTTCTCCCTGTAAGCAAGCTGCAACACAAAGGAATCATTGGTCAGAATCATACAGGGAGAATAAGTACATGCTTTCAGGGAAAACTCTGATAATACCTACTTGGACTTTAAAAAAAAAAGAAAAAAAGGTAATCCAAGTGGGTGTAATCCAAGATTTCACTGGGGAATGTATTTATTCTCAATATGTGATGCTGACCAATGATGCCTTGGAGTGTTGGTGACTGCTTATGATTGATCAGCATACAAGGAGAACAGTACATGTCCACGGTAAAAATTGTTTGATAACATCAACTTAAAAAGTTAACTCATTAGGATCCAAATATTTTGATTGCTAATATCTATGAAACAGAGAGGCAAAATTAAAAAGAAAAAAAAGAAAAAAAGTTTTATTCTGCCCAGTAGCCAATATTACATCTTGTGTCCAGTCCAACTTGAAAAATTTGGATAAAAAGTCCTGTTCAAAAGGGTAACCCTCCGTAATTTAAGTAATTTATGCACTGCAGAGCTGGCTGTCAATCCAAGTAACGGGGTGTGCTTAGTAGAGATGAGTGGATAAGGCAAAATTCTAATTAGTTTGTATGGGGTTTTTTGAGAAATTCGAATTGCAAAGAAGTTCTAATAAAACGCAAGATGTAAAAAAAAAACAAAAAAAAACGCACACTTATACTTACCCTCCGCTCCTCACCACATCTTCAGATTGCCACCGCTTGTATGGAAATGCCCATACCATTAGTTTTGACATGACCTGGGAGGGTTTGTCGCATGCGCACAAGGTCAAGGCATATACTAAATTCATGACACAATGACTTTTTGTGTGTTTTGTGCAGAACTTTCCAAGCCTCCTTAGCGCAAAATGTCCTGGCCCATTGTGAGAAGATTTCAGCTTAAGAATCGGCAATCAGAAAAGGTGTGATGCGGTGGGGTTGTAGAGGTCAATGGTAATGAGTGTATAAAGGAATTCTTTGTTGTTTTTTTTTGTTTGTTTGTTTTTTTTAACATTTTGTTGAGCTTTTATGGCTCACAAAAATGGCCATTAAATCCGCACGGAAGGGAATTAGAAAAAAATAAATAAAAATTTTTGAATGCGGGTTTTTGTAAAATTCAAATAAAATTTAATTTTATTTGAATTTATGCGCTCATTTATAGTGCTTGCCGACGCAACTCAACGTGCTGCCAGCAGAGTAGCCACACTGGCATGCCGGTGTTGCAGAAAGCCAGGAACACAAGGGAAGAAGAAGGTTAATTTTCTCCTAGGTGCTGCATTTTTAGCATGGAAGATGGGCACCGTTCTAACACCATTAACCTGAAAGATATCTGATTAATCTGCAGACTAATAGAGTAATAAAAAAGGACAGGTTCCCTTTAACTATTTTGGAATTTATTCCTGAAACCACTTTGGATCACTGTTGTAGGTTGATCCATAGTAGAGAATTCTTTTTATTTTTTTTAAACTCTGTACACTTGAACCAGAAGGTTTAAATGAAAGAATAGAAAATAAAAGGATACCACTTATTCCCTTTATAACTTTGTGAGAATAATCTAATAATTTTTTTATTTTATGCCATTCTCAATATGTATTTCTGTATTCTGTTTCTAACAAAGTTTGTAAACACTTTTACGATATACTATGTGCTAGTTTTGACAAGCATTTATATAGTTTGGCGTTGTAACCCCATTAGCTCTTATTTTTTTAAACATAGCAAGCTTTCGAGACAGCTCAGGTCTCTTCTTCAGGCTGATTAATGACACCAAATCTGAAAACACATACATATATACATAGGCAAAAGAAGAAGAAGAAAAAAAGGGGGGGGGGGGGGGAATCAGTGCTATGTGCTGTCGTAAATACGACAGGTGACGTAAAGCAGAGTCAGGCTAGGGAGGGGGAGAGGAGCTGGGAAAGTGAAAGCTAGATTCTAAGATAGGCGGAACAAATTGTATTATTGGTATATGGTTAGTAACTAGTGTTGAGCCACCCCCGTAGTGTTCGAGTTCGGTTCGGTTCGTCGAACACCCGTGTGTTCGCCGAACTGTTCGTCGAACTGTTCGTCGAACACCTTCAAACACCGTTAAAACCAATGGCAGGCAAACAAAAACACATAGAAACACATAGAAAACACCTTCAAAGGTGTCCAAAAGCTGACAAACTGCTCAGAAGACACAACTAACACATGGAAAAGTGACAAGTACATATAGTCATGCGAAAAGAAAAGAGGTGGAGGAGTAAAAGGAGGGGGAGACACAGATATAGGCATGTCATGCCCTTCTAAAATCCAAAAAGTGAGAAGCCGACACGTTCAGTCCGCTCCTGCCCGTGCCACCTCCGTGTCGCCGGGTTTGTGCCAGAGCCGCGGTGAACCCTGACGGCCAGCCCATCTCTCCCAATACTGGTGCCTGTCCGCTGGTGGGTCGAGCGAGCCCCCCTGTGGTGGAGGCAGCTCTAAGCTTTTTAATTTAAATTGTCTCTCTAATTTGAATAAATACACTTTAAATCCATTTACAAGGATCTATTGGAGGGCAAGTCTCATGCCAGCAGCCGCGTAATTCCAGCTCCAGTAGCGTCCACTAAAGCTGCTGCAGTTAAAAAGCTTTTATAAGGATCGAGCTCGGCTGTCCACCGCAAGGCATCCTACTGCCAGTCCGAGCCCCTATGCCTTGGGGTGCCTCCTGATGCTCTTCACTGAGTATCCCGTGGTCCCGAAGCATTTCCTTTGAAAAAATGAAGTGTCCAAACTACAGGTGGTGTAGCTTGCTTAACAGCCGGGATAATCCACTGACTAGCAGACCCTGCTACTAGGCACAAAGTATTTCCTGGGCTAGATGCAGTTAAAAATTTGTAATTAGATACTCTCGTTGGATGCTGAGAAAGCATTCCATAGAGTCTCCTGGCACGCCATATATGATTCTCTTAAAAAGCTTGGGGTAGGGGTCTAGGGGACCCTTTTATAGCCAAAATCACGGCCCTGTATCGCAATACGTCACCTAGGCTGAAGATAAATGGAACTGTAGCACCCTGAGGGCTCGGTTGCTACAGAGGTATTGCACCTCACCCAGAGGTGTGATATCTCACTCTCAGGTAAGGATGTAGTGTGGATCAGGACCCGACACCTGCATGCATTACACCACATTGCCGTGGGGCAGGGCGACCAATATGCCCCTGAGATGGGCACGGCAGTCCCTGTCACTGGCTGGAGTGGGGGGAGGGAACACTGAGGAAGGGGAACCTTGTAGTGCAGGAGCAGGGAGGAAGCAGTTCCTGGGTGCATTGAGAAGGGAGTATAAAAGGTGGGCACCATCTTAGTTCAGTGCAGAGAAGTCTGAGCAGAAGTGGCAGGGAGCAGGGGCTCTGCATGAGCTCTGCTCCGGAGGCGGGCCTAGTAACAGAGGCCCAGGCCTGGAAGAGGGAGAAGGAAGGAAGAGGAGCGGAGAAGGCTCCAGGAACGAGGAACGAAGGGATCTCAGGGGTGCGGACGGGCGAGTCGCCACCGCACGCCCGAATCCACCTGCGTGGAGGGGTCAGGCCAAAGGGGGAGACCGGTCCCCGAAACTAGTGGAGGCAGGAAACGACCCTCAGCTAGAAACAGGAGGCTGTGACATTTTATGTGGCGCAGCCCCTCGCTACACCCGCTAGGAAGGCACCACATAGGGTCAGGGAAACTGGCGCCAAGTTTACCAAGAGGAGGCCCGAGGCAGCCGGACAGAAGGGTTGGTAAGAAAGGCCAGACAAAGGACACACAAAGGGGGTCCTGTGAAGCACTCCAAAGTTATCTGGGAGTTGTCTGAGCCCCTCACCTGGTGAGCACAGTACGACGTGGGCAGCCGTTACCTGCAGACGTGGTCTGGATAATAAGAACTGTGAGTAAAGGCCCTGGACTGCATCACTGACTCCGTGTCATTACTGCTGCTGCCCTGCACCATCACCCCCATCCTCCGCATACACTGCCCTGAGGCTATACTCCTCCCGTGGGGAGTTATGCTACGCTCTGCTGCACCCACAACACCAGCCTCAGCGGTCTGCCCTGGAGCGGCGGTTCACTCTGACCGCAATCCACGGGTGGCGTAGTCGGACATTTAAACATCAAAACCACATAAATAGTTCCGCCACTGGTTTGACCGCCCTGAGCCACGGAACCGGGTTGCCGCCACGGAGACTACAACCACCAGCATCCACCAAAAAGGGTCCGGCTCCGGGTGTCCCAAGGCCCAGGGGGCGCGTCAGAACATTTTCATCACCTTTCACAATCACCAATGGGACAAGGCAGGGATGTTCTCTGTCCCCTCTCTTATACATCCTAGTGACGGAGCACCTGCTCTCATCAATTCGCCATAACCCCAATATTAGGTGGATTGAGGTGGGAGGCACCGAGTACAAGTGCTCTCTATTTGCTGATGATGTCCTAGTATATATCACTCAATCACATATATCCATCCATGCTGTTATGGCTGAAATAGAGATCACTTTGTTACATGGTCAAATTTTAAAATCAATGCAGCGAAGTCTGAGGCCCTCGATGTCTCCCTCCCCAAATCCATATAGGATTCCATCCAGTCCAACTTTCCCTTTGCCTGGCCCTCACAGGGTATCAAATACTTAGGAATTCCTATTCATAGAGACCTCTCCCATCTATGTTATCTTAATTTTGGGCCCTTTATTGAACAACTCCATACAGACCACGGTTGGCAAGTTAGAACTGTAAGATTCACTACGTGAACCACTGGTGTTTTGTGGAAAAGCACATGTACACTGTGTTCCAAATTATTATGCAAAAAGTGTTTAGGAGTGATAAGGGAAGAATTTGTTTGTTTGTCAGTTAAACTCATTGATGGTGATGTGTGTCAGGGCTCTTTATATCACTGTAAGCAATTGCAGACACCTGTGCTAATTAGTTTGGCAGGTGTGTCCAATGAAAGGCAAGACTACTTAAGAAGGCTGTCTCACATTATTAAGCAGCCTACATTTTCTGCCAAAATGGGAAAGAAAAAGGATGTGTCGGCTGCTTAGAAGCAACAAATTGTGGAGTGTTTAGGTCAAGGCATGACTACAATCAACATTGTGCGATGATCAGGATGAAGTGTCTTGGCAATCAAGAAGTATGTAGCTGATTCACAGTACACACGTGTGCGTGCTGATAAGGGCAAATTGAGGACTCTTTCCTACAGGCAATTACGTCAGGTTGAAAGAGCAGCGGCAAAAAAGCCTTGTCATAGCAGCAGACAAGTTTTTGAAGCTGCTTGTGCCTCCAACGTCCCCCGAACAACAAGATGCAGGGTCCTTCAGAGGTTTGCAGCTGTGCATACGCCATCCTGTCGACCTCCTCTATCCACTTCACACAAGCAGAAACGGCTCCAGTGGGCCAAACATTACATGAAGACTGATTTCAAAACTGTTTTGTTCACGGATGAGTGCCATGCAGCGCTCGATGGTCCAGATGGATGGAGTGGAGGATGGCTGGTTGATGGACACCCCACGCAAACACGGCTACAGCGCCAACAAGGAGGAGGTGGAGTAATGTTTTGGGCTGGAATCATGGGGAGAGAGATTGTCGGCCCCTTTAGGATCCCTGAAGGCGCTAAAGATGAACTCCATAATGTATGTGGATTTTCTCAAACAGCACTTCCTGCCATGGTTCAAGAAGAAGAACCGTGTATTTCACAGCAAGATCATTTTTCTGCATGATAATGCACCATCTCATGCTGCACATAAAACATCTGCATCTCTGGCTGATATGGGCATAAAAGGGGACAAACTTATGGTGTGACCCCCATGCTCCCCTGACCTCTACCCCATTCAGAACCTTTGGAGCATCATTAAAAGGAGTGTCTATGATGGCGGGAGGCAGTTCACATCTAAGCAACAGCTCTGGGAGGGTATTCTGTCCTCATGCAAAACAATTGAAGCAGAAACCATCCAAAACCTGACATTCAATGGACGAGAGAGTTCAGAAGCTCCTTTCGAACAAGGGGTCCTATGTGAAAATGTAACATCACCTAGAATAAAGTTTTGAGTTGAAAACTGTTTGATTTCAGTTTCTAACAACCTGCTAATGCTTATAATTTCAAAAATGACCATTTTTTTGGTCTTTATTAAAATGAAAAGGTTGATCGAAAAGTTTGGGGGATCTAAGAGTGTGGCAACCCAGTAGTCATGATTACTTCGAATTCTGACAATATGAGGGTCATGCCGCAGGTAGTGCAGCAAGAAGGCACTTATGTGTCTTGCGCATCTCGGAGCCCCAAAATTATTTTCCGGGCTAGATGCAGCTAAAAATTATTATTAATTTTAAATCTGGTGAAGCTTTAGTATAGATGGCCTAATAGGATCAGTGCTGCACACTGCTACAAAGCCCAAATTATTTTCCAGTCAAGATACAGATAAACATGATTAGTAATTTTAAATCTGGTGGAGCTTATTATAGATGGCCTAATAGAATCAGTGCTGCACACTGCTACAAAGCCCAAATTATTTTCCAGCCAAGATACAGATAAACATGATTAGTAATTTGAAAGCTTAAAACGGTTGGTAGGGTGATTTTAACCAATCATCAAGCTTTTACTCTCCCCAGGATGACACAGGGGTAGAAAAGTCGTTTCGGATCCATGATTTGTTCATCTTTATGAACGCGAGTCTGTCTACATTATCAGTGGAGAGCCGCGTGCGCTTATCTGTCAGCACACCACCAGCAGCACTGAACACACGTTCAGACAGAACGCTGGCTGCGGGGCATGACAAGATCTCCAAGGCGTAAGTGGCTAGCTCCGGCCATTTATCCAGATTGGAAGCCCAAAAAGAGCAAGGGTCCAGTGACACAGTCGTGGCTTCAATGTTTACTTGGAGATACTCCTGTACCATCGTCTCTAGGCGTTGACTATGTGTCAGACTTCTTGTCTCCTGTGGCCTTGCAAAGGATGGGCTAAAAAAGTGGTGAAATGATTCCGCAAAATTGATGTTACCAGCAGATACTGTGGTTCTGTTACGGTTTGAGTGCTTAACACTTGACGGTCCCACGGTTGGCAAGTTGGAACTGTGAGATTCACTACGTGCACCACTGGTATTTTGTGGAAAAGCACATGTAAGATTCTGCAACAGTCTCTGCTGATACTCCTGCATGCGTGCATCCCTTTCTATGGCAGGAATAATTTCTGCAAATTTACTTTGGTACCGGGGATCTAACAGTGTGGCAACCCAGTAGTCAGGATTATTTCTAATTCTCACAATTCGAGGGTCATGTTGCAGGTAGTGCAGCAAGAAGGCACTCATGTGTGTTGCGCATCCAGGAGCACCAAGTCCCTGTTGTGTTGGTGGCGAGGTAACAATCATGCTTCCTTCCTCTGTCCTCTCCCCCCAACCTCGCACAACAGAAATGTGATCAAGGTCTCCCTCATCTGATGAGTCTTCCATCAGTTCGTCCTCCACTTCTTCCTGGGCTCCTGCACCTTCCTCACTAGTTTGGCTGCTACCATGCGCCCTGGTAAAACCATCTCCCCCACCCTCACATGCCTGCCGCCTTGGTGCTGCCGACCGTGTGGACCTTGCAGATGTTAGCCCTTCCGCATACAACTCCTCCTCCTCTACTTCCTCCACCTCCTCTTGTGCCACCACCTGACTCCGAATTCTGTTTAACATGTGCTCCAGCATGTAAATCACTGGAATAGTCATGCTGATAATGGCATCGTCAGCACTAAACATCTTCGTCGCCATTTCAAAACTGTGCAGAAGGGTGCATAGGTCCCTGATCTGAGACCACTCCTCCAGCGTGATTTGCCCCACCTCTGGATCTCGTTGGCCCAGGCTATACGTCAGAACGTATTGCACCAGGGCTTGTCGGTGCTGCCACAGTCGCTGCAACATGTGCAGAGTTGAATTCCACCGGGTAGGCACATCGCATTTTAGCCGGTGAAGTGGCAGGCCCAACGACTTCTGTAGAGATGTAAGTCGCTGAGCTGCGGGATGCGAACGGCGGAAGTGAGCACACAGCGACCGTGCCCTCTGCAGAAGGCCATCTAGTCTGGGATAGTGGGCTAAAAATTGCTGGACAACCAGGTTCAACACGTGAGCCATACAAGGCACGTGTGTGACATTGCCCCGGTGAAGGGCCGCACCCAGGTTTGCAGCATTGTCGCACACGGCCTTCCCTGGTTTCAGGTCCAGTGGAGACAACCATTCATGAAATTGGTTCTCCAGAGCTGACCACAACTCCTCAGCTGTGTGACTCACATTTCCCAGACATTTCAATGTAAAAACCACCTGATGACGTTGAGCCCTACTGCCAGCATAGTAAGGAGGTGTGCAGGATCCCTTCTGCGCAGTTAGAAAGCTTGTGGCATGACCAGACAGGCTTTGGGTGCAGGTGGAAGACCGAGAGGAGGTTGAGGAGGCAGAAGCAGTGGAGGAACTTTGACATAAAGAGGATTGACGCACAACTCGTGGGGACGGCAAGACTTGGACAGCAGCCCCTTGTCCTGCTGTCACCATAGTTACCCAGTGCCCAGTCAGCGACATGTAACGCCCCTGTCCATGCCTACTCGTCCAAGTGTCTGTGGTGAAATGCACCCTGTCACACACAGAGTTTCTCAAAGAAGCGGTGATGTTGTGTGCGACATGCTGGTGGAGCGCAGGCACACCTTTCTTTGAGAAGTAGTGCCGACTGGGCATCTGGTACTGGGGCACTGCGACGGACATAAGGTCTCGAAAATCCTCTGTGTCCACCAGGCGGAAAGGCAGCATTTCTGTAGCCAAGAACTTGCAGATGGTGAAATTCAACCTCTTAGCTTTCTCATGGCTAGGAGGAAATGGTCTTTTACTTGTCCACATCTGAGGGACCGAGGGCTGGCTATTGTGCTTAGACGGGGTTGATAAGGGTGTCCCCGGCAAACTGCCGGTCTGTGAGGAAGATGCAGGCGGACATGTTAGGTTGCCTTGATCCAAAGGTGGTGCTATCGATGTCAGACAGCGCTCAACACCAGCTGGTGTTACCACCTCCAAAGAAAATGATGACCTGCCAATCACGCTGGCTGTTGCGGGTAAAGAGGTGGCAGGTCTGCGCCCCAAAACAGGTGTGACTGCTGTCCCCCCAGTCACAGAGGATGAAGAGGCCGCGGATGCACAAGATATGGCAGACGGTGGTTGGCCCGGCCGGCTAGGCCGCATTGTAGCACACTGAGCTTCCCACTGCAACTTATGCTTCATGTCCATGTGCCGGTTCATGCATGAAGTACTCAAACTATGTATTTTTTGGCCTCTACTTAGCTTTTGCTGACAAATGTTACAGATAACACGAGTTGGGTCATCTTTATCGATCTGAAAAAATGCCCAGGCTATGCAAGGCTTAGCACCCATGCGACCTGAAGAGCCACCACGACTTGTGGTGAGAGGCAGAGTTGTGTTTGAGGATGCAGTTGTTGACGTGCTTCCAGTACTACGTCTCTGTCCAGGAAGGCGCAACCTGAACTCGTCGTCACTAGCATCTTCCTCCACCTCCTCTGCTGACCTCATCTCTTGGCTGACTGTGGGTTGACAGTAAGTGGGATCTCCAACCTCATCATCATCACCCTGTGTGTTATCACACCCGTCGTCCTCAGAGCCAACCTGTTCCTGCCCTGACAAAAAACTAAAGTTGTCGCTCCAATCAGGTATTTGAGTCTTATCATAGTCTTCCTCATTGTCTCCACCAACAGGAGTTACAGTTTGGGAATGAGGGTCTACATTATGGTCAGAACCTTCTGCGTCTGGTCCTGGATCCGACTCATAAAGATTCTGGGCATCAGTGCAGATCATTTCCTCGTCTGGATTCACAGAAGCGCTGGAGTCGACCTCTGATTCCCAGGCTATAGTATGAGTAAACAGCTCTGCAGACTCAACCATCTGTTCTACCTCATACTCAGACGGGCAGCTGGAGATTTGGGAGCTGTGAGGAAGCAAGTGCGATTGGGGTGACACCTTTGAGGACTGGAGTATTTGTGATGTTGAAGTTGATGTGGAGGAGAGCCCACTTAAAGGAGCACTTGATATCCGTTGAAGCACCTGCTGTTTTTGTGCCTCATCTGGAATTTGTAGCGATTGGCGTGGCCGTAAGAAAGGGATCTTATCACATTGTCCGCTAAAAGAAGTAGACATTTTAGTTTGACTGGAAGATGGTCTTTCTTCTGCAGATGTTACTGTTGCTTTAACACCTACCCCACGGACACAACCTTTTTTCCCCTTCCCAACACGCCTATTCCCCTTTCCACCAGCAGCAGGCCTTTTTCCACTCATTTTGGTGGTTAACTAATTCACAACTCTGGAGTTGTTTGCACAAAAAAACAATGGATGGGAACCGAGCAGAGCTGAGTGGCCAAACTGTGGTATTAGGCCAAAACTATTGGCTGGGTTAGATGCAGAAAAAAATGATATTCAATTTGCAACCTGATGGAGGTCAGTATAGATGGACTAATAGAGAAAGTCCCACACACTGCTAGAAGGCCAATATTTTTTCAGAGGTAGATGCAGAAAAAAAATATATTCAGTTTGCAACCTGATGGAGGTCAGTATAGATGGACTAATACAACAAGTCCCACACACAGCTAGAAGCCCAATATTTTTTCAGAGGTAGATGCAGAAAAAAATATATTCAGTTTGCAACCTGATGGAGGTCTGTATAGATGGATTAATAGAACAAGTCCCACACACAGCTAGAAGCCCAATATTTTTTCAGAGGTAGATGCAGAAAAAAATATATTCAGTTTGCAACCTGATGGAGGTCTGTATAGATGGATTAATAGAACAAGTCCCACACACAGCTAGAAGCCCAATATTTTTTCAGAGGTAGATGCAGAAAAAACTATATTCAGTTTGCAACCTGATGGAGGTCAGTATAGATGGACTAATACAACAAGTCCCACACACAGCTAGAAGCCCAATATTTTTTCAGAGGTAGATGCAGAAAAAAATATATTCAGTTTGCAACCTGATGGAGGTCTGTATAGATGGACTAATACAACAAGTCCCACACACAGCTAGAAGCCCAATATTTTTTCAGAGGTAGATGCAGAAAAAAATATATTCAGTTTGCAACCTGATGGAGGTCTGTATAGATGGATTAATAGAACAAGTCCCACACACAGCTAGAAGCCCAATATTTTTTCAGAGGTAGATGAAGGAAAAAATATATGCAGTTTGCAACCTGATGGAGGTCAGTATAGATGGACTAATAGAACAAGTCCCACACACAGCTAGAAGGCCAAATATTTTTTCAGAGGTAGATGCAGAAAAAAATTATATTCAGTTTGCAACCTTATGGAGGTCAGTATAGATGGACTAATAGAACAAGTCCCACACACAGCTAGAAGCCCAATATTTTTTCAGAGGTAGATGAAGAAAAAAATATATGCAGTTTGCAACCTGATGGAGGTCAGTATAGATGGACTAGTACAAGTCCCACACACAGCTAGAAGCCCAATATTTTTTCAGAGCTAGATGCAGAAAAAAATTATATTCAATTTGCAACCTGATGGAGGTCAGTATAGATGGACTAATAGAATGATGCTATGCCCAAAAGATTTTACTTCACTAGGTGCAGTAAAAAAATTGGTATTCTATACACAGGTGGTATATCTTGCAACACAGATAGGCTACTCCACTGACTAACACACTCTGCAATAGGCCAAAAAGGATTAGCTTTGCTAGATTCAGCCAAATGCTGTGAAAAAAACTTGCACAGCACTGGCACAGACCTGCCTGGCAAAAACTGATAGGAACTGATGTAACCTAGTCCTGAAAAGGACTCCAATTACAATTAGTCTTTACTCCCACAATCTATCTATTTAAGAGCACAGACCTGCCTGATAAAAGTCGTAGGAAATGCTGTAACCTAGTCCTTAAAAGGACTGCAATCACAACTATTCCCTACTCCCAAGCTATCTGTAGATTTGTGCGAAAATTGGCTTGAAATTAACAAGGTATAGCGCACACAGCAACAGCGGTGCCGTCTAACACGCAGCTGCAGCAGTGAGAAAATGGTGGCGACGGGGAAAATGGCTTGGTCTTATAGGGCAAGGACATGTGACATACACTGCCAATGACACATGCCCTTGCTTGTGTGAAAAAAAGCACTTCGCTCCGTGTGTGCGCTGCTGATAGGCTGACAGATTGCACCTCCCCACTGTAAATGCGGGAAAGAGAAAAAAAAAATGGAGATCTTCATTATTCCTTCAGAGATCCATCCCCTGCCCCTCCCCCCACCCCGCTGTACACTCAAACTGCGTATTAACATTAATTTTCATCATTACTGAGAAAAAATCCAGTTATGATTTTGGTGCACGAACAGTTATCGAACATAACCTCGAACAGGCGAATTTTTCTCAAATTGTTCGTGTTCGCCGAACGGCTCGAACACCGCCCAAAACAGCTCGAATTTGAGATTGGCGAACAGTTCGAGTAGAACAACGCTCATCTCTATTAGTAACCTATGGAGATCTGAAAATACTTAAGCGAGTAGTGGAAAGTGATAAATCAAAGCAAGAGAGTTCACATACATGTCAAAAGTTCGTTGTCCTAAAAATGGAGTCTCTTGGAGATGTGATATCACCAGTTGTCCTTTAACCGCTTCCTGACCGCCCACTGTAGATAAACGTCCACGCTGCCTGGGCTCTGTGCAGCGCGGATGTTTAAAAATGGTGGGTGGTCCCGCAGCGCTCAGGACCCCCAGGGTCTTGCAAGCGCTGCGGGAGTGGTGCAGAGCGATAGCTCTGACAGGGAACATCATCGGGACCTGATTGGATCAGGTCCCTGTGATGTTAACCCTTTGCTGTCTTCTATATGCCGCGATCTATAGTGATCGCGGCATATAGAAGACAGCAGGAGGAGAGGGGGTCGCCCACTTACCTCTCCGACGGCCCCCTTATACCTTCCAGGACCTGACGTTGCTATGGCAGCTGGAGGTCACATGACCGCCTCCAGATCTGCCATATATGGTGTCCTGCCTGGCTCAGCCTGCAGCTGAAGCCAGGCAGGAGACTGACTGTGAAACAGTCAGGGAAGATCTCATGTAATGTAACACGTCTATTAGATTACATGAGATCAGTGATCAGAAAAATAAAAATTAATGTTCCATACAGGGACTAAGTAAAAATGTAAAAAAAAAAGTAAAAAAAAGGTTTTTAAATTGTTAAAAAAAATTACAAAATAAATAAAAATAAATAAAATATTAAACCGATAAATCCGTATATTTATGCAAAAATAAAAAAAGTACACATATTTGGTATCACCGCATCCAAAACAACCCGAGCTATAAAACTGTCACACTAATTAACTCCTTCTGTGCACACCGTAATAAAAATAAATAAAAAACGGAGCAAAAAACTATGCTTTTTCCTCATATCGCCAAACAAAAAGTGGAAAAAAATGCGATCAAAAAGCAAAATGGAAATAAAAATGGTACCGCTGAAAACGACATCTTGCTCCGCAAAAAACAAGCCACCATACAGCTCCATCAGCCGAAAAATAAAAAAAGTTATACCTCTCAGAATAAAGCAATGCAAAAAAAATATTTTTTCTATAAAATGGTTTTATTGTGTAAAAGCGCCAAAACATAAAAAAATATACAGTAAGTGTAGTATCGCTGTAAACATACTGACCCGAAGAATAATGCTGCCTTATCACTTTTACCACACGCAGAACGGCATAAAAAAAAATCTCAAAAAACAATTCCTGAATTGTTGGTTTTTGTTAATTTTACCTCCCAAAAAACGGAATAGAAAGCGATCAAAAAATGTCACGTACCCAAAAATGGTACTAATAAAAATGTCAACTCGTCCCTCAAAAAACAAGCCACCACATGACTGTCGGCCAAAATCTGGAAAAATTATAGGTCTCAAAATATGGCGATGCAAAAACTAGATTTTGCAAAAAAAGCGTCTTTTAGTGTGTGACAGCTGTCAATCATAAAAACCAGATATAAATCTGGTATCTCTGTAATCGCACCGACCCGAAGAATAAAGTAATCTAATCAGTTATATCACACTAGGAACGGCGTAAAAAATAAATAAAACCAATTCTTCACCTGCTACTGATTAGTTCATTATGTCTCCCAAAGATCGCAGTAAGGCGCAGAGCCTTACATTTATCCTGCACTCTGCGTGAGCACTTACACCAGAGTTTCCGTGTAAATCTCTGAAATATGATTCAGCCGGAACCCATGACGGAAGATTCCCTGTAATGAGGCAGATATAGGCCACTGTGGATGCAGTCTGGCCTGGGATCCCACGGTGTCATTTGTTTTAGACGGTCATAAAAGTTCGGTTGGCCACAGTTTTGTGCACTTCTGAAAAAAAGGACACCGCTAAACAGAGGCCAGACGGAGTCCAGAGTAACTCTGCTGCCTCATTACAGTGAATGGATCCCGCAGGGGTTTCATCTGAATTACATCACTTGGAAATTTAGATGGAAACCCCGATGTAAGTGCTCAGCCTAGAGCGCCGGATAAATGTTACGTAAAATGTTCCCAATAAAAGCTTCAACTCAGTCCTCAAAAAAAGCTAGTCCCCACTCAGGTCCGTCATCTGTTAAAAATATAAGGGACTTCCAAGTTACTGGTAGCAGAAAGGCTCTGGAAAAGCGAAATGGCCCTTGCCCCCCAAAAGAAATTCAGAAAATTTTGTGCTCCCAAATCCAAATGCCTATACTACAATAATTTGTTCTCCAATTGTCAAATAGCGCTCTGTCCCCCCCAGATCTCGCCGTATGGCTGAGCGGTATGATACAGCCACATATGGGGTATTGACACTTTTAGAAGAAATTGTGTGACACATTTCGGCACCATTTTTACCCATTGCCCTGTGTGAAAATGTAAAATCTGAGGGTAAAACATTTTTTTGTGGTAAAAATATAATTATGCTTTTTTCACTGCCCAATGGTAGAAATTAAAAGATTAAAAAATACTCACTACTTCCCTAGATGAATTCCTTGAGAGGTGTAGTTTACAAAATGGGGTCACTTGTGGGGGTTTCTGCTCTTTCGGCATGTGAGCGACTCTTCAAATGTGACATGGTGTCTGCAACCTATCCCAGCCAACATAGCGCTCCTTTCTCTTCCGAACCCTGCCGTACACCAAAGCAGTGGTTTTCCCCCACATATGGGGTATCGGCGTACTCAGGAGAAATTGCACAACAAATTTCATGGTGCAATTTATCCTGTTACCCTTATAATAATGCAAAATTAGGGAATGAAAAACATTTTTTGTGGGAAAAATGTGAAAATTTTATTTTTACGGCTCAATATTATAAACTTCTGTGAAGCAGCTGGGGGTGCAAGGTGCTCACCACACATCTAGATAAGTTCCCTAAGGGGTCTAGTTTCCAAAATGGTGTCACTTGTGAGGGGTTTCCACTGTTTAGGCACATCAGGGGCTCCCCAAATGCAACATGGCATCCGCTAATTATTCAAACAAATTTTACATTCAAAAAGTCTAATGGCGCTCCTTCCCTTCCAAACCCTGCCGTGCGCCCAAACAGTGGTTTGCCTCCACATATGGGGTATTGGCGTGTTCAGGAGAAATTGTACAACAAATTTCATGGTGCAATTTTTCCTATTACCCTTATGATAATGCAAAATTAAGGGATGAAAAACGTTTTTGTGGGAAAAATGTGAAAATTTTATTTTTACAGCTCAATATTATAAACTTCTGTGAAGCACCTTGGGGTTCAAGGTGCTCACCACACATCTAGATAAGTTCCCTAAGGGGTCTAGTTTCCAAAATGGTGTCACTTATGGAGGGTTTCCACTGTTTAGGAACATCAGGAGCTCTCCAAACGCAACATGGCGTCTGTTAATTATTCAGACAAATTTTACATTCAAAAAGTCTAATGGCGCGCCTTCCCTTCCGAACCCTGCAGTGCGCCCAAACAGTGGTTTTCCCTCACATATGGGGTATCAGCGCACTCAAGAGAAATTGCACAAAAAATTTTGGGGTCCATTTTTTCCTGTTACCCCTGTGAAAATAAAAAAAATTGGGTCTAAAGTAACATTTTTGTGAAAAAAGTTAAATGTTCATTTTTTTCTTCCACATTCCAAAAATTCCTGTGAAGCACCTGAAGGGTTAATAAAGTTCTTGAATGTGGTTTTGAGCACCTTGAGCGGTGCAGTTTTTGAATGGTGTCACTTTTTGGTATTTTCTGTCATAAAGACCCCTCAAAGTGACTTCAAATATGATGTGGTCCCTAAAAAAATGTTTTTGTAAATTTTGTTGGAAAAATGAGAAATCGCTGGTCAACTTTTAACCCTTATAGCTCCCTAACAAAAAAAAAAATTTGGTTCCAAAATTGGGCTGATGTAAAGTAGACATGTGGGAAATGTTGTTTATTAACTATTTTGTGTGACATATCTCTCTGATTTAAGGGCATGAAAATTCAAAATTTGAAAATTGCAAAATTTTCGCCAAATTTCCGATTTTTTCACAAATAAACACAAGTGATATCGAATAAATTTTACCACTATCATGAAGTACAATATGTCACGAAAAAAAAACCTCAGAATCAGGGGGATCCGTTGAAGAGTTCCAGAGTAATTACTTCATAAAGTGACAGTGGTCAGAATTGAAAAAATTGGCCCGGTCACGAAGGCAAAAATAGGCTCTGGTGCGAAGTGGTTAAATTTATGTAACACATGAATATATGATATCCCCAAATGCCCATTTATTTTGTATAAAAGCTCATGAATCCATGTGATACATTTAATCCTGTTTTGAATGTGTCAAAGGTTGTTCTCAGTTTGTATTCCCAAATTCTTCTCTCTCTCCGAGATTTGAAGTTGCTTTTTAAGATGAGCAGATTCATATCTGTTAAACTGTGGTCAGGGCTGGAAAAGTGCTTTGCTACAGGTAGGTGCATACGCTTTTCTTTTATTGTGTGGTGATGAGAATTCATTCTTGTTCTGAATTTCTGCCCAGTCTCCCCTATGTACATGCCACCTGTAGGACATCTGGTACATATAATTAAATACACCACATTGCTTGTGACGCAACTGAAGTTACCTGGGATCTTGTATTCCTGATCTGTCCCAGAAATCTTTATCTGGTCCGTTGTCATTATAGATGGACAGGTTTTGCACCTGTTCTGGTTGCAGGGAAAGGTTCCTGTAACTGTAACATCTGACAATGATGCTTTTTAGATTCGGAGGTTGTCTAAAACACAAGAGTGGGGGATCTGGAAATATTGATTTTAGTTGGGCATCTTTTTGTAGGAGTGGTTGCAGTTTCCGTGCAGCTCCTCTTAGCACCTCCAGACAAATCCTGACAACTTGGTCAACCACTCCTGTCAAGACACAAAAACATCTAATTGTGTCATCAACCTTTCGGATTACAAACCAAACAAAGTGGAACTTGCTGTGCTTTCTAGGGGACTCTCATTTTGTCCTACTAAAGCTCTGGATAAAATCGAACTGTGCAGAGACATGGAGGATTACTTCAGTAGACTACGCCTAAGGGAATTTTTCAGCGACAGAGAGAATTCCGAAACCAACTGGGCCGAAAGAAGAAAGATCCTGGCAACCAAGAAAAGGTCAGACTTTACACCTGATCCTAATCGTAACTCCCATTTGGATAACTATATAGACACTTTCAGACATTTGGTAAAATCCACCATTTTAGATAAACACAAGAGTCAACCATCAAACATCAATGTCCAGGAGAGAAGGGCCATACAATCTTTGAAAACCAACAAAGAAATCATCATTAAACCTGCAGACAAGGGTGGTGCAATAGTAATGATGAACAAATCAGACTACCTGAAGGAAGCAAACAGACAACTGATGGACACACACTACTACAAGAGATTGGAGTCTGACCCCACACAGGACTATCGCAAGGAAATAAACAAGCTGGTTTCTTGTGTACCTGACATATCCTTAAAAGCTGGTGACCTGATACCAGAAAGTCCAAGAACAGGCACGTTTTACATGCTTCCCAAAATCCACAAATCAGGAGATCCAGGTAGACCAATCATTTCATGTGTGGGCACCCTCACTGAACAAATTTCTGGATGGGTAGAGGGTGTTCTCAAACCCCTGGTAAAAGAGACACCCAGCTACATTCAGGACACAATGGACCTATTGAATAAACTGTCAGCAATAGGTCTTCTACCAGAAGGAACCATCCTCGCCACCATGGATGTGGAATCTCTGTACAGTAACATCCCACACGAGGATGGATTGAATGCCTGCAAAACCTTCCTGGAAAACACAGGAATTGATGCTGACTCTGTGGTTAAACTTACTAATTTCATCCTTACCCACAACTACTTCACGTTTGATGACAACATATATCTACAGGAGACCGGCACAGCAATGGGAAGCAAAATGGCACCACAATATGCAAATCTTTTCATGGCCAAGCTTGAAGGTGACTTTTTATCCTCTTGTCCTATCAGACCTCAGGCCTACTACCGCTATATCGATGACATTTTAATTATCTGGACGGAGTCTGAGCAGCAGCTGAAGACGTTCCATGAACACTTTAATCAGTTTCATCCCACCATCAACTTAACACTCAACTACTCACGCACTGAAATCAGCTTTCTGGATACCATCATCAAGCTACGGAACAATGACATAGAGACATCTCTGTGCCGGAAACCAATTGACCGTCCAACATACCTCCGATGGGACAGTTTCCATCCAAAGCACATAAAAAACTCTATTGTGTATAGCCAGGCTATCAGACACAATCGGATATGTTCCAACCCTACGGATAGAGACAATCACCTTGAGGACCTCAGAAAGATTTTTTTGAACCAGGGCTACCATCCAAGAGAACCAGATTACAAGAGCCACCAGAATATCAAGGAATCATCTCCTACTCTACAAAACTAGAGAAGACAACAACCGGGTTCCTCTCGTAGTCACCTACAACCCTAGTCTGGAGGTGCTAAGAGGAGCTGCACGGAAACTGCAACCACTCCTACAAAAAGATGCCCGACTAAAATCAATATTTCCGGATCCCCCACTCTTGGTGTTTTAGACAACCTCCGAATCTAAAAAGCATCATTGTCAGTAGTGCCCTGTCCTCTCTAGCAGTTACAGGAACCTTTCCCTGCAACCAGAACAGGTGCAAAACCTGTCCATCTATAAAGACAACGGACAAGATAAAGATTCCTGGGATAGATCAAGTAATGTGGTGTATTTCATTATATGTACCAGATGTCCTACAGGTGGCATGTACATAGGGGAGACTGGGCAGAAATTCAGAACAAGAATGAATTCTCATCGCCCACAATAAAAGAAAATCATATGTGACTCGCCCCCTGGGCCTGTGTTGTGCGTGCACGTGTATGCGGGGAATACCCGGAGCCGGATCGCTGGGGGTTGTAGTTTCCGTGGCGATGACCCGGTCCGTGCCCAGGGTGGTCAAACCAGTGGCAGACTTAGTAGTATTATAATTGTCCGACTACGCCACCCGTGGATTGCGGTCAGTGGGGGACCGCCGCTGCGATGCAGCCCACTGAGGCTGATGTTGTATGCGCAGCCAAGTATGGAATGACTCCCCACGGGAGAAGTATAGCCTCAGGGCAGTTAGTGCGGATGATGGGAGTGATGGTGCACGAGCGTCCCAGCACTGGTGGTGCTGGTGCGGCGAAGAAGCACAGAGACGTGTGGTTGCAGTTTCCAATGCTTTACTCACAGTTCTTTACTGGTCCTAGTCACCTCGGCACCGGCGGCGACTGCCCAAGCCGTGCTGCGTCCACCAGGCAAGGGGCTCGACCAACTCCCAGGCAATTCCAGAGCGTGGCACAGGGCTCCCTTCTCTTCCCGTGCCCCACCAGTGACTCTACATTTGTCCGGCTGCCTCAGGCCTTCTCTGGGTATGCTGATTTCTGCATCCCTGACCCTATGTGGTGTGCCTTCCTGGTAGGTGTAGTGAGGGGTCGCGGAGATATAGTCACGACCGCCGGTCTTTGGCTGAGGATTAGTCGCCTCCACCAATTTGGGATCCGGTACCCTGTTCTGCCAACCCGTCACCCGCAATTTCCTGGGCCTATGGGGTTCCTTCTTCTCTCGTGTCTCTGGGCCTCTCTTAATGTTCTGTTCCTTGTTTCCTTTTTCTTCTGTTCCTGTTCTCTCTGCTGTTTCTGGCCTCCACTCCAGGCCTGTCTCGTGGAGCTGGGCCCAGACTGAGCCACAGCTCCCTGTCAGCCCTCTCTGGCTGAACTCCTTCTCTCACTCCTCTCCTCTGACTGTCTTGTCTGAACTTCTAAGATGGTGCCCACCATATATACCTCCCTCTCTGTGTGAGCCCAGGTGACTAGCAACCAATGGGCTCCTACCTATGCCCAGTGACCCACCTCTATCTGCTCCTACACCACTGGGTTTTTCTTCCCCTCCCCACTCCAACCAGGGACAGATGCTGTCGTGCCTGCACTTCTGTCTAGTGGGAGCACCGTTGAGCTGTCCCTCGGAAATGGGGTGTGTGTGGTGCATGCAGCTTACTGAGTCCTGGTCCACACTCCATCCTTACCCGGGAGTGGAATATCACACCTCTGGTTTGAGGTGCAATACCCCTGTAGCAGCCGAGCCCTCGGGGTGCTACATATGCACCTACCTGTAGCAAAGCACTTTTCCAGCCCTGACCACAGTTTAACAGATATGAATCTGCTCATCTTAAAAAGCAACTTCAAATCTCAGAGAGAGAGAAGAATTTGGGAATACAAACTGAGAACAACCTTTGACACATTCAAAACAGGATTAAATGTATCACATGGATTCATGAGCTTTTATACAAAATAAATGGGCATTTGGGGATATCATATATTCATGTGTTATATAAATTTAAAGCACAACTGGTGAGATCACATCTCCAAGAGACTCCATTTTGAGGACAACGAACTTTTGACATGTATGTGAACTCTCTTGCTTTGATTTATCACTTTCCACAACTCACTTAAGTATTTTCAGATCTCCACAGGTTACTAACCATATACCAATAATACAATTTGTTCCGCCTATCTTAGAATCTTGCTTTCACTTTCCCAGCTCCTCTCCCCCTCCCTAGCCTGACTCTGCTTTACGTCACCTATCGTATTTACGACAGCACATAGCACTGATTCCCCCCCCCCTTCTTTTTTCTTCTTCTTTTGCCTATGTATATATGTATGTGTTTTCAGATTTGGTGTCATTATTAGCCTGAAGAAGAGACCTGAGCTGTCTCGAAAGCTTGCTATGTTTACCATCTTTTCAGTTAGCCATTAAAAAGTATCAACCACTGAGGACTCTCAGATTCCAATATTGTTCTATCTACTGGCTAACACGGTATAAATATTCTTTACCTTATATATAGCAAGTCAAACCTGATAGGAAAAAAAAAAAGAAAAAAAAGATTGCTAAAAACATACAATGCATTTCAAAACCACAGTAAAACATTTTTTTTATTTTTGTTATATACTGCATTTGTTTTGTGTTGCACTTCCCATTTACCTGACAAGATAGATTGCAAAAGATTCTTACACCCGCCTGTATTATTGCAAAATTTGTTGAAAGTACAGTTACGTTTTTAACTTACATCTTCCATACACCTTATCAGTTTTGTGGTTCTTTGTACTTTTACTAGCTCTAGGGAATCCTTTTTATGAAATGGTGCCCAGAACTGAACTGCATATTCCAGATGAGGTTGCACTATCGCTTTGTAAAGAGGTAGGATTATGTCCCTGTCCCATAAATCCTTGCCTCTTAATACATGACAAAATCCTGCTGGCTTTAAAAATCACTCATTGGCTTTGCATGATGTCTAATCTGTGGTCTATAAAGTACACGCAGATCCTTCTCTGCAAGTGACTATCCTAGTTGACAGTGATTTGTTCTGCATACTGCAGTACTGTGGTATTGCAATGTATTCTATACTATAAGCAATCAAACAATCAAAGGTTCAAGTCCCCCAAGGGGACTAAATAATAATGAATGAATATTATAAAAGCAAAAACTCAAAAAACAATGATTATAGTGTTTGTTCAATGTAGGTTTAAAATTGCATTGCAGGAAGAGGCGCCATTTCATTTTCCATCTCAGGCAGCAGAAAAGCTAGAAATCATCCCTAACTATATCCCATACAATGTGTTGTGCTTGCAATGAATGTACGAATGTGATATCTTAGGATCCATAAAAAGAAGGAATAATGAATACAATTTTCGCCTATAAAGAAGACCAGAAGACCGAGGCCTGATTAATTAAAGATGGTGTGCATCATGTCAAATAGCTTTAGGCTGTGTGCCCACGATGCAGAAATGCTCTGGATTTTTTCTGGATTTTCTCCCTGCAGAAAAAAAAACGCATGCGGATTGTACAGTACATGCGTTTTTCCTGCCAAGGACAAGCGGATGTGAAGCGTTCTTCACATGCATTTCCGCATGCGGGTTGACAAGCGCTTTCCAAGCGATTTTAGCAGCACTTGGAAAGTGCTTGACAACTTGGTCACACTATATAAATCCATGCAGCCGGGATGTGACCATAAAGAATGTTAAAAAATAAATATATACTTACCTTCTGATGGCCCCCGGAGTCTTTATTCGATGCGTCTCGGCTTGCCGGCAGCTCGCGGTACACTAAAGGACTTGCCGACGTCAGCGGTCGCGTGACCCGTCACATGACTAAATGACATCATGGCATGTCCTTCAGTTCACCGCGATCTGCCGGAAAGCCAAGACAAAGACATCGGGGGCCATCAGAAGGTAAGTATAATATTTATTTTAAATTTTTTTACAGGTTCTATGGTATCCGGGTCCGGAGGAGAGTCTCCTCTTCTCCAGACCCGGGTACCATCCGTACATTGAAACGCATGGATTCCGCATCTACGGATGCAGTGATGCGGATTCCATGCGTTCCAATGCAAGTCAATGGCGGCGAAAACGCAGCGCTGCCGCAAAATAATTGGTAGTGCTTTGTATTTTTCCGCAATGATAAAACGCAGCATGTACACAGCACATGCGGATTATCATTGGGGAACATGGAAGACCTTCTACCAAGCATTTTTTAAGCGCTTCTGCAGCGGAATTGCCGCTGCGGAAACGCTTAAATAAACGCATCGTGGGCACACAGCCTAACACTTTGCACCACATTTATCATCTGTTCTAGAACAATTTTTCAATATATCCGAAGTGAAGGTGGGAGGGGGATGGAGTGGCATGTAAAAAAGTGGCAGGGAAAGGCACAACCTAAATCATAATCCTGTGTGCCAAAATGGTTTCAAAGTTTTGCATTGCTTAGCGTAGTTTGCCAAAATAAGCAAAAAAAACAGGTGGTGTAAACTTGGACTAGACAGTATAAAAGTGAGTCAAGTTTATTAAACAAGATTCCCCTGATTCTGGGATGAAGAGTGAGCTTTTTTTAATATATTTGAGCCTCTTTATGAATTTGGTGCATATTGCAGCTCCGTGCGTCACCACAAGAAATGTACTACAGTCAGGTACTAGTACAGAAGTAGATTTTGGTTATAATTTATGCCAGTTTTGTTGTATAAATTATAGTTATAATAAATTATAATTTGACATGCTGCAATCAGCCATGCCCATGAAGATGTGCCCACTTTTCAAACAGATGGCAGAGCTAGCAGAAACTGACGTAAACATGATAAAGGCTGCAAAATGTTTGCACAACTAAGAATTGCCCAAACATGTTTTTATATTTCGATTAGTTTTATGCAGATTTAGTAAATAGTAGAAATGAGCATATCAGGCAAAATTTAAATTCACCTGCATGAGTCTTTTTTTTGCTCAAACAGGTGAATTTGGGTATGCAGAAAAGTTATTTTCTACAAATGTAATGTCCCTTACTATACTTTGTAGTCTTTCTAGACCATAAAAGCATAATAAATGTAAAAAAAATAAATAACCAACCTTATACTCACATCACTGTTCACTTTTCCAGGCCCTCCACTCCTCACCGCCACCCTTTTGATCCTCGTTGCATTTTTTTTTTTTTTTTTTGGATCGCTGTCAGCCGCACTGAAATATAACCCCAGGCCTCTCATACTAGGCCAAGGCTTATAGGCTTGATAGGCACGGGAGGTTTCTGCACATGCGCCTACAAAGGTCAGAGAGATGATGTAAGCAATTTTTCCCCTCTTCAACCTTTTAATGGCCCTTTACGGTTAAAAACAAACAATGAAAAATAAAAATCTGCATTTTGGCAAATGCTGATTTTTGTAAAATTCGAGTGGAATTTTAAATTTCTAGCCATTATCCTTGCTTCCTATTACTCTTCAACAGCAATGCATCTCACTGTACATTTCTATAGTATACAATACATACACACACACAGTTCCAAATTATTATGCAAATTGGATTTAAGTGTCATAAAGATGTCATTTTTTGTTTTCCAATAATGACATGGATGGTATTGGTGTCTCAGGTCTCTTTGAATCACTGAAATTAATCTAAAAAAACTGTGTTAATTAGTTTGTCAGATGAGCCCAATTAAAGGAAAACTACTAAAGAATGTTTCACATTATTAAGGTTACAGGTTTCATGCAATATGGGAAAGAAATAGGATACCTTTGCTGTCGAAAAGCGTCAAATAGTGGAATGCCTTAGACAAGGTATGAAAACACTAGATATTTCTTGAAGACTTAAAAGTGTAACTTATTTTTATTTCAGAAATCAACATTTTAGGTTATAGGTTGAACTTGATCGACTTATGTTTACCTTCAACCTTAAAAGCTATGAAAATAAGAAAACTTGGTAATATATCTTATCAGAGAAATATGCTTTTTTCTATGCCAGGCCTAATCTTTCATTTTCAAAATTCTCAAATTCACAGGTAAAACCTGTATTCAGTGAAGACAGGTTGTTACGTACCAGAGATAGAAGATGACAGTTGCTACTAATAAACTATGGAAAGAGGGAGAAGTAGAAGGAGGAGATAGAGATGGAGCTCCTCCCCCATCCTATCTATATAGAATCTTATAAGTACCAACTGCCATGTCCTATCTCAGGAATGCAACAATCTGTCTTCACTGAATACAGATTTTACCCCTGAATTGAGAATTTTGAAAATTAATCATCAGTCCTGGCAAACAGAAGCAGATTTATCTGATGAAAATAAATAACTGTAATAGGTCTTATGTGAACTATAGATTTATGAAATAAAAATTAAAACGATAGTTAATTACTCTTTAAAAGGGACCAGACCGGACTGACAGGAGTAACATACAGCACGGGAGAACTTCAGAAGGCGTCATCCATGTCAATGCCAATACAGCAGGAGGACGGCCATCAGCAGCCGGGATGGAGACCACAGAAACCAGGCCCATCGGACCGGACTGACAGGATTGACATACAGCCTAGGAGAACTTCAAAAGTTTTTTTGGGGTTTATACAGGGGGAGCCAGAGGATTATATAACCATTCATGGACTGCAGCACAGGCACTGATTAAGGTTATAGTTTTAGTTGACACAGGACAAAACGTGTGACAGGTTCCCTTTCAGCGTGATCATTGTACTGGGAAGAGATCGTGGCTGATACAGAGCACATGCAGGTTCGTGCAGATAACAGAATAATGAGGAAGGTTTCTACCAAACAAATTTATCAGATTAAGAGAGCAGCTGCTGAAATATCATTACAAAATAGCAAACCGGCATTTAAAGCTGCTGGTACCTCTGGAAAACTAAATTTTAAAACAGTCTTGTTTACTGATGAGTGCCATGCTATACTTTATGACCCAGATAGATGGAGTAGTGGATAGCCACCATGTCCCAACATCAGCAAGGAAGTGGTGGAGCCATATTTTGGGCAGGAATAATGGGGAGAGAGCTGACAGGCTCATTTAAGAAAATTACCTCTGTAAAGTACATAGAGTTTCTGACTGACCATTTTCTTCCATGGTACACAAAGAAGAACCATGCCATCCATAGCAAAATCATCTTCATGCATGACAATTCAATATCTCATGCTACAAAGAATACCTCTGAGTCATTGGCTGCAATGGGCATGAAAAGGAGATAAACTCATGATCTGAGGTTGGGAGGCAGTTCACATCAAAACAGCAGCTCTAGGAGGCTATTCTGACATCCTAATAAATTCAAGCAGAAACTATCCAAAAACTCACAAGTTCAATGGACGCAAGAATTGTGAAGGTGATATCAAAGAAGGGGTCCTATATTAACCCGTAACTTAGCTTGTTAAGATGTTTTCGATTGAAAAAGCTTGTGATTTCAGTAAATGTGACCTCTTAAGGGGTGGTCTGAAGGTCAAACATTTTAATCTAAACTATTTTCTAAACATACTTGCATTAAAAATTCCCAAATGTTCCCCAACTACACTAACTGCTATTACATTTTTTTCCTACTTCCTGTGTGATGCTTTGAGTATCCCAGTGCATGCTGGGATACTCAAATGAAAAGTCATCAGGGGCAGAGGCTGCAGTCACTGTCACAGCCCCTGCCCCCTCCCTGAAATTAAGTGTTATCAATGACGCTCATTTCAAGGATGGGCCTAGTCCCTGCTGTGTCTATGTGCACTGTTATTGTGAGATGTGCACAATCACAGCACGCTCTGTACTGCCGTCCCGCAAGTGATGTCACAGGTCTTTAAAAACTGGGTATCAAGACAGCTTGCAGTGTCAGTGCATGTGTAGCGCCCCAAGGGTTCGGCCGCTACAGGGGTATTGCACCTCTGCCAGAGGTGTGGTATTCCACTCCCAGGTAAGGATGGAGTATGGACCAGGGCTCAGTTAGCTGCATACAGCACACACACCCCATTTCCGAGGGACAGCTCAATGGTGCTCCCACTAGACAGAAGTGCAGGCACGACCGACTATGTCCCTGTCTGGAGTGGGGAGGGGGGGTGGAACACCCTGTGCTGTAGGGGCAGATAGGGGTTGGTTCCTGAGCGTAGGTAGGAGCCCATTGGTTGCTGGTCACCTGGGCTCATGGCTAGAGGGAGGTTTAAAAGGTGGGCACCATCTTAGATCTAGGTCGAGTTCAGTTCTGTCCAGAGAAGAGAAGACAGGGAGCAGAGGCTCTGTAGGAGTTCTGCTCAGAGGCAGGCCTAGAGAAAAGGCCGGAGCCTGAGAGGAGAAGGAGAAGTGGGCCTGGAGAAGAGGCCAAGGGAAAGAGGAGAAGACAGAACAGAAAAGGAGAAGAAGAGACAGAGAAACAGAAGGGCTCAGGAACAAGAAGGTGGAAGGGACCCTAAGAACCCACGAGAATCCAGGGTGCAGGGTCAGGCAGATTAAGGGTACCGGATCCCAAGTTGGTGGAGGAGAAACAACCCTCAGCCAAAGACCGGAGGCTGTGACCATTTATTGGTGCAGCACCTCATCAAACCTGCTAGGAAGGCACCATATAGGACAGCGGAGAACGGGGTCCACGTTTACCCGCGCAAGTCCGCGGCAGCTGGACAAAAGTGGGTCACTGGTGAGGCAGGCCAGAGAAAGGATTGAAGGGGGTCCTGTGCCATGCTCCTGAACTGCCTGGGGGTTGACAGAGCCCCTCACCTGGTGAACACTGCACTGCTTGGGTGGTCACTGCTTGCGCAGAAGTAACCCGGAGCACCTGAACTGTGAGTAAAAGACATTGGACTGCAGTACGTTGTCTGTGTGCTCTTTCGCTCCTCCAGCACTAACGGTAATGGGACTCCCACCACCATCACTCCCACCATCCACTACACTGCCCTGGGGCCGCACTCTTCCCGTGGGGAGTCACACCATCCCAGCTGCATCCATCATCGGCCCCAGCGGTCTGCCCTGCAGCGGCAGTTCCTAATAACCGCAATCCACGGATGGCGTAGTCGGACATTATCTAAAACATCTAAAAGACTGCCACTGGTCAGACCACCCTGAGCCACGGGACCGGGTCACCACTACTACTCCCCCATCGTCTCCCTATTGCCCGGTTCCGGGTGCCGGACGGCCCAGGGGGCGAGTCAGCTTTGGCGTAGTCGGCAGGATTTCGTGCCCGCTAACAACGGGTACTGCGCGCCTGAAAAGAGACTGTTTCATTGTACTAAAGATGGCGCCCGCCCCAGAAGAACGAGCGCCATAATGTGCGCGCCATAAGACCACAGGAGGCCGCCTCCCATCGTGGGCCGGGTCCCAGAATGGCGCCAAAGAGGAAGCCCGCCCCCAACAACCATGAGCACGGCTGTAGAAATGTCCGTCAACGTGGGGGGGCTGCCCCTGAGAGTGATTGTCAGCAGAATGCCCCAGGACCACCCCCATGGGGGCGGAAAGAGAAGAAAACTGCAGGGCAGGGGATGGTCTTGATCAGTCCAGACAGACCGCACCCGGGAATGGACGCCTTCAGCAGCACCATCCTCCTGGCCCGAAGCCTGCTGCGGGCCGAACCGCCCTGCAGCTTAGCAGAGGTCTTAGCGCAGCTCCCCCGGGAACCGGAGCGTGCGCTAGCTGCACTGGAGGATCTGGAGAGGAGGATGGTCCAAGCGCAGCGGGGTGCGCTCAGCGAGTGGAGAGAAGAACTGGCCCGGCAGGCTGGAATCCACCAGCGACAAGCCTCAACCGCACCCCGGAGTTTGCCTGCCTCGGAGGACGGCGCAGGAGGAGAGAGGACCGGAGGCGACGCCGCGGAGGGAGCCACGAGGACTGAGGCAAGTGAAGGGGACGTCACCACCCCAGGCCCAGCAACCGCAAGCCTGCCCCAGCCTCCCGTCGCAGCACCCGAAGCCCCACTCACCGCACCTGTTGCCGCGCCGCCACTGTTCCCAGCTAGGCCTCAAGCGGCGAGCGCCGCGGCCACACTACGCCCCTTGACCCCGGGCGCTGTAAAGCGAGAAGCGTCATCGGCCCGGTCACAAGGCCTGGATGACCCGGGCGCCATTGCTCAGCCTGCGCCCCTGTCCCGGATGGGACTGCCACCTAGCGCAGCCAAGAGACCCCCGGCCTGGTCTCAAGGCCGAGTGCCCCGGGGCGCTGCTCCCAGATCAGGTCCTTCTACTATACCACGGCTGGGTGTGGACCTGATTGCACATCATTCCGGTCCGGATGGGCTGCCACTGGAATGGCCGGCTAAAGTGACCAGCAGTCAGCCATGGAAAACCCAGCCCCCGCGCGAGCCTCTGATACCGGCTCCAGAACCCGTAGAGGTCACCCTACCCCCACTGGAGGACGTCCAATTTGAGTGGGACCCCACCGGCGAGAACTTGATGGGGTTCACTCAAGAGACCCGGGCAGACGCGGTCCGTCTTCTGGAGGCCTGTCATCAACAACTGGCGACCTTTGAGCGGGAACGACAAGAAAGGCGCGTCAGAGAGGAGCGGCTGCAGGCTCAGAGTGCCGAACAGAAACGCAAGGCCCGCCAAGACCCCCGAGCAGCCCACGGTCCCCGAATCACCAGGACCATAGTTAAATTCCACATGGAAAACGGCTGGGGTTTCATCAGGGGCCTAGAAACCGCAGGCGACGTCTTTGTGACCCGCAGGGACGTTGAGAATCATCTACCTGAGGGACACCGTGGCCGTGACCTATACCCTGGAGATGTGGTCACCTTCACCCGCCACGTAGGCGCAAAAGGACCGTACGCCCTACATGTTCATCGGCTCACTGAGGAGGAACTACAACACCGCGGCTATGAGGAGAGCCAAGAGTACCCGGACGGGTCTGAAGAACAGTATGAGGAAGAAGGAGCATATGGAGGACACCGCTACTAGTAAGTAGCCACGTACCTGTGTACATAGTTACCCGTCAGGGTACAGAGAACTGTTTACTGTTAAGAGACTGTTACCAGTGTGCCCCTCATCCCCTACCAGGCTGAGGACTGTGAGCAGCCATTCCCCTGTAAATAGTTGCGCTTCCTAAAGCGCCCCCTACTGGTTTTATAAAAAGACTACCACGTCTACCTCGGGACAGCAAGTCCCTCGTGTTTACAAGTTTGCCAAAGTTCCTGCACTTACAAGAAGAGTGCACACCTGGTCGCAAGTTGCACCGCCGCCAGGATCCAAGAATGTGTTGTAAAAATGTTTTCTTGCAAAAGTTTTATATGAATAAGTTTTATATGCTGCTAAATAGTATTGTGAATGTTTTCCATACTGTTTATATGTCAAAAGAGTTCCAGGAGTATTAGTATGTGTTTTATAATAGTGTGCCAAGAAAAGAAAAGTGTTTCCCATAAAGGGAACTGAACCGTGTTGCCTGTTTCCTGATGTGAAAAGTTTTAAAAAGTTTGCATGTCCTGTAATTATCTGTTTTTGCTCTTTTCCAGCCCGAGGATGTGCTGTGGTTTACCAGGGGGGAATGTAGCGCTCCGAGGGTTCGGCTGCTACAGGGGTATTGCACCTCTGCCAGAGGTGTGGTATTCCACTCCTAGGTAAGGATGGAGTATGGACCAGGGCTCAGTTAGCTGCATACAGCACACACACCCCAATTCCAAGGGACAGCTCAACGGTGCTCCCACTAGACAGAAGTGCAGGCACGACCGACTATGTCCCTGTCTGGAGTGGGGAGGGGGGGTGGAACACCCAGTGCTGTAGGGGCAGATAGGGGTTGGTTCCTGAGCGTAGGTAGGAGCCCATTGGTTGCTGGTCACCTGGGCTCATGGCTAGAGGGAGGTATAAAAGGTGGGCACCATCTTAGATCTAGGTCGAGTTCAGTTCTGTCCAGACAGGAGAAGACAGGGAGCAGAGGCTCTGTAGGAGCTCTGCTCAGAGGCAGGCCTAGAGAAAAGGCCGGAGCCTGAGAGGAGAAGGAGAAGTGGACCTGGAGAAGAGGCCAAGGGAAGGAGGAGAAGACAGAACAGAAAAGGAGAAGAAGAGACAGAGAAACAGAAGGGCTCAGGAACAAGAAGGTGGAAGGGACCCTAAGAACCCACGAGAATCCAGGGTGCAGGGTCAGGCAGATTAAGGGTCAGGCAGATTAAGGGTACCGGATCCCAAGTTGGTGGAGGAGAAACAACCCTCAGCCAAAGACCGGAGGCTGTGACCATTTATTGGTGCAGCACCTCATCAAACCTGCTAGGAAGGCACCATATAGGACAGCGGAGAACGGGGCCCACGTTTACCCGCGCAAGTCCGCGGCAGCTGGACAAAAGTGGGTCACTGGTGAGGCAGGCCAGAGAAAGGATTGAAGGGGGTCCTGTGCCATGCTCGTGAACTGCCTGGGGGTTGACCGAGCCCCTCACCTGGTGGACACTGCACGGCTTGGGTGGTCACTGCTTGCGCAGAAGTGACCCGGAGCACCTGAACTGTGAGTAAAATACATTGGACTGCAGTACGTTGTCTGTGTGCTCTTTCGCTCCTCCAGCACTAACGGTACTGGGACTCCCACCACCATCACTCCCACCATCCACTACACTGCCCTGGGGCCGCACTCTTCCCGTGGGGAGTCACACCATCCCAGCTGCATCCATCATCGGCCCCAGCGGTCTGCCCTGCAGCGGCGGTTCCTAATAACCGCAATCCACGGGTGGCGTAGTCGGACATTATCTAAAACATCTAAAAGACTGCCACTGGTCGGACCACCCTGAGCCACGGGACCGGGTGCCCCACGGCCCAGGGGGCGAGTCACATGCTGCTCTGTCGCCACCTCATTTCTAGTGATCTGAGCCGGCAACACAGAGCACTGTGATTATGCTTTTAGTTTTGAAAAAAAATACTGTTATCATTCGGAAGTTTGTCCAATAAAATTTGATTAAAACAGTTGGTTGATAATTTGAACATTAAACTGACTTATTTGCACCGACCATTTAGGAAAATCAGAGAAAAAAATAGCATTTGCATAATAATTTGGAAAGCGGGATATATTGATCACTTCTGGTCTCTGAGTATAAATTACCTTCTGATATCATCTTTTGTCTGTAAATGAGCCACTAAAATTGTGATATGCACTTTTTCAACTGGTATTAAAGCTTTAAGAAGTTTAGGTTCCTTCAAAACAATGTGTTCTTGAACATCTTCAATTAAATCTAAGATCTGAGGAGGTAATAGTAATTATCAAAAAAGATCATCAACCGGAAAAACATTCAATTTTCATCACAAATATAATGCATGAAAAGACAGTATAGTCTCTTTTTAAAATACATATGATACAACTAATAAAATGTAGTGATTTAACAACAGTGTAGCAGTATATGGCTTTATGGGAGGTCTAAAGGGCAGATAATCTCTGAGTACAGATCACATAGTAGATTTTTTTCGGCAGTCCTATGGAACACCAGAAGTATGGGCGGCACGGTGGCTCAGTGGTTAGCACTGCAGCCTTGCAGCGCTGTGGTCCTGGGTTCAAATCCCACCAAGGACCACATCTGCAAGGAGTTTGTATGTTCTCCCTGTGTTTGCGTGGGTTTCCTCCGGGTTCTCCGGTTTCCTCCCACACTCCAAAGACATACTGATAGGGAATTTAGATTGTGAGCCCCGATGGGGACAGCGACGATAATGTATGTAAAGCGCTGCGGAATATGTTAGCGCTATATAAAAATAAAGATTATTATTATTATTATTAACAGTGATAACAATCATTAACTGTGCACAGGGTTAACTGCAGTCCTGTGCACCTCATAGTGATAACTCTTTGTACAGATAATGTACTAGATATCAGCTGCAGTGCTATGTGCCACCAATTCTTCTCATGTAGTCGTCGAGTGAAGCACAGATGACAAACGTAAAATTGTGTGGCAATTTTTATTTTTCTATGAAAAATTGATTAAATAATCAATTTTTTAGTGAAATGTAGCAAAATGAAATGCAGTGTTTTAACCATTTTTAATTTTATTTTTTTTTTCAGCAGCTGGAGGTTGCCATTTTTTGTTGCGGTTGTTCAAGTGTCTGAGCACCCCACTTACACACCACAAATACAGCAGCCCCTGAGCATAAGAGACTGCAGTTGGTGTATGATCTCCTATACTGTGGCTGCCTCAGCTGTGGGCAAGTCCCCATAGCTGTCCAGTTCACAGTTGTGGCGACAGCTATGCACCATTTTGTCGTAGTCCACAACTGCGCTGTGAGATACAATATCACCCTGTCATCGCTCACACTGTACAGCAGTGACTAGTGATGAGCGAACGTGCTCGCCACTACTCTGTACAGTCATGGCCAAAAGTATTGAGAATGAGACAAATAGTAATTTTTCCAACGTTTACTGCTTCATTTTTTGTAATGGCAATTTGCATATACTCCTGAATGTCAAAGAGTGATCAGCTTAACAGCAATTACTGTACTTGCAAAGTCAATATTTGCCCAGAAAATGAACTTTAACCCCCAAAACACATTTCAACATCATTGCAGTCCTGCCTTAAAAGGAGCAGCTAACATCGTTTTAGTGATTGATCCATTAACACAGGTGTGGGTGTTGATGAGGACAGGGCTGGCGATCAGTCATGATTAAGTAAGAATGACATCACTGGACACTTTAAAAGGAGGCTGGTTCTTGTTATCATTGTTTCTCTTCAGTTAACCATTGTTATCTCTAAAGAAACACGTGCAGCCATCATTGCACTGCACAAAAATGGCCTAACAGGGAAGAGTATCACAGCTACAAAGATTGCACCTCAGTCAACAATCTATCGCATCATCAAGAACTTCAAGGAGAGAGCTTCTATTGTTGTCAAAAAGGCTCCAGGGCGCCCAAGAAAGACCAGCAAGCGCCAGGACCGTATCTTAAACTGTTTTAGCTGCGGGATCGGACTACCAGCAGTGCCAAGCTTGCTCAGGAATGGCAGCAGGCTGGTGTGAGTGCTTCTGCACGCACTGTGAGGCGGAGACTCTTTGATCAAGGGCTGGTTTCAAGGAGGGCAGCAAAGAAGCCACTTCTCTCCAGAAAAAACATCAGGGACCGACTGATATTCTGCGAAAGGTACAGGGAGTGGACTGCTAAGGACTGGGGCAAAGTCATTTTCTCTGATGAATCCCCTTTTCGATTGTTTGGGACATCTGGAAAACAGCTTATTCGGAGAAGAAGAGGTGAGCGCTACCACCAGTCTTGTCTCATGCCAACTGTAAAGCATCCTGAAACCATTCATGTGTGGGGTTGCTTCTCAGCCAAGGGAATCGGCTCACTCACAGTCTTGCCTAAAAACACAGCCATGAATAAAGAATGGTACCAGAATGTCCTCCAAGAGCAACTTCTCCCAACCGTCCAAGAGCAGTTTGGCGCCCAACAATGCCTTTTCCAGCATGATGGAGCACCTTGCCATAAAGCAAAGGTGATAACTAAATGGCTCATGGAACAAAACATAGAGATTTGGGGTCCATGGCCTGGAAACTCCCCAGATCTTAATCCCATTGAGAACTTGTGGTCAATCATCAAGAGACAGGTGGACAAACAAAAACCAACAAATTCTGGCAAAATGCAAGCATTGATTATGCAAAAATGGACCGCTATCACTCAGGATTTGGTCCAAAAGTTGATTGAGAGCATGCCAGGGAGAATTACAGAGGTCTTGAAGAAGAAGGGGCAACACTGCAAATATTGACTTGCTGCATTAACTCATTCTAACTGTCAATATAACCTATTGGTACTCATAATATGATTGCAATTATATTTCTGTATGTGATATAAACATCAGACAAGCACTAATAAAAACCAGAGGCCAGGAGATCATGTGAAAATATAATTTTGGTGTCATTCTCAATACTTTTGGCCATGACTGTACTCGCCCGAGCATCATGGTGCTCGACAAGCTTGGCGATCGGCGACTATTTCCGGGTTGCTCGGGCGGGAACTCGGGTCCCCTACCTGCATGTTTGGAGCTCTTTAGAGAGCCAATGAACATGCAGGGATTGCCTGCCATGCACTGTAATGCCGTAGCCATGTTGGTTGTGGGCATTACAGTGATTGGCTGGCCGCACAGCGTCATCAGGTCTAAATCAGACCTGGCGCCGCCATGCTCGTCAGTCACTCCGGATCAGACGGTGTAGGGAGAGCTGCTGCTGTGTCAGGAAGAGATTTGATCGTGTATTAGGTAGTGTAGGGATAAAAACCGTACATTACACATATCCATCTTAAGAAACAGTCCTTCTGAGGACTAATCCATCTGCAGAGATATCAGGCAGGCAGTGTATATAGCAGACTGCAGTGCATATAACACAAGAGGCTCCATTCCAGTTCTGTCGGCTGCTGCTGTTAGATATTCCTGGAAATAGGCCCAGGTCTCAGAGGCCAGGAGTAATTTTTTTTGCATCTTAATCCTCATTATTTGCTTAAAAAGCAATCCAGAGAACACCGTTTTTCTGCGCCATTTGCTTGTTGGCACGGCAGAATACAGCCAGGTCCTTTCCATATTACAGCGCTAAAAATCCATCTATGTAAAACTGTGTTTTCTCCGTCACACGGATTACATATACGTTGTCACAAAATACTGCCATTTCTGGCCTCCATTAAAATTTTCTTTCAGTGTGTCAGTGAAGCAATTCACAGCAGTTTGCTGGTCAAACTACTTACCTACAGGCCAGGTATTAAAAACTCTGTTTTCTCTGTCACAAGCATCACATATAAATTTGCTCAGTCATTTGTAGTGAGCGTGGAAGATACTGTCCTCCATTTAAAATGGGCAAGGCACGTGGCAAGGGACAGGGAATTGGATGTGATGGTAATGGTGCATGCAGAGGCCGAGGACAAGGCCGTGGGCAAGAAGAAATTGTGCCACAACAAACACCCACTTCTTCTCACCTGACCTTCCTGTCCCAATTTCTAGGGGAACGCAACAAACCACTATTGAACCCAGAGCAGTGTCAAAAGGTTGTTGGTTGGATAGCGGATAATGCTTCCAGTCACTTAGCCACCACCACCCTGTCTTCCACACGGTCAAGTCTCAGTAGCCGTGAGTCTGGACTGCATATTGATCCTCCTTCCTCCAACCATGCCGAGTACCCAGAGACAACTGATCCCACACTTGGACACTCTGAAGAGCTGTTCATTTTTCCATTTATAGATTCGGGCCTCTCGCCCGGTCCACTTGAAGCGGGGCAAGAGGAGATAGCATGTAGCGATGCCCAAATATTTGAGCAGCCACGGTCACACGAAGGCGACGGTGGGAAAGTGTCACAAGAGGTGGACAATGATGAGACAATTGCCAGAAAGTCTGGAGGAGGACCAGGGTGCGGAAGTGGAAGACGAGGTGGTGGATGATATAGTAACTGACCCAACCTGGCAGAAGGAAATGCAGAGCGAGGACAGCAGCACACAGGGGGAGGGAGACAGAGCACCCCAACAGGCAAGAAGAAGCAGTGTAGTGGCCGCAGACAGAAGGCAGGCAACCGTTCCCCGTAACACCAACACAAATAAAGTTGCCAGTACAACTGTTAGTCTTTAAAAAACAATCAGATTTGGGAAGACCTCTGCCGATAACCCCAAAAAGGCTATTTGCAACACCTGCCAGGCCAGCATCAGCAGGGGTGGCAAAACGACCAGCCTGACCACCACCAGCATGATCAGGCACATGACAGCAAAGTACCCGACTTTGTGGGCATAACCCCAGGGTCCAGGAACAGTGTCTGCTGGTGGCACGATTGCTTCTTCCGCTGTTGTGCATGCAAGCCAATCCCCTGTCCATGGTGCATGCGAAGATGCCTCCCGCACTGCACCTGTCATTGCACCAAGTAGCAGCATCAGGAAGCATGTCCTTGTCCCAGCGCAGTGTTCAGTGGTCCATACCCCAGTCCTTGGAATTCAAGCGCAAATATGCAGCCAACGCCCCACAGGCCACACTACTAAATTCTCACATTTCACGACTGATTGCACTCGAAATGTTGCCTTTTAGGCTCTTGGAGACGGAAGCATTCCGCAACCTGATGGCGGCGGCAGTCCCTTGGTACTCGGTCCCCAGCAGCCACCATTTCTCCCGGTGTACCGTCCCCGCATTACACAAGCACGTGTCCCAAAACATTAGCCGTGCTCTCAACAACACAGTTACCGGTAAAGTCCACCTAACCACGGACACGTGGACAAGTGCTTGTGGGCAGGGACGGTACATCTCGCTGACGGCACACTGGGTTAACATAGTGGAAGCCGGGACCCAGTCGGACCTTGGGACGGAACACGTCCTCCTGACGCCAAGGATTGCGGGCCCTAGGTCAATCAGGGTTGCCCCCATTGTTTACAGCTCCTGCACCTCATCCTCCTCAGCCTCCTCCTCCTCTTCAGCCGCCATCTCCAAAATGACCACATCAGTCACAAGCTGAAAGCACTGCAGCACTGCCTCGGCCAAGCGGCAACAGGCTGTGCTGAAGCTAATATGCTTAGGTGAAAAAACGCACAAAGCTGAAAAGTTGTGGACAGCTCTGAAAGAGTAGGCAGATCTGTGGCTCACACCACTGAACCTACAGCCTGGCATGGTCGAGTGTGACAATGGCTGGAACCTGGTGGCGGCTCTGAGGCGAGGCGAGCTCACACACATACCATGCCTGACCCATATCCTTAACCTTGTGGTTCAGCGGTTTCTCAAAACCTACCCGGAGCTGCTTGTTAAAGTACGCCGCCTGTGTGCCCATTTTAGAAAGTCAGCAACAGCTTCCGCCGCCCTTGCAGTGTTTCAGCAGCGTTTGCAGCTTCCGGCTCACAGACTGGTGTGTGATGTCCCCACGCATTGGAACTCTACACTGCAGATGTTGGGAAGGATTTGTGAGCAGAAGAGGGCAGTTGTTTAGTACCAGCATCAACAAGGCCGTCGGTATTCAGTTCAGACTCCACACATAAGACCTCAGGAGTGGACATGGATGTCAGACATATGTACCATTCTCCAAAACTTTGAGGACTCCACCAAGATGGTGAGCAGCGATGATGCCATAATTAGTGTCACCATCCCGCTTCTCTGTCTTCTGAAATGCTCTCTGCTCACAATTAAAGAGGACGCATTGCAGGCGGAGCACGATGAGATGGAGCAAGGAACCATACAGGGTGATTACACACAGCCAAGCCTCATCTCATCCCAACATGGATTGGTGACAAGAAGGAGGAGGAGGAGGAGGAAGGACAGGTGCTAGTTTCATGCACTATAGACGGTACTACCTGCACAGCTGTCATACCGTCTGTTCAGCATGGCTGGCCAGAGGACAGAGAGGAGGAGGAGGAGGAGCAGGAGGAGGAGGAGGAGAGCATGGTCAGTCATCCTCTTGGTGAGGACACGGAAGTCTTGCCTGTTAGTAGTCTGGCACACATGGCCGAGTTTATGTTATGCTGCCTTTCACATGACCCTCGCGTTCTCAAAATTTTGGGTGACAGTCATTACTGGTTGGTGACACTTCTAGACCCACGCTACAAGGAGAACTTTCTATCTCTTTTTCCTGAGGCGGACAGGTCTACAAAAATGGGGCTGTACCAGAAGGCCCTTGTGGAACTATTAAAAAAATTCCCATCTGAAAACGCTGGCGGCAGAAGGCACACTTGGTTGGACAACCAAGGAGTACAAGCGAGAGAGACACAACTTCAATCCAGCAGAGGCAGGGGAACACTGTCAAAGTTCCGGGAGAGTTTTCTCAGACCCTCCCATCGCACAGGCCCTGAGGCGCAGGGTACTCTCACAAGGAGTGCAAAGTTTGGGAAGATGCTGAGGGAGTACTTTGCCGACCGTACCAACGTCCTCCGTGATTCCGCTGTGCCTTATAATTATTGAGTATCCAAGCTGGATACGTGGAATGAACTGGCTCTCTATGCCTTTGGAGGTCCTGGCCTGACCTGCCACCAGCGTTTTATCAGAGCGGGTTTTTAGTGCCGCTGGTGGAATTATAACTGGTAAGCGCATCCGCCTGTCAACTGAAAATGCTGACAAGCTGACTCTTATAAAAATGAACAAGGGCTGGATTGGGCCAAACTTCTCAACACCACCAAATGATAGCAGCGTAACAAACTCAAATCCAGTGTCTTTTCTTGGGAGGTGTATTCCCATGCACCTTTTCACACCCAGACATGGGTATACGCTTCCTGATTTTGGCTATTTGCTCTTGTCCTCCTCCTTCTCCTCATCCTCCACCACCACATCACCAGGGTGACCGTGGACCGTGATGCAACACCCACCTAATTTTTTTAAAGGGTGTTTATGATGCCCGGAAAAAATTTTTTTTTGATATTATGTTCATGTATACCCCCCAGGGGTAAAGGTTTGTCAGCCCATACACTTAGTGCACGGGCATTACAAGTATAGGAGGTCCGCTCCTTTCTAATGGGAACATTTTGTTTATGAGGCCCTCCTCCACGTCTCTTCCAAGGGGCATTGAAGTGCCTCCAAATTTTTGGCAGCCCTTGCATTCACTGCATAGGCCAACACTATGGGAGACTCTCGCCTTTCTAATGGGAACACGTCGTACCTTGTTACTGTGGCCCTGCTCTGTGTGTCTTTAAATTCTTAGTGGGGTTTTTCCCAAATTTGGCAGCCCTTGCTGTCACTGAATAAGCAAGAACAGTGTAGGAGACCCACTTGTTAATAATGGGAACAACAAAGCATAGCCGGCTGATGGCTCTCTAGCAATAGCTAGGGCCGTCTGATGTCCCTATAAAAATAGGCTTTATGACTTTCAGCATCTCTTCATCATAAATGAAGCAGGATGTGTCTGATGTGTCACACACCACATTGCCAGATAAGGTTGTAAAATGACATTTCCCGGTGAATGCATTTGTCTTAAAAAATAACGTAAAAAAAAACAAAACAATAGGATTTTTCTTTAGTATAAAAATACAGTGTCACCAATTTAACAACAATGTAATCACATTGTTCAGCTCATGCACCTCCTCCTCCATCTCCGTAATGACCACATCAGTCACAAGCTGACAGCACTGCAGCACTGCCTTGGCAACAGGCTGTGCTGAAGATAACATGCTTAATTGACAAACCGTCCATCACTGCAGAGTTGTTGAAAGCTGTAACACAGCAGCCTGATCTGTAGCTCTCACCTCTGAACATACAGCCAGGCATGGTCGTGTCTGACAATTGGTGGAACCTGGTGACGGAGAAATGACAGCCGGAGTAGATACGGTTTCCCTCTATGCCAGTCCTTTCACCGAGCTAAAGAATATGGCTGTGTTGAAATACAACTCCCACTGAGAAGCTGTTTCAGATTGAAAAACATTAGCCCTCAGAATCAAATCCTCTGGTGGGCACAACCTTTCTCCCCCGCTCAAGAGCCCCATAGCAGCTGCAAGGTTAGCGCTATCATCAACTCTCCTGAGGTAGAAGCCAAGGCACACCAGAGGATTCTCTGGTGGGTCCGTCCAACCCTGCCAATAAGCAGTGCTGGCTAATAAAAGTGTGTGGTAAGGTTCCGGGACACTCTATGGCTGCTTTTTTACTGAGGAGGAAACACACGCAAACAAGGGAGGAACATACAAAGTCCTTGCAGATGTTGTCCTTGCTGGGATTTGAACCCAGGATCCCAGCGCTGCAAGGCTTCAGTGCTAACTAACTGATCCAATGTGCTGCCATTCACCCTCTAATATCTAACAGGCTGGAGATACTTGCACCTACTGCCACTTTACCTTCAGCTCCTTTGTGAGAAAATGTATTTGGGCAGCCACTCAGTCTACCAAATAAAATTTCTGAGAAGGAAATTGGGGATGGCTTCTCTACTGGTACTGGAGGCAGTGCTAATGCCATGGCGTCGTACCATAGTTAGCTGGAAATATTCCAGGCTGTTAGAAGGCAAGCAAATTCCCACAGAAAAGTACCAGCAGTAATGTTCAGGGACCCGCACTTGTAGAAGGCGGAGACAACACCGGGAGAAATAGTGACGGCTGGGGACCGAGTGTGGACATGAGGCATGTGGTTGTGAAAAGCTTCCGCCTCCACGAGCCTAAAAGGCCACATTTCAAGTGAAAGCAGCTTTACAGGACTTCCTGTGAGAAATGACCCGCAGGGTATATAGGGTTTCCCTCTATGCCAGTCCTTTCACCGAGCTAAATACAACGATCAGCAAAAAAGTTGTGGACTGGCTCCGTACCGTCCCTGGCCACATTCACCTGTCCACGTGTTTGTGGTCAGGCGGTCCTTCTGAGTAAGTGCACTGGGGAGGGCATGGGTAATGTTGTGGGACCCGTGCTTGTGGATGGCGGAGACGATACCGGGAAATATAGTGGCGGCTGGGTACAGAGTATGGACACCCGTCTGCCGCCGGCATGAGGTTATGAGAAGCTTCCGCCTCCACGGGCCTAAAAGGCCACATTTCCACTGCAAGCATCTGTCAAAAATTTGGCAGTATAGTATTGCAGCCTGTGGGTGCATGTCTGTATGCATGTCTGATGATGTGTCATACACCACATGGCCAGATAAGGTTGTAAAATGTTAAAATGAAATTTCCTGGTGAATGCATTTGTCTTGGTTGAAAGCAATGCAAAAGTGCAAAAACGCATCAAAAACGCTACGTGTGAACATAGCCCAAGGTGAGGAGGAGTATTTTTGTTTTTGGTTATTTATTTTGCTTTATATACATTTTATATGTCATGGAAAGGATGTTCCTTAACATATTTCCCAGGAAAATCCATTTTGGTTTCGTTTTGGTATGTTTTATTGTGAGTCCGTAAAAGTGGCGTAATACCTCTGACAACGTTGTGGACAGAAGTAACCTGGGAGTCAGAAATGCTTCCAGGGATCTTCCCCATGCTGTCCCCATGTCATTTGAGCACTGTTCCCATAGATTTGGGCAATTTTTAGGCCCTCTGCAAACCGCCGGGGGGGGCGCCTGAAAAATGCTCGAGTTTCCCATAGACTTACATTGGGCTCGTTGCTCGGGTCGAGCACCCGAGTATTCCAATTTGCTCAACCCGAGCAATGAGTACCCAAGAATTTTAGTGCTCGCTCATCACTAGCGGTGACCATTAACAGGTGGCCCGTGTGAGCAGAACATCTGGGCGATGAGCAATGGTCGGCCACCTGACATTGAACTACTGTCAGGCCAAAAAACATCACAGATGTGATGTTTTTTTGAAAGTTTGGCCTATGTTTGCCATACTACTGTCAGGCCACCAAACTGTTCTCACCACTGGAATTAGTCTAGAACATTGCATACGACAAAGACTTCTTCCAGCAGTGAAAACAGCTCAGTAGCCTGGTATTTGTAGTACAATACAAGGCTGCCGACCTGTGCTCATCGCCGTTTTAATCACTCTGGTGTTTAGAGCACAGTAATGTTATAATCACGCAGCAGCGCTCTGAACACAGACCGAGCTCTGCTATATCATCTTAAGCTTCATTCAGATGTTCCTGCAATACAGATAGCTGAAGGAGGCTTTACGCCAACATAGCAGAGCAGTGCGTCTAATCCCATCATGTGATACAGCCTAAGTATCTAATCCCAGTATACGATACAGAGTGCAACACCAACAGAATTGGCGCTGCCAACCATCATCGGTGATACTGTGTACATCATTATCACTTTGCAGTCACCAACAAAATATCTCTGAACTGTGATCCTAAACTTCATCATCCTTTATCTTTTTGCAAATCCACAGAAAGGGAGAGGAGCACACATAACACATGTCAGCAGATAATTCCCACATCCCCATAGTGTAAAATATCAAAACTTTAAAAAAAAAAAAATTCAGATATTATACCAACATAAACGTAAATATTTAAAAAATACACTGCTCAAAAAAATAAAAGGAACACTTAAACAACAGAATATAACTCCAAGTAAATCAAACTTCTGTGAAATCAAACTGTCCACTTAGGAAGCAACACTGATTGACAATCAATTTCACATGCTGTTGTGCAAATGGAATAGACAATAGATGGAAATGATTGGCAATTATCAAAACACCCTCAATAAAGGAGTGGTTCTGCAGGTGGGGACCACAGACCACATCTTAGTACCAATGCTTTCTGGCTGATGTCTTGGTCACTTTTGAATGTTGGTTTTGCTTTCACACTCGTGGTAGCATGAGACGGACTCTACAACCCACAGATAGTGATCAGGTAGTGCAGCTCATCCAGGATGGCACATCAATGCGAGCTGTGGCAAGAAGGTTTGCTGTGTCTGTCAGCGTAGTGTCCAGAGGCTGGAGACGCTACCAGGAGAGAGGCCAGTACACCAGAAGACGTGGAGGGGGCCATAGGAGGGAAACAACCCAGCAGCAGGACCACTACCGCCGCCTTTGTGCAAAGAGGAACAGGAGGAGCACTGCCAGAGCCCTGCAAAATGACCTCCAGCAGGCCACAAATGTGTATGTGTTGCACAAATGGTTAGAAACCGACTCCATGAGGGTGGTATGAGGGCCCGACGTCCACAGATGGGGGTTGTGCTCACAGCCCAACACCGTGCAGGACGCTTGGCATTTGCCACAGAACACCAGGATTGGCAAAGTCACCATTGGCACCCTGTTATCTTCACAGATGAAAGCAGGTTCGCACTGAGCACATGTGACAGACGTGAGAGCCTGGAGACGCCGTGGAGAGCGATCTGCTGCCTGCAACATCCTTCAGCATGACCAGTTTGGCAGTGGGTCAGTAATGGTGTGGGGGTGGCATTTCTTTGGAGGGCCGCACAGCCCTCCATGTGCTGCCAGAGGTAGCCTGACTGCCATTAGGTACTGAGACGAGATCCTCAGACCCCTTATGAGACCATATGCTGGTGCGGTTGGCCCTGGGTTCCTCCTAATGCACGACAATGTCAGACCTCATGTGGCTGGAGTGTCAGCAGTTCCTTCAAGGTGAAGGCATTGAAGCTATGGACTGGCCCACCCATTCCCCAGACCTGAATCCGATTGAGCATATCTGGGACATCATGTCTCGCTACATCCACCAACGTCACGTTGCACCACAGACTGTCCAGGAGTTGGCGGATGCTTTAGTCCAGATCTGGGAGGAGATCCCACAGGAGACCATCCGCAACCTCATCAGGAGCATGCCCAGGCGTTGTAGGGAGGGCATACAGGCACGTGGAGGCCACACACAATACTGAGCCTCATTTTGACTTGTTTTAAGGACATTACATCAAAGTTGGATCAGCGTGTAGTGTGTTTTTCCACTTTAATTTTGGGGGTGACTCCAAATCCAAGCCTCCATTGGTTAATACATTTGATTTCCATTGATGATTTTTGTGTGATTTTGTAGTCAGCACATTCAACTTTGTACAGAACAAAGTATTCAATGAGAATATTTCATTCATTCAGATCTAGGATGTGTTATTTGAGTGTTCCCTTTATTTTTTTGAGCAGTGTATATTGTATGTATTCATTCAGGTAGGTGTTAGGCAGCATTCACACAGGTATGCAGTTTCTTTGTCCAAGCAGGCAAATTTATTAAAAGTTCATAAATCTTTTCCAGCAAAACACATAAATGGCCATTCAGCATCAGGGAAAACAAAATAGTCCATACAGTTGTACAGGGCTCACCCCTTCACAATATTGTCCACCAGAATCTCACTACACAGTCTGACCAGAAGTAGGAGGTCTCTCCAGTGGCAACAGAAACCATGTCTCAGAGATGTTTCCACCTCTACACACAGACAGTCATGAGCAGGACAGCAGCCCTTTTAACCCAGCTGCATCTGATGGATTGAACGATGGGACTGACCAGTCTGCCCATCACTTACCAGTCATTCCTGACACCTTAATCCTTCGCTGCTCCACTAAGTAAAACCTCTCAGCACTCTATCAGTCCTTTTTCAGGTTTCATATCACCGAGGCCAGGTACCTCAGTGACACATCACTCCATCCCTGACTCTGCCATCTTGCTGCTGGCCATCACCATAATCATACAGTTATACTGTACGGTGAATGCTGCCAGAAAAATTTAAAACACTTCTAGATTTAAATATATTTTATTCATTCCAACTACCAAAATAAATTAATTATAAAGTGATTAAAAAAGTTGTATTTCCCAAAATTTGTGCCATCAAAAAATTGTTTGTCCCTCAAATAAGGAGCCCTCATATAGTTCCATATGCAGGAAAATAAAGTTATGGATGTGATGGGTTGTGTGAGAGCACAAAAGGAGGAAAAGTGACAGTGGACTGGTGAGCAATCAAACAAACAGATACAAACTGTGGAATTGTAACAAATTGGAACAAATCTGGTGGCGCCACCCTTCCATCCAACACCAAGGAAAATAAAACACTTGAATTTAGAATAGCTTCTCAAATCCAGCAGGGTAGGCAAGGCAGGTAGTAATGGTACGTGGCAGATTATCCTCAGTCTCGAACAGTCCAAGTAGTGGTGCCAGGATCTGGCCGGCAGCAATAGATCCTAGCCCTTCAAAGCCACAGCACCAACAACAACCTCAAACATGTACCTTTTTCCTATCTACCTCTTGGGATCAGCCCCCTGATTGGGCAGAGGTGCTCACACCCATCCCTTTAATTATTTCTTACATACTACTCAAAAAATGAAGAAAGTCACTGAAGTCTAGTCTCTGGACAGTCTGGAAAGTTGTGTAACAGGGAAGAGCCCCCTGCAGAGAGGGGAAAAAAACAGCATACATACCCACCACCAGATGCAGGACAGGCAATGTTAATGGAGGTCTTGAGTACCTACCTCATCATTAGTGACTGGAATCGCAACAAAGTAATTTGGACGGAGTCTTTTATCACTAGAAATTTTATCAACATTATTCATTTGCACATTTGAGTTAGTTTCTCCTGAACCTTTTGTTCCATTTTCTTGAGATGGGTTATGTAGGATATCACACTCCATTTTAGGCTTATCAGCAGCTTCACTTGGTTGACAGTTCTCATCGCTTTCATTTTTGTTAAGACTTTCTTCTTTAATGCCTACAGTATGCAGTGATTGTTCTTGCATATGAGGATTTTTATTAATAGATGATTTTGTATCTCCAGTAACAAAACTTTCTGGCTTCATCTCTTCATCATATAATTGTTGTGTAATATTGTGAACGTTTAGAGTCTGATTTGTGGTTTGTGCGGTTTCTAAATTATGCACTTTCCCCTCACCTGGCAGAAGGTCAGGAGACCATTCTTTACCATTTTCAAGATTTTCTTCTTTCTCTTTACTAGTGTTCTGTCCAGTGTGTCTATTCTCTTGAGTAGTAATCCTCTTTTGTTTTACACTAGGACACCGATACTTTCTACAGTACCATTTTCTTTTCAAAATTGTTTTTTTCTTTCTTTTTTTGGTTCGTAAATTCATTTTAACTAAAACAGAAACAAACAGGAACAGTTAAGCAGGAATCGCTTTAGAAAAAAAAAAAATTGGGGGGGCGGGGTGGGGGTGTTGGGGGAGTTTTTGAGGAGTTTATTTTCCTAAACCTGTTTTGAGCCATGTAGACACAGTTTCTGCTCCAAAAATGCAATGAAAACCTGAACAGTAGCTGCATAAATCCTCCTTCAAATCTCAAAACTGATCAAAAACTTTTGAACTTAATTTTTTCTGCTCAGCAAAAAAACTGTGTGCACATACCCTTGAAGGATTTTTGAAAAGTTTTGAAAAACTTCTTCCCTGAAGAGATTTTTTGCAGCTTTTTGTTTGCACAAGGTTTTGTTTGAAGAGGTTTCTCTCAAAATCTACTTCAAAAGAAGTGACATGGACTCCCCCCGCCCCCCCAAAGGAATTTTTCAGAACCTCTTTAGGGAAAAAAAAGCTCTTTATTTGAATAATAAAGTGGATTTGCCATAGAATTGAGTTAGAAGGTTTTTCCAGAAAGAATTTGGAATGTTTCTTCATCAAAAAGTCTTGAAAAAAAACTGACAGCATAGCTTAAATGCTATGTGCACATGATGTCTCTTTCAGGCAGATTTCACCTGGAAACTGCCAGAAAAAGTGCCACAAAAAAAATTAACGCGCTAGAAATGTAAAAATGACATTCCTGTACACAAGTTCAGTATTTTGGTCACTTCTTTTAACTGGTTCAGGGTTCAGAAACGGTGCAGCAGTTAAAACTGGTAACTAGTGTTGAGCGAACATGCTCGACACTGCTCTGTACTCGCCCGAGCATCACGCTACTCGGGATGTTCGGCGAGCACCGAGCATTTCCGGGTTACTCGGGCGGGAGCTCGGGTCTCCGCCCTGCATGTTTGGCGCTCTTTACAGAGCCAATGAACATGCAGGGATTGCCAGCCAGTCACTGTAATGCCGCAGCCATGTTGTTTGTGGGCATTACAGTGATTGGCTGGCCGCACAGCGTCACCTCGAGTATTTAAAACCGGGCGCCGCCATCTTGGACACAGTCGCTCCGGATCAGACAGTGTAGGGACAGCGCTGCTGATTTAGGGAGAGATATATACTGCAAAATAGTTAGTGTAGGATCTGTAAAGGCTGCCAGATCAAACAAACAGTCCTTCTCAGGACTAATATCCATCCCAGGTATATCAGGCAGGCAGGCAGGCTGTATAGGAGACGCAGTGGTTATACCAGCAAACGCTGCATTACAGTCCTGTGTGCTGCTCCTGTTGCTGAACTTAGCTCCAGGTCCCGGGGGCCAGGAAAAATCCTTTTTTTTTTTTTTTTTATCTAAATCCTCTTTTTTTTTCCTCCTTCACAATGTACAAATACCCATCTTATTAACCTTTTGGTGTCCCCTCCCCCCCCCAAAAAAAAAAAAAAAAGTGTGCCTCTGATTTTTCAGACACAAATAGATCTGTTGAAAATAGTCTGGTGTAGGCCAGAGAAATACAAATGTGGTTTTGCAGTTCCACGGTTCAAACCTCTGTATTATCCACTTTTGGGCCATTTGTATCTAAAAAAAACAGTTTGAGTGTGTCGCTCACTGTTCAGCCACAAATATATATATATTCAAAAAAGTCTGGTATACACCAGTAAATTATAACTGTGGTTTTGCTGTTCCACTGTAAAACATCTCTATTATCCTGCTTTAGGCATTTTTTGCCGTAAAAAATAAATAGTGTCTCCTGATTGTTCTGACACAAATATATCTGTTGAAAATAGTCTGGTGTAGGCCCGACATCCCAGTGTGGTTTCGCAGTTCCACGGGTCAAATCGCTGTACTATCCAGTTTTGGGCCTTTGGTATCTAAAAAAAAAGCAGTTTGAGTGTGTTGCTCACTGTTCCGCCGCAAATATCTCTATTTAAAAAAGTGTGGTATACCCCAGTAAACAACTGTGGTTTTGCCACCCCACGGTAAAAAATCTCTTATTCAGGTTTTGGTAGTTTTTTCCGTAAAGAAAAACAGTAGTGTCTCCTGACTGTTGTGACACAAAAATATATCTGTTGAAAATAGTCTTGTGTAGGCCCGACATCCCAGTGTGGTTTCGCAGTTCCACGGGTCAAATCGCTGTACTATCCAGTTTTGGGCCTTTGGTATCTAAAAAAAAAGCAGTTTGAGTGTGTTGCTCACTGTTCCGCCGCAAATATCTCTATTTAAAAAAGTGTGGTATACCCCAGTAAACAATAACTGTGGTTTTCCTCTTCCGCGGTTCTAATATACTCTTTATTACCCTTTTTCCATTGATAGTGCAAGTGTAAGCTATTTTACTTCATTTACAATGGGCAAGGCGCGTGGCAAGGGACGTGGCAGTGGACGTTCTGATGATGGTTCGTGCAGAGGACGGGGCCGTGGCCAAGGTGAAAATGTGCCACAACCAACAGCCACATCTTCTCGCTCCCACTTCTTGACCGAATTACTAGGGAAGCACAGAACACCACCAGTATTGAGAACTGATCAGTGTGAACAGGTTATTAATTGGATAGCAGACAATAATTACAGTTACCTGGGCACCACCACCTCCGGTCTGTCTTCCACACGGTCAACTCTTAGTAGCCGTGAGTCTCGACCGCATACTCCTCCTCACCCTGATGCTCCTCCCTCCCACCATGCCGAGTGTCGTCAGACAGCAAGTGATCCCACACTTGGACACTCTGAAGAGCTGTTCACTGGTCCATTTCCATATTTGGGCCCCTCGCCTGCTCCGCTTGAAGTGGTGGAAGAGGAGATCCCATGTTGCGATGCCCAAATATTTGAACAGCCACGGCCACAGAAAGTCGACGTTGGCAATCTGTCACAAGAGGTGGACGATGACGAGACACAATTGCCAGGAAGAGAGGAGGAGGATCGTGGTGCGCAAGTGGAAGATCTAGTAACTGACCCAACGTGGAAGGAGGACATGCAGAGTGAGGCCAGCAGCACACAGGGGGAGGGAGGCAGAGTACCCCAAAAGGCAGGAAGAAGCAGTGTGGTAGCCGCAGACAGAAGGCAGGCAACCGTTCCCCGTAACACCAACACGAGGGACGTTGCCAGTACAAGCGGTAGGTCTTCCAGAGTCTGGAATTTTTTTAAAGACTCTGCTGATAACCCCAAAAAGGCCATATGTTCCACCTGCCATGCCAGCATCAGCAGGGGTGACAAAACTACCAGCCTGACCACCACCAGCATGATCAGGCACATGGCAGCAAAGCACCCGACTTTGTGGGGCGAAACCCAGGGTCCACGACCAGTGTCAGCGGGTGTCACCACTGCTTCTTCCACTGTTGTGCGTGCAATAGAACCCCCTGTTGTGTGTGCAAGCCAATCCCCTGTCCATACTGCATGTAAAGATGCCCCCTCCTCTCAGTCTTCACTTGTTATGGCAGTTTCTCAAGAAACAGCATCAACGTCCAAGTCCACGTCCCACCGCAGCGTTCAATTGTCCATATCCCAGACCTTTGAACGAAAATGGAAATTCGCTGCTAACGCCCCACAGGCCACAGTCCTAAATTCGCACATTTCACGACTGCTTGCATTGGAAATGCTGCCTTTTAGGCTGGTGGAGACGGAATCCTTCCGCAATAAAAGCAGGCAGATCTGTGGCTGAGACCGCTGAACCTACATCCCGACATGGTCGTGTGTGACAATGGCCGTAACCTGGTGGCGGCTCTGAGGCGAGGTGAGATCACACACGTACCATGCCTGGCTCATGTGCTTAACCTCGTGGTTCAGCGGTTTCTTAAATCGTACCCCGAGTTGCCAGATCTGCTCGTGAAAGTACGCCGCCTGTCAGCTCATTTTCGCAAGTCGGCTACAGCTTCCGCCGCCCTTGCTGTGTTGCAGCAGCGTTTGCAGCTTCCGGCACACCGACTGGTGTGTGATGTCCCCACACGTTGGAACTCTACCCTCCACATGTTGCAAAGGATTTGTGAGCAGAAGAGAGCAGTTGTGGAGTACCAGCTGCAACAAGGCCGTCGATATTCAGGTCAGACTCCACACATAAGACCTCAGGAGTGGACCTGGATGTCTGACATATGTACCATCCTGACAAACTTTGAGGAGGCCACCAAGATGGTGAGTGGTGATGACGCCATCATTAGTGTCAGCATCCCACTTGTCTGTCTTTTGCAACGCTCTCTGCAGAGAATTAAAGAGGAGGCATTGCAGCCAGAGTATGATGAGATGGATCAAGAAGCCGTAGCGGGCGATTACACACAGCCCAGCCTCATCACATCCCAACGTGCATTGGGGGACAATGAGGGAGAGGAGGAGGAGGAGGAGGAGGAGGAAGAACATGAGCTGCTATCATGCGCTGTAGACGGTAGTACCTGTACAAGTGTCATACCGTCGGTTCAGCGTGGGTGGCCTGAGGACAGGGGGGGAGGAGGAAGAGGAGGAGAGCATAGTCAGTCGTCATCTTGGTGAGGACACGGAAGTCTTGCCCGTTACCAGTCTGGCACGCATGGCTGACTATGTTACGCTGCCTTAACCGTGACCCTCGCTTTGTCAAAATATTGGGTGACAGTCATTACTGGTTGGTGACACTTGTAGACCGCCGCTACAAGGAGAACTTTCACTCTCTTATTCCTGAGGTGGAGAGGTCTACAAAAATGGGGCAATACCAGAAGGCCCTTGCTGCAGAACTCTTAAAAAAATTCCCATCTGAACACGCTAGCGGCAGAGGTCACAGTTCGTTGCCCAACCAAGGCGTACAGGCGAGAGAGATGCAACTCCAATCCAGCAGAGGCAGGGGAACACTGTCAATGTTCTGGGACAGTTTTCTGACACCCGCCCAGCTTACAGGCCCTGAGGCGCGGGGTACTCTCACAAGGAGTGGAAAGTTTCAAAAGATGGTGAGGGAGTGCCTTGCCGATCGTACCAGCGTCCTCCGTGATTCCTCTGGGCCTTTTAATTATTGGGTATCCAAGCTGGACACTTGGAATGAACTCGCTCTGTACGCCTTGGAGGTTCTGGCCTGCCCTGCCGCTAGCGTGTTATCGGAGCGTGTTTTTATTGCCGCTGGGGGAATTATAACTGATAAGCGCACTCGCCTGTCAACTGACAATGCTGACAAGCTGACCCTTATCAAAATGAACAAGGGCTGGATTGGGCCAGACTTCTCATCACCACCAAATGACAGCAGAGTAACATAAAGTCAAATCCACTGTGTTATTTCGAGAGGTGTATTCACATGCACCGCTTCACATCCACACATGGGTATACGCTTCCTCGTTTCGGCTGTTTAATCTTCTTCTCCTTATCCTCAGCCTCCACCACCACTATACCACCAGGGTGCCAGCATTCCAAGTTGCTCCGTCCTAATTTTTGGCAGCTTTTGCTGGGAAAGCATAAGCAAATACTATGGGAGACCCACTCCCCAATAATGGGACTTATGTTTGTAATATGCTGTACTGCATGTGACACGCCCCCTGGGCCGTGTGTACACGTGTGTGGGATACCCGGTGCCGGGTCTCTGGGGTTTGTAGTCTTCGTGGCGGTGACCCGGTCCCGTGGCTCAGGCTGGTCAAACCAGTGGCAGTCTTTCTTAGGTTTTGAGGTTAATTGTCCGACTGCGCCACCCGTGGATTGCGGTCAGGGAGTACCACCGCTGCGAGACAGACCGCTGAGGCTGGTGTTGGGTGCGCAGCATAGAATGGGATAACTCCCCTCGGGAGGAGTATAGCCTCAGGGCAGTGAGTGTGGATGATGGGGGTGATGGTGCACGAGCGCAGCAGGAACGACTCAGTCTTTGCAGTGCAGTTCAGGGTCTTTACTGATGATTATAAGGCAGACCCTCCCGGGAGTACTGGCTAGCATAAGAGGCCTGGTCAGTCTGTGAGCAAGCAGGAGTTCCCCTGGCCAGGTGGAGTTGTAGGCCTCCCCGTCTGTCTGCACTCTTCCTGGCTACCTTGCTGTAAGCGAGTAGAAGTAGCCCACGTCCCTGAGTGTACCGTGGAGTGCTCACCCGTATGGCTGGTGACTTGGGGCCTTCTGTTAGCCTCCGCTCCACGACGGCGGTGCTGGTCACTTGCTTGTGACTGAGCCTCCGGACTTCTATGGCCAGAGGACCTGAAATCCCCTGCCGGCTGGTTTCTGCTGCTGGATATATAAGTCCTCACAGCTTCGGTCTCCTGTGTCCGGTTCCTATTGTCTTCTGCCAGGGCGAGCTCTGCTCAGCTTCCAGCCCCTGGTCTTTAGCTCCTAGCTCCTACAGAGCTCCTTGCTGTTACTTTCCCTTGCTCTCACTCTGACTCTGACTGTTCTCTGTTCTCTGACTCACTCAACCCCGCCCCAGATCCAGTTTATAAGGGCAGAATTCTCCCCTCCCAGGACTGGGGCAGGAGGATGTTGCATGTTTAAGGGATCCTGACCAGGAAACCTCCCACTTGCTCTCCGACGTAATATCTCTATTAGTGTGGTGACCAGACCCCTGGGGTGCCACACATGGCTCTTGTAAGGGGCATTGCAGTTCCTCATAATTTTTGGAAAGCCTTCCATTCACTGCTTAGGCCAACAGTGCACGGGAGACCCAGTTGCTATAAATCGAAAAAAAGGTTTAGTTAACGCCCTCTGACCTCCATGTCATTTCCAAGGGGCATTGGAGTGGCTCGAAATTTTTGGTAGGCATTGCACTCACTGTATGCCCTATAACTGTGTAGCCGAACAGCTCCTTTTGTTACAGAAACATATCCTACAAGACATATCTGGTTGACTGGCCTGATATTGATGTGAATGGTCCCTGTTCCTCCTGCTCTTTCTCCTTTGTCACCACCTCATCCATCATTTATCACCTGAAGCTTTGTTTTAACGGGAGTCATAGAACTGGGATAGTAGCAGGAAAACATCCAGCAATCCTCGGAGGAGGTAGTTTATGCGCCAAAACGCGGACCACCTCAGGCCTAGCCACTACTACATACATGCGCTTGCATTCCAAGAAAACAAAGCAGATGCTAACTTCTATCATCATCATCATGCTCCTCACCTTGGCACTCTCAACTCCCCTGATGGAGAAGCCAGGGCCCACCGGAGGAGTCTGGTTCTCTGGTGGGCTCGTCCAATGCTGCCCTAAAGCAGGCCAGGCTAAGAAAAGTGTGGGGGAAGGTGACAGGAGAAATCAGGGCAGCTGGGGACCGAGTATGGACACCTGGCCGCCACCTGGTGGCTGGGGACCGAGCGTGGACACCCGGCCGCCGGGCGGCTGGGGACAGAGTATGGATACCTCGCTGCCGAAGCGGCCATGAGGTAGTGGCCAGCTTCGGCCTCCTCCAAACTAAAAGGCCCCATTTCAAGTGAAAGCTAGCAGTATGGTATTGCAGCATGCGGGTGGGTGGGTGGTTGGCTGCATATTTTCGCTTGCATTGCAAGGAATGGGGGAGGTACAATTGAACACTGCCCTGGGACAAGGACTTGCACGGGGATAGTTGCAAGTCTGCATCTTCTGATGCGGCAAGGATCACTTCTGATGGGCACACTTTTAGACAGTGACCTGGGGGTCAGAGATGCTTCCAGGGGTCTTCCCCATGCTGATCACTTTTCTTTTCAGCACTGTATGCATGTGTCACACAGCACATGGCCAGATAAGGTTGTAAAATGTTAAAATGACATTTCCCGGTGAACGCATTTGTCACGGTTGAAAGCAATACAAAAGTGCAAAAACGCATGAAAAATGCTACTTGTGAACATAGCCCAAGGTGTGGAGGAGTATTTTTGTTTTTGGTTATTTATTTTACCTTATACACAAGTTTTTACCGTAGAAAGGAAATTCCTTAACATATTTCACAGGAAAACCGTTTCAGTTTCGTTTTTGAACGTTTTATTGTGAGCCCGCAAAAGTGGCTTAATACCTCTGACCACGTTGTTGACAGCAGTGACCTGGGGGTCAGAAATGCTCCCAGGGGCGATCCCCATGCTGCCCCCATGTCTTTTGAGCACTGTCACTATCGTTTTGGGCACTTTTTAGGCTTTCTACAGACTGCCGGGGGTGCGGCCGCAAAAATGCTCGGGTCTCCCATAGACTAACATTGGGCTCGTTGCTCGGGTCGAGCACCCGAGTATCAAGGTAAGCTCGGCCCGAGCTTCGAGCACCCGAGCATTTTAGTGATGGCTCAACACCATCAGTCGTCATCTTGGTGAGGACACGGAAGTCTTGCCCGTTACCAGTCTGGCACCCATGGCTGACTTTATGTTACGCTGCCTTAACCGTGACCCTCGCATTGTCAAAATGTTGGGTGACAGTCATTACTGGTTGATGACACTTTTAGCCCCCCTCTACAAGGAGAACTTTCACTCTCTTATTCCGGAGTTGGAGAGGTCTACAAAAATGGGGCAGTACCAGAAGGCCCTTGCTGCAGAACTATTAAAAAAATTCCCATCTGAACACGATAGCGGCAGAGGTCACAGTTCGCTGCCCAACTAAGGCATACAGGTGAGAGAGACGCAACTCCAATCAAGCAGAGGCAGGGGAACACTGTCAATGTTCTAGGACAGTTTTCTGAGACCTGCCCAGCTTACAGGCCCTGAGGCGCAGGGTACTCTCACAAGGAGTGGAAAGTTTCAAAAGATGGTGAGGGAGTACCAGCGTCCTCCATAATTCCTCTGTGCCTTTTAATTATTGGGTATCCAAGCTGGACACTTGGAATGAACTCACTCTGTATGCCTTGGAGGTCCTGGCCTGCCCTGCCGCTAGCGTGTTATCGGAGCGTGTTTTTAGTGCCGCTGGGGGAATTATAACTGATAAGCACACTCGCCTGTCAACTGACAATTCTGACAAGCTGACCCTTATCAAAATGAACAAGGGCTGGATTGGGCCAGACTTCTCATCACCACCAAATGAAAGCAGAGTAACAAAGTCAAATCCACTGTGTTATTTCAGGAGGTGTATTCACATGCACCGCTTCACACCCACACATGGGTATACGCTTCCTCATTTCGGCTGTTTTTTGCTCTTCTCCTTATCCTCAGCCTCCACGACCACTATACCACCAGGGTCACCGTGGTCCATGTTGCCAGCATTGCAAGTTCCTCTGTCCTAATTTTTGGCAGCTTTTGCTTGGAAGGCATAGGCAAAGACTATGGGAGACCCACTCCCCAATAATGGGAATAATGTTTTTAATATGCTGTACTGCATGGCTCTTGTAAGGGGCATTAAAATCGTCTTGTTAAGCTACTGTGACCTCCACGTCTCTTCCAAGGGTCGTTAATATTGTCTTTTTATTCCACTGCGACCTCCACCACTCTTCCAAGGGGCATTAAAAGCGTCTTGTTAAGCTACTGTGACCTCCACCACTCTTCCAAGGGGCATTTAAACGGTCTTGTTAAACCACTCTGAACTCCACAGCTCTTCCAAGGGGCATTGACATGTTGTTTTTAATTACCTCTAACCTCCACGACTCTTGCAACGGGCATTGCATTTCCTCCTAATTTTTGTCAGCTTTTGCTTTTCAATGCATAGGCGAACACTAAGGGAGACCCACTCCCCAATAATGGGTAGAAGGTTTTTAATACGCTGTAATCCACGTCTGTTTCAAGGGGCATTGCAGTGCCTAATAATTTTTGGAAAGCCTTCCATTCCCTGCTTAGGCCAACAGTGTACAGGAGACCCAGTTGCTATAAATGGAAAAAACGGTTTAGTTAAGGCCCTCTGACCTCCATGTCACTTCCAAGGGGCATTGGAGTGCCTCAAAATTTTTGGTAGGCATTGCATTCACTGTATGCCTTATAACTGTGCAGCTGAACCGCTCCTTTTGGTACAGAAACATATCCTACAAGACATGTGTGGTTGGCTGGCCTGATATTGATGTGAATGGTCCCTGTTCCTCCTGCTCTTTCTCCTTTGCCACCACCTCATCCATCATTCATCATCTGAAGCTTTGTTTTAACGGGAGTCATAGAACTGGGATAGTAGCAGGAAAACATCCAGCAAACCTCGAAGGAGGTAGAATATGCGCCAAAACGCTGACCACCTCAGGCCTAGCTGCTACTACATACATGCGCTTGCATTCCAAGGAACAGAAAACTAAGGAGGTGGATGGCCTCATGATCATGAATAATTTACTCCTTGTGTAAGAGGCCGACCACTGCTGCTGTCTACCTCCTGAACTTTGTGTTGAAGCCTGATTGACCCAGGACCCGCAATCCTCTATGTCTGGAGGACGTGTTGCATCCCATTGTCCAACTGTGTCTCGGCTTCCACAATATTAACCCAGTGTGAAGGCGTCAGTGAGATGGACCATTCCTGGCCACATTCACTTGTCCACGTGTTTGTGGTTAGGCTGTCCTTCCCACTAAATGCACTGGGGAGGGCACAGGTAATGTTTTGGTATGCGCGCTTGTGTATAAGGCGCACCGGGACAAATAGGGGCGGCTGGGGACCATTTATGGACACCCGGCCACCCCCACGCGGCTGGGGACTGTGTGTGGGCACCCAGCCGCGGGGCGGCTGGGGACCAAGCGTGGACACCCAGCCGCTGGGCGGCTGGGGACTGAGTATGAATACCAGGCTACCGACGCAGCCATGACGTGGTGGCCAGATTCCACCTCCACATGCCTAAAAGGCCCAATTTCAAGTGCAAGCAAGCTAGCAGTATGGTATTGTAGCCTGGGGGTGGGTGGGTGGCAGGCAGCATACTTGCGCTTGTATTGCAAGTTATGGGGGAGGTACAATTGAACACTGCCCTGGGACAAGGACTTGCACGGGGATAGTTGCAAGTCTGCATCTTCTGATGCGGCAAGGATCACTTCTGATGGGCACACTTTTAGGCAGTGACCTGGGTGTCAGAGATGCTTCCAGGGGTCTTCCCCATGCTGTTCCCATGTCTTTTTAGCACTGTATGCATGTGTCACACAGCACATGGTCAGATAAGGTTGTAAAATGTTAAAATGACATTTCCCGGTGAATGCATTTGTCACGGTTGAAAGCAATACAAACGTGCAAAAACGCATAAAAAATGCTACTTGTGAACATAGCCCAAGGTGTGGAGGAGTATTTTTGTTTTTGGTTATTTATTTTACCTTATACACAAGTCTTTACCCTGGAAAGGATGTTCCTTAACCCCTTTCCGACCTGGTCAGTAATAGTACGCACCAGGTCAGGAAGGCCGGTTCAGCGGGGGCTCCGGCGGTGAGCCCGCACTGAAGCGAGCACATGTCAGCTGATTATTGGAATCGCAATCCACCCGCGGCTGTTAACATGTTAAATCTCTGACAGTGGCATTTAACTCGCGCTTCCGGGAGTCCTAAGCCCCGCCCATCAGTGACCCCGTCACGTGATCGCGGGTCACCAATGGGTGGGCATGACAACTCAGGGTCTGCAGCAGACGCCTGTGGTTGTCATGTCTCAATTGCTATGAGCGCCACCTAGTGGTCAGCGCTCATAGCAAGTGAGCATTTCTCCTGCATACAAGCGATCTGCTCATCGCTTGTATGCAGTAGAAGCAATCAGACAACTGCTGCTTCTAGTCTCCTCTGGAGACTATAGAAGCAAGCAGAAAGTGTAAAAAAAGTTTTTAAAAAAATAAAAAAAATAAAAAATATATAAAAGTTTAAGTCACCCCCCTTTCGCCCCATTCAAAATAAAATATATATATATTAAAAAAAAACACATACACATATTTGGTATCGCCGCGTTCAGAATCGCCCGATCTATCAATATAAAAGAAGAATTAATACAATCAGTAAAATGCGTAACGAGAAAAAAACTTTAAACGCCAGAATTAAGTTTTTTTGGTCACTACAACTTTGCAATAAAATGCAATAACGGGCGATCAAAACATTGGATCTACCCCAAAATGGTATAAATAAAAAAGTCAGCCCGGCACGCAAAAAATAAGCCCTCACCTGGTCCCAGATCCCGAAAAATGGAGAAGCTAAGGGTCTCGGAAAATGGCGTCATTTTTTTTTCTTTTTTTTAGCAAGCTTTGGATTTTTTTTTCACCACTTAAATAAAAAAGAACCTATACATGTTTGGTGTCTATGAACTCGTAACAACCTGGAAAATAATGATGGCAGGTCAGTTTTAGCAATCTGTGAACGTGGTAAAAAAAGGACCCAAAAAACAACTGTGGAATTGCATTTTTTTTGCAGTTTCACTGCACTTGGAATCCCATTTTCCAGCACACGATATGGTAAAACCAGTGATGGTGTTTAAAAGTACAACTCATCCCGCAAAAAATAAGCCCTCACATGGCCATATTGAACCAAAATTAAAAAAGTTCTGGCTCTGGGAAGAAGGGGAGCAAAAAAGGAAAACACAAAAACAGAAAGACCCATGGTCGTTAAGGGGTTAACATATTTCACAGGCAAGCACTTTCACTTTCGTTTTTGAATGTTTTATTGTGAGCCTGTAAAAGTGGCTTAATACCTCTGACCACGTTGTTGACAGCAGTGACCTGGGGGTCAGAAATGCTTCCAGGGGCGATCCCCATGTTGTCCCCATGTCATTTGAGCACTGTCACTATCGTTTTGAGCACTTTTTAGGCTTTCTACAGACTGCCGGGGGAGCCGCCGCAAAAATGTTCGGGTCTCCCATAGACTAACATTGGGCTCGTTGCTTGGGTCGAGCACCCGAGTATCACAGTGAGCTCGGCCCGAGCTTCGAGCACCCGAGCATTTTAGTGCTCGCTCAACACTACTGGTAACATGTTTACTTTTCAGGCAACTGTCTGGAAGCCGCACACATTTTATAATTAAACAATAATGAAAGATGAACGCTTCAGAGATGAAACAAAAGAAAAAACAAAAACAAAAAACTGACAATACTAACAATGAAGCCACTTCAAGAAAAAGGCTACTGGCTTTTCCCTGAAGCAGCTTTGCAAAGGAGAACCTTGGTGGCTCCGCCGTTGGAATAAAGACATTGTGTGCACATACCCTAAGAGAGTGCTATACCTTCTCATAACTTTAACAAACATGCTTTAAGCTATAGCTTTTCAACTTGTGGTATGTGTACCCAATGGGCCATAACTCAAAGTATTTCTACTGCTCTCATTCAGTACTTTTAACGCAAAGCACAGCATGTTCCCAGTGCATTGAGAGTACTTTGATGCCTTTTAGATAAGTAGGGTGCACTTGATTTATAAACTATAACAGTGTTTTACATTATTTTTATATTCCCCACAAGAAATTAGTGGGTGGCCACTAGTTTTAAGGGTGGACAGAAAAAGGGAACATTTAAATTTCGCACCTGCACTGCCCTAGCCACAGGCAGCGCTTTCGCAACTTGATTTCACGAAGAGGCTTCAGTAAGATGGCACCAGTGGTGGCGAAATGTGCAGATTGAATTTTCAGCTCAGTAACAAGCCAAGATCTCAATCTGTGCATTTGCCGGCAGAGGTGACATTTTCCTGATGATTGTGAGAAGGTCAATCTGCGCAAACACCGTCCATGGCCAAGACGGGGCAAGCACTAAATTAAAAAAGGGAGAGGATAAAAGACACCAGAGGCAGAAGAGGGGCCGTGGCAGAGCCAAAGACCCTACCCACTGTCCCGCCCCACAGTCTAGCCCCCATGCACGAAGACCAAAACTTCTAATTATGATTTTAAAACAAAACAGACCGCGGATTTCTTCACTGAATGTATGCACTAAATAAGTATAGCAGAGCCAATATGGGCATAGCTTTAGTTTCATATGCATAACCTTGATGACGAGTTCTCTTTAAAAGGTTCGCCTATCCAATATGGGGCGTGGTATAATAACGTTGTTAATGATGTAATTTTCTGCTCATAGGTTCTGCATAATGATATAAGGATTGGATGTACATTAAATATTTAGAACAAATTAGTTTTGAATGCTCATTTAATACGTCTGGACAAGACATGAGGGGATTAGACAATGTTTGAATTCTCCTACTCATGCAGATTTTCCCAGTAAATCCAGTTTTCAGAAATTCTCTGCAATTTGAATGCCCTTCATTATGCCCTGGGCAGGGAGCAGCAAGATAAGTATGATTTTTTGTTGTTTTTGTTTTTTAAACGCAATCTTTTGCAATCCCTCTATTGTTAAGAAAGATTGCAGAACGAATTACAAAAATAATGTGGAGAAAAGCCCAAAAAAAGCCATATTCTCGAGAACTTATACAGAGTATTTTTGTAAAATCTGAACAGAATTCAATTCCAATCTAATACATTCATTCATCTGTAGTCTGAACTATGTTTTAAAACATATCAAAAAAAGGTTTCAAATTCTGGATTAACAATTTAAAAAAGGGATATAGCGTTTTCCACAGTGAATCATTAAATTAGTAGAGTTATATCCTCTACACTTTGAATTGCGCAGTGGTAGCCATGCAATTAAAAATTCAAGGCTCCCTGCACAAATAGCCTAGGCTACAATGATGGCATAAATGCGTTACTTCTATATCTTAATATATCTATATCTATCTATCTATATATATATATATACACACATACATACATACACACACACTGCTCAAAAAAATAAAAGGAACACTTAAACAACAGAATATAACTCCAAGTAAATCAAACTTCTGTGAAATCAAACTGTCCACTTAGGAAGCAACACTGATTGACAACCAATTTCACATGCTGTTGTGCAAATGGAATAGACAATAGATGGAAATTATTGCCAATTATCAAGACACCCTCCATAAAGGGGCTGTTCTGCAGGTGGGGACCACAGACCGCATCTCAGTACCAATGCTTTCTGGCTGATGTTTTGGTCACTTTTGAATGTTGGTTATGCTTTCACACTCGTGGTAGCATGAGACGGACTCTACAACCCACAGAAGATGCTCAGGTAGTGCAGCTCATCCAGAATGTCACATCAATGAGAGCTGTAGCAAGAAGGTTTGCTGTGTCTGTCAGCGTAGTGTCCAGAGGCTGGAGGTGCTACCAGGAGACAGGCCAGTACACCAGGAGACGTGGAGGGGGCCGTAGGAGGGCAACAACCCAGCAGCAGGACCACTACCTCCACCTTTGTGCAAGGAGGAACAGGAGGAGTGTAACATACCTGGCGGCGTCCTTGCATGGTGGTCCATCTCCCACTGTGCAAGAGCGCGCACTTGATCTCCAGTCCAGAATGTCTCTCTGGCTTCCCTCCTTGCTGTCTGTTTGTCTGTTTTGGCTGCATAGGGCGACGCCCGCTGAACTTCCTGTTTCTTGTACCTTCTGCGGACACGCCCCTGTTGCACCTTCAGCCTATTGCTGTCCATCTTTGGGTATTTATACCACCTTCTTCCTCAAGATGGCGCCTGAGCATAGTGTTTCATTCAGTGTGTGCTTGCACTCTGAAGATGCCAGGTCCTGTTCTTTGTCTCCTGTCTTGCGGTATCAGTTCCCGTGTCTGAACTGAGTCCTGTCTGTGTCTCCTGCCTTGTGGTATCAGTTCCCGTGTCTGAGCGGAGTCCTGTCTTTGTCTCCTGCCTTGCGGTATCCGTTCCTGTGTCTGAACTGAGTCCTGTCTGTGTACTCTTGCCTGCTGCCTTTCCTGGAGGCTGTATTTCCAGGCCTGTCTGAACACGCTCCTAGCCTGCTCCTCCCGCCTTCTAGGGGCCGATTACCTAGATCCGTTCCTGTATCTTGTCTGTCCTGTATGAACACGCTCCTTGCCTGTTTGTCCCGCCTCTCTGGGGGCCGATTACCCAGACCTGCTCCTGTATCTTGTCTGTTCTGTCTGAACACGCTCCTTGCCAGTTCGTCCCACCTCTCTGGGGGCCGTATTCCCAGACCCGCTCCTGTGTCCCACTCCTGTGTCGGTCTCGTCCGTACACTCAGTTCCAGTCTGTACTCTCTCCTATCTTTCATCTGTCTTTTCTCTATGTCCGTTCCTTTTTCTGCAGAGTCTGAACTCGTACCTAACTCCTGCCTGTTGTCTCTGTACTCCCGTTTGTGAGTTTGTGGTCCACTCGCTACTTCACTGCAAGTACCCTGTGGGTGTCTGGCTCTGCCTTTCCCTTCCTGTCTGTTCCGTGTGAACAGAGCCCTGTCCCCCCCTACTCAGCCTTGCCTGCTCTGACTCCTTTGCTCACTGCTCCGGCGGTTCTAGCCTGCTCTGACTCCTTTGCTCACCGCTCCGGCGGTTCTAGTCTGCTCTGACTCCTTTGCTTACCGCTCCGGCGGTTCTAGCCTGCTCTGACTCCTTTGCTCGCTGCTCCGGCAGCCTTGCTCCGCTCTGACCCTTTTGCTCGCTGCTCCGGCAGTCTCGCTCCACTCTTGCTCACCGCTCCAGCCGGCCTCGTCCTGCTTTACTCTTGCTCACTGCTCCAGCAGTCTCGCTCAGCTTTGATCCTTTGTTCACCGCTCCTGGCGGCCTTGTCCTGCTCTACTCTTGCTCACCGCTCCAGGCGGCCTTGTCCTGCCCTGTTCTCGCTCACCTCTCTGGGCGGCCTCACTCTGCTGTGTTGGTCCGCCACATCTGTGGCTCTGTTCCTGAGTCCCAGTGTGTACTGGGTCCTATCCCGCCAGTGTCCCTACCTGCTAGTGCCTCCCTGTCTGCACTCTAGCTGTGCTTGCCTGTACCCCTATGCCTGTATTGTTCCTGAGTCCCAGTGTGTACTGGGTCCTATCCCGCCTGTGTACCTACCTGCTAGTGCCTCCCTGTCTGCACTCTAGCTGTGCTTGCCTGTACCCCCCTGCCTGCTTACCCGCCTGCCTGCATACCAGTCGTGCCTGCCTATACCCACCAGTCTGTGTGCCAGCCTACCAGTCTGTTCCTGTATTCCCCTGTGTGGGTCAACAGCCGTGTCCGGGCTCTGTCCTGGAGTAGCACCTGGTCCCTCTGCTCGGTTCCTCCTTGGTGCACTGGCGTCGTATGCCGTCGTGCGACCCTGGTCGGATCGGGTGAATACCTAGTTAAGCCCCTCCAGGCATTCACTCTCCGGCACGGTCCAGTGGAATCACTACAATCACACGCACACGCCGCTCAGCCCGGGCGTGTGCATAACAAGGAGTACTGCCCGAGCCCTGCAAAATGACCTCCAGCAGGTCACAAATGTGCATGTGTCTGCACAAACGGTTAGAAACCGACTCCTTGACGGTGGTATGAGGGCCCGACGTTCACAGATGGGGGTTGTGCTCACAGCCCAACACCGTGCAGGACGCTTGGCATTTGCCACAGAACACCAGGATTGGCAAAGTCGCCACTGGTGCCCTGTGCTCGTCACAGATAAAAGCAGGTTCACACCGAGCACATGTGACAGACGTGACAGTCTGGAGACGCCGTGGAGAGCGATCTGCTGCCTGCAACATCCTTCAGCATGACCGGTTTGGCAGTGGGTAAGTAATGGTGTGGGGTGGCATTTCTTTGGAGGGCCGCACAGCCCTTCATGTACTCGCTAGAGGTAGCCTGACTGCCATTAGGTACCGAGATGAGATCCTCAGACCCCTTATGAGACCATATGCTGGTGCGGTTGGCCTTGGGTTCCTCCTAATGCATGACAATGCCAGACCTTATGTGGCTGGAGTGTGTTAGCAGTTCCTGCAAGATGAAGGCATTGAAGCTATGGACTGGCCCGCCTGTTCCCCAGACCTCAATCCGATTGAGCACATCTGGGACATCATGTCTCGCTCCATCCAGTGTCACGTTGCACCACAGACTGTCCAGGAGTGGGCAGATGCTTTAGTCCTGGTCTGGGAGGAGATCCCACAGGAGACCACCCGCAACCTCATCAGGAGCATGTAGGAAGGTCATACAGGCACGTGGAGGCCACACATAATACTGAGCCTCATTTTGACTTGTTTTAAGGACATTACATCAAAGTTGGATCAGCCTGTAGTGTGCTTACACTTTAATTTTGGGGGTGACTCCAAATCCAGGCCACCATTGGTTAATAAATTTGATTTTCATTTATGATTTTTGTGTGATTTTGTAGTCCGCACATTCAACTTTGTACAGAACAAAGTATTCAATGAGAATATTTCATTCATTCAGATCTAGGATGTGTTATTTGTGTGTTCCCTTTATTTTTTTGAGCAGTGTATATATAGTGACAAATTCATTGACAAAGTACTGGAGGGGAGATATGTTTCGCTGAGGCTATTCGCTTCTGTTATGTGAAACCTAGAAGTTTGCTCCAGCATACTATGTGTCTAGGGGTTAATCAGCCATTTTTAATGGGCTAGGATTTTATGTGAACATCTGTAGAGAGGGTGGGAGGCTGTTCAACATATCTCCACCTCAGAGTGTGGCCTGTGCTATAAATAGCCAGCCTTTTGAATCAGTTTTCGGTAGGGCTGGAGAGGAACTCCAGTGCTTGGTGTCCTGACAAGGAAAAGCTGAACCCTTTGTTTGCTAAACTCTGAGCGGGCAGATCCCCGCTACCACAAGTACTGTGCTTTGTGCTTTCCCTTGGTTTTCTTTTCCTGCTTTTGCTTAAAGAGCCGTGTTTATTTTTACTTCACCACGGTTTATGCTACCTGTATAATAAACCTGGAAAGAATTTAAAGAGACAGTGTTCCCGTATCTACCACAGATGCTGTCGAATGAGCCGATCTACCACTATATATGCTGCAAATTCCTAAACATCCACTAGTGAAGGCAGCAGAAATCCAGCAAAACAGTCAGACCTCTGTTTAAATTAGAAAAACATACAAGAAGCAAAATGAACATAAACCCTGCTGTAAGTAAATAAAAAGCAAGTGCATTTAAATGAAATAGGTTTCTTAGTACCACGGTTACACAAAAATAGTATATAAGCTATCCCACCATCGACAAGGTGAACCCATTTGGGATAGTCCTACACGGTCTAATATTAAAAACATTACCATGTGTCAAAGTTGACCTCTGTGTGAATAAGGGCAGACAAAGGACTGGGTCCCGAACTATGAACACCAGCCAAGGGAAGCTTTTTAAATGTATTATCTAGCTCTATGAAGGGAGATCACATGCAGGTTTGCACAGAATGCAAAAAATACAAAGAAAAAAACAGAATTTGACCTTGATTTCAGGTGGCATACATGCAGCACATAAATGCATGTTTCACAATGGCCATGAATCAGAAACACCTACCCAGTCCTTTGCCTGCCCTTATTCACACAGAGGTCAACTTTGACACATGGTAAGGTTTTTAATATTAGACAGTGTAGGACCATCCCGACCAGGTTCACCTTGTCGATGGTAGGATGGCTTATATACTATTTTTGATCAAAAACAGTGTTACTAAGAACCCTAATTTATTTAAATGCACTTTCTTTTTATTTATATACAGCAGGGTTTATGTTCATTTGGCTTCTTCTAGGTTTTTCTGACTCATGGCCATTGTGAAACATGCATTTATGTGCTGCATGTATATCAACTGAAACCAAGCTCAAATTCTGTGTTTTTTCTCTGTTTAAATTAATAATAATAATAATAATAATAATAATAATAAACAACAGCTCTGGTGGTGATGAAAAAAGAAAGAAATGATGAACATGGTTCACTAAGGTAGCTTTTAGCCAACATTAGCAATGGAACATATAAAAGGAGAAAATTCCGGTGAGCACTTATATTTTCCTGTTTTTGCATCTCTTCCTGACTTTAGTTGAAAAAAAAAAAACCTGCATCAAAAGACTGTTGTCCTTTCCACTCCCCATTAAAAAAAAAAAAAAAACATACTGGCTAAATGGGACAAAACAAAATGTAATCTATCGTTTTCTGTGTTACAACTCCTAACCAGCAGGTCCTGAAACCATTCAGTGGGTGTATTTAGCGCTAAGCAGGTCTTTTATTCCACATTCATCCAAATAGATGTCCTAGTTGAGGTCTTGTCCTAGTCTCAAATTTCACTTTTAATTATCCTAATTAGTTAATGTCTTAAAGAAAAACCTTTATCTTTTAGTTGCAGATTGCTAGAGATCAATTATGTATGCCTCATGAGTTTAAAAGGAATATTAGTGTAAGAAGCACATAGCAAAATATAACTCAGACAGAAAAGACAATTCATGCTTTCTGGTATTACTACTGAAGACTGATGTTTTGACATACTTTCAAACACTTTTGAAATGTCTTCTTCAAAGAATGGAAGTTCTAGTAATTCAGATTCTGCCTTGAAACAGCTGCACATTCCTATGAAGAAGAAAGTGAGTTAATAATTTATACGCTCTGTACTGTGGAGATAGCTACATGTTATTAGTAAAGGAAAAATCATTAAATCACCAATCTGATACCCATTTACTTCCATGTAGAAAGGCAGATCTAGATACTAGAACTTAAAATGTCCCCAAAGGCCAGATTATTGCTGGTGATCGATTTATTTTAGTAAAGACAATATATAGTAAATGTGATTCTCTGCTCTAACAAGGGTCTTAATGGACCATACCCCCAAAAAATTTTAGAAATGTGCCGTTACATTACCAAAAAGTTAAATATTGGGAAAAAAAAAAAAATCTACTTTATGTACCACTATTGAGTACTAAATAATATTAACCAAAGCATGTAGAAGATCTACCACTGAAAAATCAAGAATCATTTGTTTGGGAAAAGTGAATATAGATCACAGGTTTGTACACAGTAGATCTTCCATTCATAGCGCAATAAGTGAAATATGTGGCAAACTGTTGCAGTTTTTACTCTACAGAAATGTCATAGTTAATATGTCCTTCGTGACCTTGTACCTTTAACCTGTACCGTACCTTTAAGACTGCCCTTAAACTTCAAGGAAAAAAATAATCAACAGCGTTTAAGAAAATTAAACTCTATCTAGCCATTAATAACTATAAAGAGGAACTTAAGCCTTAAAAGGAAAATCCTTTTTTTTCTTCCCTATGGGAGAGTAAAATGATTGGAATCGGGGTCTCTGCCCCTACGTGTCACTTACTGGGCTGTTTGCTGCTGTTTAGATAAAATCACTGTTTTATCAGCTATAGATCTATCTGCTTTCTAGACACTGACAACTTTCTGCATAAACTGTGAATAAACAGAAAGATGCCAATCAGTGATAGGGCAAGATTATACTGAGCTCATGAACATGGATGACTACGTCAGCCAGTTTACTAGTCTTCTAGTGATAACCTCCTGATGATTTTATCAAAACTACAGTAAGCAGCGCAGTAAGTGACATATCACTGGAATCAGGGCAGTGCTTCTTTCTATATACTATGATGCTCTAAGATTGGGTAGTAAAAACTTGGCGACAGATTCCCTTTAAAAAAAACTTGCTTCTAGCAATACTAATTATGTTTTACAGAGTGTTCAGTTCTAGCAGTGACTTTGCCGTTATATAGGAGCTTAAATTTTCCAAAGATTTTTGTTGTCCTTGAGCTAATGAAAACAGGTGAAGACTCCTTTCAGACAGACAGTCATAACAGCTCTGGGTGTGACCGTTCTATTTTGTGTCAAGAAACTGATTTGATTCCATCAGAACAAGTATAAAATCCCTTTGTAAATAATATGTTTGGGGAAGGTTTTCATGCTTTGATTCTCATCGGATCCCATTCATGGTACGAAACACAAATAACTAAAAGGCACTTTTTTCCCCTCAAAACTAATTCTAGCATACCAAAAAAAATGAATCTATGAATATAGATTGCTTTGGTAAAGAAAAATATAAATAAATCACTAAAAGTTACATAACCATAGATTGGACTATTAAAGTGTAGTGACTGCTCTTAAAAGGTTTTCATGCTTTAATTCTCTTCCCATCATATCCACATTATTACAACCATCTGAATACAACCTTACTTTTCAGACATATTACCAAATCACTTATGCACTTTAGCTCATGGACAGAAGCAATATTTTTCTTATAAAGTATTGCTGTTATTTTCTACTAAACACTTTCACTCCATCTGAAAGGTCATTTTGTTTCATCAGACATTCAATTTCTATCCCCTCAATCAAGAACAGAGCCAAGAATGATGTGAAATGGCCTATAATATTGACTCATTTCACAAAGCCATTTTCTTTACCATCTCTCCTCTTTCCTAGGTCTTGCGAATCCTATTTTAGATCATACCATTGAACAGTACATGGCTATTTCCTATCATTCTTTATTTGTATTTCTGTGGCTATCAAGATAATCATAAGTATCTTCATCACAGCTAGAGGAAAATTAGAGTGTGCACCCAGCAGAGCTTATTGAGACAAATGTTCATCCAATTATGAGATTTCTTCTGTTTATGCATTACAAGCATGGAAATCTTAATAGAATTGATGTATCAAAGGAAGTTATATTAAATATGCTCCTAATAAGCCAGTCATTAGTTTAATATAGTGGTCTCATTTTGTAAGAAAGAAAAACAGTGCTGTGACCATTAGCAGAAAAGCTTGTAATAGGTCTAGTAATATTGTAATAATAGCCAGAATAGTGACCATATTAAAAAGGAGTTCAATTTGCTGACATTTTTTATTCAATTGTCTCCAAATGCACCATTTTTTTTTTTTACATGTACAATACCATTGTTAGGAGGCATCAAAACTCGCCTAACATTTGTATCAATGGTAACTAAAAGTCCCATCTACTTTAAAGTTTCTACACTATACATACTACCACGACATGGGAAAAAAAAACAAAAAAAAAAGCTTTTTCTAAGTTAAAAGGGGTATTCCCATTTCCAAGATTGCATTCCAATATGTAGTAGGTGTACTATAAATAAGATTAGCTCCAATTAGAAAGGTAGTATAGTTCTTTTCATTCTTTATGTCACCCCATGTGCAGAACATTGTAGTCGTTCGGTTACAACCACTCATATTGCGACAGTTAGTTGCTAATGGTCGTAACTATGGATATCCAAGCTACTGTACTACAATGGCCTGCACATGAGGGAAGCTATATAGGTTATCAGAATTACTATACTACATTTCTAATTGGAGGTAGATTGGCTTTCTCTGTGCTGCGGTGGCGGTGTCTCTGGAGGGGGCTGTGTCCCCCAGCGCGTGGCTCAGATTCAAATGTCCTTATTATAGGGACCCGAACACTCGAGCACCACGAGATACTCGGCACTGCTCAGTAGAGATGAGTGAACCTTTCAAGGTTCGGTTCAGTTCAGATAGGCGAACGTCCCAATGTTTGGCAAACATATCCGAACCCCATTGAAGTCAATAGGAGGCAAAAAACAGACAACACCTTCACGGGAGGGGAGGGGGGGCAAAAAAGATGCCAAAACAGCTCAAATTAGGGGCAGATACCAGGAAATGTGGCATCAATTGACCCAAAGTACAAATAGTATAGTTGTGCGGCTTGGATGTATAGGAGAGGGCCTGTGTAGTAGTGGGGAAGGAAGTAGCTTCCCTCTGGCATCAAAAGGGTTAAAGAGTATGTTCCAACAGTTAGATCTCTCTGGGCTGTAGTTAGGTCCAGTTAAGGGGTTAGCTGTGATAATCTAGCCCAGTAGAGTAAAGGGGAACCCAGTGCTATGGTTGGGCACAGGATGTGAATAAAGTTGTATCAAGTAGCTATGCAAAAGAGGACAACCCGTTGGGCCTCATCCATTATATCTGCCTGTAAATATTGTACATATTCCTCCCCCCACTCCCCCCCCCCCCCCCCCCCTCCCAAGTAAAGTCCCAGTTATTGTTATGAACCTAGTGCCCTCTGAATTTATTGCTGCCCTGGTTCCAGAAGAGAAATACCTGGAGTCAGACGCGACTGGCTGGTCTGAAGTAAGTGGAAAGCACCATATACACTGCAGCACACCAGATGGAGGCTACACCTTGTCTGTAGGGTGCCAGAGTGAGCAGGGGGCCACAGCTCGCCTGTGACTAACTCACTGGGGCACCTTACACCGGGACAAGCATTTCTAGCTTAAACATTGATCATTAACAGGTGGATGAGTGACAGCTGTAGACCTCATGCTCTGAGAGCCCTGCCAAATTCAGGTAACACATGAAGGAGACTCAACTTGGACTCGAAACATTTCCAAAAATTAGAGGCAGACAAGAAAAAGGGGCATCAATTGACCCACAGGAGAAATTTTATAATGGCAAAGCAGCAGTCAGGCATGGGCCATGCATGAGGTATCAGTGTCTGGGCCAGCATTTACAGCTTTTAAATTTAAGTTCAAATTAAGATGAGGTGGGTGAGGGACCAGTGTAGGCATACTGTGCTGAGAGAGGGTGGAGTAGAGTGAAGAATGCAAACTGCTGGACTGTGAGTGAACTGCAGGCAGAGATGTTATGGTGGATTGAGAAAGATGAGGTGTGCTCGGTGTCTGAGATCAGTCAAAAACAGCAGGCATGTCCCCTTCCATAACAGCTGACAAACTCTCACTCACCCCGACTGTAGAGGGTAAACAAGTAGAGGTTCTGCGGCCAGAGACCTGTGTGAGAAGACTTGCCATGGTGACCGAGGAGGAAGAAGCAGCAGATGCAGTTGATGGGGCAGCCGCTGGTTGACATGGCCAGTTAGGCCTTATTTTATCACAGTGAGAGTCCCAGACTAACGCATGTTGATCGCGCATGTGCCGGATCATGCATGTAGTAGTCAAATTATTGGAGAAATTTTGCCTCGGAGTGTTTTATTTTTATTTTTTAACAAAGTTGGCAGATGACGTGAGTCGAGTCATCCTTTGCAGTCTCAAAAAAGGCTCAGGCTAGACAGCCCTTGCCGCCGCTGAGAACTGCAGACCTGTGAGCACTGCTGTCCACAGCCAGTGTTGTGGCTGAGGATGCAGTGCTCGTCGTGATTGCGTAAGATGCCCCAGCAAGGTAGTCGTGGGTGAGCTTTGGCTCCGGCTCGCTCTGGCACCCTACAAACAAAGTGTGTCCTCCCTCTGATGTTCTGCAGTGCATGTGGTGCTTTCCACTTACTTCTGACCAGTCGGTCACATCTGCCTCCAGGCATTTCTCTTCTGGAGCCAAGGCAGCAATAAATTCAGAGGACACAAGGTTCATAACAATAACTGGGACTTTACTTGGAAAAGAGGAATATGTACAATATTTACAGGCAGATATAATGGATAAGGCCCAACGGGTTGTCATCTTTCCCACTGGTACTTGACACAACTTCAACCCTGGTTCCCAATTTAGGTGAAGCATCTCTGTTGCCCTATTCTCTAGCCCTAGAGAATCTTCCTCACCAATGATAGTATATCCGGATCCTAGTTCTCCCCACATCTTAGGTTTGAGTCCTGATTACTTCTGCAGCCTGCATACAGAATGTGCCCCCGGGTCCTCAATGACTCTCTTGAGGTTCCCAGGCCAGCTAATGGGACTCTTGTGGAGGGATTCTTCTCCTTGGTGATCCACTGTCTGGGGTATTGGGCTCACGTCTGCCCTGGCATCCAATATACCGAGGCTGCCTGTACTGTCCCAAGTACTCGCTCTCACTGAACTCTCACTCCCTGTTCCTGGAAACTAACCAGAGATTTCCTACAGTGCCCACCCTCTATGGGCTGTCCTAAATGCCTACAATGCTACTGACCAACTTCACCTGTCATCTGCATTCTAGACAGTGGCATCTTGTGGCTGGTTACTAATACTACAGTCCACAAGGAAACACAATCAGGAACATATCATTTGTTCACATCCTGTGCTCAACCATGGCACGGAGTTCCCTCTCCTACTGGGTTGGATTATCACAGCTAACCCCTTAACTGGACCTAACTGCAGCCCAGAGAGATCTAACTGTCAGGAACATACTCTTTAAACCTTTTAGTGCCAGAGGGAAGCTACTTCCTTCACAACTACTGCAATTGCATCACTCAGTGTCTGTGCAGGAAGCCATAAAGTAACATCCTCGTCTTCCTCCTCCTCTGCTAAGCTACTCAGCTGCATGTCTCTGGGTTCACACCAAGTTGAATCTACAACCTCAGTCATCCTCTCTGTTCTCCCACTTCTCACCCTGAGAATCACCCTCCTTCTCTTCTTGCCCTGACAGCACAGTACAGTCCGCATGTGCCTCAGGTATCAGTCTCATCAGGATCACCTCCAACCCCAGGGGTTAATGCCTGGTGACGATGGTCTAGATTCCACTCGGACCCTACTTTGTCGGGCCTGGATCCAAGTGAAAAAAATTTGAGCATCGGTACACATGCTTTTCTCCTCTTGCGTCTGTGAATCTTTGGAGCAGACCTCTGATGCTCATGGAATAGAATGTGTGAACAACTCTGCAGACTCACCCATCTGTGGTTCCCCACAGTCAGTTGGGTGGTTGGAGAGTTGTGACGTGGGGGGAAACAAGGGTAATTGGGGGGGGGGGCACCTCTGAGGATTGTACAAAGTGTGATGTTAAGGTGGAGGAAGAGGAGGAGAGGCCACTTGATGCAGCGCTTGCCATCCACTGCAGCACATGCTCTTTCTGGCCACTATCCTAGCCAAAGTGCTAACAAAAGCATCAGTGGAAACTATCATTTACCAAACTTTGGCCGAATTTTGCAGGATTTGAGGAAAATGCTCAGGAATCCGAACACGAATCCGAATGTGCAATGTTCATGCTGACTGGGATTGGCAAACGTTTTCCAAGCAAGTTCGCTCATCTCTACTGCTCTGTACTCGTCCGAGCACCCAAATGCTCGATCGAGTATTGCAGAGCATGCTCGTCTATCACTATTTATAGCCCTTTTGACTGTGTTTGGCCTCTTGGCTATTTGACAGCAGTGTGTGAGACTCATCATCCAATATGGCGAGTGGTGGAAGTCTGTTATGTATCTGGGGTTTTTGGACTATGTTAGGGTGTGATTTATCCTCAAATTGCAGCCCAAGTAGAAGTTGAGAGCATGATTGAGTTAGTGGAGATAGCATGTGATGTGATGCAAGGGGTTAATCTGATAAGTGTAAATGTGACATTATTCTTTAATGAAATGCCAGCATAACTACTATGCTGTCTCCATCGATGTCAGATGCCTGTCAGGCACGGGTAGTAGAATAGGTTGAGCATTCATAAGGTGATCTATTTAAAATGCGTAACTAAAGGTTTTTTTTGTCTTTTTGCGGATGAAGGAGAGGGTGTGTGGGGGGGGGGGTCAGAAATAATATCATAAGATGATAAAAAACTGTGCATTATGTTTTTCCCTAGACTCACTCCACCGGCCAGCAAATACTCTGAGAAGGTCTTCTTTGAGCCCATGCAACAAAGACCATATGCACTGTATACTGGTTAAAAGTTGGACACCAAGGAATTCTTGAGATCTGCTACACAAATGCATGCTTTGCATCTGTCTGTAGCCATTACAGTTGACAGATATCCCAACTGATATAGGGTTTAACTATAAAATTCTTGCTGCATACAGTTAACACAGGGTAAGCTGCGAGACTAACTACATATGGATTTATATAGCGAATATTGAACACATAGTAAGCTGTATAAATCCTTATTACATTATTCCTCTTCACAGAGAAAGACGTCAAGCCACATCTGACAATTGATTCAATTGCAGTCAAGTGATGCACTTTTGAATCAAACACTGGTACCATTGTCAGTCTGTTATAATTTTCCTTGTTGTGAATTTACGCTTTCATTTTTTTTTGTTCTATTCCTGCCTTCCAGCCTTATGCTAGCGTTAAGGATATTGAGCCCAGTGTTTTCTGCCACATTTGATAAATGTTTCTAGATCATTAAATTGTATCTGTTATCACATGTGGCAGGAAACAATGGGGTGTGTCTTTGATTTTGTTTTTAGTATAAATTAAGCTATGTACATATTGTATGCTTTATGGACTATCACTAAGTACCGTATTTTTTCTCCATATTGATTGTGCCTGCTTTTAAACATGTTGGGGTATGTATGTATGTAATTTCATTATTTTTGAAAGAAAAGCACATTTTTTTTTCAATGAAGCTAACATTATATGAATCAGAAATACACTATACATTGTTAATGTGGTAAATGACTATTCTAGCTGCAAATTTCTTGTTTTTATTGCAATATCTACATGGGTGTATAGAGGCCCATTTCCAACAACCACCACTCCAGTGTTTTTAAGGCACATTGTGTTTGCTAACTGTGTAAGAAGGCTAATGGATGTTTCAAAAACCCTAGAAAACCCTTGCACAAGTATGTTAGCCCAGCTGAAAACGGTTCGGGTGATTTGAGAAGCTATAAGATAAGATTGACCTTCCTTTGAGCTAGTTGAGAATCTGGAGCATTACGTTTGTTTGTTCTATGAAACACTCAAAATGGCCAGAAAAAGAGAACTTTCATGTGAAACTCGACAGTCTATTCTTGTTCTTAGAAATGAAGGCTATTCCATGCGAGAAATTGCCAAGAAACTGAAGATTTCCTACAACGATGTGTACTACTCCCTTCAGAGGAGAGCACAAACAGGCTCTAACCAGAGTAGAAAGATAAGCGGGAGGCCCCGCTGCACAACTGAGCAACAAGACAAGTACATTAGAGCCTCTAGTTTGAGAAATCGACGCCTCACAGCTCCTCAACTGGCAGCTTCATTAAATAGTACACGCAAAACGTCAGTGTCAACGTCTACAGTGAAGAGGCGACTCCGGGATGCTGGTCTTCAGGGCAAAGTGGCAAAGAAAAAGCCATATTTGAAACTGGCTAATAAAAGGAAAATATTAATATGGCAAAAGAACAGACATTGGACAGAGGAAGATTGGAAAAAAGTTTTATTGACAGACAAGTCAAAGTTTGAGGCGTTTGGATCACACAGAAGAACATTTGTGAGACGCAGATCAACTGAAAAGATGCTGGAAGAGTGCCTGATGCCATCTGTCAAGCATGGTGGAGGTAAAGTGATGGTCTGGGGTTGCTTTGGTTCTGGTAAAGTGGGAGATTTGTACAAGGTAAATGGGATTTTGAATAAGGAAGGCTATCACTCCATTTTGCAACGCCATGCCATACCCTGTGGACAGCACTTGATTGGAGCCAATTTCATCCTACAATAGGACGATGACCCCAAGCACACCTCCAAATTATGCATGAACTATTTAGGGAAGAAGCAGGCAGCTGGTATTCTATTTGTAATGGAGAGGCCAGCGCAGTCACCAGATCTCAACCCCATTGAGCTGTTGTGGGAGCAGCTTGACCATATGGTGCGCAAAAAGTGCCCATCAAGCCAATCCAGCTTGTGGGAGGGGCTTCGGGAAGCATGGGGTGAAATTTCTCAAGATAACCTTAGCAAATTAACAGCTAGAATGCCAAAGGTCTGCAATGCTGTAATTGCTGCAAAGGGAACATTCTTTGACGAAAGCAAAGTTTGAAGGAGAAAATTATTCTTTCAAAATGGCCTGCTGGAGGTCATTTTGCAGGGCTCTGGCAGTGCTCCTCCTGTTCCTCATTGCACAAAGGCGGAGGTAGCGGTCCTGCTGCTGGGTTGTTGCTCTCCTACAGCACCATCCATGTCTCCTGGTGTACTGGCCTGTCTCCTGGTAGAGCCTCCAGCCTCTGGACACTATGCTGACAGACACAGCAAACCTTCTTGCCACAGCTCGCATTGATGTGCCATCCTGGATGAGCTGCACTACCTGAGCAAATTCTGTGGTTTGTAGAGTCCGACTCATGCTAACACGAGTGTGAAAGCACAACCAACATTCAAAAGTGACCAAAACATCAACCAGAAAGCATTGGTACTGAGATGTGTTCTGAGGTCCCCACCTGCAAAACCAATCCTTTATTGAGGGGGGGGGGTCTTGATAATTGCCAATAATTTCCATCTATTGTCTATTCCATTTGCACAACAGCAGGAGAAATTGATTGTCAGTGTAGCTTCATAACTGGACAGTTTGATTTCACAGAAGTTTGATTTACTTGGAGTTATATTCTGTTATTTAAGTGTTCCCTTTATTTTTTTGGAGCAGTGTGTGTGTGTGTGTGTGTGTGTGTGTGTGTGTGTGTGTGTGTGTGTGTGTGTATGTGTGTATATATACATATATATACACACACACACACACACACACACACACACACACACACACACACACACACTGCTCCAAAAAAATAAAGGGAATACTTAAATAACAGAATGTAACTCCAGGTAAATCAAACTTCTGTGAAATCAAACTGTCCAGTTATGAAGCTACACTAATTGTGAATCAATTTCTCCTGCCGTTGTGCAAATGGAACAGACAACTGGTAGAAACGATAGGCAATTAGCAAGATACCCCCTATAAAAGAAGTGGTTGTGCACGTGGTCACTACAGACCATTTCTCTGTGCTCATCCTTTTTTCGCTGTTTTGGTCACTTTTTCATTTTGCCATTGCACTCACCCCTAGAGATACAGTAGCATGAGGCGGTGTCTATAGTACAACCCACAGAAGTTGCTCAGGTAGTGCAGTTCATCCAGGATGGCACATCAGTGCGAACTGTGGCAAGAAGGGTAGCTGTGTCTGTCAGCACAGTGTCCAGAGCATGGGGCAGATACCAGGAGATGTGGAGGGAGCCATAGGAGGGCAACAACCCAGCAGCAGGGCCGTTACCTCCTCCTTTCTGCAAGGAGGTACAGGAGGAGCACTGCCAGAGCCCTGCAAAATGACCTCCAGCAGGCCACAAATGTGCATGTGTCTGCACAAGCAGTTAGAAACCGACTCCATGAGGGTGGTATTAGGGCCTGACATCCACAGATGGGGGTTGTGCTCACAGCCCAACACCGTGCAGGACGCTTGGCATTTGCCACAGAACACCAGTGTTGGCAAAGTCGCCACTTGCGCCCTATGCTCTTCACAGATGAAAGCAGGTTCACACTGAGCACATGTGACAGACGTGACAGAGTCTGGAGACGCCGTGGAGAGCAATCTACTGCCTGCAACATCCTTCAGCATGACCGGTTTGACAGTGGGTCAGTAATTGTGTGGGGTGGCATTACTTTGGAGGGCCGCACAGCCCTCCATGTGTTCGCCAAAGGTAGCCCGACTGCCATTAGGTACCGAGATGAGATCCTCAGACCCCTTGTGAGACTATATGCTGGCCCTGGGTTCCTCCTAATGCAGGACAATGCTAGACCTCATGTGGCTGGAGTGTGTCAGCAGTTCCTGCAAGATGAAGGCATTGAAGTTATGGACTGGCCCGCCCGTTCCCCAGACCTGAATTCAATTGAGCACATCTGGGATATCATGTCTCGCTCTATCCACCAACGTCACGTTGCACCTCAGACTGTCCAGGAGTTGGCGGATGCTTTAGTCCAGGTCTGGGAGAAGATCCCACAGGAGACCATCCGCAACCTCATCAGGAGCATGCCCAGGCATTGTAGGGAGGTGAAACAGGCATGTGGAGGCCACACACAATACTAAGCCTCATTTTGTCTTGTTTTTAGGACATTACATCAAAGTTGGATTAGCCTGTAGTGTGTTTTTCCACTTTAATTTTTGGGAGTGACTCCAAATCCAGGCCTCTATTGGTTAATAAGTTTGATTTCCATTGATGATTTTTGTGTGATTTTGTTGTCAGCACATTCAACTTTGTACAGAACAAAGTACTCAATGAGAATATTTCATTCATTCAGATCTAGGATGTGTTCCCTTTATTTTTTTGAAAATATATATTATATATATATATATATATATATATATATATATATATATATATATATATATATATATATATATATATATATATATATATATATATATATATATATACACACAGTTATATGAAAAAGTTTGGGCACCCCTATTAATCTTAAGCTTAATGTTTTATAAAAATTGGTGTTTTTGCAACAGCTATTTCAGTTTGATATATGTAATAACTGTTGGACACAGTAATGTTTCTGCCATGAAATGAGGTTTATTGTACTAACAGAAAATGTGCAATCTGCATTCAAACAAAATTTGACAGGTGCATAAGTATGGGCACCCTTATCATTTTCTTGTTTTAAATACTCCTACCTACTTTTTACTGACTTACTAAAGCACTTTTTTTGTTTTGTAACCTCATTGAGCTTTGAACTTCATAGCCAGGTGTATGCAACCATGAGAAAAGCTACTTAAAGTGGCCACTTGCAAGTTGTTCTCCTGTTTGAATCTCCTCTGAAGAGTGACATCATGGGCTCCTCAAAACAACTGTCAAATGATCTAAAAACAAAGATTATTCAACATAGTTGTTCAGGGGAAGGATGCAAAAAGCTGTCTCAGAGATTTAACCTGTCAGTTTCCACTGTGAGGAACATAGTAAGGAAATGGAAGAACACAGGGACAGTTCTTGTTAAGGCCAGAAGTGGCAGGCCAAGAAAAACATCAGAAAGGCAGAGAAGAAGAATGGTGAGATCAGTCAAGGACAATCCTCAGACCACCTCCAGAGAGCTGCAGCATCAACTTGCTGCAGATGGTGTCACTGTGCATCGGTCAACTATACAATGCAGTTTGCACAAGGAGAAGCTGTATGGGAGAGTGATGCGAAAGAAGCCGTTTCTGCAAGCACGTCACAAACAGAGTCGGCTGAGGTATGCAAAAGCACATTTGGAGAAGCCAATTTCTTTTTGGAAGAAGGTCCTGTGGACTGATGAAACCAAGATTGAGTTGTTTGGTCATACAAAAAGGCAGCAAAAAAACACAGCATTCCAAGAAAAACACTTGCTACCCACAGTAAAATTTGGTGGAGGTTCCATCATTCTTTGGGGCTGTGTGGCCAATGCCAGCACCGGGAATCTTGTTAAAGTTGAGGGACGCATGGATTCCACTCAGTATCAGCAGATTCTTGACAATAATGTTCAAGAATCAGTGATAAAGTTGAAGTTACGCAGGGGATGGATCTTTCAGCAAGACCATGATCCAAAACACCGCTCCAAATCTACTCAGGCATTCATGCAGAGGAACAATTACAATGTTCTGAAATGGCCATCCCAGTCCCCAGACCTGAATATCATTGAACATCTGTGGGATCATTTGAAGAGGGCTGTCCATGCTCGGCGACCAAACTTAACTGAACAGGAATTGTTTTGTAAAGAGGAATGGTCAAAAATACCTTCATCCAGGATCCTGGAACTCATTAAAAGCTACAGGAAGCGACTAGAGGCTGTTATTTTTGCAAAAGGAGGATCTACTAAATATTAATGTCACTTTTCTGGTGAGGTGCCCATACTTATGCACCTGTCAAATTTTGTTTGAATGCAGATTGCACATTTTCTGTTAGTACAATAAACCTCATTTCAAGGCAGAAACATTACTGTGTCCAACAGTTATTACATATATCAAATTGAAATAGCTGTTGCAAAAACACCAATTTTTATAAAACATTAAGCTTAAGATTAATAGGGGTGCCCAAACTTTTTCATATAACTGTATATATATATATATATATATATATATATATATATATATATATATATATATATATATATATATATATATATATATATATATATATATATATATATATATATATATATATATATATATATAGTTCTTCAAAGTAGCCACCTTTTGCCTTGATGACTGCTTTGCACACTCTTGGCATTCTCTTGATCAGCTTCAAGAGGTAGTCACCGGAAATGGTTTTCACTTCACAGGTGTGCCCTGTCAGGTTTAATAAGTGGGATTTCTTGCCTTGTAAATGGGGTTGGGACCATCAGTTGTGTTGTGCAGAAGTCAGGTGGATACACAGCTGATAGTCCTACTGAATAGACTGTTAGAATTTGTATTATGTCCCCAAGTGCAGTTGCAAAAACCATCAAGCGCTACAAAGAAACTGGCTCACATGAGGACCACGTAAGGAAAGGAAGACCAAGAGTCACCTCTGCATCTGAGGATAAGTTTATCCGAGTCACCAGCCTCAGAAATCGCAGGTTAACAGCAGCTCAGATTAGAGACCAGGTCAATGCCACACAGAGTTCTAGCAGCAGACACATCTCTTCAACAACTGTTAAAAGGAGACTTTGTGCAGCAGGCCTTCATGGTAAAATAGCTGCTAGGAAACCACTGCTAAGGACAGGCAACAAGCAGAAGAGACTTGTTTGGGCTAAAGAACACAAGGAATGGACATTAGACCAGTGGAAATCTGTGCTTTGTTCTGAGGAGTCCAAATTTGAGATCTTTGGTTCCAACCACCGTGTCTTTGTGCGACTCAGAGAAGGTGAACGGATGGACTCTACATGCCTGGTTCCCACCGTGAAGCATGGAGGAGGAGGTGTGATGGTGTGGGGGTGCTTTGCTGGTGACACTGTTGGGCATTTATTCAAAATTTAAAGCATACTGAACCAGCATGGCTACCACAGCATCTTGCAGCGGCATGCTATTCTATCCGGTTTGCGTTTAGTTGGACCATCATTTATTTTTCAACAGGACAATGACCCCAAACACACCTCCAGGCTGTGTAAGGGCTATTTGACCAAGAGGGAGAGTAATGGGGTGCTACGCCAGATGACCTGGCCTCCACAGTCACCAGACCTGAACCCAATCGAGATGGTTTGGGGTGAGCTGGACCGCAGAGTGAAGGCAAAAGGGCCAACAAGTGCTAAGCATCTCTGGGAACTCCTTCAAGATTGTTGGAAGACCATTTCCGGTGACTACCTCTTGAAGCTCATCAAGAGAATGCCAAGAGTGTGCAAAGCAGTCATCAAAGCAAAAGGTGGCCACTTTGAAGAACCTAGAATATAAGACATATTTTCAGTTGTTTCACACTTTTTTGTTAAGCATATAATTCCACGTGTGTTAATTCATAGTTTTGATGCCTTCAGTGTGAATCTGTATTTTCATGACTATGAAAATTGTACAAAAATCTTTAAATGAGAAGGTATGTCCAAACTTTTGGTCTGTACTATATCTATCTATCTATCTATCTATATTTTAGTATTTTTCAGACTATAAGACGCACCGGACCACAAGACGCACCCCACCAAATTTTGGGGTGGAAAATAGAAAAAAAATATTTTTTATAAGATGGGGGTCCATCTTATAGTCTGAATAGGTATGGTGTCTTACCTGGGGGGGCAGTGAAGTGAGGGTCACAAGAGGCAGGGTCCCTCAGGAAGTCGGCAGATGCTGTGAAGCCTGTGCCGGGCCGGCGCCTGTGTCTGGCTGTGGCCCATAGTCTGGCCGGTTCCTGTGTGGGGGCCTCTGGCAGGGGCATGTACCAGGCTGCGGTCAGTGCTGGGCTGTGAGCAGCGAAGCAGTGCAGCCTGCGCAGGTTTCTGGTGTGTGCGGCCATCTTCCTAGAGCTGTGATCTACAGGAAAACGGCTCGGGCAGCCATTTTCCTGTAGATCACAGCTCTAGGAAGATGGCCGCGCACACCGGAAACCTGGCAGGCCGCACGCCGCACACAGCCCGACATTGGCTCCAGCCCCAGTACCGGCCAGGCACAGGTGCCGGTCCCAGCTGCTCACCTCTGCTGCCGCTGACGCTACCATAGCCGCTGCTACCACCACGTTCCTGGAGGGCCCTGTAATGCCACTTTACCACTGCCGAGGGTAACGTTCGGACCATAGGACGCACCCCCCATTTTTTCTCCCAAATATTGGGGGGAAAAAAAAGTGCGTCTTATGGTCAGAAAAATATGGTGTATGTATGTATGTATATATATATATATTTATTTAAGTACAGCACATAGTTGTAGAGGATATACGAGGTGGTAATTAAGAGTGTTAGTTGCATTTGGGAAATTAGTAAATACAGAGGTTTCTCACAAAATTAGACTATGATCAAAAAGTGAATTTATTTCAGTTCTTCAATACAAAAAGTGAAACTCATATGGAGTCATTACAGAGTGATACATTTGAAGTATTTGTTTTTGTTAATGTTGATGATTATGTCTTACAGCCAATGAAAACACAAAAGTCATTATCTCAGTAAATTAGAATACTTTATAACACAAGCTTGAAAAAGGTTTTTAAAATCCAAAATGTTGGCCTACTGAAATGTATGTTCAGTAATGCACTCAATACTTGGTAGGGGCTCCAATTACTGCATGCAGTGTGGCATGAAGGCAATCAGCCTGTGGCACTGCTGAGGTATTAAGGAAGCCCAGGTTGCTTTGATAGCAGTCTTCAGGTCGTCTGCATTGTTGGGTCTTGTGTCTCTCATCTTCCTCTTGACAAGAGTTTGCTGGCCAATCAAGCATAGTGATACTGTTGTTTTTAAACCAGGTATTGGTACTATTGGCAGTGTGGTAGGTGTCAAGTCCTGCTGGAGAATGAAATTTTCATCTCCAAAAAGCTTGCGGACAGAGGGAAGCATGAAGTGCTCTAAAATTTCCTGGTAGACGGCTGCGCAGACTTTGGTCTTGATAAAACACAGTGGACCTACACCAGCAGATGACATGGCTCCCCAAACCATCACCGATTGTGGAAAATTCACACTAGACCTCAAGCAGCTTGGATTATGTGCCTCTCCACTCTTCCTCGTGACTCTGGGACCTTGATTTCCAAATGAAATGCAAAATTTACTTTCATCTCAGTCCAGGTCTTTTTCTCCTTGGCCCAGGTAAGATGCTTCTGGGGTCTATTGATCGTGAATGGCTTGACACAAGGAATGCAACACTTGTAGCCCATGTCCTGGATACGTCTGTGTGTGGTGGCTCTTGAAGCAATGACTCCAGCAGCAGTCCACTCCTTGTGAATCTCCCCTAAATTTTTAATGGCCTTTTCTTAATCCTTTCAACGCTGCGATTATCCCAGTTGCTTGTGCACCTTTTTCTACCATACTTTTTCCTTCCACTCAACTTTCCATTAATATGCTTGGATACAGCACTCTGAACAGTCAGCTTCTTTAGCAATGACCTTTGTGGCTTACCCTCCTTGTGGAGTGTGCCAATGACTGCCTTCTGGACATCTGTCAAGTCAGCAGTCTTCCCCGTGATTGTGGAGCCTGCTGAAACAGACTAAGGACCTTTTTAAACGCGTAGGAAACCTTTGCAGGTGTTTTTTTTGTTAATTATTCTAAATTTACTGAGATAATGATTTTTGTGTTTTCATTGGCTGTAAGCATCAACATTAAACAGAAATAAACACTTGAAATAGATCACTCTGTTTGTAAGGACTATATAATATATGAGTTTCACTTTTTGTATTTTTAGAACTGAAATAAATTAACTTTTTGATGATATTCTAATTTTGTGAGAAGCACCTGTATGTTTATAAAGATGAATGCCAACCTCGCACTAGGGCCATTTATTAATTGCTCCGATTTTTAAATTTAAAAGTGCACTGAGTCATAGTAGCGATTTAGAGATTTGTCAAGAATTGCAAAATCTTCTACAGTGCTTTTTTATTCAGAATTCTAGACTACCATGTGAGCTGGATGCAATTTGTTCTGTGGAGCAGAATTTGCAGGCAATAGATTAAACAAGTCATTGAGTCTCCATTATTTTATTAGCCAGCAGCATCTGAACAATGAAAACAAATGTAAAATATTAGCAAAGTTAACAGGAAAGTGAAGCAACCATTTAACTTTAAATTGATCTTTAAATCACATTAATGTCTTTGTAAAAGCAGAAAAATGTTCAGTGAGAACAGTTTTTGGTTACAACACTTACTGCGTTGTGCCAAGATTACACAGTTCAAAATATGGCTTTTAAATTAGTCCAATTAAAGTGACAATAATTTAAATATCAGGCTCTTAGTGTTAAACAATATATGTGACATTAGCACTGAAGCGATCTAAGTGCAAATGAACCAGAGACACAATAGAACACTAAAAACTCTAACTAATGACTTCTTGTGAACATTACAAAATAAAATGTCCAAAAGATGTAGAAATGTTGACTGAGCATTGAAGCCGCTAATTAATGTTCATGTTAGTTTATTGTTCTGGAACTCAGTCTAAACTCCCATCAGAAGAAAGTGTGTTCTAAAGACAATTAGAAGGAGTGTTGGGGGGGGGGGGGGGGTTAATGTGAAATTATTTTTATTAATTCAAAAGTAAGCAACATTTTACAGTGATAAAAATCTATCAAAATTAATCACTGATGTATAGTATAATGTAGTGAAGAGGAATATGCAGTGGTTAAAGAGACACATGCAGCTCAATAGTCTATTGTGGCTTTAATGACTGCAGAGATTGGTACAGCAAGAGAAGCTACACTTTATTGGTTAAAATGGCAAAGTACTTAGAAAAACAAGCAACTTTGCAATTTACTGGTTATTAAAAATCTTAGTGATTTCTTAATGTTATTATTTACAGCTCATTGCATACGTTATCGGGCATGGCTTCAGTATAGCAACTCTTACTGAACACTCAAAGTGCGTACAATCTCTTTTTAATAGGGCTCGTAAGTGCTGCTCTCAAGCTGCCAAAAATCACTGCAGGTAACAGTCAACTCCTAATTCTGGCTAGCCTAATTTCAACTGTGCTCCTCCAATGCCTTGTAATTTCTCCAGCCTATGAAGTAAATAGTCTTATTGTCAACCACAGACCTTTAGTAGTAACACTGGACAAAATCATCTCTTTTGATGCACTTTGCAGATGCAGCAGTAAAGCCTCATTCAAACATTCCTGTATTACACAGATATCTGAATGAGGCTTTACGCTGGCGGAGCAGATCCATGTTTTTAATCACATTATGTGTGATACAATGATCAGCACAGCACCAGCTAACAGAATCAGCGCTGCCAGCTGTTCTCTAGGTCACTTGTCAGTATTATTTTTTATTCGCCAACAAAGTGATGTTTAACTGTGATCCTAAACTTCAGCCTCCTTTATACTTTTGCAAATCCATATGGGGGAGGGAAGGAGAAACTGACACATACAAGCAGAGCCTCTCCCCATTAACTACAATTGCAATATTAATTCGACCTAGCAGTACCTTTGACTTTCAAGGCAAATTTCAAAGAATTGCTCCCTCTAGTGTTCACAAATAACATTTTTAATGGTATAAAATCTGAAAGCCAATTAACTCCCTCATACCAATCCTGTGTTCACCTTCCTGACTAAGCCAAATTTTTATGATGTAATAATTCTGGAACGTGTCAACAAATCCCAGTGATTCTGAGACCATTTTTCCTGACATTGTACTGCATGTTAGTTAATTTAGCAAATTTTCAAACTTTGAATTTTTATGCTTAAAACCTTTTATGTCCTTAAAAGAGACACACGAGCCCTACCACAGAAAAAGTTAAATAACATTTGACACGTCTACTTTACATCAGCATAATTTCTGAAACAATATTTTATGTTAATAGAGTTAAAAGTTTATCAGCAATAGTAATTTTCCAACAAAATTTACAAGGCCATTTTTTTAAGGACCACATTACATTTGAAGTGACATTGAAGAGCCTATGTAACAGAAAATGCCCAAAAGTGACACAGTTTTAAAAAAAAATGTATCCCTCAAAGTGCTCAAAACCACATTCAAGAACACCAAAATGTTGCTCTGGCCTTTAGTTTTTAATTTTCAAAAGGGATATTAGCAGAAAATGAATTGTACAAATTTGTTACTCCATTGCTCCTCTGTACACCAATACCTCATGTGTGCTTTAAAAACTAGTTTTGAGGCATAGTGAAAATTTCAGAAGGAAAGGAACGCCATATTTGGGTTCAGATTTTGCTGGAATCATTTGAGGGTGCCTTGTCACATTGGCAAAGCCTCCGAATTGCCAGAGAAGCAGACCCCCATAAGGGACCCCATTTTATACGCTATACCCCTCAATGAATTCATCTAGGTTTGCAGTGAGCATGTTGACACCACATGTGCCTCACAGAATTTTATACTATCAGGTGGTGACAAAGGAATAATTACATTTTTACTAATAAAATGTTGTTTTAGCCCCAAGTTTTTAATTTGTATAATGGCTAATAGGAATAAATGGACCTCACAGCTCGTTGTCCAGTGTTTCCTGAGTACGTCAATACTGTACATGTAAAATCAGAAACTACTTTTCAGGCAAAATGGAAGGAAGCGCCATATTATAGTGCAGATTATGCTGTTATGGTTTATGGGTGTCATTTCACATTGGCAGAGCCTCGGAGTCGTCAGAACCCTCCATATGTGACTAGTTTTACAAGCTATACCTCTCAATGAATTCATCGAAGGATGCAGAAATAATATTGACAAAACAGGTGTGTCACAGATTTTTATACCATTGGGCGATTAAAATATTTGAGGTGTGCGTTAAGGGACAGGGAAGTAGAAGTGCTGATGATGGTGCACACAGATGGCGATGACGTGGGGTAGGTGCGACTGTGCCTGTTGCTGGAACACAAACAACACGCCCATCCACGAAACAGCTTCCTTTCCCACTTTGCAGGGATGCACGGGACACCACTTCTGAAGACACCAGTGCCAACAGGTCGGTAGGATAGCAGATAATGATTCCAGCACCACTCAGTCTTCCACACGGTCTAGTCTCACCAGCCAAGAGTCTGAATAACTTAATTCTCATCCTGATCCTCATTCCTCTCACCATCTCGAGTCCCTAGAGACCAGTGATCCCACACTAGAACACTGAGGAGCTCTTTACAACATAAATTCTTCATTTGGAATATGCAGGGTGAGAGGTCACAGAGGGACAGGAGGACATGCCATTTAGTGATGCATAAAACAGAGCAGCCACAGTCACAAGATGATGGTGGGGAACGCCAAATTTTGTCTAAGGAGGTAGATGATGAATCACCAAGTCAGGAGGACCAGGGTGCGGCGGTGGAAAACGTAGGTAGATGACAAAGTCACAGACCCAACCTAGGAAATTGGCAAGCAGAGCGAGGACGGCAGCACTAAGGGGGAAGGATCGGCAGCACTGAAACAGGAAGGAAGTGGCAGTGGGGTTAGCAGAGGGAGAAGGAGGGCAACTGTTCCGCAGAGCACTGACACTTGTGAATTTCTCCGTCAAAGAGTTAGGTATTCCCCAGTCTGGGACTTTTTAAAAAGAGATCCGAGACAAAAAAAAAAAGGATAGTCATTTGCAATCTGTGCCATGTCAAGTTCAGCAGGGGCCTGACCACTAAGAGACTAACCACCACCAGCATGATAAGGCACATCATCCAAGCACCCAACTCTGTGGTCCAAATGCATGCATCCACAATTGGTGCCAGCTGGTGACCCCAATGCTTCTCCTCTCATGCGAGGTGCTTGCCAATCCCCTGTCCGTGACACTGGTGCAGATGCCTCCCGGCTTGCACATTCTGAGGCACAATCATCAGGCACTTCCAAATCCTTGTCCCAGCACAGAGTTCAGCTGTCCCTACCCCTGGCCTTGGAATGAAAAAGAAAGTTGCCAACCACCCACCCACAGGCACAAACGCTAAATGGGAACATTTCCATGGCAAGTGGCCTGGAAATGTGGCCATTTAGGCTTGTGGAGATGGATGATTTCTGACGATTCATGACGGCAGCCGTTCCTTAGTACTCTGTCCCCAGCTGCCACTGCTTCTCCCTGGAGTAGGAGGATGTTGGCTGTAGGGAGCTTGGTACATATGGCCCACTTTATGCATCGCTGCCTTTCCAGTGACCCTCGCATTATATTCATCTCTTAGCCAAAAAAAAAAAAAAAGGAAGGAGGAGTACTGGCTGTTCACCCTGCAAATCTCTTTCCTGAGGCGGAGAGGTCTACTGAAATGGTGCTATACCAGAAGGCCATTGTGGAAAATAAGTTGAAAAAATTCCCATCAGACAACGCTAGTGGCAGGAGGTAAGCTTCTTTGCCCAACAGAGGCAGGGGTACACTGTCAAAGGCCTGAGCCAATTTCATGACATCCTCCCAGCGTCCAGACCCTGATGACTAGATATTTTTGACAAGGAGGGAAAGTTTTTAAAGATGGTTAAGAAATATCAGGCCGACAAAACTAGCATACTCCCTAATTCTTCTGAGACCTTCTACTATTGGGTCTCAAAGCTGGACCCCTGAAATGAGCTGTCCTTCTATGCCTTGGAGGTGTGGTGCTTCTCTGCTACTAGCATCTTTACAGAGCAGATTTTCAGTGCCATCGGTAGGGTGTCATAATAGAAAGGTGCTTTCGCCTGTCAACAGAAAATGCTGACAGGCTCACTCTGATAAAGCCTGGATTAGCCCTGACTTTTCCACACCACCAGATGATAGCAGCACAAAGTTTTTTAATCTTCAATATTTGAATGAAGGGTCTATGGATTACCCTGCTTGCAATTTTTGGCAGGCTTTGAACTGTGTGCAGATCTTTTATAAGTGTAGGAACACAACTACACTTTTTTCGCAATATTTGAATGAGTTACTACAGTTGGTGCCTTCAAGAGTGTATGGATGACCCTGCACTTAGCGCATAGCCTGTATGAGTCTAGAAGTTCCATTACATGAGAATTTTAACAGAATGTGTGTGAGGCCCTCCTTTCTGTGTAATAAAGGGTGTATCCGAGTCCCTCTTCCATCTAATTTTTGGCATTTCTTGCTTCTGTCAAATTACACGGAAACTTAAATTTTTTTTATAAAAACTTCAATTATGGTTTACTTAAAAAAAATAAAAAAAAATGTTTAAATCCTTTTTAGATTTTTTCCTTATATACAAGTCATTATACAGGAAAGAATGTTTAACTTTTGATTTCCTGTCGATTTTAAAATGTTTTGTCAGTCCTTAAAGTGGAGTGAAAGTGTGTCACCATTGTACTCAGCAGCAATCTGGGAGTCAGAGATGCTTACAGGAGTCTTCCCATGCGGTTCTCTTTCCAGTCATTGCAACATTTTCACTGACCCCCAGATGTCCTTGTAGGGTCTGCCAGAAAAATGCTCGGAGTTCCAATTGACTGCCACTATACTCGTTACACAAAACAAGCATCAGAGCATTAGGAATCGCTCGGTTCGAGAAAAGAGCATTTTAGTGCTTGCTCATCACTAGTCATTATCCATTTGCATAAGCCATCCTCTTTTAAACTTCAGCTTTTTCACAGACTGTTAGCTTTGCACCAAGAATCTGTTGACATTTCATTGAATCCATTTTTCCTCCCTCTATCCATGAAATGTTCCCCATGGTATTGTCTGCAACACCACCCCAAAGCATGGATTGATCTACCCCCATGCTTAAAGGATTTCCGAGATGTTCTTTACATGAAATTCAGTGCCCTTTTTTCTCCACACATACCTTTGATCATTGTGAGCAAAGAGTTCTACACTGCTCAAAAAAATAAAGGGAACACTCAAATAACACATCCTAGATCTGAATGAATGAAATATTCTCATTGCATACTTTGTTCTGTACAAAGTCAAATGTGCTGACAACAAAATCACACAAAAATCATCAAATTTATTAACCAATAGAGGCCTGGATTTGGAGTCACCCCCAAAATTAAAGTGGAAAAACAAACTACAGGATGATCCAACTTTGATGTAATGTCCTTAAAACAAGTCAAAATGAGGCTCAGTATTGTGTGTGGCCTCCACGTGCCTGTATGACCTCCCTACAATGCCTGGGCATGCTCCTGATTAGTGTTGAGCCAACCCCGTAGTGTTTGAGTTCGGTTCGGTTCGTCGAACACCCGTGTGTTCGTCGAACTGTTCGTCGAACACCGTTAAAACCAATGGCAGGCAAACAAAAACACATAGAAACACATAGAAAACACCTTCAAAGGTGTCCAAAAGCTGACAAACTGCTCAGAAGACACAACTAACACATGGAAAAGTGACAAGTACATATAGTCATGCGAAAAGAAAAGAGGTGGAGGAGTAAAAGGAGGGGGGAGACACAGATATAGGCATGTCATGCCCTTCTAAAATCCAAAAAGTGAGAAGCCGACACGTTCAGTCCGCTCCTGCCCGTGCCACCTCCGTGTCGCCGGGTTTGTGCCAGAGCCGCGGTGAACCCTGATGGCCAGCCCCCCTCTCCCAATACTGGTGCCTGTCCGCGGGTGGGTCGAGCGAGCCCCCCTGTGGTGGAGGCAGCTCTAAGCTTTTTAAATTTAAATTGTCTCTCTAATTTGAATGAATACACTTTAAATCCATTCACAAGGATCTATTGGAGAGCAAGTCTCATGCCAGCAGCCGCGTAATTCCAGCTCCAGTAGCGTCCACTAAAGCTGCTGCAGTTAGAAAGCTTTTATAAGGATCGAGCTCGGCTGTCCACTGCAAGGCACCCTACTGCCAGTCCCAGCCCCTATGCCTTGGGGTGCCTCCTGATGCTCTTCACTGAGTATCCCGTGGTCCCGAAGCATTTCCTTTGAAAAAATTAAGTGTCCAAACTACAGGTGGTGTAGCTTGCTTAACAGCCGGGATAATCCGCTGACTAGCAGACACTGCTACTAGGCACAAAGTATTTCCTGGGCTAGATGCAGTTAAAAATTTGTAATTAGATACTCTCGTTGGATGCTGAGAAAGCATTCCATAGAGTCTCCTGGCACGCCATATAGGATTCTCTTAAAAAGCTTGGGGTAGGGGTCTAGGGGACCCTTTTATAGCCAAAATCACGGCCCTGTATCACAATACGTCACCTAGGCTGAAGATAAATGGAACTGTAGCACCCTGAGGGCTCAGTTGCTACAGAGGTATTGCACCTCACCCAGAGGTGTGATATCTCACTCTCAGGTAAGGATGGAGTGTGGATCAGGACCCGACACCTGCATGCATTACACCACATTGCCGTGGGGCAGGGCGACCAATATGCCTCTGAGATGGGCACGACAGTCCCTGTCCCTGGCTGGAGTGGGGGGAGGGAACACTGAGGAAGGGGAACCCTGTAGTGCAGGAGCAGGGAGGAAGCAGTTCCTGGGTGCATTGAGAAGGGAGTATAAAAGGTGGGCACCATCTTAGTTCAGTGCAGAGAAGTCTGAGCAGAAGTGGCAGGGAGCAGGGGCTCTGCATGAGCTCTGCTCCGGAGGCGGGCTTAGTAACAGAGGCCCAGGCCTGGAAGAGGGAGAAGGAAGGAAGAGGAGCGGAGAAGGCTCCAGGAACGAGGAATGAAGGGATCCCAGGGGTGCGGACGGGCGAGTCGCCACCGCACGCCCGAATCCACCTGCGTGGAGGGGTCAGGCCAAAGGGGGAGACCGGTCCCCGAAACTAGTGGAGGCAGGAAACGACCCTCAGCTAGAAACCGGAGGCTCTGACATTTTATGTGGCGCAGCCCCTCGCTACACCCGCTAGCAAGGCACCACATACGGTCAGGGAAACTGGCGCCAAGTTTACCAAGAGGAGGCCCGAGGCAGCCGGACAGAAGGGTTGGTAAGAAAGGCCAGACAAAGGACACACAAAGGGGGTCCTGTGAAGCGCTCCAAAGTTATCTGGGAGTTGTCTGAGCCCCTCACCTGGTGAGCACAGTACGACGTGGGCAGCCGTTACCTGCAGACATGGTCTGGATAATAAGAACTGTGAGTAAAGGCCCTGGACTGCATCACTGACTCCGTGTCGTTACTGCTGCTGCCCTGCACCATCACCCCCATCCTCCGCATACACTGCCCTGAGGCTATACTCCTCCCGTGGGGAGTTATGCTACGCTCTGCTGCACCCACAACACCAGCCTCAGCGGTCTGCCCTATTCATAGAGACCTCTCCCATCTATGTTATATTAATTTTGGGCCCTTTATTGAACAACTCCATACAGACCACGGTTGGCAAGTTAGAACTGTAAGATTCACTACGTGAACCACTGGTGTTTTGTGGAAAAGCACATGTACACTGTGTTCCAAATTATTATGCAAAAAGTGTTTAGGAGTGATAAGGGAAGAATTTGTTTGTCAGTTAAACTCATTGATAGTGATGTGTGTCAGGGCTCTTTATATCACTGTAAGCAATTGCAGACACCTGTGCTAATTAGTTTGGCAGGTGTGTCCAATGAAAGGCAAGACTACTTAAGAAGGCTGTCTCACATTATTAAGCAGCCTACATTTTCTGCCAAAATGGGAAAGAAAAAGGATGTGTCGGCTGCTGAGAAGCAACAAATTGTGGAGTGTTTAGGTCAAGGCATGACTACAATCAACATTGTGCGATGATCAGGATGAAGTGTCTTGGCAATCAAGAAGTATGTAGCTGATTCACAGTACACATGTGTGCGTGCTGATAAGGACAAATTGAGGACTCTTTCCTACAGGCAATTACGTCAGGTTAAAAGAGCAGCGGCAAAAAAGCCTTGTCATAGCAGCAGACAAGTTTTTGAAGCTGCTGGTGCCTCCAACGTCCCCCGAACAACAAGATGCAGGGTCCTTCAGAGGTTTGCAGCTGTGCATACGCCATCCTGTCGACCTCCTCTATCCACTTCACAGAAGCAGAAACGGCTCCAGTGAGCCAAACATTACATGAAGACTGATTTCAAAACTATTTTGTTCACGGATGAGTGCCGTGCAGCACTCGATGGTCCAGATGGATGGAGTGGAGGATGGCTGGTTGATGGACACCCCACGCAAACACGGCTACAGCGCCAACAAGGAGGAGGTGGAGTAATGTTTTGGGCTGGAATCATGGGGAGAGAGATTGTCGGCCCCTTTAGGATCCCTGAAGGCGCTAAAGATGAACTCCATAATGTATGTGGATTTTCTCAAACAGCACTTCCTGCCATGGTTCAAGAAGAAGAACCGTGTATTTCACAGCAAGATCATTTTTTTGCATGATAATGCACCATCTCATGCTGCACATAAAACATCTGCATCTCTGGCTGATATGGGCATAAAAGAGGACAAACTTATGGTATGACCCCCATGCTCCCCTGACCTCTACCCCATTCAGAACCTCTGGAGCATCATCAAAAGGAGTGTCTATGATGGCGGGAGTCAGTTCACATCTAAGCAACAGCTCTGGGAGGGTATTCTGTCCTCATGCAAAACAATTGAAGCAGAAACCATCCAAAACCTGACAAATTCAATGGACGAGAGAGTTCAGAAGCTCCTTTCGAACAAGGGGTCCTATGTGCAAATGTAACATCACCTAGAATAAAGTTTTGAGTTGAAAACTGTTTGATTTCAGTTTCTAATAACCTGCTAATGCTTATAATTTCAAAAATGACCTTTTTTGGTCTTTATTAAAATGAAAAGGTTGATCGAAAAGTTTGGGGGATCTAAGAGTGTGGCAACCCAGTAGTCATGATTACTTCGAATTCTGACAATATGAGGGTCATGTTGCAGGTAGTGCAGCAAGAAGGCACTTATGTGTCTTGCGCATCTCGGAGCCCCAAAATTATTTTCCGGGCTAGATGCAGCTAAAAATTATTATTGATATTAAATCTGGTGGAGCTTAGTATAGATGGCCTAATAGGATCAGTGCTGCACACTGCTACAAAGCCCAAATTATTTTCCAGCCAAGATACAGATAAACATGATTAGTAATTTGAAAGCTTAAAACGGTTGGTAGGGTGATTTTAACCAATCATCAAGCTTTTACTCTCCCCAGGATGACACAGGGGTAGAAAAGTCGTTTCGGATCCATGATTTGTTCATCTTTATGAACGCGAGTCTGTCTACATTATCAGTGGAGAGCCGCGTGCGCTTATCTGTCAGCACACCACCAGCAGCGCTGAACACACGTTCAGACAGAACGCTGGCTGTGGGGCATGACAAGATCTCCAAGGCGTAAGTGGCTAGCTCCGGCCATTTATCCAGATTGGAAGCCCAAAAAGAGCAAGGGTCCAGTGACACAGTCATGGCTTCAATGTTTACTTGGAGATACTCCTGTACCATCGTCTCTAGGCGTTGACTATGTGTCAGACTTCTTGTCTCCTGTGGCTTTGCAAAGGATGGGCTAAAAAAGTGGTGAAATGATTCCGCAAAATTGATGTTACCAGCAGATACTGTGGTTCTGTTACGGTTTGAGTGCTGAACACTTGACGGTCCCACGGTTGGCAAGTTGGAACTGTGAGATTCACTACGTGCACCACTGTTTTGTGGAAAAGCACATGTAAGATTCTGCAACAGTCTCTGCTGATACTCCTGCATGCGTGCATTCCTTTCTATGGCAGGAATAATTTCTGCAAATTTACTTTTGTACCGGGGATCTAACAGTGTGGCAACCCAGTAGTCAGGATTATTTCTAATTCTCCCAATTCGAGGGTCATGTTGCAGGTAGTGCAGCAAGAACGCAGTCATGTGTGTTGCGCATCCAGGAGCACCAAGTCCCTGTTGTGTTGGTGGCGAGGTAACAATCATGCTTCCTTCCTCTGTCCTCTCCCCCCAACCTCGCACAACAGAAATGTGATCAAGGTCTCCCTCATCTGATGAGTCTTCCATCAGTTCGTCCTCCACTTCTTACTGGGCTCCTGCACCTTCCTCACTAGTTTGGCTGCTACCATGCGCCCTGGTAAAACCATCTCCCCCACCCTCACATGCCTGCCGCCTTGGTGCTGCCGACCGTCTGGACCTTGCAGATGTTAGCCCTTCCGCATACAACTCCTCCTCCTCTACTTCCTCCACCTCCTCTTGTGCCACCACCTGACTCCGAATTCTGTTTAACATGTGCTCCAGCATGTAAATCACCGGAATAGTCATGCTGATAATGGCATCGTCTGCACTAAACATCTTCGTCGCCATTTCAAAACTGTGCAGAAGGGTGCATATGTCCCTGATCTGAGACCACTCCTCCAGCGTGATTTGCCCCACCTCCTGATCTCGTTGGCCCAGGCTATACGTCAGAACATATTGCACCAGGGCTTGTCGGTGCTGCCACAGTCGCTGCAACATGTGCAGAGTTGAATTCCACCGGGTAGGCACATCGCATTTTAGCCGGTGAAGTGGCAGGCCCAACGACTTCTGTAGAGATGTAAGTCGCTGAGCTGCGGGATGCGAACGGCGGAAGTGAGCACACAGCGACCGTGCCCTCTGCAGAAGGCCATCTAGTCTGGGATAGTGGGCTAAAAATTGCTGGACAACCAGGTTCAACACGTGAGCCATACAAGGCACGTGTGTGACATTGCCCCGGTGAAGGGCCGCACCCAGGTTTGCAGCATTGTCGCACACGGCCTTCCCTGGCTTCAGGTCCAGTGGAGACAACCATTCATGAAATTGGTTCTCCAGAGCTGACCACAACTCCTCAGCTGTGTGACTCACATTTCCCAGACATTTCAAAGTAAAAACCGCCTGATGACGTTGAGCCCTACTGCCAGCATAGTAAGGAGGTGTGCAGGATCCCTTCTGCGCAGTTAGAAAGCTTGTGGCATGACCAGACAGGCTTTGGGTGCAGGTGGAAGACCGAGAGGAGGTTGAGGAGGCAGAAGCAGTGGAGGAACTTTGACATAAAGAGGATTGACGCACAACTCGTGGGGACGGCAAGACTTGGACAGCAGCCCCTTGTCCTGCTGTCACCATAGTTACCCAGTGCCCAGTCAGCGACATGTAACGCCCCTGTCCATGCCTACTCGTCCAAGTGTCTGTGGTGAAATGCACCCTGTCACACACAGAGTTTCTCAAAGAAGCGGTGATGTTGTGTGCGACATGCTGGTGGAGCGCAGGCACACCTTTCTTTGAGAAGTAGTGCCGACTGGGCATCTGGTACTGGGGCACTGCGACGGACATAAGGTCTCGAAAATCCTCTGTGTCCACCAGGCGGAAAGGCAGCATTTCTGTAGCCAAGAGCTTGCAGATGGTGAAATTCAACCTCTTAGCTTTCTCATGGCTAGGAGGAAATGGTCTTTTACTTGTCCACATCTGAGGGACCGAGGGCTGGCAATTGTGCTTAGACGGGGTTGATAAGGGTGTCCCCGGCAAACTGCCGGTCTGTGAGGAAGATGCAGGCGGACATGTTAGGTTGCCTTGATCCAAAGGTGGTGCTATCGATGTCGGACAGCGCTCAACACCAGCTGGTGTTACCACCTCCAAAGAAAATGATGACCTGCCAATCACGCTGGCTGTTGCGGGTAAAGAGGTGGCAGGTCTGCGCCCCAAAACAGGTGTGACTGCTGTCCCCCCAGTCACAGAGGATGAAGAGGTCGCGGATGCACAAGATATGGCAGACGGTGGTTGGCCCGGCCGGCTAGGCCGCATTGTAGCACACTGAGCTTCCCACTGCAACTTATGCTTCATGTCCATGTGCCGGTTCATGCATGAAGTACTCAAACTATGTATTTTTTGGCCTCTACTTAGCTTTTGCTGACAAATGTTACAGATAACATGAGTTGGGTCATCTTTATCGATCTGAAAAAATGCCCAGGCTATGCAAGGCTTAGCACCCATGCGACCTGAAGAGCCACCACGACTTGTGGTGAGAGGCAGAGTTGTGTTTGAGGATGCAGTTGTTGACGTGCTTCCAGTACTACGTCTCTGTCCAGGAAGGTGCAACCTGACCTCGTCGTCACTAGCATCTTCCTCCACCTCCTCTGCTGACCTCATCTCTTGGCTGACTGTGGGTTGACAGTAAGTGGGATCTCCAACCTCATCATCATCACCCTGTGCGTTATCACACCCGTCGTCCTCAGAGCCAACCTGTTCCTGCCCTGACAAAAAACTAAAGTTGTCGCTCCAATCAGGTATTTGAGTCTTCTCATCGTCTTCCTCATTGTCTCCACCAACAGGAGTTACAGTTTGGGAATGAGGGTCTACATTATGGTCAGAACCTTCTGCGTCTGGTCCTGGATCCGATTCATAAAGATTCTGGGCATCAGTGCAGATCATTTCCTCGTCTGGATTCACAGAAGCGCTGGAGTCGACCTCTGATTCCCAGGCTATAGTATGAGTAAACAGCTCTGCAGACTCAACCATCTGTTCTACCTCATACTCAGACGGGCAGCTGGAGATTTGGGAGCTGTGAGGAAGCAAGTGCGATTGGGGTGACACCTTTGAGGACTGGAGTATTTGTGATGTTGAAGTTGATGTGGAGGAGAGCCCACTTAAAGGAGCACTTGATATCCGTTGAAGCGCCTGCTGTTTTTGTGCCTCATCTGGAATTTGTAGCGATTGGCGTGGCCGTAAGAAAGGGATCTTATCACATTGTCCGCTAAAAGAAGTAGACATTTTAGTTTGGCTGGAAGATGGTCTTTCTTCTGCAGATGTTGCTGTTGCTTTAACACCTACCCCACGGACACAACCTTTTTTCCCCTTCCCAACACGCCTATTCCCCTTTCCACCAGCAGCAGGCCTTTTTCCACTCATTTTGGTGGTTAACTAATTCACAACTCTGGAGTTGTTTGCACAAAAAAACAATGGATGGGAACCGAGCAGAGCTGGGTGGCCAAACTGTGGTATTAGGCCAAAACTATTGGCTGGGTTAGATGCAGAAAAAAAATTATTTTTAATTTGCAACCTGATGGAGGTCAGTATAGATGGACTAATAGAGAAAGTCCCACACACTGCTAGAAGGCCAAATATTTTTTCAGAGCTAGATGCAGAAAAAAATTATATTCAGTTTGCAACCTGATGGAGGTCAGTATAGATGGACTAATAGAATGATGCTATGCCAAAAAGATTTTACTTTACTAGGTGCAGTAAAAAAATTGGTATTCTATACACAGGTGGTATATCTTGCAACACAGATAGGCTACTCCACTGACTAACACACTCTGCAATAGGCCAAAAAGGATTAGCTTTGCTAGATTCAGCCAAATGCTGTGAAAAAAACTTGCACAGCACTGGCACAGACCTGCCTGGCAAAAACTGATAGGAACTGATGTAACCTAGTCCTGAAAAGGACTCCAATTACAATTAGTCTTTACTCCCACAATCTATTTAAGAGCACCTACCTGCCTGATAAAAGTCGTAGGAAATGCTGTAACCTAGTCCTTAAAAGGACTGCAATCACAACTATTCCCTACTCCCAAGCTATCTGTAGATTTGTGCGAAAATTGGCTTGAAATTAACAAGGTATAGCGCACACAGCAACAGTGGTGCCATCTAACACGCAGCTGCAGCAGTGAGAAAATGGTGGTGACGGGGAAAATGGCTTGGTCTTATAGGGCAAGGACACGTGACATACACTGCCAATGACACATGCCCTTGCTTGTGTGAAAAAAAGCACTTCGCTCCGTGTGTGCGCTGCTGATAGGCTGACAGATTGCACCTCCCCACTGTAAATGCGGGAAAGAGAAAAAAAAATGGAGATCTTCATTATTCCTGCAGAGATCCATCCCCTGCCCCTCCCCCCACCCCGCTGTACACTCAAACTGCGTATTAACATTAATTTTCATCATTACTGAGAAAAAATCCAGTTATGATTTTGGTGCACGAACAGTTATCGAACATAACCTCGAACAGCCGAATTTTTCTCAAATCGTTCGTGTTCGCCGAACGGCTCGAACACCGCCCAAAACAGCTCGAATTTGAGATTGGCGAACAGTTCGAGTCGAACAACGCTCATCTCTACTCCTGATGAGGTTGCGGATGGTCTCCTGTTGGATCTCCACCCAGACCTGGACTAAAGCATTCGCCAACTCCTGGACAGTCTGTGGTGCAACTGGACGTTGGTGGATGGAGCGAGACATAACGTTCCAGATGTGCTCAATCGGATTCAGGTCTGGGGAACGGGCGGGCCAGTCCATAGCTTCAATGCCTTCATCTTGCAGGAACTGCTGACACACTCCAGCCACATAAGGTCTGGCATTGTCCTGCATTAGGAGGAACCCAGGGCCAACCGCACCAGCATATGGTCTCATAAGGGGTCTGAGGATCTCATCTCGGTACCTAATGGCAGTTAGGCTACCTCTGGCAAGCACATGGAGGGCTGTGCGGCCCTCCAAAGAAATGCCACCCCACACCATTACTGACCCACTGCCAAACCGGTCATGCTGATGGATGTTGCAGGCAGCAGATTGAGCACATGTGGCAGTCTGGAGATGCCGTGGAGAGCAGTGTGAATCTGCTTTCATCTGTGAAGAGCATGGGGCGCCAGTGGCGATTTTGCCAATCCTGGTGTTCTGTGGCAAATGCCAAGCGTCCTGCACAGTGTTGGGCTGTGAGCACAACCCCCATCTGTGGACCTCGGGCCCTCATGCCACCCTCATGGAGTCGGTTTCTAACCATTTGTGCACATTTGTGGCCTGCTGAAGGTCATTTTACAGGGCTCTGGCAGTGCTCCTCCTGTTCCTCCTTGCACAAAGGCGGAGGTAGCGGTACTGCTGCTGGGTTATTGCCCTCCTACGTCCCCCTCCACATCTCCTGGTGTACTGGACTGTCTCCTGGTAGCGCCTCCAGCCTCTGGACACTACGCTGACAGACACAGTAAACCTTCTTGACAGAGCTCGCATTGATGTGCCCTCCTGGATGAGCTGCACTACCTGAGCAACTTCTGTGGGTTGTAGAGTCGGTCTCATGCTACCACGAGTGTGAAAGCACAACCAACATTCAAAAATGACCAAAACATCAGCCAGAAAGCATTGGTACTGAGATGTGGTCTGTGGTCCCCACCTGAAGAACCACTCCTTTATTGAGGGTGTCTTGCTAATTGCCAATAATTTCCATCTATTGTCTATTCCATTTGCACAACAGCATGTGAAATTGATTGTCAATCAGTGTTGCTTCCTAAGTGGACAATTTGATTTCACAGAAGTTTGATTTACTTGGAGTTATATTCTGTTTGAGTGTTCCCTTTATTTTTTTGAGCAGTATATTTTAAACCTCATTGGTCCACAGGATTTGTTTCCAAAATGTATCAGGCTTGTTTAGATGTTCTTTTGCATACTCCTGGCGCTAAATTTCACGGTGAAGACGCAGGAGAGATTTTCTCCTGACGACTCTTCCATGAAGGCCATATTGGTGCAGGTGTCTCTGAACAGTAGAACAATGTACCACAACTTCAGAGTCTGCTCAATGCTTCTGAAGATTTTTTGTAGTCAAGCGGGGGTTCCGATTTACCCCTTTAGCAATTCTACGAGCAGCTCTCACTTTAATTTTGCTCGGTCTTACAGACCTTATCTTGACCTCCACTGTTCCTTTTAACTGCCATTTCTTAAATTACATTTTGAACTGAAGAAAGGGCAACTTGAAAATGCTTTGCCATCTTCTTATAGCCTTCTCCTGCTCTGTGGGTCTCCACCATTTTCAAAGTGCTAGGCAGCTGATTAGAAGAGCCCATGGCTACTGCTTTTGGTACAAAGTTAGAGGAGGTGTCAAGGGTGTTTCAGGGTTGACAATTGTCTCTTCAGCGAGGAAGAGGACTAGAACTCTAGAGCCACCTACAGGAAGTAGCAAACCTAAAAGTCAATAGTGACCCTTTAACGAGCCTTATCACATGACTTAGGATAAAAAGCCAAGACCAGAAACTCAATTTGCCGACACTGTGTTTCGGGGTACTCACCTCGTCAGTGCAAAGTGTGAGTTCTGGTTTGGCTGAGAGGTGTCAGACCGGTATCTAAGGGGTAATATTTCTCCTTGCGGAGAACGACATGTTTGTCAAGGTGAGGAGACTTTTAAAGCTGCAATGCTCCTCTGGGCAACTAACTTGCAATTGTCATGAGTGATAATGCCCAGAACATTTTGGCTACCTTATGGTTAGGAAAAATAATGCACGCTCAATGCATGGCCCACATCCTGAATTTAATAGTGCAAGATGTCTTTCACAAATGTCAGCTCACTTCGATAGAGAATATATGGCAAAGCACGTAGTCTTGGCTACGCAAAAAAAAAAAATGGTGGCATAGCACTAGAGATGAGCGTTGTTCTACTGGAACTGTTCGCCAATCTCAAATTCGAGCTGTTTTGGGCGGTGTTCGAGCCGTTCGGCGAACACGAACAATTTGAGAAAAATTCGGCTGTTCGAGGTTATGTTCGATAACTGTTCGTGCACCAAAATCATAACTGGATTTTTTCTCAGTAATGATGAAAATTAATGTTAATACGCAGTTTGAGTGTACAGCGGGGTGGGGGGAGGGGCAGGGGATGGATCTCTGCAGGAACAATGAAGATCTCCATTTTTTTTTTCTCTTTCCCGCATTTACAGTGGGGAGGTGCAATCTGTCAGCCTATCAGCAGCGCACACACGGAGCGAAGTGCTTTTTTTCACACAAGCAAGGGCATCTGTCATTGGCAGTGTATGTCACATGTCCTTGCCCTATAAGACCAAGCCATTTTCCCCGTCGCCACCATTTTCTCACTGCTGCAGCTGTGTGTTAGACGGCACCGCTGTTGCTGTGTGCGCTATACCTTGTTAATTTCAAGCCAATTTTCGCACAAATCTACAGATAGCTTGGGAGTAGGGAATAGTTGTGATTGCAGTCCTTTTAAGGACTAGGTTACAGCATTTCCTACGACTTTTATCAGGCAGGTCTGTGCTCTTAAATAGATAGATTGTGGGAGTAAAGAATAATTGTAATTGGAGTCCTTTTCAGGACTAGGTTACATCAGTTCCTATCAGTTTTTGCCAGGCAGGTCTGTGTCAGTGCTGTGCAAGTTTTTTTCACAGCATTTGGCTGAATCTAGCAAAGCTAATCCTTTTTGGCCTATTGCAGAGTGTGTTAGTCAGTGGAGTAGCCTATCTGTGTTGCAAGATATACCACCTGTGTATAGAATACCAATTTTTTTACTGCACCTAGTGAAGTAAAATCTTTTGGGCATAGCATCATTCTATTAGTCCATCTATACAGACCTCCATCAGGTTGCAAATTGAATATATTTTTTTCTGCATCTAGCTCTGAAAAAATATTGGGCTTCTAGCTGTGTGTGGGACTTGTTGTATTAGTCCATCTATACTGACCTCCATCAGGTTGCAAACTGAATATATTTTTTTCTGCATCTAGCTCTGAAAAAATATTGGGCTTCTAGCTGTGTGTGGGACTTGTTCTATTAATCCATCTATACAGACCTCCATCAGGTTGCAAATTAAAAATAATTTTTATCTGCATCTAGCTCTGAAAAAATATTTGGCCTTCTAGCAGTGTGTGGGACTTTCTCTATTAGTCCATCTATACTGACCTCCATCAGGTTGCAAATTGAATATAATTTTTTTCTGCATCAAACCCAGCCAATAGTTTTGGCCTAATACCACAGTTTGGCCACTCAGCTCTGCTCGGTTACCATCCATTGTTTTTTTGTGCAAACAACTCCAGAGTTGTGAATTAGTTAACCACCAAAATGAGTGGAAAAAGGCCTGCTGCTGGTGGAAAGGGGAATAGGCGTGTTGGGAAGGGGAAAAAAGGTTGTGTCCGTGGGGTAGGTGTTAAAGCAACAGTAACATCTGCAGAAGAAAGACCATCTTCCAGCCAAACTAAAATGTCTACTTCTTTTAGCGGACTATGTGATAAGATCCCTTTCTTACGGCCACGCCAATCGCTACAAATTCCAGATGAGGCACAAAAACAGCAGGTGCTTCAAAGAATATCAAGTGCTCCTTTAAGTGGGCTCTCCTCCACATCAACTTCAACATCACAAATACTCCAGTCCTCAAAGGTGTCACCCCAATCGCACTTGCTTCCTCACAGCTCCCAAATCTCCAGCTGCCCGTCTGAGTATGAGGTAGAACAGATGGTTGAGTCTGCAGAGCTGTTTACTCATACTATAGCCTGGGAATCAGAGGTCGACTCCAGCGCTTCTGTGAATCCAGACGAGGAAATGATCTGCACTGATGCCCAGAATCTTTATGAGTCGGATCCAGGACCAGACGCAGAAGGTTCTGACCATAATGTAGACCCTCATTCCCAAACTGTAACTCCTGTTGGTGGAGACAATGAGGAAGACGATGATAAGACTCAAATACCTGATTGGAGCGACAACTTTAGTTTTTGGTCAGGGCAGGAACAGGTTGACTCTGAGGACGACGGGTGTGATAACGCACAGGGTGATGATGATGAGGTTGGAGATCCCACTTACTGTCAACCCACAGTCAGCCAAGAGATGAGGTCAGCAGAGGAGGTGGAGGAAGATGCTAGTGACGACGAGGTCAGGTTGCGCCTTCCTGGACAGAGACGTAGTACTGGAAGCACGTCAACAACTGCATCCTCAAACACAACTCTGCCTCTCACCACAAGTCGTGGTGGCTCTTCAGGTCGCATGGGTGCTAAGCCTTGCATAGCCTGGGCATTTTTTCAGATCGATAAAGATGACCCAACTCGTGTTATCTGTAACATTTGTCAGCAAAAGCTAAGTAGAGGCCAAAAAATACATAGTTTGAGTACTTCATGCATGAACCGGCACATGGACATGAAGCATAAGTTGCAGTGGGAAGCTCAGTGTGCTACAATGCGGCCTAGCCAGCCGGGCCAACCACCGTCTGCCATATCTTGTGCATCCGCGGCCTCTTCATCCTCTGTGACTGGGGGGACAGCAGTCACACCTGTTTTGGGGCGCAGACCTGCCACCTCTTTACCCGCAACAGCCAGCGTGATTGGCAGGTCATCATTTTCTTTGGAGGTGGTAACACCAGCTGGTGTTGAGCGCTGTCCGACATCGATAGCACCACCTTTGGATCAAGGCAACCTAACATGTCCGCCTGCATCTTCCTCACAGACCGGCAGTTTGCCGGGGACACCCTTATCAACCCCGTCTAAGCACAATAGCCAGCCCTCGGTCCCTCAGATGTGGACAAGTAAAAGACCATTTCCTCCTAGCCATGAGAAAGCTATGAGGTTGAATTTCACCATCTGCAAGTTCTTGGCTACAGAAATGCTGCCTTTCCGCCTGGTGGACACAGAGGATTTTCGAGACCTTATGTCCGTCGCAGTGCCCCAGTACCAGATGCCCAGTTGGCACTACTTCTCAAAGAAAGGTGTGCCTGCGCTCCACCAGCATGTCGCACACAACATCACCGCTTCTTTGAGAAACTCTGTGTGTGACAGGGTGCATTTCACCACAGACACTTGGACGAGTAGGCATGGCCTGGGGCGTTACATGTCGCTGACTGGGCACAGGGTAACTATGGTGACAGCAGGACAAGGGGCTGCTGTCCAAGTCTTGCCGTCCCCACGAGTTGTGCGTCAATCCTCTTTATGTCAAAGTTCCTCCACTGCTTCTGCCTCCTTAACCTCCTCTCGGTCTTCCACCTGCACCTAAAGCCTGTCTGGTCATGCCACAAGCTTTCTAACTGCGCAGAAGGGATCCTGCACACCTCCTTACTATGCTGGCAGTAGGGCTCAACGTCATCAGGCGGTTTTTACATTGAAATGTCTGGGAAATGTGAGTCACACAGCTGAGGAGTTGTGGTCAGCTCTGGAGAACCAATTTCATGAATGGTTGTCTCCACTGGACCTGAAGCCAGGGAAGGCCGTGTGCGACAATGCTGCAAACCTGGGTGCGGCCCTTCACCGGGGCAATGTCACACACGTGCCTTGTATGGCTCACGTGTTGAACCTGGTTGTCCAGCAATTTTTAGCCCACTATCCCAGACTAGATGGCCTTCTGCAGAGGGCACGGTCGCTGTGTGCTCACTTTCGCCGTTCGCATCCCGCAGCTCAGCGACTTACATCTCTACAGAAGTCGTTGGGCCTGCCACTTCACCTGCTAAAATGCGATGTGCCTACCCGGTGGAATTCAACTCTGCACATGTTGCAGCGACTGTGGCAGCACCGACAAGCCCTGGTGCAATACGTTCTGACGTATAGCCTGGGCCAACGAGATCCAGAGGTGGGGCAAATCACGCTGGAGGAGTGGTCTCAGATCAGGGACCTATGCACCCTTCTGCACAGTTTTGAAATGGCGACGAAGATGTTTAGTGCTGACGATGCCATTATCAGCATGACTATTCCGGTGATTTACATGCTGGAGCACATGTTAAACAGAATTCGGAGTCAGGTGGTGGCACAAGAGGAGGTGGAGGAAGTAGAGGAGGAGGAGTTGTATGCGGAAGGGCTAACATCTGCAAGGTCCAGACGGTCGGCAGCACCAAGGCGGCAGGCATGTGAGGGTGGGGTGGTTTTACCAGGGCGCATGGTAGCAGCCAAACTAGTGAGGAAGGTGCAGGAGCCCAGGAAGAAGTGGAGGACGAACTGATGGAAGACTCATCAGATGAGGGAGACCTTGATCACATTTCTGTTGTGCGAGGTTGGGGGGAGAGGACAGAGGAAGGAAGCATGATTGTTACCTCGCCACCAACACAACAGGGACTTGGTGCTCCTGGATGCGCAACACACATGAGTGCCTTCTTGCTGCACTACCTGCAACATGACCCTCGAATTGTGAGAATTAGAAATAATCCTGACTACTGGGTTGCCACACTGTTAGATCCCCGGTACAAAAGTAAATTTGCAGAAATTATTCCTGCCATAGAAAGGGATGCACGCATGCAGGAGTATCAGCAGAGACTGTTGCAGAATCTTACATGTGCTTTTCCACAAAATACCAGTGGTGCACGTAGTGAATCTCACAGTTCCAACTTGCCAACCGTGGGACCGTCAAGTGTTAAGCACTCAAACCGTAACAGAACCACAGTATCTGCTGGTAACATCAATTTTGCAGAATCATTTCACCACTTTTTTAGCCCATCCTTTGCAAGGCCACAGGAGACAAGAAGTCTGACACATAGTCAACGCCTAGAGACGATGGTACAGGAGTATCTCCAAGTAAACATTGAAGCCACGACTGTGTCACTGGACCCTTGCTCTTTTTGGGCTTCCAATCTGGATAAATGGCCAGAGCTAGCCACTTACGCCTTGGAGATCTTGTCATGCCCCGCAGCCAGCGTTCTGTCTGAACGTGTGTTCAGCGCTGCTGGTGGTGTGCTGACAGATAAGCGCACGTGGCTCTCCACTGATAATGTAGACAGACTCACGTTCATAAAGATGAACAAATCATGGATCCGAAACGACTTTTCTACCCCTGTGTCATCCTGGGGAGAGTAAAAGCTTGATGATTGGTTAAAATCACCCTACCAACCGTTTTAAGCTTTCAAATTACTAATCATGTTTATCTGTAACTTGGCTGGAAAATAATTTGGGCTTTGTAGCAGTGTGCAGCACTGATTCTATTAGGCCATCTATAATAAGCTCCACCAGATTTAAAATTACTAATCATGTTTATCTGTATCTTGACTGGAAAATAATTTGGGCTTTGTAGCAGTGTGCAGCACTGATCCTATTAGGCCATCTATACTAAAGCTTCACCAGATTTAAAATTAATAATAATTTTTAGCTGCATCTAGCCCGGAAAATAATTTTGGGGCTCCGAGATGCGCAAGACACATAAGTGCCTTCTTGCTGCACTACCTGCAGCATGACCCTCATATTGTCAGAATTCGAAGTAATCATGACTACTGGGTTGCCACACTCTTAGATCCCCCAAACTTTTCGATCAACCTTTTCATTTTAATAAAGACCAAAAAAATGGTCATTTTTGAAATTATAAGCATTAGCAGGTTGTTAGAAACTGAAATCAAACAGTTTTCAACTCAAAACTTTATTCTAGGTGATGTTACATTTGCACATAGGACCCCTTGTTCGAAAGGAGCTTCTGAACTCTCTCGTCCATTGAATTTGTCAGGTTTTGGATGGTTTCTGCTTCAATTGTTTTGCATGAGGACAGAATACCCTCCCAGAGCTGTTGCTTAGATGTGAACTGCCTCCCGCCATCATAGACACTCCTTTTAATGATGCTCCAAAGGTTCTGAATGGGGTAGAGGTCAGGGGAGCATGGGGGTCACACCATAAGTTTGTCCCCTTTTATGCCCATATCAGCCAGAGATGCAGATGTTTTATGTGCAGCATGAGATGGTGCATTATCATGCAGAAAAATGATCTTGCTGTGAAATACACGGTTCTTCTTCTTGAACCATGGCAGGAAGTGCTGTTTGAGAAAATCCACATACATTATGGAGTTCATCTTTAGCGCCTTCAGGGATCCTAAAGGGGCCGACAATCTCTCTCCCCATGATTCCAGCCCAAAACATTACTCCACCTCCTCCTTGTTGGCGCTGTAGCCGTGTTTGCGTGGGGTGTCCATCAACCAGCCATCCTCCACTCCATCCATCTGGACCATCGAGCGCTGCACGGCACTCATCTGTGAACAAAACAGTTTTGAAATCAGTCTTCATGTAATGTTTGGCCCACTGGAGCCGTTTCTGCTTGTGTGAAGTGGATAGAGGAGGTCGACAGGATGGCGTATGCACAGCTGCAAACCTCTGAAGGACCCTGCATCTTGTTGTTCGGGGGACGTTGGAGGCACAAGCAGCTTCAAAAACTTGTCTGCTGCTATGACAAGGCTTTTTTGCCGCTGCTCTTTTAACCTGACGTAATTGCCTGTAGGAAAGAGTCCTCAATTTGTCCTTATCAGCACGCACACGTGTGTACTGTGAATCAGCTACATACTTCTTGATTGCCAAGACACTTCATCCTGATCATCGCACAATGTTGATTGTAGTCATGCCTTGACCTAAACACTCCACAATTTGTTGCTTCTCAGCAGCCGACACATCCTTTTTCTTTCCCATTTTGGCAGAAAATGTAGGCTGCTTAATAATGTGAGACAGCCTTCTTAAGTAGTCTTGCCTTTCATTGGACACACCTGCCAAACTAATTAGCACAGGTGTCTGCAATTGCTTACAGTGATATAAAGAGCCCTGACACACATCACCATCAATGAGTTTAACTGACAAACAAATTCTTCCCTTATCACTCCTAAACACTTTTTGCATAATAATTTGGAACACAGTGTACATGTGCTTTTCCACAAAACACCAGTGGTTCACGTAGTGAATCTTACAGTTCTAACTTGCCAACCGTGGTCTGTATGGAGTTGTTCAATAAAGGGCCCAAAATTAAGATAACATAGATGGGAGAGGTCTCTATGAATAGGAATTCCTAAGTATTTGATACCCTGTGAGGGCCAGGCAAAGGGAAAGTTGGACTGGATGGAATCCTATATGGATTTGGGGAGGGAGACATCGTGGGCCTCAGACTTCGCTGCATTGATTTTAAAATTTGACCATGTAACAAAGTGATCTATTTCAGCCATAACAGCATGGATGGATATATGTGATTGAGTGATATATACTAGGACATCATCAGCAAATAGAGAGCACTTGTACTCGGTGCCTCCCACCTCAATCCACCTAATATTGGGGTTATGGCGAATTGATGAGAGCAGGTGCTCCGTCACTAGGATGTATAAGAGAGGGGACAGAGAACATCCCTGCCTTGTCCCATTGGTGATTGTGAAAGGTGATGAAAATGTTCTGACGCGCCCCCTGGGCCTTGGGACACCTGGAGCCGGACCCTTTTTGGTGGATGCTGGTGGTTGTAGTCTCCGTGGCGGCAACCCGGTTCCGTGGCTCAGTGAGGTCAAACCAGTGGTGGAACTATTTATGTGGTTTTGATGTTTAAATGTCCGACTACGCCACCCGTGGATTGCGGTCAGAGTGAACCGCCGCTCCAGGGCAGACCGCTGAGGCTGGTGTTGTAGGTGCAGCAGAGCGTAGCATAACTCCCCACGGGAGGAGTATAGCCTCAGGGCAGTGTATGCGGAGGATGGGGGTGATGGTGCAGGGCAGCAGCAGTAATGACACGGAGTCAGTGATGCAGTCCAGGGCCTTTACTCACAGTTCTTATTATCCAGACCATGTCTGCAGGTAACGGCTGCCCACGTCGTACTGTGCTCACCAGGTGAGGGGCTCAGACAATTCCCAGATAACTTTGGAGTGCTTCACAGGACCCCCTTTGTGTGTCCTTTGTCTGGCCTTTCTTACCAACCCTTCTGTCCGGCTGCCTTGGGCCTCCTCTTGGTAAACTTGGCACCAGTTTCCCTGACCCTATGTGGTGCCTTCCTAGCGGGTGTAGCGAGGGGCTGCGCCACATAAAATGTCACAGCCTCCTGTTTCTAGCTGAGGGTCGTTTCCTGCCTCCACTAGTTTCGGGGACCGGTCTCCCCCTTTGGCCTGACCCCTCCACGCAGGTGGATTCGGGCGTGCGGTGGCGACTCGCCCGTCCGCACCCCTAAGATCCCTTCGTTCCTCGTTCCTGGAGCCTTCTCCGTTCCTCTTCCTTCCTTCTCCCTCTTCCAGGCCTGGGCCTCTGTTACTAGGCCCGCCTCCGGAGCAGAGCTCATGCAGAGCCCCTGCTCCCTGCCACTTCTGCTCAGACTTCTCTGCACTGAACTAAGATGGTGCCCACCTTTTATACTCCCTTCTCAATGCACCCAGGAACTGCTTCCTCCCTGCTCCTGCACTACAGGGTTCCCCTTCCTCAGTGTTCCCTCCCCCCACTCCAGCCAGGGACAGGGACTGTCGTGCCCATCTCAGGGGCATATTGGTCGCCCTGCCCCACGGCAATGTGGTGTAATGCATGCAGGTGTCGGGTCCTGATCCACACTACATCCTTACCTGAGAGTGAGATATCACACCTCTGGGTGAGGTGCAATACCTCTGTAGCAACCGAGCCCTCAGGGTGCTACAGTTCCATTTATCTTCAGCCTAGGTGACGTATTGCTATACAGGGCCGTGATTTTGGCTATAAAAGGGTCCCCTAGACCCCTACCCCAAGCTTTTTAAGAGAATCATATATGGCGTGCCAGGAGACTCTATGGAATGCTTTCTCAGCATCCAACGAGAGTATCTAATTACAAATTTTTAACTGCATCTAGCCCAGGAAATACTTTGTGCCTAGTAGCAGGGTCTGCTAGTCAGCGGATTATCCCGGCTGTTAAGCAAGCTACACCACCTGTAGTTTGGACACTTCATTTTTTCAAAGGAAATGCTTCGGGACCACGGGATACTCAGTGAAGAGCATCAGGAGGCACCCCAAGGCATAGGGGCTCGGACTGGCAGTAGGATGCCTTGCGGTGGACAGCCGAGCTCGATCCTTATAAAAGCTTTTTAACTGCAGCAGCTTTAGTGGACGCTACTGGAGCTGGAATTACGCGGCTGCTGGCATGAGACTTGCCCTCCAATAGATCCTTGTAAATGGATTTAAAGTGTATTTATTCAAATTAGAGAGACAATTTAAATTAAAAAGCTTAGAGCTGCCTCCACCACAGGGGGGCTCGCTCGACCCACCAGCGGACAGGCACCAGTATTGGGAGAGGGGGGCTGGCCGTCAGGGTTCACCGCGGCTCTGGCACAAACCCGGCGACACGGAGGTGGCACGGGCAGGAGCGGACTGAACGTGTCGGCTTCTCACTTTTTGGATTTTAGAAGGGCATGACATGCCTATATCTGTGTCTCCCCCTCCTTTTACTCCTCCACCTCTTTTCTTTTCGCATGACTATATGTACTTGTCACTTTTCCATGTGTTAGTTATGTCTTCTGAGCAGTTTGTCAGCTTTTGGACACCTTTGAAGGTGTTTTCTATGTGTTTCTATGTGTTTTTGTTTGCCTGCCATTGGTTTTAACGGTGTTCGAAGGTGTTCGACGAACAGTTCGACGAACAGTTCGGCGAACACACGGGTGTTCGACGAACCGAACCTAACTCGAACACTACGGGTGTGGCTCAACACTACATAGCACCACTTGTTTTGTGATATCGCAAACTGTTGGGAGTTCCAAGCTGTATAGGTTACATCCTTAGTACTAACAGCGTACAGTAGTAACAGACTACATCATGCAAAAGTCAAACTAGAGCGTGGGTTACTTTGAGATAATATTTGCAGCTAATGAGGGATGCGTGTTGCCTGCTTTAGCTTTTTGAAGTAGTAACAAATTTTGTCAGTAGAGATATGTGTGGAATCAGTGGCGTAATCCCACTGATATTTATCCTAGAAAAAACATTCACCAGCATGCAAGAGGTGATGAGAGGAAGAAAACCCATTTTGCACCTGTTTGGCATCACCCTGTGTTTGCTAGGAACACATTCTAGGTGCATGCCACTTACTGCAGAATTTGGAGGAGCAGGTAGAAGAGGATGACAGACAGAGTGAAAACTATGACCACTACGATTTTGTCCATGAAAACCAACTCTCACAGTGGGGTTATGACAATGAAATATGGGTCCCTCGGTCTTGCTGGTGGACATGGAAAGCCGTATGCTGCAATGCTTGTGAGAGGACAGGCATATTGTAAACATGAAGCACAGTAAAGGATTATTGGATAGTCATGCTTTTAGACCCTTGCTAAAAATGAGACTAGAGGGAATTTTTTCCAGCTTCCAAAAAAAAAAAAAGTCCAAAATGGCACACTTCCAGGATAAGTTCTATTACCTGCTCTGCAAATCTTTCACCAAGCAAACACTTATTCTCCACACGATTGACCAGCAGACCAGTTTACGATTCAGACACAAAGTTACTCCGCCTGTGCCAGCATTAGGGGTGCAAACAGTAGCCGAGGCAGCATTGTCAACACCTACAGCATATTTGAGGTTGTTTCTGCCACTGCAACAATCTGGTGCACTTCAGCAAACACACATGCATCCAAGTTCAGTCATACTAGACTGCATTTTTTCTCAGGCAGATACCCTAAGCCCCAATCCCATGATTTTCTGGGTTAACAAACTGCACCAGTTGAAAGAACTTTCTCAGTTTGCTATGGGAGTACCCATCCAGCCTCCAGGGTCATGTCAGAGAGGATATTCAGTGTGGCTGGTGGTTTTTTCACACCAAAGTGGAGCAGGTTATCTGCCAAAAGCATAGCAAGCCTAACATTTGTTAAAAGGAGCCAGGCATAAATCAGTGCAGAATTTCATGCACCAACAGCTGATGCCAATGATTGAATCAGCCATACCATCTGTTTGCCTGTTGACTGTCATAAGCACCATTCTGCTGCCGCCAGTGCTGATGTACCACTATCCCGGGCATCTACTCATGGTTCATATTCTGTAGTACTACAGCTGTCCGAGCTGGCTTTAAACTGTCAAGTACCTCCTTGTCTGCCCTGTCTTAACCCTCAACTGGTGAGGTGGGGTTTTTGTCACGCAACTGGTGATGTGGGTTTTCCTATACCCTAGTGTTTAGAAATCTCTTATTTTTACAGAAAATGCAAAGTTCACATTTGTTTTAATCGTTTTCTTATTGGCGATTGATTACACATGAGTATAACAAATTTTTGACACCCACAAATGGATGGAAGCTAGTGAGAGACACGTATCCTCATACCAGCATTTTTCAATGAATGGCAGCCGAACAAAAATTCCCTGGGGTGTGGCAAATCCCACCTCACCAGTTGAGGGTTAACTCTCCACCATACTTCACCTGCCGCAGCCACTGCACAGCCATGCCACACACACACACACACCTCCTTGCAGCCCGCTGGGTTTCATAGTGAGACAGTACTATTGATGCCAGAATACAGTGGTGGCCAAAAGTATTGGCATCCCTGCAATTCTGTCAGATAATACTCAGTTTCTTCCTGAAAATGATTGCAATCACAAATTCTTTGGTATTATTATCTTCATTTAATTTGTCTTCAATGAAAAAACACAAAAAGAATTGTCCTAAAGCCAAATTGGATATAAGTCCACACCAAACCTAAAAAAGGGGGTGAACAAAAGTATTGGCACTGTTTGAAAAATCATGTGATGCTTCTCTAATTCGTGTAATTAACCCTAGAACGCATGACCATAAAAATCTACACTTTCACATACCTGGGGCCTTTTAGGCCCGTGTGCAAATAATAAATAAATGACCAACTGGAAATGACAAACAACTATATACCTGAGGAATACCTAGAGTTTCAAAATTCTAACTAAAGAAATCTTGCAGAAAATATAAAACAATTAACAGGGCGGGCCTGCGAGGCCCCAGGTATGCGTTTAGGGTTAACAGCACCTGTAACTTACCTGTGGCACCTAACAGGTGTTGGCAATAACTAAATCACACTTGCAGCCAGTTAACATGGATTAAAGTTGACTCAACCTCTGTCCTGTGTCCTTGTGTGTACCACATTGAGCATGGAGAAAAGAAAGAAGACCAAAGAAATGTCTAAGGACTTGAGAAACCAAATTGTGAGGAAGCATGAGCAATCTCAAGGCTACAAGTCCATCTCCAAAGACCTGAATGTTCCTGTGTCTTCCGTGTGCAGTGTCATAAAGAAGTTTAAAGCCCATGGCACTGTGGCTAACCTCCCAAGATGTGGACGGAAAAGAAAAATTGACAAGAGATTTCAACGCAAGATTGTGCGGATGGTGGATAAAGAACCTCGACTAACATCCAAACAAGTTCAAGCTGCCCTGCAGTCCGATGGTACAACAGTGTCAACCCGTACTATCTGTCGGCGTCTGAATGAAAAGGGACTGTATGGTAGGATACCCAGGAAGACCCCACTTCTTACCCAGAGACATAAAACAGCCAGGCTGGAGTTTGCCAAAACTTACCTGAGAAAGCCTAAAACGTTTTGGAAGAAAGTTCTCTGGTTAGATGAGACAAAAGTAGAGCTTTTTGGGAAAAAGCATCAACATAGAGTGTACAGGAAAAAAAAAAAAAAAGAGGCATTCAAAGAAAATGCGGTAGCAGCAGGGAAGGGGGAAGAGGCCGGGGAACAACTAGCTAAATTAACAGGGGGTGAAATAGATCATTTCTCGGTCTCCAAAAATGACGTGAGGGACCAGTTTAGTAAGCTGGCCATTGGCAAAAGCAGTAGAGCCTGACGGTCTCAGTCCACGTGTCCTCAGAGTGTGTGCAAATGAGTTGTGTACTGTCTTCCAGCATCTCTTTAACCAGAGCTTACAATCAAAGAGAGTACCAGTGCTATGGAAGACTTCCTGCCTGGTGCCGGTTCCCAAGACTACCTTCCCGGCTTCCCCGGGGGACTATAGACCGGTGGCCTTAACATCGCATGCGATGAAGTCCTTGGAGAGAATAGTACTTGCTCACTTGTGTCCAAGGGTGATGGCGCATACTGATGCTCTTCAGTTTGCGTACCGGCAGGGACTGGGGGTGGACGATGCTGTAGCGTCTCTGCTACAAACAGTACATTCCTTTTTGGACAATGATGGAACCACAGTGCGTGCTTTATTCTTTGATTTCTCTAGTGCGTTCAACACATTACAGCCACTCTTACTGCGTGGAAAGTTGATTAAAATGGCGGTGGATGAGGGACTTGTGAATTGGATAATTGACTACCTGTCGGATAGGCCACAGTTTGTTAGGTGGGGGACGGCTACATCAGATAGTGTACTGAGCAGTGTCGGAGCCCCGCAGGGAACAGTGCTGTCGCCATTCCTCTTTACATTGTACACAGCTGACTTTCAGTATAAATCAGACCGTTGTCACCTCCAGAAGTACTCGGATGACTCTGTGATAGTTGGCGGTATTGGGAAGGACCAGGTTGAAGAGGAATATAGAAGGGTGGTTGCGGACTTTGTAATATGGTGCCAGGCTAACCATCTAGAACTAAATGTTAAGAAAACCAGGGAGTTGGTGATGAGCTATGGAAGGTGCAAGAAGGTATGCCTACCTGTTACCATTGACGGTCAGGATGTGGAGATGGTGGACAGTTTCAAATATTTGGGGGTTTACCTGGATAGCAAGCTAGACTGGAAGTGCCACATGGAGAAGGTCTACAAGAAGGGGATGAGTAGATTGTACTTCCTAAGGAAGTTAAGGTCTTTTAATGTGTGTGGCAAAATGCTTGAGGTGTTCTACCAATCCATTGTGGCTAGTGCCACCTTTGCGGCAATAATTTGCTGGGGTAACAGTGTGCGTGTTGCTGACGCCAACAAGCTCAACAAACTTATAAAGAAGGCTAGCGCGACGGTGGGCCTATAGCTTGGGACTTTTGAAGAGGTGGTAGAGGATAGGATTAAGAAGAAGTGCAGAGCTATAATGGGCAACAACACACACCCGCTTTATGAACTGTTTGCGAAACAGAAGAGCACATTCAGCAATCGCCTAATACAACTAAGGTGTAAAAAGGAAAAATACAGGAGATCGTTTGTTCCAACAGCTATGGGGGTGTTTAACAAATGTCTGAAAAGCAATGTCTAAAGCATTCCAAATGTTATGTTATCATATGTGTCATGTTCGAGATCTGTGTTCTGCTGCTGTGATACCGCAATTTCCTCCGGGATAAATAAAGTATATCTTATCTTATCTTAAAAGAACTCGGTCCCTACAGTCAAACATGGCAGAGGTTCCCTGATGTTTTGGGGTTGCTTTGTTGCCTCTGGCACTGGACTGCTTGACCGTGTGCATGGCATTATGAAGTCTGAAGACTACCAACAAATGTTGCAGCATAATGTAGGGCCCAGTGTGAGAAAGCTGGGTCTCCCTCAGAGGTCATGGGTCTTCCAGCAGGACAATGACCCAAAACACACTTCCAAAAGCACTATAAAATGGTTTGAGAGAAAGCACTGGAGACTTCTAAGGTGGCCAGCAATGAGTCCAGGCCTGAATCCCATAGAACACCTGTGGAGAGATCTCAAAATGGCAGTTTGGAGAAGGCACCCTTCAAATATCAGGGACCTGGAGCAGTTTGCCAAAGAAGAATGGTCTACAATTCCAGCAGAGCATTGTAAGAAACTCACTGATGGTTACCGGAAGCGGCTGTTCGCAGTTATTTTGGCTAAAGGTTGTGCAACCAAGTATTAGGGTGCCAATTCTTTTGTCTGGCCCTTTTTTGGAGTTTTGTGTGAAATGATCAATGATTTGATTTTTGCTTCATTCTCTTTTGTGTTTTTTCCTTGCAAGCAAATTAAATGAAGATAATAAGACCAAAGAATTTGTGATTGCAATCATTTTCAGGAAGAAACTGAGTATTATCTGACAGAATTGCAGGGGTGCCAATACTTTTGGCCACCACTGTATATGCTCTAATTTTTTATTTATTTATTTATTTTTTTTGTATCCTCAAGAAACAGACCATAAAATAAAACAATTTATTTTTTTCTCAAGGCTTGGTGATTAGTGATGAGCGAGTGTACACGCAACTGCTTGGCACTCGCCCGAGCATCTCACTGTTCGAGATGCTTGGCAAGTGCTTCCTGGATGCTCGGGCAGGAGCTCGAGTTCCCGCCCCGCATGTTTGGCACTGTTTAGACAGCGAATAAACACGCCGAGATGGCCTACCACACACTGTAATGCCACAGCCATGTTGGTTGTGTTATTACAGTGATTGGTTGGCCTCATAGTATTATCGGGTCTATATCAGACCCAGTGACCCCATGATCGTCATAGTCTACCCTTCAGACAGGCAGAGTAGGGAGAGGTGCTGCTGAGCTAGGGAGAGAATTGGCGGTTTATTAGTGAAGTATTAGGTATTACACAGCTATATATGTACACAACTTAACTAACAGTCCTTCTAAAGACTAATCCAGATCCATATCAATCCTGGTGAGGAGAGGTGTTAGATGGAGAACGGAAGAAGGAAAGAGGGCGAGGGAGGTAAGGGAGTATGGTGGAAGGCCGACCTGAGCTCCCCCACGTTCCTGCTGGGCGGGGAACAGCCCTGGGAAGAAAAGCCGCTTGGGCATCCCTTTGAGGTTACAGGTGCGAGCGGGCAGAGGGACTACGCTGGAGTGCGAAGCCGACACGGCCAGTCCGTTTCTGCCCGTCAGACCTCCGTGTCGCTGGGTTTGTGCCAGAGCCGCAGTGGACCCCGACGGCCAGCCCCCCTCTCCCAATACTGGTGCCTGTACGCTGGTGGGTCGAGACCCCCCGCGGTGGAGGCAGGTCTAAGCTCTGTAATTCAAATTACAGAGCCAATGTTAAATGAGTACACTTTAAATCCTTTGACAAGGATCTATTGGAGGGCAAGTCTGGTGGCAGCAGCCACGGTAATTCCAGCTCCAGTAGCGTCCACTAAAGCTGCTGCAGTTAAAAAGCTTTCATAAGGATCGAGCTTGGCGGTCCGCCGCAAGCCGTGCTACCGCCAGTCCCAGCCCCTTTGCCTTGGGGCATCTGCCAGATGCTCTTGACTGAGGGTCCCGGGGGCCTGAAGCGTTTCCTTTGAAAAAATTAAAGTGTCCAAAGCACAGGTGGTGTAGCTTGCTTAACAGCTGGGCTACTCCGCTGACTAGCAGACACTGTTACTAGCCCAAAAGGATTTCCTGGGTTAGATTCAGTAAAAAAATTGTTATTCGATACACAGGCGGTGTAGCTTGCTTCACAGCTGGGCTACTACGCTGACTAGCAGACACTGAAGCTTTGGAGAAGACCTCTGATTCCCAGGCTATAGTATGAGTAAACAGCTCTGCAGACTCAACCATCTGTTCTACCCCATACTCAGACGGGCAGCTGGAGACTTGGGAGCTGTGAGGAAGTGCTATTGGGGCGACACCTCTGAGGACTGGAGTATTTGTGATGTTGAAGTTGAGGTGGAGCAGAGCCCACTTACAGGAGCACTTGATATCCGTTGAAGCACCTTCTGTTTTTGTGCCTCATCTGGAATTTGTAGCGATGGGCGTGTCCGTAAGAAAGGGATCATATCATATTGTCCACGAAAAGAAGTAGACATCTTAGTTTGGCTGGAAGATGGTCTTTCTTCTGCAGATGTCACTGTTGCTTTACCACCTACCCCACGGACACAACCTTTTTTTCCCCCTTTCCAACACGCCTATTCCCCTTTCCACCAGCAGCAGGCCTTTTGCCACTCATTTTGGTGGTTAACTAATTGGCAACTCTGTAGTTGTTTGCACAAAAATTGATGGATGGAAACAAAGCAGAGCTGAGTGGCCAAACTGTGGTACTAGCCCAAAAGGATTGGCTGGGTTAGATGCAGTAAAACAATTTTATTAGATACACAGGCGGTGTAGCTTGCTTCACAGCTGGGCAACTCCAATGACTACGAGACACTGCTATTAGGCCCAAAAGGATTTCCTGGGTTAGATGCAGTAAAAAATTGTTATTAGATACACAGGTGGTATAGATGGCTTCAGATGGGCTACTCCAATGACTACCAGACACTGCTACAGGCCCAAAAGGATTGGCTGAGCTACATTTCGCCAAATGCTGTGAAAAACACTTGCACAGCCCTGGCACAGACCTGCCTGGCAAAAAGTGCTATGAACTGCTGTAACCTAGCCCTCAAAAGGGCTGCAATTACAACTAGTCCCTACTCCCTAAACCTAACTGGAAATTCGCTCGCAATTCACACAGTTATACTGTATAGCGCCCACAGCAGCAGCAGTGAGAAAATGGTGGCGACGGGGAAAATGGCAGGGTCTTATAGGGCAAGGACATGTGACATACACAGCCAATGACACATGCCCTTGCTTGTGTGAAAAATAAGCACTTCGCTGCGTGTGTGCGCTGCTGAAAGGCTGACAGACTGCACTTCCCCACTGTAAATGCGGGAAAAAAAAAAATGGAGATCGACATTATTTCTGCAGAGATCCATCCCCTGCCCCTCCCCCCGCCCACTTTACACTGAAACTGTCTATTAACATTGATTAACAGTATTACTGTGAAAAAATCCAGTTACGCTTTTGGTGCACGAACAGTTATTGAACAGCCGAATTTTTTGCAAATCGTTCGAGTTAGTCGAACGACTCGAACACCGCCCAAAACAGCTCCAATTTGAGATTGCCGAACATTTCGAGTCAAACACCGCTCATCTCTACTCTTAATCCTGATTATTTGTTTAAAAAGCAATATAATACACCATTTTTACTGCTCCATTTGCTTGCTAGCAGAATACAGCCAGATTTGGTTGACTTTAATAGCATTGCTGTATTCTGGAAGCAGAGAAAATTGTCCATCAGTTCAGGTGATTCGATATTACTGCAGCAATAATCGTAAAATTTTTTGAAGCGTGCCAAATATTATACTCCATTTAAAAATCTGCCAGTTGTGTGTTGTTCAAACTATTCACATTTGGTCTCTGACCAATACCATACTATAAGGCCACTGCCTAAAACCGTGGTCATCAGACGTGATCCGATATTACTGCGGTAATAATCGCGACATTTTTTTGGAGCGTGCTAAATATTATATTCCATTTAAAATGGGCAAGGCACGTGGCAAGGCACCCAATTAGTTGGGCTGAAAGCCAGGGTCAAGAAACAGTGTCTGCGGTTGACAACACTGCCTGTTTTGCATGTACGCCTATCCCCTGTCCATGGTGCAGGCAAAGATGCCTCCCACCCTGCACACCTGTTGTTGCACACTTGCATCCACCACCATCAGCAACCACGTCCACGCCCTTATACCAGGGCAGCGTTCAGTTGTCCCTACGCCAGTCATTAGAACGCAAGCGCAAATACGCAGACAACGCCCCACAGGCTACAATGCTAAACTGCCACATTTCTCAAATGCTTCAACTTAAAATGTTGCATTTTAGACTCGTGGAGACGGAATCTTTCTGCAACCTTATGGCGGCGACCGTCCCTTGGTACTCGGTCCCCAGCTGCCACTATTTCTCCCGGTGTGCCGTCCCCGCCTTCCACAAGCACGTGTCCCAAATTATTACTCGTGCCCTCACCAACCCAGTTACTGGGAAGGTCCACCTAACCACGGACACATGGACAAGTGCTTGTGGCTAAGGACGGTACATTTAACTGAAGGCACACTGGGTTAATATAGTGGAAGCTGGGACCTAGTTGGACCCTGGGACAGAAAACGTCTTCCCGATACTGAGGATAGCAGGGCCCTGGGTCAGTCAGGGTTGTCCCCACAGTCTACAGCTCCTGCATCTCCTCCTCCTCCTTTTCAATGACCACATCAAGCTGGAAGCACTGCCCTGGCCAAGTGGCAACAGGCTGTGATGATGCTAATGTGCTTAGTGACAAACTGCACACCGCTGCAGAGTTGTTGACAGCTGTATCAGAGCAGGCAGATAAGTGGCTGTCACTGCTGAACCTACAGCCAGGCATGGTCGTGTGTGACAATGGCCGGAACCTGTTGGTGGCTCTGAGGATTGGCAACCTCAGACATGTAGCATGCCTGGTGTTAGAACTCTCCTGTTAGGTTTTTTCTAGTTTGCTGGTCACATGACCATTTTTGCCTATTTAATCCGGCTCCGCCCTCCTGGCCTTGTGGACTTCATTGTATTTACTACTCTTGAGCTAGCTTGGTGCTCTGTTCCCTTTCTCGGTTAGTTGTGCTAGGTCTTCGGACCTCTATGTTCTTTGTTGTGTGTTTGTCTTTGACTGCTACAATTTCTGCTAGGAGGTGTCCAACTTTATCCCAGTCCCTAGTTCTTGTAGGGATCCCTCCCTTGCATCTATAGGTCTTCGTACAGACTAGCCGAGGACTTTAGCGGGTCTGATCGCAGGATCAGGTTCCCCGTTACATCGTAGGGATCCAGTTTAGTTCTATTGTAGGGACAGATCTCCTGTCTTTCCTTAGTGCTTGTAGCAGATCATAACACCTGGTCCATGTGCTCAATCTAGTGGTTCAGCGGTTTCTCAAAACCTACCCGGATCTGTCTGAGCTGCTTGTGAAAGTACGCCGCACACCCATTTCAGAAAGTCATCTCCAGCTTCCGCCGCCCTCGCCATGGTTACACACATTTTGACCTCCGTAATAAAAACACAGCTTAAAGTCATTTATACAATAAAAAGGCTATCTGGCTAGGGGAAAACTGATGGTAAACAACATAATATTTAACACATTGCAGTATCAGACTTTTTAGGCTACCTACATTTTATGAACAGTGTAAACATTTTCGGTTCGAATGGAGGAGGGCAGATGCACGAATTGCTGTTTTATAGACCAGTAGACAAAAGAAGCGGTGGCATTTTCACATGGTTGGGTGCAACAATTAACCCTGTTTGGAGAGTAGAAAGAGCTTTGCACAATGAAGAAGCAATAGCTTTTTCATAAACTGTCCAAAAAATGATCCCTATAATAAGACAAAACGGGTCTACTGTGCTTTCCTGAATGTGAAGCAGTAATGGCCTTTAAACCAGAAGTGAAATAAGATATTTATTTTTGGGGGTTTGCAAACTGCAAACTGATTAGTCAATTACAAAGGCTTTTCATCAAGCTGTCCAAAATTTTCTTTTTTTCCCCCAGAAATAAAACAGTTGCAGTATTTAGAACATGAAGTAGTTATGGCTTCTAATCACCAACAGTGATGGGCGAGCACTAAAGTGCTCGTTGCTCGGGTCGAGCAAATCATAATGCTCGAGTGCTCGGTCCGAGTTACGAGCCCAATGTAAGTCTATGGGAAGCTCAAGCATTTTGCGGCGGCTCCCCCTGGTGATCAGCAGAGGGCCTAAAAATTGCCCAAATGGATGGGAACAGTGCTCAAACGACATGGGAACAGCATGGGGGAAGACCCCTGGAAGTATTTGACTCCCAGGTCACTGCTGTCAATGTTGTCAGAGGTATTACGCCACTTTTGCAGACTCACAATAAAACATTCAAAACGAAACCAAAATGGATTTTCCTGGGAAATATATTAAGGAACATCCTTTCCAGGGTAATGACTTGTATATAAGGCAAAATAAATAACCAAAAACAAAAATACTCCTCCACACCTTGGGCTATGTTCACATGTAGCGTTTTTGATTTTTGATGCGTTTTTACACTTTTGCATTGCTTTCAACCAAGACAAATGCATTCACTGGGAAATGTCATTTTAACATTTTACAACCTTATCTGGCCATGTGGTGTGTGAAATATCATCAGACAGATCCTGTTTCATTTATGAAGGAGGGATTGTGAGAGTCACAAACATTATTTTCACAGCCTTACTATTCTTAAAGGGCCAGCAGTCGGCTATGCTTTGTTGTTCCCATTATTAACGAGTGGGTCTCCTATACGGTTATTGCATATGCAGTGACTGCAACGGCTGCCAATAATTTGGACGCAACCCAATACCCCCTTGAAGAGACAGAGGAGGGTCTCCGTAAAAAAAAAAAAATTATATATATTATATATTCCCATTATAAAAGGAGTGGGTCTCTTATACTGGTAATGCACGTGCTCTGACTAACGGCTGTCAAAATGTAGGAAAAACCCCCACTAACAATTTAAAGACACATGGAGATGGGCTACATTAATGAGTACAACATGTTCCCATTAAAAATGAGTGGGTCTCCTATACTGTTATTGCATATGCAGTGAATGCAACGGCTGCCAAAAATTTGGAGGAACTCCAATGCCCCTTGCAAGAGACAATATGGTGATATGGAGGAGGATGTGGAAGATGAGGATGAGGAGGAGAATGACAAGAGCAAATAGACAAAATCAGGAAGCATATACCCATGTTTGGGTGTAAAGACAGAGGTGCATGGGAATAGAGTTACACCTCCCAAAAAAATAAAAAAAGACACTGTATTTGAGTTTGTTACGCTGCTATCATTCGGTGGTGTTGAGAAGTTTGGCTCAACCCAGCCCTTGTTCATTTTTATAAGAGTCAGCATTTTCAGTTGACAGGCGGATGCGCTTATCAGTTATAATTCCACCAGCGGCACTACAAACCCGCTCTGACAAAACGCTAGCGGCAGGGCAGGCCAGGACCTCCAAGGCGTAGAGAGCCAGTTCATGCCACATGTCCAGCTTGGATACCCAATAATTATAAGCACAGAGAAATCACGGAGTTCGTTGGTATGGTCGGCAAGGTACTCCCTCACCATCTTCCGAAACTTTGCACTCGTTGTTAGAGTACACAGCACCTCAGGGCCTGTGCGATGGGAGGGTCTGAGAAAACTGTCCCAGAACTTTGACAGTGTTCCCCTGCCTCTTCTGGATTGCATTTGTAGCTCTCTTGCCTATACTTCTTGGTTGTCCAACGAACCGTGACCTCTGCCGCCAACGTTTTCAGATAGGAATTTTTTCAATAATTCCGCAACAAGAGCCTTCTGGAACTGCCCCATTTTTGTAGACCTGTCTGCCTCAGGAATAAGAGATATAAAGTTCTCCTTGTAGCGTGGGTCTAGAAGTGTCACCAACCAGTAATGACTGTCACCCAAAATTTTGAGAACGCGAGGGTCATGGGAAAGGCAGAGTAACAAACTCAGCCATGCGTTCCAGACTACTAACAGGCAAGACTTCCGTGTCCTCACCAATTGAGTGACCATGCTCTTCTCCTCCTCCCTCTCCTCAGGCCATCCACGATGAACAGACGGTATGACAGTTGTGCAGGTAGTACCGTCGATAGCGTAGGAGATTAGCTCCTGTTGTTCCTCATCCCAACGTGAATTGGGTGACAATGAGGAGGAGGAAGAGGAGATGAGGCTGGGGGACATTGCAGATCAGTCAGTGAGCTGGAAGCTGCAAATGCTGCTGAAGCATGGCAAGAGCGGCGGAAGCTATAGCCGACTTTCTAAAATTGGCACACAGGCGGCATACTTTGACAAGCATATCTGACAGATCCGGGTAGGTTTTGAGAAACCGCTGAACCACAAGGTTAAGCACATGGGCCAAGCATGGTACGTGTGTGAGCTCACCTCAAAGCCGCCACCATGTTCTGGCCATTGTCACACACAACCTGCCTGGCTTTAGGATCAGCAGTGTCAGCTACAGATCTGCCTGCTCTTTCAGAGCGGTCCACAACTCTTCAGTATTGTGCGGTTTGTCACCTAAGCATATTAGCTTCAGCACAGCCTGTTGCCGCTTGGCCAGGGCAGTGTGCAGTGCTTCCAGCTTGCAACTGATGTGGTCATTTCGGAGATGGAGGCTGAGGTGCAGGAGCTGTAGACTGGCAGCAACCCTGATTGACCTAGGGCTTGAAATCCTTGGCGTCGGGAGGACGTGCTCCGTTCCAAGGTCCGACTGGGTCCCGGCTTCCACTATATTAACCCAGTGTGCGATCAGCGAGATGTACCGTCCCTGCCCACAAGCACTTGTCCACGTGTCTGTGGTTAGGTGGACTTTTACCAGTAACTGCGGGGACGGCACACCGGGAGAAATAGTGGCGGCTGGGGACCGAGTACCGAGGGATGGTCGCCGCCATCAGGTTGCGAAAAGCTTCCGTCTCCACGAGCCTAAAAAGCAACATTTCGAGCACAAGCATTCGCGAAATTTGTGAATTTAGTAGTGTAGACTGAGGCATTGGCTGCATATTTGCGCTTGCGTTCCAAGGACTGGGGTAGGGACAAATGAACGCTGCGCTGGGACAAGGACATGGGCGTACTTGCTGATGGTGCTACTTGAGAGTGTTCAACGACAGGTGCAGGGCGGGAGGCATCTTGGCATGCGCCATGGACAGGGGATTGGCGTGCACGCACAACAGTGGAACAAGCAGTGGTGTCACCCGTAGACACTGTTGCTGGACCCTGGGGTTCAGCCCACTTAGTTGGGTGCTTTGCTGCCATGTGTCTGATCATGCTGGTGGTGGTTAGGCTGCTAGGTTTGCTACCGCTGCTGATGCTGGCCTGGCAGGTGGTGCAAATGGCCTTTTTTGGGGTTATCTGCAGAGTCTTTAAAAAAGAACCAGACTCGGGAAGACCTAACAGTTGTACTTGCAGCTTCCGTCATGTTGGAGTTACGAGGAACGCTTTCCCACCTTGTGTCTACGGTCACAACACTGCTTCTTCCTGCCTGTTATGGTACTACGACTCCCTCCCCCTGTGTTCTGCTGTCCTCGCTCTGCATGTCCCCCTGCCAGGTTGGGTCAGTTATTATATCATCCACCACCTCTTGATTCGCTTGAAGCTGGCCAGGCAAGAGGCCTGAATCTACAAATGGAAAAGTGAACAGCTCTTCTGAGTGTCCAAGTGTGGATCAGTTGTCTCTGGGCACTTGGCATGGTGGGAGGAAGGTGGATCAGGGTGAGGAATATGTGGTCCAGACTTACGGCTACTGAGACTTGACCATGTGGAAGACAGGGTGGTAGTGGGGGTGGCAAAGTGACTGGAAGCATTTTCTGCTATCCAACCAACAACCTTTTGACACTGCTCTGTGTTCAATACTGGTGTACTGCGGTCCCCTAGCAATTGGGACAGGAAGGTCGAGCGACAAGATGTGGGTGTTTGCTGTGGCACAATTTCAGCCGACACACTAACGAAATGAAAATGGAAGAAATGGCTGATTTTGGAACAGTTTTATAGGTAATATTTCTGACACAGAACCACGGTTTTAAATGGCAGGCCTGTAATTTACTAATATTCCACACAGACCTAGTGTGAATAGCTTCACCGACACACTGCTACAGAATGGAAAAGGAGGCCAATATTTTCCACGTTCAGTTCAAGTTTCTGGATTTTTATATTGCTGAAATATGGAATGGATCTGGCTTTATTCTGCACTGAGAACAAGCAAATGGAGCAGAAAAATGGTGTACTCTGGATTGCTTTTTAACCAAATAACCAGGATTAAGATTAAAAAAAATAATAATAATAAAATTGCCCTGGTCCCTGATATCTGGGGCTGTCTAGAAATATCTGTAATTATTACAGCAGCAGCAGACAGGACGTTCAATGGGCCATCTTGCGCTATATGCACTGCAGTCTGCCACAAACCCTGCCTTCCTAACTCCTGCTATCACCACTGAATATATGCAGCTGGATTAGTCCCCAGAAGGACGATTAGTTTAGTTGGAACTAACTATAAACAAGCAAAATTTGTCCCTGACAGCAGCAGCTCTACCTGTTTCCGGGGTAGACTGACGAGCATAGCGGCGCCAGGTCTTCTATAGACCTGATGATGCTGTGCGGCCAACCAATCACTGACATGCCACAACCAACTTGGTTATGGCATTACAGTGTGTGGCAGGCAATCCCTGCATGTTCATTGGCTCTCTAAAGAGCGGTATAACATGCAGGGAGGGGACCAGAGTTCCCGCCCGAGCAACCCGGAAATACTCGCCGAGCACCGTGATGCTTGGGCAAGTACTGAGCACGTTTGCTTATCACTAATCAGGACGTGTGAAACCGGCCTTACTCTGGAATCCGTCTTGCCTCTGTTTAGCGGTGTCCTTTTTTTTCAGAGGTTCACAAAACTGTGGCCGACTGCACGTTTATGCACGCCTAATAAAAAGACGGACACTGTGGGATCACAGGCCAGATGGCGTCCACGGTGCCTCCATTTGCCTTATTTCAGGGAATCTTCTGCTGGGGGTTCCGTCTGAATCATGTCTTTCAGAGATTTACACGGAAATCCCGGTGTAAGCGCTCAGTGCAGAGCACAGGATAAATGTGAGCCGAGCCTTACGGAGATGTTCGGGAGGCAGAATGAACAAATCAGCTGCAGTTGAAGAATTGGTTTTATTTCTTTTTTACCACGTTCCTCATGCGGTATAAGTGATTAGACGACTATTGTTCGGTTGGTGCGATTACAGCAATACCAGATTTATATCGGTTTGTATGATTGGCAGCTGTCACACACTAAAAATCATGGGGTTTTTTGCATCGCCATATTTTGAGAGCTATTATTTTTCCATATTTCAGCCGACAGTCATGTAAGGGTTTGTTTTTTTGGGACAAGTCGACGTTTTTATTGGTACCATTTTCAAGCACATGACATTTTTTGATTGCTTTCTATTCTGATTTCTGGATGTCAGAATAAACAAAAATCAACAATTCAGTTTTTTTTTTTTTTTTTTTTTTTTTAAATGCAGTTTTGCGTGTGGTAAAATTGATAAGGCAGCGTCAGTACCTGTACAGCGATATAAATGTAGTATCAGTTTTTTATGTTTTGGCGCTTTTATACAATAAAAACTATTTTATAGAAAAAAAAATTTTTTGCATCGCTTTATTCTGAGACCTATAACTTTATTTTTTGGCTGATGGAGCCGTATGGCAGCTTGTTTTTGCTGAACAAGATGACTTTTTTTAATCACATTTTATTCGGCGGTTTGAGAAAGCACCATTTTCTCTTTTTTTTTTTTTTTTTTTTTTTTTTTTTAACAGCGTTCACAAAAGGGGTTAACTAGTGAGAGTTTTATAGGTCAGGACGTTCCGGAAGCGGCGATACCAAATATGTGTACTTTTAATGGTTTATTTTCATAATATTTATGGGTACAAAATTATATATTTATTACACACTTTTTCACTTTTAGCAGTCTGATCGCAGTTATAAAAGGTATAGCAGTGCAGCATCACTGCTATACCTCATAACTGTCAGTTCTGCACTGACAAGTTTAGTTTGATTATGCATAGTGCATGATCAAACTAACTTGCTGGTACCTGGTGATCCAGATGTCATCACCATGGCAACGATTGGGACCCCGCAATGTTATCGCGGGGTCTCCGATTCAAGAGCAGAGGGACTTTTGTCCCTCTGCTTACTTGCTAAATGCTGCTATCAAAGTGATTGCAGCATTTAGGGGGTTAACGTGTCAGAATCAGCTGACACCCGGCGGCGATCACGCTCACACAGCTTGTATGCAGGCCCGATCGCTGGGTTGTAATAATACATACCTGGTCCATAAGGTCCAGAACACAGGGACGTATTATTATGCACAATGTCAGAAAGGGGTTAAATTTCCAGTGTGGTTTTTGTTCTTTACTTTACAGAAATTATTCAATTCACCATATAAAAAAACCCTAAAAAGGTCCTTACAGCAGGAATTAATTTTCCTTTTAAGAAAAAGCAGGGACTCCTGCTGATATAAAAGCAGTCATGTAATGAAAACAATTTTAAAGAAAAAATAATTATATACCATTATGTTGTTCCCAATAACAAAATTATATAGTTATATTATATACCCCAATCTGGTTCCTAAACAAAGCCACAGTGCACAAATAATCTTGCCCAAAAATATACACAAACATTTTTTCACCAGATCAAACAGCAATAATTAAGTGTTTTTCACTTGGTAATGCAGACAGATTTCGGCTTAGAGTCTACTATTTGCTTCAAGCTAACCAGAGATACCAAATAAGATTGAATGATTTTTTTTAGAAATTGTAAACTCATCCGCTTTGATAAAAATAAAATTATTAGTGGCAAATAAATTCAGAGCAAATCTCATTACTGCAAGAATTTAATTGCCCAGAAAAGAAATGTATGACAAGGAGGTCTCCTAAGACTGTATTGAACCTCTTGAGATTTTTATTGCAAACATAGCCTGGGTAATGACTATGTGACCGCAACAAATCTGGCTAGAAGAAAATGGATCGTAACAGCTAACAGTCTACTAAACAGTGTAGTAAAACTTTTTCACGCTTTTTAAATTCTAAAACAGTTAAAAATATTATATTATCCCTTTTTCAAGAATATGAATAGCGTTGGCTACTGGGGGTAGCAGAGACCCTGGAAAACATGATCAGGGCCGGATTTTCCAGTCCCCAATCACATGATCGCTGTTATTAAGGGAACAACGGCAATCAAGAAAAAAATTAAAAAGTGCCCACAGTTAAAATCATTTTTCTCTCTTCTGACATGATATACATGTCAGAGGAGAGAGAAATGATGTCCCCCGAGCCACCCTCACTACCTCTGCCGGTCCCTCCTGTTCTGTCCCCCTGCCCTCTGTGTCATCTTCCTGGAAAAAAAACAAATAAATAAATGGTGGGCGCATGCACAGTGAGCCCGCCGAGATCTGCAGGCCAGTACCAATAGGGAATTTTTCCTATTGGTTCCATTTGATCACTGATAGGGTCTATAAGTGATGAAAAGTCAAAAATTAGTAAATAAAATACCCCTTTGTCATCACTTTAGTTAGATAAAAGTTATAAAATGAAAAATAAATCAAACAACCCAAAAACCTATGATGATGACTAGTGTTGAGCGCAAGTGCTGGCTACTTGAGTTTCCATCGGGTGCTCGGGTATGCACCAAATATGGCGGATCTCCGCATGTTTTTTTGGGTGTCTAGCAGCTGCAAAACATGCGGGGTGGGAACTTGAGCATGTCACTCGATTACCCACGATCTGCATACCCGAGTATACTGGAGTACCAAGCACTTGCACTCAAAACTAATGAGAACGCATTCGATATAATGATCTAATGTTATCAAATTTCCCTGGATAAAAAAATTGAGGGGTGTGGTTTCCAAAAAATGGATCTTTTTTTTGGGGGGGGGGGGGGCGGGGGTTTCCACTATTTAGGCACATCAGGTGCTCTCCAAATGCGACATGCTGTCAGTTCTCGATTCCAGCCAATTTTCCACTCAAAAAGTCAAATAGTGCTCCTTCCCTTCAGAGCTCTGTTATGGGAGAGACTGCAAAACAAATTTTGTGGTCCATTTTCTCTTGTTACCCTTGTGAAAATGAAAAAAAAAAAAATAAAAAATTCGGTCTAAAGTTAAAAAAAAAAAAAAAAAAATTAATTCACAAAAAAGTGTAAAAATGTTAATTTTTTTCCCTCCACATTCCCTTAATTTCTGTGAAGCACCTGAAGGGTTAATAAACTTCTTGAAAGCGGTTTATAGCACCTTGATGTGCAGTTTTTAGAATGATGTCACTTGTGTATTTTCTGTCATAAAGGCCCCTCAAAGAGACTTCAAGTGTGATGTGGTCCCAAAAAACAAAACAAAAAAAAAAAAACAAACACACACACACGTTCCAAAATTGTACTGATGTAAAGTAGACATGTGTGATGAAAGCCGGCCGGTGGGTGCAGCTCTCTGGCGCCCCCTTACCTCTCAGGTCAGTCAAGGTACTGCACCTAGAGAAAGTAGTGCCAGGAAGCTGCAACCAGCGCAGGGAACACGGTAGTGTGTTATCCCTTCAACGTCACTAAACCGTAACGTCACTACACAGCACAACTCGCTAGCGCCCTCTTAGCCTCAGGTCAGTCAAGGAACTGCACCTAGGATAAGCGGTCGCCAGGGAGACTGTCCTGTAACCTACTGGGTATCGGGGCCCTCTGTAGTGAGGGCGGTATATATATCTTCCTTGGCCGCGCCAGGAATATATATGTCTGAACCTCCGACCGTCACTACCAGCCTTCCCCAATCCCCAGTTGGTATGCTGCCACCAGTCCCTATTTTAGATATACGCCCAGTCCGTGAATGGGCCTATATCGGGTCAGGAACCAACCCTGGGTAGCGTTTTTGGCTTGAGCCGAGCTCACACGGACGTGCGTTCGTTATGCAGAATAAAAGGCAGGCCCACAATTACTTGAGGTAATTGATTATAATAATACACTAGATACACGATATACAACTAAATATACACAGGTATAAGGTCAGGCTAAACTATACAACAATGGAATACAACACACAGAATCACCACAGCATATCAGTTACCGGTTTCTTGATTTTCTTGTGACGCAGGGAGAGGATTCTGCGGTCGCAGGCACGGTTCTTTGTTACAGGCTGAGGCCTACCACCGCATGGTCAAACTGCTCCTCCCCTTGGTGGCCTCAGCTGGTGCTCAGATGTTCAGCACACCACTCTTGGGTCAAAAACTGACTTGTCTCTTGTCTGTCCTGCTATCTTACCTGCCCCGTCCCGCCCACTGCTGGTGAGGTCAGCTGGCTCAGTCTCCACCCTCAGGTCTAACTTCGATCAGAAGCCCAAATTCTATGGAACCCAATAACTTCTTCTGGGATGGTCTCATGATACCCCCAGGGGTTCCCATGGATTCGGGCCGCCGTAACCGACCTTTTGATATCAATTATGATACCATACGGTCCTCAGGAATGGCTCCGCGCTATATCTTGGCTTCCAGAGCACGTACAAACGTCTACCGCGGAGGCTTGTGTGCGCAATGGCTCCGGGACGCCGTGATATTTTTTTATTGGCCCATCCCACGCAACATGCGTGTACTATTCATGTTTCTATATCTTATGCCTCCATGCTTGTGACAGACAAAGAAACTAGTCCTATGGGACAAATGGTCAGGTACAGATAGACGAAGCACCCCCCCCTGCTGGCTGTGTTTCCTCTCGAAGTCTTTGAAGCTCCTAGCATTCAAGTGTTAAGTAGGCTTCTTATCTTACAGGAGCCTGGATGGGGGGAAACTATCTAGTTGACGTTTTAACAGAAGGTCCCAAGGGTGGGGGCTGCTGAAGTGTGGCCATCCCTGGATATGATTTATCATTACCAAGATGGCGGCTACAGGTTCATCACAACATGTGAGAAATTTTATTTATTAACTATTTTGTGTGACCTATATGAAGTACAATATGTTGGGAAAAAACAGTCTCAGAATCAGTGGGATCCGTTTGAGTGCTCCAGAGTTATTACCACAAAAATGGACATTGAAAAACTTACAAGAAGCAAAATGAACATAAACCCTGCTGTAAATAAATAAAAAGAAAGTGCATTTAAATAAAATACGGTTTTTAGTAACATTGTTTTTTATCAAAAATAGTATACAAGCTATCCCACCATCGACAAGGTGAACCCGTTTGGGATAGTCCTATACTGTCTAATATTAAAAACCATACCATGTGTCAAAGTTGACCTCTGTGACACTGTAAATTGACACTGGTCAGAAATGTAAAATTTGGCTTAGTCATTAAGGTCAAAATTGGCTCCGTCACTAAGGAGTTAATTGTAAAAAAGCATTCCCCAACAATTGACCTCTTTTACCCATTTATTATTAAAAATAAAAGTAATCCATCAGGGTCCGCTGTAAATCCATAATAAGGAGGTCTCACAACAATCCCCGACTCCGGATGCTGTGATGAGTGGTGACATAGCGTGAGGATCCAGCTGCAGGGATGAATGGTTACTGCAGATCACAGCCAGTGGTTCTCACGATAACCTCTGTGTGATCAGCTACTTGTGAACTGCTTTAACCTTAATGACATCACTGCTCGCAACATGAGAACTTTATCTTTATCGCATTGCACACATCCGATTTATACACAGATAAGAATGAGCCCTTATAAAAGTCATACAACACCAGACAAACTCAGGAGATGTGTGTGAGAGATAAGTGGCATTGGCTGAAGCCACATGGTTTATAAATATGACAGGTCAGGTGTGCTGTCCCGGCCGGCCGCTGTGGTCACGGTATTGGTACACAGTGGTCCGACTGCTGGTCAGGCCCGACTGGGGGCACACGACAGTCTTTGTCAATCGTGGGGGTTAATAACATAATAAAAAAGGTTTGTGTCGCCAGTTGGGTTGTTCGGCCTGATATGGCCTGTCACTGATGAAGGTCCCTAGGAGTTAGGTGGTGATAAGCAGTGCCTGATGAATAACCTTTCCCAACCAGGACTGACACCCAGGGGAGTTGGAGCAGGAATGGTGCAGCAGAGAATAATCAGAATTAGACAGGGTGATAATCAGTTTGTACCTTTTACTGAAGTTCTGCAAACAGTTCCAGTAGATTCAATACAACTCACATACAGGGTTTTGGTCAGACCTGTGCGAAGAGGGTGCAGTTTCTCTACTGTGATGTATGTAGCCTTCCTGCTGCTAATCATATCTCTGGTCAAAGACTCCTTGACCCTAGTGATCCAAGATAGCCAGGTACTGGATCCGCAATCCCTTCCAACGAGCAGGCAGCTCGAATCCTGTGGGAAGACACTTACTTTCTCTTGACTATGCACTGCTGAGCTCCTGGGCAAAAGCACTCTTCTGCTCATTGTATGAAGACCGAGCAGTCTTTCTGTTTAGCATGGACCCTGGAAGCCTCTGTGCTCTAGGGACTGAGACGCTGCCTCATGCAGCTTGTTCTTGCAGAGAGAACACACTCCCTTGCACCAGGACCTCCATGATGCTATCTCTTCTAACATTTTCACTGCTCTGCACAATACAACCTCCCAGGAAGCACCTCCTCCCCTCTGAGGGATCGTGCACAAGTTCCTGGTTTAGGCAAAAGAGCACAGTCCTTCAGTAAGGGATCGGGTTCAATGTGTGGATGCAATTATAACAGCAGAGAAACAAGCCCCCACCATAGCTGGCAATACATATAAAATTATATTACACATGCAGGCATTTTGTGTCTCTACAGACACGGAGTTGTCTGGCAGTTTAAGGCCAGCTATACAGTATAATACTATAAAACCGTGTGCAGCAAGTAGATGTGTGGATGGTGTGGCTGTGCAGTAGAATCAGAACAGTTTAGAAAATAATAAATGGTCAGACAGATGGTATGGCCAATGTAATCATGGATATCAGCCATTGTGAATGAAAGTTGGGTCTGACAATGCCACAGGATGCACGGAATATCCTTTCCGACAGTACACTAGACAGTAAACTAGGCCAGCTCAGATGAAAACATAAAAACGAAAACAGGCTTTTGTCCTTAAAGGAAACCTGTCATCTGGATTTTATACCCCACAATAATAGCATGTGTTTAACGGCTATTTAATGTATTGCTGATAAAATCCTTACCTTTCTTGTAGAAGTCCGTTTTGTGGTTTTAGAGAAAACAATAGTTGAAACTGTATGCTAATGTACTGCAAATGAAATGGGTGGGCCCTATTGTTGCAGATCTCCTGCTTCTCTCCATATTACCCATCAATAGTGTTGAGCGATACCTTCCGATATCAGGAAATATCGTATCGGATTGGATCAGACCGATACCCAAAAAGTATCAGATATCGCCGATTCCGATACCCGAAACCAATGCAAGTCAATGGGACACAAATATCGGAATGAAAATAAACCCTTTCTTTCCTTGTAGGTTAATTCTACATGAAGTAAAACAACTAAGAATAATGTAGAATGTATTACGCGAAAAGCCGGCAATTCATCAGCGGCATACACCGGTACCCGACAATTTACAACAGAAAGAATAGAGCTTCACACATAGATTAGATAGATAGAAATATGTCAGTCACATATATATGAAGTACAGTGACAGTGTTGCTTACTGTAATTGTCATTTAGTGTAAAGGATTTATTAAAAAAAATAATAGTGTTTTCATGCACCGTCTCTTTAAAAAAGCCGGCCGGCAATTCAGCAGCGGTACCCGACAATTTACAGCAGAAAGAATAGAGCATCACACATAGATTAGAAAGATAGAAACATGTCAGTCACATATATATGAAGTACAGTGACAGTGTTGATTACTGTACTTGTCATTTAGTGTTAAAATAAAGGATTTATTTTAAAAAAAATTGGCGTGGGGTTCCCCATAATTTTAGGCTCTAGCGGAGGTTAAGCAGACGGCTGGGGCAGATGTTTGAAGCCTGGGAAGGGGGTAATACCCACGGAGCTTCCCAGGCTACTAATATCAGCCCCCAGCGGAATACCTAGCCTTTACTAGCTATTAAAATGGGGGACCCCCCAAAAAAATGACATGGGGTCCCCCCTAATTTAATAGCTAGCAAAGGCTAGGCAGACAGCTGGGGGCTGATATTAATAGCCCAGGAAGGGTGCCATGAATATTGGCCCCCTTCCTGGCTAGAAACACCAGCCGTCAGCCGCCCCAGAAATGGCGCATCCATAGGATGCGCCAATTCTGGCACTTAGCCTCGCTCTTCCCACTGCCCTGTAGCGGTGGCAGTGGGGTAATAGGGCTGGGGTTGATGTCAGCTTATAATGCCAGCTGACATCAACCCAGGTTAGTAATGGAGAGGCGTCTATAAGACACCCCCATTATTAACCCCATAGTCAAAGTTAAAAAAGAAACACAAACACCCAGAATAAAGTCCTTTAATTGAAATAACCACACAATTCTTTATTGTTCTAAATTAAACCATAGTTACCATCACGCCCATTCCAGCTGAAGCCAACGATCTCCTGCAATAAAAGAAAAATAATAAAGCAACATCATCCTTACCTTTCCATGGTTCCCACGACAGCTTCAGCTCTGCTACATCGAGATGACAGGCTGGACCGCAGCAGAACGCTGCCATCCAGCCTGTCATCCCGCAGACACTGAGAAGCGCAGGCTTGCTTGCGCTCCTCAGTGTCTCTCTGTGACGGCATCCAGATGAGCCGAGGTCATGTCCAAAGAACTCGGCACACCTCATGCACATCACTGACAGCGTGGGAAAACTCTCCTGCACTCAGCGTTTCAGCGTGAGAATTTTCCCACGCTGTCAGTGACGTGCATGAGGTGAGCAGAGTTCATTGGACATGACCTCGGCTCATCTTTATGCCGTCACAGCGAGACACTGAGGAGCGCAAGCATGCCTGCGCTTCTCAGTGTCTGCAGGATGACAGGCTGGATGGCAGATTTCTGCTGCGATCCAGCCTGTCATCTCGATATAGCAGAGCTGAAGCTGTCGTGGGAACCATGGAAAGGTAAGGATGAGGTTGCTTTATTATTTTTCTTTTATTGCAGGAGATCGTTGGCTTCAGCTGGAATGGGCGTTATGGTAAGTATAGTTTAATTTAGAACAATAAAGAATTGTGTATTTATTTCAATTAAAGGACTTTTTTCTGGGTGTTGTGTTTTTTTTAAATACTTCACTAGAAATCCATGGTGGTCATGTCTAATATTGGCGTGACCCCATGAATTTCGGGCTTAGGGCCAGCTGATAATGCCAAGCTGGCCTTAACCCCTTTATTACCCAGTGAGCCACCGCTCCAGGGCCCTGGATGAGTTGGGTACAGTGCCAGAAGATGGCGCTTCTATGAACGCGCCATTTTCCGGGGTGGCTGCGGGCTGCAATTTGCAGCGCGGGTGGCCCAGAAAGCTTGGGCCTCCCAGCGCTGCGAATTCCAGCCCCCAGCTGCCTAGTTGTACCTGGCTGGACACAAATATAGTGCGAAGCCCCACGTCAATTTTTTTTTAATTATTTCATGAAATAATTAAAAAAATAAAAGGGCTTCCCTATATTGTTGTGTCCGGCCAGGTACAAATAGGCAGCTGGGAGTTGGGTGCAGCCCGCTCCTGCCTGCTGTACCTGGCTGGCATACAAAAATATGGCAAAGCCCACGTCAAAATTTTTGGGAAAAATTAATTAAAAAATAAATAATAATTTAGGGACTGCATCTTTATTAACCCCTCAAGTGTCATTTAGTGTTAAAATGAAGGATTTATTAAAAATAAAATTGGCGTGTGATCCCCCATAATTTTAGTCTCTAGTGGAGGTTAAGCAGATGGCTGGGGCAGATGTTTGAAGCCTGGGAAGGGGGTAATACCCACGGAGCTTCCCAGGCTACTAATATCAGCCCCCAGCTGAATACCTACCCTTTACTAGCCATTGAAATGGGAGACCCCCCCAAAAAATGACGTGGGGTCCCCCCTATTTTAATAGCTAGCAAAGGCTAGGCAGACAGTTGGGGGCTGATATTAATAGCCCAGGAAGGGTGCCATGAATATTGGCCCCCTCCCAGGCTAGAAACACCAGCTGTCAGCCACCCCAGAAATGGCGCATCCATAGGATGCGCCAATTCAGGCACTTAGCCTCGCTCTTCCACGCTGCCCTGGTGCGGTGTCAGGGGGTAATAGTGGTGGGGTTCATGTCAGCGCCAGCTGCCATGAAGCCCAGGTTAGTAATGATGGGCGTGTATAAGACACCCCCATTACTAACCTACAAAGTGTTAAAAATAAAAAACACACACTACACCCAGAAAAAAATGGTGTGTTTTATTTCAAATAAATTACACCATTTTATTTAATTCTTAGTTTACAAAAAAAAAATTGTTACCTGTCCACGTTCCTGCGCTGATATCCCATGCACAGCTGTCACATCTGGAGATGAGACAGCTGTCATGGCTGCTGTAAGCTCATGCTGCAGGGAACACGTCCGCTCCCGGCAGCGGGAGCCCCTGACTGAGGTCACCGGAGTGCATTCAGTCAGCGCAGCTCCGGAGACCTCCTTTACGGCACTGCTGTACCGTGGGAATTTCTCACTGTACAGCGGGGCCGTAAAGCAGCTAACCGGAGCAGCGCTGCCTGAACTCCGGCGAACCCGCTTATGCCATGAAGGGGCTGCTTTACGGCCCCATCATTCTAGCGGCGGCAGCGGTTCAGAGCGGTCACATTCTATGTGGCTGCTCTGAACTGTGGATCTTCGTGGGACACTCGTGGACTACTACGGAGGGGTAAGGATAAGGTTGTGGTTTATTATTTTATATTTTATTACAGGAGATCGATGGCTTCGGGGAATTAGGTGTCTAGGTGAGTATAGGTGTAGTTTTTTGTTTTTTACTTTATTTTAGGTGGCGATCGGCGGGGACAGGTAATGTATGAACTAATTTATTGTAGGCAACCACTGGCCACCAATGACATGTATTTAAAATTTATTGGGGACACAGTAGGGCAATTTAAATAGCAGGATCAGGCTGATGGGAACTACTGCTTCCATCGAGCTGATCCTGCTGGCACGAGTGGACGGGGGACAGACATAGGCCGATGGGAGTAGTAGTGTCACATCGGCCTATGTCTGCCTGCACGCACACACTCGCACAGACACCGCACACATCGGACAGACACCCCGCACACACCAATCATGACGGGCTGATGGTCTGGGGGGTGTGGCTGACCTGTGCGACCGTGGGAAAGTTCATGTGAGTTCATGCAATGCAGTCAAGCATGAACTCACATGAACCCTCCGAGGGCACCGCGGCTACTTCAAATGAACAGCTGATCGGCATCAGCTGATACCTCAGCTGTTCATTTGAAATAACTGGCGGGAAAGTGCAGCACAGAACCGGGAAAGCCGGCAGTGAAGTCTTTTCACTGCCGGCTTCCCCGCCCGGGTCCTTCGCTCCCCGCCCGGTCCTAACTTACGATCGGGATGGGAGGTGGCGAGGGGAACGGAGGATCGGGGTGGGAGGCTGCGGGGAAGCAGTATGGGGCTGTGTGATTGTTTAAAAGCCGGTGGCTTTTTACCGCCTGCCGGCTTTTAAACAATCAGGAGAATTCTCTCAAGCTAGGATGGCATTCTGATGACAGGCTGGATCGCAGCTGAGCGCTGCCATCCAGCTTGTCATCCTTCAGAGACACTGCAGAGCGCAGGCATTATGGGAACTTCCGATTCCAGTATTCGATATTCTAAAAGTATCGGAATTAAGTATCGGAATTCCGATACCGCGAATATCGGCCGATACCGGATATTTCAGTATCGGAATGCTCAACACTACCCACCAACTGACTGACAGGTCACTGAAACATAAGTAACCTGTCAGTCAGATACAGGGGGCATGCAGCAGGCAGGGAAATGGCATTGAAGCAGGAGAGCTATAATTGCAGTGCCCACTCAATGCATTTGAAACTCACTGGAGCACAATTTCAATTATGGATTTCTCCAAAACGGATTTCTACAAGAAAGGGAAGGAATCAGCATTAAAGCGCCTTAACACACATGCCATTAGTTTGTGGTACTACAAACTGATGACAGGCTTTATTTAAGGGTTGAACACGACAAAAAAAATAAAACATGTAAATCCCACTGAATTTGAACAATTTGTGATTTGATTTGAGTGAATAGTCTACTCCAAAATACCATGTGGGTATTACATCACGTGTTATGAAACCACTAATCAAGAGGGACTATCCTAGCCTGTAAAAAGGCAAAGACAGGAAATATTGTAGAAATTGTGTGGTTAATCTTGATCGTGAGAGGACATCAGAGTTTAGCTATTTAGAGAGGGAGAGAAAGCCATTAAACACTGAATAAACTGTACAGATACAGAAGTGAAGAACAGGTACCATACGTTTACTTATCATAAACAGTATGCTGAGATCACTTTAATCTTTAGTCGTGTAGGGTCCACTGGACCCCAAACGAGTTTGTTTTTATCATATTTCCGCAAGCATGGTAGGGAACTGTGTGTTCAGTAGCTTTCTAGCTCGGATGCCCATCCCTCTTCAATGCACCGTGAGACACGACGTTGACTACACATACTACAGCACGGTGCACTTGACTAATAGTGTCTTTTGGCACGACCAACTGAAGATTAGTATTGAAAAACCTCTCTTTACATTTAAGAGCTTGAAAGAGATAGGATACTGTCCTAAGAGACCTCAGAATTTCATGTTTATTTCATGGCAATTGGAGGCTTTCCAATACCTCTAATTCACCGGTAAATCAAACTTTTCAGAAAAGTTCTGCAAAGCTAATGAATCTGAGTGTCAAAGGATTGGCTTATTTCTAAACATTCGGTCACATGCAAACTAGACATGCGTGGCCTCACTCAATGAAAATGAACTGAGCGAGGCTTGACACATCTAGTCGGTATGTGGACAAAAGTATACAAATCGCATGCTTGTGCAAGAGAGAATCCTAAAAGTGTGCAGTGCATGCGCCGTGAGAATTCAGAAACATGCAGTCACATAGCACGACGGTAGACTTTGATCTCAAACCTGGACAAGGTCTTTTATTATAAAATAAAGCCCTGTAGCCAATCTTAACACCGTGTTATATAGTCACTGTCAGGATTCTGCTCTGCTTGCAGGCTCCATCAGTCATCACGTGGCCACTTCTCTCACGTGAAAACTAGCTTTTCTTCCTGCTTTGGTCTGTTTTTTACTGAACATTGAGAGAATTAGGAAGAGCAGCTAGTTGGCATGTGACTTAGGCTGCGTGCACACGATGCGTTTTTCATGCGTCAATGCATCAAAAACGCATGGGAATCCACACCCCATGGTCCCCAATGGCATTCCGCAATGTCAATGCGTTTCTGCAGCATTCACAAATCCGCAGCATGTTCATTAATTTTGCGGAAGCGCCGCCATTGACTTGCATTGAGACACATAGAATCCGTGTCTGTACATTTGTACACGCGGATAATATGCGATTCAATGTGCGTATGGTACCCAGTTCTGGAGGAGAGAAGACTCTCATGCAGACCTGTAAAAAAAAGAATAAGATAAAAAATAAAGTTTATATTCACCTGTCCAGCGGCCCCTGCAGCGCTTACCTTCCAGGACCTGAGATGATGTCGCGGTCATGTGACCGCAGGCTGTCTCGCGAGAGCCTGGCAACCAGGAAGAAGCCAGGACGAGCGCGACAGCACACGCGGCGGGGGGGGGGGGGGGATCGGGGGTAAGTATAGCTTTATTTTTTTATTTTTACGGTCACACTGTATAAATCCATGCCGTTTGCATGGATTTATACAGTGTGACCTAGTTGTCAAGCACTTTCCAAGTGAATCACCTGGAAAGTGCTTGTCAGTCCGCATGCGGAAACACATGCGTTAACGCATGTGAATCCGCATGTATTCTGCAGGAAAAACACATGCACAATCTGCATGCGTTTTTTCTGCCAGGGAGATGCAGAAATGCTGCAGAAATTTTCTGCTTCATTTCTGCATCGTGGGCACATAGCCTTAGGCTACGATCACACTATCAGTATTTGTAAGCCAAAAATACAAAAGTGGTGCATGTGTGTCTATTATACTCTCTCTGATTGTTCCACTCCTGGTTTTGGTTTCAAATACTGATAGTGTTACCATAACGTAAGTGCGCAAATCGCATATGTGCTGTTGGGGGGGGGAGCAAAACGACAGTATGTTAAATGCTAACAGTTAACAGTTATCAAAAAGATGTAAAAAATTTATAGTCAGCAGCTGCAAGCTCCCACTCCTTACCCACTGAGTGTGCTATACTCACACATTGCAGGAGCTTAGCCATACACTTCAATGGGCAGTAATTCGCTTTGAACTTCAAAACACAAATGTTTCTGTCTGGGCCAAAGCACCATCATCTCAGAAGTCATTTCCATACATGCAGTTGATTCACGGCAACAACAAAAAAAAAACTCATTTATCTCACAGCCAAATCGAATTCAATGTAATTTAAGCGAAAAGCCGATGTAAATAATGCAAAAGTCCTACAGGTTTTTTGTTTGTTTGTATTTTAAAAACTTACCTGAATAGTCATCAGAAGCTTCCACAAAGTTCTTTAGTGATAAATTTGCGTTGATATCATCAAGAGAATTGAAGCATTCATCAGAAATCATTATTGCAGATGTCATTGATGTTTTGCCCATACACTTTTTAACTGTTCACTACAAGCTAAAACTTCTCACCAGCTAATTTGGGGTGGGTCAGCATACATCTATCTTCAAACCGATTAATAACAAGAGCAGCAATTCCACTATTAAAGGAACACTACACCTAATGCCTGTTTCACATGTTGCTGGCTTCTTTTTTTTTTTTTTTTCTTAAATCAGTGCTTTATTGGTATCTGTAAGCAAAATCGGAGGTGGGTTCAAAACACAAAGCGGGTACGTTCACTGGTCGAATTTTCGGTCCCAGTGCTGCTGATGAAAATAACTAACATGTAACATCACATCGACAGCACTCAGATCAATGTTACTCAATTGCATTGTTCAGATGACAAGTATATTCACACAGACGAAATAGCAACATGAAAAATATTGCCAAATGCACTGGTCTCTTCCAAATTTCAAATGAGACTCGCCTAGGGAAGCCCAAAATCCATATAGCATCCGATTTTTACAAAAATGTTGCAATTAGCATAAAAAAACTGTATTTGGTCATGTAAATTTTATTTGCTACTGATGTATTAAAATCGATACCATACGGATGTAACATTAGACATTCAGATGACTATACTAATGAAGAATCATTTTATTTTTTTTGGATGAAAATCAACCAATTTTTGTTATGCATGTGTGAGTTTAGCCAATAGTTGTGAATCTTTTATTTTCATTTTTTTCTTTATGTAAGTTTCATTTCTGATTTTATTTTTATTACAAATACTGTTGCACTGATCACAAAAAATTACATATAACTAAGCCTAAGTTTAAGCATGCACAGTAAGTGTCAGGTCTGCAAATTGCGTCTAAGGCCTCATTCACATCCATGTTTAAAAACGTACGTGAAAAATGGTACTGGCGTCATCAGTGTATGGTCCGTGTATCAGGTTTTACCATCAGTGTTTTTGACAGATGGATAAATAAAAAAATGACAAAGCTTTTCCTATTCTTTGTAATGTTAAATACGGATGGCATCTGTGCGCTCTACATGTTTTTCACGGACCCCTAGACTTGTATTGGCCCTTTTCTTCCGTGATACTGGAGAAAAGCAGACTTGTCTCTGTGAGTTTTGCACGGACATGTGAACAGCCACATAGAACACGTACCCATTATATTCTATCTGTAAAAAACACAGAACACATACGTGCAACACGGACGTCTGAATGAGACCCAAGACCGGGTCTGTGTCCTGCTCTACTCCTCATAACCGAGCTGCCTGCCAAAACATGCCCAGTCTAGTCTATAAAACTAGTGAATAGACTAATGCATGCTGCGATTGTTTTCACATAGACCTTTGGCAGCCACTTGTCCAGCTTAGGCCACATTCACACGCTCAGTATTTGGTCAGTTCTTTTACCTCAGTATTTGTAAGCCAGAACCAGGAGTGGGTGATAAATACAGAAGTGGTGACGTGTTTCTATTATACTTTTCCACTGACTGTTCCATTCCTTGTTTTGCCTTATAAATGCTGAGGTAAAAAACTCACCAAATACTCAACATGTGCACGTGGCCTTAAAGTCTGATGTAACCTTAGTTTGATATCATGCACAAGCCATGATTCATCATTGTCTTTTAGAACCAATTTTCTACAGAAAAAGGCACAAAGTGACTTTTATGTTTGTGCTTTATTCATGATTTAATTTGCACCTTTTTTAAGTTCGCTTTATCTGGTTTTGTCTTTTTATTTCTTTCATCATTATGGCTATGGTTTTGGAAATCCAGGTGTTCTATCCTATTACATTGGTTGAAATTTTTCATAATATCGTAACACTTTTCCTCAATTTTACACGAGTATGTGTGTGGAGTTCAAAATCACAGCAATGAAAAAACACAAGAAACCTGATTGGCCACGTGCACACGTTGAGTATTTGGTGAGGTTTTTACATCAGTATTTGTAAACCAAAACCACGAGTGGAACAATCAGAGGAAAAGTATAATAGAAACCAGTCACCACTTCTGCATTTATCACCCGCACCTGATTTTCTCTTACAAATGCTGAGGTAAAAAACTCACCAAATACTGAACATGTGCACATGGCCTAAGGTCATGTGCACATGTTAAGTATTTGCTGCAGACATTTCCCTATCAAAAACATGTCTCTTGGCAAGAAAAAAGCTGCATGTGCAGTTTTGAATGCGCTTTTGATACATCTTTGTATGTGTTTTTCCCCTTACATTAGAATAGTTGAGAAGTGCTACAAAAACATTGAAAGTATTGACATGCAATAGATTTGAAACTGCTTCAAATCTGCAAGAAAAAAATAAGCAACGTTTGCATGAGACTTCAGGAATCTCATTCACTTGGCTGGACAGAAAAATGCTTCATTGTTCGCTGCAAAAACACGACAATGGTTGTTAATTGGTGCAGAAATCTGCCATATCAAAATCGCACCAAATGCTCATTGTGGGAATGTAGCCCAATGTGGAAACATAACATTTGAATATGAAAAAAATGTCACCTTTTCCTTGCTTGGAATCTATTTTATTTTTTATGTTCAGACAAAATATTTTTCAAGCTAAAATAACCTAAAACTCCTATGAAAGTCAGTCAAAATTTTGTAGGTAATTCTTTTTCAGGTAATTCTCCAATGTGAAGTTTTTGAAGTTTTTCTTTTCCTGAAGTGGTTTTGAAGAGTTTTTGATGTGTGGTGGAAGAGTCTTAGGCTACAGTCACACAATGAGCTTTTGGTGAGTTTTTGATGTTGCAGATTTTTTGCACCATTTCTGCACCTATTAAGTAAAATAGGTTACAGCATTTTTTGAAACTATGCAGCATAAAAAAATCACCAAAAACTCAGTGGGAATTTAGCCTTTCTCCAAAAATGGTTTGGGTTTTTTTGTAGATTTTTTTAATTTACTTAGTGCAAACCAGACAGTGCTTAATTTGGAGTGGATTCCATCAGGAGCCACTTCAAAGATGTGATCTGCACATCTAAGGGCTCATGCAGTCGGCCATATTGTTGGTCCAAGTGCGATCTGACAAAACATCGGATTGCACTTGGACCAATGTAAGTCTATGGGGCCATGCACATATATGATTTTTTTTCTGTCCGAGGAAAAAATCGCTGCATGTCCGAGTTTGATCCTATATTCAGATCGCACTCAGCCGTGCAAGTCAATGAGTACATTGAAAACATCAGGATGACATCTGAGTGCAGTCCCATTTCCATGGACTGACAGAATGGAATGGAAACATTTTGTTTTCCATCGTCTCCTCACAGTGCGCTCCAATTCTCTCAATCGAGAATATCTGATCAAACTCTAATTAGAGTTTGATCAGAGTGTCGTTTGCGTAATTGGCCTGATTCTCTCAGATGAGAGAATCTACGGCTGTCTGTCCGAGACCTAAGGCTAATATCCCAAGATGAGTATTTGGTGAATTTTTGATGTTTTCTTCATCATTTCGGCACCTACTTGTATTTTTTATTGCATGTTTGAGTGTGTTTTTTTACATTTATTATCGTGATTATGAAGATGTGATTTGTCTCCTTTTGGTATGTCATGTTTTAAATAAAACTGCTTTGTTTTTGATACCTCCTTTTATTTGGCTTTGATAAAACTCTATTGATACAGTCATATGTTAATTACATGCATTTTTAGTTTGTTTCCACAGCGGAAACCCATTATAAATGCATATGCATTTTTTATATGTTTGATTTCCAACATGTAATGCAATTCTGTGGAGAGAAATTTACATGTTGCAGCATTACAGCATACGCAGCATTAAAAAAAGCACATTGGTAATGAGATTTTTATAAATGGCATCCACTTTGTTGGAATGGTAATATGTTGCGTATTTGGTGCAGCAAAAATCTGCGTTGAAAACTCATCTTGGGAACTTAACCTTAAGGCCACGTTCACACGTTCAGTATTTGATCAGTATTTTACATCAGTGTTTGTAAGCCAAAATCAGGAGTAGAACAATGAGAGGAAAAGTATAAGGCCACGGCCCCACTATCAGTATTTGGTCAGTATTTTTTCTCAGGAATAGGAGCCAAAACCAGGTGAGGAACAATCAGAGAAAAGGTATAATAGAAACAAGTCACCAATTCTGCATTTAGCTTCCACTCCTGAGAAAAAATACTAACCTAATAAACTGTAAAGAATATAGAGTATCTACCCAAACAGAGACAATTCTTCAATGATATATAAATGGTATTAAAACATCAAGATTTATTAGAACATTTAAAAAACATATCAATATAGATAAAAATAGCAGGCCATCAGGGGTTGAATACACACGAACAGTGCAGCAAACAGAAGTAAGTCCTCATGGAGAGATCTGACCAAGAATACACAGGCTTGCAAGGTGATGTGTATTTGTTACGAATCAAGAATAAATTACATACATGTACAACGGGGTACAAAATTACAAACTGTAGAGCCACCAAAAACACAAGCCTGCAAAACATCAAAGGTCAGTAAGAAAGCCTCACTAGGTACTCAATAATCACGTGATCATATTCCTGATCACACAAACAAGTTTGTTTGTGAGGCTCACCCATGCAGGTATAGGGACCAATAGCAGCAATGAAGCCCCGACGCGCGTTTCGCCTTGCTTCTTCGGGGGGCTGTGGTTGTGGACATCAATAGCCATCATTATATACACAACTGGGAACGAGTGTCAGGTGTCACAATCTAGGAAGGAATATTCCATTAGATTTATATCAACATTCAATAGCCACTGGTCTGCCATAAGAGATATCCTTAATAAACATTGGCCTATCCTTAAAACGGAACCGACCTTAAATAAAATTTTATCGGAGAGACCCATGATGACGGCTAGGAGGGGGAGAAGTCTTAGAGACTCCCTAGTTCGTAGTCACTACGTCATACCCATCCCACCCTCTTCGGTGCTGGGAAACAGCAGTGGGGATGTTATCCCTGCGGGTCATGATTAGCCTGCAGGAATATAGTCCGCACTAAGTCATTTACTTCCGTAGATGGGACGAAATATAAAATTCTCCACCATATCTCCTGCAGCTCCACATATATCGTGTACATGGCTACTTGCTCCTGTAATTTGAGCTATGTGGGGCTGACCTCCAGGGAATTTCGGGTCCGGGTTAGGGAACATGTTAGGGATGTGTTGGCAGCTAGGGACGTCGTGGACATTACTGCACTCAAGACGGTCCCGCGACACTTCAGGCTGCGCCATGGTTGTGACCCCTCTTCTCTTAAGTTTCATGGTATTGACCGGATACACTTGGGAAGTAGGGGGGGCAATTATAAACGTATTTTGGCGCAGCGTGAGTGTCGCTGGATCACAGTCTTAGATACGATGACCCCTAGGGGCCTCAATGAATATAATATTCAGGACTGTTTTTCGCATTGTGTACGAGCACCTCGTGGACGTGTATGGGACTGAGTCTAAGGCAACACCACAAGACATAATATACATCTAGGACTTTATTAATTGAAGATACTGCATCTTGGGAAACTTTTGTACATGTCTTATAATGGATGTCGCCTTTATTATGAGGATCTAAGGACTGTTTCCTCACTCTATATTTTGTCTCCCAGAGATGTCCGGGGGTGTGTTCATAAGCATCATGCTTGGTCCTAATGTAATGTGATTGCCGCTGTGCGGCGCGTGCGCGGTGTGATCCTCACCTGGCCGCGTCCTGTGAGGCTTCCGTATTGACGGTGGCGCGGGTTAATGACGTTACTGGAACGCATTGTTCCTACCCGCGTGACCGTCAGGAACTTGCCGGACATGACGCTGCACGGGGGATACTGATCACTGCGCACGCGCCGCTTTGATCAGCGGTGACACCTGACACTCGTTCCCAGGTGTGTATATAATGATGGCTATTGATATCCACAACCACAGCCCCCCGAAGAAGCAACGCGAAACGCGCGTCGGGGCTTCAGTGCTGCTATTGGTCCCTATACCTGCATGGGTGAGCCTCACAAACAAACTTGTTTGTGTGATCAGGAATATGATCACGTGATTATTGAGTACCTAGTGAGGCTTTCTTACTGACCTTTGATGTTTTGCAGGCTTGTGTTTTTGGTGGCTCTACAGTTTGTAATTTTGTACCCCATTGTACATGTATGTAATTTATTCTTGATTCGTAACAAATACACATCACCTTGCAAGCCTGTGTATTCTTGGTCAGATCTCTCCATGAGGACTTACTTCTGTTTGCTGCACTGTTCGTGTGTATTCAACCCCTGATGGCCTGCTATTTTTATCTATATTGATATGTTTTTTAAATGTTCTAATAAATGTTGATGTTTTAATACCATTTATATATCATTGAAGATATTGTCTCTGTTTGGGTAGATACTCTATATTCTTTATAGGCTATGTGTTATACAGTAGAGTACCCGTAATACCAAATATGTGGATGTTACATTATCATAGAATTCGGTTCTATTGTTTATATACTTGCTTAATACTGTGTCTTTTCACAGCTGCTGGATCCGAATCCATGGATCATAAGAAACGCGAGCAGACTTGGCTCACGCAATTGAATAAGGTCTTTGGGGAGGAATCCACCGTGGTTTTAAACACAAGGGAAAATGAGGATCTTATTTCAAATTTGAAACTACTTCATCATAAAAAAATCCGCCTTTGGTGGAATAAGGCTTTTCTTGAACGCTATTTGACAAAGGGGTTAATCCCTAGGGGTCTTCGTGTGCAGGTGTTCCTGGCGTTTGATTTTGATGATGATCTTATGAAAAAACAGTGGGAGGATTTATCATCTGTGTGCTCTAAGGGTTTTATGGAACTTCTCATTAGATCCAATGAGTCATCTTTACATTTGATTGAAACAGAGATTGTGCGACTTTTTGATACCCTGTCCACTAAATTAACATCAGAGGCATTGATTAAATTTAACCAGGATTTAGATAGTGAATTTCTTCGATGGGAAAGAGATATAGTGGCTTCCAAAACTAAAAAATACCAGAGGGATATCTCAGATTTCAACCAAAAGCGAGTCTACAGATGGAGAGGCAAAAAGGGTCCTAATAGATCAGTTTCGGGTAATCGGTGGAACTCCGTTTCATCATTATCGTCAATGGACGAAGATACATCTACCAGTAATCAACCCAGCACTAGTAGTACAAAATTTATGGGAGAGAAACACTCCGGGCAATGGAAGGGGAAATCAAATTCTAAACGTAAATTAACCCCCCCACAGTCGCTGGAGAAAAGGTCCAAGGCCGCTAATCTGGAGGTAATTAACCTTTCCTCCCACGTGCTGTCTGACCAACAAAGGGAGGTTTTATCCCTTGGATTAACCTTTGTCCCTACTAATAATTACAATTTCTTTGTAGTTTTGAAGGATCTACAATTATTTCTTAGGAAGGTGATTCTTCGTAAACTACATGCCAGACCCATGTGTGATGACAAACTGGATACGACCCAGGAGATGGAGGCTTTGTCCATCTTGGAGGAATTGGAGGGATAAAGCATCTCAGTTTCTACAGGTACCTTCCCTAATTCTATACTGGCCAGATCCACCACCTTCCCTCCCTTCTCTATCTGTCCCCAAGTTGAGATCTTTAACAGACTTGTCAGTAATGATCTGAGGAATTTGTCTGGTGGATTTAAACATGACAATCTCACTGTGGGACAGAGAAAGGCACTTAGAGAGTTATAATCACTCAAGGATGTGGTGTTTAAACCTGCGGATAAGGGAGGCAATGTGGTGGTCTGGCCTATCATTAAATATGAGAGGGAGGCCTTTAGACAACTCAGAGATCGTATTTCATATACCCCACTAGCCAATAATCCCCTGACAGCCTTTGTAGCTGAACTCTCTGATATTTTGGAACGGGCATATGAACAGGGAATTATCCCTAAAAAGATCTATGACGGCCTCTGTGTTAAACATCCAGTGATTCCTACCTTTTATCTGCTTCCCAAGATTCATAAGAGCCTTACGGAACCCCCGGGGCGTCCCATTGTCTCTGGCATTGGAGGGCTGTGTGATCCAATCTGTAAATTCATTGAATATTATCTTCACCCGTTGGTTGAGACGCTGCCCTCCTATGTCAGAGACACTGGTGATGTCCTCAGGAAAATTGATGGCCTCTATCTTGATTCAGACATGATTCTGGCATCGGTGAATGTTGAATCACTCTATACTAGTATAAGCCATGAGGATGGGTTGAGGGCTGTGGAATTCTTCCTAGATGCCAGTAGTTTAGACATTCCACTCCGTGCTCTTATCTTGGAATTATTGCAGTTCATACTTACCCACAATTTTTTTGTTTTTAAGGACAGATTCTTCTTGCAGAAGCGGGGCACTGCGATGGGCGCGGCGTGTGCGCCATCCTATGCTAATCTCTTTCTCGGGTTCTGGGAGAGGGAGATTTTCGGGGATGGAGCGGGCGCCGCCTCCCAGGCACAGTGCTGGTATAGATATATAGACGATGTCCTGATCATTTGGCAGGGCACTGAGACTGAGCTTCGTAATTTTGTATCCTCTTTAAATTCCAATGATCGCAATATTAAACTTACATACATATGCGATTCGACCTCAATCGAGTTTTTGGACATTAGAATTACTGTCCAACAGGATGGCTCTTTACAGACTGATTTATTCCAAAAGGAGACCTCGGTGAATTCGTTGTTACACACTACTTCAGCTCATACACCATCTACTATTCGTGCCATTCCTGTTGGACAATATCTAAGAACTAAACGTATTTGTTCCAGCAATTCGGTATTTGAGGCGCAGGCTTGTGATCTTGGTCAGAGATTTCGTGAACGGGGATATAGTACCCGTTGTATTAAAAAAGGCTATATACGCGCTAGGAGAACTCCACGGGACCTCCTTTTAATTGATTCTAAGACACAATCTAGGAAGGAATGTCCCATTAGATTTATATCAACATTCAATAGCCACTGGTCTGCCATAAGAGATATCCTTAATAAACATTGGCCTATCCTTAAAACGGAACCGACCTTAAATAAAATTTTATCGGAGAGACCTATGATGACGGCTAGGAGGGGGAGGAGTCTTAGAGACTCCCTAGTTCGTAGTCACTACGTCGTACCCATCCCCACCCTCTTCGGTGCTGGGAAACAGCAGTGGGGATGTTATCCCTGCGGGTCATGCTTAGCCTGCAGGAATATAGTCCGCACTAAGTCATTTACTTCCGTAGATGGGACGAAATATAAAATTCTCCACCATATCTCCTGCAGCTCCACATATATCGTGTACATGGCTACTTGCTCCTGTAATTTGAGCTATGTGGGGCTGACCTCCAGGGAATTTCGGGTCCAGGTTAGGGAACATGTTAGGGATGTGTTGGCAGCTAGGGACGTCGTGGACATTACTGCACTCAAGACGGTCCCGCGACACTTCAGGCTGCGCCATGGTTGTGACCCCTCTTCTCTTAAGTTTCATGGTATTGACCGGATACACTTGGGAAGTAGGGGGGGCAATTATAAACGTATTTTGGCGCAGCGTGAGTGTCGCTGGATCACAGTCTTAGATACGATGACCCGTAGGGGCCTCAATGAATATAATATTCAGGACTGTTTTTCACATTGTGTACGAGCACCTCGTGGACGTGTATGGGACTGAGTCTAAGGCAACACCACAAGACATAATATACATCTAGGACTTTATTAATTGAAGATACTGCATCTTGGGAAACTTTTGTACATGTCTTATAATGGATGTCGCCTTTATTATGAGGATCTAAGGACTGTTTCCTCACTCTATATTTTGTCTCCCAGAGATGTCCGGGGGTGTGTTCATAAGCATCATGCTTGGTCCTAATGTAATGTGATCGCCGCTGTGCGGCGCGTGCGCGGTGTGATCCTCACCTGGCCGCGTCCTGTGAGGCTTCCGTATTGACGGTGGCGCGGGTTAATGACGTCACTGGAACGCATTGTTCCTACCCGCGTGACCATCAGGAACTTGCCGGACATGACGCTGCACGGGGGATACTGATCACTGCGCACGCGCCGCTTTGATCAGCGGTGACACCTGACACTCGTTCCCATGTGTGTATATAATGATGGCTATTGATGTCCACAACCACAGCCCCCCGAAGAAGCAATGCGAAACGCGCGTCGGGGCTTCAGTGCTGCTATTGGTTCCTATACCTGCATGGGTGAGCCTCACAAACAAACTTGTTTGTGTGATCAGGAATATGATCACGTGATTATTGAGTACCTAGTGAGGCTTTTTTACTGACCTTTGATGTTTTGCAGGCTTGTGTTTTTGGTGGCTCTACAGTTTGTAATTTTGTACCCCGTTGTACATGTATGTAATTTATTCTTGATTCGTAACAAATACACATCACCTTGCAAGCCTGTGTATTCTTGGTCAGATCTCTCCATGAGGACTTACTTCTGTTTGCTGCACTGTTCGTGTGTATTCAACCCCTGATGGCCTGCTATTTTTATCTATATTGATATGTTTTTTAAATGTTCTAATAAATCTTGATGTTTTAATACCATTTATATATCATTGAAGAATTGTCTCTGTTTGGGTAGATACTCTACATTCTTTATAGGCTATGTGTTATACAGTAGAGTACCCGTAATACCAAATATGTGGATGTTACATTATCATAGAATTCGGTTCTATTGTTTATATAACCTAATAAACTGACCAAATACTGATAGTGGGGCCGTGGTCTAATAGGAATACATGCACCATTTCAGGATTTTTCACCCACTCCTGGTTTTGGCTTAAAAATACTGAGGTAAAATACTGACCAAATACTGAACCTGTGAATATAGCTTTACACTGAACTTCTAAAGAGTGAAGTGTTTTTTTTCTTTAAAACTGTATAAAAATAAATAGGAAGAGCTTTTCAAGAGTTTGAGATCTTTCAGACATGTTTTGGAGCAGACCCACTCCAAAAAAAAACCATAGAATATGTGCACAACGTTTTTTTAGGAGGTTTTGGAGCAGAAACTGTGTGGAAACTGAAGATAAACTCTCCAAATTCTCCTCAATAACTTGAAGGTTCTGCTCAGTTTCTGCCCTGAAAACACTACAAAAATCCATGTGGACATAGTCTCAGATTTTGAGTTTGCAAAGTCAGGGATCCACTTACAGACCGATTCCATTCAATAGCGCTAGTCCACATTTAGCTTTCAATTTGCGTGCCGATTCCACCTCAAGAATTTGACACTTAACCCAGTCACGAACTATGATGTATAGGTACATCATAGGTAGCCTCCAATTTCCGTGCGCAAAAAATAAGCCCTCACTATGCCCCAGATTCTGAAAAATGGAGACGCTATGGGTCTTGGGAACATGGCGCCTTTTTATTTATTTATTTATTTATTTTTTTTACAAACTTTGGATTTATTTTCCCCATTTAAATAAAAAAGAACCTATACATGTTTGGGATCTACAAACTCGCAATGACCTGGAGAATCATAATGGTAGGTCTATTTTAACATTTAGCGAACATGATAAAAAAAAAAACAATTGTGGAATTTTTATCCCGTTTTCCAGTACACTATATGGTAAAATCAATGGTGTCAATGGCGTAATTTCAGCATCTGTTCTCATGAAAAATGCAGCGTTTTTTGTGTGTTTTTTTCAGGCGTTTTTGTAAAGCAATAAATGCTATATTTAGCTTATTAAAGCTATTCCAATAAAAAAAGAAAAAAAAGATTATATAAAGAAATAGATTCATAGTTCGATAAAGAAATAGATACTGTTTTCTAGGTATTTTTACTGTAATAAATAATTAGTTTAAAAAAAACAATGTGTGGTTCGTGAGCTTCATTCTAATAGATGCACCATTTCTGGGGCGGCTGCAGGCTGATATTTTTAGGCTGAGAAGGGCCCAATAACCATGGACCTTCCCAGCCTGATAATCTCAGCCTGCAGCCATCTGCTTTACCTTTGCTGGTTATCAAAAATAGGGGGGACCCCCAAGTAGTTTTTTTATTTATTTATTTACTTAATGCAAGTATAGTAAACTACACTGATTATATATCTCACGGATATCTACCTATCTACTTCATATCTATCTATCTACCTCTATCTTTGCACATCTTTAACACTTAAATTTCTGTCGTTTCTATTCTGAATTCTATTCTGTGTCATACTTTATGTCATTCATGTGCACGTGTGCGGGACGTATTGACATCAGTGCTGCCGAAAAAAATGGACATGCTACTTGTGGGTCACACGGACGCATGGTCATGTCATGGTCATAGATTATAATGGGTGTACGGGCGTAAGTGGCTCCGGTACGTGTGGTAAAAGTTTTCACATGTACCAGACACACTGACCTGTGAAGGGGGCTAACTCTTAGAAAAAGAGAACATGGTCTTTTCTTTTGACAGAGTAGTGATATACATAACTCACTCTTTTTTAAAGTCTATGTGAGACAATGATATCACATGAGTGAGCTCTTTCCATATACATTAAAGTGAACTTGACAGCTGATACTGATGCATCAAGTACTGGCTATATGATTTCAGCTATGTATGTTTGCTCTGAAATGCTCCAGCATTTCTAAAAAAAAAACATATTTCAAAAGCTGGCCAGGGACAAAGCCGTATGGGTGACTAGTCGAAAAAGCAAGTCCTTGGCGGCTTCTCCCAGCCTTCTCCCCATTAGTGACAGGTTTAGCCCTGTGAGTGGGTATAGAGAGTCAGTCATTGGCAGTGGACGGGGAGAAGATGTCGTGGGGGGCCTGTCTTTTGTCTAGTTTCCTGTACGGCTTGGTCCCCAGCAGCTTCTAAAGTGTGTTTTTCTGTAAAACGCTGCAGCATTTCAAACTTCATCAAATATAGGTATCTGATACATACATGCTGCCCGATCCACATATCGTATCTGCTTTCAGGTTCCTTTAAATGGAAAATGAGTTAATGACCAATCTTGTGTGGCCATGCCAATTGAATTGTGCATGCTCCTGCTGCAATGGTGGTGAAAAGAAGTAACTACTATACGACCTACTGTCAGCATCTAAGCAGTAAGATATAAGCCACCCCATATGCTATCTGCAATTGTAAGGTGCCAATGGGTTGTCATGCCAGCTGGTTTTCTAACAATGGCCTCCAAGTCTGACATCTAACAGTAGTAGGCCTTGCTAAAAAAAATGTCACATCCATAATGACCCAAAATTATAAAATTACCATTTAATTAATCCACATGATGAATGCCATAACAAATGTTGAATTTTCTGCTTTTTAATTTAAATAAAGGAACAAAAAGTAATCAAAAAGTTGCATGTAATATATATTGTTGTAATCATATTGAACTCTAACAACAAAACCCAAAACCAAGACTCATTTAAACCCATTAAAAATATAATCCATCCAGCAAGAGACAACACTGTATATTGTTCTGCCAATGGAAAGAAATAAAAAAAGTTACAGCTCTCAAAAGTAGAGGATGGAAAAGTGACTCGCCCCCTGGGCCGTGGGGCACTCGGATCCGGGCAGTAGGGGAACGATGGGGGTAGTAGTGGCAATCCGGTTCCGTGGCTCAGGGTGGTCAGACCAATGGTAGTCTGCTACGTGCTTTAGATAATGTCCGACTACGCCACCCGTGGATTGCGGTTATTAGGAACCGCCGCTGCAAGGCAGTCCGCTGGGGCCGATGATGAATGCAGCTGGGATGGTGTGACTCCCCACGGGAAGAGTGCGGCCCCAGGGCAGAGTAGTGGATGGTGGGAGTGATGGTGGTGAGAGTCCCAGTACCGATAGTGCTGGAGGCGCGAAGGCGCACACAGACAACAAGTTACAGTCCAGGGTCTTTACTCACAGTTCATTTGTTCCGGGTCACTTCTGTACAGGTAGTGACCGCCCAAGCCGTGCTGCGTCCACCAGGTGTGGGGCTCGGTCAACTCCCAAGCAGTTCAGGAGCATGGCACAGGGCCCCCTTTAATCCTTTCTCTGGCCTGCCTCACCAGTGACCCACTTTTGTCCAGCTGCAGCGGACTTGTGCGGTTAAACGTGGGCCCCGTCCTCCGCTGTCCTATATGGTGCCTTCCTAGCAGGTTTGATGAGGTGTCGCACCAATAGATGGATCACGACGACCGGTCTTTGGCTGAGGGTTGTTTCTCCTCCACCAACTTGGGATCCGGTACCCTTAATCTGCCTGACCCTGCACCCTGGATTCTCGTGGGTTCTTAGGGTCCCTTCCACCTTCTTGTTCCTGAGCCCTTCTGTTTCTCTGTCTCTCCTTCTCTTTCTCTGTTCCTTTCTGTTCCTTTCTGTTCCGTTCTCTTGGAGCTGAGATGAGCCAAAATCCCAGCTCCCCTTCTCCTCCTCCTCGGCCTCTCACTAGGCCCTCCTGGAGTAAAGCTCCTACAGAGCCTCTACTCTCTGTCTTCTCCTCTGGCTGAACGAACCTAGATCATGAGCCCAGGTGACCAGCAACCAATGGGCTCCTACCTACACTCAGGAACCAACCCCTATCTGCCCCTACAGCACTGGGTGTTCCACCCCCCTCCCCACTCCAGACAGGGACATAGTCGGTCATGCCTGCACTTCTGTCTAGTGGGAGCACCGTTGAGCTGTCCCTCGGAAATGGGGTGTGTGTGCTGTATGCAGCTAACTGAGCCCTGGTCCATACTCCATCCTTACCTGGGAGTGGAATATCTGAGGTGCAATACTCCTGTAGCGGCCGAACCCTCGGGGCGCTACAAAAGTGCAAAAATTCACCTCGTAATGAACAGCAGTATAGTCAGCATCCTCAAAGTGGTTGGCCAGCTTGGGCATAATTCTTTTTTTTTACTTAAATACATGTTTACCTGAGGACCTGAAACAAAGACAAATTTTAAAAAAAGTTAAAAATGTTCCTGTTAGGCTAAATGCCCACGTTGCGGAACTGAAGCATATTTTTTACGCATCTCCCTGGCGGGAAAATCGCATGCGGATTTTACATGCGGTTTTCCCGCCAGGTAGAAGCATTTTTGAGGCGTCTTTGCAGCGTCTTTGCATGCATTTCCGCATGCGGGTTATCAAGCACTTCTCCAAGTGATTTAAGCATCACTTGGAAAAGTGCTTGACAACTTGTTCACACTATATAAATCCATGCAACCGGCATGGATTTATATAGTGTGACCAAGTAATAGTTAAAAAAAAAGAATCAGAATGGTAAAAAATAAAAAAATAAAGTTTATACTCACTTTCCGATGCATTCTCTGCCCCGTCCGGAGTCTTGAGCGGCTCACGCTGTTGTGTGCAGGACCTGCGGTGACGTCATTGAGTCATGTGATGGGTCACATGACTCAATGGTCCTTCACACATGGTCCTTCACACAACAGCGCGACGGCGGGAAAACACCGGGAAGACATCAGAAGATAAGTATAAACTTTATTTTTTCTTTTTTTTACAGGTTCTTTGGTACCCAGGTCTGGATGAGAGTCTCCTCTCATCCAGACTTGGGAACCATCCGCACATTGATTCCGCTGCGCTTCCGCAAAATTAAGTGTTGGCCAGGGGATCTCCAGACAAATTCCAGACAATGCTCCATCCCCTGTTAGTGCGAATTCTTATTTGGCCCAATGCTAGATGAGATACTGGACAAAGCCAGTGATAACAAGAAGCGTTTCCCCGTCCTTCCCAGTACCTCCTATAAAAAGTCCTTTCGAAGTAGAAGATTTATTAGCAGGAAACTCCCCAGGGATCACGATAAGTGGGAGGACATGAGAAAGAAGAACAAGGGGTTTATTTTCAGTGGGCCCTCAAACGATAACAGAAAACCTTCCCAATAAGGGTTTTCCCCAGGTGGGGGGAAGGTTGTCCCTCTTTCTCCCGGCTTGGGAAAATATCTCCAACAGTGTTTGGATATTAGATCTAATAAAATTGGGTCTGAAACTACTGTTTCATGCAATATTTTCATACTAGATTAAAAAAAACAAGAGTGCCGCCTTGGAAAAAGTACAGAAGATTATGGCTCAGGTATCTCGGATGGTGGACCATCCTTTTATGACTCTGCGGAAGGCTATTTCCCTCCTAGGCTCCATGACGGCCTGTATTCCAGCGGTTCAGTGGGCCCAGATACACACCAGGGATCTGCAGTGGGAAATTTTAGGACCTGAAATTTCTCTAGGAGGGCATTTAGAAGGTCAGCTAACTTTGTCGCCAAAAACTGTCCTTTCTCTAGGATGGTGGATGAGAGTAGACAAGTTAACCCAAGGTATTCCGTAGGTGAACACAATCACTCAGATACTGACCACGGACGCAAGCTCCAAGGATTGGGGGGCACATTTGAAGGACAAAATAGCGCAAGGGGTCTGGACAGAGGACCTAAGGTCAGTATCCTCAAATATGAAGGAGCTGCTAGCTGTAAAATTTGCCCTAGAATACTTAGACACTCTTCAGAGTCATCACGTAAGAGTATTCTCAGACAACCAAGTTGTAGTGGCAAATTTGAATCACCAGGGAGGAACCCAGTCCTGTCCTTTGATGGAGGTGACAGACCTCATCTTCCAGACAACCAATTTGGGGTCTCTGTCAGCGCTACACATAAAAGGGACAAAAAATCGCAAAGCAGACTTCCTGAGCTGGACCCAGCTAAGACAGGGCAAGTGGGAAAGGAACTGAAAAAATATATATTCAACCAGATTGCAGAAATGTGGGGATGTCCTACCATAGATCTGTTTGCCAACCAATCAGAGCAAAAAAGTAGACACATTCTGCTCAATAGAACCCATGGGGAACCCTTTAGCGTTAGATGCTTTCATGATCCCATGGAACCACTCCCTAGCCTATGCTTTTCCTCTGATTGGCTTGATAATGGCTGTTCCGAGAAAGATAAGGGAAGACAGGGCAAAAGTAATCCTAATCGCTCCCTTTTGGCCAAAGAGGACGTGGTTTTCTTGGCTGAGGGTGATGTCCATCTCCAACCCCTCGAAATTCCGGACATTCTTTCCCAGGGGCCGGTTTATAATCCTCAGGTAACAAACTCAGGTAACCTCTGCAGATTGAGAGGGCTCTCCTGAGGGATAAAGATTTTTCCCTGAATCTAATCTCCACATTACTACAGTGTAGGAAACTCGTCACCGCCAAACTTTATGGAAAAACATGGAGAAAGTTCCTTTCCTCTTCAGGTTCCAGTGTAGAGGAAAGGGTTGCATTGACAGCCATACTAGAATTCCTGCAGAGTGGGTTAGAGCAAGGTCTAGCTACAAGCACCCTGAAGGTCCAAGTCACAGCATTAGGGGCACTATACAACTTGGACTTGTCAGGGAATCGCTGGATATCTAGATTCATCAAAGCTTCGGCTAGGTCTAGAACCATCCCTAGTCAGAGCTCGCCTCCTTGGGATCTAAACTTGGTCGCTACGGCTTTAACTAAAGCTCCTTTTGAACCCTTAGACAGTACATCCCTAAAAGTTTTATCCCTCAAGAAATCACTTTTGGTAGCACTCACATCAGCTCATAGGGTTAGTGACATTCAGACCTTGTCTGCAGTGCCCCCCTTTACACAGATCTTGGAGGAGAGAGTCATCCTTAAACCTGACCCTGCCTACTTGCCCAAATTAGCATCTGGATTCCACAGATCCCAGGAGGTCACCCTTCCTTCCTTTTGCCCCAATCTCAAAAACAGGTGGGGAAGAGATCTCCATACGTTAGACGTTAGTGTTGAGCGAGCACTAAAATGCTCGGGTGCTCGAAGCTCGGGCCAAGCTCACCGTGATACTCGGGTGCTCGACCGGAGCAATGAGCCCAATGTTAGTCTATGGGAGACCCAAGCATTTTTGCGGCTGCACCCCCGGCAGTCTTTTAAAAGCCTAACAAGTGCCCAAAACGATAGTGACAGTGCTCAAATGACATGGGGACAGCATGAGGATCGCCCCAGGAAGTATTTCTGACCCCCAGGTCACTGCTGTCAACAACGTGGTCAGAGGTATTAAGCCACTTTTAAGGGCTCACAATAAAACGTTCAAAAACGAAACTGAAACTGCTTTCCTGTGAAATATGTTAAGGAAGTTCCTTTCCAGGGTAAAGACTTGTGTATAAGGTAAAATAAATAACCAAAAAAAAAAATACTCCTCTACACCTTGGGCTATGTTCACAAGTAGCATTTTTTATGCGTTTTTGCACTTTTGTATTGCTTTCAACCGTGACAAATGCATTCACCGGGAAATGTCATTTTAACATTTTACAACCTTATCTGGTCATGTGCTGTGTGACACATGCATACAGTGCTGAAAAGACATGGGAACAGCATAGGGAAGACCCCTGGAAGCATCTCTGACACCCAGGTCACTGCCTAAAAGTGTGCCCATCAGAAGTGATCCTTGCGCATCAGAAGATGTAGACTTGCAACTATCCCCGTGCAAGTCCTTGTCCCAGGGCAGTGTTCAATTGTACCTCCCCCATTCCTTGCAATGCAAGCGCAAATATACAGCCAACCAACCACCCACCCGCAGCCTGCAATACCATACTGCTAGCTTTCACTTGAAATGGGGCCTTTTTGTTTGGAGGAGGCCGAAGCTGGCCACTACCTCATGGCTGCTTTGGCAGCGAGGTATCCATACTCAGTCCCCAGCCGCCAGGGGGAGGCCAGGTGTCCATACTCGGTCCCCAGCCGCCCCGCGGCCGGGTGTCCACACACGGTCCCCAGCTGCCTGGCGGCGGCCGGGTGTCCATAAACGGTCCCCAGCCGCCCCTATTTCTCCTGTTACCTTCCCACACACTTTTCTTAGCCTGGCCTGCTTTAGGGCAGCATTGGACGAGCCCACCAGAAAACCAGACTCCTCCGGTGGGCCATGGCTTCTCCATCAGGGGAGTTGAGAGTGCCAAGGTGAGGAGCATGATGATAATAGAAGTTAGCATCTGCTTTGTTTTCTTGGAATGCAAGCGCATGTATGTAGTAGCGGCTAGGCCTGAGGTGGTCAGCATTTTGGCGCATATCCTACCTCCTCCGAGGATAGCTGGATGTTTTCTTGCTACTATCCCAGTTCTATGACTTCCATTAAAACAAAGCTTCCGGTGATAAATGATGGATGAGGTGGTGGCAAAGGAGAAAGAGCAGGAGGAACAGGGACCATTCACATCAATATCAGGCCAGTCAACCACACATGTCTTGTAGGATATGATTCTGTACCAAAAGGAGCGGTTCGGCTACACAGTTATAGGGCATACAGTGAGTGCAATGCCTACCAAAAATTTAGAGGCACTCCAATGCCCCTTGGAAGTGACATGGAGGTCAGAGGGCCTTAACTAAACCATTTTTTCCATTTATAGCAACTGGGTCTCCTGTGCACTGTTGGCCTAAGCAGTGAATGGAAGGCTTTCCAAAAATTATGAGGAACTGCAATGCCCCTTGAAACAGACAAGGATTACAGCGTACTAAAAACCTTCTAACCATTATTGGGGAGTGGGTCTCCCTTAGTGTTCGCCTATGCATTGAAAAGCAAAAGCTGACTAAAATTAGGAGGAAATGCAATGCCCGTTGGAAGAGATGTGGAGGTCGCAGTAGCTTAACAAGACGGTTTTAATGCCCCTTACAAGAGCCATACAGTACAGCATCTTAAAAACATTATTCCCATTATTGGGGAGTGGGTCTCCCATAGTCTTTGCTTATGCCTTCCAAGCAAAAGCTGCCAAAAATTAGGATGGAGGAACTTGCAATGCCCCTTACAAGAGCTATGCAGTACAGCATCTTAAAAACATTATTCCCATTATTGGGGAGTGGGTCTCCCATAGTCTTTGCCTATGCCTTCCAAGCAAAAGCTGACAAAAATTAGGATGGAGGAACTTGCAATGCCCCTTACAAGAGCCATGCAGTACAGCATATTACAAACATTATTCCCATTATTGGGGAGTGGGTCTCCCATAGTCTTTGCCTATGCCTTCCAAGCAAAAGCTGCCAAAAATTAGGACGGAGGAACTTGCAATGTCCCTTACAAGAGCCATGCAGTACAGCATATTACAAACATTATTCCCATTATTGGGGAGTGGGTCTCCCATAGTCTTTGCCTATGCCTTCCAAGCAAAAGCTGCCAAAAATTAGGACGGAGGAACTTGCAATGTCCCTTACAAGAGCCATGCAGTACAGCATATTACAAACATTATTGCCATTATTGGGGAGTGGGTCTCCCATAGTCTTTGTCTATGCCTTCCAAGCAAAAGCTGCCAAAAATTAGGAGGAAATGCAATGCCCGTTCGAAGAGTCGTGGAGGTTAGAGATAATTAAAAACAACATTTCAATGCCCCTTGGAAGAGCTGTGCAGTTCAGAGTGGTTTAACAAGACGGTTTTAATGTCCCTCGGAAGAGACGTGGCGGTTCCAGTAGCTTAACAAGACGGTTTTAATGCCCCTCGGAAAAGTAGTGGAGGTCGCAGTAGCTTAACAAAACGGTTTTAATGTCCCTTGGAAAAGTGGTGGAGGTCACAGTTGCTTAACAAGACGGTTTTAATGCCCCTTGGAAAAGTGGTGGAGGTCCCAGAAGCTTAAAAAGACGGTTTTAATGCCCCTCGGAAGAGACGTGGAGGTCGCAGTAACGTAACAAGACGATTTTAATGGCCCTTGGAAAAGTGGTGGAGGTCACAGTAGCTTAACAAGACAGTTTTAATGCCCCTTGGAATAGTGGTGGAGGTCACAGTAGCTTAACAAGACGGTTTTAATGCCCCTTGGAAAAGTGGTGGAGGTCACAGTAGCTTAACAAGACGGTTTTAATGCACCTCGGAAGAGACGTGGAGGTCCCAGTTGCTTAACAAGATGGGTTTAATGCCCCTCGGAAGAGACGTGGAGGTCGCAGTAGCTTAACAAGACAGTTTTAATGCCCCTTGGAATAGTGGTGGAGGTCACAGTAGCTTCACAAGACGGTTTTAATGCCCCTTGGAAAAGTGGTGGAGGTCACAGTAGCTTAACAAGACGGTTTTAATGCACCTCGGAAGAGACGTGGAGGTCCCAGTTGCTTAACAAGATGGGTTTAATGCCCCTCGGAAGAGACGTGGAGGTCGCAATAGCTTAACAAGACGGTTTTAATGCCCCTTGGAAAAGTGGTGGAGGTCACAGTAGCTTAACAAGATGGTTTTAATGCCCATTGGAAAAGTGGTGGAGGTCACAGTAGCTTAACAAGACGGTTTTAATGCCCCTCGGAAGAGACGTGGAGGTCGCAGTAACGTAACAAGACAATTTTAATGGCCCTTGGAAAAGTGGTGGAGGTCACAGTAGCTTAACAAGACGGTTTTAATGCCCCTTGGAAAAGTGGTGGAGGTCACAGTAGCTTAACAAGACGGTTTTAATGCCCCTTGGAAAAGTGGTGGAGGTCACAGTATCTTAACAAGACGGTTTTAATGCCCCTCGGAAGAGACGTGGAGGTCCCAGTAGCTTAACAAGACAGTTTTAATGCCCCTCGGAAGAGACGTGGAGGTTGCAGTAGCTTAACAAGACGGTTTTAATGCCCCTTGGAAAAGTGGTGGAGGTCACAGAAGCTTAACAGGACGCTTTTAATGCCCCTCAGAAGAGACGTGGAGGTCCCAGTAGCTTAACAAGACGGTTTTAATGCCCCTCGGAAGAGACGTGGAAGTCCCAGTAGCTTAACAAGACGGTTTTAATGCCCCTCGGAAGAGACAAGGAGGTCGCAGTAGCTTAACAAACCGGTTTGAATGCCCCTTGGAAAAGTGGTGGAGGTCACAGTAGCTTAACAAGTCGGTTTTAATGCCCCTTGGAAAAGTGGTGGAGGTCACAGTAGCTTAACAAGATGGTTTTAATGCCCCTTGGAAAAGTGGTGGAGGTCACAGTAGCTTAACAAGACGTTTTTAATGCCCCTCGGAAGAGATGTGGAGGTCCCAGTAGCTTAAGAAGATGGTTTTAATGGCCCTCGGAAGAGAGGTGGAGGTCACAGTAGCTTAACAAGATGGTTTTATTGCCCCTTGGAATAGTGGTGGAGGTCACTGTAGCTTAACCCCCTTTACCCCCGAGGGTGGTTTGCACGTTAATGACCAGGCCAATTTTTACAATTCTGACCACTGTCACTTTATGAGGTAATTACTCTGGAACGCTTCAACGGATCCCCCTGATTCCGAGAGATTGTTTTTTCGTGACATATTGTACTTCATGATTGTGGTACAATTTCTTCGATATCACTTGCGTTTATTTGTGAAAACAAAGGAAATTTGGCAAAAATTTTGAAAATTTTGCAATTTTCAAAATTTGAATTTTTATGCCCTTAAATCAGAGAGATATGTCACACAAAAGAGTTAATAAATAACATTTCCCACATGTCTACTTTACATCAGCACAATTTTGGAACCAAAATTTTTTTTTGTTAGGGAGCTATAAGGGTTAAAAGTTGACCAGCGATTTCTCATTTTTCCAACAAAATTTACAAAACCATTTTTTTATGGATCACATCACATTTGAGAGGTCTTTATGAAAGAAAATACCCAAAAGTGACACCATTCTAAAAACTTCACCCCTCAAGGTGCTCAAAACCACATTCAAGAACTTTATTAACCCTTCAGGTGCTTCACAGGAATTTTTGGAATGTGGAAGAAAAAAATGAACATTTAACTTTTTTCACAAAAATGTTACTTTAGACCCAATTTTTTTTTTTTTCGCAGGGGTAACAGGAAAAAATGGACCCAAAAATATGTTTTGCAATTTCCCCAGGGCACGCAGATACCCCATATGTGGGGAAAAAACACTGTTTGGGCGCACGGCAGGGCTCGGACGCCATGTTACGTTTGGAGAGCCCCTGATGTGCCTAAACAGTGGAAACCCCACACAAGTGACCCCATTTTGGAAACTAGACCCCCCAAGGCACCTATCTAGATGCATAGTGATAACTTGGAACCCCTAGGTGCTTCACAAATTGATTCATAAAAATGAAAAAGTATTTTTTTTCCACTTTTTCATTTTTACGAATCAATTTGTGAAGCACCTGAGCGTTCCATGTGCTCACTATGCATCTAGATTGGTACCTTGGGGGGTCTAGTTTCCAAAATGGGGTCACTTGTGGGGGAGCTCCACTGTTTAGGCACATCAGGGGCTCTCCAAATGCGACATGGTGTCCGCTAACAAATTGAATGGAAAATCGGCTCAAATTGTTAGAGGACACCATGTTGCGTTTGGAGAGCCCCTGTGTGCCTAAACATTGGAGCTCCCCCACAAGTGACCCAGACATTCGATAACATTAGGTCATCATATTGAATAAGTTGTCATTACTCTTGAGCGCAAGTGCTCGCTACTTGAGTTTGCATCGGGTACTCAGGTATGCACCATGTATCACGGGTGCTCAAGTGAAATGCTCAAGTCCCCGCCCGCATGTTTCACGGTTATTAGACACCCCAAAAAAAACATGCAGGGATCGCTCGTGCATGGCAGGCAATCCCCGCGAGGTTTTTTTGGCCGCGAAGCATATGGGGCGGAGACTTGAGCACCCGCGATACTCAGTGCATACCCGAGCACCCGATGCAAACTCAAGTAGCGAGCACTTGCGCTCAACACTAGTCGCCATATCGTCATCTTTTTATTTTATATATATATATTTTTTTTTTTACTTTGAAAAAAAAACAACCCCAACCCTAACATTAGCACAACCCCAACCCCATCCCTAGCGTTTATTTTTTACGGCGTTCCTCGTGCGGTATAAGTGATGAGATTACTTTATTCTTCAGGTCGGTGCGATTACAGCGATACCAGAATCATATCGGGTTTTTATGATTGACAGCTGTCACACACTAAAAGACACATATTTTGTAAAATATAGTCTTTCCATCACCATATTTTGGCCGACAGAGTCATGTGACGGCTTGTTTTTTGCGGGATGAGTTGACGGTTTTATTGGTGCCATTTTCAGGCACGTGACATTTTTTGATCGCTTTCTATTCCTATTTTTGGGAGGCAGAATAAACAAAAACCAACAATTCAGGAATTGTGTTTTTTAACATTTTTTTATTCTGCTCCGGGTGTGGTAAAATTGATAAGGTAGCTTTATTCTTCGGGTCAGTACATTTACAGCAGTACCACATTTATATAGTTTTTTATGTTTTGGCGCTTTTACACAGTAAAAGCTATTTTATAGAAAAAAATATTTTTTTGCATCGCTTTTTTCTGAGAGCTATAACTTTTTGATTTTTTAGCTGATGGAGCTGTATCATGGCTTGTTTTTTGCGGGACAAGATGACGTTTTCAGCGGTACCATTTTTATTTATATTCGTATTTTTGATCGCAAGTTATTCCATTTTTTGTTTGGCGGTATGATGATAAAGCATTGTTTTTTGCTTTGTTTTTTTGTTTTTTTTTACCGTATTCACTGAAGGGGTTAACTAGTGGAACAGTTTTAAAGGCCAGGTCATTACGGACGCGGCGATACCAAATATGTGTACTTTTATTGTTTGTTTGCTTTTTTTTCATGATAATATTTATTGATGGGTACAATATATTTTTATTTTTAGTGGATTATTTTTTTTATTTTTTTTTTAATATTTTTACAATTTTTTTTTATTTTTTTTTTCACTTTTTGGGAGTTTTTTTACTTTTTTACTTTGTCCCACTATGGGACTTTCACTTTTTTTATTCTGATCGCCTGCACAGCATAGGGATGGAGCACCATCCCTGTGCCATGCAGGCAGTCAGCGCTGGACAGGGAGAAGATAGTTTGGAGGTGCAATGCGCATGTCCAAACAATCTTCCTGCTGTCTGGTGACCCGAATGTTGTCATGACGACATCGGGTCATCATGGCAACACCCGGGAAGCCGCGGCAGACAGCGCTGGAGGCCGGAAGAGGAGGCGAGTATTGCGATCACCTCCCCTTGCCTCCGCAATGCTGCGATCGACTTCGATCGCAGCATTGCGGGGGTTAATGTGCTGGGAGAGGTGCTGGACCGCTCCCTGCACATAGTACAGGGTGTCAGCTGTGACAATCAGCTGACACCCGGCGGCGATCGCGCCCGCACAGCCTGTGTGCGCGCGCGATCGCGATGACGTACTAATACGGGTCAGGCTCTTAAAGCCCAGGGCACTGACGCGTATTAGTACGTCATGGGCTTTAAAGGGGTTAACAAGACGGTTTTAATGCCCCTTGGAAAAGTGGTGGAGGTCACAGTAGCTTAACAAGACGGTTTTAATGCCCCTCGGAAGAGACATGGAGGTCCCAGTAGCATAACCAGACGGTTTTAATGCCCCTTGGAAGACACGTGGAGGTCGCAGTAGCTTAACAAGATGGTTTTAATGCCCCTGGGAAAAGTGGTGAAGGTCACAGTAGCTTAACAAGATGGTTTTAATGCCCCTTGGAAAAGTGGTGGAGGTCACAGTAGCTTAACAAGAAGGTTTTAATGCCCCTCGGAAGAGATTTGGAGGTCCCAGTAGCTTAACAAGACGGTTTTAATGCCCCTCGGAAGATACGTGGAGGTCGCAGTAGCTTAACAAAACGGTTTTAATGCCCCTTGGAAAAGTGGTGGAGGTCACAGTAGCTTAACAAGACGGTTTTAATGCCCCTTGGAAGAGACGTGGAGGTCACAGTAGCTTAACAAGACAGTTTTAATGCCCCTTGGAAAAGTGGTGGAGGTCACAGTAGCTTAACAAGACGGTTTTAATGCCCCTTGGATAAGTGGTGGAGGTCACAGTAGCTTAAGAAGACGGTTTTAATGCCCCTCGGAAGAGACGTGGAGGTCCCAGTAGCTTAACAAGATGGTTTCAATGCCCCTTGGAAAAGTGGTGGAGGTCACAGTAGCTTAACAAGACGGTTTTAATGCCCCTTGGAAAAGTGGTGGAGGTCACAGTAGCTTAACAAGACGATTTTAATGCCCCTCGGAAGAGACGTGGAGGCCGCAGTAGCTTAACAAGACGGTTTTAATGCCCATTACAAGAGCCATACAGTACTGCATCTTAAAAATATTATTCCCATTATTGGGGAGTGGGTCTCCCACAGTCTTTGCTTTTGCCTTCCAAGCAAAAGCTGACAAAAATAAGGACGGAGGAACTTTCAATAATGGCAACACGGACCACGGTCACCCTGGTGGTATAGTGGTGGTGGAGGCTGAGGATAAGGAGAAGAACATAAAACAGCCGAAATGAGGAAGCGTATACCCATGTGTGGGTGTGAAGCGGTGCATGTGAATACACCTCCTGAAATAACACAGTGGATTTGACTTTATGTTACTCTGCTTTCATTTGGTGGTGATGAGAAGTCTGGCCCAATCCAGCCCTTGTTCATTTTGATAAGGGTCAGCTTGTCTGCATTGTCAGTTGACAGGCAAGTGCGCTTATCAGTTATAATTCCCCCAGCGGCACTAAAAACACGCTCCGATAACACGCTAGCGGCAGGGCAGGCCAGGACCTCCAAGGCGTAGAGAGCGAGTTCATTCCAAGTGTCCAGCTTGGATACCCAATAATTAAAAGGCACAGAGGAATCACGGAGGATGCTGGTACGGTCGGCAAGGTACTCCCTCACCATCTTTTGAAACTTTCCACTCCTTGTGAGAGTACCCCGCGCCTTAGGGTCTGTCCGAAGGGAGGGTCTCCGAAAACTGTCCCAGAACGTTGACAGTGTTCCCCTGCCTCTGCTGGATTGGAGTTGCGTCTCTTTCGCATGTACGCCTTGGTTGGGCAACGAACTGTGACCTCTTCCGCTAGCGTCTTCAGATGGGAATTTTTTTAACAGTTCTGCAGCAAGGGCCTTCTTGTACTGCCCCATTTTTGTAGACCTCTCCACCTCAGGAATAAGAGAGTGAAAGTTCTCCTTGTAGCGGGGGTCTAAAAGTGTTACCAACCAGTAATGACTGTCACCCAACATTTTGACAACGCGAGGGTCACGGTTAAGGCAGCGTAACGTAAAGTCACCCATGCGTGCCAGACTGGTAACGGGCAAGACTTCCGTGTCCTCACCAAGATGACAACTGACCATGCTCTCCTCCTCCTCCTCCTCCCCCCCCCGTCCTCAGGCCACCCATGCTGAACCGACGGTATGACAGTTGTACAGGTACTACCGTCTACAGCGCATGATACAAGCTCCTGTTCTTCCTCCTCTTCCTCCTCCTACTCTCCCTCATTGTCCCCCAATGCACGTTGGGATGAGATGAGGCTGGGATATGTGTAATCGACCTCTACGGCTTCTTGATCCATCTCATCATACTCTGGCTGCAATGCCTCCTCTTTAATTCTCTGCAGAGAGCATTGCAAAAGACAGACAAGTAGAATGCTGACACTAATTATGGCGTCATCGCCACTCACCATCTTGGTGGACTCCTCTAAGTTTGTCAAGACGGTACATATGTCAGACATCCAGGTCCACTCCTGAGGTCTTATGTGTGGAGTCTGACCTGAATATCGACGGCCTTGTTGCAGCTGGTACACCACAACTGCTCTCTTCTGCTCACAAATCCTTTGCAACATGTGGAGGATAGAGTTCCAACATGTGGGGACATCACACACCAGTCGGTGTGACGGAAGCTGCAAACGTTGCTGCAACACAGCAAGGGCGGCGGAAGCTGTAGCCGACTTGCGAAAATAAGCTGACAGGCGGCGTACTTTGATGAGCAGATCTGGAAACTCGGGGTATGATTTAAGAAATCGCTGAACCACGAGGTTAAGCACATGAGCCAGGCATGGTACGTGTGTGATCTCGCCTCGCCTCAGAGCCGCCACCAGGTTACGGCCATTGTCACACACAACCATGCCTGGATGTAGGTTCAGCGGTGTCAGCCACAGATCTGCCTTCTCTTTCACACCTGTCCACAACTCACAAGCAGTGGGAGGTTTCTCACCTAAGCTTATGAGTTTTAGCACAGCCTGTTGCCGCATGGCGGAGGCAGTACTGCAGTGCTTGCAGCTTGTAACTGATGTGGTGATATCTGAGATGGAGGCTGAACATGAGGAGGAGGAGGAGGATGATGCGCAGGAGCTGTACACTATGGGTGCAACTCTGACTGACATAGGGCCCGCAATCCTCGGTGTGGGGAGGATGTGTTCTGTCCCAAGGTCCGACTGGGTCCCGACATCCACTATGTTTACCCAGTGTGCCGTCAGGGAGATGTACCGTCCCTGGCCACAAGCACTTGTCCACTTGTCTGTTGTCAGGTGGACTCTCCCAGTAACTGCGTTATTGAGGACACGGCAGATGTTTTGGGACACGTGCTTTTGTCGTGCGGGGATGGCACACCGGGCAAAATAGTGTCGGCTGGTGACCGAGTACCGAGGAACAGCCACCGCCATAAGGTTGCGGAAGGATTCCGTCTCCACCAGCCTAAAAGGCAGCATTTCCAACGCAAGCAGTCGTGAAATGTGCGAATTTAGGACTGTGGCCTGTGGGGCGTTAGCTGCGAATTTCCGCTTTCGTTCAAAGGTCTGGGATATGGACAATTGAACGCAGCGGTGGGACGTGGACGTGGACGTTGATGCTGTTTCTAGAGAAACTGCCATAACAAGTGAAGACTGAGAGGAGGGGGCATCTTTGCATGCAGTATGGACAGGGGATTGTCTTGCACACACAACAGGGGGTCCTATTGCACGCACAACAGCGGAAGAAGCAGTGGTGGCACCCACTGACACTGGTCGTGGACCCTGGGGTTCGCCCCACAAAGTCGGGTGCTTTGCTGCCATGTGCCTGATCATGCTGGTGGTGGTCAGGCTGGTAGTTTTGGCACCCCTGCTGATGCTGGCATGGCAGGTGGTACAAATGGCCTTTTTGGGGTTATCAGCAGAGTCTTTAAAAAAATTCCAGACTCTGGAAGACCTACAGATTGTACTGGCAACATCCCTCGTGTTGGTGTTACGGGGAACTGTTGCCTGCCTTCTGTGTGCGGCCACCACACTGCTTCTTCCTGCCTGTTGGGGTACTCTGCCTCCCTCACCCTGTGTGCTGCTGGCCTCGCTCTGCATGTCCTCCTGCCACGTTGGGTCAGTTACTAGATCATCCACCACCTCCTCCTCTTCCAGTTGCACACCACGATCCTCCTCCTCCCTTCTTGGCAATTGTGTCTCGTCATCGTCCACCTCTTGTGACAAATTGCCAGCGTCGACTTCCTGTGGCTGTTCAAATATTTGTGCATCGCTACATGGGATCTCCTCTTCCACCACTTCAAGCGGAGCAGGCGAGGGGCACAAATATGGAAATGGACCAGTGAACAGCTCTTCAGAGTGTCCAGTGTGGGATCAGTTGCTGTCTGACGACACTCGGCATGGTGGGAGGAAGGAGCATCAGGGTGAGGAGGAGTATGCGGTCGAGACGCACGGCTACTAAGATTTGAGAGAGACCAGAGGTGGTGGTGCCCAGGTAACTGGAAGTATTATCTGCTATCCAATTAATAACCTGTTCACACTGATCAGTTCGCAATACTGGTGTTGTTCTGTGCTTCCCTAGTAACTCGGTCAAGAAGTGGGAGCGAGAAGATGTGGCTGTTGGTTGTGGCACATTTTCACCTTGGCCATGGCCCCGTCCTCTGCACGCACCATCACCAGAACGTCCAGTTCCATGTCCCTTGCCACACGCCTTGCCCATTGTAAAGGAAGTAAAATAGCTTACACTCGCACTATCAATGGGAAAAGGGTAATAAAAAGTAGATTAGAACCGTGGAAGAGGAAAACCACAGTTCTATTTCTCTGGCCTACACCCGACTCTTTTAAACAATCTGAACAATCAAGGAGAAACTATTACTGTTTTTCTTTACAGAAAAAACACCAAAAGCTGAATAATAGAGATTTTTTACCGCGGAATGGCAAAACCACAGTTATTGTTTACTGGGGTATACCAGACAATTTTAAATAGATATATTTGCAGCTGAACAATGAGCGACACACTCAAACTGGTTTTTTTTAGGTAAAAATGGCCCAAAAGTAGATAATACAGAGGTTTGAACTGTGAAACTGCAAAACCACACTTCTATTTCTCTGGCCTTCACCAGACTCTTTTCAACAGATATATTTGTGTCTGAACAATCAGGAGACACTATTACTGTTTTTCTTTACGGAAAAAATACCTAAAGCTGGATAATAGAGATTTTTTAACATGGAACGGCAAAAGCACAGTTATAATTTGCTGGTGTATACCAGACTCTTTTAAACAGATATATTGATGTCTGAACAATCAGGAGACACTATTACTGTTTTTCTTTACGGCAAAAAATGCCAAAAGCAGGATAATACAGAGATTTGACCCGTGGAACTGCAATACCACACTTCTATTTCTCGGGCCTACACCGGACTATTTTCAACAGATATATTTGTGTCTGAACAATCAGGAGACACTATTACTGTTTTTCTTTACGGCAAAAAATGCCAAAAGCAGAATAATACAGAGATTTGACCCGTGGAACTGCAAAACCACACTTCTGTTTCTCTGGCCTACACCGGACTATTTTAAACAGATATATTTGTGTCTGAACAATCAGGAAGACACTATTACAGTTTTTTTTACGGCAAAAAATGGCAAAAGCAGGATAATAGAGATTTTTTACCGTGGAACAGCAAAACCATAGTTATAATTTACTGGTGTATACCAGACTTTTTTAAATAATATATTTGCGGCTGAACAGTGAGCGACACGCTCAAACTGTTTTTTTTTAGGTACAAATGGCCCAAAAGTGGATAATACAGAGGTTTGAACCGTGGAACTGCAAAACCACACTTCTGTTTCTCTGGCCTACACCAGACTATTTTAAACAGATATATTTGTGTCTGAACTGTCACAGACACACTTTTTTTTTTGGTGAGGGGGACACCAAAAGGTTAATAAGACGGGTATTTGTACCGTGTGAAGGAGGAAAAAAAAAAGAGGATTTAGATGAAAAAAAAGGATTTTTCCTGGCCCCCCAGGACCTGAGCTAAGTCCAGAAATTTCAGCAACAGGAGCCAGGAGCACACAGGACTGTAATGCAGCGTTTGCTGGTATAATTACTGCGTCTCCTATACAGCCTGCCTGCCTGCCTGATATTTGGGATGGATATTAGTCCTGAGAAGGACTGTTTGTTTGATTTGGCAGCCTTTACAGACCCTACACTAACTATTTCGCAGTATAAATCTCTCCCTAGCTCAGCAGCTCTTTCCCTACATTAGCTGATCCAGAGCGACTGTGTCCAAGATGGCGGCGCCCGGTTTTAAATACTCGAGGTGACGCTGTGCAGCCAGCCAATCAATGTAATGCCCACAACCAACATGGCTGCGGCATTACAGTGACTGGCTGGCAATCCCTGCATGTTCATTGGCTCTGTAAAGAGCGCCAAACATGCAGGGCGGAGACCCGAGCTCCCGCCCAAGTAACCCGGAAATGCTCAGTGCTTGCCGAACATCCCAAGTAGCGTAATGCTCGGGCGAGTACCGAGCAGTGTCGAGCATGTTCGCTCAACACTATTAGACGTCAGGAGATGTCTAATCCAGTACCTAGCTGACACACAAGAATGTAGGAAGGATAGGGCTCTCTTTGTGTGCTTTCAGAGACCTCGGAAGGGGCTAAATGCTTCCATAGGCACGTTGGCAAGATGGATAAGATATGCCATCTCTCTGGTATACTCATCTAGTGGGGAAGCCTCTCTGGAGAGATTAAAAGTAGAGATGAGCGTTGTTCTACTCGAACTGTTCGCCAATCTCAAATTCGAGCTGTTTTGGGCGGTGTTCGAGCCGTTCGGCGAACACGAACAATTTGAGAAAAATTCGGCTGTTCGAGGTTATGTTCGATAACTGTTCGTGCACCAAAATCATAACTGGATTTTTTCTCAGTAATGATGAAAATTAATGTTAATACGCAGTTTGAGTGTACAGCGGGGTGGGGGGAGGGGCAGGGGATGGATCTCTGCAGGAACAATGAAGATCTCCATTTTTTTCCTCTTTCCCGCATTTACAGTGGGGAGGTGCAATCTGTCAGCCTATCAGCAGTGCACACACGGAGCGAAGTGCTTTTTTTCACACAAGCAAGGGCATGTGTCATTGGCAGTGTATGTCACATGTCCTTGCCCTATAAGACCAAGCCATTTTCCCCGTCGCCACCATTTTCTCACTGCTGCAGCTGCGTGTTACACGGCACCGCTGTTGCTGTGTGCGCTATACCTTGTTAATTTCAAGCCAATTTTCGCACAAATCTACAGATAGCTTGGGAGTAGGGAATAGTTGTGATTGCAGTCCTTTTAAGGACTAGGTTACAGCATTTCCTACGACTTTTATCAGGCAGGTCTGTGCTCTTAAATAAATAGATTGTGGGAGTAAAGACTAATTGTAATTGGAGTCCTTTTCAGGACTAGGTTACATCAGTTCCTATCAGTTTTTGCCAGGCAGGTCTGTGCCAGTGCTGTGCAAGTTTTTTTCACAGCATTTGGCTGAATCTAGCAAAGCTAATCCTTTTTGGCCTATTGCAGAGTGTGTTAGTCAGTGGAGTAGCCTATCCGTGTTGCAAGATATACCACCTGTGTATAGAATACCAATTTTTTTACTGCACCTAGTGAAGTAAAATCTTTTGGGCATAGCATCATTCTATTAATCCATCTATACAGACCTCCATCAGGTTGCAAACTGAATATATTTTTTTCTGCATCTACCTCTGTAAAAATATTGGGCTTCTAGCTGTGTGTGGGACTTGTTCTATTAATCCATCTACACAGACCTCCATCAGGTTGCAAACTGAATATATTTTTTTCTGCATCTACCTCTGAAAAAATATTGGGCTTCTAGCTGTGTGTGGGACTTGTTCTATTAATCCATCTATACAGACCTCCATCAGGTTGCAAACTGAATATATTTTTTTCTGCATCTACCTCTGAAAAAATATTGGGCTTCTAGCTGTGTGTGGGACTTGTTGTATTAGTCCATCTATACTGACCTCGATCAGGTTGCAAACTGAATATATTTTTTTCTGCATCTACCTCTGAAAAAATATTGGGCTTCTAGCTGTGTGTGGGACTTGTTCTATTAATCCATCTATACAGACCTCCATCAGGTTGCAAACTGAATATCTTTTTTTCTGCATCTACCTCTGAAAAAATATTGGGCTTCTAGCTGTGTGTGGGACTTGTTCTATTAATCCATCTATACAGACCTCCATCAGGTTGCAAACTGAATATATTTTTTTCTGCATCTACCTCTGAAAAAATATTGGGCTTCTAGCTGTGTGTGGGACTTGTTCTATTAATCCATCTATACAGACCTCCATCAGGTTGCAAACTGAATATATTTTTTTCTGCATCTACCTCTGAAAAAATATTGGGCTTCTAGCTGTGTGTGGGACTTGTTGTATTAGTCCATCTATACTGACCTCCATCAGGTTGCAAACTGAATATATTTTTTTCTGCATCTACCTCTGAAAAAATATTGGGCTTCTAGCTGTGTGTGGGACTTGTTCTATTAATCCATCTATACAGACCTCCATCAGGTTGCAAACTGAATATATTTTTTTCTGCATCTACCTCTGAAAAAATATTGGGCTTCTAGCTGTGTGTGGGACTTGTTGTATTAGTCCATCTATACTGACCTCCATCAGGTTGCAAACTGAATATATTTTTTTCTGCATCTACCTCTGAAAAAATATTGGGCTTCTAGCTGTGTGTGGGACTTGTTGTATTAGTCCATCTATACAGACCTCCATCAGGTTGCAAACTGAATATATTTTTTTCTGCATCTACCTCTGAAAAAATATTGGGCTTCTAGCTGTGTGTGGGACTTGTTGTATTAGTCCATCTATACTGACCTCCATCAGGTTGCAAACTGAATATATTTTTTTCTGCATCTACCTCTGAAAAAATATTGGGCTTCTAGCTGTGTGTGGGAATTGTTCTATTAATCCATCTATACAGACCTCCATCAGGTTGCAAACTGAATATATTTTTTTCTGCATCTACCTCTGAAAAAATATTGGGCTTCTAGCTGTGTGTGGGACTTGTTGTATTAGACCATCTATACTGACCTCCATCAGGTTGCAAACTGAATATATTTTTTTCTGCATCTACTTCTGAAAAAATATTGGGCTTCTAGCTGTGTGTGGGACTTGTTCTATTAATCCATCTATACAGACCTCCATCAGGTTGCAAACTGAATATATTTTTTTCTGCATCTAGCTCTGAAAAAATATTTGGCCTTCTAGCAGTGTGTGGGACTTTCTCTATTAGTCCATCTATACTGACCTCCATCAGGTTGCAAATTGAATATAATTTTTTTCTGCATCTAACCCAGCCAATAGTTTTGGCCTAATACCACAGTTTGGCCACTCAGCTCTGCTCGGTTACCATCCATTGTTTTTTTGTGCAAACAACTCCAGAGTTGTTAATTAGTTAACCACCAAAATGAGTGGAAAAAGGCCTGCTGCTGGTGGAAAGGGGAATAGGCGTGTTGGGAAGGGGAAAAAAGGTTGTGTCCGTGGGGTAGGTGTTAAAGCAACAGTAACATCTGCAGAAGAAAGACCATCTTCCAGCCAAACTAAAATGTCTACTTCTTTTAGCGGACAATGTGATAAGATCCCTTTCTTACGGCCACGCCAATCGCTACAAATTCCAGATGAGGCACAAAAACAGCAGGTGCTTCAACGGATATCAAGTGCTCCTTTAAGTGGGCTCTCCTCCACATCAACTTCAACATCACAAATACTCCAGTCCTCAAAGGTGTCACCCCAATCGCACTTGCTTCCTCACAGCTCCCAAATCTCCAGCTGCCTGTCTGAGTATGAGGTAGAACAGATGGTTGAGTCTGCAGAGCTGTTTACTCATACTATAGCCTGGGAATCAGAGGTCGACTCCAGCGCTTCTGTGAATCCAGATGAGGAAATGATCTGCACTGATGCCCAGAATCTTTATGAGTCGGATCCAGGACCAGACGCAGAAGGTTCTGACCATAATGTAGACCCTCATTCCCAAACTGTAACTCCTGTTGGTGGAGACAATGAGGAAGACGATGATAAGACTCAAATACCTGATTGGAGCGACAACTTTAGTTTTTTGTCAGGGCAGGAACAGGTTGGCTCTGAGGATGACGGGTGTGATAACGCACAGGGTGATGATGATGAGGTTGGAGATCCCAGTTACTGTCAACCCACAGTCAGCCAAGAGATGAGGTCAGCAGAGGAGGTGGAGGAAGATGCTAGTGACAACGAGGTCAGGTTGCGCCTTCCTGGACAGAGACGTAGTACTGGAAGCACGTCAACAACTGCATCCTCAAACACAACTCTGCCTCTCACCACAAGTCGTGGTGGCTCTTCAGGTCGCATGGGTGCTAAGCCTTGCATAGCCTGGGCATTTTTTCAGATCGATAAAGATGACCCAACTCGTGTTATCTGTAACATTTGTCAGCAAAAGCTAAGTAGAGGCCAAAAAATACATAGTTTGAGTACTTCATGCATGAACCGGCACATGGACATGAAGCATAAGTTGCAGTGGGAAGCTCAGTGTGCTACAATGCGGCCTAGCCGGCCGGGCCAACCACCGTCTGCCATATCTTGTGCATCCGCGGCCTCTTCATCCTCTGTGACTGGGGGGACAGCAGTCACACCTGTTTTGGGGCGCAGACCTGCCACCTCTTTACCCGCAACAGCCAGCGTGATTGGCAGGTCATCATTTTCTTTGGAGGTGGTAACACCAGCTGGTGTTGAGCGCTGTCCGACATTGATAGCACCACCTTTGGATCAAGGCAACCTAACATGTCCGCCTGCATCTTCCTCACAGACCGGCAGTTTGCCGGGGACACCCTTATCAACCCCGTCTAAGCACAATAGCCAGCCCTCGGTCCCTCAGATGTGGACAAGTAAAAGACCATTTCCTCCTAGCCATAAGAAAGCTAAGAGGTTGAATTTCACCATCTGCAAGTTCTTGGCTACAGAAATGCTGCCTTTCCGCCTGGTGGACACAGAGGATTTTCGAGACCTTATGTCCGTCGCAGTGCCCCAGTACCAGATGCCCAGTCGGCACTACTTCTCAAAGAAAGGTGTGCCTGCGCTCCACCAGCATGTCGCACACAACATCACCGCTTCTTTGAGAAACTCTGTGTGTGACAGGGTGCATTTCACCACAGACACTTGGACGAGTAGGCATGGACAGGGGCGTTACATGTCGCTGACTGGGCACTGGGTAACTATGGTGACAGCAGGACAAGGGGCTGCTGTCCAAGTCTTGCCGTCCCCACGAGTTGTGCGTCAATCCTCTTTGTCAAAGTTCCTCCACTGCTTCTGCCTCCTCAACCTCCTCTCGGTCTTCCACCTGCACCCAAAGCCTGTCTGGTCATGCCACAAGCTTTCTAACTGTGCAGAAGGGATCCTGCACACCTCCTTACTATGCTGGCAGTAGGGTTCAACGTCATCAGGCGGTTTTTACATTGAAATGTCTGGGAAATGTGAGTCACACAGCTGAGGAGTTGTGGTCAGCTCTGGAGAAGCAATTTCATGAATGGTTGTCTCCACTGGACCTGAAACCAGGGAAGGCCGTGTGCGACAATGCTGCAAACCTGGGTGCAGCCCTTCGCCGGGGCAATGTCACACACGTGCCTTGTATGGCTCACGTGTTGAACCTGGTTGTCCAGCAATTTTTAGCCCACTATCCCAGACTAGATGGCCTTCTGCAGAGGGCACGGTCGCTGTGTGCTCACTTTCGTCGTTCGCATCCCGCAGCTCAGCGACTTACATCTCTACAGAAGTCGTTGGGCCTGCCACTTCACCGGCTAAAATGCGATGTGCCTACCCGGTGGAATTCAACTCTGCACATGTTGCAGCGACTGTGGCAGCACCGACAAGCCCTGGTGCAATACGTTCTGACGTATAGCCTGGGCCAACGAGATCCAGAGGTGGGGCGAATCACGCTGCAGGAGTGGTCTCAGATCAGGGACCTATGCACTCTTCTGCACAGTTTTGAAATGGCGACGAAGATGTTTAGTGCTGACGATGCCATTATCAGCATGACTATTCCGGTGATTTACATGCTGGAGCACATGTTAAACAGAATTCGGAGTCAGGTGGTGGCACAAGAGGAGGTGGAGGAAGTAGAGGAGGAGGAGTTGTATGCGGAAGGGCTAACATCTGCAAGGTCCAGACGGTCGGCAGCACCAAGGCGGCAGGCATGTGAGGGTGGGGGAGATGGTTTTACCAGGGCACATGGTAGCAGCCAAACTAGTGAGGAAGGTGCAGGAGCCCAGGAAGAAGTGGAGGACGAACTGATGGAAGACTCATCAGATGAGGGAGACCTTGATCACATTTCTGTTGTGCGAGGTTGGGGGGAGAGGACAGAGGAAGGAAGCATGATTGTTACCTCGCCACCAACACAACAGGGACTTGGTGCTCCTGGATGCGCAACACACATGAGTGCCTTCTTGCTGCACTACCTGCAACATGACCCTCGAATTGTGAGAATTAGAAATAATCCTGACTACTGGGTTGCCACACTGTTAGATCCCCGGTACAAAAGTAAATTTGCAGAAATTATTCCTGCCATAGAAAGGGATGCACGCATGCAGGAGTATCAGCAGAGACTGTTGCAGAATCTTACATGTGCTTTTCCACAAAATACCAGTGGTGCACGTAGTGAATCTCACAGTTCCAACTTGCCAACCGTGGGACCGTCAAGTGTTCAGCACTCAAACCGTAACAGAACCACAGTATCTGCTGGTAACATCAATTTTGCGGAATCATTTCACCACTTTTTTAGCCCATCCTTTGCAAGGCCACAGGAGACAAGAAGTCTGACACATAGTCAACGCCTAGAGACGATGGTACAGGAGTATCTCCAAGTAAACATTGAAGCCATGACTGTGTCACTGGACCCTTGCTCTTTTTGGGCTTCCAATCTGGATAAATGGCCGGAGCTAGCCACTTACGCCTTGGAGATCTTGTCATGCCCCGCAGCCAGCGTTCTGTCTGAACGTGTGTTCAGCGCTGCTGGTGGTGTGCTGACAGATAAGCGCACGCGGCTCTCCACTGATAATGTAGACAGACTCACATTCATAAAGATGAACAAATCATGGATCCGAAATGACTTTTCTACCCCTGTGTCATCCTGGGGAGAGTAAAAGCTTGATGATTGGTTAAAATCACCCTACCAACCGTTTTAAGCTTTCAAATTACTAATCATGTTTATCTGTATCTTGGCTGGAAAATAATTTGGGCTTTGTAGCAGTGTGCAGCACTGATTCTATTAGGCCATCTATAATAAGCTCCACCAGATTTAAAATTACTAATCATGTTTATCTGTATCTTGACTGGAAAATAATTTGGGCTTTGTAGCAGTGTGCAGCACTGATCCTATTAGGCCATATATACTAAAGCTTCACCAGATTTAAAATTAATAATAATTTTTAGCTGCATCTAGCCCGGAAAATAATTTTGGGGCTCCGAGATGCGCAAGACACATAAGTGCCTTCTTGCTGCACTACCTGCAGCATGACCCTCATATTGTCAGAATTCGAAGTAATCATGACTACTGGGTTGCCACACTCTTAGATCCCCCAAACTTTTCGATCAACCTTTTCATTTTAATAAAGACCAAAAAAATGGTCATTTTTGAAATTATAAGCATTAGCAGGTTGTTAGAAACTGAAATCAAACAGTTTTCAACTCAAAACTTTATTCTAGGTGATGTTACATTTTCACATAGGACCCCTTGTTCGAAAGGAGCTTCTGAACTCTCTCGTCCATTGAATTTGTCAGGTTTTGGATGGTTTCTGCTTCAATTGTTTTGCATAAGGACAGAATACCCTCCCAGAGCTGTTGCTTAGATGTGAACTGCCTCCCGCCATCATAGACACTCCTTTTAATGATGCTCCAAAGGGTCTGAATGGGGTAGAGGTCAGGGGAGCATGGGGGTCACACCATAAGTTTGTCCCCTTTTATGCCCATATCAGCCAGAGATACAGATGTTTTATGTGCAGCATGAGATGGTGCATTATCATGCAGAAAAATGATCTTGCTGTGAAATACACGGTTCTTCTTCTTGAACCATGGCAGGAAGTGCTGTTTGAGAAAATCCACATACATTATGGAGTTCATCTTTAGCGCCTTCAGGGATCCTAAAGGGGCCGACAATCTCTCTCCCCATGATTCCAGCCCAAAACATTACTCCACCTCCTCCTTGTTGGCGCTGTAGCCGTGTTTGCGTGGGGTGTCCATCAACCAGCCATCCTCCACTCCATCCATCTGGACCATCGAGCGCTGCACGGCACTCATCCGTGAACAAAACAGTTTTGAAATCAGTCTTCATGTAATGTTTGGCCCACTGGAGCCGTTTCTGCTTGTGTGAAGTGGATAGAGGAGGTCGACAGGATGGCGTATGTACAGCTGCAAACCTCTGAAGGACCCTGCATCTTGTTGTTCGGGGGACGTTGGAGGCACAAGCAGCTTCAAAAACTTGTCTGCTGCTATGACAAGGCTTTTTTGCCGCTGCTCTTTCAACCTGACGTAATTGCCTGTAGGAAAGAGTCCTCAATTTGCCCTTATCAGCACGCACACGTGTGTACTGTGAATCAGCTACATACTTCTTGATTGCCAAGACACTTCATCCTGATCATCGCACAATGTTGATTGTAGTCATGCCTTGACCTAAACACTCCACAATTTGTTGCTTCTCAGCAGCCGACACATCCTTTTTCTTTCCCATTTTGGCAGAAAATGTAGGCTGCTTAATAATGTGAGACAGCCTTCTTAAGTAGTCTTGCCTTTCATTGGACACACCTGCCAAACTAATTAGCACAGGTGTCTGCAATTGCTTACAGTGATATAAAGAGCCCTGACACACATCACCATCAATGAGTTTAACTGACAAACAAACAAATTCTTCCCTTATCACTAAATAAACACTTTTTGCATAATAATTTGGAACACAGTGTACATGTGCTTTTCCACAAAACACCAGTGGTTCACGTAGTGAATCTTACAGTTCTAACTTGCCAACCGTGGTCTGTATGGAGTTGTTCAATAAAGGGCCCAAAATTAAGATAACATAGATGGGAGAGGTCTCTATGAATAGGAATTCCTAAGTATTTGATACCCTGTGAGGGCCAGGCAAAGGGAAAGTTGGACTGGATGGAATCCTATATGGATTTGGGGAGGGAGACATCGAGGGCCTCAGACTTCGCTGCATTGATTTTAAAATTTGACCATGTAACAAAGTGATCTATTTCAGCCATAACAGCATGGATGGATATATGTGATTGAGTGATATATACTAGGACATCATCAGCAAATAGAGAGCACTTGTACTCGGTGCCTCCCACCTCAATCCACCTAATATTGGGGTTATGGCGAATTGATGAGAGCAGGTGCTCCGTCACTAGGATGTATAAGAGAGAGGACAGAGAACATCCCTGCCTTGTCCCATTGGTGATTGTGAAAGGTGATGAAAATGTTCTGACGCGCCCCCTGGGCCTTGGGACACCCGGAGCCGGACCCTTTTTGGTGGATGCTGGTGGTTGTAGTCTCCGTGGCGGCGACCCGGTTCCGTGGCTCAAGGCGGTCAAACCAGTGGTGGAACTATTTATGTGGTTTTGATGTTTAAATGTCCGACTACGCCACCCGTGGATTGCGGTCAGAGTGAACCGCCGCTCCAGGGCAGACCGCTGAGGCTGGTGTTGTGGGTGCAGCAGAGCGTAGCATAACTCCCCACGGGAGGAGTATAGCCTCAGGGCAGTGTATGCGGAGGATGGGGGTGATGGTGCAGGGCAGCAGCAGTAATGACACGGAGTCAGTGATGCAGTCCAGGGTCTTTACTCACAGTTCTTATTATCCAGACCACGTCTGCAGGTAACGGCTGCCCACGTCGTACTGTGCTCACCAGGTGAGGGGCTCAGACAACTCCCAGATAACTTTGGAGTGCTTCACAGGACCCCCTTTGTGTGTCCTTTGTCTGGCCTTTCTTACCAACCCTTCTGTCCGGCTGCCTCGGGCCTCCTCTTGGTAAACTTGGCGCCAGTTTCCCTGACCCTATGTGGTGCCTTCCTAGCGGGTGTAGCGAGGGGCTGCGCCACATAAAATGTCACAGCCTCCTGTTTCTAGCTGAGGGTCGTTTCCTGCCTCCACTAGTTTCGGGGACCGGTCTCCCCCTTTGGCCTGACCCCTCCACGCAGGTGGATTCGGGCGTGCGGTGGCGACTCGCCCGTCCGCACCCCTGAGATCCCTTCGTTCCTCGTTCCTGGAGCCTTCTCCGCTCCTCTTCCTTCCTTCTCCATCTTCCAGGCCTGGGCCTCTGTTACTAGGCCCGCCTCCGGAGCAGAGCTCATGCAGAGCCCCTGCTCCCTGCCACTTCTGCTCAAACTTCTCTGCACTGAACTAAGATGGTGCCCACCTTTTATACTCCCTTCTCAATGCACCCAGGAACTGCTTCCTCCCTGCTCCTGCACTACAGGGTTCCCCTTCCTCAGTGTTCCCTCCCCCCACTCCAGCCAGGGACAGGGACTGTCGTGCCCATCTCAGGGGCATATTGGTCGCCCTGCCCCACGGCAATGTGGTGTAATGCATGCAGGTGTCGGGTCCTGATCCACACTACATCCTTACCTGAGAGTGAGATATCACACCTCTGGGTGAGGTGCAATACCTCTGTAGCAACCGAGCCCTCAGGGTGCTACAGTTCCATTTATCTTCAGCCTAGGTGACGTATTGCGATACAGGGCCGTGATTTTGGCTATAAAAGGGTCCCCTAGACCCCTACCCCAAGCTTTTTAAGAGAATCATATATGGCGTGCCAGGAGACTCTATGGAATGCTTTCTCAGCATCCAACGAGAGTATCTAATTACAAATTTTTAACTGCATCTAGCCCAGGAAATACTTTGTGCCTAGTAGCAGTGTCTGCTAGTCAGCGGATTATCCCGGCTGTTAAGCAAGCTACACCACCTGTAGTTTGGACACTTCATTTTTTCAAAGGAAATGCTTCGGGACCACGGGATACTCAGTGAAGAGCATCAGGAGGCACCCCAAGGCATAGGGGCTCAGACTGGCAGTAGGATGCCTTGCGGTGGACAGCCGAGCTCGATCCTTATAAAAGCTTTTTAACTGCAGCAGCTTTAGTGGACGCTACTGGAGCTGGAATTACGCGGCTGCTGGCATGAGACTTGCCCTCCAATAGATCATTGTAAATGGATTTAAAGTGTATTTATTCAAATTAGAGAGACAATTTAAATTAAAAAGCTTAGAGCTGCCTCCACCACAGGGGGGCTCGCTCGACCCACCAGCGGACAGGCACCAGTATTGGGAGAGGGGGGCTGGCCGTCAGGGTTCACCGCGGCTCTGGCACAAACCCGGCGACACGGAGGTGGCACGGGCAGGAGCGGACTGAACGTGTCGGCTTCTCACTTTTTGGATTTTAGAAGGGCATGACATGCCTATATCTGTGTCTCCCCCTCCTTTTACTCCTCCACCTCTTTTCTTTTCGCATGACTATATGTACTTGTCACTTTTCCATGTGTTAGTTGTTTCTTCTGAGCAGTTTGTCAGCTTTTGGACACCTTTGAAGGTGTTTTCTATGTGTTTCTATGTGTTTTTGTTTGCCTGCCATTGGTTTTAACGGTGTTCGAAGGTGTTCGACGAACAGTTCGACGAACAGTTCGGCGAACACACGGGTGTTCGACGAACCGAACCGAACTCGAACACTACGGGGGTGGCTCAACACTAATTAAAAGCTTACTCAACAAGGGCAGTGGCAACCTTCTGGGCGGAAAAAGCCGGTATTTCAATAGAACAGATAAGTAGAGCTGCGACATGGTCATTCCCCTCTACCTTCTTTAAGCATTATCGGCTGGACCTAGCCTCTTCTTCAGACCTCACTTTTGGGAGGTTTCTAGAAGCGGTGGTCCCTCCAGAACAATACATTTCTCTGCAATTCTCTCTATGGTGCTGTCATGGTGGAAGAAGAAAGATGTAGTTACTTATCGGTAACGGGATTTCTCAAAGCCCATGACAGCACCTGTATATTTCCTCCCTTCATGTGTGGGTGTGCACAATTATTTGGTATTTTGTTATTTATGCATGGCCACAGGGTGTTCCTGATAAAGATAATAATGATGATATATTTTGTGTTATTAACCTGGAGGTCCTCTCGTGCTCTGTAAACAACTGATACGGGAGAGAGGTACCGCCCTTTTTATCTGTAGGTTTCCTGTCCTTGAAGGGCGGATCCCCTCTCTCCGTGGTGCTGTTATGGGCTCTGAGAAATCCCATTACCACTACGTCTTTTTTCACTTTTAGTCTAGCTGAGCTAGTACTTCTTCACATTTAAAACAATACAATTCACTTGTTTTATCTACCTAAGTAAAACAATTTTTGAACGGCTTAGGAAAGAGTTATTGCTTTTTCATTTAGCAAAATGCAAATCTCTTTTTATTTCCCAATCATGGATAACTGTTGCACCCAACCATGTAAAAATGCCAAGGCTTCTTCAGTTTGAACCTCCTATCTGTAAACAATGGAAATGCATGCATCTGCCACCCCCATCCTCCCAAAAGGGAACATTTTTAGACCGTTTACACAGTTTTGGTAGCCTAAAAAGTCTGATACAGCAGAGTTTTTTTAAATATGCTGTTGGTTACCTCTGTTTGTCATCTGTTTCCCATAGCCATATATATAGCTTGAAGTCACTTGGACATTAAAAAGGATGTGTTGGCATTACAGAGCTCCAAACATGTTCAATTGACTCCAAAGGGAACTGATAGTGTTCTGCAGACATTTTCCAGTTAATTAGAGGCTTTTTAATTATGTGACTTGAGAAAATTTATTTGTTGCAAATTTTTAGGGAAAATTCATAAAAACCTGAGAATTCAAATTTCAAACGATCAGCTCATCCCTACCTTTAATCTATTGCTGCATTAGGTTGTGACTTAATGTGTGAAGGAAGCTAAAGAGTAGTGATGGGCGAGCACTAAAATGCTCGGGTGCTCGATGCTCGGGTCGAGAACATTGGAATACTCGGGTGCTCGACCCGAGCAACGAGCCCAATGTAAGTCTATGGGAAACCATTTTTCCAGAGGCTCCCCCCGGCGGTCTGCAGAGGGCCTAAAAATTGCCCAAATCAATGGGAACAGTGCTGAAATTACATGTGAACAGCATGGGGAAGACCCCTGGAAGCATTTCTGACTCCCAGGTCACTGCTGTTAACAACAATGTCAGCGGTATTACGCCACTTTTACGGATTCACAATAAAACATACAAAAAAGTAAACCAAAATGGATTTTCCTGGGAAATATGTTAAGGAACATCCTTTCCAGGGTAATGACTTGTATATACAGCAAAATAAATAATCAAAAACAAAAATACTCCTCCACGCCTTGGGCTATGTTCACACTTAGCATTTTTGATGCGTTTTTGCACTTTTGCATTACTTTCAACAGTGAAAAATGCAGGAAGCGTATACCCATGTGTGGGTGTAAAGAGGTGCATGGGAATACACCTCCTAAAAAAAGACACTGGATTTGAGTTTATGCTATGCTGCTATCATTCGGTGGTGTTAAGAAGTCTGTCCCAATCCAGCCCTTGTTCATTTTTATAAGAGTCAGCCTGTCAGTATTTTCAGTTGACAGGCGGATGCGCTTATCAGTTATAATTCCAACAGCGGCACTAAAAACCCGCTCTGATAAAACGCTAGCAGCAGGGCAGGCCAGGACCTCCAAGGCGTAGAGAGCCAGTTTGTTCCACGTATCCAGCTTGGATACCCAATAATTATAAGGCACAGAGGAATCACGGAGGATGTTGGTACGGTCGGCAAGGTACTCCCTCAGCATCTTCCCAAACTTTGCACTCCTTGTGAGAGTACAGGGCCTGTGCAATGGTAGGGGCTGATAAAATTCTCCCAGAACTTTGATAGTGTTCCCCTGCCTCTGCTGGATTGAAGTTTTGTCTCTCTCGCCTGTACTCCTTGGTTGTCCAACGAACTGTGACCTCTGCCGCCAGGGTTTTCAGATGGAAATTTTTTTAATAGTTCCGTAACAAGGGCCTTCTGGTACTGCCCCATTTTTGTAGACCTGTCCGCCTCAGGAATAAAAGATATAAAGTTCTCCTTGTAGCGTGGGTCTAGAAGTGTCACCAACCAGTCTTGACTGTCACCCAAAATTTTGAGAACGCGAGGGTCATAGGAAAGGCAGCGTAACATAAACTCAGCCATGCGTGCCAGACTGCTAACAGGCAAGACTTCCGTGTCCTCACCAAGAGGACAAGTGACCATGCTCTCCTCCTCCTCCTCTCTGTGCTCAGGCCATCCACACTGAACAGACTGTATGACAGTTGTGCAGGTAGTACCGTCTATAGCACATGAAACTAGCTCATGTTCTTCTTCCTCCTCCTCCTCTTCCTCATTGTTATCCAATACACGTTGGGATGAGATGAGGCTGGGATGTGTGTAATCACCCTGTATGGTTCCTTGCTGCATGTCATCGTACTCCACCTGCAATGCATCCTCTTTGATTGTGAGCAGAGAGCATTTCAGAAGACAGAGAAGCGGGATGGTGACGCTAATTATGGTGGAGTCCTCAAAGTTTTGGAGGATGGTACATATGTCTGACATCCATGTCCACTCCTGAGGTCTTATGTGTGGAGTCTGAACTGAATACCGAAGGCCTTGTTGATGCTGGTACTCAACAACTGCCCTCTTCTGCTCACAAATCCTTCCCAACATCTGCAGTGTAGAGTTCCAATGCGTGGGGACATCACATACCAGTCTGTGAGCTGGAAGCCGCAAACGCTGCTGAAACACGGCAAGGGCGGCGGAAGCCGTAGGTGACTTTCTAAAATGGGCACACAGGCGGCGTACTTTAACAAGCAGATCCGGCAGCTCCGGGTAGGATTTGAGAAACCGCTGAACCACGAGGTTAAGAATAAGAGCCAGGCATGGTATGTGTGTGAGCTCGCCTCGCCTCAGAGCCGCCACCAGGTTCCGGCCATTGTCACACATGAACATGCCTGACTGTAAGATCAGCGGTGTGAGCCACAGATCTGCCTGCTCTTTAAGAGCTGTCCACAACTCTTCAGCATTGTGCGGTTTGTCATCTAAGCATATTAGCTTCAGCACAGCCAGTTGCCGCTTGACCGAGGCAGTGCTTCCAGCTTGTGACTAATGTGGTCATTTCAGAGATGGAGGCTGAAGAGGAGGAGGAGGCTGAGGAGAATGAGGTACAGGAGCAGTAGACTGTGAGGGCAACCCTGATTGACCTAGGGCCCCAATCCTTGGCGTTAGGAGGACGTGTTCCATCCCAAGGTCTGACTGGGTCCCGGCTTCCACTATGTTAACCCAGTGTGCCGTCAGTGAGATGTACCATCCCTGAGCACAAGCACTTGGTTAGGTGGACTTTCCCTGTAACTGCGTTGTTGAGGGCACGGCTAATGTTTTGGGACACGTACTTGTTTAATGCGGGGACGGCACACCGGGAGAAATAGTGGTGGCTTGGAACCGAGTACAGAGGGATAGCCGCTGCCATCAGGTTGTGGAATGCTTCTGTCTCCACGAGCCTAAAAGGCAACATTTCGAGCACAAGCAGTCGTGAAATGTGGGAATTTAGTAGTGTGGCCTGTGGGGCGTTGGCTGCGTATTTGCGCTTGCGTTCCAAGGACTGGGGTATGGACAACTGAACGCTGCACTGGGACAAGGACGTGGACGTGCTTCCTGATGCTGCTACTTGAGAGTGTGCAACGACAGGTGCAGAGCAGGAGGCATCTTCGCATGCACCATGGACAGGGGATTGGCTTGCATGCACAACAGCGGAAGAAGCTGTGGTGCCACCCGCAGACACTGTTCCTGGACTCTGGGGTTCGGCCCACAAAGTCGGGTGCTTTGCTGCCATGTGCTGATCATGCTGGTGGTGGTCAGGCTGGTAGTTTTGCCACCCCTGCTGATGCTGGCCTGGCAGGTGGTGCAAATGGCCTTTTTGTGGTTATCAGCAGAGTCTTTAAAAACAACCAGACTCGGGAAGACCTAACAGTTGTACTGGCAACTTCCTTCGTGTTGGTGTTACGGGGAACGGTTGCCTGCCTTCTGTCTGTGGCCACCACACTGCTTCTTCCTGCTTGTTGGGGTGCTCTGCCTCCCCCCCTGTGTGTTGCTCTCCTCGCTCTGCATGTCCTCCTGCCAGATAGGGTCAGTTACTATATCATCCACCACCTTGTCTTCCACTTCCGCACCATGGTCCTCCTCCTGACTTTCTGGCAATTGTGTCTCATCATCGTCCACCTCTTGTGACACTTTCCCACCGTCGCCTTTGTGTGACCGTGGATGCTCAAATATTTGGGCATCGTTACATGCGATCTCCTCTTGCCCCGCTTTAAGTGGACCAGGAAAGAGGCCCGAATTTATAAATGGAAAAGTGAACAGCTCTTCAGAGTGTCCAAGTGTGGGATCAGTTGTCTCTGGGCACTTGGCATGGTGGGAGGAAGGAGGATCAGGGTGAGGAATATGCAGTCCAGACTCACGGCTACTGAGACTTGACTGTGTGGAAGACTGGGTGATGGTGGTGGCAAAGTGACTGGAAGCATTATCAGCTTTCCAACCAACAACCTTTTGACACTGATCTGGGTTCAATAGTGGTGTGCTGTGGTCCCCTAGGAATTGGGACAGGAAGGTCGGGCGAGAAGATATGGGTGTTTGTTGTGGCACAATTTCAGCTTGCCCACGGCCTTGGTCTCTGCATGCACCATCACCATCACGTCCAGTTCCCCGTCCCTTGCCACGCGCCTTGCCCATTTTAAATGGAGGACAATATCTTCCACGCTCACTACAAATGGCTGAATTTGGAGCGAAGTTATATGTAATCCGTGTGATGGAGAAACCACAGTTTTAAATACCTGGCCTGTAGGCAACTATTTTGAACAGCAAACCGGTGTCAAAAACTTCGCTGACACACTGAAAAAAAATTTAAATGGATGCCAAAAATGGTAGTATTTTCAGCACAATTATATGTGATCCATGTGACGGATAAACCACAGTTTTAAATAGCTGGATTTCTAGCGCTGTAATATGGAAAGAACCTGGCTGTATTCTGCAGTGCCAACAAGCAAATGGCACAGAAAAACTGTGTTCTCTGGATTGCTTTTGAAGCAAATAATGAGGATTAAGATCCAAAAAAATTATTCCTGTTTATTCCTGGACCCTGAGACCTGGGCCTTTGTCTAGAAATGTCTAACAGCAGCAGAAGGCAGAACTGGAATGGAGCCTCTTGTGCTATATGCACTGCAGTCTGCTATATACACTGCCTGCCTGCCTGCCTATATTCACTGCCTGCCTTATATTTCTGTGACACCCCAGGGGTCTGGTTGCCACAGTAATAGAGATATTATGTCTGAGAGCAAGTGGGAGGTTGCTCTGGTCAGGAGCCCTAAGCATTAGTGTTGAGCCACCCCCGTAGTGTTCGAGTTCGGTTCGGTTCGTCGAACACCCGTGTGTTCGCCGAACTGTTCGTCGAACTGTTCGTCGAACACCTTCGAACACCGTTAAAACCAATGGCAGGCAAACAAAAACACATAGAAACACATAGAAAACACCTTCAAAGGTGTCCAAAAGCTGACAAACTGCTCAGAAGACACAACTAACACATGGAAAAGTGACAAGTACATATAGTCATGCGAAAATAAAAGAGGTGGAGGAGTAAAAGGAGGGGGAGACACAGATATAGGCATGTCATGCCCTTCTAAAATCCAAAAAGTGAGAAGCCGACACGGCCAGTCCGCTCCTGCCCGTGCCACCTCCGTGTCGCCGGGTTTGTGCCAGAGCCGCGGTGAACCCTGATGGCCAGCCCCCCTCTCCCAATACTGGTGCCTGTCCGCTGGTGGGTCGAGCGAGCCCCCCTGTGGTGGAGGCAGCTCTAAGCTTTTTAATTTAAATTTTCTCTCTAATTTGAATGAATACACTTTAAATCCATTTACAAGGATCTATTGGAGGGCAAGTCTCATGCCAGCAGCCGCGTAATTCCAGCTCCAGTAGCGTACACTAAAGCTGCTGCAGTTAAAAAGCTTTTATAAGGATCAAGCTCGGCTGTCCACCGCAAGGCATTCTACTGCCAGTCCCAGCCCCTATGCCTTGGGGTGCCTCCTGATGCTCTTCACTGAGTATCCCGTGGTCCCGAAGCATTTCCTTTGAAAAAATGAAGTGTCTAAACTACAGGTGGTGTAGCTTGCTTAACAGCCGGGATAATCCGCTGACTAGCAGACACTGCTACTAGGCACAAAGTATTTCCTGGGCTAGATGCAGTTAAAAATTTGTAATTAGATACTCTCGTTGGATGCTGAGAAAGCATTCCATAGAGTCTCCTGGCACGCCATATATGATTCTCTTAAAAAGCTTGGGGTAGGGGTCTAGGGGACCCTTTTATAGCCAAAATCACGGCCCTGTATCGCAATACGTCACCTAGGCTGAAGATAAATGGAACTGTAGCACCCTGAGGGCTCGGTTGCTACAGACGTATTGCACCTCACCCAGAGGTGTGATATCTCACTCTCAGGTAAGGATGGAGTGTGGATCAGGACCCGACACCTGCATGCATTACACCACATTGCCGTGGGGCAGGGCGACCAATATGCCCCTGAGATGGGCACGACAGTCCCTGTCCCTGGCTGGAGTGGGGGGAGGGAACACTGAGGAAGGGGAACCCTGTAGTGCAGGAGCAGGGAGGAAGCAGTTCCTGGGTGCATTGAGAAGGGAGTATAAAAGGTGGGCACCATCTTAGTTCAGTGCAGAGAAGTCTGAGCAGAAGTGGCAGGGAGCAGGGGCTCTGCATGAGCTCTGCTCCGGAGGCGGGCCTAGTAACAGAGGCCCAGGCCTGGAAGAGGGAGAAGGAAGGAAGAGGAGCGGAGAAGGCTCCAGGAACGAGGAATGAAGGGATCCCAGGGGTGCGGACGGGCGAGTCGCCACCGCACGCCCGAATCCACCTGCGTGGAGGGGTCAGGCCAAAGGGGGAGACCGGTCCCCAAACTAGTGGAGGCAGGAAACGACCCTCAGCTAGAAACCGGAGGCTCTGACATTTTATGTGGCGCAGCCCCTCGCTACACCGGCTAGGAAGGCACCACATAGGGTCAGGGAAACTGGCGCCAAGTTTACCAAGAGGAGGCCCGAGGCAGCCGGACAGAAGTGTTGGTAAGAAAGGCCAGACAAAGGACACACAAAGGGGGTCCTGTGAAGTGCTCCAAAGTTATCTGGGAGTTGTCTGAGCCCCTCACCTGGTGAGCACAGTACGACGTGGGCAGCCGTTACCTGCAGACGTGGTCTGGATAATAAGAACTGTGAGTAAAGGCCCTGGACTGCATCACTGACTCCGTGTCGTTACTGCTGCTGCCCTGCACCATCACCCCCATCCTCCGCATACACTGCCCTGAGGCTATACTCCTCCCGTGGGGAGTTATGCTACGCTCTGCTGCACCCACAACACCAGCCTCAGCGGTCTGCCCTGTAGCGGCGGTTCACTCTGACCGCAATCCACGGGTGGCGTAGTCGGACATTTAAACATCAAAACCACATAAATAGTTCCGCCACTGGTTTGACCGCCCTGAGCCACGGAACCGGGTCGCCGCCACGAAGACTACAACCACCAGCATCCACCAAAAAGGGTCCGGCTCCGGGTGTCCCAAGGCCCAGGGGGTGCGTCAGAACATTTTCATCACCTTTCACAATCACCAATGGGACAAGGCAGGGATGTCCTCTGTCCCCTCTCTTATACATCCTAGTGACGGAGCACCTGCTCTCATCAATTCGCCATAACCCCAATATTAGGTGGATTGAGGTGGGAGGCACCGAGTACAAGTGCTCTCTATTTGCTGATGATGTCCTAGTATATATCACTCAATCACATATATCCATCCATGCTGTTATGGCTGAAATAGATCACTTTGTTACATGGTAAAATTTTAAAATCAATGCAGCGAAGTCTGAGGCCCTCGATGTCTCCCTCCCCAAATCCATATAGGATTCCATCCAGTCCAACTTTCCCTTTGCCTGGCCCTCACAGGGTATCAAATACTTAGGAATTCCTATTCATAGAGACCTCTCCCATCTATGTTATCTTAATTTTGGGCCCTTTATTGAACAATTCCATACAGACCATGGTTGGCAAGTTAGATCTGTAAGATTCACTACGTGAACCGCTGGTGTTTTGTGGAAAAGCAAATGTACACCGCGTTCCAAATTATTATGCAAAAAGTGTTTAGGAGTGATAAGGGAAGAATTTGTTTGTTTGTCAGTTAAACTCATTGATGGTGATGTGTGTCAGGGCTCTTTATATCACTGTAAGCAATTGCAGACACCTGTGCTAATTAGTTTGGCAGGTGTGTCCAATGAAAGGCAAGACTACTTAAGAAGGCTCTCTCACATTATTAAGCAGCCTACATTTTCTGCCAAAATGGGAAAGAAAAAGGATGTGTCGGCTGCTGAGAAGCAACAAATTGTGGAGTGTTTAGGTCAAGGCATGACTACAATCAACATTGTGCGATGATCAGGATGAAGTGTCTTGGCAATCAAGAAGTATGTAGCTGATTCACAGTACACACGTGTGCGTGCTGATAAGGGCAAATTGAGGACTCTTTCCTACAGGCAATTACGTCAGGCTGAAAGAGCAGCGGCAAAAAAGCCTTGTCATAGCAGCAGACAAGTTTTTGAAGCTGCTTGTGCCTCCAACGTCCCCCGAACAACAAGATGCAGGGTCCTTCAGAGGTTTGCAGCTGTGCATACGCCATCCTGTCGACCTCCTCTATCCACTTCACACAAGCAGAAACGGCTCCAGTGGGCCAAACATTACATGAAGACTGATTTCAAAACTGTTTTGTTCACGGATGAGTGCCGTGCAGCGCTCGATGGTCCAGATGGATGGAGTGGAGGATGGCTGGTTGATGGACACCCCACGCAAACACGGCTACAGCGCCAACAAGGAGGAGGTGGAGTAATGTTTTGGGCTGGAATCATGGGGAGAGAGATTGTCGGCCCCTTTAGGATCCCTGAAGGCGCTAAAGATGAACTCCATAATGTATGTGGATTTTCTCAAACAGCACTTCCTGCCATGGTTCAAGAAGAAGAACCGTGTATTTCACAGCAAGATCATTTTTCTGCACGATAATGCACCATCTCATGCTGCACATAAAACATCTGCATCTCTGGCTGATATGGGCATAAAAGGGGACAAACTTATGGTGTGACCCCCATGCTCCCCTGACCTCTACCCCATTCAGAACCTTTGGAGCATCATTAAAAGGAGTGTCTATGATGGCGGGAGGCAGTTCACATCTAAGCAACAGCTCTGGGAGGGTATTCTGTCCTCATGCAAAACAATTGAAGCAGAAATCATCCAAAACCTGACAAATTCAATGGACGAGAGAGTTCAGAAGCTCCTTTCGAACAAGGGGTCCTATGTGAAAATGTAACATCACCTAGAATAAAGTTTTGAGTTGAAAACTGTTTGATTTCAGTTTCTAACAACCTGCTAATGCTTATAATTTCAAAAATGACCATTTTTTTGGTCTTTATTAAAATGAAAAGGTTGATCGAAAAGTTTGGGGGATCTAAGAGTGTGGCAACCCAGTAGTCATGATTACTTCGAATTCTGACAATATGAGGGTCATGCTGCAGGTAGTGCAGCAAGAAGGCACTTATGTGTCTTGCGCATCTCGGAGCCCCAAAATTATTTTCCGGGCTAGATGCAGCTAAAAATTATTTTTAATTTTAAATCTGGTGGAGCTTATTATAGATGGCCTAATAGGATCAGTGCTGCACACTGCTACAAAGCCCAAATTATTTTCCAGTCAAGATACAGATAAACATGATTAGTAATTTGAAAGCTTAAAACGTTTGGTAGGGTGATTTTAACCAATCATCAAGCTTTTACTCTCCCCAGGATGACACAGGGGTAGAAAAGTCGTTTCGGATCCATGATTTGTTCATCTTTATGAACGTGAGTCTGTCTACATTATCAGTGGAGAGCCGCGTGCGCTTATCTGTCAGCACACCACCAGCAGTGCTGAACACACGTTCAGACAGAACGCTGGCTGCGGGGCATGACAAGATCTCCAAGGCGTAAGTGGCTAGCTCCGGCCATTTATCCAGATTGGAAGCCCAAAAAGAGCAAGGGTCCAGTGACACAGTCGTGGCTTCAATGTTTACTTGGAGATACTCCTGTATCATCGTCTCTAGGCGTTGACTATGTGTCAGACTTCTTGTCTCCTGTGGCCTTGCAAAGGATGGGCTAAAAAAGTGGTGAAATCATTCCGCAAAATTGATGTTACCAGCAGATACTGTGGTTCTGTTACGGTTTGAGTGCTGAACACTTGACGGTCCCACGGTTGGCAAGTTGGAACTGTGAGATTCACTACGTGCACCACTGGTATTTTGTGGAAAAGCACATGTAAGATTCTGCAACAGTCTCTGCTGATACTCCTGCATGCGTGCATCCCTTTCTATGGCAGGAATAATTTCTGCAAATTTACTTTTGTACCGGGGATCTAACAGTGTGGCAACCCAGTAGTCAGGATTATTTCTAATTCTCACAATTCGAAGGTCATGTTGCAGGTAGTGCAGCAAGAAGGCACTCATGTGTGTTGCGCATCCAGGAGCACCAAGTCCCTGTTGTGTTGGTGGCGAGGTAACAATCATGCTTCCTTCCTCTGTCCTCTCCCCCCAACCTCGCACAACAGAAATGTGATCAAGGTCTCCCTCATCTGATGAGTCTTCCATCAGTTCGTCCTCCACTTCTTCCTGGGCTCCTGCACCTTCCTCACTAGTTTGGCTGCTACCATGCACCCTGGTAAAACCATCTCCCCCACCCTCACATGCCTGCCGCCTTGGTGCTGCCGACCTTCCGGACCTTGCAGATGTTAGCCCTTCCGCATACAACTCCTCCTCCTCTACTTCCTCCACCTCCTCTTGTGCCACCACCTGACTCCGAATTCTGTTTAACATGTGCTCCAGCATGTAAATCACCGGAATAGTCATGCTGATAATGGCATCGTCAGCACTAAACATCTTCGTCGCCATTTCAAAACTGTGCAGAAGGGTGCATAGGTCCCTGATCTGAGACCACTCCTCCAGCGTGATTTGCCCCACCTCTGAATCTCGTTGGCCCAGGCTATACGTCAGAACGTATTGCACCAGGGCTTGTCGGTGCTGCCACAGTCGCTGCAACATGTGCAGAGTTGAATTCCACCGGGTAGGCACATCGCATTTTAGCCGGTGAAGTGGCAGGCCCAACGACTTCTGTAGAGATGTAAGTCGCTGAGCTGCGGGATGCGAACGGCGGAAGTGAGCACACAGTGACCGTGCCCTCTGCAGAAGGCCATCTAGTCTGGGATAGTGGGCTACAGGTTCAACACGTGAGCCATACAAGGCACGTGTGTGACATTGCCCCGGCGAAGGGCCGCACCCAGGTTTGCAGCATTGTCGCACACGGCCTTCCCTGGTTTCAGGTCCAGTGGAGACAACGATTCATGAAATTGGTTCTCCAGAGCTGACCACAACTCCTCAGCTGTGTGACTCACATTTCCCAGACATTTCAATGTAAAAACCGCCTGATGACGTTGAGCCCTACTGCCAGCATAGTAAGGAGGTGTGCAGGATCCCTTCTGCGCAGTTAGAAAGCTTGTGGCATGACCAGACAGGCTTTGGGTGCAGGTGGAAGACCGAGAGGAGGTTGAGGAGGCAGAAGCAGTGGAGGAACTTTGACATAAAGAGGATTGACGCACAACTCGTGGGGACGGCAAGACTTGGACAGCAGCCCCTTGTCCTGCTGTCACCATAGTTACCCAGTGCCCAGTCAGCGACATGTAACGCCCCTGTCCATGTCTACTCGTCCAAGTGTCTGTTGTGAAATGCACCCTGTCACACACAGAGTTTCTCAAAGAAGCGGTGATGTTGTGTGCGACATGCTGGTGGAGCGCAGGCACACCTTTCTTTGAGAAGTAGTGCCGACTGGGCATCTGGTACTGGGGCACTGCGACGGACATAAGGTCTCGAAAATCCTCTGTGTCCACCAGGCGGAAAGGCAGCATTTCTGTAGCCAAGAGCTTGCAGATGGTGAAATTCAACCTCTTAGCTTTCTCATGGCTAGGAGGAAATGGTCTTTTACTTGTCCACATCTGAGGGACCGAGGGCTGGCTATTGTGCTTAGACGGGGTTGATAAGGGTGTCCCCGGCAAACTGCCGGTCTGTGAGGAAGATGCAGGCGGACATGTTAGGTTGCCTTCATCCAAAGGTGGTGCTATCGATGTCGGACAGCGCTCAACACCAGCTGGTGTTACCACCTCCAAAGAAAATGATGACCTGCCAATCACGCTGGCTGTTGCGGGTAAAGAGGTGGCAGGTCTGCGCCCCAAAACAGGTGTGACTGCTGTCCCCCCAGTAACAGAGGATGAAGAGGCCGCGGATGCACAAGATATGGCAGACGGTGGTTGGCCCGGCCGGCTAGGCCGCATTGTAGCACACTGAGCTTCCCACTGCAACTTATGCTTCATGTCCATGTGCCGGTTCATGCATGAAGTACTCAAACTATGTATTTTTTGGCCTCTACTTAGCTTTTGCTGACAAATGTTACAGATAACACGAGTTGGGTCATCTTTATCGATCTGAAAAAATGCCCAGGCTATGCAAGGCTTAGCACCCATGCGACCTGAAGAGCCACCACGACTTGTGGTGAGAGGCAGAGTTGTGTTTGAGGATGCAGTTGTTGACGTGCTTCCAGTACTACGTCTCTGTCCAGGAAGGCGCAACCTGACCTCGTCATCACTAGCATCTTCCTCCACCTCCTCTGCTGACCTCATCTCTTGGCTGACTGTGGGTTGACAGTAAGTGGGATCTCCGACCTCATCATCATCACCCTGTGCGTTATCACACCCGTCGTCCTCAGAGCCAACCTGTTCCTGCCCTGACAAAAAACTAAAGTTGTCGCTCCAATCAGGTATTTGAGTCTTATCATCGTCTTCCTCATTGTCTCCACCAACAGGAGTTACAGTTTGGGAATGAGGGTCTACATTATGGTCAGAACCTTCTGCGTCTGGTCCTGGATCCGACTCATAAAGATTCTGGGCATCAGTGCAGATCATTTCCTCGTCTGGATTCACAGAAGCGCTGGAGTCGACCTCTGATTCCCAGGCTATAGTATGAGTAAACAGCTCTGCAGACTCAACCATCTGTTCTACCTCATACTCAGACGGGCAGCTGGAGATTTGGGAGCTGTGAGGAAGCAAGTGCGATTTGGGTGACACCTTTGAGGACTGGAGTATTTGTGATGTTGAAGTTGATGTGGAGGAGAGCCCACTTAAAGGAGCACTTGATATCCGTTGAAGCACCTGCTGTTTTTGTGCCTCATCTGGAATTTGTAGCGATTGGCGTGGCCGTAAGAAAGGGATCTTATCACATTGTCCGCTAAAAGAAGTAGACATTTTAGTTTGGCTGGAAGATGGTCTTTCTTCTGCAGATGTTACTGTTGCTTTAACACCTACCCCACGGACACAACCCTTTTTCCCCTTCCCAACACGCCTATTCCCCTTTCCACCAGCAGCAGGCCTTTTTCCACTCATTTTGGTGGTTAACTAATTCACAACTCTGGAGTTGTTTGCACAAAAAAACAATGGATGGTAACCGAGCAGAGCTGAGTGGCCAAACTGTGGTATTAGGCCAAAATTATTGGCTGGGTTAGATGCAGAAAAAAATTATTTTGAATTTGCAACCTGATGGAGGTCAGTATAGATGGACTAATAGAGAAAGTCCGACACACTACTAGAAGGCCAAATATTTTTTCAGAGGTAGATGCAGAAAAAAATATATTCAGTTTGCAACCTGATGGAGGTCAGTATAGATGGACTAATACAACAAGTCCCACACACTGCTAGAAGCCCAAATATTTTTTCAGAGGTACTGTAGATGCAGATAAAAATTAGTTTTAATTTGCAACCTGATGGAGGTCAGTATAGATGGACTAATAGAGAAAGTCCGACACACTACTAGAAGGCCAAATATTTTTTCAGAGGTAGATGCAGAAAAAAATATATTCAGTTTGCAACCTGATGGAGGTCAGTATAGATGGACTAATAGAGAAAGTCCGACACACTACTAGAAGGCCAAATATTTTTTCAGAGGTAGATGCAGAAAAAAATATATTCAGTTTGCAACCTGATGGAGGTCAGTATAGATGGACTAATAGAACAAGTCCCACACACTGCTAGAAGCCCAAATATTTTTTCAGAGGTACTGTAGATGCAGATAAAAATTAGTTTTAATTTGCAACCTGATGGAGGTCAGTATAGATGGACTAATAGAATGATGCTATGCCCAAAAGATTTTACTTCACTAGGTGCAGTAAAAAAATTGGTATTCTATACACAGGTGGTATATCTTGCAACACAGATAGGCTACTCCACTGACTAACACACTCTGCAATAGGCCAAAAAGGATTAGCTTTGCTAGATTCAGCCAAATGCTGTGAAAAAAACTTGCACAGCACTGGCACAGACCTGCCTGGCAAAAACTGATAGGAACTCATGTAACCTAGTCCTGAAAAGGACTGCAATTACAATTAGTCTTTACTCCCACAACCGATCTATTTAAGAGCACAGACCTCCCTGATAAAAGTCGTAGGAAATGCTGTAACCTAGTCCTTAAAAGGACTGCAATCACAACTATTCCCTACTCCCAAGCTATCTGTATATTTGTGCGAAAATTGGCTTGAAATTAACAAGGTATAGCGCACACAGCAACAGCGGTGCCGTCTAACACGCAGCTGCAGCAGTGAGAAAATGGTGGCGACGGGGAAAATGGCTTGGTCTTATAGGGCAAGGACATGTGACATACACTGCCAATGACACATGCCCTTGCTTGTGTGAAAAAAAGCACTTCGCTCCGTGTGTGCGCTGCTGATAGGCTGACAGATTGCACCTCCCCACTGTAAATGCGGGAAAGAGAAAAAAAAATGGAGATCTTCATTGTTCCTGCAGAGATCCATCCCCTGCCCCTCCCCCCACCCCGCTGTACACTCAAACTGCGTATTAACATTAATTTTCATCATTACTGAGAAAAAATCCAGTTATGATTTTGGTGCACGAACAGTTATCGAACATAACCTCGAACAGCCGAATTTTTCTCAAATTGTTCGTGTTCGCCGAACGGCTCGAACACCGCCCAAAACAGCTCGAATTTGAGATTGGCGAACAGTTCGAGTAGAACAACGCTCATCTCTACTAAGCATGCAACACGGTCCGCCCAGACCTGGGAGGGGAGGAATCTGCCCTTATAAACTGGGTCTGGGGCGGGATTAGTGAGTGAAGCTGCAGACAGAGACAGAGCCTGCAGAACAAGCAGAGCAGTCAGAGCCTGGAGAGGGAAAGTGAGAACAGGAGCTCTGTAGGAGCAGCAGCTGAAGGCCAGGGGCTGTGAGCAGAGATATAGCTCGCCTTGGCTGAAGTTACTAAAGCCGGACACAGGAGTCCGAGGCTGTGGGGACTGATATATACCCAGCAGCAGAAACCAGCCGGCAGGGGATTCCAGGTCCTCTGGCCATAGAAGCCCGGAGGCTCAGTCACAAAGAAGGGACCAGCGCCGCCATCCAGGAGCGGAGGCTAACAGAAGGCCCCAAGTCACCAGCCATACGGGTGAGCACCACACGGTATACTCAGGGATGTGGGCTACTTGTAACCGCTGACAGCAAGGTAGCCAGGAAGAGTGCAGATAAACGGGGAGGCCTACAACTCCACCTGGCCAGGGGAACTCCTGCTTGCTCGCAGACTGACCAGGCCCCTTATACTAGCCAGTACTCCCGGGAGGGTCTGCCTTGTACCATCAGTAAAGACCCTGAACTGCACCTCACGTCTCTGTGATTCCTTGCCGCACCAGCACCATTAGCACTGGGACCCTCACACCATCACTCCCATCATCTCTCACATTAGCTGCCCTGAGGCAATACTTCTCCCATGGGGAGTTATCCCATACTCGGCTGCGCAAACAACATCAGCCTCAGCGGTCGGCAGCGCAGCGGCGGTCCCCACTGACCGCAATCCACGGGTGGCGTAGTCGGACATTTGCTTTACATTAAGACTGCCACTGGTTTGACCACCCTGGGCACGGACCGGGTCACCGCCACACGGAGACTACAACCCCCAGCATTCTACAACAGGCCCGGTTCCGGGTTCCCCTGCACAACACAGGCCCAGGGGGCGCGTCAACTTTGGCGTAGTCGGCAGGATTTCGTGCCCGCAACCACCGGGTACTGCGTGCCTGAAAAAGAGACTTTTATACTTACCTGTGGTGAAGTTTCCCGCCATCCGGAGCCGATTCCCGCCATCAGACGCCACCTTGGACCGTTTCCCGCCGTCTTCTGCCTTCTTCCCGCCATCCGCGGCTGCTTCCCGCCTTCGGATGCCATCTTCGGGACGCCGCACGGGAAGAAGAGGGGCGTGGACGCCGAAAGCGCGCGAGATCCGAAGCTCCGCCCCACGCTCTGACGCTGCGCAAGGTCCTGGAAGGGAGGAAGAGCGACGCTGACGTCATCGGAGGTCCTCAACCCCGACGATCGACTGCGGAGCCGCGGCCTACGGAAGAAGAGCATCGCAAGGTAGGCCACGGTCCACTAGGGGGGAGGAGGATGCCGGATACCGAGGGGAGCTCCACTGCCACAGCCACCGCCAGCGCAACCGCTGCAGCAGTCATGCCATTCACCATGCCCTATATCCCGGGGGCAACCTGGCTACCCCAGTACTCAGGGGAGTCACATACTCTAAATGACTTTAGAGAAAGACTGGATAGCCTCTTCCAGGTGTACCCCCTCACAGAAGAGCAAAAAGTGAGCATCCTGGTGGCCCAGTTAATCGGGGCAGCCCAAAGGGAGGTAAAGTCCTGGTCACCTGGGAAGAAGAGGACTGTCAGAGAGATACTAGCCCAGCTGAAAGACACATTTGATACCCGCACCTCAGCCGAAATAAAGCTCAGATTTTACGGGTGTAAACAGCGGGCACATGAGAGTATAAGAGACTATGCTCTAAACCTACAAGAGGCCCTGAGAGCCATTAAGCAGGCAGACCCTGACAGCGTGGGAAATGAAGATAAGCTGTTGACTGAACAATTTATTGAGGGTCTACTGTGCAATGCCCACCGAACCCAGTTGCGGGCAATGGCCTTACAGGACCCTGACCTGGACTTTGCACAGTTCAAGGACAGAGCCATCCGGGTGCTCCGAGAACCGGCATCAGGTGGCGCTGTGACCCACAGGCGCCCTGCTATTACTTACCACCAGGAGACGGCGCCCTTGTCTGCAGGGCCTGTGGGAGCTGATGCGCAGGCTTTAAACAGTGACCCGGCTACAGACCTGCACCATCAGGTCCAAGAGCTGACTAAGAGCGTTGCCGCGCTAACCAGAACTGTGCAGTCTTTACAGGTCTCTTCTCCAGGAAAGATCCAGCTGGCATCCGGACCGGAGGACGTCCCGTGGCGCCGACTGAGGAGGACCCCACCGGCCAGAGGAAGACCCAGCGACAGATACAACGAGGACGGACGACCCATCTGCCGCCGCTGCAATCAACCCAGACATATGGCAAGGTACTGTCATTTAAACGGGCACAACCTGGGGAAGAGGGCCAACCCCCAGGCTTAAGATCATCAGGCCCATCGAACTGGCGTGACAAATACGTAGGGGGACGTCCGGTCTTGCCTGTGGTACTGGATGGCATTCCTATGAGTGCCCTACTAGACACCGGGTCACAGGTCACCACCATACCGTACGTGCTCTTCAAGCGGTACTGGAATGACTCGGACATAACCCGCTACCCAGATGACGACCTGAGCATTATCGCCAGCAATGGTCAGCCCGTGCCACAGATAGGATTTAAGGAAGTGACCATCAAGGTCGGTAAGGTTGAACTGCCGGCACAAGGACTGATCATTGTGGACATTGACCGTCGCGAGAGTCACCCAAAAATAACCCTAGGTACTAATGTAATCGAAAACTGTCTTGCAGAGGTGATTCTTATTTTGCAACAGGTTGCGAAGAACGCCAGTTCCAGCCAGCAGCGTGTCCTCCAAAAAGAGATCCGGGCACTGATGAAACGGCAACAGGTGGAACTATCTGGTGGTGAGATAGGTAGCGTGAGAATGTGTGACCCGTTCCCTATTGCCATGCCCCCAAAAAGTGAGATGATGATTTGGTGCCGGGCAGCTATTGGTCTAAGAGGTAGAGACTACCAAGCAATGGTAGAACCCGTCTACTCAGACAGTAGGCCCACCATTTTGACAGCACGGGGGGTGGTCGATGTACGCCATGGGAGGGTGCCCGTCCGCATCATCAATATCGGGGAGAGAGAAGTATACCTGCCCCGGTATGCCACGCTAGCCAAATTGTTCATGATCAACCAGAACTCTGTACAGGCCGTGGAACCCTTGCCTCCATCTCAACCAGAGGAAGGTAACGGCTCTAAGAAACCAATGGAGGACTGGTGTCAGCAACTGCATTTGGGTACTGACTCCACTCCCTCACACCAGAAACAGGGAGTCTATCGGGTGGTTCGAGAGTACGAGAGAGTGTTTAGTAAACACCCGCTAGACTTCGGGCGAGTAAAGGGGGTAGAACACCACATCCCCACGGGAGACCATCCTCCCATAAAGGAGAGATACCGACCCGTACCCCCGGCACACTACCAACACGCCAAGGGGATGCTTAGAGACATGAAGGAGGCTGGGGTAATCTGGGACAGCTGTAGCCCCTCGGCAGCTCCACTAGTCTTAGTGAAAAAGAAAGACAACACCATGAGAACGTGTGTAGACTACAGGAAGGTCAACCGTATCACACACAAAGATGCGTACCCGTTACCAAGGATAGAAGAGTCCTTAGCTGCATTAAAATCTGCTAACTTCTTCTCTACTTTGGATCTCACTAGCGGGTACTGGCAGGTTCCTGTAGCAGAGGCGGACCGGGAGAAGACCGCATTCACCACCCCGATGGGTCTCAGCGAATTTAACTGTATGCCGTTCGGGCTCTGCAACGCACCAGGAACCTTCCAACGGTTGATGGAATGCTGTCTGGGACACCGGAACTTCGAGACGGTCCTGTTATACCTGGACGATGTCATCGTCTATTCCAAGACCTACGAGGACCACCTGAAACACCTGGCAGAAGTGTTCGAAGCTCTGGCAAACTACGGCCTAAAGGTGAAACCCTGCAAGTGTCACCTCCTGAAACCAAAGGTGCAATACCTGGGACACGTGGTGAGTGCTGACGGAGTGGCTCCTGACCCTGATAAGATCACCGTGATTAAGGACTGGCCAAGACCCTCCAGCATAAAGGAAGTGCGGCAGTTCCTCGGGTTGGTAGGCTACTACCGAAGATTCATTCTCGGTTTCACCAAAATGGCAGCCCCTATGCAGGACCTCCTGATAGGTCAATCTCGGAAAGCCAAAAACCAGAAGCCGCCCTTTAGGTGGGAAAAGCTGGAAGAGGAGTCCTTCTGCCAGCTGAAGATGGCCCTCACGGGGGATGAAATCTTGGCATATCCAGACTACAGCCAGCCCTTTATCCTCCACACAGACGCAAGCAACATCGGGCTAGGAGCCGTACTGTCCCAGATCCAGCAAGGGAAAGAACGGGTAATCGCTTACGCCAGCCGAAAGCTACGGCCCACGGAGAGGAACCCTGAGAATTATAGCTCATTCAAGCTGGAGTTCCTGGCAGTAGTGTGGGCAGTGACCGAACGTTTCAAGCATTACCTTGCCTCCTCCAAATTCACCGTGTACACGGATAACAACCCGTTGACACACCTGGACACTGCAAGGCTCGGTGCCCTGGAACAGAGATGGATGGCCCGCCTGTCCAACTTTGAATTCACCATCAAATACCGGGCAGGACGCTCAAATGCCAACGCGGATGCCCTGTCTAGAATGCCGAACTTACCGGACGTAGGGGAAGATCCAGAAGATCTGGAAGAAGTTGAGCTCCCTGCGTTCCACCGTCATGGGATTACCCTGTATTCCCACCGTGTGAAGGACAGGCGCTCCGTGACGTTCAATCCCTTGCCCCACTACAACTAGGCGGAGACGCAAGACAGTGATCCTGCAGTCCATTTGGTGAAGGAAATGCTGACCCAGGCCGATGCCCGTCTTGACCCAGATGCTCCGGAGGAGACCAAGCAACTGTGGAAGGAGAAAAGTAAGCTGTTCCTCTACAGGGAGAAGCTGTGCCGGAGAATGGTTAACTCTCGAACACATGAGTTGACCTGGCAGGTAGTGGTCCCAAGACGAGACGCGGCTATGGTTCTGGAGGCATACCACAACGGAGCAGGGCATTTCGGATGGAAGAAGCTGGAGTTCTTGTTGCGTGAACGGTTCTACTGGGTAGGCATGAGAGGAGCCATCGAGAGGTGGTGCAGAGACTGTGGCCCGTGCCACCTGAGAAGAAAAGACCGAGCCAGCCAGAAGACTCCCCTGCAGCCCATCATCACCAGACAGCCACTGGAACTGGTAGCCCTGGACCATGTGAAACTGACTCCAAGCAGATCTGGGTATGTCTACGCCCTCACAATCGTAGATCATTACTCCCGGTTCCTGGTGGTGGTCCCGGTCAAGGACTTAACGGCTCAAACAGCAGCTAGAGCCTTCCAGCAGCACTTCTGCCGTCCACACGGGTACCCGGACCAAGTGTTGACAGACCAAGGACCAGCCTTCGAAGCGGAGGTCTTCCAGGAGTTCTGCAACCTGTATGGCTGCAAGAAGATAAGAACAACGCCCTATCACCCTCAAACCAATGGACTCTGCGAGAAGATGAACCAGGTGGTGATAGATCTGCTAAAAACATTGCCCCTGGAAGAACGCAGTCTGTGGCCTGAGAAACTGCCCGATCTGGTGGACCTGTATAACCACATCCCTGTAGGTTCCACCAACTGTACCCCGGCTTACCTAATGAGAGCAAGACCTGGTAAGCTGCCTATTGACCTGGATATGGGAGTCCTGACGCCTGAGGACACCTCGCCAGAGGCAGACTGGGATACAGAACGGCAGCAGCAGTATCGGAAAGTACAGGAGAGCGTCGAGCGAAGTCTGTCTCAAGCTAGAGAAAGGCAAGAGAAGGCTTATAACCAGTATGCTCCCGCTGTTCCCCTGGTACCTGGAGAGCAGGTCTTGAAGAGGAAGAGGCGGCTCCACAAGTTGGACGACCAGTGGGAGAAGGACCCGTACACCGTACTGCCATCAAGCCATGAGAACCCAAAAATCTGCGTAATCAGTAAGGATGGAGGAGAAACCACAGCCATTGTCTCCAGAGACCACCTGAAGAAGTGTCCTGAGCAGCTGCAAAGCCCTGAAGAAGATCAAGGAAACCCTCAACCCGCAGAGGAAAGGGAAGAAATGATCAGTACCGTACTCGGAGACTTCCCCCGGTCTTGGACACAAGTAAACGGCGCTGTCGTGGTACCCGTCCTCACCTTTCTCCAGCCAGCCCCGCAAGTGCCTACAGAGGAACCGGTAGAGCTGGAAGAGCAGCCTGCCCAAGAGGCAGAAGAGTCCACACCTGCAGTACAGGAGGATCAACCCTCTGCTAGTAGTGAGCCTGCCGTGCCCCTAGTGAGCCAAAGAGTGCGCAGACTGCTGCCCAGCTTACCTATAACATCCCCTACACCCTGTAGTGCAGGACCAGTTAGTGAGCTCCGTAGTCCACTAGAGTCACTAGAGGTCAGATGCCCGCTCGCTGGAGAATCTAAACTAATGCACTGTGAATTTATCTGTTAACTGTTTATGGTTTATGTTTGTTGCCTGTTATTAATTATGTTTCTCAGTTACCCTGCAGATTTCTTTGGACTAACAGGTTATGGACACTGGATAACCGGAACAGTTTTGTAGATAGTTGCACCTTGGTGCCTCTTGCGAAGACGGCCGCGGAAGAGAAAACCTGTCTGGCATGGCCTACTTGCGGCCCAAAGTAGCTAGCTCCAGCCTTGCAGCCACGCCCAAGGCCAACGCAAGGGGTTTGCTTTGGACAGGTCCCCTACTTTGCTTAAAACTTCACCTTGGGTGATATGGACACCCGGTTGCGGACACGCCGTGACCTTTAAAGAACTAAAGCTTCTTGTAAATATGTTATTGTGTTATTGTTATACCCTGCATTTATGTTTTAAAAATGTGTTTAGTCCCGGAGTACTAAAATTTACTAGGGGGGAATGTGACACCCCAGGGGTCTGGTTGCCACAGTAATAGAGATATTATGTCTGAGAGCAAGTGGGAGGTTTCTCTGGTCAGGAGCCCTAAGCATGCAACACGGTCCGCCCAGACCTGGGAGGGGAGGAATCTGCTCTTATAAACTGGGTCTGGGGCGGGATTAGTGAGTGAAGCTGCAGACAGAGACAGAGCCTGCAGAACAAGCAGAGCAGTCAGAGCCTGGAGAGGGAAAGTGAGAACAGGAGCTCTGTAGGAGCAGCAGCTGAAGGCCAGGGGCTGTGAGCAGAGATATAGCTCGCCTTGGCTGAAGTTACTAAAGCCGGACACAGGAGTCCGAGGCTGTGGGGACTGATATATACCCAGCAGCAGAAACCAGCCGGCAGGGGATTCCAGGTCCTCTGGCCATAGAAGCCCGGAGGCTCAGTCACAAAGAAGGGATCAGCGCCGCCATCCAGGAGCGGAGGCTAACAGAAGGCCCCAAGTCACCAGCCATACGGGTGAGCACCACACGGTATACTCAGGGATGTGGGCTACTTGTAACCGCTGACAGCAAGGTAGCCAGGAAGAGTGCAGATAAACGGGGAGGCCTACAACTCCACCTGGCCAGGGGAACTCCTGCTTGCTCGCAGACTGACCAGGCCCCTTATACTAGCCAGTACTCCCGGGAGGGTCTGCCTTGTACCATCAGTAAAGACCCTGAACTGCACCTCACGTCTCTGTGATTCCTTGCCGCACCAGCACCATTAGCACTGGGACCCTCACACCATCACTCCCATCATCTCTCACATTAGCTGCCCTGAGGCAATACTTCTCCCGTGGGGAGTTATCCCATACTCGGCTGCGCAAACAACATCAGCCTCAGCGGTCGGCAGCGCAGCGGCGGTCCCCACTGACCGCAATCCACGGGTGGCGTAGTCGGACATTTGCTTTACATTAAGACTGCCACTGGTTTGACCACCCTGGGCACGGACCGAGTCACCGCCACACGGAGACTACAACCCCCAGCATTCTACAACAGGCCCGGTTCCGGGTTCCCCTGCACAACACAGGCCCAGGGGGCGCGTCATTTCTTCAGATGGATTAGTCCTCAGAAGGACTGTTTGTTGAGATGGATATGTGTAATGTACTTGATTTCTCCCTACACTACCTAATACACAACCAAATCTCTCCCTAGCTCAGCAGCAGCTCTCCCTACACTGCCTGATTGCAGAGTAGACTGACGAGCACAGCGGCCACAGGTCTGATATAGACCTGATGACGCTGTGCGGCCAGTCAATCACTGTTATGCCACAACCAACATGGCTGCGGCATTACAGTGAGTGGCAGGCAATCCCTGCATGTTGGTTGGCGCTCTAATGAGCGCCAAACATGCAGGGAGGGGACTCCAGCATCCACCCGAGCATCTCGCAAGTACTGGGCGAGCTCTGAGCATCTCGAGTTCTGAGATGCTCGGGCAAGTACCGAGTACTTGCGAGTATGCTCGCTCATCACTACTAAAGAGCTCAGATCCCTCCACATCTTAGCCAGGACAAGCTATTTTGGTGCCCTAGGCAAATGAGGATTGTGGTCACCCCTCCCCCCGGCGCTCGGTACATAGTGATCAGTTGGCTGTAATCATGCTTCAGTACTGATCCTGCTGTCAGTCAGTACCGGAGCATGGTTACATCCACAGTTCACTATGTACTGAGCGGTGACTAATGCTGCGCCGACTGCTCCTCTATGACTGAAAGCCAAAGGCTGCCAGGGGAAATAAAGTTAATTTCCTCCCGGTAGTAGGGCTTTCAGTAAGGTATCTGTGCAACTTCAGAAATTATTAACCTGTACAATAACCCCATATCTGCAGGTTGATAGCATTTTTTTAACATGACAAGTTCCCTCTGGAAAACCCTTAGGTAACTCCAGCCATCTGTGTGCATTTTACAACCAAGGTCAAAAAATATTTTAAAAATGATAATGTAATAAATAATAATAATAATAATCTTTTTATTGATATAGCGCCAACATATCCCGTAGCGCTTTACAATTCAGACAATTTACAGACATAATCAGCACTATCCCCATTACGGCTCACAATTTACATTCCCTATCAGTATGTCTTTGAAGTGTGGGAGGAAACCGGAGAACCTGGAGGAAACCCACGCAAACATACAAACTCCTTGCAGATGTTGTCCTTGGTGGGATTTGAACCCTGAGCCACCATGCTGCCCTGGCTCAGTAAAAAAATAAATCATATATATATGATAATAATAATAATTAGGCTTACCTTTAAAAAGTAAATATCAGTCTCAGCTTCACTCCCTGTTTTTCCAATTATTTTCTTTGCTCTGCTCTCTCAAACAACCACAGGACATTCCTCTGAAGAGTCAGTACACTGTACACCTTACTACAACAATGGCCTCCACTATGCCAATCTGTGTACTGTCACTGGCTATTTAGAAGTTGATCACTCATTGGTCAATTTTAAGCCTTTCACAGCTTTCCTTGTCTACTGGGAAAGCACTAATTTGGTAGTGATTATGATGGACAGCCGCCCTTGGCCAATGCCAGAATCTCATTTAAAGCATCACATGACATGGTACAATAGTTATAGGTTAGATTATATTTAATTAAATTAAAGTCAAACATTAATTGTATTATTTCAAATATTAAATTAACCAAAACTTGAATCCAGACGCATACACCCTAGTCCCAACTCACCCACCTAAAAGTTATTAACCAATTGACGATGGATGTGCTCTTTGGTTAGCTCATGACACTGACAGTGCTCACTGGCCAATCAGTGTTCCTCTCCCTCCTCACTTACAGATGCCTCACTTCTTCTGCAGCAGCCTGCATTCTTATAGTCTCTGACCAGTTAGTGGACTGGCAGTGGCAGCACTTCAGCACAGCAATGTAAAGAAAGTTGACTGTTGACTCTTGAGACAGACTTGAAATAATTACACTACTAAAATACTAGAACTAGATGCTACTAGAATAATTATTCTACAATACTGTAGAATAAATCATCTGACAGCACTGCTACCTAATGCTAGGGATGAGTGGTGCTATTTATTATTTGCACTAGGGCAGCAATAATTCTGAGTCCCCCCTGAGTGACACCTCCAGGGTGTCTGCAGACCACAGCTGCCGCTGGCCTGGTGCCCCTTATTTCTACTGACTAAACAAGTGTGTGGAGTAGTCAGTGTCAGAGATAGTCAGTATGCTGTTAAGTAATGAATGAATCTACACCAGCATGCACAGTCACTGCTGCCGCGCTGTGTGCTGGTTTCTTGTTAACCTAATGTGCTTATCAGAGCTGTCATCAACACTGCTGCATATGTCGCCACAGGAGAGTGCCGTCAGTCCTGGCAACTCTGAGTTCAGCTTGTTGCCACTTATGTCCAGAGTGCCAGCGCGGGGCACTCCGCAGACTGACTGTTGAACACTGCTTCAGAAGAGAAGCAGTATTCAGCAGTCAATCTGCGCCCGGTGCCAGTGCTCAGAACGTAAGCGACGTCAAGAATAGCTCAGAGTAGCCAGGGCTGACAGCACTCAGTGTTGATGACAGCTCTGATAAGCGCATTAGGTTAGCAAGAAACCAGCACACAAAACAGCAGCAGTGACTGTGCATGCTGGTGTAGATTCAATCAAATTTGTTTTTTCCTTTCATATTGCGACCCTTCCTGCTTTACCTGAGGTGGTGCCCTAGGCAGCCGCCTACCCTACCTACCTCTTGTCCCGGCCCTGCTTCCTAACCATGGCTTGTGCCAGCTATAGCTGTTCAGCTGTGGTCCAGTCCAAGCCTGGTTGTGTTACTAAGTATGTCCTTGCTATAGAAATATTGGGGACAAAATCTATGTGTAATACAAAAAAATAATTTTTATTCTCTCATTCTTGTCATGCTAAAGCAGCCAAAATCAAAAGCTCCAGAGAAATTTCTTCCTGTTTAGTGTTATGTAGCAAGATGCATCAATTTTTCTTCACTAAGTGACGTGCAAGAGCATGCCACAAATTCTGTATAATGCGCCTTTAATTAGTGCCCATTCATTGCCAGTAGAGAAACTAAATGAGCCAAACTATCTTTTGAATTACATCACAGAATAGGGACTACATCTGTGCTTACTTACAACAGACCCAATCTTGAATCAATTATGCTATATTGAATCAGTGGCAGATCAAAATGTCATTGCAAAGAAAAAATCCATTTTGATGTAAAAATAAATAATGTAAAGTAAACCTGTACTGAATTGTGAAATAAGTTCTGAAAGAACTTAAAAGCAAGCAAAAGTAAAAGAGAGAGTAGTGTACATGATTTTATATTAAATAAGTCACTTATTGCTGACAAGTAGAGTTTACTATGTAACAGGCGAAAATATTTACTTTAGGTTCAGTTCACAGGTTTGGTGTTGTTACAAGGTAGCACATCAATACCTCATATAGAAAATAGTATGGAAATGCCAAGGGTTAATACAAATGATGGACAAATTTAATCAAGTGGAATTGAATTTTACTCGTATTTTACAAAAATCCTTTTTCTCTAGAATTCAGACTTTTGCTAATTCGCATCACACAAATTCAGCGGCTGCCATTTTGTTGAACTGTGGAGAGCAACGTCATGACATTAAGACTTATGTTGCAACCTGATGACAGACATTCTAGGCTGGCACTTCCATCTCGACTAGGTCCAGGATATCTCTGTGCAAGTGCATTGTAAGTTTGGAGCGATATCGTAATGTGAGTGTGTGGCGTCCCTGAGGGTTCAGTCGCCACAGAGGTACTGCATCTCACCCAGAGGTGTGGTATCTCACTCTCAGGTAAGGATAGACTGCTGCCGGGACCCTAACACCTGCATCCAACACTACACTACTCCAGACCAGCTGGAGGGGCAAGATGTGTCGCGCTTCCTGCTGAGCCCCGACCCTGGTTGGAGTGGGGGGAACCAAAGTAGGGGGAACCATGTAGTGGGTGTGGGTGGAGGACGTAGATCAGGGGAGCACTTGTTAGAAGTGATATAAAAGAGGGAACCATCTTGGGAAGACAAGCCAGTAAGTCAGTAGAGTTTGAGGGGAGCAGGAGCTCTGCAGGAGCTCTGCTCGGGAGGGTGGCCTGAGAGAGAGGCCCAAGACTGAGAAGGAGAGGAGGGAGAGAGGAGCAGGAGAAAGGCTCCTGGAATGGAAAAGGGATCCCAGGGGTACGGGCAGTGCTGGAGGCTACCCGTACGCCCGAATCTGCAAGGTGGTGGAGGGATCAAACCGCAGAGGGGACCGGCCCCTAATCAGTGAGAATTACAAAGTTCAACTGGAAACCGGAGGCTTCTGTACTTTCAGGGTGCAGTTGCCACATCCGCACTCAAGTCGCCAAAAAGGTAACCACATAGGATCCAGGGAACTCCAGGTTGCCCAGAAAGATCAGAGGATACCGGCTTGGGACATTGTTTGGCAAGGCGCAGGGCAAGAAGGGTGAGGGCCAGCGCAGGAAGACGGCTGAGAAGGGCATATAGAACGGGGTCCTGTCAGGCACTCTTGAAACACCTGGGAGTTTGCTGAACCCCTGTCTGGTGAACGCAGCGCGACATGGGAGGCTGTAAGCTGGACAGTGCAACCTGAGGAACTTAATAACTGTGATTAAACCTTGAAGACTGAATCCCACTGTGTCCTAGAATTATTATCTGCGCCATCCCCTGCACTACACTGCACAGCGACATCTACCTCATTAACCATCACTGCACTGCCCTGGAGCTTAGCTCTACCTGTGGAGAGCTGAACCAACTCTGCTGCGTCACCATCAGCTCCAGGGGATTTGCACCGCCGCGGCGGCTCCATATAGCCGCATACCACAGGTGGCGTCACGAACATTAAGCTATAAAAACTATAATCCCCTTTTTTTTGACCGCCCTGGGTCATGGACCGGGTCACTGCCACTGTGACATCCCCTGCACCGACCGGCCCGTCACCGAGTACCCCACGGCCCAGAGGGCGCGTCAAGTGCATGTGTCGTGACCTTACGACAGGCACTCTAGGCGAGAAGTCCCGGCCTAGTGTGAAGATGCCTGGAGTTTCAGGGTGCGGTGGCAATATGAAGATGGTTTTTTGTGACATCTTACATTTATCATGTCCTGGGATCTCTCCAGAGCCCAGAGATTAAAAAAAGACATTCAATATGCGGAAAAATAATTTGAGTGCAAATCAAATTTACTGGTGAAATCCGGCGGATTTGATGCATTTAAACCTCATCAGATCCACTCATCTCATACATGACTTCTGGATATCAAATGGACCCTTAGTTATTAGCACATAACCCAAACTACATAGCCCAATAAAATTAAATACACAACATGTTATTTTTTCGTGTCAAAAAGGCCACAGCTTTTATTTAAAATCACATGAGTATGTGTGGCACCCCAGGGGTCCGGTTGCCACAGTGGCATTGCCTCCCTCACAAGAGGTGATGCCATGCCTGGAAGCAAGCAGGGGTCCCCTAATCAGGTATACTAGCATGCAACACTTTCCTGGCTGAAGACCAGCAAGGGGAGCTCCTCCCCTCAGAAACTGGAATCTGGAGGTGGGGTTAGTTACAGTGAGTTGAGAGGAGTTGAATATAGGACAGCGACGAGGAAATACCTAGGGAGTGGAGCTGCACGGCAGTTCACCCCAGAGAGGAGCGTAGAAGAACCGGACACCGGAGTCCGAGGTTGTGGGGCACTGAAGGCCCAGCAGCAGAAACTGGAGGGCAGAAGACTGCAGGTCTCCTGGCCCCATCAGACGCCCGGAGGCTCAGCAGCACATAGGGCCCAGCACCACCACATGGGAGCGACACTCCAGGAAGCCCCAAGCTGCCTGCCATACGGGTGAGCACAAAGATGTTTTACTCAGGGACAAGGGCCACAGCACAGCTATAAGCAGCAGGGCCAAAGAGATTAGCGCAAAGGGAAGGCCTCCAACTTCACCTGGCGAGGTGGATTCCCAACTTGCTTCCAGGCCGCCTGGACCTCTACTACCAGCTAGTACCCGTGCCCCGGTCTGCCTAACCACCGCAAGTAAAGATAAGAGGAAACCGCCATTAAATTGTGGACTGATTATTAACTGCGCCATTCCCTGCACTACACTGCACAGCAACATCTATAACATCACCATTTCCTGCTCTGGAGCTAAGCTCTGCCTGTGGAGAGCTGAACCAACTCTGCTGTGTCACCATCAGCTTCAGAGGATCTGCACCGCAGTGGCGGCTCCATATAGCTGCATACCACAGGTGGCGTCACGAACATTAAACTATAAAAACTATAATCCCCTTTTATTGACCGCCCTGGGCCACGGACCGGATCACCGCCACTGTGACATCCCCCAGCATCGACCGGCCCGGCTACTGAGTACCCCACGGCCCAGGGGGCGCGTCATACTTGGCGTCACGAACAGGATTCACGAAGTCCGGTAAAACCGGGTCCTGTGTGCCACAAAGACTGTCTAGAACTGTATAAACTGCAGCCATTACTGTAGCACATGCGGAGTTAATGATATGCGGGGTGTCCCATCATGGGCGGAGCCTCAGAATCTGCACCAAAATAGGCCCTTCCCACTTGCATAGACTGTACCAGAGTTGTCTGTCACTCAAGCTGAAAGGTGCCAGCCTTCCCCTTTGCATCAGACTGAGGGGGGGAGATTGGCGCCTCCCCCTGCAGAGGGCTGTGTGATCCCATCCATCCATCCCAGCTGCTGAAGCTCTGTGCTGTGTGATCCCATCCACCCAGCTGCTGCAGTTCTGTGAATACAAGTGTGAGAAGCTGTGCAACAAGAGTGCAGCTGTACAGTGACCTGCAGAGCAGCAGACTGGTACGTCAGCAGAAACCCAGGACCTGGCTGAGGTTCACTAGGGGGGAGGAAGATGCCCAACCTGGGAGAGGATCCAGCTGCGGGCGCGGCCGCCGCCACTGTGATGCTGTTATCAATTCCGTATATACCAGGGGCGGCGTGGTTGCCCCAGTACTCCGGGGAGTCGCACACCCTGACCGACTTTGAGGAGTGACTGCGCAGTTTGTTTAAAGTGTACCCCGTCTGAGAAGCAAAAAGTCAGCATCCTCATAGGCCAGCTAATCAGTGCAGCCCAGAGAGAGGTGAAGTCCTGGCTGGGCAGGGACAAAGGCACTGTTAAGGAAATACTGGCCCGGTTGAAGGATACCTTTGACACCCGCACAGCAGCAGAGATTAAAATGAAGTTCTACGGGTGCAAACAAAGAGTGCAGGACAGTGTACGGGACTATGCTCTAAACCTGCAGGAGGCGCTGCAAACCATTAAACAGGTAGACCCTGACAGTGTGTGAGACGAGGACAGATTGCTAACTGAGCAGTTTATTGAGGGGCTCCTGTCTAACGCCACTGGACACAGCTGCGCATTATGGCTCTGCAAAACCCTGATCTGGACTTTGTGCAACTTAAAGACCGAGCCATTCGGGTGCTACGAGAACCAACCCCAGGTGGCACTGCATCCCTCCGGCGCCCAACTATTACATACCACCAGGAGGTGGTGTCCTTTTCCCCAGCAGCCATGGAGGCTGACGCACAGACCCTAGATAATGACCCGTCTGCAGACCTATGCCTTCAGGTCCAAGAGCTGACCAAAAGTATGGCTACATTAACTAAAACCGTGCAGGCCATGCAAGTGTCTCCGAAGGAAAAGATCCAGCTGGCTTCCAGTCCAGATGACGTCCAGTGGCGACAGCACAGAGAAGAATTCCACCGACCAGAGGGAGGAACAGTGATCGCTGCAACCAGGACGGACAACCCATCTGCCGCTGCTGTCAAAAGGCGGGGCACTTCGCAAGATTCTGTGATTTAAAATGAGCAACCCCTGGGGAAGAGGGCCAACCCTCAAGAGTAAGACGACCAGACCCATAAAGCTGGCGAGACGAGTACGTGGGAGGACGACCGGTCCTACCTGTCGTGCTTGATGGCATCCCGAAGAACGCATTGCTGGACACTGGTTCCCAGGTGACAACGATGCCATATATCCTTTATAAACGATACTGCACTGACTCAGACATTACCCGCAGTCCAGATGAACATCTTAACATCTATGCCAGCAATGGTCAGCCCTTGCCTCAGGTGGGATATGAAAATGTGACCATAAAGGTTGGCCAAGTAGAATTTCTATCACAAGGAATGATTATTGTTGATATTGTTCGCCGAGAAAGTCATCCTATGATAACTATAGGCACCAATGTGATAGAGAATTGTCTTGGAGAAATTATTCTTTTGTTGCAACAGGTCGCAGAGAATGCCAGTTCTAGTCAGCAGCGAGTTCTGCAGAAGGAGATCAAAGCCCTGATGCAGAGACAACAGGTAGAGCTGTCTGGAGGAGAAGTTGGCAGTGTCAGAATGAGTGATCCATTCCTCATTGCAATGCCCCCTAGGAGTGAAATGTTAATATGGTGTCGGGCAGCAATCGGTCTCAGGGGTCAAGATTATCAGGCCCTGGTAGAACCCGTGTACTCTGATAGTAGGCCCACCATCTTGACAGCCAGGGGGGTAGTCAATGTCCGCAAGGGGAGAGTACCGATACGCATCCTGAATTGTGGGGAGAAAGAGGTCCATTTACCCCGGTATGCTACCCTTGCTAAGCTATTCACTGTCAGTAACAAAGCAATAAAGACAGTGGAACCCTTGCCTCCATCGAAACCGGCGGAGGATAATGGCTCCAAGGGGCAGATGGAGGATTGGTGTCAGAAGCTACAAGTGGGCACTGACTCCACCCCTTTGCACGAAAAGCATGGAGTATACCGGGTGGTCCAAGAATATGAGCGAGTCTTCAGCAAACACCCAATAGACTTTGGGCAGGTAAAAGGGGTCCAACATCATATCCCGACGGGAGATCATCCGCCTATTAAAGAGAGGTACCGGCCTGTACCCCCAGCTCACTATCAATGTGCCAAAGGAATGTTACAGGAGATGAAGGAGGCTGGGGTGATCAGAGATAGTTGTAGCCCCTGGGCAGCTCCATTACTTCTCGTTAGAAAGAAAGATGGTACAATGAGGATGTGTGTTGATTACAGGCAGATTAACCGCATTACACATAAGGACGTCTACCCATTACCCAGAATTGAGGAATCATTAGCAGCATTGAGATCAGCTAACTATTTCTCCACTTTGGATCTCACCAGTGGGTACTGGCAGGTTCCTGTGGCAGAGGCGGACAGAGAAAAGACCGCCTTTACAACACCAATGGGCCTCAGCGAGTTCAACTGCATGCCATTCAGGCTCTGCAACGCCCCAGGAACCTTCCAGCGGTTAATGGAGTGTTGCCTAGGACACAAAAACTTCGAAACCGTCCTGCTGTACCTAGACAACATAATTGTCTACTCAAGGACATATAAAGACCACCTGGAGCACCTGGCCGAGGTGTTCGAAGCCCTATCTGGTTATGGCCTGAAAGTAAAGCCGTCCAAGTGCCATCTGTTAAAGCCCAAGGTGCAGTACCTAGGACATGTGGTAAACGGCGAAGGTGTAGCACCAGACCCTGAAAAAGTCACTGTGATCAAGGACTGGCCAAGACCCTCCACTATCAAGGAAGTGCGGCAGATCCTCGGGCTGGTAGGCTACTACAGGAGATTCATCAAGGGTTTCACCAAGAGAGTGGCACCCATGCAGGACCTCTTAGTGGGCCTGTCCAAGAAGGCCAAGAACCTGAAACCTCCATTCAAATGGGGTAAACCAGAAGACGAATCTTTCACTTGCCTGAAAATGGCTCTTACTGGAGACAAAGTCCTGGCCTACCCCGACTATGGTCAACCCTTTATACTTCATACGGATGCCAGCAACGTGGGATTGGGAGAAGTGCTGTCACAGGTACAGCAGGGCAGAGAGAGAGTGATTGCCTATGCCAGCAGGAAGCTCTGTCCTACAGAAAGTAACCCCGACAACTATAGTTCCTTCAAGTTGGAGTTTTTAACCATAGTCTGGGCGGTAACAGAGCGCTTCAAATACTACCTCGCCTCCTCCAGATTTACAGTCTTCACGGACAACAACCCGCTGACGCACCTGGAAACTGCGAATCTTGGTGCCCTAGAGCAACGATGGATGGCCCGACTGTCTAACTACGAGTTTACCATCAAGTATCGGGCGGGGCATAAAAACGCAAATGCTGATGCGCTGTCCGGGATGCCCAACTTGCCAGATGGGGGAGAAGACCCGGAAGAGCTGGAGGAGATAGAGCTACCCGCTTTCCATCGTCACGGGGTGACCCAGTGTTCCCACTGTGTGAGGGACAAGCGATCCGCCAACAGAGAGGCCACGTTCAACCCATTGCCCCACCGTGCATGGGCACAGACGCAGGATAGCGACCCGGCTGTCCGCCTGGTAAAGGAGTTCCTGACACAAGCTGACTCGCACCCTGATCCAGGCGCTCCACAGGAGAACCAACAGTTGTGGAAGAAGAAGGGCAAGCTGTTCATCTACGAGGGAAAGCTGTGTCGAAGAAGCATCAACTCCCGGACACATGAACTGGTCTGGCAGGTGGTAGTCCCGAGGCGGGATGCGCCAATGGTCTTAGAAGCATACTACGATAGAGCAGGACACTTCGGGTGGAAGACGTTGGAAGTCCTGCTACGTGAGCAGGACTTCCAACTTGGGTTGGCATGAAGAAAGCAATCGAGAGATGGTGTTGAGAATGTGGTCCATGCAACCTGAGACGGAAAGACCGTGATAGCCAGAGGGCTCACCTGCAGCCCATAATCACCAAACAACCACTTGAACTGGTAGCCTTGGACCACGTGAAGCTAGCCCCAAGCCGGTCAGGCTATGTCTATGCTCTCACCATAGTAGACCACTACTCTCGGTTATTCGTAGTAGTGCCAGTGAAAGATCAGAGGGCTCAGATGGCAACCAAAGCGTTTCAACAACACTTTTGTCGCCCGCACGGTTACCCTGAACGAGTGCTGACCGACCAAGGTCCAGCCTTTGAAGCAGAAGTGTTCAAGGAATTCTGTAACTTGTACGGTTGCAAGAAAATAAGAACGACGCCGTATCATCCCCAGACCAACGGGTTGTGCAAGAAAATGAACCAGTTGGTAATAGAGCTGTTGAAGACGTTGCCCCTTGAAGAACGTAGCCTGTGGCCAGAGAAGTTACCAGATTTGGTGGACCTATATAACCACATCCCTGTGAACTCCACCAACTGTACACCCACTTACCTAATGAGAGCAAGACCTGGTAAGCTACCCATTGACTTAGACATGGGAGTTCTAACACCGGAGACAACATCACCAGATGCGGATTGGGATACCGAGTGGCAGCAACAATACCGCAAGGTGCAAGAGTGTGTTGAGAAAAGTTTGTCCCAGGCGAGACAGAAGCAGGAGAATGCTTACAATCAGCACGCGCCTGCAGTTCCCTTATCACCTGGAGAACAGGTACTTAAGAGGAAGAGACGAGTCCATAAATTAGATGACCAGTGGGAGGTTGAGCCATACACCATCGAATTAGGATAACACCAAAGTGTGCCTCATCAGATGGAGGAGAAACTTCAGCGGCAGTCTCAAAGACCACCTGAAGATATGCCCTGAATAGTTTAAACACAAACAAGAAGACCAAGACAGCCCTCAGCCCACAGAAAAAGTGGAGGAAACGGTTCAGACAGTCCTTGGAGCATTTCCTCGGTCTTGGACGCAGGTGAACAGAGCAATTCTGGTACCGGTCCTGACCTTTCTCCAAGCGGCCTCACCGGAAGCTGCAAAGGCTCCAGAACAGCAGAGAGACCAATAGGCCCCAGAGACAGATACTTCATCAGCAGCAGATCAGGAGAATCTACCCTCTGCTAGCAGTGAACTTGTCGTACCCAGGTTGAGTCAAAGAATTCGTAGGAGATTACCTAGCCTACCGGTGTTACTTCAGACTACCCGTAGTGTAGTTCACACTGAACCCACCACACCAGGGGTAGACACTAGGGACCAGGGTAGGTCAGTGACAACAAATGTACTATGTAGATCGACCCGGAGTACTAAAGGTCAGCTTCCTGCCCGCTGGAGGAACTAAAGCGTATGTTATATATAGTTGTAACCGTTAAATAATCCTAGATATATAGTTGTTAAACTTATGGACAATTGGACCACAGGACTAGGTGTGGTCAGGACAATATTGAAAATAGTTAATAAGTGGCCTTGAAAATAAACCGCAGGTGTGGCCAAAGACCGGGCCCAACGACAGAGTGCCCTGAAGCCAAGCCCAGGGACTATACACAAAGTGGGTTGATGCGGTTCCCACCAGCCAAATTTCAATTACCCGGATTATGGTGTAAAGACTAAGCGTCGCAGTAACTGCCATAAATTTTTGGTTGTTTTTTTTGTAATTTTTGACTTTGTAAACTATTTGTATTGTGAATTGTTATTATTGTTCATTGTTAATGCAAAAAGGTATCCTCAGTTGGGGATTCTGAATTTAACTAGGGGGGAATGTGGCACCCCACGGGTCCAGTTGCCACAGTGGCATTGCCTCCCTCACAAGAGGTGATGCCATGCCTGGAAGCAAGCAGGGGTCCCCTAGTCAGGTATATTAGCATGCAACAATTTCCTGGCTCCAGACCAGCAAGGGGAGCTCCTCCCCTTAGCAACTGGAATCTGGAGGCGGGGTTAGTTACAGTGAGTTGAGAGGAGTTGAATACAGGACAGCAACGAGGAAAGACCTGGGGAGTGGAGCTGCACGGCAGTTCACCCCAGAGAGAAGTGTAGAAGAACCGGACACCGGAGTCCGAGGTTGTGGGGCACTGAAGGCCCAGCAGCAGAAACCAGAGGGCAGAAGACTGCAGGTCTCCTGGCCCCATCAGATGCCCGGAGGCTCAGCAGCACATAGGGCCCAGCACTGCCACGTGGGAGCGACACTCCAGGAAGGCCCGAGCTGCCTGTCATACAGGTGAGTACAAAGATGTTTTATTCAGGGGCAAGGGCCACAGGACAGCTATAAGAAGCAGGGCCAAAGAGATTAGCGCAAAGGAAAGGCCTCCAACTTCACCTGGCGAGGTGGATTCCCAACTTGCTTCCAGGCCGCCTGGACCTCTACTACCAGCTAGTACCCATGCCCCGGTCTGCCTAACCACCGCAAGTAAAGATAAGAGGAAACCGCCATTAAGTTGTGGACTGATTATTATCTGCGCCATCCCTTGCACTACACTGCACAGCAACATCTATAACATCACCATTTCCTGCCCTGGAGCTAAGCTCTGCCTGTGGAGAGCTGAACCAACTCTGCTGCGTCACCATCAGCTCCAGAGGATCTGCACCGCAGCGGCGGCTCCATATAACTGCATACCACAGGTGGCGTCATGAACATTAAACTATAAAAACTATAATCCCCTTTTATTGACCGCCCTGGGTCACGGACCGGGTTACCGCCACTGTGACATCCCCCAGCATCGACCGGCCCAGCTACCGAGTACCCTACGGCCCAGGGGGCGCGTTATATGTAACGGAGCTTAGGGTGGTAGTCATGGGCGAGTGTCACTTCTTTGACACCCGGCCCGCTACAGGAAATAGTGTACTGTGAGGTTGCATGTGCAAAGATGCTTTGAGATCTGAGATTTCCACAGTCCCTGTTAATACGCTGGGTACAGAACTGTCCCATTTAACCCTTTCAGTCAAAAAGCCAAATTAGCTGTTATAAACAGTGCTCTTTTTATGCACAGTTAAACAGGTGAACATGGAGTAACAGGTTATGCATTCTTCATCACTTCCCACACAGTACACCGGCTCCATTCTCAGAGTTACAGTCTGCACTTTGTTTCCGGCAACAAGTAAGGCATAGTATTGAGGAGAGATCTTAAATGCCTGCATTTTCCTTAGGGGTAGAGTCATACAGGTCAACGTGTGTCGCTATGCCCTGATCCCCTGTGTCCTTGCTTATATCAGTCCCATGGGCCGCTTGTGGAGATGTGCTCCCTGTTTTAGTACCCACAGCAGGGCGATACCTTTTCCCAAGGTCCCTTTCTCACTGGACCGGACCTTCAGTACCCATAGCAGGGCACTACTTCGTCCTAAGGTCCCCTTTCTTGCTTGTCAGTATGCTTCCTGGACTTGTAAGATTTTCTCTTGCAGGGTTCCCCACTTGCCTGTGTCATCCTGCTGCCTCTGTAACTAGATCCTGTTCCTCATGAGCCTTGTAGTTCCACACTAGGAGCAACCGGTCTTGTCTCTTTCTCTTCCTCTTCTAGACTTAGTAAAATGAACCTCTTCTCCCAGAAATCCACAGAACTCCCTCCCACTATGGGCTGTACTTAGTTAACCCTCACACTGTATTTATGCCTGATCTCTGTATCTTGTCTTGTATCTGGGCAGATTTCACCTACATTCTATACCAGAATGAAAAGAAAGACAGTGACATCTTGTGGCCTCTGGTCAACACTGCAACCTACAGGGAAATAACCATGTAATACATAGCAGTAACATGCATGTAAAATATATTCAAACAACAGAAATATTATAGGAGTGGGATGCTATCCTCACCACCCTCACAAGTATAGTAAGAGTCAGGTGAAAAGCTGGGCAAATATATTCCAAGATTCACGGATACCGTAAGATCCCTAAGCTGCCTGCCATACAGCAATCGGCAGGCAACAATCCAAGGGTGGCATGCTCTGACTTGCCTCAGTTGGAAAGCCAATGACCCTACCAAAGATCCTAATTCCTGTGCTTCACATCTAAGCCACCCCTGGATGATGTTACCATTATCACATACTTCAGGCTACCCACCAAAGCTCAACATATTCATCACCATTGTGTAACAGCTTCTATTAAGTTAAAATTAGTCCACCATAACTTGCTGCCTACTTTCACCTGACTCGCCAAATTCAACATTACAGCTCAGACAATAATATATCAATCTGATTTGATTTAAATATCCTTTCATTATGACTTTTAATTTATTTCTTTAGGCTATGTGCCCACGATGCAGAAATGAAGCAGAAAATTTCTGCAGCATTTCTGCATCTCCCTGGCAGAAAAAACGCATGCAGATTGTGCATGCATTTTTCCTGCAGAATACGTGCGGATCCACATGCGGATTCACATGCGTTTCTGCATGCAGATTGACAAGCGCTTTCCAGGCGATAGCATCACTTGGAAAGTGCTTGACAACTAGGTCACACTGTATAAATCCATGCAAACAGCATGGATTTATACAGTGTGAACCGTAAAAATAAAATAAAATAAAGCTATACTCACCCCCGATGCCCCGGCGTGGCTGCAGCGCTCGTTCCTGTCTGGTTCCCGGCTGCCGGCATATCGCAAGACAGAGCGGTGAACGGCCTGCGGTCACATGACTGTGATGTCACTGAAGGTCCTTCAGCGATGCCAGCATGCAGAGAAGCCTTCGGAAAGGTGAATATAAACTTTATTTATTATTTTATTCTTTTTTTTACAGGTACAATGGTACCCAGGTCTGGATGAGAGTCTTCTCTCCTCCAGACTTGGGTACCATCCGCACATTGAAACGCATATAGAATCCGCTTGTCAAATGTACAGACGCACATTCTATGCGTCTCAATGCAAATCAATGGCGGCCATTCCACTGCGCTTCCGCAAAATTAAATGGCATGTTGCGGATTTTTGTACGCAGCATAAACGCTGCGGAAAAATCCGCAGCATGTGCATAGAACATGCGGAATCCCCTTGGGGACCATGGGGTGCGGATTACCTAGCGTTTCACAAGCGTTTACGCTGCGGAAATTCCGCAGCATAAACGCTTGAAAAATGCTACGTGGGCACCCAGGCTTATTTGTATTTATTTTAAAATAAAACCAGACTAAAATCTATAAAAAGACAATAAAACCTTCAACTCATAAATCATCCTTCAGCACTCAGAAGAAAAAAAAAGCCCCTGTGGAGGAAACCTCTAGGGAACAATGTCTGAAGAATTTTGCTGGGAAGGTTGTCAAAAATGGCAATCAACTTGTTTTCTTTTGTTTTTTAATTATATGATAACATGTATAAAGTAAGGTTACAAATAAATGCCGCAAAAGTTCATAAAGGTACAGTAAACTAAACAGGGTAAGCAGTCAAGTAAAATATCAAATATACAATTGCACAGTTTAAAAAAAAAAAGTGGGTAGATGGGCGGGAAATGCTTCTGCCATCTTTTCTGGTAGGAGGAAGATACAGTGAAACAGTAAGTTATGTTGTTCCTAAACTCCTCCCTCTCTACTGTAATAAGAGACCAGGCACACAAACTGACTCCTGTTTTTAAAATAGGAAACACCCAGTGACGCGCCCCCTGGGCCGTGGGGTACTCGGTAGCCTGGCCGGTCCTGTATTGGGGTAGTCACGGTGGCAGTGACCCGGTCCGTGGCCCAGGGTGGTCAAATAAAGAACAGTCAATTGGGGAAATAAAGATTTGGGGATAATGTTCGTGACTCCACCCGTGGTATGCGGCTATATGGGGCCGCCGCTGCGGTGCAGATCGACTGGGGCTGATGGTGACGCAGCAAAGATAGTTCAGCTTCCCACGGGCATAGCTAAGCTCCAGGGCAGTATATGGTGATTTGAAAAGGTAGATGCTGTCAGCAGGGACAGTGTAGTGCAAGGCTGAGGGCGCAGATAATAACCAGACAACTCAAGAATGGCGGTTTCCTCTACCTTTACTTGAGGTTTGACGGTGCAGACCGGGGCACTGGTAATAGCTGGTGATGGAGATCCAGGCGGCCTAGAAGCAATTTGAGGATCCACCTCGCCAGGTGGAGTTTTAGGCCTTCCCTCTGTGCTATCCTCTTTGGCCCTGCTATGGCTGTGGCCCTCGTTCCTGAACAATCATTAAATCTTCACCCATATGGCAGGCAGCTCGAGCCCTTTTCAGGTGTCACTCCTTCGTGGCGGCGCCGGGCCCTAGTATGCTACTGAGCTGTCGGCCGTTTGTCCTGCCCTCCAGATTTAGTTGTCGGGACTTTAGTACCCGAACAACCACGGACTCCGGTGTCCTGTTTCTTGCGCTTTTCTCTGGGGAGAGCTTGGTCACATCTCCCTTCCCCAGGTTCTCCTCGTTGCTCTCCTTTCTCCAACTGACTTTTTTAAAACCCCGATTCCAGGCTCCAGTTTGAACTGGAAGCTCCCCTGAAACCTGGTTAGAGCTCCCCCTTCTGGTCTAGGGCCAGGAAATGTGTTGGATGCTGGTGTCACCTGATAAGGGGACCCCTCCTTGCTTCTAGGCATGGCATCACCCCCTGTGAGGGAGGCAATGCCAATGTGGCATCCGGACTCCTGGGGTGCCACATTCCGCCCAGTTAAATTCAGTACTTCCGGACTGAGGACACTTTTAGAATTAAACAATTAACAACAATAACGATTTATATTCCAAAAAATTTACAAAGTCTCAAAAAGGCAAAAATTGCAGAACAGCAAAAAACGAACAAAAATTGGCGGCGCCCTTGCATGGTGGTCCATCTCCCACTGTGCAAGAGCGCGCACTTGATCTCCAGTCCAGAATGTCTCTCTGGCTTCCCTCCATGCTGTCTGTTTGTGTCTGTTTCTGCTGCTTAAGGGCGGCGCCTGATCACTTCCTGCTTTTTGTACCTGCTGTGGGTCACACCCCTTGTGCGTCCTCAGCCTATTGCTGTCTGTCACCTGGTATATAACCCAGCTGCTCCAATCAATCCCTGCCTGTGCATTGTGTTTCATTCAGTGTGTGCTTGCACTCTGAAGGTGCCAGGTCCCGTTCTGTGTTTCTCTTGTCTGCCTATCCTGGAGGCTGTATTTCCAGGCCTGTCTGAACATGCTCCTAGCCTGTTCCTCCCGCTTTCTAGGGGCCGATTACCTAGACCCGCTCCTGTATCTTGTCTGTCCTGTCTGAACACGCTCCTAGCCTGTTCCTCCCGCCTTCTAGGGGCCGATTACCTAGACCCGCTCCTGTATCTTGTCTGTCCTGTCTGAACACGCTCCTAGCCTGTTCCTCCCGCCTTCTAGGGGCCGATTACCTAGACCCGCTCCTGTATCTTGTCTGTCCTGTCTGAACACGCTCCTTGCCTGTTCGTCCCGCCTCTCTGGGGGCCGTATTCCCAGACCCGCTCCTGTATCCCGCTGCAGTGTCGGTCTCTTCCGTACACTCAGTTCCAGTCTGAACTCTCTCCTATCCTTTACCTGTTTTGCCTCTATGTCCGTTCCTTTCCTTTTTCTGCAGAGTCTGAACTCGTACCTAACTCCTGCTTGTTGTCTCTGTACTCCCGTTTGTGAGTTTGTGGTCCACTCGCTACTTCACTGCAAGTACCCTGTGGGTATCTGGCTCTGCCTTTCCCTTCCTGTCTGTTCCATGTGAACAGAGCCCTGTCCGTCCTGCTCTGCTCTTGCTCACCGCTCCAGGCGGTCTCGTCCTGCTCTGCTCTTGCTCACCGCTCCAGGCGGTCTCGTCCTGCTCTGCTCTTGCTCACCGCTCCTGGCGGTCTCGTCCTGCTCTGCTCTTGCTCACCGCTCCAGGCGGTCTCGTCCTGCTCTGCTCTTGCTCACCGCTCCAGGCGGTCTCGTCCTGCTCTGCTCTTGCTCACCGCTCCAGGCGGTCTCGTCCTGCTCTGCTCTTGCTCACCGCTCCAGGCGGTCTCGTCCTGCTCTGCTCTTGCTCACCGCTCCAGGCGGCCTCGTCCTGCTCTGCTCTTGCTCACCGCTCCAGGCGGTCTCGTCCTGCTCTGCTCTTGCTCACCGCTCCAGGCGGTCTCGTCCTGCTCTGCTCTTGCTCACCACTCCTGGCGGTCTCGTCCTGCTCTGCTCTTGCTCACCGCTCCAGGCGGCCTCGTCCTGCTCTGCTCTTGCTCACCGCTCCAGGTGGTCTCGTCCTGCTCTGCTCTTGCTCACCGCTCCAGGCGGTCTCGTCCTGCTCTGCTCTTGCTCACCGCTCCAGGTGGTCTCGTCCTGCTCTGCTCTTGCTCACCGCTCCAGGCGGTCTCGTCCTGCTCTGCTCTTGCTCACCGCTCCAGGCGGCCTCGTCCTGCTCTGCTCTTGCTCACCGCTCCAGGCGGCCTCGTACTGCTCTGCTCTTGCTCACCGCTCCAGGCGGTCTCGTCCTGCCCTGCTCTCGCTCACCTCTCTGGGCGGCCTCACTCTGCTGTGTTTGTCCGCCACATCTGTGGTTCTGTTCCTGAGTCCCAGTGTGTACTGGGTCCTGTCCCGCCTGTGTTCCTACCTGCTAGTGCCTTCCTGTCTGCACTCTAGCCGTGCTTGCCTGTACCCCCCTGCCTGCATACCCACCTGCCTGCATACCAGTCGTGCCTGCCTATTCCCACCTGTCTGTGTGCCAGCCTAACCAGTCTGTTCCTGTATTCCCCTGTGTGGGTCAACAGCCGTGTCCGGGGTCTGTCCTGGAGTAGCACCTGGTCCCTCTGCTCGGTTCCTCCTTGGTGCACTGGCGTCGTATGCCGTCGTGCGACCCTGGTCGGATCGGGTGAATACCTAGTTACGCCCCTCCAGGCATTCACTCTCCGGCACGGTCCAGTGGAATCACACGCACACGCCGCTCAGCCCGGGCGTGTGCATTACAGCATGCACAGGCCATGGTTCCCGTTGAACCCCACAGCCTTCGCTCTCTGAGATGTTTTCCAGCGAATACATGCATTAAAAATAAATAAATACAATTTTTTTTTCTCTAGCTGAGTTCCTGGCTAATTACGCACCCGTCCAGATAGATCTATCTGCTCTCGTTCCTGCGGATCCGCCACGTTACTATGGGGATCCAAGACAAAGTCGTGCATTTGTGGAGCAAAGCATGCTACACTTCAAGTTCTACCCTCTATGTTTTCCCACCGATCGGGTTAAGGTGGCATTCATTATGTCTAACCTAGCGGGTGATGCCTTGGAATGGATCAACCCCCTATGGGAAACACAGGATCCTATCGTCCTGGACATAATGGCCTTCCTGGTGGCCTTTCTAATGGTCTTCGATGATCCTAACCCCGAGGCTCCTGCTGAAGCTTCACTTCCCAATATCCCGGAGCAGCCCCGATGGGTAATGTGTGTGGGTAGCGCAATAGTCCTCCAGCCCAATGAGACTACTGTCCACCCAGAATCCTCACAGGGTGACTACGCTCTCCAGAATACTTCTCCCAACCTCAAGAGGCAGTCCAGACGTGCTAGATGTAGAGGCAAGCCGTCACGCCAGGGTCTGTCCTCCCTGAGACCTCCTGACCCCAACCTTGAAGTCCCTACTGAAGCTTCATCTCCCTGTATCCCGGAGAAGCCCCAACGGGTAATGTGCGTGGGTAGTGCACCAGTTCTCCTGCCCGAAGAGACTACTGCCCATCCAGACTCCACACAGGAGAACTTCCTGCACCCGGCATCAGATGCTTCACCCACTTTAACCGGTGTGCATGTCCAAGGATGCTCCGAAGCTGTGATTACCTCAGAGTCTGTGCACCTCTACTACCTGGCGGAGGACCCCCAGTTGCCTCCTGAATCCTCCGGGATACCACTCGATGACAAATGGAGAGAGACTTCTCTACACCTGGTACTCGATACTTTTTCCGCTCCGTCCTGTGAGCCTGACAATGGATACCCCAAAGTGGTAGTTACCCCCGAGTCTCTACACCCCTCCGACCAGGCGGAGGACCTCCAGTTGTCTCCAGAACCCTTCGGGGTGCTACCTGGTAGCGAAAGGACAGAGTCTCTCCTATACTCTGTACCTGATACCTCGCTCGCTTCGTCCAGTGAGTCCAACCTAGTGTACTCTGAAGCAGAGGTTACCCATGAGTCTCTACACCCCTCCGACCAGGCGGAGGACCTCCAGTTGTCTCCAGAACCCTTCGGGGTGCTACCTGGTAGCAAAAGGACAGAGACTCTCCTATACTCTGTACCTGATACCTCGCTCGCTTAGTCCAGTGAGTCCAACCTAGTGTACTCTGAAGCAGGGGTTACCCATGAGTCTCTACACCCCTCCGACCAGGCGGAGGACCTCCAGTTGTCTCCGGAACCCTTCGGGGTGCTACCTGGTAGCGAAAGGACAGAGACTCTCCTATACTCTGTACCTGATACCTCGCTCGCTTCGTCCAGTGAGTCCAACCTAGTGTACTCTGAAGCAGAGGTTACCCATGAGTCTCTACACCCCTCTGACCAGGCGGAGGACCTCCAGTTGTCTCCAGAACCCTTCGGGGTGCTACCTGGTAGCGAAAGGACAGAGACTCTCCTATACTCTGTACCTGATACCTCGCTCGCTTCGTCCAGTAAGTCCAACCTAGTGTACTCCGAAGCAGAGGTTACTCCCGAGTCTCTACACCCCTCCGACCGGGCGGAGGACCTCCAGTTGTCTCCAGAACCCTTCGGGGTTCCACCTGGTGGTGAATGGACAGAGACTTTCCTATACTCGGTACCCGATACCTCGCCTGCTTCGTCCAGTGAGTCCGACCTAGTGTACTCTGAAGCAGATGTTTTCTCCAAGCCTCTGCACTCTTCTGACCCGGCGGAGGACCTCCAGTTGTTTCCTGAATCCTCCGGGGTACCACCAGATAACAAAGAGACAGTGATTTTTCCTCATCCTGTACCTGATAACCCGTCTATTTCTTCCTGTGAGCTTGACAAGATGTACCTCGAAGCAGGGTTTACCCCCAAGTCTCTGCTCCCCTCCAACCCGGTGGAGGACTTCCAGTTGTCTCCTGTACCCTCTGGGGTGCCACCTGAAAATATGTGGAGAGAGACTTCCTTGTGTGCTGTTCCTGGTACTCCACCCGTTTCGTCTGTTGCTGAGGATGGCTGGATAGGAGGTAGCATCCTAGCTAACCAGATGAGACCAGTTTTTCCTGTGGACAGTGGGAGTGATCTCCTTGAAGTGAAGGATTGGCCCTCGAATTCCCTGCGGAAGATTCTGGCAGGCCTGAAGAAGAGGGGGCGTAAGGGGGGGGTACTGTAACATACCTGGCGGCGCCCTTGCATGGTGGTCCATCTCCCACTGTGCAAGAGCGCGCACTTGATCTCCAGTCCAGAATGTTTCTCTGGCTTCCCTCCATGCTGTCTGTTTGTGTCTGTTTCTGCTGCTTAAGGGCGGCGCCCGATCACTTCCAGCTTTTTGTACCTGCTGTGGGTCACACCCCTTGTGCGTCCTCAGCCTATTGCTGTCTGTCACCTGGTATATAACCCAGCTGCTCCAATCAATCCCTGCCTGTGCATTGTGTTTCATTCAGTGTGTGCTTGCACTCTGAAGGTGCCAGGTCCCGTTCTGTGTTTCTCTTGTCTGCCTATCCTGGAGGCTGTATTTCCAGGCCTGTCTGAACACGCTCCTAGCCTGTTCCTCCCGCCTTCTAGGGGCCGATTACCTAGACCCGCTCCTGTATCTTGTCTGTCCTGTCTGAACATGCTCCTAGCCTGTTCCTCCCGCCTTCTAGGGGCCGATTACCTAGACCCGCTCCTGTATCTTGTCTGTCCTGTCTGAACACGCTCCTTGCCTGTTCGTCCCGCCTCTCTGGGGGCCGTATTCCCAGACCCGCTCCTGTATCCCGCTGCAGTGTCGGTCTCTTCCGTACACTCAGTTCCAGTCTGAACTCTCTCCTATCCTTTACCTGTTTTGCCTCTATGTCCGTTCCTTTCCTTTTCCTGCAGAGTTTGAACTCGTACCTAACTCCTGCTTGTTGTCTCTGTACTCCCGTTTGTGAGTTTGTGGTCCACTCGCTACTTCACTGCAAGTACCCTGTGGGTATCTGGCTCTGCCTTTCCCATCCTGTCTGTTCCGTGTGAACAGAGCCCTGTCCGTCCTGCTCTGCTCTTGCTCACCGCTCCAGGCGGTCTCGTCCTGCTCTTCTCTTGCTCACCACTCCAGGCGGTCTCGTCCTGCTCTGCTCTTGCTCACCGCTCCTGGCGATCTCGTCCTGCTCTGCTCTTGCTCACCGCTCCAGGCGGACTCGTCCTGCTCTGCTCTTGCTCACCGCTCCAGGCGGTCTCGTCCTGCTCTGCTCTTGCTCACCGCTCCAGGCGGTCTCGTCCTGCTCTGCTCTTGCTCACTGCTCCAGGCGGTCTCGTCCTGCTCTGCTCTTGCTCACCGCTCCAGGCGGTCTCGTCCTGCTCTGCTCTTGCTCACCGCTCCTGGCGGTCTCGTCCTGCTCTGCTCTTGCTCACCGCTCCAGGCGGCCTCGTCCTGCTCTGCTCTTGCTCACCGCTCCAGGCGGCCTCGTCCTGCTCTGCTCTTGCTCACCGCTCCAGGTGGTCTCGTCCTGCTCTGCTCTTGCTCACCGCTCCTGGCGGTCTCGTCCTGCTCTGCTCTTGCTCACCGCTCCTGGCGGTCTCGTCCTGCTCTGCTCTTGCTCACCGCTCCAGGCGGCCTCGTCCTGCTCTGCTCTTGCTCACCGCTCCAGGCGGCCTCGTCCTGCTCTGCTCTTGCTCACCGCTCCAGGCGGTCTCGTCCTGCCCTGCTCTCGCTCACCTCTCTGGGCGGCCTCACTCTGCTGTGTTTGTCCGCCACATCTGTGGTTCTGTTCCTGAGTCCCAGTGTGTACTGGGTCCTGTCCCGCCTGTGTTCCTACCTGCTAGTGCCTTCCTGTCTGCACTCTAGCCGTGCTTGCCTGTACCCCCCTGCCTGCATACCCACCTGCCTGCATACCAGTCGTGCCTGCCTATTCCCACCTGTCTGTGTGCCAGCCTAACCAGTCTGTTCCTGTATTCCCCTGTGTGGGTCAACAGCCGTGTCCGGGGTCTGTCCTGGAGTAGCACCTGGTCCCTCTGCTCGGTTCCTCCTTGGTGCACTGGCGTCGTGTGCCGTCGTGCGACCCTGGTCGGATCGGGTGAATACCTAGTTACGCCCCTCCAGGCATTCACTCTCCGGCACGGTCCAGTGGAATCACACGCACACGCCGCTCAGCCCGGGCGTGTGCATTACAGTTCTGACCACATCTAGCCCTGTGGTCCATTTGTCCATAAATATAATAACTATATACACTCACGATTGCTTAAAAGTTCTTACAGGAAGTCTCTGTAGGCTCTCATGCTTAACGGTTGCAATTATATACTATACACTATTATCTTATTACACCTTAGTCCCTATAATGGGCAGGGAGCTGACCTCTGGTACTACGGGTTGATCTACGCAGTACATTTATTGCCAATGACCTACCCGGGTCTCTAGTTTCTACCGCTGGTGTGGTGGGAGCACTATGAACTACACTACGGTTAGTCTGACGTAACACCGGTAGGCTTGGTAGTCTTCTACGACCTCTGTGACTCACCATGGGCACGACAGATTCACCACTAGCAGGGGGTGGATTCACTTGTTCCACTTCGGTTGTGGCATCTATTGCTGAGGCCATATGGTCTCCACGAGGACCCAAGGTCCCTGCTGTTTCTCGTGTCTCTGCGGCTTCCGGTAAGGCTACTTGGGGAAAGGTCAGGAAAGGTACCACGATTGCTTGGTTCACCTGTGTCCAAGACTGGGGAAATTCTGCAAGGATGGTTTGAACCGTCTCTTCCACCTTTTCTGTGTGCTGGGGGCTGTTTTGGTTTTTCTCTTGGTGTCTCAATTGATCAGGGCATATCTTCAGGTTGTCTCTTGAGACTGCCGCCAAAGTCTCTCCTCCATCTTTACTGATGAGGTATACCTTGGTGTTGTCGAAATTTGAAGGTAAGACGGTGTATGGCTCAACCTCCCACTGATCATCTAATTTGTGAACTCGTCTCTTCCTTTGAGTACCTGTTCTCCAAGTGATAAGGGAACTGCAGGTGCGTGCTGATTATAAGTTCTCTCCTGTCTCTGTCTCGCCTGGGACAAACTTCTCTCTACACATTCTTGCACCTTGCGGTATTGTTGCTGCCACTCCGTATCCCAATCTGCACCTGGTGATGTCATCTCAGGTGTTAAAACTCCCATGTCTAAGTCAATTGGTAACTTGCCAGGTCTTGCCCTCATCAGGTAGGGGGGTGTACAGTTGGTGGAGTTCACTGGGATGTGGTTATATAGGTCTACCAAATCCGGTAACTTCTCTGGCCACAGGCTACGCTCTTCAAGGCACAACGTCTTCAACAGATCTATTACCACCTGGTTCATTTTCTCGCACAACCCATTGGTCTAGGGATGATACGGCGTCATCCTTATTTTCTTGCAGCCGTACAAGTTACAGAAATCCTGAAACACTTCTGCTTCAAAGGCTGGGCCTTGGTCGGTAAGCACTCGTTCAGGGTAACTGTGTGGGCGACAAAAGTGTTGTTGAAACGCTTTGGCTGCCGTCTTAGCCGTCTGATCTTTCACTGGCACTACTACAAGGAACCGGGAGTAGTGGTCTACTATGGTGAGAGCGTAGACATAGCCTGACCGGCTTGGGGCTAGCTTCACGTGGTCCAAGGCTACCAAGTTAAGTGGCTATTTGGTGATTATGGGCTGCAGGGGAGCCCTATGGATATCACGGTCTTTCCTTCTCAGGTTGCATGGACCACATTCTCGACACCATCTCTCGATTGCTTTCCTCATGCCAACCCAGTAGAATCGCTCACGTAGCAGGACTTCCAGCTTCTTCCACCCGAAATGTCCTGCTCCATCGTGGTGCGCCTCTAAGACCATTGGCGCATCCCACTTCGGGACTACCACCTGCCAGACCAGTTTGTGTGTCCGGGAGTTGATGCTTCTCCAACACAGCTTTCCCTCTTAAATGAACAGCTTGCCCTTCTCCTTCCACAACTGTTGCGTCTACTGTAAAGCATCTGGACCAGGGTGCGAGTCAGCTTGTGTCAGCAACTCCATTACTAGGTGGACAGCCGGGTCGCTATCCTGCATCTCTGCCCATCCATGGTGAGGCAATGGGTTAAACGTGGCCTCCCTGTTGGCGGAGCGCTTGTTCCTCACACTGTGGGAGCACTGGGTCACCCCGAGTTGATGGAAAGCCGGTAGCTCTATCTCCTCCAGCTCTTCCGGGTCTTCTCCCCCATCTGGCAAGTTGGGCATCCTGGACAGCGCATCAGCATTTGCGTTTTTATGCCCTGCCCGATACTTGATGGTAAACTCGATGGAGCATGGTCCTGCATAAAAATCATGGTTTTCCTGAAAGATGCAGACTTTTTCTTGTACCACTGCTTGAAGAAAATGTCTTCAAAAAACCGGCAGTAATTTTGGGAGTTCATTTTTAATCAATGAAGTAACAGAGGTGATCCAACAAAGTGAGGGCTCTCAATCAATCAATGTTTCCATAAAACATAGTGTTTATTCATCCATTTAAAAATGAAACTCCAAACATGGAGTATGGCAGTAAGGCATAATAAAATACTAATGGCCAGACCAAATTTAATTTTGAGTCCTCTTGCACCATAAAAAATCCTACTAGCTCATCTGTAAGTAATATTAATAGCCACCTTGCTGACATCTTAGTCAATGTGGAGATTTGAACCTGTTACTGATCCAGCCACGGGCCCATCCATCTGTTGCATTAAGGCCACAGCCCCACTATCAGCATTTGGTCAGTATTCGGTAAGTATTCTTTCTCAGGAGTGGGAGACAAAACCAGGTTAGGAACAATCAGAGAAAAGGTATAATAGAAACAAGTGCACCAATTCTGCATTTAATACCCACTCCTGGTTTTGGCTCCCACTCCTGAGAAAAAATACTGATCGAATATCGACCAAATACTGATAGTGGGGCCGTGGCCTAAGAGTCATTTTCATCTCATCATTCCATAAAACCTTTGAAAAATCTGTCTTCAGATATTTCTTAGCCTAGTTTTGACATTTTAGCTTATGTATCTTATTCAATGGTGATCGGGTTTCAGCCCTCCTTACCTTGGCTATGTCTCTGAGCACTGAACACCTTGTACTTCTGGGCCCTCCAGGAAGGATGCAATTCTGGAATGTGACAGCACTTGGGGATAATGGGTTCCTGGTCAATTCACGTTTGATTTTCCTCAAATCTTTGGTTGTTAATCTGGGTCTTTTTTTCTCAACATGTTTTTTGCGTAGTAATTGTGCACACAATGCTTGAATAATTATTCTGCTAACAACATTAAATGTATACTGACGAATGTAAGGCTTGCAAACCATATGCATGAATTAGAAACTCTGTCAGCTACATATTAAGATGTGGTTGTTCTTTACAGGAACCTGAAAGTACAGGAAAGACAAAAAAAGAGTGGAGGATGTGTATTTTTGTTAAATCCAACTTAAGACCAGTGCTCAATGACGACATTTAAGGGAGCTGCAATAAAGTAGAGTCAGTATAAGTAAATGTACATGGGGATTGCAATATTTGTAAATTAATACTTGGAATTAGCTATAAGTAGTGTTGAGCGATACCTTCCGATATCGGGAAATATCGGATCGGATTGGATCGGACCGATACCGAAAAAGTATCGGATATCGCCGATTCCGATACCGGAAACCAATGCAAGTCAATGGGACAGAAATATTGGAATGAAAATACACCCTTTCTTTCCTTGTAGGTTAATTCTACATGAAGGAAAACAACTAAGAATAATGTAGAATGTAGAATGTATTGGGGGAGGTGGGGGAGACAATAAAGGCATAGAGGTTTAGCCCAATCAAATGGAATAGCAGGAATTAATATTTTTTTTAAGACGTTCTGAGTTACGGAAATATTGACTATGTTAAGTATTTTTATATTTTGTCAGATATTTATGTTTCACTACTTCCATGCTCTTCACCTTCTTTTTTACTTCTCCCACACTTTCTCCTTCATCATCCTCAGCATCTTTTTCATCTTCTTCTTCTTCACCTTCTTCATTTTCTTCTTCTTCACCTTCTTCGTATTATTCCTTTTTTTTACATTCTTCATATTCTACTTCTTCATCTTCTTCATATTCTTCTTCTTCATCATATTCTTATTTGTGACAGGCATTCCTGTAGTTGTTATCTATAAAAGGTTGGACATTACACCTTTCGTTCTGCCCGTCACAAAAGATTTACAACAGGATTTGTCCGCGTTCAGTTTGGCCTGCAGCAGCAGGTCTTTTCCAGGGGCACCACGAGGAGGAACGGACTCACCCCCATACACTGCTTAGTCATCTTCTGCTTATAATTTAGATATTATCTTTTGCTCTGATTTTTAGTCTTATGCTTAATGTTCTTCCGCTTTTTGTTCTGCAGCTTCTTGTATTTCTGCTTCTTGGTTTTCTGTCTCTTGTTCTTCTGTATCTTGGTGCTTGTCTTCTCTTATTTGTCCTCTTGGTCAACTTCTTCAGGGTCATCTTCTTGGTCTTCTTCGGGGTGGTCTTCAGGGTCGTCGTCTTCGGGGGTCCTCGTCTTCGGGGTCCTCGTCTTCTTCGGGTTGGTCTTCTGGGTCCTCGTCTTCGGGGTCCTCGTCTTCTTCGGGGTGGTCTTCAGGGTCCTCGTCTTCTTCGGGGTGGTCTTCAGGGTCCTCGTTTTCTTCGGGGTGGTCTTCAGGGTCTTCGTCTTCTTCGGGGTGGTCTTCAGGGTCCTCGTCTTCAGGGTCGTTGTCTTCGGGGTCCTCGTCTTCTTAGGGTTGGTCTTCAGGGTCCTCGTCTTCAGGGTCCTCGTCAGGGAGATCCAGAGTGATTACCAAGAACCATTTCAAAAAGCTTGAACTTGGAAATGTAGCAGAAGGTACAAGAAAGCTGAGGAACTACCGAGAACCAGCTGACGGTACTGGAACCCGGATGGGTAGCAGAAGGTACAAGAGCCAATGGAACTGCCGAAGACCAGCTGACGGTACTGGAACTCGGTTACTAAGCAGGAGGTACCTGTGCCAGAAAGCACTACCAAGGACCAGCAGACGTTGGTGGAACTTGGATACCGAGAAGGAGGCACCTAATCCAAAGGCACTGCCGAGAACCAGCTGACGGTACTGGAACCCGGATGGGTAGCAGAAGGTACCCATGTAAAAAAAAGTTCAAGGCCGCGAGCCGGCCGCAGTTACCAAAACCCACAGTCCTACAGGGGGTGCTTGTCCTATTGGCACTATGGAACCAGCCTTCATTGCCTGATCCCGCAGCCCACATAGGAGTCACCTAAACTGCAGGCACCATAGAGTCGGCTAACCCGACCGCAACACGACAGGACAACGCATTGGAGGCAAAGTGACGTTGACACTACCCGGAAAGAGCTGGCGTGCTGGAACCAGGCTGGGCAGGAGGGAGTACCCGTGCCAAAGTCACTGCCGAGAACCAGCTGGCGGTACTGGAACCCGGATGGGTAGTAGAAGGTACAAGAGCAAATGGAACTACCGAGGACCAGCTGACGGTACTGGAACCCGGATGGGTAGCAGAAGGTACAAGAGCCAATGGAACTGCCGAAGACCAGCTGACGGTACTGGAACTCGGTTACTAAGCAGGAGGTACCTGTGCCAGAAAGCACTACCAAGGACCAGCAGACGTTGGTGGAACTTGGATACCGAGAAGGAGGCACCTAATCCAAAGGCACTGCCGAGAACCAGCTGACGGTACTGGAACCCGGATGGGTAGCAGAAGGTACCCATGTAAAAAAAAGTTCAAGGCCGCGAGCCGGCCGCAGTTACCAAAATCCACAGTCCTACAGGGGGTGCTTGTCCTATTGGCACTATGGAACCAGCCTTCATTGCCTGATCCCGCAGCCCTCATAGGAGTCACCTAAACTGCAGGCACCATAGAGTCGGCTAACCCGACCGCAACACGACAGGACAACGCATTGGAGGCAAAGTGACGTTGACACTACCCGGAAACAGCTGGCGTGCTGGAACCAGGCTGGGCAGGAGGGAGTACCCGTGCCAAAGTCACTGCCGAGAACCAGCTGACGGTACTGGAACCCGGATGGGTAGTAGAAGGTACAAGAGCAAATGGAACTACTGAGAACCAGCTGGCGGTGCTGGAACCCAGGGTAAATACTAAAAACAGAGTGGAGCCAGAGGTGTAATTGGAGCAAGTTTTAAATCAGTAGTACAGTGGATGTGGACAAAGCAGGAGAATTTGCCGGACACACAGCAGGGGAACAGCTGACGTTACTGAACCCCAATAACACTGGAGCAAGCGTTGACTGTGCAGACGGCACTTCTGAGCAGCAACTAGCGGTATTGGAGCCCAGGGTAAATACTAAAAACAGAGGAGCCAGAGGTGTATTTGGAGGAGGTTTTAAATCAGTAGTACAGTGGATGTGGACAGAGCAGGAGAAATTGCCGTCCGCACAGCAGGGGAACAGCTGACGTTACTGGACCCCAATAACACGGCAGCAAGTGTTGACTGTGCAGACAGCACTTCCAAGCGCCAACTGGCGGTGTTGGAGCTCAGGGATAATACTGAAAACAGAGGAGCCAGAGGTGTAATTGGAGCAACTTTAAAATCTGTAGTAGTGAGAATGTGGACAGAGCAGGAGAAATTGCCGTCCGCACAGCAGGGGAACAGCTGACGTTACTGAACCCCAATGACACGGCAGCAAGTGTTGACTGTGCAGACGGCACTTCCGAGCGGCAACTGGCGGTGTTGGAGCTCAGGGATTACAGTTCAGGTGGTAGAAACATGAACAGAACAGGAGACCTGGATACTTTTGCCAACAATTATTTATTCTGGAAGAGGACTGGCAAATTCATGAGAGATCCAGGCCTTGTTCATTTTGAGAAAAGTAAGCTGGTCAACGTTATCGGAGGATAGTCGCATGCGAAGGTCTGTTAGTACACCACCTGCGGCACTAAAGACGCGTTCCGATAATACACTAGCAGCAGGGCAAGCTAGCACCTCCAATGCATACTGACTTAGCTCTGGCCATGTATCTAGCTTATAGACCCAAAACTTGAAGGGAGAAGAGCCGTCTGGGAGTACACTAAGAGGGCAAGACATGTAGTCTGTCACCATCTGACGGAAACGTTGCCTCCTGCTGACTGGAGCCGTCTGTGATGGTGTAGACATTTGTGGCGGCGGGGACACAAAACTTTGCCACATTTCGGCCATACTGGTCTTGCCTTGTGCTGAGGCGCTGCTTCTGCTCCCTCTTTGTGCAGAGCTTCCTCCACTGCCTCGACGCACTGAGCTGCTTTGTAAAGCACTAGCAGCACTGCTCTCGGTTGGAATGGAGAACATGATGGAATGCACCAGTGCGTCTTGGTACTACCGCATTTTACGCTCCCGGTTCAACGGTGTTATGAGGCTTTGTAAGTTGTCCCGGTAGCGAGGATCTAGGAGGGTGGACACCCAATAATCAGCCATGTTGAGAATGTGGGCGATGCGGCGGTCGTTTCTCAGGCACTGCAGCATGAAATCAACCATGTGCTGCAGACTGCCAACTGGCCAAGAAACGCTGTCCCCTGCTTGAGGCATGATCTCTGCCTGCTCTGCATCACCCCACCCTCGCTCTAGATACTGACTACTAGAGCATTGTGTACCTCCCTCCTCTGGACAGATGTCTTCCTCATCCATTGACTCCTCCTCATCCTCCTCACAAAGTGTCCCCTGCCTAGGCCTTTGTGAGGAACCACGTTGCGCAGACTGTAGAGAAGCAGATGGCATTTGTGACTCCTCATCCTCCACCTCTTCCAAAACCTCGTCCCTTAGTGCTTGCAGTGTTTTTTCAAGCAGGCAGATAAGGGGGATAGTCATGCTGACTAGCGCATCATCTGCACTCGCCATCCACGTGGAATAATCGAAGGCACGCAAAACGTGGCAAATGTCCTTCATAGAGGCCCACTCAGTGGTGGTGAAGTGTGAACGGCGCGCACTGCGACTTCTTTGCGCCTGCTGCAGCTGGTACTCCATTACTGCTGCCTGCTGCTCACACAACCTCTCCAACATATGTAACGTTGAATTCCACCTGGTGGGTAGGTCACATAAGATGCGATGTTCCGGAAGACGTAATCGGCGCTGCAGAGCTGCAATGCGTGATCTTGCATTGCTGGAGCGCCGCAAGTGAGCGCACTCTATGCGGACCTTGTGAAGCAGTGCATCAAGATCCAGATAGTCCCTCAAAAAACTCTGCACGACCAAGTTGAGAACATGTGCCAGACATGGGATGTGAGTGAGGTTGCCTAGGCCCAGAGCTGCCACCAGATTTCGGCCATTGTCACACACTACCATGCCTGGCTGGAGATTCGCTGGCACAAACCACACGTCGCTCTGCTGCTTGATGGCATTCCAGAGCTTCTGCGCTGTGTGGCTTCAATTCCCCAAAGAAATAAATTTTAATACGGCCTGTTGACGTTTGGCCACGGCTGTGCTCATATTGGTCACCATAACAGGTAACCGTTCACGGGTCGATGTGGAGGTAGACCGTGACGGCTCCTGCAGCGCTGATTCAGAGGAATTGGAGTATGAGGAGGAGTCAATGTGTACAGACTGATTCCTGCAATCCGTGGAGTTGGCAGAACACGTACAGCGCCACTCTCAAGATCTGTACCCGGCTCCACAACATTTACCCAATGGGCAGTGAGGGAAAGGTATCGTCCCTGTCCATGCTTACTGGTCCACGCATCAGTGGTCAGGTGGACCTTGCTACTGACGGCGTTTTGTAGCGCATGTTTAATTTTTCCCTCCACATGATGTTGCAGGGCAGGGACGGCTTGCCTGCTGAAATAAAATCGGCTGGGCACGTTGTATTGTGGGACTGCCAATGCCATAAAGTTACGGAATGTGTCAGTCTCCACCAGCCTGAATGATAGCATTTCAAGGGCCAGTAGTTTAGCAATGCCAGCATTCAGAGCCTGTGCTCGGGGGTGGTTTGCCGAGTATGGGCGCCTTTTCTCCCATGCCTGTGCTAACGATTGGCTGTAGACTGGCCTGGGAGTGTGAGGATGACTGGGAAAGTGGTGCTGTGGGTGGAATTACACTGTGTCTCTGTACAACAGTGCCAGAGATTCTTCCATGGCGATCCTGTGAGGAAGCCGAACCAGCTGTGTGTGAGCTGGAGGAAGAGGCTACAACACGAGCTGAAGAGGTGGTAGGTGGCGCTGTAGGTTGGCCTAGGTCTTCAGTGTGTTTTTGTAACTCCACCACGTGCTTGGTCCGCACATGTTTCCACACATTTGTGGTATTGAGGTTGCTGACACTTTTCCCTCTTTTCACCTTCTGATTACACAGCTTGCATTTGACAAAGCAAATGTCATCTGCAACTGTGTCAAAAAAGGACCAAGCACTGCAAGTCTTGGGAGTGCCCGCTTTGGATTTTGGAAGAGCCATGCTCCTAATGGGTGCCGAAGTGGAGGCTACAGGCAACCAAGTCTGCCCCCTCCCTCTCCCTCCTTTTTGGGCTGTTCGGGGAATCTCTTCCTCAGAGCTGCTCCCACCACCTTCCTGTCCCTCACGCCATGATGGGTCAAGGACCTCATCATCTACACCACCCTCTTCAAACAACTGCTTCTCCTGGGTAGTCTCGACAGCACAGTACGCACCAGAAAGTGGCACCTGAGTCTCATCATCAGATGCGTACTGAGGTGTGCTGCTGACCATAGGCACTGGCCCACCCGCCTCTTCAGATTCAGAGAGACAAAGCGGTTGCGCATCACTGCATACTACCTCTTCTTCAAATTCTCGAATTCTGCTTGGCTGGCCCCCTCTTTCCAAGCCAAGAGATTCAGAGAACAGAAGTAGAGATGGCTCCTGTCCAGGGCTCTCTGACTGCCTGGGCAATTTGGCAGGTGGTGAAGAGACAGATGGGTGCTCTTCAGTGCTCAGGACCTGAGAGGATCTGGAACTAATTGAAGTCGATGCGTTAGCTGCCATCCATCCGACAACGGCTTCAATTTGGTCCTCCCGCAGCAGTGGGGTATGGCTAGCTCCTACAAAGCTGCGCATAAAGGACTGTTCCCTGGTAAAACTGGGGGATGCTGAGTCACTGGTGCCCGCAGCAGGCACAGAATCCCCACGTCCTCTCCCTGCAGGCACAGAATCCTCACGTCCTCTCCCTGCAGAAACTCCACGCCCACGCCCACGACCACATGCCTTACTCCCTGCCTTCTTCATCTTGGTAGACTGATAAAGATAGGCAGAAAAGTACTAAGGGCTTAGTTTGCTTATTCCTGAACAGCTGCTAACAGGTATAAGAAACACTAATTTTATAAAGTGTGGACTAGACTTTAATATGAGCTAATGTGGCCTACACAACTGTAAAGTGGAGTGTTTGGTGAACTTTATTTAGGTTTTTTTTTGTCACAAAAAGACACTGGATGTGCCTAAAGATGTAATAACGATAGTATCACAAACTTTTTGTAGCTATTACAATGTAGGAAGATAACCTACAATGCAATAGATGAGGCTGCAAAAAATAGGCTAATACTAATCTGGCTGGGGCTGCAGGGCCCAATGCTGCAGAAAGGCTCCTCTAACTACTCCTATATAGTGTGTTTGGAACCAATTTAGCTGAATACGGATGGAACAACCACACTAATAGGAGAAATCAGGAAAAATTATGAATTGGCAAAAAAGGACAATGTATGAGGCAGTGACACACACTGAGTGCACTACAACCAGACGTGGTTGAAGCACACACTACAGGGTGAGCTGCACTCACACACCAGACCTTGCAGACAGCGGTGAACATTACAGATGCAGAGCACTGTGCACTAGCGCTGCAAGACCAAAAAAATTTCTCTATCTACTCCTATATAGTGTGTTTGGAACCAATTTAGCTGAATACAGATGGAACCACCACACTAATAGGAGAAATCAGGAAAAATTATGAATTGGCAAAAAAGGACAATGTATGAGGCAGTGACACACACTGAGTGCACTACAACCAGACGTGGTTGAAGCACACACTACAGGGTGAGCTGCACTCACACACCAGACCTTGCAGACAGCGGTGAACAGTACAGATGCAGAGCACTGTGCACTAGCGCTGCAAGACCAAAAAAATGTCTCTATCTACTCCTATATAGTGTGTTTGGAACAAATTTAGCTGAATACGGATGGAACCACCACACTAATAGGAGATATCAGGAAAAATTATGAATTGGCAAAAAAGGACAATGTATGAGGCAGTGACACACACTGAGTGCACTATAACCAGACGTGGCTGAAGCACACACTACAGGGTGAGCTGCACTCACACACAGAGACCTTGCAGAAAGCGGTGAACAGCACAGAGAACTGTGCACTAGCACTGCAAGGCACAGCGATTTATAAAGTAGCTTGGGTAAAGCAGAATAGACCAAATAGGTAGCTAAAACTGTCCCTCATTGGTTGGGCCACCCTTAGCAGCAACAACTGCAATCAAGCAATCAATGAGTTTTTTATAATGCTCTGGAAGAATTTTGGCTCCCTCTTTTTTGCCAAATTGTTTTAATTCAGCCACATTGGAGGGTTTCCAAGCATGAACTGCCTTGTTAAGGTCATGCCACAGCATCTCAATCAGATTAGGTCACTCCAAAGTCTTAAATTTGTTTTTCTTAAGTCATTCAGAGGAAGACTTTCTGGTGTGTTTTGGATCATTGTCCTGCTGCATAACCCAAGTGTGTTTCGGCTTGAGGTCACAAACAGATGGCCGGACATTCTCCTTCAAGACTTTTTGGTAGACAGCAGAATTCATGGTTCCATTTACCACAGCAAGTCTTCCAGGTCCTGGAGCAGCAAAACAGCCCCAGACCATCACACTACCACCACCATATTTTACTGTTGGTATGATGTTCCTTTTCTGAAATGTAGTGTTACTTCTACGCCAGATGTAATGGGACATATGCCTTCCAAAAAGTTCAACTTTTGTCTCGTCAGTCAACAGAGTATTCTCCCAAAAGTCTCGGCCATCATCAAGATGTTTTCTGGCAAAACTGAGAGGAGCCTTTATGTTCTTTTTGCTTATTAGTGGTTTTCGTCTTAGAACTCTGCTATGCATGCCATTTTTGCCCAGTCTCTTTCTTATGGTGGAGTCATGAAAACTGACCTTAATTGAGGCAAGTGAGGCATGCAGTTCTTTGGATGTTGTTGTGGCATCTTTTGTGACCTCTTGGATGAGTCGTCGCTGCGCTCTTTGGTTAATTTTGGTCGGCCGGCCACTCCTGGGAAGGTTCACCACTGTTCCATTTTCTCCATTTGTGGATAATGGCTCTCAATGTGGTTCGCTGGCGTCCCAAAGCTTTAGAAATGGCTTTATGACCTTTTCCCGACTAGTAGATCTCAATTACTTTGTTTCTCATTTGTTCCTGAATTTCTTTGGATCACAGCATGATATATAGCTTTTGAGGATCTTTTGGTCTACTTTACTTTGTCAGGCAGGTCCTAATTAAGTAATTTCTTGATTGAGAACAGGTGTGGTAGTAATCTGGCCTGGGAGTGGCTAGCGAAATTGAACTCTGCTTCCCAAAAATGTGATAAACCACAGTTAATTTATGCTTTAAAGAGGGGGGATCATTTTTTTCACACAGGGCCCTGTAGGTTTGGATTTCATTTTCCCTGAATAATAAATACTTTCATTTAAAAACTACTTGTGTTATCTTTGTCTAAAATTTAAATTTGTTTTGTGATCTGAAACATTTAAGTGTGACAAACATGCAAAAGAATAAGAAATCATCAAGGGACAAACACTTTTTCCCACCACTGTATCTTGACTTTGCAATGGCATTTGGTACTGTACCACACAACATCCTTGTACTGAAGCTACAGACCAATGACTAGGGGACACTATATGCACATAGGTAGAACATTAAACAAGGGACAGGAAACAAAAAGCCGTTGTAAATGGTACATTTTCTAAATGGGATAAAATCAGCAGTGGGGACTAAAAAGATCTGTTTGAGGGCCAATTCTTTCTAAGGCTGTGTGCCCCCGATGCGTTTTTTAAGCGTCTCCGCAGCGGCAAAAATGCTGCAGAAATGCTTAAAAAATGCATGGTAGAAGGCCTGCGATGGTCTCCAATGATAATCCGCATGTGCTGTGCACATGCTGCGGAAATTTCCGCTGCGGGTTATCATTGCGGAAAAAAACGCAGTACTACCAATTATTTTGCGGAAGTGCTGCGTTTTCGATGCCATTGACTTGCATTGAATTGCTTGGATTCCGCATCACTGCATCTGTACATGCGCATTCCATGCGCTTCAATGTGCGGATGGTACCCGGGTCTGGAGGACAGGAGACTCTCCTCCGGACCCGGGTACCATAGAACCTGTAAAAAAAAGAATAAAATAAAAAATAAATATATTTACCTTTTGATGGCCCCCGGTCTCCTTGTCTTCCCTTGCCGGCAGATCGCGGTGGACTGAAGGACCTGCGCTGACGTCATAGTCATGTGACGGAAGGTCCTTCAGTGTAGTGTACCGCGAGCTGCCGGCAAGCCAGGATGGAGCGAAGCAAGACTCCGGGGGCTATCGGAGAGTAAGTATAGATTTATTTTTTTATTTTTTAACATTCTTTAAGGTCACACTATATAAATCCATGCCGTTTGCATGGATTTATATAGTGTGACCAAGTTGACAAGCACTTTCCAAGTGATGCTAAAATGGCTTGGAAAGCGCTTGTCAACCCACATGTGGAAATGCATGTGAAGAAAGCTTCACATCCGCATGTCCCTGGCAGGAAAAACGCATGTACAATCCGCATGCGTTTTTTCTGCCAGGGAGATGCAGAAACGCTCAGGAAAAAATCCTGAGCATTTCTGCATCGTGGGCACATAGCCTAATTACTTAATAATGGCCCTATGGATGAGATCAAGAGTAAAGTGTCAGTCTTTGCTGATGATACAAAACTTTGAAGGACAATAACTTGTCTTGACTTTCATATTATAGAACGATTTAGATAAATAAGATGTCTGCTTGGGCAAACACATGGCACATGAGTTTTAATGTTGATAAATGTAAAATCGTACTGCTGAATATACAGTACAGACCAAAAGTTTGGACACACCTACTCATTTAAAGATTTTTCTGCATTTTCATGACTTTGAAAATTGTACATTCACACTGAAGGCATCAAAACTATGAATTAACACATGTGGAATTATATTCTTAACAAAAAAGTGTGAAACAACTGAAAATATGTCTTATATTATAGGTTCTTCAAAGTAGCCACCTTTTGCTTTGATGACTGCTTTGCACACTCTTGGCATTCTCTTGATGAGCTTCAAGAGGTAGTCACCGGAAATGGTCTTCCAACAATCTTGAAGGAGTTCCCAGAGATGCTTAGCACTTGTTGGACCTTTTGCCTTCACTCTGCGGTCCAGCTCACCCCAAACCATCTCAATTGGGTTCAGGTCTAGTGACTGTGGAGGCCAGGTCATCTGGCGTAGCACCCCATCACTCTCCTTCTTGGTCAAATAGCCCTTACACAGCCCGGAGGTGTGTTTGGGGTCATTGTCCTGTTGAAAAATAAATGATGGTCCAACTAAACGCAAACTGGATGGAATAGCATGCTGCTGAAGATGCTGTGGTAGCCATGCTGGTTCAGTATGCCTTCAATTTTGAATAAATCCCCAACAGTGTCACCAGCAAAGCACCCCCACACCATCACACCTCCTCCTCCATGCTTCACGGTGGGAACCAGGCATGTAGAGTCCATCCGTTCACCTTTTCTGCGTCGCACAAAGACACGGTGGTTGGAACCAAAGATCTCAAATTTGGACTCATCAGACCAAAGCACAGATTTCCACTGGTCTAATGTCCATTCCTTGTGTTCTTTAGTCCAAACAGGTCTCTTCTACTTGTTGCCTGTCCTTAGCAGTGGTTTCTTAGCAGCTATTTTACCATGAAGGCCTGCTGCACAAAGTCTCCTCTTAATAGTTGTTGTAGAGATGTGTCTGCTGCTAGAACTCTGTGTGGCATTGACCTGGTCTCTAATCTGAGCTGCTGTTAACCTGTGATTTCGGAGGCTGGTGACTCGGATAAACTTATCCTCAGAAGCAGAGGTGACTCTTGGTCTTCCTTTCCTGGGGCGGTCCTCATGTGAGCCAGTTTCTTTGTAGTGTTTGATGGTTTTTGCAACTGCATTTGGGGACACTTTCAAAGTTTGCCCAATTTTTCACACTGACTGACCTTCATTTCTTAAAGTAATGATGGCCACTTGTTTTTCTTTACTTAGCTGCTTTTTTCTTGCCATAATACAAATTCTAACAGTCTATTTAGTAGGACTATCAGCTGTGTATCCACCTGACTTCTGCACAACACAACTGATGGTCCCAACCCCATTTAAGGCAAGAAATCGCACTTATTAAACCTGACAGGGCACACCTGTAAAGTGAAAACCATCTCTGGTGACTACCTCTTGAAGCTCATCAAGACAATGCCAAGAGTGTGCAAAGCAGTCATCAAAGCAAAAGGTGGCTACTTTGAAGTTCCTAGAATATAAGACATATTTTCAGTTGTTTCACACGTTTTTGTTAAGTATAAAATTCCACATGTGTTAATTCATAGTTTTGATGCCTTCAGTGTGAATGTACAATTTTCATAGTCATGAAAATACAGAAAAATCTTTAAATGAGAAGGTGTGTCCAAACTTTTGGTCTGTACTGTATATAGCGCCATTAATTCCACAGCGCTTTACAGATATTATCCACACTGTCCCCATTGGGGTTCGCAATCTACATTCCCTATCAGTCTTTGGAGTGTGGGAAGAAACCGGAGAACCCACGCAAACATGGGGAGAACATACAAACTCCTTGCAGATGTTGTCCTTGGTGGGATTTGAATCCAGGACCCCAGCGCTGCAAGGCTGCAGTGCTAACCACTGAACCACCGTGTTGCCCTGATTGGCTGCTTTCTGTGTATAACCCCACCCACACCACTGATTGGCTGCTTTCTGTGTATAACCCCACCCACACCACTGATTGGCTGCTTTCTGTGTATAACTCTGCCCACTCCACTGATTGGCTGATTTTTGTGTACACTTTATATACTGCTGGGGGCATGGTTGAACCAGGAGACGCAAGACACCTAGTCCTCTAGTGATAATCTCCTGCTGATAAAAGACTATATTGAAACAGTAAAACACAGCACAGTAAGTGACATTACTGGAATCAGGGTCTCTGCCCCAACATTATGCCGCTACCAGACCACACAGCAAAACCCGCTGACACTTTAAGGAATTGTTTCCTTCTTTACAACCTCTACTTAATAGATATGGACACCCATCACACCAATCGGCAATTAATTTTTATATTGGGCTCAAAATCATATTTATAATTGGCTTTAATTAAAAAATGTGAACTGTTTAGCTTTTTATAGGTTGAGTCTATGCACATTGCCAGCTGCTGGATGACTTAATTAAGAATCTATTAGTAAGCTCATTCTGAAGGGGAGTATATAACTCTTTTGTCTGTTTTGTGAGATCCTCTCAGATGACAACAAGAAAGTTCAGTTAAACTTTGATGTGGTCTGTGATAAAAAAAACAAAAAAAACAGAGGAGCTCAGAAAAAGACGGATAAAAGAGCTACAGACTCCTCTTCTGAACGAGCTCACTGTACAGACAGAAGGAGAAAGCTGCAGCAGAGGAGAGTCACAGGTCCAGGAGGAGGGGGCAGTATAGGCTCTCTAATACCTTTGGAACTACAGTATGGACAATTTACATTATTTTTAAGATTTTCTGTAAACCTTTTTAAGACACTTTTTAATAAGTAGGATTATCACTATATCATTTTACTTAGAGGGGTTGTTCACCAACCTTTTGGTACTATACTGCATATATTCTGTTAAACTAATCTGATCAGCTTCTATGAGGAGGCAAGTTCCGGATTTGACCAAGGCATGGCCTTGGGTGTCCTCTCTCTGGACTTTTCAAAGGCATTTCATACAGTGCCATGTGTAAGGTAAGATACATAAAATAATAACAATGGGGCTAGGGGAAAGTATGTGATTGGATTAACAACTGGCACAGTGAAACAGAGGATGATCGGTATTGGGCCCTATTCTTTTTATTACGTTTAATTATGACCTGGTTGAAGTAATATAAAGTAGAATTTGAATATTTGCAGATAATACCAAGTTCTGCAAGGTAATCAACACAGAAGAGGATAACTTAATATTATAGAGGGTTTATGTAAGCTGGAAGTTTGGATGGAGAAATGGCAATTGAAGTTTAATGTAGATAAATGTAAGGTTATGGACTTAGACCAAGGAAATAAGATGTACAATTATGTACTAAATAATAAAACTGTCACTGAATAAAACTTGGATGTGGTGCTTTACAACAAACTCAACTCTAGTCATCAGTGACAGGCAGCTGCTGCCAAGGCAAACAAAATCAAGGATGCATCTAGCGGAAAGAAGGTTTAGTCATGGCATCTTCTACGTCTAGAATAAAGAAGATTTAATTATCATCATAGTCGGCAATTCTATAAGAGCAGTGAGATTATAGAATTCTCTGTCACATGATGTTCTAATGGGCGAGTCACCAAAATAGTTCAAGGAGATTCTGTATGCCTTTCTTGAAAAATTTAACATTACTGTTTACGGGTACTAAGTTCTGTAATGGGACTCTGATTGCCTTATGTGGCATTGGGAAGGATTTTTTTTGCTAATATGGGGTCAACATGTTAAGTGATAGGTTAAACTCCTTAGACTTGGGACGTCTTTCAAACTTAAAACTATGAAATTATAACAACAGTATTTCTAGCATCACCTAGCCTAGTCAGTCCACTTGCATGTCCACCGCTACACATATATATGTCAGCTCCTGAGGCACTGTTCTTTAACTGAACCACAGGTACATATTAAAAGTTTAGTGTCTGCAATTAAATGCACATATCTACATTTATAACATAACATGGCATACTCTGATGTAATGTATTTACGTTACATATTGTAATACTGGCGTTCCATAGTTCAGGTACACATTATGTAAGAAGGGAGTATTGTAGTGCTCTAACATTCTCAATCAGGATTTCCCTGACATAGCAGAATATAGGAAACTGGGAGGAGACAGTGAACAGAGAAGAAGAAGAGGAGTGTTTGCAATAATATTAACGTAAATAATATTTTTATGTCATTTTCATGGTTGCCACAAAGTTTAAGGGCTATTGTGTGCTCTTATGAGTAACCGTGAATTTAAATATCATTGCCCTGATACTTGCATAGTAGAGAATAGTCTTCTAATTTCCAAATACACAAAATGACAGCAAAAATATAGGTTCAAAGTAGAGTTCACTATATTAGATTTAGAGCTCTGGAAACTAATACATATCGTTTTCAGCCTGAAGAGAGAAGACATAATAAAAATCCCTGGGTGGCAGAGGAAACACTCAAATGGGCTTCATGCTGTGAATGAAAAAGGGTAAATGTTGGCTGCACACTAAGAATATATATTCATGCTGCCAGTTTTGTTCTGCTTTATGAACACAAGAAATAAATGGAAAGCCTGGAATATGGCAATGAAAATATTACATATCTTAGAGATATAACTGTATAACCAGCTAGATTTTCCCTTCCAGATTTTAGGAAAGATGGAGGACATGTTTTTACCATTCGATTAAAATGTATTAACTTTTTTAGAGATATTTAAAGAGGTTGTCCACTACAATGTGTAGAGGGCAGATAAATTTAGATCTAGGAAATAAGTCTTTCTTCAAATACCTTGCGTTTCCAAATGTGCCTGTGAAAAGCGCTATCACTGTCTGCTCTTCCCTATCACATGATACCATCTTCATCTGCCTCTGATGTCCAGTGTTCTCACGTGAACTTCCGGAATTGAAATCTGACCTGGCATTAAAGAGGATCCAGTCTCATGCACTCTCCTGAGTGACTGGGCTGTTGGCGGAGTTTCCAGCATCTTGTGGGCTTGTGGCGCTCTGTTAATGAAAGTAGTGCAGGAGAGAACGCGTGCAATGCTGGGCTGTGACGTACGGTGAAACTCCACCCACAGCCCAGTCACTCAGGGAGATTGGGTCCCGCCTCGGTGATGCCAGGTCAGCTTACAATTCCAGGAGTTGACGTGACATCACCGGACATTAGGAAGGCAGGCACATTTGGAAACAAAAGGTACTTGAAGTAAACCTTATTTCCAAGGTTTAAATCGATCTGCCTACTACACATTGTAGTAGACAACCTCTTAAAGCATTAAAATTGTAAACTTTTTTTGCAATTTTTTCCATGTGCATGATAGTTTAAGTCACTGAAACTGAGTTAGGAAGACCATTATTTTATTTTAAAAAATATATAATTGGACAAACCGAAATCTTATAAGCAATGAACTCCAAATTCAATAAATGATATGAGGGCCAAAAATGTACCTTTTGTAAATTCCACTAAGACTCCTTTCAGCATCCACAGTCATAAAGGGACCTTAGCCCCATAAAAACCATACCTCTGTTGTACCAAATGCTATCTTTGTGGTGCATAAAAGCATTAAGTTTGATAGGCAAATTAGGATGATTGGTGCACCCTTGGAGTGGCCTAGAGATTTGATGAACCTTACAGCCCCTGAATATGAACTGCTGTTAATATCTGTGTTAGGTGACAGCACGGTCTGCAAAAAATCTGCGCGCATACAGGGATTAATTAATTAAAGAGAACCTTTCATGTCCTCAAATGGTATTAAAGGAGTTGGCCACTACTTTTTATGATTGCCCCAATCGATGGACCCTGTGCCCCTAAGTGTTTTTCTAATTGCCTCCTGCTGTCCTTCTTGCCTGTGAGTACCGCTATAGCTGGCCGCTCACAGGCATCACGTGACCCGCCGCTGATGTCACGTCAAGTGAGGCGTGACATCAGTGACGCGTTCCCTGATTGATGGGCTGTGGGCTTGGTTATCCCACGCGTCAAACCCAGCATCCACTGCGTGGTTTCCCAATGAATGTGGAGAGAGAGAGCGCGCGGTGGATGCTGGGTGTGATGCGCGGGGTAACCCTGCCCACAGCCCAGCATCCACCATGGAACGCAGAAGTAAGTCACCCCTGGCTGCAGCCGGAACTTGACGTGACATCAGCGGATGTCAGAGCCGGCTGCAGCCAGGTGTCATGTGATGCCTGTGAGCGGCCAGTGATAGCACCGCTCACAGGGAAGAAGGACAGCAGGAGGTAATTAGAAAAACACTTAGGGGCACAGGGTCCATCGATTGGGGCAATCATAAAAAGTAGTGGCCAACTTCTTTAATATGCAGATTTGGGGTTAGTCTGCAGGTTAATAATATTCTTAAATGCTGTTCAGCTGCCATACTGAAAGCATGGCTAGAGGGAAGAAACTCGTATTAGTGCAGAGACGGTTATCAGTCAATATGTCCTGGCATGCTTGCAGAATGGGGTCACAACAGAGGACATTATTAAAAGATGAGGCGAGGCCAAGACAGGGAACATTATTACAGAAAAGGGCCCAGCACAGAGGACATTATGACAGGAAGAGGCTCAAGACAGGGGACATTATTACAAGAAGGGGACCGTGATTGAGGACATCATCACAGGATGGGGTCATTATTAAAATATGGGGGCCAGGACAGAAATGTAGGAAAAAAACACTATGTGAACACCCCCTAATACAAGCAAGAAAGGCATCATGTTGGTTACTTGGTAATTTATACTTAGAAATATACTAAATTACCATTATCACAAGAATTCGGGCAAAAAAAACATTAAACATATTTGCATCATTCCAATATGAGTCTATTACAGTAAAAGGAAAGTAAAGCTCAGGTTCCAGTGAAATAAAAATTGATTTAAAGGGGTATTCCACTTTTAAACTTATCTCTTTTTATGTTTCTATCATGCCATTAACTCCCACTTTCCATTGCCACACTGTTAGTTGACAAATAATGACAATTCTGGTGTACCTTCTCTGGGAACTCCATATTGTGCCGTTTCTTAGTTATTCCTCTAGAAATGTATGAATTCATTGATGTGTTAGTGCAACAAGTTTTGGGTGTGTCATATTCAGTCTGAAAGAGAAAGGCAAAGATTGCAGTCTTCCTTTCACCTTTGAGCCACGTGCACAGGTTCAGTATTTTTTCAGTACTTTACATCAGTATTTGTAAGCCAAAACCAGGAGTAGGTAAAAACTGCAAAAGTGGTGACGTGTTTCTATTATACTTTTCCTCTGATTGTTCCACTCTTGATTTTGGTTTTCCAAAACATATGTAAAATACTAACTAAATACTGAACGTGTGAACATGGCCTTACACCATAGAGAGGTAATAAAGGCACAGAACAATTAATTCATAGGCATTTTCTAGGAATGCACCTTTTCTATGCATTGGGTAGGCCATCAATTTTTGATCAATGGGGTCTGACTTACAGTAGCACCAACGCATGGAAGCCAAAATCAATGTCAATGTTTAGTTTAGACACTATGGCCCCAATTCATCAAAGCTTTTATGCCAAAAAAGTTTGGAATTGGGGCGCGGCTGGGGCATGATATCAGAGCTGGTCTTATTCCGAACACCAGAAATCTCGCTCCAGAACCTGACCGGAGTAAGATTTATGAAGTAGCGCATGGAAGCACGTGCCATTCGTCAGATGCTCCTGATTCATGAAGATGCGTGCACCTTTTTATGAATCAGGAATCTGACTCCAACACGCCCCCTCTTCAAGACAGGTAAGAAAATCAACAGTTTTGATTAATTGGGGCCGATATCATTTCTCTACATGCATTAGCACGAAATAAACATTTCTTCCATTCACTTTGTCCTGTTTGTTGTTTTTTCAGCTGGGTTTTATGCCCACGTTGCGGATTACAAGCGGTTTTGATGCGGAATTTGTAAAACGCTTGGTAAGCCGCACCCCATGGTCCCCAATGAGAATCCGCAAGTTCTATGCCCATGCTGCGGATTTTTCCGCAGCGTTTATGCTGCGTTCAAAAATCCGCAGCATGTTCATTAATTTTGCGTTTCCGCATGCGGAATTGCCTTATTTAATGCATGAAAAAAAACAAGGCAATTCCGCATGTCGAAAACGCGTGAAAAACGTGCGATAAATGCACGATAAACGCTTGCGTAATTCCGCATGCGTTTTTCCAGGAGAGGACATGCGGAAATGAAGCAGAAATTTTCTGCTTCATTTCCGCAAAGTGGGCACATAGCCTAAGTCTAGAGATACACTTAAACTCAGAACAATACATACCCTTATCTTCCATATAGAATTTTTTTCCCTTTTAATTGTGGTTAAATTGGAGGTGCTGTTTACATCCATCCGGGCTATTCAGGAACCCTGTAGACAAGCGATATAGGTTACAAAGCCGAAATTTTGCTTGGCGCCAAGCTGTGAAAAGATTTTAGAAGCCAGGCAACGATCTGTTCTTCAAAACAAGTATGCAGCTGGTGACATTACAATCATGTAAAGTGTCAATGTAAATTGAAGTATTTCAAATCACATTATATAATTTTATTGCTGTAGAGAAAATGTTTTTCTTCATTTGAACATTATAATCAAGCTTATCAAAGTGCATATTAGATCAGAAGATATAAGAAGGCTGATGCATTACACTTAGCAGATGAATTAGCAAGTTGCTAAAAAGAATGATAAAAAATGAGGTGCAAAGCACACTTTCCACATATTGATCTTCAATGTAAAAGCAAACATATTAAAAAAAAAAAGTGTCATTAGAGCAGTGTTCATACTCAATAAAGATTAGTAACATGGCTGATGATTTATTCAATGTTGAGAATGTTAACAAGATCTGAGTTTCAGGCTTAAGAACATTAACATTTTCAATAGCTGAGGTACAATTAGAGCCTATACCATTTTGTAAAATACGTATACTCGTGAGTGTACATGCTGAGTGCATGGGTGAGAATCTGCATGCATGTTTTCCAAATTGTTATTGTTAACCAGTGCACCATTTTTTTGCAGTGGCAACTGCAAATCCAGATCTTAATAATTTTCATGGCTGTGTTGTTTTAGTTGGGAGAATTACTATTTACCACAACATCATGGACTCATGCTGCCACTTCTACATAGGATGACATCCTTATAAAAATGCTTATACTCACCTCAATCTAGCAAAGATGGTTTTAATAAATGATAACAATCTCAAGTACAGTATAAAGTAGCCAAGTATCAATAAAAATGTAACCTTTATTAATATAGATTAAAAACTAAAGTGCATGTGCTCAGATATAAGATAGAAAAACCATAAGTGAGCTGTTCACTCTATCTCTCAACTCTCCACATATAGGACAGTCCATTTATAAACCTTCATTGGTACCTTAATTTAGCTTATTATTTAGCCTAATGATACATACCCGTAATAGAATCACCTCTCATTACACCTAACTTTATGATGGGCTACAATACAATGATATATAGGCCAATAGTCATTGGTCTGATAGTAGGGTTGTTGAAAGCAGGTGCTTATACCATTTTGGAGAGGAGATAGAAGTGACACATAAACATAAAATGGCAGCCAAATAGTAATGCTTAGGGCTAACCCCTAATAACTCCTAACCACAGTGGTTTATATATTTAGGGGTATATCCATATGTTATATGGACCGGAGCCTTAGACCCAGCATTCAATCACATCCCCGCACCCAACCAACTCACAGTTGTGTATACATAGGATGTCAGTAGGGCACCGTGATATATATAAAGATAAGGGTGGATCTCACCATGGGATAGAAGTAAATTGCTGATCTGTCCCCTTTTATGGTGAGTCTGTCCCCCTTTATGGTGGAGCTCTGCTCCATGTAGGGGAGTATGTACGGCTCCACGGCGCATTGAACAAAAGAAACCAAATCCCCCTGATGAATCTGAAAATGAGGAAACGCGTCGGATGGTTCGGACGATGGGAGACTCACCATAAAAGGGGACAGATCAGCTATTTACTTCTAGTGCGAGCACATGCACTTTAGCTTTTAATCTAAATTAATAAAGGTTACATTTTAATTGATACTTTGCTACTTTAAACTCACCTCACTGCTCACTAGTGTTGAGCCACCCCCGTAGTGTTCGAGTTCGGTTCGGTTCGTCGAACACCCGTGTGTTCGCCGAACTGTTCGTCGAACTGTTCGTCGAACACCTTCGAACACCGTTAAAACCAATGGCAGGCAAACAAAAACACATAGAAACACATAGAAAACACCTTCAAAGGTGTCCAAAAGCTGACAAACTGCTCAGAAGACACAACTAACACATGGAAAAGTGACAAGTACATATAGTCATGCGAAAAGAAAAGAGGTGGAGGAGTAAAAGGAGGGGGAGACACAGATATAGGCATGTCATGCCCTTCTAAAATCCAAAAAGTGAGAAGCCGAGACGGCCAGTCCGCTCCTGCCCGTGCCACCTCCGTGTCGCCGGGTTTGTGCCAGAGCCGCGGTGAACCCTGACGGCCAGCCCCCCTCTCCCAATACTGGTGCCTGTCCGCTGGTGGGTCGAGAGAGCCCCCCTGTGGTGGAGGCAGCTCTAAGCTTTTTAATTTAAATTGTCCCTCTAATTTGAATGAATACACTTTAAATCCATTTACAAGGATCTATTGGAGGGCAAGTCTCATGCCAGCAGCCGCGTAATTCCAGCTCCAGTAGCGTCCACTAAAGCTGCTGCAGTTAAAAAGCTTTTATAAGGATCGAGCTCGGCTGTCCACCGCAAGGCATCCTAGTGCCAGTCCCAGCCCCTATGCCTTGGGGTGCCTCCTGATGCTCTTCACTGAGTATCCCGTGGTCCCGAAGCATTTCCTTTGAAAAAATTAAGTGTCCAAACTACAGGTGGTGTAGCTTGCTTAACAGCCGGGATAATCCGCTGACTAGCAGACACTGCTACTAGGCACAAAGTATTTCCTGGGCTAGATGCAGTTAAAAATTTGTAAGTAGATACTCTCGTTGGATGCTGAGAAAGCATTCCATAGAGTCTCCTGGCACGCCATATATGATTCTCTTAAAAAGCTTGGGGTAGGGGTCTAGGGGACCCTTTTATAGCCAAAATCACGGCCCTGTATCACAATACGTCACCTAGGCTGAAGATAAATGGAACTGTAGCACCGAGGGCTCGGTTGCTACAGAGGTATTGCACCTCACCCAGAGGTGTGATATCTCACTCTCAGATAAGGATGGAGTGTGGATCAGGACCCGACACCTGCATGCATTACACCACATTGCCGTGGGGCAGGGCGACCAATATGCCCCTGAGATGGGCACGACAGTCCCTGTCCCTGGCTGGAGTGGGGGGAGGGAACACTGAGGAAGGGGAACCCTGCAGTGCAGGAGCAGGGAGGAAGCAGTTCCTGGGTGCATTGAGAAGGGAGTATAAAAGGTGGGCACCATCTTAGTTCAGTGCAGAGAAGTCTGAGCAGAAGTGGCAGGGAGCAGGGGCTCTGCATGAGCTCTGCTCCGGAGGCGGGCCTAGTAACAGAGGCCCAGGCCTGCAAGAGGGAGAAGGAAGGAAGAGGAGCGGAGAAGGCTCCAGGAACGAGGAATGAAGGGATCCCAGGGGTGCGGACGGGCGAGTCGCCACCGCACGCCCGAATCCACCTGCGTGGAGGGGTCAGGCCAAAGGGGGAGACCGGTCCCCGAACTAGTGGAGGCAGGAAACGACCCTCAGCTAGAAACCGGAGGCTCTGACATTTTATGTGGCGCAGCCCCTTGCTCCACCCGCTAGGAAGGCACCACATAGGGTCAGGGAAACTGGCGCCAAGTTTACCAAGAGGAGGCCCGAGGCAGCCGGACAGAAGTGTTGGTAAGAAAGGCCAGACAAAGGACACACAAAGGGGGTCCTGTGAAGCCCTCCAAAGTTATCTGGGAGTTGTCTGAGCCCCTCACCTGGTGAGCACAGTACGACGTGGGCAGCCGTTACCTGCAGACGTGGTCTGGATAATAAGAACTGTGAGTAAAGGCCCTGAACTGCATCACTGACTCCGTGTCGTTACTGCTGCTGCCCTGAACCATCACCCCCATCCTCCGCATACACTGCCCTGAGGCTATACTCCTCCCGTGGGGAGTTATGCTACGCTCTGCTGCACCCACAACACCAGCCTTAGCGGTCTGCCCTGTAGCGGCGGTTCACTCTGACCGCAATCCACGGGTGGCGTAGTCGGACATTTAAACATCAAAACCACATAAATAGTTCCGCCACTGGTTTGACCGCCCTGAGCCACGGAACCGGATCGCCGCCACGAAGACTACAACCACCAGCATCCACCAAAAAGGGTCCGGCTCCGGGTGTCCCAAGGCCCAGGGGGTGCGTCAGAACATTTTCATCACCTTTCACAATCACCAATGGGACAAGGCAGGGATGTCCTCTGTCCCCTCTCTTATACATCCTAGTGACGGAGCACCTGCTCTCATCAATTCGCCATAACCCCAATATTAGGTGGATTGAGGTGGGAGGCTCTCTATTTGCTGATGATGTCCTAGTATATATCACTCAATCACATATATCCATCCCTGCTGTTATGGCTGAAATAGATCACTTTGTTACATGGTAAAATTTTAAAATCAATGCAGCGAAGTCTGAGGCCCTCGATGTCTCCCTCCCTAAATCCATATAGGATTCCATCCAGTCCAACTTTCCCTTTGCCTGGCCCTCACAGGGTATCAAATACTTAGGAATTCCTATTCATAGAGACCTCTCCCATCTATGTTATCTTAATTTTGGGCCCTTTATTGAACAATTCCATACAGACCACGGTTGGCAAGTTAGAACTGTAAGATTCACTACGTGAACCACTGGTGTTTTGTGGAAAAGCACATGTACACCGCGTTCCAAATTATTATGCAAAAAGTGTTTAGGAGTGATAAGGGAAGAATTTGTTTGTTTGTCAGTTAAACTCATTGATGGTGATGTGTGTCAGGGCTCTTTATATCACTGTAAGCAATTGCAGACACCTGTGCTAATTAGTTTGGCAGGTGTGTCCAATGAAAGGCAAGACTACTTAAGAAGGCTCTCTCACATTATTAAGCAGCCTACATTTTCTGCCAAAATGGGAAAGAAAAAGGATGTGTCGGCTGCTGAGAAGCAACAAATTGTGGAGTGTTTAGGTCAAGGCATGACTACAATCAACATTGTGCGATGATCAGGATGAAGTGTCTTGGCAATCAAGAAGTATGTAGCTGATTCACAGTACACACGTGTGCGTGCTGATAAGGGCAAATTGAGGACTCTTTCCTACAGGCAATTACGTCAGGTTGAAAGAGCAGCGGCAAAAAAGCCTTGTCATAGCAGCAGACAAGTTTTTGAAGCTGCTTGTGCCTCCAACGTCCCCCGAACAACAAGATGCAGGGTCCTTCAGAGGTTTGCAGCTGTGCATACGCCATCCTGTCGACCTCCTCTATCCACTTCACACAAGCAGAAACGGCTCCAGTGGGCCAAACATTACATGAAGACTGATTTCAAAACTGTTTTGTTCACGGATGAGTGCCGTGCAGCGCTCGATGGTCCAGATGAATGGAGTGGAGGATGGCTGGTTGATGGACACCCCACGCAAACACGGCTACAGCGCCAACAAGGAGGAGGTGGAGTAATGTTTTGGGCTGGAATCATGGGGAGAGAGATTGTCGGCCCCTTTAGGATCCCTGAAGGCGCTAAAGATGAACTCCATAATGTATGTGGATTTTCTCAAACAGCACTTCCTGCCATGGTTCAAGAAGAAGAACCGTGTATTTCACAGCAAGATCATTTTTCTGCATGATAATGCACCATCTCATGCTGCACATAAAACATCTGCATCTCTGGCTGATATGGGCATAAAAGGGGACAAACTTATGGTGTGACCCCCATGCTCCCCTGACCTCTACCCCATTCAGAACCTTTGGAGCATCATTAAAAGGAGTGTCTATGATGGCGGGAGGCAGTTCACATCTAAGCAACAGCTCTGGGAGGGTATTCTGTCCTCATGCAAAACAATTGAAGCAGAAACCATCCAAAACCTGACAAATTCAATGGACGAGAGAGTTCAGAAGCTCCTTTCGAACAAGGGGTCCTATGTGAAAATGTAACATCACCTAGAATAAAGTTTTGAGTTGAAAACTGTTTGATTTCAGTTTCTAACAACCTGCTAATGCTTATAATTTCAAAAATGACCATTTTTTTGGTCTTTATTAAAATGAAAAGGTTGATCGAAAAGTTTGGGGGATCTAAGAGTGTGGCAACCCAGTAGTCATGATTACTTCGAATTCTGACAATATGAGGGTCATGCTGCAGGTAGTGCAGCAAGAAGGCACTTATGTGTCTTGCGCATCTCGGAGCCCCAAAATTATTTTCCGGGCTAGATGCAGCTAAAAATTATTTTTAATTTTAAATCTGGTGAAGCTTATTATAGATGGCCTAATAGGATCAGTGCTGCACACTGCTACAAAGCCCAAATTATTTTCCAGTCAAGATACAGATAAACATGATTAGTAATTTGAAAGCTTAAAACGGTTGGTAGGGTGATTTTAACCAATCATCAAGCTTTTACTCTCCCCAGGATGACACAGGGGTAGAAAAGTCGTTTCGGATCCATGATTTGTTCATCTTTATGAACGTGAGTCTGTCTACATTATCAGTGGAGAGCCGCGTGCGCTTATCTGTCAGCACACCACCAGCAGCGCTGAACACACGTTCAGACAGAACGCTGGCTGCGGGGCATGACAAGATCTCCAAGGCGTAAGTGGCTAGCTCCGGCCATTTATCCAGATTGGAAGCCCAAAAAGAGCAAGGGTCCAGTGACACAGTCGTGGCTTCAATGTTTACTTGGAGATACTCCTGTACCATCGTCTCTAGGCGTTGACTATGTGTCAGACTTCTTGTCTCCTGTGGCCTTGCAAAGGATGGGCTAAAAAAGTGGTGAAATGATTCCGCAAAATTGATGTTACCAGCAGATACTGTGGTTCTGTTACAGTTTGAGTGCTGAACACTTGACGGTCCCACGGTTGGCAAGTTGGAACTGTGAGATTCACTACGTGCACCACTGGTATTTTGTGGAAAAGCACATGTAAGATTCTGCAACAGTCTCTGCTGATACTCCTGCATGCGTGCATCCCTTTCTATGGCAGGAATAATTTCTGCAAATTTACTTTTGTACCGGGGATCTAACAGTGTGGCAACCCAGTAGTCAGGATTATTTCTAATTCTCACAATTCGAGGGTCATGTTGCAGGTAGTGCAGCAAGAAGGCACTCATGTGTGTTGCGCATCCAGGAGCACCAAGTCCCTGTTGTGTTGGTGGCGAGGTAACAATCATGCTTCCTTCCTCTGTCCTCTCCCCCCAACCTCGCACAACAGAAATGTGATCAAGGTCTCCCTCATCTGATGAGTCTTCCATCAGTTCGTCCTCCACTTCTTCCTGGGCTCCTGCACCTTCCTCACTAGTTTGGCTGCTACCATGCGCCCTGGTAAAATCATCTCCCCCACCCTCACATGCCTGCCGCCTTGGTGCTGCCGACCGTCTGGACCTTGCAGATGTTAGCCCTTCCGCATACAACTCCTCCTCCTCTACTTCCTCCACCTCCTCTTGTGCCACCACCTGACTCCGAATTCTGTTTAACATGTGCTCCAGCATGTAAATCACCGGAATAGTCATGCTGATAATGGCATCGTCAGCACTAAACATCTTCGTCGCCATTTCAAAACTGTGCAGAAGGGTGCATAGGTCCCTGATCTGAGACCACTCCTCCAGCGTGATTTGCCCCACCTCTGAATCTCGTTGGCCCAGGCTATACGTCAGAACGTATTGCACCAGGGCTTGTCGGTGCTGCCACAGTCGCTGCAACATGTGCAGAGTTGAATTCCACCGGGTAGGCACATCGCATTTTAGCCGGTGAAGTGGCAGGCCCAACGACTTCTGTAGAGATGTAAGTCGCTGAGCTGCGGGATGCGAACGGCGGAAGTGAGCACACAGCGGCCGTGCCCTCTGCAGAAGGCCATCTAGTCTGGGATAGTGGGCTAAAAATTGCTGGACAACCAGGTTCAACACGTGAGCCATACAAGGCACGTGTGTGACATTGCCCCGGCGAAGGGCCGCACCCAGGTTTGCAGCATTGTCGCACACGGCCTTCCCTGGTTTCAGGTCCAGTGGAGACAACCATTCATGAAATTGGTTCTCCAGAGCTGACCACAACTCCTCAGCTGTGTGACTCACATTTCCCAGACATTTCAATGTAAAAACCGCCTGATGACGTTGAGCCCTACTGCCAGCATAGTAAGGAGGTGTGCAGGATCCCTTCTGCGCAGTTAGAAAGCTTGTGGCATGACCAGACAGGCTTTGGGTGCAGGTGGAAGACCGAGAGGAGGTTGAGGAGGCAGAAGCAGTGGAGGAACTTTGACATAAAGAGGATTGACGCACAACTCGTGGGGACGGCAAGACTTGGACAGCAGCCCCTTGTCCTGCTGTCACCATAGTTACCCAGTGCCCAGTCAGCGACATGTAACGCCCCTGTCCATGTCTACTCGTCCAAGTGTCTGTGGTGAAATGCACCCTGTCACACACAGAGTTTCTCAAAGAAGCGGTGATGTTGTGTGCGACATGCTGGTGGAGCGCAGGCACACCTTTCTTTGAGAAGTAGTGCCGACTGGGCATCTGGTACTGGGGCACTGCGACGGACATAAGGTCTCGAAAATCCTCTGTGTCCACCAGGCGGAAAGGCAGCATTTCTGTAGCCAAGAGCTTGCAGATGGTGAAATTCAACCTCTTAGCTTTCTCATGGCTAGGAGGAAATGGTCTTTTACTTGTCCACATCTGAGGGACCGAGGGCTGGCTATTGTGCTTAGACGGGGTTGATAAGGGTGTCCCCGGCAAACTGCCAGTCTGTGAGGAAGATGCAGGCGGACATGTTAGGTTGCCTTGATCCAAAGGTGGTGCTATCGATGTCGGACAGCGCTCAAGACCAGCTGGTGTTACCACCTCCAAAGAAAATGATGACCTGCCAATCACGCTGGCTGTTGCGGGTAAAGAGGTGGCAGGTCTGCGCCCCAAAACAGGTGTGACTGCTGTCCCCCCAGTCACAGAGGATGAAGAAGCCGCGGATGCACAAGATATGGCAGACGGTGGTTGGCCCGGCCGGCTAGGCCGCATTGTAGCACACTGAGCTTCCCACTGCAACTTATGCTTCATGTCCATGTGCCGGTTCATGCATGAAGTACTCAAACTATGTATTTTTTGGCCTCTACTTAGCTTTTGCTGACAAATGTTACAGATAACACGAGTTGGGTCATCTTTATCGATCTGAAAAAATGCCCAGGCTATGCAAGGCTTAGCACCCATGCGACCTGAAGAGCCACCACGACTTGTGGTGAGAGGCAGAGTTGTGTTTGAGGATGCAGTTGTTGACGTGCTTCCAGTACTACGTCTCTGTCCAGGAAGGCGCAACCTGACCTCGTCGTCACTAGCATCTTCCTCCACCTCCTCTGCTGACCTCATCTCTTGGCTGACTGTGGGTTGACAGTAAGTGGGATCTCCGACCTCATCATCATCACCCTGTGCGTTATCACACCCGTCGTCCTCAGAGCCAACCTGTTCCTGCCCTGACAAAAAACTAAAGTTGTCGCTCCAATCAGGTATTTGAATCTTATCATCGTCTTCCTCATTGTCTCCACCAACAGGAGTTACAGTTTGGGAATGAGGGTCTACATTATGGTCAGAACCTTCTGCGTCTGGTCCTGGATCCGACTCATAAAGATTCTGGGCATCAGTGCAGATCATTTCCTCGTCTGGATTCACAGAAGCGCTGGAGTCGACCTCTGATTCCCAGGCTATAGTATGAGTAAACAGCTCTGCAGACTCAACCATCTGTTCTACCTCATACTCAGACGGGCAGCTGGAGATTTGGGAGCTGTGAGGAAGCAAGTGCGATTTGGGTGACACCTTTGAGGACTGGAGTATTTGTGATGTTGAAGTTGATGTGGAGGAGAGCCCACTTAAAGGAGCACTTGATATCCGTTGAAGCACCTGCTGTTTTTGTGCCTCATCTGGAATTTGTAGCGATTGGCGTGGCCGTAAGAAAGGGATCTTATCACATTGTCCGCTAAAAGAAGTAGACATTTTAGTTTGGCTGGAAGATGGTCTTTCTTCTGCACCTACCCCACGGACACAACCTTTTTTCCCCTTCCCAACACGCCTATTCCCCTTTCCACCAGCAGCAGGCCTTTTTCCACTCATTTTGGTGGTTAACTAATTCACAACTCTGGAGTTGTTTGCACAAAAAAACAATGGATGGTAACCGAGCAGAGCTGAGTGGCCAAACTGTGGTATTAGGCCAAAACTATTGGCTGGGTTAGATGCAGAAAAAAATTATTTTTAATTTGCAACCTGATGGAGGTCAGTATAGATGGACTAATAGACCAAGTCCCACACACCGCTAGAAGCCCAAATATTTTTTCAGAGCTAGATGCAGAAAATTTTTTTATTCAATTTGCAACCTGATGGAGGTCAGTATAGATGGACTAATAGACCAAGTCCCACACACTGCTAGAAGCCCAAATATTTTTTCAGAGCTAGATGCAGAAAAAAATTATTTTTAATTTGCAACCTGATGGAGGTCAGTATAGATGGACTAATAGACCAAGTCCCACACACCGCTAGAAGCCCAAATATTTTTTCAGAGCTAGATGCAGAAAAAAATTATATTCAATTTGCAACCTGCTGGAGGTCAGTATAGAAGGACTAATAGAACAAGTCCCACACACTGCTAGAAGCCCAAATATTTTTTCAGAGATAAATGAAGAAAAAAATTATTTTTAATTTGCAACCTGATGGAGGTCAGTATAGATGGACTAATAGACCAAGTCCCACACACTGCTAGAAGCCCAAATATTTTTTCAGAGCTAGATGCAGAAAAAAATTATTTTTAATTTGCAACCTGATGGAGGTCAGTATAGATGGACTAATAGAACAAGTCCCACACGCTGCTAGAAGCCCAAATATTTTTTCAGAGATAAATGAAGAAAAAAATTATTTTAAATTTGCAACCTGATGGAGGTCAGTATAGATGGACTAATAGACCAAGTCCCACACACTGCTAGAAGCCCAAATATTTTTTCAGAGCTAGATGCAGAAAAAAAATATTTTTAATTTGCAACCTGATGGAGGTCAGTATAGATGGACTAATAGAACAAGTCCCACACGCTGCTAGAAGCCCAAATATTTTTTCAGAGATAAATGAAGAAAAAAATTATTTTTAATTTGCAACCTGATGGAGGTCAGTATAGATGGACTAATAGACCAAGTCCCACACACTGCTAGAAGCCCAAATATTTTTTCAGAGCTAGATGCAGAAAAAAATTATTTTTAATTTGCAACCTGATGGAGGTCAGTATAGATGGACTAATAGACCAAGTCCCACACACCGCTAGAAGCCCAAATATTTTTTCAGAGCTAGATGCAGAAAATTTTTTTATTCAATTTGCAACCTGATGGAGGTCAGTATAGATGGACTAATAGACCAAGTCCCACACACTGCTAGAAGCCCAAATATTTTTTCAGAGCTAGATGCAGAAAAAAATTATTTTTAATTTGCAACCTGATGGAGGTCAGTATAGATGGACTAATAGACCAAGTCCCACACACTGCTAGAAGCCCAAATATTTTTTCAGAGCTAGATGCAGAAAAAAATTATTTTTAATTTGCAACCTGATGGAGGTCAGTATAGATGGACTAATAGAATGATGCTATGCCCAAAAGATTTTACTTCACTAGGTGCAGTAAAAAAATTGGTATTCTATACACAGGTGGTATATCTTGCAACACAGATAGGCTACTCCACTGACTAACACACTCTGCAATAGGCCAAAAAGGATTAGCTTTGCTAGATTCAGCCAAATGCTGTGAAAAAAACTTGCACAGCACTGGCACAGACCTGCCTGGCAAAAACTGATAGGAACTGATGTAACCTAGTCCTGAAAAGGACTCCAATTACAATTAGTCTTTACTCCCACAATCTATCTATTTAAGAGCACAGACCTGCTTGATAAAAGTCGTAGGAAATGCTGTAACCTAGTCCTTAAAAGGACTGCAATCACAACTATTCCCTACTCCCAAGCTATCTGTATATTTGTGCGAAAATTGGCTTGAAATTAACAAGGTATAGCGCACACAGCAACAGCGGTGCCGTCTAACACGCAGCTGCAGCAGTGAGAAAATGGTGGCGACGGGGAAAATGGCTTGGTCTTATAGGGCAAGGACATGTGACATACACTGCCAATCACACATGCCCTTGCTTGTGTGAAAAAAAGCACTTCGCTCCGTGTGTGCGCTGCTGATAGGCTGACAGATTGCACCTCCCCACTGCAAATGCGGGAAAGAGAAAAAAAAATGGAGATCTTCATTGTTCCTGCAGAGATCCATCCCCTGCCCCTCCCCCCGCCCCGCTGTACACTCAAACTGCGTATTAACATTAATTTTCATCATTACTGAGAAAAAATCCAGTTATGATTTTGGTGCACGAACAGTTATCGAACATAACCTCGAACAGCCGAATTTTTCTCAAATTGTTCGTGTTCGCCGACCGGCTCGAACACCGCCCAAAACAGCTCGAATTTGAGACTGGCGAACAGTTCGAGTAGAACAACGCTCATCTCTACTGCTCACCTCTCCAGCCCCTCTGCTACTCACCACCACTAATTTGTCCTGCCGCTTGTGCTGAAATCCATTAGAGCTGGGTCTGATGAGGTCCAGGAGGGTTCTATACAATTGCACTCAAGGTAACAGTGTCATAATGTCATGACAAGCGCCGTAGCCTTGCACGCACAAAAGATGCAATGAGGACTGGACTAGTGCAGGTGAGGAGCGGAAGGGCTGGAGAGGTGAGAGGAGAGTAGAGGATAAGTATTTTTTAATCTTTTCATGGCCTTTTACGGTTTTGAATATTGGCATAGTTTGGTAAATGCAGATTTTTGGAAAGTTTCTAGAAAAATTTAATTTGCTCATTTCTAGTATCAATGCAACGTCTTCAATAAGCCAACAGTCCAGTAGAGTAGCTACTGGATGGGCAGAGGGTGCAGTCCCCCGGCCCGACACCCAACCAGAGCTATGCTACTTTTAACCGTACCGGTGTGCTGCCATAGGCCACGCAGCCGCTATGGTCCCGTGATCCGGGGTGCTAGTATCAGGCCCCCCGCCCATAATCCTGGATGCTGATACAGTTGAAAGCAATGATGAAAGCGGGAGCGTCAGCTGACACTCCCTCTTTCATCATTGCTTTCAACTGTATTGGCATTGTGTGGCTCTAGACGCTCGCTGCAGAGACTAGAGCAGCGGAGGAATGAGGAGGAAAGGTGAGTATTGCATTTTTTACTTTTTTTTAATCATTTAATCAGTGAGAACACTGTGGTGGTCATAATAATCTATGTAATACTATGGGTCGTGCATTACACTATATAGAGGCCTATAGGGAGTGCATTATACTGTATGGAGGTCTATAGGGAGTGCATTATACTGCATGGAGGCATATGGAGAGTGCATTATACTGTATGGAGGACTATGGGGATTGCATTATACTATATGAAGAACTATGGTGAGTGCATTATACTATATGTAGGACAATGGGGTACATTAAATTATATGGAGAACTATGGGAAGTGCTGTATACTATATGGAGGACTATGGTAAGTGTGTTATACTATATGGAGGACTATGAGGAGTGCATTATACTATCAGGAGGATTATGGGGTGCATTAGCATATATGGATGACTATGAGGAAGGCAGTATATTATATGGGGGACTATGAGGAGTGCAGAATACTATATGAAGGACTATGGGAAATGCATTATACAATTTGAAGGACTATGGGGCGCATTATACTATATGTAAGGCTATTATAATATTTGGAGGGCTATGTGGGAGCCATTGTACTGTATGCAAACAATTATGCAGTGTGAACGTTTGTGTGGGGTCCATCATACTGTGTGGATGGCTGGTTGGGGGCCATTACATCGTGTGGTGAGGTGTGGGTCATTATAATGCATTTATGCCCATTATACTGCATGGAGAGCTGTGTGGGTCAGAACTGGGGAATCATACCAAGTTGGGGTCACCATACTTTTCCAGGGTAGTTGAGGGATGGGGTACATTAGGGTCATCATACTGTGCTTATGGAAGCTACTGTGGAGGTATCTTACAGTGTTTGTGGGGCACTTTTGTTGACAAACTTTGAGTGCAATGAAAGGGGAAACTAGGGCTCCATTAGGAGAAAAATTAGAGGGTACACAGTAGGTTTAGAAATAGGGACACATACGGCAGCAGTGGCACAGCACTGGGTATCAGCAGGAGAAGTCTGGAAATATGAGAAGTCATATGTGTCTTTGTTGTAATCTCTTCATGGCTTGAAGATGTTGTCATGTTGCTCTGACTAAGATGGAAAAGATGGGAAAAGTGAATGACTCCACCAGAAAGAATGTCAGCTGTAAGTCACTATCTGTAACTGTAATCTATTACATGTGTCTGCAGCACTGGTATCTACCACTATTTGTCACCAAATGGTGGTAATATCAGTGTTGGTCTTTGTATGGTGATACAGTTATATGAAAAAGTTTGGGCACCCCTATTAATCTTAAGCTTAATGTTTTATAAAAATTGGTGTTTTTGCAACAGCTATTTCAGTTTGATATATGTAATAACTGTTGGACACAGTAATGTTTCTGCCTTGAAATGAGGTTTATTGTACTAACAGAAAATGCGCAATCTGCATTCAAACAAAATTTGACAGGTGCATAAGTATGGGCACCCTTATCATTTTCTTGTTTTAAATACTCCTACCTACTTTTTACTGACTTACTAAAGCACTTTTTTTGGTTTTGTAACCTCATTGAGCTTTGAACTTCATAGTCAGGTGTATGCAATCATGAGAAAAGCTACTTAAAGTGGTCACTTGCAAGTTGTTCTCCTGTTTGAATCTCCTCTGAAGAGTGGCATCATGGGCTCCTCAAAACAACTGTCAAATGATCTGAAAACAAAGATTATTCAACATAGTTGTTCAGGGGAAGGATACAAAAAGCTGTCTCAGAGATTTAACCTGTCAGTTTCCACTGTGAGGAACATAGTAAGGAAATGGAAGAACACAGAGACAGTTCTTGTTAAGGCCAGAAGTGGCAGGCCAAGAAAAACATCAGAACGGCAGAGAAGAAGAATGGTGAGATCAGTCAAGGACAATCCTCAGACCACCTCCAGAGAGCTGCAGCATCAACTTGCTGCAGATGGTGTCACTGTGCATCGGTCAACTATACAACGCACTTTGCACAAGGAGAAGCTGTATGGGAGAGTGATGCGAAAGAAGCCGTTTCTGCAAGCACGCCACAAACAGAGTTGGCTGAGGTATGCAAAAGCACATTTGGAGAAGCCAATTTCTTTTTGGAAGAAGGTCCTGTGGACTGATGAAACCAAGATTGAGTTGTTTGGTCATACAAAAAGGCGTTATGCATGGTGGCAAAAAAACACAGCATTCCAAGAAAAACACTTGCTACCCACAGTAAAATTTGGTGGAGGTTCCATCATGCTTTGGGGCTGTGTGGCCAATGCCAGCACCGGGAATCTTGTTAAAGATGAGGGACGCATGGATTCCACTCAGTATCAGCAGATTCTTGACAATAATGTTCAAGAATCAGTGACAAAGTTGAAGTTACGCAGGGGATGGATCTTTCAGCAAGACAATGATCCAAAACACCGCTCCAAATCTACTCAGGCATTCATGCAGAGGAACAATTACAATGTTCTGGAATGGCCATCCCAGTCCCCAGACCTGAATATCATTGAACATCTGTGGGATCATTTGAAGAGGGCTGTCCATGCTCGGCGACGATCAAACTTAACTGAACTGGAATTGTTTCGTAAAGAGGAATGGTCAAAAATACGTTCATCCAGGATCCAGGAAATCATTAAAAGCTACAGGAAGCGACTAGAGGCTGTTATTTTTGCAAAAGGAGGATCTACTAAATATTAATGTCACTTTTCTGGTGAGGTACCCATACATATGCACCTGTCAAATTTTGTTTGAATGCAGATTGCACATTTTCTGTTAGTACAATAAACCTCATTTCAAGGCAGAAACATTACTGTGTCCAACAGTTATTACATATATCAAACTGAAATAGCTGTTGCAAAAACACCAATTTTTATAAAACATTAAGCTTAAGATTAATAGGGGTGCCCAAACTTTTTCATATAACTGTATATATCTTAAGCATTTTTCATCTTAATTGTCATCCGTATGGCATCCTAGGCAGTCTGATTTTATTAGAAATGAGTGAATGAATTTGAGTCTGATTGAATTCTATTTGAATTTTACAAAAATCCACATTCACCAAAATTCAGATTTTATGTAATTTGCTTACACGCTGATTCAGCAAAATGGCTGTTGCTGATCGCCATTTTTCTGAACCATTATGGGCCATTAAAAGATTAAAATATCATTATATTTACCACACCTCTCAGATTTCCAGCCCCTCCGCTACTCAACACCACCCGTTTGGTTCTTGCCACAACTTTTGATCATCCATCACTTATGATGGATTCTTTGGGTCTCTCCCACTATGCCAGACTTCCGAGTGCCATAACATTCAAGTGGGTTTTGCACATGTACGCGCAAAGCCACGACACTGGCCCAGACAGGAGATCGTGAGTAGCAGTGGGGCTTGAGAGGTGGGCGGAGGGTGAGTGTAACGATTTTTTTCATTTTTTACATATTATGTTTATTATGCTTTGAGGTCAGGAGAGACACCAGAGCATATTATAGGACATTAAACTTGCAATATTCTCTGCAAATCGAATTTCCCAGGAAAAAAAAGTGTGAACAGGCAAATTCAAATTTTGCCTGATCTGCTCATTTTTAGTTTTCTAGTTTTTATACATCAGCAGTTATTAAAATTCACAAGACAAAATACTGTTTATATATTAAATAACTGCAATTAATTTGTAAATATTGGAATTAGATGCTATATGGTTGATCTTGAATAGGTGAATCTCATCTGAAATATGGAGAAAACTACTGCATGCTGCAATTTATTTCACGTGAACAATTGTTTTTTTTCACAGACAGCACTCAGATCAAAATTACGGTTGTGGTAACATTGCCAAAAGGTGACCGTGGATGCCAATCATTGGCTACAATTGAATTTGAGAACTGCTACATATGTTTTTTAATACATATAATTAAATAAGAGGTATAATAAGTAGTGTTGAGCCACCCCCGTAGTGTTCGAGTATGGTTCGGTTCGTCGAACACCCGTATGTTCGCCGAACTGTTCGTCGAACGGTTCGTCGAACACCTTCGAACACCGTTAAAACCAATGGCAGGCAAACAAAAACACATAGAAACACATAGAAAACACTTCAAAGGTGTCCAAAAGCTGACAAACTGCTCAGAAGACACAACTACCACATGGAAAAGTGACAAGTACATGTAGTCATGCGAAAAGAAAAGAGGTGGAGGAGTAAAAGGAGGGGGAGACACAGATATAGGCATGTCATGCCCTTATAAAATCAAGAAAGTCTGGAGTAAAAATCTAAAATCAGCCTACCAACACCCAGACGTCGTGACAAGAAAATAAAAAAAAGAAATATCTTTAGGTAGAATGGCGGTTCCATTCAGAACACTTTCCTTGCAAGACGTAGTGGTATCCCCGTTGTGAGTTGTGCCAAAAACGGAACCCAATACATTCGGACTAATCTACCATTTGTCATATCCAAGGGGCAGGTCAGTAAACGAGGTCAGTAAACGACAACATCGACTCGGAACCAAGTACAGTAGGATATACTGTACATCCTTTGACAAGGCAATCAGGCGGATCAAGAAGTTGGGAAGGGTCACCCTAATGGCCAAAACAGACATTGATGCGGCGTTCCTGTTACTTACTACCTGTGCCTCCGAATAGTGTCCACCTATTGGGCTGCTTCTGGGAAGGAACATACTATATAGATCGCTGTTTGCCCATGGGGTGATCCATATCCTGCTCACTATTTGAGGCGTTTAGTTACTTCCTCGAATGGGTTGTAATGGACGTTTCTAAGGGGGCACATATTATCCATTACCTCGACAACTTCTTATGCCTGGGCCCAAAAGATTCGCCACAGTGTGAATACATGCGGTAGTCCACCTGTGAGAAGGAGACAGCTGGAGGGAGAGCGGACACCACAGAGCCGAGGGGTTAGATGGAGAATGGAAGAAGGAAAGAGGGCGTGGGAGGTAAGGGAGTACAGTGGAAGGCCGACCTGAGCTCCCCCACGTTCCTGCACGGCGGGGAACAGCCCTGGGAAGAAAAGCCACTTGCACATCCCTTTGAGGTTACGGGCGCGAGCGGGCAGAGGGACTACGCTGGAGTGCGAAGCCGACACGGCCAGTCCGTTCCTGCCCGTGCGACCTCCGTGTCGCTGGGTTTGTGCCAGAGCCGCGGTGGACCCTGACGGCCAGCCCCCCTCTCCCAATACTGGTGCCTGTCCGCTGGTGGGTCGAGCCCCCCCGCAGTGGGGGGGGGAGTAACATCTGCAGAAGAAAGACCATCTTCCAGCCAAACTAAGATGTCTACTTCTTTTCGTGGACAATGTGATACGATCCCTTTCTTACGGACACGCCCATCGCTACAAATTCCAGATGAGGCACAAAAACAGCAGGTGCTTCAACGGATATCAAGTGGGCTCTCCTCCACCTCAACTTCAACATCACAAATAATCCAGTCCTCAGAGATGTCACCCCAATCGCACCTGCTTCCTAACAGCTCCCAAGTCTCCAGCTGCCCGTCTGAGTATGGGGTAACACAGATGGTGGAGTCTGCACAGCTGTTTACTCACACTATAGCCTGGGAAACGGAGGTCTGCTCCAGAGCTTCTGTTAATCCAGACGAGGAAATGATCTGCACTGATGCCCAGAATCTTTATGAGTCGGATCCAGAACCAGATGAAGAAGGTTCTGAGCATAATGTAGACCCTCGTTCCCAAACTGTAACTCCTGTTGGTGGAGACAATGATGAAGACGATGATGAGACTCAAATACCTGATTGGAGCGACAACTTGACTTTTCGGTCAGGGCAGGAAGAGGTTGGCTCTGAGGACGATGGGTGTGAGAACACACAGGGTGATGATGACTGTCAACCCACAGTCAGCCAGTCGATGAGGTCAGCAGAGGAGGATGTGACTAGCCCAGGGGATTGGGATGACTCGGTACCCGGGCCTTTGTCTGGCCTTGGGGATGTCGCGGTGGTTGGCTCCCGGGCCCGTACCCTGGGGTCATTCTTTAAAAGGGTGGATAATTGTTAATTTTATAAGAGTTTGTGATGCCACCTGTGGTATCTGGTGAGAAGCACCAGCGCTGCAGCAGTCCACTGAGGCCGGTGATAAGGCAGCTCGATGGTATAGCTCCCCACAGTTGGAGCTAGACCTCAGGGCAGCATATGCAGGGGGAATGCAGGACAGGCGAGACCCAGCGGGGTCAGAGCAAGAAGGGGAACGGACACGGTAGTCACTTCAGTACCTTTTACTGGTAGAAATTCAAGCACATCCCGGAGCACTGTAGGGTGAAGGGTGCATATCAGGATCCTCCCCAATGAGCGGGTGTAGGGCCTCCTGTTTCTTGCCTCTGCGTAGTTAGTTTCTGACCTGCCTGGAGCTAGGCCTAACTTTGTCTCTGTCCTGCGCTGGCTGACCTTGTGGTAGGGCCTTGTCTTGGAGTTCACGCTCCCAGTATGTGGGGCCTAAGCATCTCCTGGCTCTGTTACGTATCAGTACCTTAGCGATCCTGGGACTTGTAGTTCTCCAGGGATTCCGGTTATGCCTTACTGGGTCATAGAGATCCCGATAAGCTCGGATCTAGTGTCCGGTAAATGCTTCGGGGTGAGCTGGTTAAGCTCCTCTGCCCCCTATGTACTAACTCTCCACTCGCCTTCGGCCTACTCGGGCCCTCACTAGGCTATACACACTAATGGCAGCTTGCCGCGCTTCACCTATCTTATGGTGCTGGCACACCTTAAGCTTTAACTGGGCTCCCTGAATCTAGCTAGCAGGAGCCTCGTGCTCCACAGCTGAACTATTAACTGAGTTCTCTAGACTAGACTGAGCTCCACTGCAGACTGACCTCTCTTAGGCTTCTTTACTGCAGGAACTCTTCAGAGGAACTGAACTGCCTAGCTCCACCTTCCCTATTTATATCCCTAACGGGCTCCCTCTGCTGGTCTGAGGTGGAAGGTGGAGATGTGTGAATGTTTATGAGGGCCTCTTGTGGAGGATTCCATCAATGCACTCTTCTAGGATCTGTGATACCAAGCGCAGCTGGGCGTCACAGATGCTATTGACGACGAGGTTAGGTTGCGCCTTCCTGGACAGAGACGGAGTACTGGAAGCACGTTAACAACTGCATCCTCAACCACAACTCTGCCTCTGACCACAAGTCGTGGTGGCTCTTCAGGTCGCATGGGCTCTAAGCCTTGCATAGCCTGGGCATTTTTTCAGATCGATAAGGATGACACAACTCGTGTTATCTGTAATATTTGTCATCAAAAGCTAAGTAGAGGCCAAAAAATCCATAGTTTGAGTACTTCATGCATGACCCGTCACATGGATATGAAGCATAAGTTGCAGTGGGAAGCTCACTGTGCTACAATGTGGCCTAGCGGGCCGGGCCAACCACCGTCTGCCCCATCTTGTGCATCCGCGGCCTCTTCATCCTCTGTGATTGGGGGGACAGCAGTCACACATGTTTTTGGACGCAGACCTGCCACCTCTTTACCCGCAACAGTCAGTGTGATTGGCAGGTCATCATTACATTTGGACATGGGCATTACATGTCGCTGACTGGGCACTGGGTAACTATGGTGACAGCAGGACAAGGGGCTGCTGTCCAAGTCTTACCGTCCCCACGAGTTGTGCGTCAATCCTCTTTATCTCGAAGTTCCTCCACTGCTTCTGCCTCCTCAAACTCCTCTCGATCCTCCACCTGCACCCAAAGCCTGTCTGGTAATGCCATCCGCTTTCTAACTGCGCAGAAGGAATCCTGCACACCTCCTTACTATGCTGGCAGCAGGGCTCAACGTCATCAGGTGGTGTTTACTTTGAAATGTCTGGGAAATGTGAGTCACACAGCTGAGGAGTTGTGGTCAGCTCTGGAGACCCAGTTTCATGAATGGTTGTCTCCACTGGACCTGCAACCAGGGAAGGCCGTGTGCGACAATGCTGCAAGCCTGGGTGCGGCCCTTCGCCGGGGCAATGTCACACATGTGCCTTGTATGGCTCACGTGTTGAACCTGGTTGTCCAGCAATTTTTAGCCCACTATCCCGGACTAGATGGCCTTCTGCAGAGGGCACGGTCGCTGTGTGCTCACTTCCGCCGTTCGCATCCCGCAGCTCAACGACTTACATCTCTACAGAAGTCATTGGGCCTGCCAGTTCACTGGTTGAAATGTGATGTGCCGACACAGTGGAATTCAACTCTGCACATGTTGCAGCGACTGTGGCAGCACCGACAAGCCCTGGTGCAATACGTTCTGACGTATAGCCTGGGCCAACAAAATCCAGAGGTGGGGCAAATCACGCTGCAGGAGTGGTCTCAGATCAGGGACCTATGAGGTTGACTCGCCCCCTGGGCCGTGGGGTACCCGGAGCCGGGCCGGTAGACGCTGGGGGTTGTAGTCACTGTAGCGGTGACCCGGTCCGTGACCCGGGGCGGTCAATCCAAGGGTAATTTGTATATGTGGGTTTTATAATGTCCGACTACGCCACCTGTGGAGTGCGGCCAAAGGGGCCGTCGCTGCGGAACAGTCCTCTGAAGGTGGTGGTTTTGCAGCAATGGTATTATTACTCCCCACAGGAAGAGTGTAGCTTCAGGGCAGTGTGGGTGGATGATGGTGGTTGTAGTGCAGGGAGTCAGTAATGAACACAGAGTCCGTGTGATGCAGTCCCAAGATCTTTACTCACAGTTGTTGCAGTCCAGATTACAGGTACCAGAGCAATCTCCCCCGTCGTGCTGTGCGTACTCAGTGAGGGGCTCAGTCCACCCCCAGATAGCTCCGGAGTACTTAGCAGGACCCCCTTCTGTGTGTCCTTTCTCTGGCCTTCTCCCTGCACCTCACACCCAGTGACACTTCTATCCGGTATCCTCGGGGCTTGGCGGGCGACGTGTGTTCCGTCCCCTGGGTCCTATGTGGCTACCTTCTTAGTGAGACTGGTGTGGACTTTGGCCTGCAGTACATGAAATGCGGCCGCCTCGGGTTTCTAGTTGAGCCTTGCTTTTTCTCTGCTAGTTGAGGGACCGGTTCCTCTTATCTGGCCTGACCCCTCTACCTCCTGGTAGCAGCGGGCGTACGGGTGGCCTTCTGCACGGCCCGTACCCTAGGGTCCCTTCGGTTCCTGGAGCCTTCCTGCTCCCACTCCTCTCTTCTCTCCTTCAGTCCTGGGCCTCCCAGGCTAGGCCCGCCTCCGGAGCAGAGCTCATGCAGAGCCTCTGCTCCTGTCACTTCTCCTCCTCTGACTGGCTTGCTCTTTCTAAGATGGCTTCCTATTTATACTCTCCCTGTCATGTGCTCCCCTAAGCTGCTTTCTCCACCCACACCCACTACATAGGACCCTCCCGCCAGCTAGGGACCTGGGACTGTGATCTCCCTTAGGAGCAATCTCGCCCTACCCCCACTGCGGGTATGTGTTGGATGCAGGTGTTAGGGTCCCGAGCCATACTCCTTCCTTACCTGAGGGTGAGATACCGCAAATCTGGGTGAGATGCAGTGCCTCTGTGGTGACTGAACCCTCAGAGGCGCCACACACCCTTCTGCACAGTTTTGAATTGGCGACGAAGATTCCGGTGATTTACATGCTGGAGCACACGTTAAACAGAATTCAGAGTCAGGTGGTGGGACAAGAGGAGGTGGAGGAAGTAGAGGAGGAGTCGTATGCGGAAGGGATAACATCTCCAAGGTCCAGACGGTTGGCAGCACCAAGGCGGCAGGCATGGGAGGGTGGGGGAGAGGGATTAACCAGGGCGCATGGTAGCAGCCAAACTAGTGAGGAAGGTGCAGGAGCCGAGGAAGAAGTGGCGATGGGCATGGAAGACACATCAGATGAGGGAGACCTTGATCACATTTCTGTTGTGCGAGGTTGGGGGGAGAGGGCAGAGGAAGGAAGCATGATTCTCACCTCGCTACCAACACAACAAGGACTTGGTCCTCCTGGATGCGCAAGACACATGAGTGCCTTCTTGCTGCACTACCTGCAACATGACCCTCGGATTGTCAGAATTCAAAGTAATCCCGACTACTGGGTTGCCACACTCTTAGATCCCCGGTACAAAAGTAAATTTGCCGAAATAATTCCTGCCATAAAAAGGGATTCACGCATGCAGGAGTATCAGCAGAGGCTGTTGCAGAATCTTACATGTGCTTTTCCACAAAACACCAGTGGTACACGTAGTGAATCTCACAGTTGTAACTTGCAAACCGTGGGACTGTCGAGTCTTCATCACTCAAACCGTAACAGTAACACAGTATCTGCTGGTAACAGCAATTTTGTGGAATAGTTTCACCACTTTTTTAGACCATCCTTTGCAAGGCCACAGGAGACAAGAAGTCTGACACATAGTCAACGCCTAGAGAGGATGGTACAGGAGTATCTCCAAGTGAACATCGAAGCCATGACTGTGTCACTGGACCCTTGCTCATTTTGGGATTCCAATCTAGAAAAATGGCCGGAGCGCGCCACTCACGCCTTGGAGATCTTGTCATGCTCTGCAGCCAGCGTTCTCTCTGAACGTGTGTTCAGCGCTGCTGGTGGTGTGCTGACAGATTAGCGCACGTGGCTGTCCACTAAGAATGTTGACAGACTCACGTTCATAAAGATGAACAAATCATGGATCCGCAAGGACTTTTCTACCCCTGTGTCATCCTGGGGAGAATAAAATCTTGAGGATTTGGTAAAATCACCGCACCAACCGTTTTAAGCAACTCTGGGGCAATTGATGCCACTTAAGTGGTGTCTGTGCCACAATTTTTGGAAAAAATGGAGACTCTTTTTGGAGTCCCCTTGCTGTGTTTTACGTGACGTTGGCATCGTCAATTCCAGGTGGGTTGGGTCGCTCCCCCCCCTTTTAACCGTAAAAAACTACATACACGATGGCTTGGGGTAACACAGATGGTTGAGTCTGAAGAGCTGTTTACTCAGAGGTCTGCTCCAAAGCTTCAGTGTCTGCTAGTCAGCGTAGAATTTTTAACTGCATCTAGCCTAGGCAATACTTTGGGCGTAGTAACCCATCTGCGAAGCAAGCTGCACCGCCTGTGTATCTAATAAGAATTTTTAACTGCATCTAGCCTAGGCAGACTGTGGGGACCCCCAATCAAACCCAGACGCTCAGCCCCCCTACCGCCCCCCTTTCCTTGACAATACAATAATGTAACTCTTACAACTGGATGGCTGAGGATCGGTCACAGCTTTATTAACTCTTTATACTCATTCCATTAGAAAGGCATTTTATTTCTAAAATAATTCAGCTTGTTGCATCATGCCCTGGGTCTCCACATCGGCAAGTTGGCCAACAAGTGTAACTCTCCAACATGTCCTTTCTATTTCCAGGCCACGGAGGATCCTGCGTACTCGTATGGAGGACTCTGACCCCCATCCATCACTCTTAACGCTTGTTCCACTACGTCCTGGAGTCCTGACAGGAATATGTCCAGTCCAATATCCATTAAGTGAACACCGTCGGGCCGTATGAGGCCTGCTTTATCTCCTTCCAGTTGTCAGTGTTATATCACTACACCGCCTCTGTCTCTTCTAAATTTTGCCATCCGAATATTTATTACCCGCCTTGTCCGTTGAATGGCCGTGATGTCTCGCGCACCTTGCCATACCGCTATCGGCACAATCTCTGACCATACTATAGTTAGTTATGTGAAAAATTCTCTGAAGCACTCAGTGTCTAGTTTCATTATTGCCATTAGTTATGCGCTCTTGTGATGACCTAGGTCATTTCCCCCGGCCTGTATAACTTAGGTGACCGGACCTCTTGCCTCTGTCCCTACCTTGATTACCTCCATTAGTACCTGTGGCCATTGCAGGCCTCTAATACCTCTCCAGTTGAAATATGTGTTATGAAACTCTAATTTCCTCCCACCTGGACGGACTTTCGCCCTTTTTTCTGCCCAATATATATACGAGTGGCCTATCACCCACACTGTTGGCTAAGTGTCACCTGTAAAAGAAACAAACCACGTTAGGATAACAAGTCCGGTCTTATGTATCTCGCCAAACACGTGGATCGCCATCTCCCTATCCTCTGAACTTTCGTTTCTGACAGTCCTGCTCTTGCTGCTTCCGTGGCCGCGCCTATGCGGAATGAGTGTGTCCCGTAATCTTTGGGGTGGTTCCCTGCCGATGTTAGGCATTCATTAAATATAGCTTGGAACTGGTATCTTGATAATGGCGTTCCATCAATGTGTGATAGGAAGAAATTACTTTGTGATCTGATGGTTATATATGTGTTTACTATTGTTACCCGACTCAGTGTACCGTTTGTGGGTTGTAGAAGTACCCAAGTGCCCCTGCCCACTGGAACCGTTTTCGATTTGCATATGCGTAGACGTATTGCATTATTGACTATGACTACGTCCTGGTGTAATAAGGCTCCACTGCTGGTAATTTTGGATTGAGGGACTAATTCACTTATGCATAGCGCCCCGAAGAAGGCGATCGCAAATGCAGTAGACAGTAGTGTTGCTTCAAATTGTGAGTGTCATGTTAATGGTGTTAGGGATATGATGTGAGAAATCAGTTTTAGTGACACGGGACGGGAGGTCTACACTCCTGACTTGGCTGACCCCTTTTCCACCCTTTTATGGATTGTCTGATGATGAATCTCTTTGTCACATCTCCCCAATTCAGTAGTTGGAAGTGAAATGCTACTACGGTCAGACACCGCTGCGCTGACGCCCCTGATATGCCCCTCATCATTAGCTGGTGGAGAAATTCTATGGTGACTTGTAATCTGGCTTGTTCACATTGGTCAACCCGTCTGCCTGCTACTAGTCGTGTCCACTCTTCCCATGCCTTATCGTATGCTTGTCACGTCGACGGGGCAACTGACGCTCTGATTAATGGCATCGACTATTCGCCACTAGATCCCATAGGGAGGGTGGGCAACTGTTGCCCGATGGGTGGGCGTTGGGGAGGAGCTCTGTGAAAATCTGCCAATTGAATTGTGATAAAGCGTTAGCAGCAGCGTTAGACCCCTCAGCATCGTGGCTAGCGTGGACCCATGCATTGTGTTTTAGGCACAGGAATGCTAGCCGGCGTAGTAGGCCTAGCACTGGGAGAGACGATGATGCCATCTTATTAATGCAGAGCGCTAGGCTGGTGTTTTTTGTTATGAAGCGTATATTTTTGTTAGCCAGGCGCGCGCCCCATATTTCTATTGCTACCACTATTGGGAAGAAAAATTATTTTCCGGGCTAGATGCAGCTAAAAATTATTATTAATTTCAAAGCTGGTGGAGCTTGGTATAGATGGCCTAATACAATGAGTACCACACACTGCTACTATGCCCAAAATAATTTTCCGGGCTACATGCAGCTAAAAATTATTAGTAATTTGAAAGCTGGTGGAGCTTAGTATAGATGGCCTAATAGAATGAGCACCACACACTGCTACTATGCCCAAACTTATTTTACAGGCAAGATGCAGCTAAAAATTATTAGTAATTTGAAAGCTGGTGGAGCTTAGTATAGATGGCCTAATAGAATGAGTACCACACACTGCTACTATGCCCAAAATTATTTTACAGGCAAGATGTAGCTAAAAATTATTAGTAATTTGAAATCTGGTGGAGCTTAGTATAGATGGCCTAATAGAATGAGTACCACACACTGCTAATATGCCCAAAATTATTTTACAGGCAAGATGCAGCTAAAAATTATTAGTAATTTGAAATCTGGTGGAGCTTAGTATAGATGGCCTAATAGAATGAGTACCACACACTGCTAATATGCCCAAAATTATTTTACAGGCAAGATGCAGCTAAAAATTATTAGTAATTTGAAAGCTGGTGGAGCTTTGTATAGATGGCCTAATAGAATGAGTACCACACACTGCTAATATGCCCAAAATTATTTTACAGGCAAGATGCAGCTAAAAATTATTAGTAATTTGAAAGCTGGTGGAGCTTAGTATAGATGGCCTAATAGAATGAGTACCACACACTGCTACTATGCCCAAAATTATTTTACAGGCAAGATGCAGCTAAAAATTATTAGTAATTTGAAAGCTGGTGGAGCTTAGTATAGATGGCCTAATAGAATGAGTACCACACACTGCTACTATGCCAAAAATTATTTTACAGGCAAGATGCAGCTAAAAATTATTATTAATTTGAAAGCTGGTGGAGCTTAGTATAGATGGCCTAATAGAATGAGTACCACACATTGCTACTATGCCCAAAATTATTTTACAGGCAAGATGCAGCTAAAAATTATTAGTAATTTGAAATCTGGTGGAGCTTAGTATAGATGGCCTAATAGAATGAGTACCACACACTGCTAATATGCCCAAAATTATTTTACAGGCAAGATGCAGCTAAAAATTATTAGTAATTTGAAAGCTGGTGGAGCTTTGTATAGATGGCCTAATAGAATGAGTACCACACACTGCTAATATGCCCAAAATTATTTTACAGGCAAGATGCAGCTAAAAATTATTAGTAATTTGAAAGCTGGTGGAGCTTAGTATAGATGGCCTAATAGAATGAGTACCACACACTGCCAATATGCCCAAAAGGTTTTACTTGGCTAGGTGCAGTAAAAAATTTGTATTACATACACAGGTGGTGTAGCGTGCACAACAGATAGGTTACTCCACTGACTAACACACACTGCTAATATGCCCAAAAGGTTTTACTTAGCTAGGTGCAGTAAAAAAATTGTATTACATACACAGGTGGTGTAGCTTTGAACACAGATAGGCTACTCCACTGACTAACACACACTGCAAGAGGCCCAAAAGGATTTGCTTAGTATAGATGGCCTAATACAATGAGTACCACACACTGCTACTAAGCCCAAAATTATTTTCCGGGCTAGATGCGGCTAAAAATTATTATTAATTTCAAAGCTGGTGGAGCTTGGTATAGATGGCCTAATAGATTGAGTACCACACACTGCTACAGGCCCAAAAGGTTTTACTTGGCTAGGTGCAGTAAAAAATTTGTATTACATACACAGGTGGTGTAGCTTGCAACACAGATAGGCTACTCCACTGACTAACACACACTGCAAGAGGCCCAAAAGCATTTGCTTAGCTAGATTTAGCCAAATGCTGTGAAAAACACTTGCACAGCACTAAAACAGACCTGCCTGGCAAAAAGTGATAGGAACTGATGTAACCTAGCCCTCAAAAGGGCTGGAATTACAACTAGTCACTACTCCCTAAACCTTTCTGTCTATTTAAGAGAAAATTTGCTTGCAATTCACAGTTACACAATATAGCGCTAACAGCAGCAGCTGTGCCGTCTAACTCTCAGCTGCAGCAGTGAGAAAATGGTGGCGATGGGGAAAATGGCTGGGTCTTATAGGGCAAGGACATGTGACATACACAGCCAATGACACATGCCCTTGCTTGTGTGAAAAAAAGCACTTCGCTCCGTGTGTGCGCTGCTGATAGGCTGACAGACTGCACCTCCCCACTGTAAATGCGGGAAAGAGAAAAAAAAATGGAGATCTTCATTATTTCTGCAGAGATCCATCCCATGCCCCCTCCCACCCCCCGCTGTACGCTCAAACTGTGTATTAACATTGATTATCAGCATTACTGTGAAAAAATCCAGTTACGATTTTGGTGCACGAACAGTTATCGAACATAACCTCGAACAGCCGGATTTTTTTCAAATCGTTCGGGTTCGTCGAACGGCTCGAACACCGCCCAAAACAGCTCGAATTTGAAATTGGCGAACAGTTCGATTCGAACACCGCTCATCTCTAATAATAAGGTTAAATTCATATGTAATGCCTTTAATTCTTTAAATTATAAATTATTTAAAATGTTCCCAATCTTTTCAATTTAATTATTGTATATGTATATTCATGTGTACCAGAATTGTTGCTGAAATATTTGAAATTAATGCATATGTGGCAGAAAAAAAACCCTATTCAGACACATGCAAATGATTTCAGCCACTAAAAAATATGACACAAATCTGCTTTGTGTGAATATTCATTTGTGAAGTTTTTTTTAAAGCTATATGAAAGCTACAATAGTGAGTTATGATTTCTATTTTTTTGTAAACTGAAAGAAAGCACAAAATGATGAAAGTAAGGAAAATTTCAGTCTGAGTGTACAATTACCAGGCAAGGGTCTGATTTATGTACTCTTACTGTGAATCAAAAGGTGAAGTTTGATCTACATCAAGGTGTCTATAACAAAGTATTGTAGTATTGATTCACATCTCTGCTGTTTCATTTAGGTTTTAAAAAGGTCAGTGTTGTCTCTAGGTATGATGCATATTTCATGTCAATGGTAGATAAGATTTTAGTCTTGGTATCAATTTCAGACTGTATATTGATTTACAAAAAAAAAAAAGTTTCCCCTTGAGAAGACAAAATCAAAGTAAAATGTCTCATACATCAGATAATCTGTAAATATTTTGACATGTTTGTTAAGGAAAGCCTAGAATTATGGCCCGTTTACACTAGCTAGCCAATAAACTGTTTTTGCAACTTTGTGCACCAGTTATTTCGTTAGCTGATCAATGTTATGTAACACCCCTTTAATCTGCCTCCGTGGGCAGGGTGTTTGGCAGTTCTCACCTTAATATAGCACAGTGCCTCCACCCGAATCTTGCTGGGAGTAGTAGTGGGATGCAGGAGGGTCTTCCTCTTCTGGGTGGGAGGCGGACATTCACTATGTCTCTCAGGCTGTGTGCTGGACTCTGGGGACAACTCCTCTGCTGCAGGCCTCTCAGGCCAGATGATCTTCCACTTTTGCCCACGTTTTAATGACACAGCTATGACTAATGGGAAGTACTTCTTCTCCAGGGTCTTTTCAGTAGTGATCAAGGCTGCTGGTAATTGACTCCCTTCATTTCTCTGCCTGTCAACCACTCTGGGCTGAACAACTTCTTGAAATCAGTTCACAACCCGTAGTACCTCTTTATCCGATGCACGAGTGAGTACACCACATACTGCAAAACTGCGTTCTGTTGCCATGCTCACCTCCCCACACCACATGGACACTTGTGCTTCAGTTAACGTTTCCATAATGGTGGTACCTGTTTTGCTTGATCTCAGCAGTGCCTCCAATGTAACACTCCTTTAAGTCACCTCTGTGGGCAGGGTGTTTGGTAGTTCTCACCTCAATATAGCGAAGTGCCTCCACCCGAATCTTGCTAGGAGAGGTAGTGGGATGCATGAGGGTCTTCCTTTTCTGCCAGGGGTCGACTCGGGAAACCCTTGTACACACTCCGTATACGGTCACAAAGAGATGAGCTTGAAAACTTAAATAGGTTTATTGTGGAGGAAGGTAAATGGTAAATATGGTAGGGGGAATGGCAAGTAATAATGAAACAAACAGTATTCACAATTTACACATACAAAGAATTAGTTAAGGCTTTGCAGTTAATCTGAAAGATAGAGATGACACTTTCCCTTTAAGTAGCAACAAACAAACGCCTAGCTAACACTACTAAACTATAAATGGCTGCAGCCTAAGAAAACAACACAGTTCACTGTAGGGGCCCGATTGCTGCAGATATTGGAGCTCTTGAAGACTTTGCTGGTGCACATGCCAAAGAAGCAAAATATCCTTCACAGATGGTCCTTTTATAGCTTCATGTGTGTGGAACCACAAGTCTCATAACAGCTCAGCAACAGTTCTATTAACTCAATTGTGCAACCACAAGTTCCATAATAGTTACTCACTTCTCGATGTGGCAGGCTTCGGGTCACACAGAGATCCAGCTTAGGGTCCGGATGCCTTGGACACTGGGGATGGATTGCAGAATCGGTCCCTTGGTTAGGCCAGGTGGTGGTGAACATCACCTGATAAGCGGACTGGCCTGTAGATGTAGTTTAGCTGCAGGATCATCTTCTCTCTTCACACACTGAAGGGCTGGACATTTAACGCTCACTCTGTGTCTCTGTCCCCTGCTCTCCAGGATCAGGTTCTCACATGTCTGACATGGTGGATTCCAGGCTTCTCTCACTGCTCTTAGCTCCACCCTTCTTCTCCAACCTGTTCAGCCAATCAGTCTCTTCCACTGCTGCTCCTCCTCCCCTATGATGCTGAGAGGAGCAATGTCCACTGGGAGTTGTAGTCCAAGACAGTGCTGCATAAGATTCACCAATATGCAGTAAGTGAATAGAAAAAAGGTAGATATGTACGGAATGTAGGTATGTGGGATCTGCAATCTTTATTTGGATAAAGACATATAGGAGCAGCGGTGCAGGAGGAGTGTGGGGGAAAATGTTACTGCTGCCGTTTCAAGCTTGATTGCGCTTCTAAGGGTCCGTAGAAGCGCAATCAAGTGTGAAATGGCCGTAGTCCAGTAACGTTCACCCCGCACTCCTCCTGCACCGCTGCTCCTGTATGTCTTTATCCAAATAAAGATTGCAGGTCCTGCATACCTATTTTGAGTGCTACCTTTCTTCTATTCCCTTACTGCATATACATAGACTCTGGGTATTAGCACCGCTTACCCTAGGCTGCTGATCCTGCAGTAAATCTCACCTGAGGATGTCTGCCCTGGATGAATGAGTCCTGGTGCTGGCTTATCTTTCATAAGATTCACCAATGTCTACTGCTGTGAATGTCTGTGTAATCCTAGCAATTCCATTCTCTGTACACACAGATCTTTCTGCAGGTGTTACAGTTATCTTATCCCCCTTTACTTTGAAAACTCTCATATCAGTACTTATAGTGACATGCATGTCTGAACGGTGTTGCACATTCCCAACAAACCTGATGTGGCTTAAAGGAATATTCCCATTTTTTTGAAGTGATGCCTTATTGTTACTTATTGTTGCTTGCTCATTCTTTGGAACTCCAACTTTTAGGCGTTCCAAAGCAGCAGTGAATCCATTCTGTGGCGCCCTATAGATTTGACACAAATCAGTGCCCCGGGTGCTCCACGTGCAGAGAAACTGCCTCACAACTGCTGTACTTTGCAAAGTTGAGAGACCTGCTCTGATAGCTGTAGTGTAAGTAACTGTAATACATCCTGCATCTATTAATAAGACACTGGTACTGTAGATCCCGTAGCTCAGCCTCTACAAAAAAATAGATCAAATTCCGAAAACATTTGGTTACTCCTGATCTAAGTTATGAGCTCTGGGGCACTTAGTCCACTCAAATGCTGAACAAGTACATTGTATAGAAAAATGTACACAGACACATGTCAGTTAAACAAATCCAGATTCAACAAATTGCAATCACAATCTACATGATGTGCTAACTTTGTGAAAGTGCCTACATAAACACAACATGGTCCTTCAAAATGGTTTGCTAAGTTTGGTGCAAAAAAACTGAACAGAGATGCAAGGTACTCTTGTTTAAAAAGGTTTTCCAGTTTGATATTAATGCATTTTAACCAGTGTATAATGAAAAGTTCTGTAGTATATATATTGTTCACTGCTACAAGTGGCAGCAGGTCTTTGGTTTAACTTGGTTGCGGCTGCCATTTCTGGCATGCCCCACATGTAGGCTGCATTTAGTCACTGGCCTCAGCGGTATATGTCACATGACCACTAAGTCCAGTGATTTGCTAAAAGTCTTGCATGGGTATATGGAATGTCATCACTATGGCCAAGGTAAACAGTAGAGCCAAAAAAAAACATTTTTCTTCCGTTAATTACAATATAATCCAGCATTACTTCAGTTGTTCATAAATATTTAGAGTACAGAGAACCTTGGAAGGATCACATAGTAAAGTGGAAAAGTCCCATAGTGAAATCCAGAACTTCCTTTAAAATGTTATTCTTTATTTAATTCACATCCAATAAAATGGCATACAGACACACAAACATTAGAGTGGGGTGGGAAAAAGTTTGTTTTGAACTTAACTGGTTCTTACTCATGGTGTCATACCAACTAAACAACACCAGGCTGCACGTTGCTCATGGTACTGTGAGCATCCTGCTTGGCCATAACGTGCTTCCATAGCCTACAGCATCTCCGGACTTGTCTCCCATCAACCACGTCTGGAACTTCATTGGTCAACAATTGTGATGGAGCTGCCAGCAGCGGATATTGATGATTTACATGCCCACATGTATTCAGCGTGGCAGAACAGTCATCAAGCAACCATTAATAGCCTCATTATTATCAGCCAATGCGTGTAAGTACGTGTATTTCTCCCCAAGATGCTTATATTCAGTATTGAAAGAATCAAGATGTAATGAAAATTTTGTTTCCATGTTTTCACCACTTACATATCCTTAACACGTCTATAGATCCTGTAATTTCCATAATTCCACAACTTTTCCTTCTTGGAGTTGCAAGTTCAATGTTGAGGCATATGTATATAAATTTATATACAAAATGTTTATCACAATCACCAATATTATTTTACATTAATTTCTCAACATTAATTTTAAAGAACTCTAAAAGTGAGAGCAAAAATAGGAACAAAACCCTTTTATTTATTATAATAGTAAATAAAGCCAGAATATTGTAATTGCCACATGTTCTTGATGCAGGGTAACTGCTTTCTAATTGACTCTATAGATTGTCTGTGAAAATTATACCTGAGTGCTGCAAGCTCCAGGATGAAGTCACATTCTTTGTCTTTTATAATTGGAAGACCTCCAGTTGAGAGAAATAAGCATCCGGAGTTTGACGTTATAAATAGAACAAATTGGAGAGTTGGCATTTTCTCTGCAGTTTTGTACTCTTGATGAATCCTGTTTCAGGTTCCAGGCAGACTATTCAAATATAGATTGGGAGTTATATAGAGATGCTTTTTCTCTTTCACTTAGCACAACCAGATTTCTACAGTAGTTAAAATGACCATCTTCAAAACACATTTTAAACTCAAGTTTTGCAAAATCAATGCTTAAGTAGCTATTCACTGCTGGTCGGCTCTGCCCTATGATAATTATAATTTTGACATTGCTTCTTCCTAAATCTATGAATCAGGCAATTTTGCTGATTTTCTGTCATCACTTGTGGCATCAAAATGATTTTATAGTCCTGACTAACAAAAAGGGTCTGATGCCAAGTCTGAAGCATGTCTGTTTCAATGGAAGCATGTGAAGCTCAGCGGGACATGATGATGGGTTAAGACAGTGTGCAGTTTTTTGGAAAATAATATGTTCTATGATTTTCAACTTCATAGTCTTTAAAATGTTGCATGGTGATATTTTTGGCTCAATTTAAATCAATGCTAGGTTTTAATCTTTTGCAGTAGCAGATTCCTTCATTCTATTTCTTCTATACTTTGCAATAAATTCTACCTAGTTGTATTTTAGAAAATAATATTATTACTTGCTAATGTTAGGGACGAGTCAGTCGGCCGTATAACTTGGACGGGGATCACAACACAATGCTTTGACTGGCTGGCAGCTCTCCTGTCCCGAGCATTACAGTATGTATTTCCGTGCAGCTGTCACACTTGGGTCGGGAGAGCCGCCGGCCAGTCCGAGCATTACGTTGCGATCCCAGTCAGAGTTATAGAGCCGGCTGACTCTTTCCTTAAATAAGGTCTCAGGGTGGGACAGTTTAATCAATATTCTAAAGTTTTTACAACTGAATCATAGAGTAGAAAAAAAAACAAAAGTGTTTCTTTGTTGTGGGCAGTACCACATTATTAACAAAATGTATATTTTACTCCTAAGTTCGAGCCATTGTATTTCAATTTCAGTTACAATGCAACCACAGCATAACATGATCTTTGTCATGTCATGTTGTATTACTATAATATTAAATACTGTAATCAAAAGCGGACATGTTACCACAATTTTTTTTGCAAACATCAGATCCACAAAACAAAATAGACATGTGGACAGCTAGGTAAATTTTAATGGGTACATATTCTATCCAAGAAAGCCATGGAAAGAACATGTGCGTGCTGTATTTCAACAATATTACTGCCATTTTCTGGTAAAATGAAAGGTGTCGTTCAAAATGACATCTCATCCAGGAAAAAAAGCCCTCATATGGCTTTGTCGACAGAAATATAAAAAAGGTATGGTTTTTGGAAGAGGGGGGTTGATAAAAGTACAAAAATGAAATTTTGCCTGAGTATTAAGGAATTAAAAAGAAACTGTCAGCTTGATTTTGACATGACCGTAATGGCGCAGTAAGTGTATGTGCACTCATTAAGTATGTTCTGCACCATTTCAGCATCTCGTGGCAGGAAAAACGCATTAGTAAAATAGGTACGTTTTTGATGCATGTGTTTTACATGCTGCTTTGTTGCAGATCCTCAGTAGTATGGGGGAAATCTGCAGCAAAAACAATGAAAAAATTGACATGCTGTAGATTTAAATCTGCACCAAGTCAGAAATCTGCAACGTGTGCATGAGACTTCAGGATTCTCATTCACTTTGCTGGCATCAGGAAACCCTTCAGGTTTTGTGACAAATTTGCGCAGAAAGAAAACACGACAAAAGTGTGACAAATCTGCAACGTGTGGATAGACCCTAATGCTGGTTCAATTTATACCTCTGGAAAATAAATCTGCTTTATTGTTTATTGCTTTAATTAGATTTCGGTGCACAGGGGATGGACTGTACATTGATTCTTCTCCTCCCTGTCTGTGATTCCCTGGCCCCTCTCCTTGCCTCCTCTGTTTGAAGAAGAGATTTCTGAGGAGGCAGGTCACTTAGAAAGAAGTGACCCTGTTATTCAAAGACTGGTGGCAGGCGAAAGTGTCGGGGAATCATAGACATGAAGGAGAAGACCCCGTGTACAGTCCAGCCCCTGTGCACAGAAATCTAATAAGCAATCCTGGTATGTGTGGCCCCCTCACCCCCAATCCTGGTATGTGTGGCCCCCTCACCCCCCAATCCTGGTATGTGTGGCCCCTCAACCCCTAATCCTGGTATGTATGGCCCCCTCATCCCTTTCACGCTGCACACAGAAAAACAAACAAACACTTATACTCACCTTTCTTCCTTGTGCTCCAGCGCTGCGGTGTCCTGTTCTGCCGGAGGCTGGGGGAGGAGCATGGTGCCAGAGTACGCGCATGCCCATACCGCGCTGTCTGGCGCCATTTTGCTGAAGACAAACTGCAAATGTGTTTTCAGTAAAATGGCGCCGATAGCGCTATGCGCATGCGCCGACTCCGATGCCTTCACTCCGACCCCAGTCTCCGGCCAGAAGAGAGGCGCCGCGGCAACGCTCCTCCCGGTCAGGTAAGTATGTAAGTATGGCGCCGGAGATCGCGGTATTCGTTCAGTGTCTACGCATACCGCGATCTCCGGTGCCATACACTTCTCTTACCTATAACGGCTCCACGCGTTCTTCTATCTGGAGACAGACTGCGCATCGTGCATGCGCAGTCTATAGAGGCTTCAGACAGAGGGACGCTTGCAGCGTTATATTATACACTGTGTTCCAAATTATTATGCAAATAATATTTTCTCAGATTTTCCCAAATTACCTATATGAATTGCAGTCATTGTAATTGTCCAGTCAAATAACTATTAGAGTACAACTGAAAGGTTTTTGTACAAACTGCCTATGATAACAGTATATTTTTAAAAAAAATAAAAAACTCAAACTGCACTCAAAATGCATGTTCCAAATTATTATGCACAGCAGAGTTTTCAACCTTTTCATTTTAATAAAGAACAAAAAAATGGTCATTTTTGAAATTATAAGCATTAGCAGGTTATTACAAACTGAAATCAAACAGTTTTCAACTCAAAACTTTATTCTAGGTGATGTTACATTTGCACATAGGACCGCTTGTTCGAAAGGAGCTTCTGAACTCTCTCGTCCATTGAATTTGTCAGGTTTTGGATGGTTTCTGCTTTAATTGTTTTGCATGAGGACAGAATACCCTCCCAGAGCTGTTGCTTAGATGTGAACTGCCTCCCGCCATCATAGACACTCCTTTTGATGATGCTCCAGAGATTCTCAATGGGGTTGAGGTCAGGGGAGCATGGGCGCCACACCATAAGTTTGTCCCCTTTTATGCCCATAGCAGCCAGAGATGCAGATGTGTTATGTGCAGCATGAGACGGGGCATTATCATGCATGAAAATGATCTTGCTGCGGAATGCATGGTTCTTCTTCTTGAACCATGGAAGGAATTGCTGTTTGAGAATCTCAACATACATTATGGAGTTCATCTTTACCCCTTCAGGGATCCTAAAAGGGCCGACAATCTCTCTCCCCATGATTCCAGCCCAAAACATTACTCCACCTCCTCCTTGTTAGCGCCGTAGCCGTGTTTGCATGGGGTGTCCATCAACCAGCCATCCTCCACTCCATCCATCTGGACCATCGAGATCATTTCATGCATGATAATGCCCCGTCTCATGCTGCACATAACACATCTGCATCTCTGGCTGCTATGGGCATAAAAGGGGACAAACTTATGGTGTGGCACCCATGCTCCCCTGACCTCAATCCCATTGAGAACCTCTGGAGCATCATCAAAAGGAGTGTCTATGATGGCGGGAGTCAGTTCACATCTAAGCAACAGCTCTGGGAGGGTATTCTGTCCTCATGCAAAACAATTAAAGCAGAAACCATCCAAAACCTGACAAATTCAATGGACGAGAAAGTTCAGAAGCTCCTTTCGAACAAGTGGTCCTATGTGCAAATGTAACATCACCTAGAATAAAGTTTTGAGTAGAAAACTGTTTGATTTCAGTTTGTAATAACCTGCTAATGCTTATAATTTCAAAAATCACCATTTTTTTGTTCTTTATTAAAATGAAAAGGTTGAAAACTCTGCTGTGCATAATAATTTGGAACATGCATTTTGAGTGCAGTTTGAGTTTTTTATTTTTTTAAAATATACTGTTATCATAGGCAATTTGCACAAAAACCTTTCAATTGTACTCTAATAGTTATTTGACTGGAAAATTACTATGACTGCAATTCATATAGGTAATTTGGGAAAATCTGAGAAAATATTATTTGCATAATAATTTGGAACACAGTGTAGATATTGAAGCACCCAAGGGGTGGACTTTTACTAAGGGTCTGTTGCATATATTCCGCAGGCTCCTAGGCTGTTTCGAGTGCTCAATCTGCACATCATTGTTGCCAGATGCTTTATTGCCTCACTTCTTCATTTCTCTTTGCCGCATCCTCATTTCATTACTACAGGGACTACAATAACTGTCAAGATGGCTTTTTCACAAGTGATCATCACAATGCAGCAATTCTGCTTCTCCACACTCTGAAACATGGCAACACAGGATTACCAAGTGCGAATGACCCTGTGTGTGACTGGCCTCCGATGGGATAGCGACAAGGATTGATCCCTTTGCCACCATTCTGTGCAACATAAAAAGAAAAGAACACAAACTCTAACTGCTCATTTCAACCAGCTATGAGGGAGATCCACGACCAGCCACTGGAAAAAGTACAGAGCTACCTGTCATAACATTAATTTGTATATGCTAAGTACAATGAACTATGCGTAGTTGCACAGTCAGTGTCGGACTGGGGAGCCAAGGACCCACCAGTAACATCAACTCCAGGGCCCCACTTTTAAGCAACATCCAAATGTGATGTTATCACAAATTTCTATAGCAATGATCTAGGTAGACTGTGAATTGAATAAGATATTGTCTTTGATTATGTACAGACAATCAAGTGTACTGTGCCAAGTACAGCTCATATAAGAGGGCGGTGGCCCACTCCTGCCCAGGGGCCCACCGGGAGATTCACCTGTTCTCCTGTGGGCCAGTCCAAACCTGGGTACAGTACAAACTTATGAATGCCTTGTCAATACATTTATAGATCTAACAGTGTCATGCATATTTTTTTACAAACTGAATCCAGATACTGATACATACAGTGATGAGCAAAAGGGAAAAAAATTTTTGCGTATTTTTACTTTCAGACTCCATACCTCTCGACCTACTACTGCTTCGAACATGAGATTACCATAATTTTATAGACAGTCATCTTGGCTATCTCATACATAAATTTGACTTGCAACTACTGTATTTAGCATATGATTAGTTATGCAGATTGTTAACATGTCACTGCATTGTTACTGTTTTGCTCATGGTAGTGGAAAAAATCTTTTTCTTCCTGTATACTACAAATTACAACCTGTTCTCACATTTCCTAATAGCTCAGTGTGTTATTAGGTTGATTCTCAAGCGAAAGGTCACTGGTTCAAATCGAGGAACAGCCATGAAGAAGATTTCCCAAGAAAAGGGAAACCATATCATATAGCTTATCGATAGCAAGAAAATTGCCAAACTGCATCATGTGAGTGCCATGACAGTTGGAAGAATATGAAATGAAATCCATCCATTCAAAAGTGAAGAGGTAGACGTATAGGCAAAATATTGGAGTCAACAAGTCGGCTCATCACAAGGACTATCAGTTCTGTCGCGACAAACCCAGCAGTAGAGCCGGCTGGTATGCATCGTAATACTGAGATCACAGACGTCCATGCAAGCACCGTGCAACGCATGTTTCACAAGTCTGGAATGGTGGCCCGAAAAAAGGTGAAAAAGTCTCGACTTCAATATCATCATAAGAAGCGACAGCTCGATTTCCACTATTTTGCATTATTTCACAGCCAAAGCCATTGGATGCTTAACCAGGATCAATGGTGGTCTCAATGCTGAGCTATATGTGAATATCCTACAAGATGAGTTACTTCATACACTCGAGTACTATGGGTATGAAAAGGATAACATAGTGTTCAAGCAGGACAATGACCAGAAGCAATCGTTGAGATTGGCAAAGAAATGGTTCAATGACAATGAAGTAGAGGTGCTGGATTGTCCCCCACAGTCTCCACACCTCAACCCAATCAAACACTTGTGGGTGGAGTTGAAGAAAAGACTGTATATATACTCAACTGAGTGAACCAGTATGCACTAACTTTGGGAACATATAGAAGAGACCTGGGATCAGATTTCAGTAGAGAAATGTTTGAATCTGATTGAGAGCTTGACCAGTAGGATTCAGGCAGAGTTGAAAGCCAAAGGTGGATTTACAAAATACTAACAAAATAATAAAAATTAAAATTTAGATTTTTAGGAGAAAAACAGTAACAATGCAGTGACATGACAAACATCTGCATAACTAATCATATGTTAAATAGTTGCAAGTCAAATTTATGTATGGGATAGCCAAGATGATTGTCAATAAACTGATGGTAGTCTCAGGTTCGAAGCAGTAGTGTATGGAGAGTTATGGAGCCTGAAAGTCAAAAGTTCAAAGCATTGTTATCCTTTTGTTCATCACTGTATTTATTTAGGATTGTAATGTGGTTTTAGCTTCTGGTTGTATATTTTTGAATTCTATTCTATGTACATGATTATGGGGTCACGCATCATGCTTGCACTACCTTTAAAGAAGCACTGCCATCAAAGTTTTTATCCTCTTAATATATTGCAATCATCATATTATGTAGCACTGTGTACTTACAATTGCTTATTTTGCCTTTCTACCCAGCTATTTTTCTCTTTTCTCTACGCTACATAGTAACAGAAAGTCTCTTGACCCTAATGAATCATATAGTGAAAATTGACCTCCTGTTTCTATATAGAGTATAGAAGGATTCAGTTAGTAAGGTTTTAATCACGTGATGTCATAAACCTAACGGAAAACAGAGGATTTAAGTGGGTAGAAGTGCAAAAAGAGCAATTGTAAGTACACAGTACCATATATTATGATGACTGCAATATATTAAGAGGATAACAATTTTGATGGGAGGAGTGCTTCTTTAATTGCATTCAGAGATATACTTTACAGCAATCATATGGACTATAGGAACCTTTTAGTCTCGAGAAGGTGCTTTGACTTTATCTGAAGTTTTTGTCTGCATACTATATGTGACAGGAATAGACAGAATCTAACTCATTGACTTGTATAGGAGAGTTTTCTGTGCATACTCTGTGTCCTGACCAGAGGTCACTGGTCAAGAGGAGGGAGGAGGTGAGCAGTGTCCATAACCTATTGTCAATGGGTGGATAGTGTGTTACCTTCCACTACCATTATAACAGACGTGTCACCTTTCATTGTAATACTGCCTGTAATGATAAGAAGATGACTACTAAGAAATGATCTCTACAGAACCAGAAGTATCCAGAAAGTGCATTTGATTTTCTATATAGATGGTGTCATAGAAAACTAAAAAAAAAATGCTTAACATAAAATTTTAATTTTAAAATATAATTTAATATTTCAATCTATCAATTTTCATAAAGTACATTTTTTTTATGACTGGTTAACTAGATAAAAATAGTTTGTGTGAGTTCTCATGAACATTTTGAATATGTAGGATCAAGAAGTATAATGCTGCTGATGCTGATGGTTTTGAGTATTTTCTTCTACCATAGTGTCTTACTACATATATTATTTCTATAGGAAAGGTGAGATCGATAAAACATTAAACATCTAAGATTTCCAAAAAGTGTTTCAACTAAAAATATTGTATTGATCTAAATAATCATCATCTGAACTGTTATTTATCAAGATGCTCTCATATTTTTCCACTATTGAATCAAATATATTATATACTTGACCACTGGGAGATAAGCTAAGCTCTTCATCAGATCTAGTTTATATTTTGACCTGATATATTAAGCTATAGTTTGTCTTGATATATTGCACACTATTTTTTTAAGAGCAGTTAGTGACTGAGTTAAATATTTGCATGGGTTCATCTGTGTCCCATAAAATTTTCACCCTGAGAAAAAGTTTGTTTAAATCATAAAAACATATTTTATATCAATGTGAAAGAAATATTTATCAAGTCTGAAATTAACTTTCTAAAAGCAATTCTCCGGTTCACCAATACATGAGAATACTAGTTGAATACAGAAAAAAAACTGTTTATACCAAATGACAATTTGGGGTCTGCAATATATTATTCAGTAGTACAGCGCTCAGGAAAAGTAATTTCTGTAATAAAATGAATGTCACAGAGAATTTAGAAATGCAAAATATATTGTTAGAACATTGTATTTAAATCACAGTTGGAAATTGGATGGTTATGACACATAGCTTGGAAGGCAGAATAAAAACAATGTCCTGTACTCTGTGATATCAAAAAAGTTAATCTTTCTCTGCCCTCTCAGTATGAAGTTTTGGAAGTCAGACGTAAGACTGAATTGAAGGAAGCATGAAAATCATCAACTGTTCAATTATGTTAAAAATTATTTCTGTCCAGAACCAAATAGACCTTTCTAATATAATTTCACTGTCAAAATGAATGTGAGAAATTACTGAATGTTAGCTATCACAGTTGTTTTTTCGTTATCATGTGCCCACTTTTATATTTTAGTGGACATTCTCTACATGCAAAGGGTTTTCATGGAGGTCAGAAGAGCAGCAGATGTTCTGGTCTACTGTCAGCTCCTGACTGTGAGTTCACTGCTGGATATCATGGACATCTTTTTCTCATATCTATGTAATAGTAGTAGTCAAAGGCACGCTCAGCTTCCAAATTCTGTAGAAACCATTTGCTGCAGGTATGCTGACAAAGGTGTAACTTGCAGCTCCTGGTTCCCAGCACAAAATAAAAAATGTGTCCTTAAAAGAAAAAAGTGAATACAGCACCTCGTGTTCAATGGAGAAATAGATCGCAGTAAGGCTCAGCTCGACTAACATTTATCCTGCGCTCTACGCTGAGCACTTACACCGAAGTTTGCATGTAAATCTTTGAAATACGTGATTCAGACGAAATCCCCGGTTGAAGATTCCCTATAATGAGGCACATGGAGGCACTATGGACACCGTCTGACCCGTGGTCCGGCAGTGTCAGTCTTTTTAGGCATGCATAATAGCGTGGTCAGCCACAGTTTTTTTGCACCTCTGAAAAGAAGGGCACCACTGAACAGACGGAGTCCAGAGTAACTCTGCTGCCTCATTATAGTGAATGGATCTAAAAGGAATTAATTTGTCATGACACTCGGAGATTTAGATGGAAGCCCCAAAGTAAGTGCCCAGCGTAGAGTGCAGGATAAATGTGAGCCCAAATATTATGTAAAATGTTCCCAATAAAAGCTTCAACTCAATCCACAAAAAAAAACAAGTCCCCTCTCAGGTCCATCATCTATTAATGGAAATCTAGGTGGCTTCCGCGGCACTGGTAGTACAAAGCCTCTGGAAAAGTGAAATGACTCCTCGACCCCCAAAAGAAATCCAACGAATTCTGCACTTCCAAATCCAAATGCCCCCCTCCCTTCTGAGCCCCAGTGTGCCTAAACCACATTTAGAATCCACATGTTTGGCAGTGGTATAATTTCCAAAATGCGATCACTTGAGGGGGCTATTCTGCTCTTCTAGCACTTAGGGGCTCTGTATATGGAGTTCGTAAACCATTCTAGGAAAATCTGCGCTCCAGGAGGTAAATATCTCTACATCCCTCCCGAGTCTCGCCGTGTGGCTAAGCAGTACTGTATAGCCACATTTTGGGGTATTGCCACTTTCAGCAGAAATTATGTGACACATTTTGGTGCCATTTTTAACCAATTTCCCAATGTGAAAATGTAAAATCTGGGGCTAAAATAACATTTTTGCAGTAAAAATTTTATTATTTTATTATTTTTTCTTCTCTGCCCAATGGTATAAAATTCTGTGACCCACCTGTGGTGTTAATATAATCTCTGCACCCCTAGATGAATTCATTGAAATGTGTAGGTTGTAAAATGGGGTCACTTATGGGGGATTCCACTGTTCTGGCACCTCAGGGGCTCTCCCAGTGGGTCATGGCACCCGCAAACCATAACAGTAAAATCAGCACTGCAATATGGCGCTCCTTCCCTTCTGAGCTTTGCACTGTGCCTCAAAAGTAGTTCCCGATTACATGAAGGGTGTTACGGGTCCGGGTGGTGGAACCTCTGTGCCGCGGTGCAAGGAGGGACCCAGAGGGGCGTGACTAAGTATCAACCCGAACCGACCATGGTCGGACAGCGGCTAACGACTCCGTGACCAGGGAGGATTCGGGCAGAGGGACCAGGTGCTACCCTGGGGACGACCTTGTAAGAGAGCAGGTGGCTCCCACGGGTCAGATGGCTGGGACTGACCGGTATGACGGATGGACACAGCAAGCAGGTAGAAGTCTCTGGTTAGCTGACAGGTGGTCACAGTACGTGACAGCAGAGCAAGTAGTAGTCTCTAGGTTTACCAGGCAGGTGATCACAGCAAGAGTCTCCAGGTAGGCTAGCAGGTAAAAGACGGGTGCTCCCAGGTGAGCGGGCTGACAGACAAGGCAGGTATCAGGCAGGTAACAGGTGAGCGCTCCCAGGTGAGCGGGCTGACGGACACAGCAGGTAGCGGGCAGATAACAGGCTGGCAGGCAGGACGAGCAGTCAGGCTAGCAGCAGAACCTGAGGGCTGAAGCAGAGATAAGTAACTGCAACAACTTTGCTCGGGCACCTCCATTTTAAAGGAGGTGCCTTATATATGGGAGGTCCTCCGACTATTGGCCAGGGACTCCTTAGGACGGCACGTGCGGTCCCTTTAAGAGAGGGGGAGCGCGCGCTCGCGCGCCCTAAGCACAGTGCCGGGGAAGGAGCGCGCGCCGGCAGCAGCGGGGAGAGGAGCGCTGGAGGACGCCGCGCCAGGAGCAGGAAAGTGAGAAGGATGGCGTCTCTGACTAGCAGAGGGCAGAGACGCCGATGCTACAGTACCCCCCCTTTAGGCCCCCTCTTTCTTAGGCCAGAAAGAAATTTTTCAAGGAGAAGCGGGGCGTTGATGTTCTCACTGGGTTCCCAAGTTCTCTCCTCAGGACCAAACCCCTTCCAATCTACCATCTAAAAGTTTTTTCCTCTTAACCTCTTAATGGCCAGAATACTCTCTACCTCAAAGACGTCCTCAGCGGAAACCGGAGAAGGGGAAGTACCTGGATTGTTGGAAAAAGAGTTAAAGACAACGGGTTTGAGGAGAGATACGTGGAAGGAGTTGGGAATCCGTAAGGTGGCCGGGAATTTTAACTTGTAGGCCACTGGATTAATTTGCTTGAGGATTTCGAAAGGGCCGATGAAGCGAGGACCTAACTTGTAGGAGGGTATCTTGAGCCGCACATGTATGGAGGAGAGCCAAACCTTGTCTCCTGGATGGAATTGAGGCGGATCCAGACGTCTCTTATCAGCATATCTCTTCATCCGCTCGGAGGACTGAGGAAGTGCGGACCTAGTAATCTCCCAAATGGTGGAAAACTCGCTGACAAGAGACTTTGCGGCAGGGTTGTCCACAGAAGTGGAGACGGGAAACGGAATCCGGGGAAGTTAGCCATAGACTATAAAGAGCGGGGACTTGGAAGAGGATTCGCTCTCGTGGTTATTATAAGAGAATTCGGCCCAAGGAAGGAGGTCCACCCAATCAGAATGGTGGGCAATAACAAAGTGCCGGAGGTAGCTGGTAAGGATCTGATTGATCCGCTCCACTTGACCATTGGACTGAGGATGGTAAGCGGAGGAGAAATCCAGGGTGACATCCAGCAGTTTACATGTGGCTCTCCAGAAGCGTGAGGTGAACTGAACCCCTCGATCCGACACGATGTGGAGGGGTAGGCCATGGAGACGGAAGATATGGCGGATAAAGTCCTTAGCCAGCTCAGGTGCAGACAGGAGACCAGGCAGGGGAATGAAGTGGGCCATTTTAGAAAAGCGGTCCGCGACCACCCAAATGACAGTACACCCGGCAGAAACAGGGAGATCGGTAATGAAGTCCATAGCGATGTGTTGCCACGGAGCAACAGGTACAGGAAGCGGCAGGAGATGACCGGCTGGTAAGTGTCTGGGAACTTTGTTGCGGGCACAAGATGAACAGGCAGAGACGAAGTCTACCACATCCTTATGCAGGGTAGGCCACCAGTAATGCCGGGAAATGAGCAGGAAGGTCTTCTTTTGGCCAGCATGGCCAGCTACTTTAGAAGAATGACCCCAGCGAAGAACCTTCTCACGGTCAGGAACCGCTACAAACGTCTTACCGGGTGGAAGATGAGTCAAATCCAAGGGGGCCACATTCATCACCTTGGAGGGATCGATGATGTGCATAGGCTCCTCCTCTTGATCGGAGGACAGGAAGGATCGGGACAAGGCATCAGCTTTGACATTCTTGTCCGCCGGGCGGCAATGAAGGATGAAATCGAAGCGGGCAAAAAACAAAGACCACTGGGCCTGACGCGGATTAAGTCTCTGGGCATTTTGGAGATATGCCAGATTTTTGTGATCTGTGTAGATGATCACCGGGTATAGAGCCCCTTCAAGCAGATAGCACCACTCCTCCATCGTCAATTTGACGGGTAGCAATTCTCGGTCTCCTATGGAGTTGTTGCGCTCAGAAGAGGAGAAGATTTTGGAGAAGAAGCCGCAGGTTACCATTCTGCCGGAAGAAGATTTTTGGGTAAGTACTGCTCCGGCTCCGGAAGAGGAGGCATCAACCTCCAGGTAGAATTGTTTATTGCAGTCTGGACGGTGCAGAACTAGGGCAGAGGAGAAGGCTTGCTTTAAGGAAAGGAAGGCCTCCTCGGCCTCAGGCGACCATAACTTGGGATTTGCTCCCTTACGGGTGAGCGCAGATATGGGAGCAGTCCGAGACGAGAAGTGTGGAACGAAGAGACGATAGTAATTGGCGAAGCCCAGGAATCGCTGTATCGCCTTCAACCCCTCCGGATGGGGCCACTTTAGGACAGCAGAGAGCTACTCGGGATCCATTCGCAAGCCTGTCTGGGAGATAACATAGCCCAGGAATGGAAGAGAGGTCTGCTCGAAAAGGCACTTCTCGTATTTAGCATAGAGGTGGTTCTGCCTGAGCCTAAGCAGGACCTGACGAACATCCCTCCGGTGTGTGGGAAGACCTGGAGAGAAGACCAAGATATCGTCCAGGTATACCACCACGTAGGAGTAAAGAAGGTCACGGAAGATGTCGTTGACCAGTTCTTGGAAGACGGCGGGAGCATTGCAGAGGCCGAAGGGCATCACACGGTACTCATAGTGTCCGTCCCGGGTATTAAATGCCGTTTTCCACTCGTCTCCTTGACGGATACGGACCAGTTTATACGCTCCACGTAGATCCAGCTTGGAAAAGATCCTGGCGCCTTTAAGGCGATCAAATAACTCGGAGATGAGCAGCAGGGGGTATTTATTTTTAACCGTGATCTGATTGAGTCCTCTATAGTCAATACAGGGGCGTAGCAAGCCATCCTTTTTTTTGACAAAGAAGAATCCGGCTCCAGCCTGGGAGGTAGACTTCCGGATGAATCCCCTAGCCAGATTCTCCTCTATGTACTCAGACATGGCCCGGGTTTCAGCCGCAGACAACGGATAAATACGCCCACGGGGTGGAGTGGCGCCAGGTACCAGGTCGATCGGGCAATCATATGGCCTATGACGTGGCAATGTCTCTGCTTCCTTTTTACCGAAGACATCAGCATAGGGCCAGTAAGGAGCCGGAAGACCGGGTAAATTAGCTGGGGTATGTGGTGGACGAACCGGACGAACCAGAACCAGGCAGATCTTATGGCAGGCCGGCCCCCACCGGAGTACTTCACCGCATTGCCAGTTCAACACGGGTTCGTGTGTCTGGAGCCAAGGTAGGCCTAGCAATAGGGAGTGGGAGAGTCCGGGTAGCACATGGAATTTCCTCAGAGTTTAGCATTCCCACCTGCAGGGTTATGGGTTCCGTGACGAGAAGGATGGTCACCGGAAGGAGACTTCCATCCACGGAGGCGACTGACAATGGTTCAGCCAGAGACTTTGTGGGAATAAGGTATTTCTCAACCAGGGACTGGGAAATGAGGTTTCCAGCAGCTCCAGAATCCAGGTGGGCGAGTTCAAAGTGACGGTCCTCTCCCTAGGAGATAGAGACAGACAAAGTCAGGGATGGAGAGGGCTTACTTTTGTCTAGGGCGACCTCTCCGAGCAGTCCTAGACACTGGAGTTTCCCGGCCTCTCCGGGCAGGAACGGATCAGGTACTCCTTACTGCCACAATAGAAACAGCTCCCCTCGGCTCGGCGTGACTCTTGGCGAGATTTGACCATCTTGGTCTGGTCGATCTGCATGGGCTCGGGTGAGTGCGCCCGGGGAGTGACAGATGAGGAGACAGGTCTCTGGAAAGTAGGAGCAAGGCGGGGAAACCTTCTCTCACGGGTGGTCTCTTTGGTGCGCTCTTGAAACCGGATGTCAATCCGGGTAGCCAGCGACACCAGGTCATCCAGGATGTTAGGAATGTCCCGACCGGCGAGCTCGTCTTTAATCCGACCGGAAAGGCCCTCCCAGAAGACGGAGACCAGGGCCTCGTTATCTCAGGCAAGCTCAGAAGCGAGGGTGCGGAACCGTATGGCATATTGGCCCACGGTGAGACTCCCTTGGCGGAGACGTAGCAGAGAGGAGGCTGATGAGGTCTTGCGTCCCGGTTCATCGAAGACTTTCCGGAAAGCAGTGAGGAAAGATGACAGGTCGAACACCATGGGATCCCCTCTCTCCCACAGGGGATTTAGCCAAGCCAGTGCCTCCCCAGTGAGATGGGACATGATGAATGCCACTTTGGCCTGGTCAGAGATAAACTGATGTGCCAAGAGTTCAAAGTGCAGGGTGCACTGATTTATGAAGCCTCGAGCCAAGGCGGGGCCTCCACCAAAACGAGGTGGTGCAGAAAGCCGGGGACCGGGGCCGGATACCATGGTATTGATGGGCAGCGGTGCTGCCGGGGTGTGAGTCGTGCAACTAGAGGTGGGTACAGGTGGAGCAGTCAGTGTGTCCAGGCGGGAGTTGACATTCCGCAGGTGGTTCAGGATGGATTCCTGTTGAGATCTCTGACGGGAGACTTCGTGGTATAGGTCAGAGAGCGAGGTAGCTTGGGTGCCACCGGGTTCCATGGCCCGAGCAAACTGTTACGGGTCCGGGTGGTGGAACCTCTGTGCCGCGGTGCAAGGAGGGACCCAGAGGGGCGTGACTAAGTATCAACCCGAACCGACCCTGGTCGGACGGCGGCTAACGACTCCGTGACCAGGGAGGATCCGGGCAGAGGGACCAAGTGCTACTCTGGGGACGACCTTGTAAGAGAGCAGGTGGCTCCCACGGGTCAGATGGCTGGGACAGACCGGTATGACGGATGGACACAGCAAGCAGGCAGAAGTCTCTGGTTAGCTGACAGGTGGTCACGGTATGTGACAGCAGAGCAAGTAGTAGTCTCTAGGTTTACCAGGCAGGTGGTCACAGCAAGTGACGGCAGAGTCTCCAGGTAGGCTAGCAGGTAACAGACGGGTGCTCCCAGGTGAGCGGGCTGACAGACAAGGCAGGTATCAGGCAGGTAACAGGTGAGCGCTCCCAGGTGAGCGGGCTGAAGGATACCGCAGGTAACGGGCAGATAACAGGCTGGCAGGCAAGACGAGGAGTCAGGCTAGCAGCGGAACCTGAGGGCTGAAGCAGAGATAAGTAACTGTGCAACAACTTTGCTCGAGCACCTCCATTTTGGAGGAGGTGCCTTATATATGGGAGGTCCTCTGGCTATTGGCCGGGGACTCCTTAGGACGGCGCGCGCGGTCCCTTTAAGAGAGGGGGAGCGCGCACGCGCGCCCTAAGCACAGTGCCGGGGAAGGAGCGCGCGGCCGCAGCAGCGGGGAGAGGAGCGCTGGAGAATGCCGCACCAGGAGCGGGAAGGTGAGAAGGATGGCGTCTCTGCCTAGCAGAGGGCAGAGATGCTGATGCTACAAAGGGTATTGGCGCAATCAGGTGAAATTGCAAAACAAACTGTGAGGTCATTTTTTTTGTTATCAGCCCTTAAAAAATTTAAAATTTTGAGCTATTTTTTCTTCACCACCCAATGGTATAAATTTCTGTGAAGCACATATGGTGTCAACATGCTCACTGCACCCCTAGATGAATTCATTGAAAGGGGTAGTTTATAAAATGATGTCACTTTTGGGGGGTTTCTGTTGTTCTGACACCTCAGGGGCTCTGCCTATGGGACATGGCACCCTCAAACTATTCCAGCAAAATTTGAACTCCAATATGGCGCTTCTTCCCTTCTGAGCTTTGTACTGTGCCTAAAAAATAGTTTTTGGCCACACATGGGGTATTGGCGCACTCAGGAGAAATTGCACAACAAATTTTGAGGTCCATTTTCTCCTGTTACCCTTGTGAAAATAAAAAACTTGGGGCCGATTTTTTTATTTTCACGGCTCTACATTATAAACTTCTGTGAAGCACCTGTGGGTTCAGAGTGCTCACCACAAATCTAGATGAGATCCTTGAGGGGTCCAGTTTCCAAAATGGTGTCACTTGTAGGGGGCTTCCATTGTTTAGGCACATCAGGGGCTCTCTAAATACGACATGGGGTTCGCTCTCTATTCCAGCCAATTTTGCGTTCAAAAAGTCCAACGGTGCTCCTTCCCTTCCGAGCCCTGCTGTGCGCTCAAACAGTAGTTTTCCTCCACAGATGAGGTATCGATGTACTTAAGTAAAATTGCACAAGAATTTTTGGGGTCCATTTTCTCCTGTTACCCTTGTGAAAATAGAAAAATTGGGGTTAAAAGATCATTTTTGGCAAAAAATTTGATTTTTTATTTCCACGGCTCTATGTTATAATATTTTTTGAAGCACCTGGGTGGGGTTCAAGGTGCTCACCACACATCTAAATACGTTCCTTGAGGTGTCTAGTTTTTAAAATGTCCAAAGTGTCACTTGTGGGGTGTTTCCACTGTTTAGGCACATCAGGGGCTCTCCAAACGCCACATGGCATCTGCACTCAATGACAGCCAATTTTGGGTTCAAAAAGTCAAACGGTGCCCCCAAACAGTGGTTTTCCCAACGTATGGGGTATCGGAGTGCTCAGGAGAAATTGCAAAACAAGTTTTGGGGTCCATTTTCTCCTGATACCCTTGTAAAAATAAAAAAAAAATGCGTCTAAAGTAAAATTTTTGCAAAAAAAGTTAAATATTCATTTTTTCCTTCCACATTGCTTCAGTTCCTGTGAAGCACCTGAAGGGTTAATAAAGTTATTGAATATGGCTTTGAGCACCTTGAGGGGTGCAGTTTTTAAAATGGTGTCACTTTTGGGTATTTCCTGTCATATAGACCGCTCAAAGTCACGTCAAATGTGATGTGGTCCCTAAAAAGAAAAAGTTTTTTTGAGATTTTGTGGGAAAAATGAGAAATCGCTGGTCAACTTTTAACCCTTATAACTTCCTAACAAAAGAAAATTATGTTTCAAAAATTGTGCTGATGTAAAGTAGACATGTGGAAAATTTGACCTGGTCACTAAGGGGTTAAACAATGAATTAATTTCCTTTTAATATTTGCTGATGTTCAAGACTTGTCATATCTTCTACTGATAACATTGAAAAAAGTAGTTTGGTGTTTCAAAACGCTACAGTAATTTCTGCATTTTGTAGTATACAAATAGGGTTAAAGCATAAACCAAGCACAGAAGAGGTAACAAATATATTCATAAGAACAGTAAATATTACTGCATCGGCATGAATACAGCATCTCTGCCTAAATCTTCAGAGCCATAACTCCAGCTACAGATGCAAAGGGGATTGTAAAGTTTACTGAGCACACTAAATAAAAGAGATCACGTACTGAAAATTATTTTTTATTAAGACCTTGAACGTGGGGATTTACAATTTTCTTATCTGTTTCCTATATAGGCATTTTCATGATATGTTTCTTTTCAGAAATTCTGTCCAATTCTTCCTTCAATTTTTCTTCACAGATGCCCCCATCAATCATGTTAATCTAGGTGTCTTGTATATAAGCTTCTCTAGATCACTCATTTCATTTAGCTGGCGGTAAATTACATAAACTACATGTTCAGAATCAGGTATTGATTTATTGATTGTTCTAGTCTTTTAGAAGTAGTTTGCAGGCAGCTATTATTGTAGCTGATAAGGACTTGAAATACTTCTCTAATTGTATTACATTTATAAATCTGGTATTAGACATTCACATTTCATTAAGACTATTGCAGCATTAGGTGTTTTATTCTGAGCATTTCTCCCATACAGATGTATTTATTTTTGCAAGATAAATTAAATAAAGAGTGTTTCTAGTATATTTTTCTTTCTGGCACTTGCTAAATATACTAGATCTATTGTTCCATATGTGTTCTATCAGTGTTTGCTCTTCACATATAGAACATGCACACACCATAATTAATTAGCCTGTTCACAATTAGTCCATGTAGACATGTCTTTTTTAACTGATTTGCAAATCAAAATCTCCAAGAATTCAAGAAAATGGGTCTTTCATAAAGACTGGATAATCCTCGGGTGCCACACAGCAAGCACTGCAGCTTCCTTATCATTTCTATATGGTTTTACACTCAATAACGCTGCACTCACCGCAGGGACGTACCACCCATAGTGGCAGCCCACGCGGATGCTGTGAGGCCCGTGAGTCTGGTTTGCCTGATATCGCTTGGCACTGGACCCCCTCCCCCTGTAATCACAATTTCAGCCATATCCACATCCTCTGGATACCATTGAATTGATCCACAATTCAGTCTGCGCTGGTGAGTCTGAGATTCCATACACTGCAGACACAATAACATACATTGCACCAGTAGTTTGGCACCACAGTACTCACACTGCATAGAGCAAAACAGCGCACCGGGGAAATGGGGTAAGATGAGGAGTGTTTTTTTGTTTATGTCAGTAATTGTGAGGGCCATCATACTGATTGGATGGGCTGGGGGAGGCCAATCATACTGAGTTGGGGATGGTGTGGGCCATAATACTAAGTGGGGGCTGGTGAAAGTAATGATACTGAGTGGGGAACTGGTAGGGGCTGCAGTATTGACTGGGGGCTGGTAGGGGCAATTAAACTGAGTGAGGCCATTATTCTGAATGGGGCTGTGGGACCCATAATACTGTGTGAAAGGATATGGTGGACTGTGAGGGCCCCCATATTGAGTTTGGGACAGTGAGAGCCCCCATACTGAATGGGGGTCCTCATAAGGAGTGATGTGCTCTGGAGGTCCTCATTCTGTGTGGGCAGCTGTGCTGGCCCTAATGCTGTGTGAATGGCTGTGGGGGCTATTTATTGTGTGAGAAACTGTGGGAATCATTATACTTAGTGGGGGCTGTGGGAGACATTCTGAGTAGGGGGCTGTGGGGAACCATACTAAGTGAGTGATCCCATACTGAGTGGTGGTCTGTGAGGGCCCTCATTCTGTGAGAGGGCTGTGAAGGACCGTATTCTGTGTGGGGGGGCTATGGGGCCCATTATACTGAGTAGGGGGTTGGGTGGACTCACATACTGTGTAAGGAGCTCAGGGAGCCTCATACTGACAGGTACTACACTGTATATGCGGGTGAAACTGTGGGGAAGGGGTTCACTGTGGGGATACCATACTCAGTGTGAGTGTGGGTTTGTGGCATTTTTTGGAGCATCATATTCTAAAATGGCCATAAAAGGAGTACTGCTGGTGATAACACTAAGTGGATTCAATAGGGATATAAATTTTAGGGGGGGGGGCTGTGATTTCTTGGTGCGCTACTGATTCACTGTACTTTCTTTAGTGGATGTGCTTGGTAGTTCAGTGTTGTAATATTCACTTTTGGCAAAATATTTAGAGATTGTTAATTATTCCAATAAGTCTTTGTCAGGGAATTTAATTACTCTGAAACAAATATCATTTTTAATTATTTTGAAGACTAAATACAATTTCTACACACCACTTCTTATACCTTTGTAACAAAGTTTTCCTCTATATAATGCTCTAAAATAGCAGCTATTTATATGCTGTATAATTACTTCACAAGAGTTTCCAGGGAGCAATATAATTCTTATAAATCTCCATAGGTTTAATTCTTAGAAAAGCCGGCAAAGCATGACTAATTTTTAAGGTAACATATGCCATTTTTGGCTTCATTTCCACACATGCACTCAAATTCAATTAAGTTTTAAAATAAGTTGTAAAAGAGATTACCCTGAAATGCCCATTTTACTTTATAGCCTGCATGATGCTGCCAGCATTCTTAAAGTCTTTTTAACTCCAAGTTAATTCTGAATTACAAAAAAATTAAGTAAACCTAATTAAATGTATCCCTTGGAAATGCTACATTGTATGTGTATTTCTAAATGTGGCATGAAAACAATAATAAACAATAGTTCTTCCCCTTTTAAAATAATCTTATGTTAAAAGGGAAGCTATTATCAAAATATAATCTATTGTTTAAAAGAGGTTTTTGTTAAATGTATTTTTTGGCATTTTTTTCCATATCAAAATTTGTATTAAAAATAAAATAAGTAGTAGTCTTGCAATTTTCGCACTCGCTACAGCTTTTTTTAGACTTACCTTCCTGTTTGTTTTAGTAAACAAAACATGTACATAGCCACAATGATCAGACTCTGACCCTATCTTTTGTATTAAGCTATTTAATGAGTGTGTGCTTAGGTGATTCTGAAGGGAGGAGGAGCAGGGGAGCTGTGACATCATCTATGGGATTGGTGGATCCTGTGTTTTCAGTTGTTACTGTCATTGTAATGCTGCCTCTAACCAGAAAGAAAATGTAGACAACTTTTCCTGAAAGGACATGAGTCTTAAAAAAAAGTCCCAGCAGCCAGAGTGAATATTGTGAGAATGATAATTTAGTTTTTAAATAAAGATCCTCATGTGAAAAAAATAAATATTGTCAATATTTAAATAAATGTAACACAAAAAAAACTGACTTGAATAGATAATTTTCTGATGATAGCTTCTCTTTCATAGTATAGACAATTCCCTAAGCCCTTATAATTCCTTAACCCAGTCATAACTATTTTGAAAAAAATATATACAAAAGTAGAGCAGAAAAAAATTAAAGGACACAACATGCTGACATATACAGTGCCTTGAAAAAGTACTCATATTCTGTGAGCTTTTCCACATTTTTTCACGTTACACCGACAAACTTAAATGTATTTGATTTGGATTATATGTAATTTATCAACACAAAGTAGGAAGTATTTGTGAAGTGTAAAGGAAATGATACATGATTTTCTAATTATTTTAAAAATATAAACCTAAAAATAGTGAGATGCATTTGTATTTAGCCCCCTGTAGTCTGATCAGTGGCAGACACTGACTGTGAAGGGCCCCTGTGCAGGACTTGAGTCTGAGCCCCCCTTTTTTCCTTCATCAAGCTGTGAGTGTTAGTGTTTTAGTGTCAGGATAGACACCACTTAAAAAATAATTAACTATATATTAAATCATATACTGACCAGAGAGAGACCCACAGAGGAGTCCTTCTCCCAACGTTTGAGAAGGAATACCTACATGGGTAAAAAATAAAGAGATAACAGTATCTGAGCAACTTGTAGTACAAATGGGCCACCCTACTCTCTGCAGCCTCCCTACACTACATGGTCCATGTGCAGCTGAATATGCTGCAGATGTGATATGTTCGCCCCTGCCCAAAATGCTAAATATATGTGTTTAAAAATTATGTTCAATCGTTGCTTCCTGCAGTCAGCAAACTAGTTCAGGGCTACTGCCAATCAATGATACTGTGCGGTGGTAGCATTTCATACACTGCCGATTTTGCTAGTTTTCCCACTTACAAAGAATGGAGAGGTCTGTCATTTTTATCGTAAGGTACACTTCAACTGTAAGAAACTGAATTTAAAAATAAAAAACAGAAAATCACATTGGATGATTTGTAAATAATTAAATTGGATTTTATTGCATGCAATAAGTATTTGATCACATGCCAACCAGCAAGAATTCTGGCTCTCACAGGCCTGTTAGTTTTTCTTTAAGAAGCCCCCCTACTCTGCATTCATTATCTGTATTAATTGCACCTGTTTGAACTTGTTACCTGTATAAATGACACCTGTCCATACACTCAATCTATAACACTCCCACCTCTCAACCATGGTGAAAACCAAAGAGCTGTCTACACCAGGGACAAAATTGTAGACCTGCACAAGGCTGAGATGGGCTAAAGAACAATAGGCAAGCAGCTTAGTGAGAAGGTAAGAGCTGTTGTTACAATTATTAGAAAATGGAAGAAACAAGATGATTGTCAATCTTTCTCGGTTTGGGGCTCCATGCAACATCTCGCCTCGTGAGGTAAGGATGATTCTGAGAAAATTCAGGAATCAGCCCAGAACTTCACAGGAGGACCTGGTCAATGACCTGAAGAGAGCTGGGACCACAGTCTCAAACATTACCATTAGTAACACACTATGCCATCATGGATTAAAATCCTGCAGGGCACGCAAGATCCCCCTGATCCTGCCGGCACAGGTCCAGGCCTGTTTGAAGTTCGCCAATGACCATATGGATGATCCAGAGGAGGCATGGGATGTTACGGATCCAGGTGATGGAACCTCAGTGATGCGGTGCAAGGAGGGGCCAGAGGGGCGTGACTAAGTACCTACTCGGCCTGACCAAGGTCGCACAGCGGCTTAATCGACTCCGTGAACCAGGGAGGGACCGAGCAGGGGGACCAGGTGCCACTCTGGGACCGACCTTGTATGAGAGCAGGTGACTCCCACGGGTCAGATGGCATGAACTGACCGGTACAGCGGATGAGCACGGCAGGCAGGTTGACGGGTGGTCCGGGTAGACAAGCAGGCTGATTCGGCTGATAGCTAGATGGGTGTTCCGGGTAAGCAGGCAGGAAGGGCACGGCAGGTAACAGGCAGGTGCTTCCAGGTAAGCAGGCTGGCGGGCACGGCAGGTAACAGGCAGGTGCTTCCAGGTAAGCAGGCGGGCAGAGCCCATAGACAGACTGGCGGACTGGACTGTAGACAGACTGTCGGGCTGGATAGTAGTCAGACTGGCGGACGGACTGAAGAACAGACTGGCGGACAGGACTGACTTGCAGAGGGACCTGAGGGCTGAAGCAACAGTAAGAATCACAGAGCAACAACCTTGCACGGGCACCTCCATTTTGGAGGAGGTGCTTTAAATAGGAAAAGTCCTCCAGCCATTGGCCGGGGACTTTTTAGGACAGTGCGCGTGGCCCCTTTAAGAGGGAGGGAGTGCGCGCCCTAAGTACAGTGCCCGGGAAACTGCGTTCAGCAGCAGCAGGGAGGCCGGAAGACGCGGACCAGGAGCACTGCGGTAAGGGGACGGCATCTCTGCCTGGCAGGTGACAGAGACGCCGATGCTACAGTACCCCCCACTTTATGCCACCTCTTTTTTAGGCCTGCAAGAAATTCTTTAAGAAGGGGGGCATGGATGTTCTCCCTGGGTTCCCAAGACCTCTCCTCCGGGCCAAATCTCTTCCAATCCACCAGAAAAAAGTTTTTTCCTCTTACCCTTTTGGTGGCCAAAATGTTCTCTACCTCATAGACGTCCTCAACGGAGACCGGAGCTGGGGTGGTACCTGGGTCGTCAGAAAAATAATTAAGAACAACTGGTTTGAGGAGAGATACGTGGAAGGAGTTGGGAATCCGTAAGGTGGCCGGGAGTTTTAGCTTGTAAGCCACGGAATTTATTTGATTGAGAACCTCAAACGGACCGATGAACCGTGGACCAAACTTATATGATGGTATTTTTAGATGAACATGTTTGGAGGAGAGCCAGACCTTGTCTCCTGGACGGAATTGAGGCGGATCCAGAAGTCTCTTATCAGCATGTTTCTTCATCCGCTCGGAGGACTGAAGAAGTGCGGATCTAGTGTCTTCCCAAATAGTAGAAAATTCGCCGACCAGAGACTCCACGGCACGATTGTCCACTGGACGGGAAACGGAATCTGAGGGTGTTGTCCGTAGACCACAAAGAAAGGGGATTTGGAAGAAGACTCGCTCTCATGGTTGTTATAGGAGAACTCGGCCCAAGGTAGGAGCTCAACCCAATCGTTATGGTGAGCGTTGACGAAGTGCCGGAGAAAGCTGGTAAGGACCTGGTTGATACGTTCCACTTGACCATTGGACTGAGGATGATATGCAGAAGAGAAATCCAAGGAGACATCCAGTAGCTTACACATAGCTCTCCAGAAGCGCGAAGTGAATTGGACCCCACGATCAGACACAATGTGGAGGGGAAGGCCGTGGAGACGAAAGATGTGAAGGATGAAGTCCTTAGCCAGCACAGATGCAGACGGGAGACCAGGCAGAGGGATGAAGTGGGCCATTTTAGAAAAGCGGTCAGCGACCACCCAAATGACAGTACAACCGTCAGAAACAGGGAGATCCGTAATAAAGTCCATAGCAATGTGTTGCCACGGAGCGGAAGGTATGGGAAGAGGAAGGAGATGGCTGGCTGGAAGATTCCTGGGAACCTTGTTATGGGCACAAGAGGAACAAGCCGTGACGAATTCTGCAACATCCTTGCGTAGGGAAGGCCACCAATAATGCTGGGCGATGAGCAGGAAGGTCTTCCTCTGGCCAGCATGGCTGGTTAGTTTGGATGAATGGCCCCAGAGAAGAACCTTCTTATGATCCGGAACCGCTACAAAAGTCTTACCAGGTGGAAGACGAGACAGGTCAAACGGAGCCACAGTCATTACTTTGGAGGGGTCGATGATATGCAGAGACTCCTCCTCTTGGTCAGAAGACTGGAATGAGAGGGATAGAGCGTCAGCTTTAATGTTCTTGTCCGCAGGGCGGTAATGTAGAGTAAAGCAGAATAGGGCAAAGAACAGAGACCACCGGGCCTGACGCGGGTTGAGTCTTTGGGCGTTTTGTAAATAGGCCAGGTTTTTGTGGTCAGTGTAGATGACCACCAGGTGCAGAGCCCTTTCCAGCAGGTAGTGCCACTCCTCCAGCGCCAATTTGATGGCAAGCAGCTCACGATCTCCAATTGAGTAGTTGCGCTCAGACGAGGAGAAGAGCTTGGAGAAGAAGTCGCAGGTTACCATTCTCCAGGACGGGGATTTCTGGGTGAGCACCGCTCCGGCTCCGGAGGAGGATGCATCAACCTCCAGGAAGAACTGCTTGTTGCAATCAGGACGGTGCAGCACGGGAGCAGAGGAGAAAGCTAGTTTTAGGGAGACAAAGGCCTCCTCCACTTTGGAAGTCCATTCCCTGGGATTTGCTCCCTTACGGGTTAGCGCGGAGATGGGAGCGGTACGGGAGGAGAAATGAGGGATGAAGAGGCGATAATAATTTGCGAAGCCCAGGAATCGCTGAATCGCCTTCAAACCCTCCGGTCGGGGCCACTTTAAGACGGCAGAGACCTTCTCAGTGTCCATCAGCAAACCAGTCTCAGAAATAATATAGCCCAGGAATGGAAGGGATGACTGCTCGAAGAGGCATTTCTCAAATTTTGCGTATAGGCGATTCTGCCGGAGCCTAAGCAGAACCTGACGAACATCTCTCCGGTGTGTGGGCAGATCCAGAGAGAAGACCAAGATGTCGTCCAGGTACACCACCACGCAAGAATACAGGAGATCACGGAAGATGTCGTTAACCAGCCCCTGGAAGCCGGCAGGAGCATTACAGAGACCAAAGGGCATCACACGGTATTCATAGTGACCGTCCCGGGTGTTGAATGCCGTCTTCCACTCGTCTCCCTGGCGGATGCGGACCAAATTGTACGCCCCACGAAGATAGAGCTTGGTGAAGATCTTAGCGCCTTTAAGGCGGTCGAACAGCTCAGAGATGAGTGGCAGGGGGTACTTATTTTTGATGGTGATCTGGTTAAGGCCTCTGTAATCGATAGAGGGACGTAGTGAGCCATCTTTCTTCTTCACGAATAAGAATCCTGCTCCAGCTGGGGAAGTAGATTTCTGGATGAATGCCCTAGCAAGATTTTCTTCAATGTACTCAGACATGGCCCGAGTCTTGGCCAGCGATAAGGGGTAGATACGCCCGCGAGGTGGAGAAGCACCAGGTACCAGGTCGATGGGGCAATCATATGGCCTATGAGGTGGTAGTGTCTCTGCCTTCTTTTTGTCAAAGACGTCTGCATAAGACCAGCAAGGTGCCGGCAAACCAGGTAGATTAGCCGGAGTAGACGGAGGTCGAGCTGGACGGACCGGAACCAGACAGGACATACCTGACCCCAACGGAGCACTTCACCAGATCTCAAATTCAGGACGGGCTCATGTCTTTGTAACCAGGGTAGACCAAGCAGCAGGGGGTGAGAGAGACCGGACAGCACATGAAAGGAGATTTTCTCCGAGTGCAGCATTCCCACCTGAAGGGTTACAGGCTCTGTGACGAGCAGGATGTTCTCCGGAATAAACCTCCCATCCACAGAGGCGACCGCCAATGGTTCGGCCAGACATATGATAGGAATCTGATACCGCTCCACTACAGTCTGTGAAATGAGGTTCCCAGCTTCTCCGGAAGCCAGGTGGGCAGTCTCAAAGAAGCGGGTCCCACCACAGGAAATAGAAACAGAGTCAAGGACGGAGAAGATTTACTTTTGCCTAGGATGACCTCTCCGAGTGGTCCTAGGCACTGGAGTTTTCCGACTTCACCGGGCTGAAAAGGAATAAGATGCTCTTTACTACCACATTAAAAACAACTCCCCTCAGCTCGGCGGGTCTCCAGGCGAGACTTGACCATCTTGGTTTGGTCAATTTGCATGGGCTCTGGGGAACGAGACCGAGGTGCTGCTGGTTGCGAGGATGGGCTTTGGAATACGGGAGCGAGACACGAAAATCTTCTCTCCCGGGTAGTCTCCTTAGCACGTTCAGAAAAACGGATGTCAATTCGGGTAGCTAAAGACACCAGGTCGTCCAGTGTGGCAGGAGTGTCACGACCGGCTAGCTCGTCCTTGATCAGTCCGGAAAGACCCTCCCAGAAGGTGGACACCAGGGCCTAGTTGTTCCAGGCAAGCTCAGATGCAAGGGTTTGGAAATGTATGTATGGCATACTGGCCCATGGTGAGACTCCCTTGGTGGAGGCAGAGAAGTGAGGAGGCAGTAGAAGATTTTCGTCCAGGCTCATCGAAGACCTTCAGTAAGGCAGCGAGGAAGGCCAGGAGATCGGACACCAGGGGGTCCCCTCATTCCCACAGAGGGTTAAGCCATGCCAAGGCCTCCCCGGAGAGGTGAGACATGATGAACGCCACCTTGGCCCGGTCGGATGTGCCAGTAGTTCAAAGTGCTGTGTGCACTGGTTAAGGAAGCCTCGACATAAGACGGGGTCACCACCAAAACGTGGGGGCGCAGAGAGCCGGGGCGCAGAGAGCCGGGGCCCAGAGCCGGGTGCCATAGCACCAGTGGGTTGAGGTGCCGCCGGAGCGGGTGCCGCTCGGCTGTAGACGGACACAGACGAGGTGGACAGCATGTCCAGGTGGGAGTTGACAGTCCGCACGTAGGACAAGATAGTCTCCTGTTGGGATCTCTGACATGAGACCTACTGGTACAGGTCAGAGAGCGAAGGAGCCTGGGGGCCACCGGGTTCCATGGCCCGTGCAAACTGTTACGGATCCGGGTGGTGGAACCTCAGTGCTGCGGTGCAAGGAGGGGCCAGAGGGGCGTGACTAAGTACCTACTCGGCCTGACCAAGGTCGCACGGCGGCTCAATCGACTCTGTGAACCAGGGAGGGACCGAGCAGGGGGACCAGGTGCCACTCTGGGACCGACCTTGTATGAGAGCAGGTGACTCCCACGGGTCAGGGTCAGATGGCAGGAACTGACTGGTACAGGGGATGAGCATGGCAGGCTGGCTGACGGCTGGTCCGGGTAGACAAGCAGGCTGATTCGGCTGATAGCCAGACGGGTGTTCCGGGTAAGCAGGCTGGCGGGCACGGCAGGTAACAGGCAGGTGCTTCCAGGTAAGAAGGCCGGTGGACATGGCAGGTAACAGGCAGGTGCTTCCAGGTAAGCAGGCGGGCAGAGTCCATAGACAGACTGGCGGACTGGACTGTAGAGAGACTGTCAGGCTGGATAGTAGTCAGACTGGCGGACTGGACTGAAGAACAGACTGGCGGACAGGACTGACTTGCAGAGGGACCTGAGGGCTGAAGCAACAGTAAGAATCACAGAGCAACAACCTTGCATGGGCACCTCCATTTTGGAGGAGGTGCTTTAAATAGGGAAAGTCCTCTGGCCATTGGCCGGGGACTTTTTAGGACGGCGCGTGCGGCCCCTTTAAGAGGGAGGGAGTGCGCGCGCGCCATAAGCACAGTGCCCGGGAAGCTGTGTGCACCAGCAGCAGCAGCAGCAGGGAGGCCGGAAGACACCGGACAAGGAGCGCGGCGTTAAGGGGGACAGCGTCTCTGCCTGGCAGGGGGCAGAGACGCCGATGCTACATGGGATAAGGTCATGTGGTCAGATGAGACAAAATAGAACTTTTTGGTATCAACTCCACTCACCGTGTTTGGAGAAAGAAGAAGGATGAGTTCAACCCCAAGAACACCGTCCCAACCGTGAAGCATGGTGGGGTAAACATCATACTTTGGGGGTGCTTTTCTGCAAAGGGGACAGGACGATTGCACCGTATTGAAGGGAGTGTGGATGAGGTAATATATCGCAAGATTTTGACCAACAACATCCTTCCCTCAGTAAGAGCATTGAAGATGGGTCGTAGCTGGGTCTTCCAATATGACATTGACACGAAACACACAGCCAGGGCAACTAAGCAGTGGCTCAGTAAGAAGCATTTCAAGGTCCTGGAAAGGCCTAGCCAGTCTCCAGACCTTAACCCAATAGAAAATCTTTGGACGGAGCTGAAACTCAATACTGCCTAGCGACACCCCCGAAGCCTGAAAGATCTGGATAAGATCTGTATGGAGGAGTGTGCCAAAATCCCTGCTGCAGTGTGTGCAAACTTGGTCAAGAACTACAGGAAACGCCTGACCTCTGTAATTGCAAACAAAAGTTTCTGTACCAAATATTAAGTTCTGTTTTTCTATTGTATAAAATATTTATTTCATGAAATAAAATGCAAATTAATTATGTAAAAATAATACAATGTGAGTTTCTCACAATTGAAATGCACCTATAATAAAAACTACAGACCTATTAAGTCTTTGTAGTTTGAACCACAGTTATATGTGATATGTTTGATGGATAACCACAGTTTTAAATAGCAGGCCTTTAGGTTACTATTCTTCACAGCGACCTCGTATGAATAGCTTCACTGACACACTGCAACAAAATGTAAATGGAGGCCAATATTATCCACGTTCACTACAAATTTCTGGATTTTTATTGCTGTAATATGGAAAATATCTGGCTGTATTCTGCAGTGCTTCCAAGCAAATGGAGCAGAAAAATTGTGTTCGCTGGATTGATTGTTAAGCAAATAATTAGGATTAAGATTTAAAAAAAAATAGCCCTGGCCCCTGATACCTGGGGTTATGTCTACAAATATCTGTAACAGCAGGATCAGTCAGAATGTGCAATGGACCCTCTTGTGCTGTATACACTGTCTGCCACAAACCCTGCCTGCCTTGCTTTTTAAGCAAATAATGAGGATTAAGATAAAAAAAATAAATTAGCCCTGGCCCCTGTGGCTATGTCTACAAATACTGTATCTGTAACAACAGCAGCATCAGACAATGCAATGGACCCTCTTGCGCTGTATGCACTGCAGTCTGCCACAAACCTTGCCTGCCTAACTCCTGCTATCACCACTGAATATATGCAGCTGGATTAGTACTCAGAAGGACTGTTAGTTCAAATGGATATATAGATATGCTGTGGAATACTTTTACTAACTATAAACAAGCAAATCTCTCCCTGATTCAGCAGTAGCTCTCCCTACTTTAACTGTTTCCGGGGTAGACTGTGATGAGCCTAGCGTCACCGGGTCTTAAATAGATCCGACGACACTATGCGCCACCCACTCACTGTAATGCCAAAACCAACATGGCTACGGTATTACAGTGCTTGCCAAGTAATCCCTGCTGGTTCATTGGCTCTCTAAAGAGAGCTAAACATGCAGGACAGGGACCCGAGCTCCCACCCAAGCAACCCGAACATACTTGCTGACCTTGTCAAGCACAGTGATGCTAGGGCGAGTACCGAGCAGTGACGAGCACGTTCGCTCATCACTAGTGGTAATAAGTGGTCCGATCATGGTCTGGCGGTATTTGTTCCTTGTATGTGGTATTATTCGGTCACTATGTTGTGGTAATATGTGGTCCGACCATAGTGTGGCGGTATTTGTCCCTTGTATGTGGTATTATTCAGTCACTACGGGGTGGTAATATGTGGTCTGGTCACGGTGTGGCGATATTTGTGCCTTGTAAGTGGTATTATTCAGTGACAATGTGGTAGTAATATGTGGTCTGGTCATGGTGTGGCAGTATTTGTTCCTTGTATGTGGTATTATTCGGTCAATATGTGGTGATAATATGTGGTCCGGCCATGGTGTGGCGGTATTTGTCCCCTTTATGTGGTATTATTGGTCATTTTAAAATATGTATATGACACATTCCTTTAAAGAAAAGTAAATAAAAATATACCTCAAAAGAGTATTGGATATTTTAAGAAATGTTTAAGAGGTTAGAGTAGAGTAGGGCTCTGACAGAAGAGTCTCTTTGTGGTGGCGGCTTAAAAAATCTTTTGGTCAAAACAAAAGCTGATGGCTATGTATGTGATATGGTACTCAATGGGAACTGGTAATGTGTGATTGGTGACTGACTACACCTTTTATTATAAACTGTGGATAGACTGACCATAGTCATTATCCCTGAGATAAGTATTTTGGAACTAGTGTGTTATACTTATTGGTGTGTATATTGCATGTAGCAGGAACATATCCTACCTTTCACTATTTACAGGTGACTGAAGGCCAGTGAGATGGTGGAACGTGACATAGGACCCGTCAACTGCAGGAAACGGACCACAAGACAAGTAATGTAGCTAATAGGTAAGAGATCATTTCTAGACCTGCAGAGGTATGATTTTTTTTAAGTAATCTAGTAAAGAATCAAAAAATTCATACTATTACTTTTGCACTAAGACTTTGTAATAAAGAATACAATAATACAATCATAATCAATTACATGTATACATAAAAAATGAGAGCAATGTAATGAAGTAAAGGGTATTTGCATAAAGTAAGAGTCTGTGTTTCTTGTAATTTAATTTATTCCTATAGGAGTATTCAGCATACAAATCATATTTCTCTGTGCAGATAATACAATTCAGAACAGGACCAAAGTAAACATCTGGAACATATCATATGCTTTCTCTCCTGGTATATTCACCCTTTGGAAGGAGTATGGAGTTGGCCAGTGCCACCCATTGTGTTATAGTGGGAATACAGTGGACATGTCTGTTTTTAGAAATAACCTTTTATCATAAAAGACTCAGTCAGAAAAGTATATACTTAGATTCACAATTTTCCATATTGATTTAAAGAAACTGTTTCTTAACTTGTTTTTACTAGACAACTACTTTATCACCTATCCTCAGGATAAATGATACCTGACTGATCGTGGGGATCTGACCTCTGGGAAACGCAGATTGGTCCCAGCAGTTGAAACTCCACCAATAATGAGTTCTCTCCCATCCTATCGATAGGTGATAACTTGTTTTCAACAACTCCTTTAACCTTCCTCTTGTGTTAGGGTCGTGACCGACCCGTTTTAGGTTTTAAATGCATACAAATTCTACATACATTTGTTTATTGCATCAAGACTTTTTGACTTTTTGAGGAATTTATTTTTAAACAAAATACAATAAATAAAACTATTTTACTAAATTGTAAAAATGCTCTTATTAAAATTATAACATTTGTGTTGTTGGGGTCAATTTCGACCCAGGTCTAATATAAGAGTAAAAAAACAATAATAAGTCCCAAAACTGAACTCATAAACACAATATAAACCAACAGCCCACAGCCAGCTCTACCTCCAACAACTTGAGTTAGGGACATGTCCAGGCATGTATGGCCAAATCAGCTTAGAGTTGGTACTTAGCAGAGTATACATCTCCATTTTACTCATGCAACAATGAGGAGAAGATTTGATGTAAGCCAAATTCTGGATTATATCTTAGATGATAATGAATCAGAGGACACACAGCAGCAAATTGATACAGATGAACAGGTTTCTGAGGAGGAAGATGATGTGGAGTATCAACCGGAAGACACAGACAGTTCTGATCAGTCTGATGAGGAGGTCACTGGTGCTGAAGCTGCTCTCGCTGAGAGATTCAAATCCAAAAGTGGCAAGATCAGTTGGAGCTCAGTACCTCCAGATGTACATGGCAGGGCAGATGCTGCAAATGTCATAAAAATGACCCCTGGGATCACAAGGTTTGCTGTGACAAGAGTAAGTGACATCAAGTCATGTTTTGATCTGTTTATGCCATTGTCAATAAAAAAAAGTCATTATTGCTATGACAAACCTTGAAGGAAAAAAAGTCCACGGCAACATGTGGAATGACCTTCATGATGATGTCCTGGATGCCTACATTGGTGTTCTTCTCCTTGCTGGAGTGTACAAATCCTGCAATGAGGCCACTGATAGTCTCTGGGACGCATGAACAGGCAGGAATATGTTCCGGGCAACAATGTCTCTTCAAAATTTTCAAATGATATCAAGAGTCCTCAGATTTGACAACAGAGACACCAGAACAAAATCTGACAAACTTGCTCCCATCAGGGATGTTTGGGAGAAATGGGTGCAGCTCCTTCCACTGATGTTCAACCCAGGGCCAGAGGTGACAGTAGACGAATGTTTTCTCCCTTTCCGCGGAAAATGCCCCTTCCGGCAATACATGCCAAGTAAGCCAGGCAAATACGGCATAAAAATTTGGGCAGCCTGTGATGCAAAAACTAGCTATGCATGGAATCTACAGATTTACACAGGCAAGTCTGAAAGCGGCATCCCTGAAAAAAAACAAGGAAAACGTGTAGTCCTCGATATGACTACTGGACTGCAGGGTCACAACATTACTTGTGACAATTTTTTTACAAGCTATGACCTTGGACAAGAACTTCTCAGGAGGATAATCACCATGGTGGGCACAGTGAAAAAAAACAAACCTGAGCTGCCTGCTGAATTGTTGCAGATGAAGGACAGGGCTCCACTTTCCTCAAAGTTTGTTTTTACAGACACCACCACTGCTGTTTCATACTGCCCCAAAAAACGACGGAATGTGGTACTGATGTCCACACTTCACAAAGATGCAGCTGTGTCATCAGGAAGTGACAAAAAGCCCAGAATCATCCTGGACTATAACAAAAACAAAGGAGGAGTGGACAACCTGGACAAGCTGACTGCCACCTACACTTGCCAGCGAATGACTAGGAGATGGCCAATGGTTGTATTTTCCAACATCCTTGATGTGTCAGCATGCAATTCATTTGTGTTGTGGACCCACATTCACCAAGGATGGAACTTAAAGAAAAAACACAAGCGGAGGATGTTTCTTGAGGAACTAGGAAGATCCCTTGTCAAGGCGCACATTGACCAAAGGGAACGAGTGCCCCGAGACCCAGTCGCTGCAGCCTTGGTCCGACAACTCCAGAGCTCAACAAGTGCTTCGTCCACACCCACAGCAACACAAAGAGCATCATCTCAACCAGGCCTGCCTCAACATCAACCACAACAGCCACAACCCCAGTGAGACCACCTGATTCTAAAAGAAAGAGGTGTCAGGTCTGCCCTAGCAATAAGGACAGAAAGACAAACACATCGTGCTTCGGCTGCAAAAAATACCTCTGCAAAGAACACACAAAAAGTGTCACTTTTTGCCACACATGCATCTAAATACTAATGCATCTAAAAACTAGTACTTGATTTCTGTTGATTTGCTTGATTGATTGTTGTTTGTTTGTTTGACCTAGAAAAGCTACTTTTTATTATTATTGCTATTAATGTTAATATAATTTTCATCTTTTATTTGTATTAAAGCTCTATAAAAAAAAAATCTGTTTTTTGCCTTTTTCATAAAGAAGTTAGATATGGGTCAAAATTGACCCGTAACACCATAGATGTTACTAGAGTTAATAATATAAAATATATATATGTATACTTTTTTTACATTTAAGAAATGTGTTCTAAAACCCTTCAGTAATAGTCAGGTAATATAACAAACTTTTTTAAGTTTATATTATTCTCTTGAGGTTCATTTGACAATATTTTTATATTGAAAATTAAGGGTATGCTCTCAAATGAAAGGCCCAGGGGGCCACAACAAAAATATTAAAATCAATCCTTCCATGGATGAGAAACCCTAACAAGGTAACTAAGAGGTAAGAAACAAATTGGATCATAAATAACTGTCTTTAGGGTATCCTAGGGGTGATTTAAGACACGAGTCAAAACCGACCCGTCAACCTAAGAAAGAGTAACAGAAAGCTAACACAAGAGGAAGGTTAAGGTAATGTGGAACAGGAGAACCCATCTTATCATTAAGGAATTACACCACTTAAATTTGCTTCCAAAAACCCTGTGTAGCGTCGGCGTCCCTGCCTCCTGGTAGGCAGGGATGCCGTTCCCCTCACCTCTCCGCTCTGTGCCCGGCGTCTTCCTCCCGCTCTGCTGGCAGCGCGCGCTGCTTCCCGGCCCCTGTGCTTAGGGCGCGCGCGCGCGCGCTCCCCCTCTCTTAAAGGGGCCGCACGCGCCGTCCTAAGGAGTCCCCGGCCAATGGCCGGAGGACCTCACCATATATAAGGCACCTCCTCCATAATGTAGGTGCCCGAGCAATGTTGTTGCAAAGCCTTTCAACTCTGCTTCAGCCCTCAGGTCCCGTTACCAGTTACCTGCCAGTCACCTGCCAGATTCCTGCTTGATACCTGCCTGATATCTGCTTACCTGCTTGCTATCCTGTGGTCCGACAGTCAGCCTACCAGCACCTGCCAGTCTGTCTATGGATCAGTCCGCCTGCGGACCAGGAAGTACCTGCCAGATACCTGCCTGATACCTGTCTGCCAGACCTGAGACTCTTACTCGCTCACCTGGGAGCGCTCACCTGTTACCTGCCTGCTAGCCTACCTGGAGGCTTAGCCGTCACTTGCTGTGACCACCTGCCTGTCCAGAGACTCTTGCCCGCTCACCTGGAAGCACTCACCTGCTACCTGCCTGCTAGCCTACCTGGAGGCTCTGCCGTCACTTGCCGTGACCACCTGCCTGTCCAGAGACTCTTGCCCGCTCACCTGGGAGCGCTCACCTGCTACCTGCCTGCTAGCCTACCTGGAGGCTCTGCCGTCACTTGCCGTGACCACCTGCCTGTCCAGAGACTCTTGCCCGCTCACTTGGGAGCGCTCACCTGCTACCTGCCTTCTAACCTATCTAGAGACTCTTCCCTGCTGTCACTTGCCGTGACCACCTGCCCGTCTAGAGACTCTTTCCCTGCTGTCACTTGCCGTGACCACCTGCCCGTCTAGAGACTCTTACCCTGCTGTCACTTGCCGTGACCATCGGCCTGTCAAGAGACTGTCCCCGTCACTTGCCGTGACTTCCTGCCCTTCTACCCAGAGACTGTCCCTGTCACTTGCCGTGACTACCTGCCCGCCTTCCCTGGGAGCCAACAGCTTCCTTACAAGGACTGCCCCTTTGTATAGTTGCTCAGAGGTTCCACCTCCCAGACCCGTTACAGTTTGCTTGGGCCATGGAACCCGGTGGCACCCAAGCTCCCTCGCTCTCGGACCTATGCCATGAACTGTCCCATCAGAGGTCCCAACAGGAGTCCATCCTGAGCCACCTGCGTAGTGTTAACTCCCGCCTGGACACACTGACTACATCTTCGGGACCGGCTTCCAGTCGCACGACTCCTACCCCGGCAGCGCCACTGCCCCTCAATTCCATGGCATCTCTTCCCGGTCCCAGCCTCACCGCCCCGCCTCGTTTTGGCGGAGATCCCGGTCAGGCACGGGGCTTCATTAACCTGTGCACTCTGCACTTCGAACTGTTGGCACACCAGTTTTCCACCGACCGAGCCAAAGTAGTCTTCATCATGTCCCATCTCACGGGGGAGGCGCTGACTTGGCTAAATCCTCTATGGGAGAGAGGAGACCCCCTGCTGTCCAATCTGCCAGCCTTTCTCTCGGCTTTCCAGAAGGTCTTCGACGAACCAGGACGGAGGACCTCATCTGCCTCATCTCTGCTACGCCTCCACCAAGGAAGTCTCACCGTGGGCAAATATGCCATACGATTCCATACCGTTGCTTCGGAGCTTGCCTGGGATAACGACGCCCTGGTGTCCGTCTTCTGGGAGGGTCTGTCCGGCCGTATTAAAGATGAACTCACCGGTCGGGACATTCCTACCACTCTCGACGACTTAATTACACTTGCCACCCGGATTGACATCCGGTTCCAGGAGCGCACCAAAGAGGTCACCCGTGAGAGGAGGTTTCCACGCCTTGCCCCTACCTTCCAGAAATCCGTCACTTCCTCAGTTACTCCTCCGGCGCACTCACCTGAGCCTATGCAGGTCGACCAGACCAAGATGGTCAAGAGCCGTCAAGAATTACGCCGTGCTGAGGGGAACTGCTTCTACTGTGGCAGTAAGGAGCACCGGATCCGTTCCTGCCCGGAGAGGTCGGGAAACGCCTGTGTCTAGGATCGCTCAGAGAGGTCACCCTAGACAGAAATAAACCCTCTCCATCTCTAATGCTGTCGGTCTCTATCATCTGCGGGGAGAACCGTTATTTTGAACTGGCTCAACTTGACTCTGGAGCTGCTGGAAATCTCATTTCTCAGTCCCTGGTAGAGAAATACCGCATTCCCACCAAACCTCTGGCTGTACCCTTATCTGTTGCCGCCGTGGATGGGGGCCTCTTACCACATCCCATCCAACTTATCACCGAATTCATAACTCTGCAGGTGGGAATGCTGCACTCTGAGAGCATCTGCTTCCATGTTCTGCCTGGACTCTCACGCCCTCAAGCTAGGCCTACCTTGGCTCCAGAGACACGCACCCGTGCTTGATTGGCAGACCGGAGAAGTTCTTCGTAGGGGAGAGGACTGCCATAAGACTTGCTTAGTTCCCTTTCATCCTGCTCGTCCTTCTCCTAACCCAGCCAATCTACCCGGCCTACTGGCTCCCTATTGGTCTTTTGCGGACGTCTTTAATAAAAGAGAAGCAGAGACATTACCCCCTCATAGACCATACGACTGCCCAATTGACCTGATGCCCGGCACTACTCCTCCCCGTGGGCGTATTTACCCTTTGTCCGCTGCTGAGACCCGGTCCATGTCTGAATATATTGAGGAGAATCTGGCCCGGGGATTTATCCGAAAATCTACCTCCCCGGCGGGAGCAGGCTTCTTCTTCGTCAAAAAGAAGGACGGCTCACTCCATCCCTGTATAGACTATAGAGGCCTTAACCAGATCACAGTGAAGAATAAATACCCCCTTCCGCTCATTCCTGAATTATTTGACCGTCTGAGGGGGGCTAGAATCTTCACCAAGCTGGACCTCCGTGGCGCGTATAATCTGGTTCGTATCTGTCAGGGGGATGAATGGAAGACGGCATTCAACACCCGGGATGGCCACTATGAATATCTTGTAATGCCCTTCGGTCTCTGTAAAGCTCCCACCGTCTTTCAAGAGTTGGTCAATGACATCTTCTGTGGCCTTCTCTACTTCTGCATTGTGGTGTACCTGGACGACATCTTGGTCTTCTCTCCGGATCTTCTCACTCACCGGAGGGACGTTCGTCAGGTCCTGCTCAGGCTAAGGCAGAACCACCTCTACGCTAAATATGAGAAGTGCCTCTTTGAGCAGACCTCGCTTCCGTTTCTGGGCTACATAATCTCTCAGACCGGCCTACAAATGGACCCTGAGAAACTGTCTGCCATCGAGAAGTGGCCCCGACCAGAGGGGTTGAAGGCTATTCAGCGGTTCCTGGGCTTCGCCAACTACTACCGTCTCTTCATTCCGCACTTCTCTTCCCAGACTGCCCCTATCTCGGCGCTCACCCGTAAGGGCGCTAATCCCAGAGAATGGCCGCCCGAAGCAGAGGAGGCCTTCCTTTCCTTAAAACAAGCTTTTTCCTCCGCCCCTGTGCTGCATCGTTCGGACAGCAACAAACAATTCTTTCTAGAAGTCGACGCTTCCTCCTCCGGAGCCGGAGCAGTACTTACCCAAAAGTCATCTTCCGGAAGAATGGTAACTTGCGGCTTCTTCTCCAAACTCTTCTCCTCTTCTGAGCGCAATTATTCTATAGGAGACTGAGAATTGTTGCTTGGCTTACCTCCAGAGTGCCCAGAGACTTAACCCGTGCCAAGCCCGGTGGTCCTTGTTCTTCGCCCGCTTTAATTTCATTCTTCATTTTCGCCCGGCTGACAAAAACATCAAAGCTGATGCCTTATCCCGATCCTTTTTGGTCTCTGATCTTGAGGAAGAGTCTAAACACATCATCGACCCCGCCAAAGTAATGCAGGTGGCCCCCGTGAATCTAAATCGTCTTCCACCCGGTAAGACGTTCGTAACTGTTCCTGATCGTGAGAAGGTTCTACACTGGGGACACTCGTCCAAGCTAGCTGGCCACGCTGGTCAGAAAAAGACCCTCCAGCTTATTACCCGGCATTACTGGTGGCCTACCCTGCACAAGGACGTAATAGACTTTGTTTCAGCCTGTGTGTCCTGCGCCCGCAACAAGGTTCCGAGACATCTGCCAGCCGGCCGTCTCCTTCCTCTTCCTGTACCTGCTGCCCAATGGCAGCATATAGCTATGGACTTTATAACGGACCTCCCTGTCTCTGCCGGTTGTACGGTCATATGGGTGGTTGCTGACCGCTTTTCCAAAATGGCTCACTTTATTCCCCTGCCGGGTCTCCCGTCTGCATCAGAGTTAGCTAAAGACTTTATCCATCATGTCTTCCATCTTCATGGTCTTCCTCTCCACATCGTATCCGACCGAGGGGTTCAGTTCACCTCTCGTTTTTGGCGAGCCATGTGTAAACTGCTGGGGGTCACCTTGGACTTTTCTTCTGCTTATCACCCACAGTCCAATGGCCAAGTAGAACGGATCAACCAAATTTTAACCAGTTACCTCCGGCACTTTGTTAATGCTCACCATTCCGACTGAGAGGATCTTTTACCGTGGGCCGAATTTTCTTACAATAATCACGAGAGCGAATCTTCCGCCAAATCCCCGTTTTTTGTAGTCTTCGGTCAGCATCCTCGGATCCCGTTTCCCGTCTCCGCCTCGGTGGACAATCCGGCTGCGAAATCTCTCGTTAACGAATTTTCCTCCATTTGGGAAAGTACCAGATCCGCACTTCTTCAGTCATCCGAGCGGATGAAAAAACAGGCTGACAAGAGACGTCTGGATCCACCACAATTCCGTCCTGGAGATAAGGTCTGGCTCTCGTCCAAATATGTCCGGCTCAAGATTCCTTCCTACAAGTTAGGGCCTCGGTTCATCGGCCCACTGAAAGTTATCAAACAAATCAACCCGGTGGCCTATAAATTGAAACTCTCGGCCAATTTGCGGATTCCTAACTCCTTCCATGTATCTCTACTCAAACCCGTGATACTTAACTCTTTTTCCAAGTCTACAGGTACGCCTCCTGCTCCGGTTTCCGCTGAAAACGAGTTTGAGGTAGAGAACATTCTGGCCACCAAAAGGGTAAGAGGAAGGACCTTTTTTCTAGTGGATTGGAAGGGGTTTGGTCCTGAGGAGAGAACATGGGAGCCCCGGGAGAACATCCATGCCCCGCTCATCCTTGATAAATTTCTGTCTGGCCTAAAAAAGGGGGGGCCTAAAGGGGGGGGGATACTGTAGCGTCGGCGTCCCTGCCTCCTGCTAGGCAGGGACGCCGTTCCCCTCACCTCTCCGCTCCGTGCCCGGCGTCTTCCTCCCGCTCTGCTGGCAGCGCGCGCTGCTTCCTGGCCCCTGTGCTTAGGGCGCGCGCGCGCTCCCCCTCTCTTAAAGGGGCCGCGCGCGCCATCCTAAGGAGTCCCCGGCCAATGGCCGGAGGACCTGACCATATATAAGGCATCTCCTCCATAATGGAGGTGCCCGAGCAATGTTGTTGCAAAGCCTTTCAACTCTGCTTCAGCCCTCAGGTCCCGTTACCAGTTACCTCCCAGTCACTTGCCAGATTCCTGCTTGATACCTGCCTGATAACTGCTTACCTGCTTGCTATCCTGTGGTCCGACAGTCTGCCTACCAGCACCTGCCAGTCTGTCTATGGATCAGTCCGCCTGCGGACCAGGAAGTACCTGCCAGATAACTGCCTGATACCTGCCTGCCTGTCCTGAGACTCTTACTCGCTCACCTGGGAGCGCTCACCTGTTACCTGCCTGCTAGCCTACCTGGAGGCTTAGCCGTCACTTGCTGTGACCACCTGCCTGTCCAGAGACTCTTGCCCGCTCACGTGGGAGCGCTCACCTGCTACCTGCCTGCTAGCCTACCTGGAGGCTCTGCCGTCACTTGCCGTGACCACCTGCCTGTCCAGAGACTCTTGCCCGCTCACCTGGGAGCGCTCACCTGCTACCTGCCTGCTAGCCTACCTGGAGGCTCTGCCGTCACTTGCCGTGACCACCTGCCTGTCCAGAGACTCTTGCCCGCTCACCTGGGAGCGCTCACCTGCTACCTGCTTGCTAACCTATCTAGAGACTCTTCCCTGCTGTCACTTGCCGTGACCACCTGCCCGTCTAGAGACTCTTTCCCTGCTGTCACTTGCCGTGACCACCTGCCCCTCTAGAGACTCTTACTCTGCTGTCACTTGCCGTGACCATCCACCTGTCCAGAGACTCTCCCCGTCACTTGCCGTGACTTCCTGCCCTTCTACCCAAAGACTGTCCCTGTCACTTGCTGTGACTACCTGCCCGCCTTCCCTGGGAGCCACCCGCTTCCTTACAAGGACTGCCCCTTTGTATAGTTGCTCAGAGGTTCCACCTCCCAGACCCGTTACACCCTGTATTCTAGGGTAGCTGTGGAGCAGTTGGTAAAATGTTTGGGGCAGTCATCGGGGAAGTCAGGATGAAATTTAACTAGCTGGGATGCATTGTAAGTTTCTCTATGGAGGATATATAGTTGGATCACCGTGGTTCAAGGATACAATTTCAGGTGAAGTTAGGGCACCATCCCAGTTCTCCGTGAGTTGACCCAGGTGTGTCTCCCATCTTTCACACAAAGGCTCACGGACAGACTCCCTGGATTTGTAATAAAAGTTAGATGTTAGAAAGTTAGAAATTAACTAAGTAGTTGTCACGGGTGTGTCAGGTTTGACAGACAGTCATTCTGGATCCGGCTGTAGAAAGTCACTGCACTTGGCCTTGCAGACACCTTCTTGATCCTTTCATCATCCCCCGCTCTCTAGGACACAGCAGTGATCTCCATTTTCTGCTTCTGAGTAACACACCCTTGCTGGACCTAAAAATAACACCCAGTTTCTCCAGAGAATCACTGGTGATAGAAGTATTTTCCTCTGTTCAGGCCTGGAGTTCTAGCAGTTGGCTAGTTTCTTCTTGGAGTTCCTTTGTGGATTGTAGTCGTGATCTCTCTGGGGTCTTCCCAAAGCTAAGTGTATCCCCTTGTCTGTTTGCCTTGTTTGTCTTTAGTTGCAGTGGGGTTGACTAGTGCTCACCCCTCCCCCTCCCTACCTAGGGCCAAGCTCTAGGTTCTGTCAGAGCTTAGGTATCCTGCTCGGCGATAGGGGCAGAAGCTATTTAGGGACGATAAGGGAGTCAGGGTGTTGCTAGATCTACTTAGGGGTCTCCACTATCCCTTTCCTTAGTTGCTGAGCCCCCCCCCCTTCTCCCATCATAGTATGCTGGGTCCTTCCCATACCTAGCATAACAATAGTTGGTGTATTTATGAAAAAGCCATAGAAAGAAAAGAAGGGTAGATTCATGGTTCAGTACCAAACTGACATTGTAAACACAGATTTAAGCAGTTTGAACTTCGCTTGAATCATTGAGCACTCCTTAAAGCACCACTCCAGCATTTTTTTTATTTCAACGCTGGAGTGGTACTAGTAAACTAAGTTCCCTGACCCTAGTCGTGCACTTTCTAAAAAAAAAAAAAAAAAAATATAGCTACTGTCTTCAGCACTGCCTGGCACCACTTTGGTCCCGTGACACCATCTTTTGACCGCAACTTCTGATTGCCCAGAAGTCAGAGGTATCTATCACAAGCTGTCATTGTAAGTCTATTTTCCTTGTTCTGACCTCGTTCCGGCTCTCATAGACTTACATTGAATCGTGACTTCCTGATTGCCCAGCAAACATTGGAGCAATCCAGCAGATCACATATTGCTGGAGACCAACTGGAGCGGTGCCAATAAAAGATGAAGACGGCGGCTAGTATAAGATTAGGTGCAGGTAACTTAGATTACTAGCACCAATCCAGCGCCGCAATACAAAAAAAAAGCTGGTGCCTTAATTCCAGTATCAAAGTATATTTGGGAAATGTACCATACACACCCTTCCCTCCAATGTATTTAGTCAGAAGGGGACAGTAACTCAGAGCTTTCCTCATGATGCTAATGAATAATATATTCTACTGCATTCCACACTGAAAGCATCTGCATTTGTATGGAGTGTTGACACAAGAGGGAACCACATTTTAAGTCCCACAGAATAGTCGATGTACCAGGTGCAGATAGACAAGTTAAATGGCGTAATAACTAGGGCCTGTAAACTTCTGATGCGATGAGTTGTAAGTTGATTTTAGGGCCGGGACAAGGTTTGTTGGTGCCCTAGGCAGAAGAAGCTGATGGCACTTCCACTCCTCAGTACTCCAAGCAAAGGAATTGGTCAGAGACTATGGGGTAACAGGACGCCTACCGCACCGCCCACACCCTTGCTATGGGTCAGGTAACAACCTCTGATGACCACTTCTATTAGAATTGCTACTTTTTTTGTAAAAAAAAAACAGTAAATGTAAAAAAAATGTGGTGTACTTTAGGGCTCAACAGGAAGAAATTTAACAGTTAGATATAAAATAATTCATTGTTTGTGGACCATTTACACAATACAAGGGACAAATAGTGATATTCATTCTTGATATATTATAGTTTAAATGTCAGACCCAAGGACAGTTTTGGCCTTCCAGTCACCAATACAGTATAATGTCCCGCACAGCCCGCTATGCAATATGGTCACCACATACCCCTATATAATATGTCCCTATACAGTATGGTTAACAAAGCTCCCAATATGTGGTCCCCAACAGCCCCCAATACGGTTTGGTCACCAAAGATCCCAGTATGTCCCCTACAGCCCCCTATACCGTATGGTCACTACAGTCCCCTTTATAGTATAATGTCTCCACAGTCCCCAGTATAATGTCTCCCACAGCCACCTATACAATATGGTCACCAGAGCCTCTTGTATAGTATCATTGCCCCCCCCCCCCCCCCCCACAGCCCTTCATATAGTATGATGTCCCCACAGCCCAGGCATAATATCCCACACAGCCCCCAGATGTACCCTACAGTCTCCTATATAATGTGATGTCCTCACAACCCAGGTATAATGTCCCTCACAGCCCCTCTTGTATTGTCCATCACAGCTCTTTTTGTAATGTCCCTCACAGCCCTTCTTGTAATCACCCCACAGCCCCGTTTGTGATGTCTCCCATTCAGTGGCAAAATAACATAGGAAAAAAAAAAAAATTTATTAACCTAATCCAGTCTCGCTGTCTAGCACAGCCTCCATCTCCTCTTCTACCTGGTACAGCAGTGGGTGCTGGACGTCACGATGCAGTGATGTAATTGCGCCATCTGACGTTCACTGCATGCGCCATCTTCAACAGGCTGAAAGTAGCCTTCATTCTGATGGAGTTCTCGGTGGAGCAGGAAGCTGATTACAGCTCCTCTTGTCCTGTGCCGGGTGGCGCTCAAATCAATTATATTCGTGTCTGATAGACACGAATACAACTGAGTACAGGAAGGAAGTGACAGCCTGGGCGCAGGCAGAGAGAAGGATGAGCGGTATCAGTGACTCATTGACACTGCTCATCTGTGTGCTGTGCCTCGGCAGTCAGTAAACGGAATGCCTGCAGCCAGAGGAGGGTGCTGCAGGCATTCAGCAATGTCATTTTTTTTCTTCAAAATGCACCCCTCTTGAGGAGGCAAGAGGTAGCGCCCTAGGTGAGTGCCTACCCTGCCTACACTCTGTCTCAGCCCTGGGTGACTTGATAATATAATCAGATATTTGGCAAGGCCACACCAGAAGGTGGTATATATAGAAAGTGGTATATATTTTTCAGTTAAGAAATGTTGCACCATATTTAGAGAATGTATTGAAAAAGGAAACTCCATTTTATAAAATCAAAAGCTTTAGTTGGCATTCAGAGATAGCACTACCCTAGACCCCACTTTTTTGTGATTTGCTTGCAAATTTCTAGAAAAAGTAGCCTTCTTACCGCTCTGAGTGTGGTATTGAGAGAATAACAGAATTCAGCCATACAGAAAGCATATTAGTGAGTATTTTATCTTCAGTCCATAGTAAACATATTGGATATATATGAGTCTCAGAACTTAGGGTCCCTGTTCAGTTTAGAACAGCAATGATTGCTTCTTCCATGGATCTGCATCTTCCTTGTTCAATTCAATGGGTAGCCCGTCATCGCCCGGAGATTTAGAAATTTTGAAGGAGGCTATAGCTTCCAATATTTCTTTAGAAAGTAAAGGATAATGGATGTGTTTCATGCCTGGATATGGCAAAGTAGGAATGGGCAGATGGGATATTTAGCAATCTATGTCAGAGTCAGATTCCTAACCACTTCAGGGCATGGCCATTTTCCATCTTAATAAGTATTCTGCACTGATAATGGAGAAGAGAGATGAATGTACAAACACCAAGTCAGTATGGGAAAGTGCTTCATACTGAGGAGAGTAACTGATAGTGAGGGGTGTATATAAACATCATAGGGCACCATAGCAAAAGTTCTATTTGACCTCTTCAACCACGCTCCCCCCTCATCCAGACCCCTCAAAATTATTCAGTGTAGTAGGCACCTTCACGCCTTCATAAAAGGGCATACCTCATAAGGCAGGGAAAGGGACATGTATTGCAGCATTAACTGTGCCCCTACTGAAGCCCCTTAGTGTTCCCATCCACTTAGAAACCTCTTTCATAGCCCCATAGAGTATGATGCCCCAGAAATGATGAGTGAATTCCTCTGCAAAATTTGCCCTCATAGTACCACACACAAGCAAAGTATGATGAGCACACAGTGCCCCCAGCAAAGTGTGATGTCCCAACAGTATGATGTCCTCATAGTATCCCAAAACAGTGTAATCACAGTACCCTGCAGTGACCCCCCATTGTATCATAACCCAACAGAGCCCCAAATACACAATGATACTTCCACAGTGACTCCCAACATAGCACAATACTCCTACAACCAAACAGTGCAGTATGATGCCCCTAAAGTGCCTCCCCATACAGTATGATGTTGTCACACCAGGTGTGAATGCAAAACAGAGAGTCTCGCCAGGTGTGAGTGCAACACAGAGGAGAAAGGGAAAGGGAGCCCAGACAATAGGGAAAAAGGGGGGGTGACTTCCTAATCTGGACTAGCATCACCCTGTCTCCCCCTAACGTCCCTATACAGCCTCCGTAGCTGTCGCCGATCATGTGCCTTGCCCTACTATCCCTGGCGTAAGGCTATAGCATGGGGTGGGAGATGAGCACTAGTCAACCTCCACTTGCACTCTAAAGACAAAAGAGGAAGACAACACAGGGGAATAATAACTTAGCTTTACAAGAACTCCAACAGGGCACACGGCCTCAACACTCCAGAGAGGACGTGATGCTGCTTCAGCCAAGTTTCAGCTAGAAATGAGTATAACCGGCGATGCCCACCTAGACACACCAGGTATATATACGCCGAGACTAAAGGGAGGTAGTCGCTGGGTCCTAAACACAGCCTCTTATCTAGGCAACTGTCTGCATTGCCAAACGTGGAGACCTCCTGCAAACCACTGCAGGGCGACCGTCTGTCACCTCTGACACACCTGTGACAGATGTCCCTGTGGTGCCCTGCTACGCACAGGTGCCACAGAACCCAGTAGGGTGCATGGATGGACTTCTCCACAAGAGGCCCTCACACATTCACACACCTCCACCCTACCACCTCATACCACCAGAGGGAGCCTGTTAGGGATATATATGGAGGGTGGAGCCAGGCAGTCAGTGAGAAGTTAGTTGGAGAGTGTGCTGGCACTTAGACCAGAGAAGAAGCAGCATGCTGGCTGCTGTGCTTAGGCGAGCCAAGGCCTACAGCACGAGCCGAGTAGTGAGGGCCCTGAGTGTGGCCGACGTCAAAGAGGAAATGAGAGAGGCGTTGAGGGGGCAGAGGAGCGTACCAGGCTCACCCCCAACTATACACCGGACACCGGGTCCGTGCCTACAGGGTTCCGCTATACCCAGTAGGGACCACCGGATACCTGGAGGACTACAAGTCCCAGGTCGACCAACGCTGACTACCATACCAGGGCTAGATTCACGGAGGCCCCAGCGACCAGGGAGAGTGATCTCCAAGAGAAGGCCCTACCACCAGGTCAGCAGGTGCAAGAGAGAGAGACAGTAATTAAGCCAGGCCTAGCTCCAAGCAGGTCAGAAGCTTAGCGAGTAAAGCAATGGATCAGGAGGCCCTATACCCGCTCACTGGGGAGAGTCCAGAAGTGCACCCTTCCTACCGAGTACCCTGGACCATACCTGCATCTCCACCAGTAAAGGTACTGAAGCGAACCCCCGTGTGAGTGTCCGTCATTTCTCCCTGACCCGTCCTGGCCGTCTCTCACCTGTACCACCATCCACTTCCCCACGCTGCCCTGAGGCCTGCTCCACCTGTGGGAAGCCATTCCATCATAAGCTGCCCTAACATCTGCCTCACAGGACTGCTCTGCAGCGGCGGCTCCCTTTAGCCGCATTCCACAGGTGGCGTCACGAACACTTTACAGATACCCTATAAATAATTTCCCTTTTTGGCTGACCGCCCTGGGCCACGAACCAGGCCAGCCACCGTGATATCCCCGACACCAGCAGCCAGAGGCCCGGCTGCCGAGTACCCCATGGCCCCGGGGGCGCGTCAACTTTCTGGCGTCACGAACAGGATTCCGTGCCCATAGCCACCAGGTACTGTGCGCCTTAAAAGACTGTAACATTTACTGTGGTGAAGATTTCCCACCATTCCCGAGGTTTCCCGCCATTGTCCGCCATTTACCTGTCGCTGCGCGGGTAGAAGAGGGGCGTAACCACGGGAACCCGCGAGGCGTGACTGTGAAAGCGCACGAAGCCACGGACACGCCCCACCCTTGACGTCGAACCAGGAAGCGTCAGGTCCTGGAAGGAGTCCAGTGGATGCTCTGACGTCAGACGCGAGCGACGCAAGGTCCTGGAAGAAGACCGTCGCCCGCGGAGCTGCGGCCTACCTGATAAAAAGTGAAGAAGGTAGGCTACGGTTTACTAGGGGGGCGCAACCATGGCCGACGACCAACAAGCCGCCGGAGCACCGGTTAACGCTCCTGATGCCCTACTTGTGCCTGGCACTGCACAGGCCAGAGCGGCTGCCCCACCAGCAGGGGTCGTGACCTCGTTGATACCCATGGCCCTGCCGTACATCCCTGGAGCGAAATAGCTTCCCCAGTATGATGGCAAACCAAACACCCTGTCTGGGTTCAAGAGAAAAATATGCAGTGTACTGGACATGTATTCTATTACTGGTAAGCAGAGAGTCGCTGTTGTGCTGGGACAATTGACTGGTGCCGCTGAGCGGGAAGTTGAAACCTGGCCAGCCGCAGACCAGGAATCAGTATCCACTATCTTTAAGAGACTGCAAACTGTGTTTGAAAACCCGCACTGAGACAGATCTCCGGATGAGGTTCTACCACTGTGTCCAGAAACCTGAGGACAGTATCCGGGACTACGCCTGGCGCTTACAGGAAGCCCTGCGGGCCCTGAAACAGGTTAGTCCAGCCAGCATACAAGATGAGAATAAAATGCTGACGGAACAGTTCATCTGGGGGTTGAGGTCCCAGGAGGAGAGCAGAACTGTACGGTGGTGGGCTTTAGATCATCTAGACGCCACCTTTGACACCCTCAAGGACATTGCTATTAAGGGTCTACAGTCCCTGGAAACATCAGGGACTGCTATCCAGAGTTACCAGGGTGGGGCCACCCCAGTGGCCGCAACACCCACTGCTCCTTCATTAACAGCTGAAACAAAGACGCAAACAGTGCCCCCTAGCGAGCTGGACAGCCTGCGCTCTGAAGTGCGCCAGCTAAGTAAAACCCTGGCCACTGTCCTGAGCACCCTGCAGCTACAGACGGAGCCCGAGCCGGAAGGAAGGATACTACTCGCCGACAGCCCTGAGGATGTCCCCTGGATGAGAAGAAGAAGGAGGACAACGCCACCCCGTAGGAGGATGACGCCACCCCATGGAAGGACTAACGACCAACGTCGCCCTCAAGGAGATTTCATCTGTTACCGCTGCCACAAGGCAGGCCACACAGCGCGGAACTGTCCTTTAAAAGGGCAAACCCTGGGGCCGAGAGCCGACACCCAGGAGTGAATCAACCAGGCCCATCAAGCTGGTACCACCGGTTTGTAGGGGGAAGGCCTTTCCTGTCCATCGTGTTGGACGGGATAGCAATACCTGCGTTACTGGACACCGGCTCGCAGGTAACCATCATACCTGATGTCCTCTACAAAAGGTACTGGTCCGTAGATGAACTCCAGCCACCTCTCTGTGTATGCCTCTAACGGCCTTCCTCTTAACCTAGTAGGGGTTAAGGATGTGACAGTGAAGGTGGGGAGAGCGGAACTAAAGGACCAAGGACTGATTGTAGTGGAATCTAACCCCGGTGATACAGACTAGTATATGATACTTGGTACAAATATTGTTGGTAACTGTTTGGGAGAAGTGTTGTTTTTACTCCAACAGATTGCTGACACTGCCAAACCAGGGCAGAGGAAGGTGCTCCAGCAAGAGATTCAAGCCCTCCTGTACCAGCAACAGGTAAAGTTAACAGGTGGTGAGATTGGTAATGTACGGGTGACAGACCCGATACCCATTGTGATTCCCCCAATGAGTGAGATGCTGATTTGGTGTAGGGCAGCAATAGGTCTCAAGGGACAGAACTACCAGGCGGTAGTGGAGCCCATTAGCTCAGAGCACAGACCTACACTCCTAACTGCTAGAGGGGTAGTTGATGTACACAATGGGAGGGTACCCATACGTCTCCTAAATTGTGGGGAGGAGGAAGTTAAATTACCAAGATACGCCACTGTTGCCAGATTGCATAATGTGAATGATGACGCAATGCACACCGTAGAGTCTTTAACCTCATCAGACACAGTGGAGGGTAATGACTCAGAAACCCAGGTGGGGGATTGGTGTCAACAGCTCCATGTTGGGACTGATGCCACTCCTGTCCATCAAAAACAAGGTGTACACAGGGTGGTCCAGGAATACGAACAGGTATTCAGCAAACACCCACTTGATTTTGGGAGGATTAAAGGGGTACAGCACCATATACCCACAGGTGACTATCCACCCATCAAAGAACGTTACAGGCCCATACCACCAGCACACTACCAGAAAGCGAAGGAAATGTTGCATGACATGAAGAAAGCAGGGGTAATAAGAGATAGCTGTAGCCCCTGGGCAGCTCCTCTGGTCCTGGTCAGGAAAAAGGATGGAAGCATGAGGATGTGTGTAGATTACAGACAGGTAAACCGCATAACACATAAAGATGCATACCCTTTGCCCCGTATAGAGGAATCTCTGGCTGCATTAAAGTCTGCAAATTACTTCTCTACCCTTGACCTCACTAGTGGGTGCTGGCAAGTAGCAGTTGCTGAGGAGGACCGGGAGAAGACGGCCTTCACTACCCCGATGGGACTCTGCGAGTTCAATAGTATGCTGTTCGGACTCTGCAACGCCCCTGGAACGTTCCAGAGATTGATGGAGTGCTGTTGGGACACCGGAACTTCGAGACAGTGCTGCTGTACCTGGATGACGTTATCGTGTACTCGAGGACGTATGAGGACCATCTGAAGCACCTGGCAGAGGTATTTGAAGCATTGTCCCAGTATGGGATGAAACTAAAGCCTTCTAAATGCCACTTGCTCAAGCAGAAGGTTCAGTACCTGGGGCACGTAGTCAGCTCGGAGGGAGTAGCACCAGACCCGGAGAAGGTCACTGCCATCCAGAAATGGCCGGAACCAAAGAATCTCAAGGAGGTACGTCAGTTCCTAGGACTGGTCGGGTATTACCGGAGATTTGTAAAGGACTACACCAAGAAGGCAGCGCCTTTGCAAGATCTCCTGGTAGGACAGTCCAACAGAGGCAAAACCCCCCCCTTCCAGTGGGGTAAAGAGCAGGCTGAGTCCTTTGCAGTGATGAAGGAGATCCTGACCGGCGAAGAAATCCTGGCCTACCCTGACTACAGCCAACCTTTCCTGCTGTACACTAATGCCCGTAACGAGGGACGAGGAGCTGTGTTAAGTCAGAAGCAGTATGGCAAAGAGAAGGTGATTGCCTATGCCAGCAGGAAGCTTCGTCCTACTGAGAGGAATCCAGAAAACTATAGCTCCTTCAAGTTGGAGTTCCTGGCCTTGGTCTGGGCCATCACTGAACGATTCAAGCACTACCTAGCCTCCACTAAGTTCACGGCCTATACTGACAACCCCTTGACACATCTAGAGACAGCCAAGTTGGGAGCCATGGAACAGCCTTGGATGGCCCGACTGTCAAACTATCAGTTCACCATCAAGTACCGGGCAGGCCACAAGAACACCAACGCCGATGCCCTATCCAGGATGCCTCATCAGTCGGACACTGAAGAAGAAATGGATGACCTGGAGGAGATTGAGCTACCCGCCTTCCACAGAAATGGGAGGGTCCATGAGCAGCGCACCTCCAGGAGGTATCGTGGTAAGACACTAAACCCTTTACCTCATCACAGTTGGAAGGAGACTCAGGACAGCGACCCAGTTGTCAGCCGTATCAAAGAACTGATAACCCAGGAAGGTTCCTCCCTGGAGAAGGACGCTCCTCCACAAGCCAAGCAACTGTGGAATGAGAGAAGCCGGCTGTTCATCTATAGAGAGAAGCTGTGCCGAAGGTACAGTATGTCAACCCTAGGACCCATGAGATGGTATGGCAGATCGAAGTGCCCAGGACAGACATCCAGATGGTGTTGGAGGCCTACCACGATCAAGCAGGGCACTTTGGCTGGAAGAAGCTGGAAACCCTCCTGAAGAGTCAGTTTTATTGGGTTGGAATGCGGAGCTCCATAGAGAGGTGGTGCCAGAATTGTGGGCCCTGTAGCCTCAGAAGAAAAGAACACAGCAGCCAGAAAGCCCCTTGCAGTCCATCAAGACAACCCAGCCCCTGGAGATCGTCACTCTGGATCATGTCAAGCTGTCACCCAGCAGGTTAGGCTACTCCTATGCCCTGACCATGGTGGATCACTACTCCCGGTTCCTGGCGGTAGCCCCCGTCAAGGATCTGACGGCAGAAACTGCAGCAAGGACGTTTCAAGCATACTTCTGCAGGCCCCATGGATACCCGGATAAGGTGCTGACGGATCAAGGCCCTGCCTTTGAAGCCGAGCTGTTCAAAGAGTTTTGCCATCTGTACGGGTGTAAGAAGATTCGAACTACGCCGTACCACCCTCAAACCAATGGTCTATGTGAAAAGATGAAAAATATCATCATAGACATGCTGAAGACCTTACCTCTAGAAGAAAGGAATCAGTGGCCAGACAAACTACCTGACCTGGTAGATCTGTACAATCACATACCTGTGAGCTCCACCAGTTGTACTCCAGCGTACCTCATGAGAGCAAGACCCGGAAAGTTGCCCATGGACCAGGAGCTTGGAATGGTGGAGCCAGAAGCAGATATGTCCACTGAAGAGGGGGGAGGAGTCCTGAGGAGGAGGAGGAGTCCTGAGGAGATAATTTGCATATTCCCACTGCATTTTGGGGTAAGTGAAGAGTCTCCCCGAGCTCAAAGAACACTGGATTTTGGCTGTTGGAGCTGAAAAGAGGACCTCGGTAAACCAGGGGAGGAGTCCTGAGGAGATAATTTGCATATTCCCACTGCATTTTGGGGTAAGTGAAGAGTCTCCGCGAGCTCAAAGAACACTGGATTTTGGCTGTTGGAGCTGAAAAGAGGACATCGGTAAACCAGGGGAGGAGTCCTGAGGAGATAATTTGCATATTCCCACTGCATTTTGGGGTAAGTGAAGAGTCTCCGCGAGCTCAAAGAACACTGGATTTTGGCTGTTGGAGCTGAAAAGAGGACATCGGTAAACCGCGCGCTGGTAGGCGCGCGCATTTTGAAGCTTTTTTTTTAAGCTTTTTTCACTGTTTTCAGAACATTAACAGTAAGAACATGGAAGAGTCCAGGAGCCATTTGGTGAGCTGCATATCCTGCTACATGTTCACAGACTTGCCAGTGGAAAAGCCAAACTTCACATGCCAGAAATGCAAGCTTGTGTCCCTGTTGGAGGAAAAGTTGCGAAATCTAGAAGAGAGGTTAACTACCTTGAAAATCATTAAGGAAGGTGAAGAGTTCTTAGACAGAGCAGAATTATCTCTTCATGATTCAGAAAGAGAAGAAATTCGAACTGCACCTGAGGAAACAGAGGAATGGAAGCATGTGACCCACAGAAGCAGGAGGATCGAGAGGCAGTCAGCACCCATACTGCTCAGGAACCAGTACCAGGCTCTCTCGCAGGAGCACCATGAAGAAATACAGCAAGATAAGACTTTGCCCACAATGAATAACCTTGTAAGCCCTCAGAATCCTCCTGGATGGAGAAAGAAGAATGTTGTGAAGAAAAAACGGAGAGTGGTGGTCATGGGGGATTCCCTGTTAAGAGGAACAGAGGCCGCTATCTGCAGACCAGACATAACCTCAAGAGAAATGTGCTGTCTTCCAGGAGCAAAAATTAGAGATGTGTCTGACAGGATATCAAGACTCTTCAGACCTACAGATCACTACCCATTCCTGCTAATACATGTGGGGACAAATGACACCGCAAGAAAGGACCTGGAAACCATCTGCAGTGACTTTGAAGACTTAGGCAAGAAAGTGAAAGAATTCGGAGCGCAGGTGGTCTTCTCATCCATCCTCCCAGTGGATGGCCATGGAACAATGAGGTGGAATAAGATTCTAGAGGTGAACAACTGGCTACGTCGATGGTGCCGTCAACAAGGATTTGGATTTCTGGATCACGGAATGAATTACTTTTACGAAGGACTACTTGCTAGAGATGGGGTGCACCTTACGAAGACTGGAAAACATGTATTTGGAAGTCGCCTTGCTACACTCATCAGGAGAGCTTTAAACTAGAACAATGTGGGAAGGGAAGCAAAAGGCCAGAAAAAGCCATACAGCTGACAAATACTATTGAGATCTCTGCTACTGGAAGTGGAAAGGAAGAACAAAGACAAAACAATTTAAATAATAAAAATATGGGAGGAAGAGAAACCAATCACAAACTAAAATGTTTTTATACAAATGCACAAAGCATGGGCAACAAACAAGGAGGATTGGAACTACTAATGCAGGAAAAGAAATATGATGTCATTGGAATCACTGAAACTTGGTGGGACGATACACATGATTGGAATAAAAGGCTAAAAGGATACAACTTATTTGCAAGAAACAGACTTGATAAACGAGGAGGACGTGTCGCATTGTATGTTAGAAAAGCGTATATCTGCACAGAGATTGAAGCTTCAGAGACTGGGAGTTCTGTGGAAACTGTTTGGGTAAGAATACAAGGAGAGAACAACGGAAAGGACACCATTGTAGGCATTTACTACAGGCCGCCTGGGCAAGCTGAAGATATGGATGAACTCTTTATGTATCAAATGACCAAGTTCTCCAAAAAATATGACGTAGTGGTCATGGGAGATTTCAACTATCCAGACATTTGTTGGGAATCTCTCTCAAGTAAAACTAACAGGTCAAGCAAATTCTTATCCTCTCTTGCTGACAACTTTATCTTCCAAAAGGTAGGGGAGAAAACAAGGGGATCTGCTACTTTGGATCTAATCCTTATAAACAGGGAGGAAATGGTTGAGGAGGTAAAGGTGGCTGGGACCCTAGGAGGCAGCGATCATGCTATTATAGAATTTTGGATAACTAGAGGAGGAAGACATGTGAAGACTCAAACTTCAAGGTTAGATTTTAGAAAGGCAGATTTTAAGAGACTCAGAAGGAGAATAGGAGGGATCCAATGGCTGGATGTCCTTAAGGACAAAAATGTCCAGGAAGGATGGGAAATTTTTAAAAATGAGATTCTCAAAGCACAATCGTTAACAATCCCAAAAAGTAGGAAGAATGGGAAGCATTTAAGGAAACCAGGATGGATGAACACAGAACTTAAACACATGCTAAAAAGAAAGAAAGAAATTTTTATTAAATGGAAAGAGGGAGGCATGTCTAAAGAAGATTATAATGCAGTCTGCAGATCCTGCACGTATCAGGTTAGCTAAAGCTGACAATGAATTAAGGCTTGCAAGAGATGTCAAAAGCAATAAAAAAGAATTTTGGGGGTATGTCAAAAGTAAAAGAAAAGTCAAAGATGCTATAGGATTTTTACAGGATGAAAATGGAGAAATGGTAAGAGAGGATGTTGAGAAGGCCGAACTTTTTAATTCCTATTTTGCATCTGTTTTCTCTCAGAAAGAAAATATAACATCAACTGATCCTCACTGTCCTTTCAAAGGAATAGAAGAATCCAAGTTATCTGTAAACAGAAAGATTGTGAGGGAATATTTAGCTAACATAAATGAGTTCAAGTCTCCAGGTCCAGATGAATTACACCCCAGAGTACTGAAGGAGATCGTAGAAGAAATTTTAGAACCACTCTCCATAATCTTTGAAAATTCTTGGAGAACAGGAGAAGTCCCAGAAGACTGGAGAAGAGCAAATGTTGTTCCTATCTTCAAAAAGGGGAAGAAGGTGGACCCAGGGAACTATAGGCCGGTGAGTCTGACTTCTATACCAGGAAAGATCTTTGAACAAATTATTAAACAACATGTATGTAAGTACATGGATAAGAATGAAGTGATTAACCAGAGTCAGCATGGGTTTGTAACTAACAAGTCATGTCAGACTAACTTAATTTCCTTCTATGACAGAATCACTGACTGGGTGGATCAGGGAAATGCTGTAGATATAGTATATCTTGACTTCAGCAAAGCATTTGACAAAGTATCTCACACCATCCTTATTGAAAAAATGACCAAGTATGCAATGGACCAGGCAACTGTTAGGTGGATTCATAACTGGCTTAGTGATTGGACTCAAAGGGTGGTTGTAAATGGCTTCACATCCAGCTGGATGAATGTCTCAAGTGGGGTACCACAGGGCTCCGTCCTGGGACCTGTATTGTTCAGCATCTTTATCAATGATTTAGATGAAAGAATTGAGGGTAAACTGATTAAATTTGCTGATGACACAAAGCTAGGAGGGATAGCTAATACTAGAGAAGAGAGAGAGAGGATTCAAAAAGACCTAAATAAACTGGAGCAGTGGGCAGCAAACAACAGAATGATTTTTAACAGGGAAAAATGCAAAGTACTACATCTGGGCAATAAAAATGAAAAAAGCATATACAGAATGGGAGGAATAGAGCTAAGCAACAGTACATGTGAAAAAGACTTAGGTATACTAATAGATCATAGACTGAACATGAGTCAACAGTGTGATGCAGCAGCAAAAAAGGCAAATACAATTCTGGGATGTATTAACAGAAGCATACAGTCTAGATCACGTGAAGTCATTATCGGTCTTTACTCCTCTTTGGTCAGACCTCATCTGGAATACTGTGTACAGTTTTGGGCACCACATTTTAAAAAAGACATAGACAAACTGGAGCAAGTCCAGAGAAGAGCGACCAGAATGGTGACTGGTCTGCAAACTATGTCCTATGAGGAACGGTTGCAGGATTTGGGAATGTTTAGCTTGCAAAAAAGAAGACTGAGAGGAGACTTAATAGCTGTCTACAAATATGTCAAGGGCTGTCACATTGTAGAAGGATCATCTTTATTCTCATTTGCACAAGGAAAGACTAGAAGCAATGGGATGAAACTAAATGGGAGGAGACACAGATTAGATATTAGAAAAAACTTTTTGACAGTTAGGGTGATTAATGAGTGGAACAGGCTGCCACGAGAGGTGGTGAGTTCCCCTTCAATGGACGTCTTCAAACAGAGGCTGGACAGACATCTGTCTGAGATGATTTAGTGAATCCTGCTTTGAGCAGGGGGTTGGACCAGATGACCCAGGAGGTCCCTTCCAACTCTACCATTCTATGATTCTATGAAGACTGGGATACGACCTGACAGGAGCAGTACAAGAGAGTACAGGCCTGTGTCGAAGACAGTCTAAATAGGGTGAGAGATAAGCAGGAAGCACAGTACAACAAGAGTGCACCCGCAGAACCCTTAACACCTGGATAAGTTGTGCTGAAGAGAAAGAGAAGAAACCACAAGCTTGACGACCAGTGGGAAAGAGAGCCTTACACTGTGTTGGATTCCAGGTTCGACAATAGAAAAACCTGTCTAATCAGTAAAGATGGAGGTAAGACAGTTACAGCAGTCTCAAGAGACCATTTGAAGTTGTGCCCAGGTCTATTGAAGCCACAGGAAGAAGTACCTCCTAGCGTGACTGAAGAACCCAAAGAAGATGTACTCCATACTGTCTTAGGAGATTGGCCTCAACTGGATGGAGCTGTAATAATACCTGTGATGCACTTCTACCAACAGCCAGAAGACCCTCCACTGCAAGTAAGACCTGTAAGTGCCCCAGAAGAGCCTGCTCAGGAAGAATCCCCAGAAGAAGGATCACCGGTAGAAGCAGAGTCAGTAGGTCCAGTAACCAGTGTACTTGCCAGTCCCATCGAGAGGTTAAGACAGTTTTATAATTTGCCCACACGTAGATCTGACAGGGTAGCAGACAGTGCAAACACAAACATCAGCAACACCCCAGTACTACGTGGGTCAACATGCAGTACAAAAGGCCAGATCCCTGCCAGGTACAAGGACTAAGTTAGAAATACCTGCAGTGTAAATAGTTGCCCAGTTGGGTATTGCCTACTATTGTTTATTGTGTAAACTGAAAATTAATGTGTGTTTATTTAGTTACCCGTCAGGGTATAAAAACTTGCTGGCTGAGGACTGAGAGCAGCGCAAAAACTGTTCCTATACATAGTTGCACTCCCTGGAGTGCCCCTTAAGTGACCACGGAACAAAAACCCGTTTGGCGTGGTCGAAGACGTGGTCCAGCACCTGGATCACCTAAGCCCTGTAGCCATGCCCAGGGCCTACGTTGAGGGTTTTTCAGGCGGGTCCCTCATGTTCCTTCATCGGTGAAATGGACACCAGGTTAGGGGACTTACTGTAACTCTATTGTTATAATAATTATTGTTATTTGTTAACCTGTTACAAAATGCTTCAGTCCAGGAGTACTGAATTGTACTAGGGGGGAATGTGGTGCCCTGCTACGCACAGGTGCCACAGAACCCAGTAGGGTGCATGGATGGACTTCTCCACAAGAGGCCCTCACATATTCACACACCTCCACCCTACCACCAGAGGGAGCCTGTTAGGCTTATATATGGAGGGTGGAGCCAGGCAGTCAGTTAGAAGTTAGTTGGAGAGTGTGCTGGCACTTAGACCAGTGAAGAAGCAGCACGCTGGCTGCTGTGCTTAGGCGAGCCAAGGCCTACAGCACGAGCCGAGTAGTGAGGGCCCTGAGTGTGGCCGATGGCAAAGAGGAAAGGAGAGAGGAGTTGAGGGGGCAGAGGAGCGTGCCAGGCTCACCCCGAACTATACACCGGACACCGGGTCCGCGCCTACAGGGTCCCTCTATGATGTTGTCACACCAGGTGTGAAAGCAAAACAGAGAGTCTCGCCAGGTGTGAGTGCAACACAGAGGAGAAAGGGAAAGGGAGCCCAGACACTAGGGAAAAAGGGGGGGTGACTTCCTAATCTGGACTAGCATCACCCTGTCTCCCCCTAACGTCCCTATACAGCCTCCGCAGCTGTCGCCGATCATGTGCCTTGCCCTACTATCCCTGGCGTAAGGCTATAGCATGGGTTGGGAGATGAGCACTAGTCAACCTCCACTAGCACTCTAAAGACAAAAGAGGAAGACAACACAGGGGAATAATAACTTAGCTTTACAAGAACTCCAACAGGGCACACGGCCTCAACACTCCAGAGAGGACGTGATGCTGCTTCAGCCAAGTTTCAGCTAGAAATGAGTATAACCGGCGATGCCCACCTAGACACACCAGGTATATATACACTGAGACTAAAGGGAGGTAGTTGCTGGGTCCTAAACACAGCCTCTTATCTAGGCAACTGTCTGCATTGCCAAATGTGGAGACCTCCTGAAAACCACTGCAGGGAGACCGTCTGTCACCTCTGACACACCTGTGACAGATGTCCCCGTGGTACCCTGCTACGCACAGGTGCCACAGAACCCAGTAGGGTGCATGGATGGACTTCTCCACAAGAGGCCCTCACACATTCACACACCTCCACCCTACCACCTCATACCACCAGAGGGAGCCTGTTAGGGATATATATGGAGGGTGGAGCCAGGCAGTCAGTGAGAAGTTAGTTGGAGAGTGTGCTGGCACTTAGACCAGAGAAGAAGCAGCATGCTGGCTGCTGTGCTTAGGCGAGCCAAGGCCTACAGCACGAGCTGAGTAGTGAGGGCCCTGAGTGTGGCCGACGGCAAAGAGGAAATGAGAGCGGCGTTGAGGGGGCAGAGGAGCGTACCAGGCTCACCCCCAACTATACACCGGACACCGGGTCCATGCCTACAGGGTCCCGCTATACCCAGTAGGGACCACCGGATACCTGGAGGACTACAAGTCCCAGGTCAACCAACGCTGACTACCGTACCAGGGCTAGAAGTCACGGAGGCCCCAGCGACCAGGGAGAGTGATCTCCAAGAGAAGGCCCTACCACCAGGTCAGCAGGTGCAAGAGAGAGAGAGAGTAATTAAGCCAGGCCTAGCTCCAGGCAAGTCAGAAGCTTAGCGAGTAAAGCAACGGATCAGGAGGCCCTATACCCGCTCACTGGGGAGAGTCCAGTGAGACCCTTTCTACCGAGTACCCTGGACCATACCTGCATCTCCACCAGTAAAGGTACTGTAGCGAACCCCCGTGTGAGTGTCCGTCATTTCTCCCTGACCCGTCCTGGCCGTCTCTCACCTGTACCACCATCCACTTCCCCACGCTGCCCTGAGGCCTGCTCCACCTGTGGGAAGCCATTCCATCATAAGCTGCCCTAACATCTGCCTCAGAGGACTGCTCCGCAGCGGCGGCTCCCTTTAGCCGCATTCCACAGGTGGCGTCACGAACACTTTACAAATACCCTATAAATAATTTTCCTTTTTGGTTGACCGCCCTGGGCCACGGACCGGGCCAGCCACCGTGATATCCCCGACACCAGCAGCCAGAGGCCCGGCTGAAGAGTACCCCATTGCCCCGGGGGCGCGTCAACTTTTTGGCGTCACGAACAGGATTCCGTGTCTGTTGCCACCAGGTACTGTGCGCCTTAAAAGACTGTAACACTTACTGTGGTGAAGATTTCCCGCCATTCCCGAGGTTTCCCGCCATTGTCCGCCATTTACCTGTCGCCGCGTGGGAAGAAGAGGGGCGTAACCGCGGGAACCCGCGAGGCGTGACTGTGAAAGCGCGCGAAGCCCCGGACACGCTCCACCCTTGACGTCGAACCAGGAAGCGTCAGGTCCTGGAAGGAGTCCAGTGGACGCTCTGATGTCAGACGCAAGCGAAGTTGACCGCCCTGGGCCACGGACCGGGCCAGCCACCGTGATATCCCCGACACCAGCAGCCAGAGGCCCGGCTGCCGAGTACCCCATTGCCCCGGGGGCGCATCATCCCCATAGTTCCCAAACACACATTTGAGGCCCACCCACTGTATGATGTCCCCAACCACAGTATGGTGCCCCCACACAGCAGGACAATTACATCACTAGATCCACAGGCTCAATGGTGGAGCAGGGTGCTGACAGCTTCATATTCCACCATCCTGAAAATACAGATAACATTGACATTTTGACTGGCGCATTTTGGCTTCAGAAAAATAAGCAATTGAGCAATATTTATTTCCTATCTGGATCGATCTTTTGATCTTAGCTATTTTAGGTTCAAAGGATAGAGATCCCTCTGGTATAACTTGAGAAGGTGGCATGATACGGCCATCCAATCCAAGGCTTGTTCAATTTCATTAATGTGGTAGAAAAACGAAAGCATTTTCTGATGCATTAGAAGCTAATTTATGACACAGATAGGAATATGTCATCAGAAAAATAAATAAATAATGGAATCAGTTAGGCCATTAATCTCCCTCCTCACCCTGATATATGGATACCATAATAGAATGCTATTTACAGCACCATGAAGTACATATACTTTATAGAGTTAAACAGGCACAGGAGCTGATGCTGTGCCATCCCCAATGGGAGCCGGTTGTTACATAATATGCAATCCCAGCAATTTAACCCTTTAGATGCTCTATCTGGGGCGAACATATCATTGGAGTGACCCGTGCAGCTGCACATGGAACCAATAGGTACAGGGGCCCCTGTCCACCTCCATGTGGAATTGTGCATTATGATGAGCTATTGGACTGCAGAGGGCCCATATATTTTTCTTCCACAGGGGCCTCTTCTGTCTGTGTCCGCCACTGGCAGCAGTCAATAGCAACTATAACGTCTAAGGAGTCTGACACCAGGAAAACACTCTGTCACAACATTTCCTCACAGCAAAAGATCATGGGGTACACATGAGTTGCCATGGCAGGCCTAACATTAGCTTCCAAGGCTGCCAAGTATGAAAGCTAGAGATGGAGTCTAATAGGCTACAGTAAATGTCAGAGTTGCCAAAATTTCTGGGGACATTGAAACCCAGTTCCAACTCTGCCCATGAACGCCTCATTCCACCCTGTAACTTCCCTGGTCAACCCTAAAATGCCCACTTTTGGATGGGATTTATATAAACCCAGCTCCCTTTCAGTATAACAGTGACAGAAGTACTACAGTGTATTATCTAAGTGATCATAGGCCCCCATATTCAAGTCACATTGTAGGAATTTAAAAAAAAGATATATCCCTCCTGTGATAAGTAGCTCATTATTGATAGACAATGTTCATACAGAGCCTGGTGTGGGCGTGGTTAGATTTCTCAGCTCTGCTGCATGGTAAATCTAAGAATTCTGATTGTGTCACAACTGCTGCACCCTGTAAACGAAGTGATACATCGTTGGATTCAGTGTCTCTTTGCCTACATCATGCTGCTCTCAGATGAGGGAGCAAAAGCCTGGTGACATATTCCCTTTAAATCATGAAATATACTTTATTCTGGAAAAAAATCAAGTGCTCCACCACGAAAAAACATCACAGATATATGGCATCACTGCATCCATAACAATGCACAGAATAAAACAATTTAATTTATCTCACACAGTGAGCGCCATAAAGTAAAATAATAATAATAATAAAAAAATATATATATATATATACACTGCTCAAAAAAATAAAGGGAACACTCAAATAACACATCCTAGATCTGAATGAATTAAATATTCTCATTGAATACTTTGTTCTGTACAAAACCTACAAAAGACAAAAAATATATCTCATACCCTACCATCATTATATATAAATGTAAAGCAAAGTTGTACCCTATATTTAATATGCAACTTTGCTTTACATTTATATATAATGATGGTAGGGTATGAGATATATTTTTTGTCTTTTGTAGGTTTTGCTTCTTTTTGCTAGTGTGAACATGCTCCTATTTCTTGCATGTGTACTATCTTAGACCTCAGTTCACATTGCTTGTTTTTTTGTCTTGTTTGCATTCTGTGCAAATTAAGGGTGTGGCATCCCCTTTGTTGAGCTGATTAGTATATATGTAGCTTACCATGGGCCTAGGTGGTCTGGAGTTGGGACCCGATCCTATTTGTCTACCCTTTTATATGCATTACTTCAACTTTGATATACAGTAAGGTTTTTAATATAGACAGTGTAGGTACCGTCCCAATTTAGGGTCACCTTCTCGCTGGTGGGACGGCTTGTATACTTTTTTTGATCAAAAATAGTTCACTAAGTACCCTATATTTAATATGCAACTTTGCTTTACATTTATATATAATGATGGTAAGGTATGAGATATATTTTTTGTCTTTTGTAGGTTTTGCTTCTTTTTGCTAGTGTGAACATGCTCCTATTTCTTGCATGTGTACCATCTTAGACCTCAGTTCACATTGCTTGGTTTTTTGTCTTGTTTGCATTCTGTGTAAATTAAGGGTGTGGCATCCCCTTTGTTGAGCTGATTAGTATATATGTAGCTTACCTTGGGCCTAGGTGGTCTGGAGTTGGGACCCGGTCCTATTTGTCTACCCTTTTATATGCATTACTTCAACTTTGATATACAGTAAGGTTTTTAAAATAGACAGTATAGATACCGTCCCAATTTAGGGTCACCTTGTCGCTGGTGGGACGGCTTGTATACTTTTTTTGATCAAAAATAGTTCACTTAGTACCCTATATTTAATATGCAACTTTGCTTTACATTTATATATAATGATGGTAGGGTATGAGATATATTTTTTGTCTTTTGTTGGTTTTGCTTCTTTTTGCTAGTGTGAACATGCTCCTATTTCTTGCATGTGTACCATCTTAGACCTCAGTTCACATTGCTTGTTTTTTTGTCTTGTTTGCATTCTGTGCAAATTAAGGGTGTGGCATCCCCTTTGTTGAGCTGATTAGTATATATGTAGCTTACCACGGGCCTAGGTGGTCTGGAGTTGGGACCCGGTCCTATTTGTCTACCCTTTTATATGCGTTACTTCAACTTTGATATACAGTAAGGTTTTTAATATAGACAGTGTAGGTACCGTCCCAATTTAGGGTCACCTTGTCGCTGGTGGGACGGCTTGTATACTTTTTTTGATCAAAAATAGTTCACTAAGTACCCTATATTTAAGATGCAAGTTTGCTTTACATTTATATATAATGATGTTAGGGTATGAGATATATTTTTTGTCTTTTGTTGGTTTTGCTTCTTTTTGCTAGTGTGAACATGCTCCTATTTCTTGCATGTGTACCATCTTAGACCTCAGTTCACATTGCTTGGATTTTTGTCTTGTTTGCATTCTGTGCAAATTAAGGGTGTGGCATCCCCTTTGTTGAGCTGATTAGTATTTATGTAGCTTACCACGGGCCTAGGTGGTCTGGAGTTGAGACCCGGTCCTATTTGTCTACCCTTTTATATGCATTACTTCAACTTTGATATACAGTAAGGTTTTTAATATAGACAGTGTAGGTACCGTCCCAATTTAGGGTCACCTTGTCGCTGGTGGGACGGCTTGTATACTTTTTTTGATCAAAACTAGTTCACTAAGTACTCTATATTTAATATGCAACTTTGCTTTACATTTATATATAATGATGGTAGGGTATGAGATATATTTTTTGTCTTTTGTAGGTTTTGCTTCTTTTTGCTAGTGTGAACATGCTCCTATTTCTTGCATGTGTACCATCTTAGACCTCAGTTCACATTGCTTGGTTTTTTGTCTTGTTTGCATTCTGTGCAAATTAAGGGTGTGGCATCCTCTTTGTTGAGCTGATTAGTATATATGTAGCTTACCACGGGCCTAGGTGGTCTGGAGTTGGGACCCGGTCCTATTTGTCTACCCTTTTATATGCACTACTTCAACTTTGATATACAGTAAGGTTTTTAATATAGACAGTGTAGGTACCGTCCCAATTTAGGGTCACCTTGTCGCTGGTGGGACGGCTTGTATACTTTTTTTGATCAAAAATAGTTCACTAAGTACCCTATATTTAATATGCAACTTTGCTTTACATTTATATATAATGATGGTAGGGTATGAGATATATTTTTTGTCTTTTGTAGGTTTTGCTTCTTTTTGCTAGTGTGAACATGCTCCTATTTCTTGCATGTGTACCATCTTAGACCTCAGTTCACATTGCTTGGTTTTTTGTTCTGCACAAAGTTGAATGTGCTGACAACAAAATCACACAAAAATCATCAATGGAAATCAAGTTTATTAACTAATGGAGGCCTGGATTTGGAGTCACCCCCAAAATTAAAGTGGAAAAACACACTACAGGCTGATCCAACTTTGATGTAATGTCCTTAAAACAAGTCAAAATGAAGCTCAGTATTGTGTGTGGCCTCCACGTGCCTGTATGACCTCCCTACAACACCTGGGCATGCTCCTGATGACGTTGCGGATGGTCTCCTGTGGGATCTCCTCCCAGACCTGGACTAAAGCATCCGCCAACTCCTGGACAGTCTGTGGTGCAACGTGAAGTTGGTGGATGGAGCGAGACATGATGTCCCAGATGTGCTCAATCGGATTCAGGTCTGGGGAACTGGGGGGCCAGTCCATAGCTTCAATGCCTTCATCTTGCAGGAACTGCTGACACACTCCAGCCACATGAGGTCTGGCATTGTACTGCATTAGGAGGAATCCAGGGCCAACCGCACCAGCATATGGTCTCACAAGGGGTCTGAGGATCTCATCTCGGTACCTAATGGCAGTCAGGCTACCTCTGGCAAGCACATGGAGGGCTGTGCGGCCCTCCAAAGAAATGCCACCTCACACCATTACTGACACACTGCCAAACTGGTCATGCTGAAGGATTTTGCAGGCAGCAGATCCCTCTCCACGGCATCTCCAGACTCTATCACGTCTGTCACATGTGCTCAGTGTGAACCTGCTTTCATCTGTGAAGAGCACAGGGTGCCAGTGGTGACTTTGCCAATCCTGGTGTTCTGTGGCAAATGCCAAGCGTCCTGCACGGTGTTGGGCTGTGAGCACAACCCCCATCTGTGGAAAACGGCCCTCATACCACCCTCATGGAGTCGGTTTCTAACAGTATGTGCAGACACATGCACATTTGTGGCCTGCTGGAGGTCATTTTGCAGGGCTCTGGCAGGGCTCTGGCATGTTCCTCCTTGCACAAAGGCAGAGGTACCGGTCCTTCTGCTGGGTTGTTGCCCTTCTACGGCCCCCTCCACGTCTCCTGGTGTACTGGCCTGTCTCCTCGTAGCACCTCCAGCCTCTGAACACTACGCTGACAGACACAGCAAACCTTCTTGCCACAGCTCGCATTGATGTGCCATCCTGGATGAGCTGCGCTACCTGAGCAACTTCTGTGGGTTGTAGAGTCCGTTCCATGCTACCACGAGTGTGAAAGCACAAGCAACATTCAAAAGTGACCAAAACATCAGCCAGAAAGCATTGGTACTGAGATGTGGTCTGTGGTCCCCACCTACAGAACCACTCCTTTATTGAGAGTGTCTTGATAATTGCCAATAATTTCCATCTATTGTCTAATCCACTTGCACAACAGCATTTGAAATTGATTGTCAATCAGTGTTGCTTCCTAAGAGGACAGTTTGATTTCACAGAAGTTTGATTTACTTGGAGTTATATTCAGTTGTTTAAGTGTTCCCTTTATTTTTTTGAGCAGTGTATATACTGTATAAATACATATATATATATATATATATATATTACACACAAAGCCCAGTTTGCTGTTTTTGTCAATCTTGACTCGCATATTGCGCTGTAGCCGCGATGTCACAGTTGGAACCTCAACACAGAGATGGGTAAGAGGAGCAGCAGAGAGTCTGTGCTGGACAGGGTGAGAGCGAGTACAATATGTTTATTTTTTTAACAAGTATCCAATAGTTTCTAAGGCAGCGAAGTAGTTAACCAGTATCTGTCAGCACGTTTATGCTGTCTGGTGGGAGTGCCAATAGGGACAGAGACCATGTAAGGGGGTTGTTGGTCTGGTGGTGTGCCACATAAATAGAATGTAGGGTACATTAGGTTTTTGTGTAAGGCTGTGTGCCCACGTAGCGTTTTTCAAGCGTTTATGCTGCGGAATTTCCGCAGCGGAAACGCTTGTGAAACTCTAGGTAATCCGCACCCCATGGTCCCCAAGGGGATTCCGCATGTTCTATGCACATGCTGCGGATTTTTCCGCAGCGTTTATGCTGCATACAAAAATCCGCAGCATGTCATTTAATTTTGCGGAAGTGCAGCGGAACTCCCGCCATTGACTTGCATTGAGACGCACAGAAACCGCGACTGTACATTTTTACAAGCGGCTTCTATGCGTCTCTATGTGCGGATGGTACCCAGTTCTGGAGGAGAGGAGACTCTCATCCAGACCTGGGTACCAATGTACCTGTAAAAAAACAATAAAATAACAAATAAAGTTTATACTCACCTGTCCGGCGTCTTCTCTCTGAATGCCAGCAGCACTGAAGGACCTGCGGTGACGTCACAGTCATGTGACCGCAGGCCCTTCACCGCTCTGTCTCGCGATATGCCGGCAGCTGGGAACCAGCCAGGAAGCAGCGCTGCAGCCACGCCGGGCATCGGGGGTGAGTATAGCTTTATTTGTTTTAATTTTTACGGTTCACACTGTATAAATCCATGCTGTTTGCATGGATTTATACAGTGTGACCTAGTTGTCAAGCACTTTCCAAGTGATGCTATCGCCTGGAAAGTGCTTGTCAATCTGCATGCGGAAACGCATGTGAACCCGCATGTGGATCCGCATGTATTCTGCAGGAAAAACGCATGCACAATCTGCATGCGTTTTTTTCTGCCAGGGAGATGCAGAAATGCTGCAGAAATTTTCTGCTTCATTTCTGCATCGTGGGCACATAGCCTAAGACTTGTTCCACCATTCAGGGGTGGATAAGGCAGTGCAGACGTACAGGGAAGAGTATTCAGGATAACTGTATGAGCTTTATAATTACGGAGTCTCCTAAAAGGCAGCATGCTTGTTAGTTACACATGTTCTGATGCAACAACGGTAGATGATTAAATCCTTGCTAGTGAAAACCAATTGTTGATATTTACTCACCCCCCCATCACACTCCCCAGCAGCTTCACCTTTGCTCCTGCTCACTCTCTATGTCACTCTGAATAGATCACAGCTCACTTACTCTCATCTTGGTTCAGCACCATCATCTGGTCTTCTTTCATGAGATGAGCACACGGCAATAATGTGTCACCCTGGCCTGGATGCCACAAGTGTAATAAAGCTGTGTCTGAGAGCAAGGGGGAGGTTCTCTAGTCAGGGGAACATTAGCATGCAGTACCTCCTGTCTCAGGCCAGTAGGGGGAGCAGGCTTCCCCTATAAAAGCTGATGCTGGGGGCAGGGTTAGAGAGAACTGGATGACCTGTCTCAGTACTGAGACGTGTCCCGGAGCAGAGCAGGGACAGAAAGTTGTATTGCACCTAAGAGGAAGTGTGGCAGGAGGAGAGCCACAAGCCAGAGACAAGAGGCGAAGTGAGCCTGTCTTGGCAGATAAAGGACTTAATTTACCAGACTTTGGTGTCTGAGGCTGGGAGGATTCCATATCCTACAGCAGATAACCAGTCCGCAGGGGACTGTATATTCCTTGGCCTAAGAAGCCTGGAGGCTCTGCCACAACAGAAGGGACCAGCACAGCCGTACCAGGCCGGGAGCAGAAAGGAACCCACGTTGCAGGCCATACAGGCGAGAATACACGGTGAGCTCGGACTGTGGGCTGTTACCCTATCAGGAGGAGATAGCCAGAAGGAGCGCAGAAAGCACGGTAGGCTTACACCCTCACCCTGACCAGGGCCAATCTCCCAATTGCTCTCAGACATCCAGGTCCCCTCCTAGCCGGGACTGTTCATGGGTCAGTTTACCTGTTTTAGTAAAGACCCTGGACTGCAACCTGTTGTCTGTGTGCTCCTTCGCGCCTCCAGCACTACCGGTACTGGGACTCTCACCACCATCACTCCCACCATCCATTATACTGCCCTGGGGCCGCACTCTTCCCGTGGAGAGTCACACTACCCTAGCTGCACACCTCATCAGCCCCAGCGGTCTGCATGCAGCGGCGGTTCCTAATAACCGCAATCCACGGGTGGCGTAGTCGGACATAATCATCAGCGCATAACGGACTACCACTGGCCTGACCACCCTGAGCCACGGAACCGGGTTGCCACTACTACTCCCACCGTTTCCCTATTGCCCGGATCCGAGTGCCCCACGGCCCAGGGGGCGAGTCAGCTTTGGCGTAGTCGGCAGGATTGCAACCAACCTGCCACAAACGGGTATTGCGTGCCTGAAAAAGACTTTGCACTTACCTGAAAAGAGGTTTCCCGCCGTCCGAAGCCGTCTCCCGCCATCTTCCATCGGTTCCCGCCATCTTCAGCCATTTTCCCGCCATCGGACGCCATCTTCAGGACGCCGCGCGGGAAGAAGAGGGGCGTGGACGTCCAAACCGCGCGAGACGCGAAGCTCCGCCCCACGCACCGACGCTGCGCAAGGTCCTGGAAGGGAGAGAGAGCGACACTGACGTCACCAGGACGCGACGCAAGGTCCTCGTCCAGAGCAGCAGCAGCGGAGCCGCAGCCTACAGAAGAGGATCGTCGGAAGGTAGGCCACGCTTAACTAGGGGGGAGGAAGATGTCGGATACAGAGGCGCCCACTACCACCAACGCAGCTGCAGCAGCGGTGATGCCATTTTCCCTGCCCTACATCCCTGGAGCGGCCTGGCTGCCCAAGTACTCAGGGGAGCCCCATGCCCTAACTGACTTTAAGGAAAGGCTGTACAGTTTGTTCCAAGTCTACCCCCTGACAGAGGAACAGAAGGTCAGCATATTAACAGGGCAGTTAACTGGTGCAGCCCAAAGGGAGGTAGAATCATGGCCCACTGAGGAGAAAAGGACCGTGAAGGGTATTCTGGCCCGGCTGCGGGGTACCTTTGACACACGTACCTCCGCTGAAATTAAAATGAGGTTCTATGGATGTAAGCAGCGGGCACAGGACAGCATCAGAGACTATGCCCTAAATTTGCAGGAAGCCTTGAGGGCCTTCCAACAAGCTGACCCTGGCAGCGTGCAGGAAACGGATAAGCTACTAACAGAACAGTTTATAGAAGGTCTGCTGTCTAGCACCCACAGGACCCAGCTGCGCCTCATGTTCTTTCAGAACCCTGATCTGACCTTTGCCCAATTCAAGGACAGGGCCATAAGAGTGCTCCGTGAATCCGCAACAAGTGGCGCTATAAAACCCCGGAGCCCTGCTCTCACCTACCACCAGGAGGCGGCGCCCTCCTCTATGGACTCCATGGGGGCTGATGCACAGGCCCTGAACCAAGCTCCGTCGAAAGATCTGCACCACCAAGTCCAGGAGCTGACCAGGAGAGTCGCGGCGTTGACCAGGACCGTCCAGGCATTACAAGTGGACCCGTCAAGACCCATCGAGCTGGCTTCAAGTCCGGAGGATGTCCCGTGGCGTCAACAGAGGAGGATCCCGTCGTTCCGAGGGAGGCCCACAGACCGCTACGCAGAGGATGGACAGCCCATTTGCCGCCGATGCAACCAGCCCGGACACATTTCCAGGTACTGTAATTTAAACGGGTCCAACCTGGGGCAGAGGGCCAACCCCCAGGCATAAGATCACCAGGCCCTTACAATTGGCGTAATAAGTACGTTGGGGGGCGCCCGGTTTTACCCGTGGTGCTGGACGGTATCCCCATGAGCGCCTTGCTGGATACTGGGTCGCAAGTAACCACTATCCCTTATGTACTTTTTAAGCAGTATTGGACTGATGCTGATATTACACGGTATCCAGACAGTAACTTGAGCATCATCGCCAGTAATGGCTTACCCGTGCCGCAGATGGGGTTCAAGGAGATGACCATTAAGATTGGTAAAGTTGAACTGCCGGCACAGGGAGTAATTGTTGTGGACACTGACCGTCGTGAAAGTCACCCTAAAATAACTGTGGGTACTAACGTGATTGAAAATTGTCTTTCAGAGGTAATTGTAATTCTACAACAGGTGGCGGTGAATGCTAGTTCCAGCCAACAGAGAGTCCTCAACAAGGAGATAAAAGCCCTGATGAGACGGCAGCAGGTAGAACTGTATGGTGGTGAGATCGGTAGCGTAAGACTGAGTGACCCATTCCCCATTTCCATGCCTCCCAAAAGTGAAATGATGATCTGGTGTCGGACTGCAATCGGGTTGAGAGGTAGAGACTACCAAGCCATGGTAGAACCCATGTACTCAGACAGCAGGCCCACCATTTTGATAGCCCGGGGGGTGGTTGATGTCCGTCATGGGAGGGTGCCCGTCCGCATCCTCAACATTGGGGAGAGGGAAGTACACTTACCCAGGTACGCTACACTCGCCAAACTGTTTGTTGTCGAACACAAAGCTATCGGGGCCGTGGAACCCTTGCCTCCATCTCCACAGGCGGAGGGTAATGGCTCCCAGAAACAAAAGGAGGACTGGTGCCAGAAACTCCATGTGGGTGCTGACTCCACTCCCCTGCACCAAAAACAAGGAGTCCACTGGGTGGTCCAGGAGTATGAGAGAATTTTTAGTAAGCACCCGCTAGACTTCGGCAGAGTAAAGGGGATAGAACACCACATCCCCACAGGGAGCCACCCACCGATAAAAGAAAGACACAGACCTGTACCCCCTGCACATTATCAGAACGCAAAGGGCATGCTAAAAGAAATGAAAGAAGCTGGGGTCATTAGAGATAGCTGTAGCCCCTGGGCAGCCCCCTTGGTTCTGGTGAAAAAGAAGGATGGCACCATGAGAATGTGCGTAGACTATAGACAAATCAACCGTATCACCCATAAAGACGCATACCCGCTGCCTAGGATAGAGGAGTCTTTAGCCGCACTAAAATCAGCTAACTTCTTTTCTACTTTGGACCTTACTAGCGGGTACTGGCAGGTTCCTGTGGCAGAGGCTGACAAGGAGAAGACCGCCTTCACCACCCCGATGGGACTGAGCGAGTTCAACTGTATGCCTTTCGGGCTCTGCAACGCACCAGGGACCTTCCAGCGGTTGATGGAATGCTGTCTAGGGCACCGAAACTTCGAGACGGTCCTCCTTTACCTGGACGACGTGATCGTCTATTCGAAAACCTACGAGGACCATCTAAAGCACCTGGCCGAGGTGTTCGAAGCCCTGGCAGGCTATGGCCTGAAGGTGAAATCATCGAAGTGTCACCTGCTGAAACCAAAGGTCCAGTACCTAGGGCACGTGGTAAGTGCAGAAGGAGTGGCCCCCGACCCTGACAAGGTCACGGCAATCAAGAGCTGGTCAAGCCCCTCGAACATCAAAGAGGTGAGACAGTTTCTCGGATTGGTAGGCTACTACCGAAGGTTCATCCCCGGGTTCACTAGGATGGCAGCTCCTATGCAGGACCTCCTAATCGGACAGTCTATGTTCAGGAGCCAAAAGCCGCCCTTCAAGTGGGATAAACCGGAAGAGGAGTCCTTCCGCCAGTTGAAGATGGCCCTCACGGGGGATGAGATCCTGGCCTACCCTGATTATGGTCAGCCTTTTATTCTCCACACGGACGCCAGTAATGTGGGACTGGGAGCAGTACTGTCCCAAAACCAGCAGGGCAGAGAAAGGGTGATCGCGTACGCCAGCCGGAAGCTGAGGCCCACCGAGAGGAACCCGGAGAATTACAGCTCCTTCAAGCTAGAATTCTTGGCGGTGGTGTGGGCCGTGACAGAACGCTTCAAGCATTACCTGGCCTCCGCAAAGTTCACCGTGTACACGGACAACAACCCGTTGACACACCTGGACAATGCAAGACTCGGTGCCCTAGAACAGCGGTGGATGGCCCGTCTCTCCAACTATGACTTCGTGATCAAGTACCGGGCCGGCAAAACCAATGCCAATGCTGACGCCCTATCGAGGATGCCTCACTTACCTGAAGGTGACGAAGACCCAGAAGAGCTGGAGGAGGTAGAACTCCCCCCGTTTCACCGGTATGGAGCCGCTCAATACTCCCACCGCGTGGAGGAGGATCTAACAACCGTGATGATCAATCCCCTACCTCACCACAGCTGGGCCGAGACCCAAGATAGTGACCCTGCCATCCGCCTGGTGAAAGATCTGCTGACCCAGGAGGACGCCCGCATGGATCCGGATGCTCCAGAGGAAGCCAAGCAGCTGTGGAAGGAGAAGAGCAAGCTGTTCCTCTACGAAGGCAAGCTGTGCAGAAGGATTGTCAACCACCGGACTCACGAGCTGACCTGGCAAGTCGTGGTCCCAAGACGGGATGCAGCTATGGTCCTGGAGGCTTACCATGACAGTGCGGGGCACTTCGGTTGGAAGAAACTGGAGTTCATGCTAAGAGGACGGTTCTTTTGGGTCGGCATGAGAGGGGCTGTAGAGAAGTGGTGC